>NC_059092.1:5396621-6646621 GCF_020497125.1 Mauremys mutica | reverse complement strand
AATAGGCTCTAAAGCAGGAAGAGTTGGCCTGGGACAGGAAATGAGCACAGGGCTGAAAGACCAACCAGTCCTCAGGACCTTCGGTGACAGCTGGTAGGCAGGTGTTGCTGTTCATTTGCTAGCCAGAAGCTACAGCACTGATGGGATTATCCGCAGAAAGGCCACCTGGTATTGTGTCCTCCCTCAGCGGGCGTCTGACCCTCCCAGAGGGCCATTAGATGGACAAATCAGTCACCTGCAATAGTGCCTTGGCGCGAGGCTGTCACTGAACACTAAGCAGGGCTGAAGCCAGCAATGAAAACGACTCCGAGTGCAAACTGGAGAGCAGGCTCCGGACACAGGGAATGACAACGTCATAGCCGTATCCCGGGGTGACGTGCAGAGAGCGACCTACTCAGCAAAACACTTCTATCTTACTACTAATCCAGGCCTATGGCACCTTTCATTACACAGGATGCACTTTTCAGCCCTCTCCTACCCAAAGAGTGCCCCTGACGTGCATGGTCGTGTGAAGGCATTGACATCATAGGCCTGGGCCTCGGGCTCCAGCTCCTGGAGAAATGAATCTGTCAGAATCTCAGCTTTCGTTCAAAAGAAAAATTAAGATTCTCGCTCTCATGGTTGTGAAAAAAAAAATCTGAACATAGGAATTGACCGTGATTTATGCATTAGTGTAGGTGTAAGTGAGGACACACATGCTGCAGGGGAACAGAATCAGGCCCTCCGTGGCTTGCAGGATGCACCCTCCACCCAGAACCTCAGCCCCCTAGGAATACAGAACAAAAAATTACCTTGCCAGGATAATCCCAAGCACTCCATTATCCTGTGGTTCTAAGATCCAGTTGTTGTAAAGAATTGCACACTTTACTTGTGCCTGGTTTCACTGAACAGAATTCCTTGGGGTTAGTTCTGAGCTGGCATCTACATTTACTGAGCTCAGCTTCCAGGTGCATAACAGCAGCCCATTTCCATTCAGAAAGCGACCCACCTAATATGCGCTTGTCACTCTCACTCACAGACGTGATTTCTAGTGTTATCAATTATTTAGGGCTCAATCAACTCCTGCATTTTGCAGCACCACATCACAGCGCCGGCTGCTCAAAGAAAGAAAAAAAGTGGCTGTTAATATTTTCCCGATTAATTAGCTGTTTGCGACACACAGGGCAGTGAAGCACTTGTTTAGATGTTACCTGTGCAAACATAATCATTGCTTTGAACAAATGTATCTCTGTGTAACAGCAGCTCTTCTTTCCAGCCAGAGCACAAATGAAACAAGGCAACTCTGAACTGGAGGAGAAAAATAAATATAGGATAGTTTGTGTGAGAAACAGCTAGCTAACAAAGACCATCAATTATTAAAGGCCTGTCACATGTTTTCTCCATACACAGGGAAGTGAACGAAGGTGACAGGTGGCTGGATTCATGCTGTGGGGATTTAAATGGCACCAGAACAGTGTGGATGAAAGAGTTAGGTAATCCAGCTCTTACAAAGAAGGTGGCTGGTGTATTAAATCTATGTCAATGGACCTGTTGCCCTGAATCAGTTTCTCAGTGGTGAAAGGGCACCCATCATGTATGGGTGACACAAGGAGGCAGTGTGACCTACTGGAAAAAGCTTTTTGACTCAGATTCAGGAGACCTAGGTTCTATTCCCTGGCCTGCTGGGTGACCTTGGGCAAATCACTTCACCCCTCTGTACCTCAGTTTCCCTATCTGTAAAATAGGGATAATGAAACCACCCTCCTTTGTAAAGTGCTTTAAGATCCACTGATGAAAAGCGCTAGATAAAACTAGGTATTATTATTATTCAAAGCTAAAGGAAAGAAGTTTGCCGAGCTGATTCCATGTGTGATCCTTGCCCCTTGGCCAGCAAAGGATGACAGAATTCCCACTGAAGCGAGGGCCAGCGCAGGACTGTGTGTGTGAAGGGAGAGAGAGTTCTGAATACCCAACCCCACTAGTTCAACATAAAACACTGTGACCGTCACATTCCTACTTTACCTCGGGGAAACCGTTTCACTTTTGCCAACACGCCAGCTTTGATTGAAACCAGGAGCTGCCCTGTCAGGAGCTGAGGGCGCGCCCGAGAGCAACAGAAATGTTTCCTGACATCTTTGTTAAAAGCATTTCAGCTCTGTGTTCACTGCAAACGTTCCTGCGCGGTCTCAGCTCGCGTCAGTGTTCCCAGGATGAGTCAGGCCCCACACTGCCCCTCTCAGGAGGCAGGTGCAGAACCCACAGCTCAGAAGGAGGGACTGAGAGTGGCTTTCACCCCCCCTTGTGCCTCCCAGATACTGCCACCCCCACAGTTGCCCTAACATATGGCCCCCTGCCAGGGCTGTCTATGAGTTGCGCTGTAGCCCAGAGTATCCAGAGAGCAAGTCACTAGGTCTAGTGGGAGTGGGGGCAGCATAGGGCCATGTGTGTCGGCCCCATGCCGTGGGAATTCTGTTGAAATCCTTTGCTGCCTCTATACGCCAGGGGAGCAGCGTATAGGGCCCAGTGAAAGGGCTAAAGGTGTCACTGCTGGTGGGATGGAGCAGAGGCCGCGAGGAGGGGAGAGCCCCGGGCCACACCAGCGCCAGGGTTTTGGGAGCACTGGCATCTGACACAGCAAGTCACTCACCAGCAGCCCTGGAGGGCTGTTCTGTTTTGTCTGAGCAGCACAGCTGGCCCTGGAGCTGGCAGAACATCCTCTCAGAGCAGCTTTGGGGACGGTGCCATCTAAAGGCACAAAGTGATTTCAGACGTGACTCATAGGAGCAGGCGCTGTTTGCCTGTCAACAAGCAGACACGTAAGTAAGCCCCATTGTCTCCCTAGGAAGAGAGAGGCACGTCCCTGTGCTGATGTGCACAGCAAGGCCGAGGGGCGGAGGTGGGACCCCAGACCCGCCAACAACGCCAACCAGATCTCATCAGGACTGAGACAAACAAGGCTCAAAGCAGCCCAGACGCAGCCTCCACTCGACATTCAAAATTCACCTGCCAAGAAGCCGGCTGTGCTGTGGCTCCTCGTGTGCCCGTCTGAAGGGAGCAGATTTCTTGCGCGGGATCCTGGCTCCCACCACAGCGCCACCCTCAGTTCTGCTCCTCGCGTCCATGGAGGCCTGGAGCCTCTTCTGAGCACTTCGGACAGCTGGTGACAGACAGGAATTGATGCCCTGAACATCTCAAGGCCCCATGCGCGGCGGGAACAGGACCTATGTGCCACAACAATATCATAGCCAGCCTCTCTGCAACCCCCGCAGCACTGACTGTGGGATCGGGCCCACAGTCAGTGCTATTGTCCCAGATTTAATCCCAAAACCCCCAAGATTAGAGCTGTGCCATCCACGATTGAAGGACCAGGCTTTGTTTCAGTTAGATGCCAAAGCTGAGAGAAGCTTGGCAGCAGGGTGACAGCAGCATACAGCAACACAGCCCAGTTTGCATCGGGCCCAGCGGGATGAGCCCGTCGTCCTTTGCAGGCCAGGCGATCATGCTTGGGGAGAGCAAGTCCTGGTATAATTAGTGGCGGATGCTTCCATAAGCTGTGTGATTATCAAGAGCTACCGTCCATGAAGCCAGTTAACACGGCCTTGCAGCTTTGCTAACACACAGACAAACGAAGCAATTAGAGGAGCATTAGCAGGGGGCTGCAGTGAGGCCATGCTAAGTAGCAGGGCTTTGAGAAGCTCACAGAGCGGGCAGCCCCACACCACCATCAGCATTTCCACTAGCCAACCTGCCATTCAACTGTCTTTCCAAAGAAGGGGAGCCGGCGGCGTTGCTTTACTCCAGGAGGAGCTGAATCGCAGAGAGCAGATGTAGTGATTGGCTGTCAGAGCTCGGATCATTATCAGAATGGGCTGGGCTGCTTGGAAATTCCCACTGACCGACAAAACGATTTGAGAGGCAAAGGTGCAGCGGAGGCTAAAGGAGAGTCAGCAAAAACATCGGCGAAGCGAAGAGTAGGTCTTCACTGCACACAGGTGTGTTCTAAGCTCAGGTTACCGAACTCGGGTTAAACTAGAAGTGAAGAGATGGCAACTTGGCTTTTAACTCAGGTTAGCAGTTCAAGGTGGGGGGGCTAGGGTTGCACCTGAGCTGCTAATCAAGGTAACAACACACTCTTTTCCTGCAGTGAAGCCATACCCTAAAAAAAAAGGGCTAGACCCCAAAATCACAAAGAGACAGTCGCTGCCCTGAAGGGTTTCTACAATATGAACTGCTCAGGTTTTAGCCTCTCACTTCTTGCCATGTCCTAGTTCTCCAGTCCTCCATGGAGTCCTCGAGCAAGAATAGCAGAGAGGAGACCTCATCTTCCTAATGTAAGAACGACCAGAAAAATCCTTTCAGCCATTCTTTATCCATCAAAGAGAAGCAAAAAAGGGGCATAATCCCAGTTTCTTTTTCTTTTGCAGGTCACCTTTAAGGCTGGATCGATTGCAATGGCGTGATCCAGTCAGCTGAGTCTGCTCAAGAGGCGTTCCATACCAGCACATGCCACGTCCTCTCCTTTGCTGTAGGGCAGAAGTATTATGGCAACCCACCGATGTGGCAGAATAGACACGTGTGACGGGTTGGACCTCCCTTCTGGGATGCCACCTGATGTGCTGGGATTTCACTGAGCCCCTCCTGCCCAACCAGCCTAGGTTCCCTCTCCCTGCTTTAAAGAATTAGGTTCTCCGGCCTCTTGCAGCACACAGAGACACCCCGCTGAAGACACAAACTCAAGTCAGCTCTGTGTGAGAGGGCCCCCCTAGCACTCACATGCCCACCCCTTTTGGGAGACAAACCCAAAATACTACTGTCTTGCACTGTATCGAAAAATCCGCACAGCGCAAGCTCATAACAATCCACCCTCTTCCTCAACGTGAAGAGAGATGTGCACGACTTCTCCCCCCGCCCCGTTAGAAATCACATAAACTGGGTTTAATAATAATCAACATAAGTTTATTACCTACAAAAGGTAGATTTTAAGTAGTTAAAAGGCTAGCAAACAGAACAAAGCTGATAACCTTAGTAAATAAACAAAAGCCACAAACTGATCTTAACACACGAGATAGGTAGGATACAAATTAGCAAATTCTCACCCTGAGTGATAAACAGGCTGGCAGATTCTTAAGGCACTAGCTGCCTTGGCTTTCCCATGTTTTCTTACACAGGCTAAAAATCCTTCCAGCCTGGGACCATCACTTCCCACTGTTCAGTCTTTGTTCCTCAGGTGATTCCAGGTGTGTTGTTTTAGGGACAGTGAGGACGCCTCATGTTGTCATTGTCCTTCTTTTAGAGTGTCCCCCCTCTTGCTGGAAAGCTTTTTTGCTGTGACCCGGGTCAAACAGTTCCCACTGTGCAGCGCGATCTCGGAGAGGTTTCTACTGCACACCATCCCTGGGGTAATCCTCGTGCTCGTGTGCATTTCCTCAAGAAGACACTAACATTGTTTGGCCTCATGCAACGTAGCCCATTTGAAATACAGAGACATGGTCAATATTCCCAGCTTCAGATACAAAAATGATACACGCATACAAATTGGATAAACACATTCAGTAAATTCTAACCTTTCCAATGACATCTTACCAGACCCATCTTGCATAAAGTATATCTTAGTTATACCATATTCATATCGTAACCGTATTTTGAAGAATATGGGGTGTAACGTCACAACATGATCTTCCCTAAACCTTCTTCAGCTGGTCACCCCACCACTGCCATGTTGAGGTGAAGGGGAGAACAAAGGGCCTAGAGTCAGGGTCCTCTCAAACACAGGGAGGAGATCAGACTGCTGTAAAGGAGGGCTGCCCTCGGGATACATGTGCATAAAGCCTGTTGCTGAAATGCATCAGAAGCAAATCCCTCTTGCAAAGACAACGCTTCCCGTGAGAAAATGTAGGAGTCATCAGCATGAGCGAGCCTTTAAAGCAGGGCAACAGGAGTCAAAATGCTTGGGTTCCAGGCCTGGTTTTGCCCTGGGCTGTCCTGTTTCTGCACCTGTCTGTGCCTCCCCATCTATCCGGGTGTAAAGTAGATGCAAAGGTACATACCTACCTGCTTCAGGGGACATTGGGAGCATCAGTGGTTTTAACTTCTCCAAGATCACCAGCTGAGAGGTGCAACTATATTAGATTGGCAAACGCGTTCCCACCGATTGGCTTTTAGTACTCGCCTCCCAGTGTTAAAGAAAGACAATGCAACTCTTTGTAGGCCTATTCTGTCTCATTCTAGCAAGGGAGGAGGATCAATCTGGAGTCACAGGCCTTTAAAGTCCCAGCTGTAACCATTTGGTGAATCAGTAGGTTGTATAAATGCTTGTTTAGTTGCTAAGCATCTGATGAGCAGATGAAATGAGTGGAAAACTAGCGGAGTCAGCAAAAGTACCAGTTCACACAAACAAGCGAGCGGACCAGCGAAGAGAGGAATTGGAAGGATGGTAAGTACTGAAGGAGAGGGGCCTTTGCTTTTCTGTGCAGGTTCCAGGACCCCAACACACAGGTGAGTGGATCTAACAGTGAATAATGAGCCGTCACTTAGGCCCTTTATCTAAGTGGAATCTACATCCCTGGGATTTGAGAATTGGTGGTAGGGTGCCAGAGCCTTTCACCTCTAGGTCACTGTCCTGGATCTGCTCTAGGACAGTAGTGACCAAAAGCTGTTGCCTTGCTCAGGTTATTCAGTGGCCTAGGTGTAACGAGTTTGGCCGTGTGTGTGTCCCTGGCTAGTCCCCAGAAATAACATCCAGATAAAAAAACCCCAACCCAACTGGCCCCTTGCTGGGAGTCTCCGTTAACGTGGGTTGAAGGTGAAGCCCCTGTCTTGATCCCAGAGAAGCAGAACAGGTTGGAGGCATGATGATGGGATCGTCTCTGGATGCCTGCACAGCCAAGGTGCTCCGGCTCTGGGAGGAGGTGGGTTTCCCAGGCTGGCACGGACACTTGGATATAACAGGCCTGCCTCGTGTTGCTTTCACAGGGCTTTCGGGGCATGCCAGAGCAATGACATCGGATGCGCTGTCTCAGGGCAATGTGGTGCAGGTGACCCTGTATGGTGCTCTGGTCCTCCTCTGCCTGCTGGGCAATAGCCTGGTTCTCCTAACGGTCCTTGCCATGACTGTGAAGCATGGCACCATGGCTGCCTCTGACCTTCTCCTGGCCAACCTCTCCACCGTCAACCTCCTTCTCACAGTGCTGCGGAACACGCTGATCTTCACAGCTGACCTGGGGCTACAACTCTCCTTGTCCGCCGCTTGGTGTAGGGTCTTCATGTTCACGTGGGTGCTCTTGAGAGCTATGAGCACCTGGGCCACTTCCGGCCTGAGCATCTTCCATTGCCGTACCATAAGGAAGCAGCATCCCCTCGGGGCTAGGGAAGCCAGAGGGGCCAGGGATGCAGCTATCGCTGTGTCTGCCCTCTGGATGGTGAATGGGTTGTACTCTCTTCCTGCCTTGGTGTATTCCAGCCACGCGGCTGGGAATACCACTCTCCCCCCGATGCTAGTGAGCAGTACCACCAGGCCTTTGCTGGGCTGCACATGGGCTTTCCCTTCCCAGCAGAGCGGGCTGGCCTATGCCACGGCTTCCTTAGTCATCCACGAAACCGTGCCCGTGGTCCTGATGCTGGGCGCCAACGTGTACACCTTGCACAAACTGAAGGGGCACGTGAGAGCCATGGGGGTTGAGAACGGGGTGGCCAGGTTTGCCTCTGAGCGGAGAGCTGCCAAGGTCATCCTGGCCCTGGTCATTCTGTTTGTGGGCTGCTGGGGGACCAACACGCTGGCAGTCGGCTACCACAGCTTCACCAGCTGGCCTGCCGCACCCTTCCTGCTTCAGGCTGCAAATTTCTGTGCCTCGCTCTTCCTGGGGATGAGCCCCCTGGTAATCCTGGCAGGGCACAGCCAGCTGCGAAGGACGCTCCGGAGAATGATCTGTGCGCGCTAAGAGGGTTCCGGGCATGGATGCAACAGGGACACAGGGAGCTGCAAACTCCTGCCAGAAGAAACTATCCACTGGATCCGTAACCATCAAAGCTCTCTGTTCTCTACTCATGCAAGGCTCTTATAGAGGACAACAGCCTACTGGCCTGAGTGAGGATTTCAGGATTTGGCCAAGTCTTTGTAACACACATGGATCAGGAATGATTTATTATCAGAGCACTATTAGCTGCTAAGCTGGGTGGTCTTGTGGTGAAGGCCCTAAACTGGGACTCAGGAGATCTGATTTCAATTTCTGGCTCTGCTACAGACTCCTTGTATGATCGTAGGTAAGTCACTTCCTCTGTGCTGCCATGCTCCACCTGTAAATGGGGATCATGATACTTCTTTGTCTTGTCTATTTAGACTGTACGCTCACTGGAGCAGCAACTGTCTCTTATTTACTTATCTAGCACAATGGGACCCTGATCTCAGTAAACCCTAGATGCTGTTTGTGGTATGTTTATTTCAGTGGAATTCACTGTTTGTTTTACACAAATTCTGACTCATTTCCAAGCTGTGTGTTTTATTCATCAGTTTTAAAAAATAAAACCGTGTAGCTGTTCAGAGTATTTGAGTCCAAATTGTCTAGTTCAAAGACCCTTCTCTCATTTAACGCAGGGAAGGCATTTTGCTGCAAAACTGCATTATTCAGCTCCTGCGGTCTCTGTGTATCCTTTAACTTCCCAGCTACAAATCTGGGCAAACAGTTCAACCGAAAAGTTGGCCAGGTTGGGGGGGGGGGGGGAAGAGGAGAGTTTCAAAACAGCTAAAATTGGTTATTTCCAGGGTTTGTTTAAAAACTAGGACCCTGACCTGCGGGCAGAGGCTGGGTTAGTAAAGACCATTTAGCAACAGAGCCTCTTGCTTAACCACCACCTTGATTTACTTTAAATGAACAAGTGCCATAGCTGATCACACTCAGCCTGATTCTCCCCCACCTGGTGCAACATGGGTGTCAAATGTGAGTGAACCAGCTGGGCAGCATCTCACACCCACTGATCTAAATGGGTGAAGAAGGTGCAGGGCAGAGATTCAGCCTCATCCTGTGTCTCTGTCTCCTATGGCCGGGAGCCTACCAACAGTGATGGCAGCTGTAAAAATCCCTCTGACTTCAATGGCATCAGCCCCTCCCCTGCCTCCCATCACGCTGCCTCAAACCCACCACAAGCAGCTGGCTCATGTAACTCACTGGATTTCAGTAGGACCTGGACACCATTTGAAAATTGCAGCCCGAGCCAAAGCTTGGTGCAATCAATAGGAGTCTTTCCCTGACTCCCACTGGGTTTTGGATCAGGCCCCAGGACCATAGGCCCTCCCTTCCACAATGCACTGAGGGGGGAAGAAAACAGATTTTGTGGTGATTTTTTTTTTTAAGTTGGAGGAATGCTGACTCAGCTTTTTCAGAGAGCTCATCAGCTCTGTAGGAAGCTTGTGGTCTGGAACACATAATGCTTAATGTCCCATTCAGTAGTTTTCAGTTCTAATCATATGGAGAAAACTGTATCTGCATTTCCCCCCAGCCCCTGGTGCAGAGGCAAAGGAAAATGAATCAGTGAAGCTCCCTGGACTGGACTCGAAAGAACCCCTTTGCCTAGGTTACCTCATCTAATCTAGCCCCCTCCGCCAGTGCAGGAGTGTTTACCTCGATCAGTTAGTCTTAAATGTCCCAAGCAATGCAGGTGCTGCCATGTCCCCAGGGAGCCTGTCACATGCTCATAGATTGCAGGGCAGGGGAATTCACCCTCCATTTTTATCTGGATAAAATCCCCTTCCTTTCAGTCACTGTCCCTTTCCTGAGCGTGAGAACATGAGAGGAGCAGGGGGAAGGACAGGAAAGCACATCTGGTTTCCATGAGATCCCGAGGGCCTTGGCATTTGTGCTTCTTTTGACTGGAGGGATCCATCCACAGGACTGAGATAACACAAGGCCTGGTCTCTTGACATATTTCCACCCATGCAGGAGCTGACACTAACCCACGGCTGAGTGTGTGTTAGGAGTCATCCTCTGCAGCTGACTCTCACAGGATGTGAGTTTAATGAACCCCACTCTACAGAGCCTGGCTCTTTAACGCAAGATGCCAAGCGCAGGCTTTTAGCTGTCAACATACCTAGTTCAATCCCTGAGCTATTGGCCAAGATGGCAGCCATCAATATTAGCACAGGGAGAAAAGCTCTGTCAGGATCATGCTCCTGTGCATTTAAAATAAAACCTTGCAGAAAACCAGGAACCCAAATGAACTCAGCCCCTGAGACACAAACTGCCGCAACCCTTTGCTAGCAGGAGGACATCCCAGTGCTAGTGCAGCAGCCTCTTTTGGCAGCGTGGCTAGAGCCTGGAGTTGACTTGACATTATTCTTGCCCAGTCTCTGACGAAGGGTAGCAACCCACTGAAGGGGAAGGAAAAGCAGTCTGGAAATGGATCCTTCCTAGACACTCAGCTAAAATCCCTTACCCTGCTTTAACAAAACACCCCTTGAAAGTACAGGGCATTTGCTCGTTGTCCCTAAAAATGCTCTTTTTTAGACACTTAGATGAGGCTTTGAGCAGGTTGGGGGGACAACCAGGTACACTGCTTAGAGCTCGGTGTCCTATGAGCTATCCTTTGAGATCAGGCCGCTTCAGATATTTCACTGGGCCAGCAGCTTTTCACATGCCCCGTGCCACCCTCCCACCAAGCAGGCTGGTGCCCCAGATTCAATGCCTGAGATACTCATGTGGGGATTGAATGCAGCTGGGCTATAGGAACTGACTGAGGATAGCCATGCAACCAATGGGATGAGTCCAGCAGGCAGAACAAGAAGCCAGGGACCATCTTGATGTGTCCTGAGAGAGGCTCAGAGCTCGACGGAGGATGGAGAAATTTTGCCTTTTCCTTCTAGTTCTATGCTTTGATTGGAGTGGACTGCGTTATCACAGCTATGTGTGTCCAGCCTCCGGAGGATCCGGAAATGTCAGCTTTCCCCCTGACTGAAGGCTGAATGACCTTTTGACTCAAACCCCACTGTCTTAAACTAAGCTTGTCTTTCTGTTAGCTCAACCATATCTGTCTAAAGCCTGACAGGAGACAGAAAAAGCCTGCAGAACAGAGTTTTGGCACTGACAGTGCTGTATCCTGGACCTCTCCATCCATACTCATAGTTACTCTTAATAAAATGGGTTGGATGCACTTCACAATAATAAAGAAATACTAATAATGATCTTTGCCTTTCTGTGGCACCTTTCAGCTCAGAATCTCAAAGCACTGTGCAAACACCAAGAGAATCCTTCAAAACACTCCTGACTTACACCAGGAAGGAACTTAGCCCAGCATCCTGTGGCGGAAATCCCTCTGGATGTAACTCGGTTGCAGTCAAGGAGGTTCCGGCAGGGTGGACATTGGCTCAGCTTGTCTGAGGATTGCAATGTCTCTGTCACAGTTTGCTGGGAGCTTGCTGGTAGTACACTGCCCCCAGCTGACTCAACCAGCCCGTGCTTCACAATCGAATACATCAGGGGGTTGGCAAAGAAATGGCAGCTCCTTGGTACTGACACTTGAAAATATACCCATAAAGGGACAGATAGTTCTAATCAGCACTAGAACCATGGGTTTTACGAGCTAGATCCTCAGCTGGGGTAGATCAGCATAGCTCTGTTGAGTTCTATTGAACTACCCAGATTTACAGCAACTAGGATTCAGCCTGCAGGTTTTTAGAGTAGCACCAGACTCACCGGGTTTGCTTTGCAGGGGCTCGCACGCACCTTGTTTATTGCTTTTGAGCCCCATGGGCTCTCTCCCACCTCATCTGCCAACACCACACCCCCGATGAACCAGAAACCTCAGTGAAATCCACTCGCAGCTGCTGGGTTTCACCATGCAGAACTATCACCTGCCCCGTCGCCAAAGGAAAAAGCAGAAGTCAGAGATGCAATGTGGACTAGTGGATACAGAATTGGACTAGTAATTCTATGCCTGACTCTGCCACTGGCCTGCTGGGTGGCCCTGGACAAGTCACTTGGGCTCCGTGCCTCTGTTTCCCCATCTGTAAAATGATACTGAACTCCTTTATAAGGTGCTTTGAGATCTACTCATGAAAATTGCGATATTGCTAAGTATTATTAAGTCAGGCACAAGCTATCTTTTGAGAAATCTGCTTTGAGTTTGTAATGGAAGGTGAAAGCTAGCAAGTTTCACTGAGCATGTTTCACACAGCTCTCGCCTTTATACCGACGAGAACAGGCGGCAGCTGCACTTCAGCACAGCCAGCAGCCGAGTACATGGTGGAACGATCAGCACTCTGGATCGGTCCCATTGATCTGAGTTCAAATTCTGATGAGGCCAGCACACCTCTTTTTATCAGACAAAGTGGCTAAGTGGTTCTGGTGCCGGACTTCTCTGGAGTTTGAATCCCTTCCTTGCTGTCTCCCCACATCTCCTTTATAGCTATAACATGGGGATAACAGCACATCCCTACCTTACAGGGGTGCTGGGAAGATAGACACAGTAAACATTCTGAGGTGCTCAAATACTACTGTAATAGGGGCCCAGATAAATACCTAAAAGAGAGAAATCCAGACCGGGGCCCATACTGCATGGTTCTAAGGGGCCTGCTATGGTACCAATGGTCTTACTAGAAGAGTTCAGCCCATACCAAACCCCAGGATCTGGTCTGTGTATCCAGACCATCCCCTCCCCGCAATAGATAGAACCAAAACCTCAGGCTTCAATGGTGAGTCTGAACTTTCCCAAATTCAGGTTCAGCCAATCATACGAAGAGGTTTGAACTGCAGAGCTGGATCTGATCCTTGGATTTAGGTTCCAACCCAGGGAGTAGCTCAAGGGATAGACTGTATGATGCAACATGATATAGTATATAGGACACTGGCCTGGGAGCTAAGACTCCTGGGCTCTAACCCTGGCTCTGCCACTGATGGGCTCTGTGCCCTTGGGCAAGTCATTTTGCTGCTCTTTCACCTCCCACCTGTTTAGTCTGTAAGCTCCCTGGGCCAGGGACTATCTCTTACTGTGTGTACATATGGCAGCCAGCACAATGGGATCCTGGTCTAATTGCTATTGTAATACAACTAATGCCCCGGAATTACTTCCACATTTATACATCTATCAGATGGCTTTGATTTGGCTTCCTCTACCCTGGCTTTCATATCTGTCCCTTTTTGTTTATTTCAGTTTTCTGTTCACTGTCCTGGTTTTCTATTTGCAGCCTAGTTTAGCACAGGGACTCTTTGCTTTCGGCGCTATGGAGATTTTGTGCAGTTCCCTCGGGGAATCTTTGTCAGGACAGCGCCACACAAAACTCATCCGTGATTAATAACCGAGAAAAGGGGAAAGAGTCACTGGCCCTGCGTGCTGAAAGGTTAGATTGTTTTGGTAAACACAGATTCAATCAGCAGTTCCCAGTTGCAACATCCTACGGTTGCTCCGTCAATGTAAGGCCAAAAGCTTTCAAGCAGTGAGTACTGTCTGAGCTGATCACTGCTGGACAGTTTGAATGCTATCCTTTAAAAGAAACCCAGTTTAGTGATTTCCAGCCTTATGGCCCAGAGCCCTCTAACTGTCCACAGAACAGACAGCAGTAATGGGGCCCACACACACACACACAATCAATCCAGACCCTGAGGGAGTACTTTTCAGCCCAGTCGAGTTTGAATTGGCACGATAAAGCTCATGCTCAGGACCAAGCCTTCTCAGACACAACACGCCCCACTCATGCCTTGCCCCTTTCTTCACCTTGTAACTTGTGAGCAAGGAAACGGGGAGGGAAGTGGCTTGCACTTGCTCAGTGCAGAGGGCTCTGGTTAGCACTTACCCTTGTGTCCATGCAGAGGCTCTGCTCACACCTTGTGCTCCTGCACAACAGCCTCGTTCATCCTTCTGCGGCCTGAGGGTCCAACGGAAACTCCCTGCTCGTTCGAGCCATGGTCTCTCTGCTAAGGGATCCAACTAAAACCGGGACCCACCTCCCCAGCCCGTCTCTTGTAGGCTACCAGCTGGCACAGCCTCTTCAGTTCCTGGGATGAAATGAGTCATGTAGACACACAGTATTATTGTGTATTCAACGCTCCTCAGATATTGGCTGCACCAGAACCACCCTAGGAATGATGCTGAAAAGGGGATCAATGCTGCTGCTCTCAGGCAGGGGTCAAAACACTGCGAGAGGCCTCTGAATAACAGCTGCCACAGCACAGCAAAGGCACCTGGTACAGCAGAGCAGCGCGATCGGCACGGCCGCCAGCTCAGCTCGCCAGCCCCGTTGTTGTAGCTCAGCAGAGCACGTTTAATTCCAGCACATGCACCACGACTGGAAGTGCTTCTTCAGTGGGAACTTCCTTCCACGCCTTGTGTTTTCCCTCCACACTTATTGCATGGAGCTGGGATGCAAAAATCGATGCCAGCGAGGTACACAAGGGACGCTATGCCGATGAGCAAATAAATACCTTCAAATAGCTCTGGGAATGAGAAGGGAAGCTTAGAGGGGAAGCAAAAATGAACTGGGTTTGCCCATTGGCCCTGGCAGCTACACCCACCTTTTGCCAGGCACTTGACTTTCGGCATGGGTCTGGTGCATCTGGTATATTTCTGCTGTGAAGGCAGGTGTTAGCAGCACACCCAGTTTGGAAGTGCACTGATGTTTTTAATCCGACATCATTTTCCAGCGAATAATTTGGTGGTTTACTGGGAAATTGCATGAAAAACCCACATGGGATCAAAAGGATGAACCGGCACGGAGGCTGTTCAGCCGATCGAAGGCCACTCTCAGTGCTGTTATCACGTCAGAGCCAGGCACCTGGGCAGAGACACAACACAACTGGATCAAGTGGGGCAAACATTAAAGAGGACCTCGACTGCCAGGACAGGAACGGAAACAGCCCCGACAAAAGAGGAGAAACCGGTGAATTATAGGAAGAGCTTAAAATAAAACCAAGGAGACCGGCTCTGCAATGCTGCAGTCTGCAGCCACATACATGAGGGGGTGGAAACTTGGCAGGGGAAAGGCTGGCTATTTTCAGTGATCCAGAAAACATTCGCATCTGATCAACAAACTATCTCCTGATCGTCCTGCCTCTCAGGGAGGTACAGAGATGGGAATTACAGGGGGTGACAGGGAGGGGAAAGGAACTTGGAAGTTAGCAAGAGGATGCGGTGAGAGAGGGAGCAGGCTAGAGGAAAGATGGTGACGAACCAGGCCAGGCCAAGAGAAATCCCCCCTCACACACACACCTCTTTCCTCCTTTCAAAATCCAGTTCCTGCCTCTTTCCAAACCCTTTCCCCAAAGCTCCAGCGAGGGATCCCCACTCTCCCTACAAAGTTTATCTCAGGGATACTCGGCCTGGAGAGCCACTTTCCCTGCTTTGGGATGACCAGTGATGGTGTCTGCTCAGTGCCCGTCACAGACATTATACTGCAATTCGCGATAGCGGCTGGGAACGGGTCCCTCTACGATTGTCGTTCAATCAAAGAATCCAGCGCTGAATCAGCCTGGTGGGTGTCATTCCGGCTCGTAGTGGAACTGGGGCCCAGACACTAAACAGTAACCACAACTGGTTCCTTTGGGAAGTCTCTGCGGCAATGGCTAAGCCACCCAAAGGGCTAAATGCCCCTTGCACTCCTAGAGATGGTCTTTCCAAGGCATGGCTGAGGCCCGTTGGCAGATACTTGCCCTGGCAATGCCCGTCCCAGGCCTGATCTGTGAAGAAACAAAGGACTGTCTCCGGAGCTGCCAGCCTGGCCTGATTTCCAGCCCAATACTAAATTCACGCTTCAGCATTTACTAAAATGTTTATATATAAACACAAATATAATTGCTGATACTCGAGCCATCCACCAACTGTAACAAACTCCAAACAGCACATTCGACAGTGTTTGTCAAACCTGCATTAAAGCCAAGTAGCAGCAGAGCACGGACGGCTCTTTGAGGCACCAGGGGTCAGACAGGCACGTCAGATGTTGGAAAGAACATACCCATCTCCCCGAGAGAAGCAATGCTGCCGCAATGACCCTTTTGTGGTCACAACGAAAAGGAGGCTGAATCATTCCACCACACACAAGCAGTGCTAGGAAGGTGATGCCAGGGACAGAGACGTGCACAGCGTGCTGCCACGGCTTGGAGACATCCCCTCCAAAGAAGGGAATGCCGCTAGGCAAACTACCCCACCAGCATTCATCTCTAAGGACATTATTATATAGTTCACCTAATGGCTTTGCCGTGATTCCTGGCTTGTTTGAAACCTAATCTGTTACTTATCTGCTGTGACTCAGATAGCAGTTCCCTGATAATGCGACAGGGAGGAGATCTGCATTAAAAACCCAAGGTGCTCAGGGATTCAGACATACCCCTTAGGCATTGAAAGCTGAAAGTCACCAAACTGTGTGTTAACCTGGGATCATGCTTTTTCCATAAAGATATGGGATAAAATCAGTTTCACAGTATTTCAGTTATGGGGGATGGTGGGGGCGTGGAAAGAGACCTGCTTTGGGGCCTGTTTCTATTAGATGAGCCCTGGCTTCAAAGTTGAAATCCAAATCTGCATCCAAACTTCAGGGATCCTGGTTGTGATTCAGGAACAGTTCTAGTTTGTCATATTCTCCTGTAACTTAAAAGTGGGCTCGGTTTGAAATATTTTACCATGTTCAGTACAGAGAGACTGGGAAACCAACACACACAAGGACACGCTGCCAAACTAACCAAGATGAGGGGTATGTGCTGGTCACTGCCTCGGGAGGCAGCAATCAAAATTCTGATCACAACCTTCATACACCTTTGAAATGTTTGAAACATGCAAAGCTGCCATTTGCAAGCTTAGCTGTTTTAAAGGGAGAGGATTCCTAGAACCAGGTTTTCAAATATAACCTCCCATGTTAAACACGGAAAATGCGCATTTGTGGGCACAGCTGGGTCACTGCACATGGAAATATGCATCTGGGCATAAAACACAGCTTTCCAGGCTCTCTTTGAAATCACAAGCCCACACTCTGCGGCAATCTCTCAGTGGCTTCCCCAAACCCGGCTCTTGGAATGTCTCTGAGAATGGGATGGGCCAGGTCTGCAAGCAAAGCCTCCAAATTTGTGCTCCCAGTTTTCTGCCCACAAATATTCGCACATGCTAACTGGAGAGCTGGATATCTAGCTACTTGGCTTAGTGCAACAACGACTGGTCCCATGGGCACAGAGGCAGTGCATAAAAACTACAGCTAGGAATGCTGAGGCTGAGTTGCATCACCTTTTAAAATGCTACATTCTCTTTCCCGCTCCTCCCATACAGCTTCACGGACTCTGAAGTCAGTGCCCTTCCATGCACAAATAGCAGGTGTGCCTATGGAACAAGCTGCAGAATTTGGCCTGTCTTGTCTGGGAGCAGGATTTCTGTGTAATGGCGACATCCAGTGGTCAAGTGGGGGGATTGCCACCAAAGGTAACGGAGAACCAGAACCTGACCCAATAAGCACAAATAATTATCTCCCATTTATCCAAAATGGCATTTTCCCCCGCCCTCCCCCACAAAGGTTTTGAGTAACCGCCCTGATCTTCCACAAATAGGGCTGTAACTGTCATTGTGTGTGCACCAACGTACACAACAGAAATCAGATTAGAGGAACTGAGTTGATCCCTTCTCTCTTAGGTCCTGATATGGCCTGTTATCTTTTAAAGTATTTACCCCCACCACACCCCTGTGAGGGAAGGAAGTGCTACCATCCCCATTTTACAGGAAGAGAACTGAGGCACAGAGACTACGTGACCTGCCCAAGGTCCCACAGGAACCTCTGTGGCAGAGCAAATGATTGATCTAGCAACCAGATCACCGGTCTCTCAGTTACAGCTATGTGTGTATCTGAATCCTTCCTGCACCATCAATGTTCTGCCATCTCTGTTTATCCTGGGCCATTCTTTGCCTGTCCTCTGTGTTAAGTCTCTCATGGAGTCCTTGCCAACACTAAGGTCGCACATAGCAGAACCCAAGAGTAACATTTTCTACTATCTCCACTTGGCTAGGGGACTCCATCCCACCCTGGTGGGCGATGACCGGCATCAGTTATACACACCTTCTCCACCTCTCATCTGGACCACAGCAATGCAATATACCTGGCCAGGAAGGCTTCACTGCTTGGGAAACTCCAGCTAGTGCAGAACGCTGCAGCACGTCTCCTCAACAACACAGGCTCCTGTGAGCACATCAGGCCTGCCCTTCGCTATCTGCACTGGCCTGCCACAGAATACAGAGTCAAGTCCAAGGTCTCAGTCCTTATCTTCAAGGAGCTCACTGCCCTGGGCCTAGGGTACCTAAAATGCCGGAATGAAGATTGCGGTCGACAGCTCCGCTCCTTAGGCCCAGTGGAACTTTCTGCCATAAGGGTAAAGCTCGTCTGTACAGAAAAGACAGCTTGCTCAGGGGCTGGTCTGAGACCAGGAACTAAGGGCCATCACAACCCACATCACCTTCTACTCCAAGTGTCAGGCACAACTGTGCAACTTGCCTTTGCTAACCTAAACATGGAGCAGCGTGGATGTGTAAAAAAACCAAAACCCACCACCACCAAAACCACACTCCACTGCACGCACAATTCTCTCCCTGAGGAGAAACGGGAGAATGAATGACATGTGACAGATGTCAATCACATCCCTGAATGCATGACTGGAAGGTACTCTGGTGATGAAGGCAGGATAAAATCCTAGAGAGAACAGACGAGACAGCTGATGTAACAAATGGCGCACACACACACACACACAAAAAGCCATTTGCAGTGCACAAAGTTCTTCTTGATTGGTCCTACATAACCCAGGAACTCTGCTTCATATTTTTGAGACATCTCCTGGCACCTTATTTGTGAACTATTTGCATACACACAGACATCTCTTGTCATACTTAGAACTCAGGGTGTCCTGGCTCCCAGGCCTATGCTTCTCAGACCATGCTCTTTACTTCACACATTGCATAAAAGATCAGAACCACATGTGTCTTCTGGGAGAATCTATCTAATGGAGGAAAGTCACCCCCTGCAGGGGAGCCAGCACATGATCCTGAGCACTACGGGAGTCCCAATATAGCCCCATTTGAAGGAGTTAAGCAGTGCACAGGCCTTGCACTGGCTCCTTGTCCATGGATGAGCTTCAACCCCTGTGCAGTGAGTGAGGAGGGGAAATCGGTGACTCATCCAAATGTCACATGGCTAGTTACAGCCCTGTCCTCCAGCAACAGAGGAAGCCTGCTGTTATCCAGGGCCCTTCTGAATGGGAGACGTGTATCACGAGTCTGTCCCAGGCCAAACAGACCTACCACAAGCCTGTATCATCACTGAGCCCTGCCTCTGTGTAATTCCTCCTCTGCAACTTGAATACTAGGCCAGAGGCAACTAGGCAGTGTCAACCATAATTCATTTCTCCTTTTATCCTGAGCAGTAAAATATGACCCAATAAACACAATTATGGTTCGGCAAATATTCACACTTCAGCTTGAAAAACGATGCTGTTAATTTTACCACGTGACCCAGCAAACACTTTGGCTTTTCCCATTCATTTCCCTCATAATACAAACTCCCCAAACATTATAATGGTTTAACTCATTATCTCAGGTCCTCCAGGGTTGCTTTAGGCTCACTACCATCTACCACAGAGAAGGAGCTGGCGAACGGCCTCGCACATCTGTGAATTGACTTGAAATGATGGTTTGACTTTCTCCGGAATGTAAATATTGCAACAGTTCATGCTTCTTCACTAGCATTTTGTCTTCCAGGGCAAACAAGCAGTCATTTCTACCATGCTCATTCTTCTTTGGATGGGTGGGGGGAAATTAGGAAGGGTACAATACTACCACCACTGAAAGCAATGGGAGATTTGCCATCAGTTTCAATGGGAGCAGCATCTCGCCAATATATTTAAATAAGAATACCTTCCTCCCTTCACTCTTGTCAGCAGATCTCTCAAAGTACTTCAGTCTTTAAAGTATGTATCCTCACAACACCCCTGTGAGGCAGAGCTGTGCTGTTATCCCTGTTTTTACAGATGGGAGCTGAAGCACAGACAGTTGGTGTTTAAACTCTCTCGGCACCTAAGTTTTAAGGTAAAAGTTCCCTCAGCGCTTATGTTTCTGCCTCTGGGTGCTCACGTTGCTCCCTCGCTCTAGGTGTCTGGATGCCCATCTCCCACCTAAGCCCCTGATAAGTCACAAACCCAGGAAAGACAGGTGTGCTCAGAGGCCACCTACCAGACTGGGTCCCATTCAAAGGCTGGCCAAAGGAGGGGAAAGTGCAACTGACCTTATAACTTTTAGTCCAGTGTTAGAGGGCTCACCTGCAAGGTGGGACACCCTGGTTCAATGCCCCCCTCCCCGCCTTCTGCCAGGCTAGGAGAAAGGATTTGAATGGGGGAGGGTGTCTACTCCACCTCAAGGAGAGTGCTGTAACCACTGGAGTACGGGAGATTCCGATGGGAGGGAAGCGTACCCTCCATCTATCCTATTTAAGCTTTTCCACTGTGGATAAATAATGAAATCATGATTGGAGCAGGGGGACTGGATCCCAGGTCTTCCATCTCCCCGCTGGGTAGCCTCACCACTAGGCTGCAGACTCTGTAAGGTGCTTGTTTCTCTCCTCCTCCACCAATGACTATCACACTGCACTCCAGTAGGCACTGAGCCAGAGGTAGCCCAGTGGTTAGGATGCCCACTTAGGATGTGTGCTCTGATAATTGGTTGCAACCTCCCTCCTGGATTTGTATCTCACCTGTGATGGATGGACACCTTGGGCCAATCAGATTCTTCAAACATTTAATAATCTTTGCTCTATCTTGTTCCAAAACTGCAGTCCTATCAAGCTGTTAGCATAAAACAGAGCAAAGGTTCACTGGGCACGTCATAAAAGGTAAAGAAAATAGATCAAAGCAAGGGTAACGGTTCTTCCTACCTTTGAGGCTTGGCATCATGGCTAGTAATTTCACTGTCACATCAGGCAATAAGATCATCTTCTCAAAGCTGCTCTATGCAGGTAAAGCTGAGTCCTGCACAAGAATCATCATATCACAACTTCTGAGGGGGCAGGAGAAGATGGGGGTTCCCCCTGTGGCTGATTTCCTCATTGGCAGAGAAAATGAGTTGAAAGAGCCACAGGATACTTGATCCTAGTCTAATTTATTTAAAAAGCAATACCAGAAGGCAAAAGCAGGACTTACTCTAGGTGATTGGGTATGAATATAGGTGTGTAGAATGAGTTTTGTTTTTTTATATAAGCATTAGTGACTGTAAAACCCATTCCTAGGGATATTCACTGAAAGGGAACATACAAGAAGCTAATTCATATCGAAATTCGAGTATTTGACAAAAGATTGATTTTTTTGCTGCAGTCACTACCTCTGCGTTACAACTATAACTGTTCTAACCTCTATAGCACCGTTCAAAGATCCCAATGTGCTTTACAAATCAATTGCAGCTGGTTGAAAAATACCAGTTGGTGTTGTAGGAGATTTACGGGGAAAATTTTTTAATTTCCTCTGAAAAAAATTTTTCAAATGAAAAAGTGAAACACACAATATAACCCCCCCCCTCAAACAAGGGTTTTTTGGCTGGAAAAAAATTAAAATGAAATGAAAAAATTCTGTGAAAATGTCAGTGGCATTTGTGTGTGCTCAGCACCTCTTTAATCTTTTATTTAGATGCCTAAATATGGAGTTAGACTTAACTTTATGTATCCAGATCTGAAACTCGGGCCATATTATCCTCTGTTTAAGAGGAAGAAAAAGGCACAGTGGGGTTAAATTACTTGTAGGTCAGTAGGAGAAGCGGCAATAGAAGCCAGGGTTACTAATCAGCTGCCCCCGCCACACTAGGCAATGAAACAGAGGCTGAGCAACTAACTAAGCCTTGGAGCTGTGATGTTGTGTAATGTTCCCAGAAAGTGAGGGACTACTATATTCCTCAACATGCAAAATCTCTGCGGTGGGGGTGTTTCAAAAACCTTTCACAAGGAAGAGAAGACATAATGGAAAACACAGCAAGCAAAATCTGGCTTTAAAAAAAAAAAAGTGACTGCAGCACAGGTGCACCTCATCACCTCCCCTGGCGCGGCTGCACCAGATCCAAACTTTGTAGCGGAGACCGCTTCGCTTTGCAGGAGCGGGAAAACCCCACACCCGAGTACCCCCAAAGTTCAGGAAACTCCAGCCCCGGGTGCCAGCTTCGCAGCTGGAGCCCGGCTCCCGTGAGCATTGCCTGCACCCGCCTGTATTTCCCTGGGAAGAGTCAGGAGGTGGCGCTTTGCCTGCCGCTCGGGATCCTTTGCACCCAACCAAGCGGCAGCTGGAGGCGCGGGGCTGGAAGCAAGCAGCCCCCCCGACGAGCCTCGGGGCAGACGGCAGCTTGGGCGCTGTAGTCCCGGCCTGTCTGCAGGCCCCGTGCGGGGGGGGGAGAGAACTACGACTCCCACAATCCTTTGGGCTCCGGGCGGCCCGTCGGTAGAAAGTGAAACCCCTGCGAAGGGAGCTGGCGCCTCGCTGGGGAGGAGACGCGGCGGCGGCTGGAGGTCGGGGCGGCTCCAGCAGCGTCTCCCTGCGCAAGGCGCTTCCTCGCCGCAGAAACTTTGTAGCAAGTTTGGCCAGGTCAGCGGGCGGGGGGGTTGGGAGAGCTCCCGCAAGGGGCAGGAGCAGGGGGTGGGAGAGGGGGTAGGGGCAGGAGCAAGAGACGGGGGTGGGAAGGCTGGGGGGAGAAGGAGCAGGAGACGGGGGTGGGAGGGCCGGGAGGGGGGGGTAGGGGCAGGAGCAAGAGACGGGGTGGGAAGGCTGGGGGGGCAGGAGACGGGGGCAGGGGCAGGAGACGGGGGTGGGAAGGCTGGGGGGGGGCAGGAGACGGGGGTGGGAAGGCTGGGGGGGGCAGGAGACGGGGGTGGGGTAGGAGCAGGAGACGGGGGTGGGAAGGCCGGGGAGGGCAGGAGCAGGGGCGGGAGACGGGGGTGGGAAGGCCGGGGGCGGGGCAGTTCGTTCATGGCAGCTTCTCCCTTGCAGGCTCTTTATTCGGTCCTGGTCCCTTCCTCCATCAGGGCAGAGCTTGTTCTGCTCCTGCCTCTCTGTTGCGTGTGGGGCTGGGGGTCCGTGTCAGTGTTTCCACAGATGGTGCCATTGCATCACGCTGGCTGAGGGGCCCCGTGGAAACTTATGGTTTGTGTGGGTTGGGTTAAGGACAGGTGCCATCTGGGGGAGAAGGAATAATTGTGCAGTTGACTCTTCAGACTCCCGCTTCGGGGAGGGAGCTGGGGGGAGTGTCTGGCTGTTAAAAGAAGAGTTTGTGGGGTGGGACGTGGGAGTACAGGTAAGAGTCAATCCTCGGCTTTCTTTGGAATCCCAGCCTGCGTGTTCTGCCTCAGAGGACCTGACTCCTGTGTGCGTTCTCTGCATCCGCTGGGCTGGTTCCTGTAGAACCCCTGCCCGCAATGTATCTTCTAGGTGCAACCGGGAACCGTACGTGGTGTTAATTCTGAGCCATGCGCTTGTGGGAGAGAGCCCAGAGTTGGGCCATCGATCATGCTCTGAGTTTATCAAAGCTTGCTGGGCCTGGCCCTAGCCAGAGCGAATGAAGAAACTTTAGAAGTGAGGGGAAGAGGAGAGGCTGTTAAAGCCGTCACCCTATGATAACCAACAGGGGAGACCTGAAAGCTAATCCCCAGGAACTAGAAAGGCTTGATGCTGGTTATTGTTGACTGACGGGCAGGGTTAGATGGTGGGACGAGGTGTAGCAGGATGCCTAGAGGAGGCAGGATGGGTACAGTACACAGAGCACAGTCCCACTTCAGCGGTGGTGGGACTGGTTCTGATCTTGCACTGATGTAGATCCAGAGCAACTCCGTTGGAATGAAACCGCTGCCTGACTCAGTGCAAG
Source organism: Mauremys mutica (assembly GCF_020497125.1). Lineage (NCBI taxonomy): Eukaryota > Metazoa > Chordata > Testudines > Geoemydidae > Mauremys > Mauremys mutica. Next base: position 6,622,816 of record NC_059092.1, on the reverse strand, counting down.
AGCAGAATTAGGACCAGCAAAATGCTTGGTGTCTTGCTGCTGTTCAGTGTTGTGGGAAGGGGCTGAGTCCTGTTGGTCCCCTAGTGGCACTCATGATGATCCCAGGACTGATGAGGTTGCTCCTTGGATTTGTTTCCAACAGACCCTGATGTTGCAGTGACTTCAGGGGGAATGAATGGGCTTGTACAGCATATTAATCTGCTGATCGTAATCCTCCTGGTTGTACTACACACAATCCGCGTGAGAAATAAATGACTGGCTAGAAGCTAGGTGGGAATGTGTATCAGAGCTTCTTCTGAGGCTGCTCTCTGCTGGGTCTGTAGACCAGCCCGTGATATTCCCACTCAGACACCTCAGCCAGAAGGGGAAGAAACAAATCAAGATTTGTGGTTAATGTAGTGAACCCCAAATGATTGACTAGGGGTTGCACCCAGTCCAATCTCAATACCTCTCAGTCCCAGTTCCATAGGGTGAAGGAGAGAGGGTATGAATACAGCCAGGGCAAGGAGTGTAAATGTCACTCCCCATCCATGGGGTGGAACGGCTCCTTGGCAGGTCTTGTCCAACGGATGAGCTCCCATCACTGGCATTGGCTCCCAGTGACTGTTTCCTCAGAGTCCAGGGCTGCTGGAGTCAGGTGCTGTTTGGTTTTGGTTTCTCTTCTCTCTGGCTTTATTCTTGGTGGGTGGCTTTCAGTTGTCCCACAGGGAGTGAATTTATGTATTTCACTGTTAATTAAATGTATATTGCAGATGGGCGAGCGCTTTGAAAAGCTAAGAGCTTCCCACTAGATTCCTCACTCCAGTAAAGCACCTGCTGCTCCGTACTGGAAATGGCTCACAAGTGAAACACGTGCTGCTTTCTATGTCTGGCGCACCAGAGGTCTTATGTTTGTACAGTACTTACAAGCTGTGCAGAACTGGGACAGGAGCGGGGGAATATAGCCTGTCAGTGGTGGTAGGGAGAGGGCCAAATTCAGACCTGGAGTGAGCAGCTGCAACTCCATCAAAGGCCCAGCACCAGGTCTGCATTTGGCCTAATAAGAGTAGCCCACTTACACGTACCCTGCGGTGAATGTCACTGGGTGCCGACACAGCGGAGTGCCGGTAGCGTTCTCCCTGGAGATGCTTTAGGCCAGACAAAGCCAAAATACACTGTGGGCGTGTAGGACCTGCCCAGCACGGGACACAGTAGCTGAAGCAATGGATGCTTCCCATCTTCAATGTATACAGTTCTAAGGGCCAAACTCAGTCTTGACACAAACAGATTCAATTCCAGTGACTTCAGTGGAGCTGAGCCCGAGGTGAGTTTGACCTCCCAGCAACTTAACGCTCCCCCTTCGGGCTAAGAGTTATCACCAGATCGTCTGTGCCTCTCCGTCCCTAGAGAAGGGATTTACTCGGCTCAGACTGGGCCCCTTGGTTGCTTAGAAGACCGAAGAGCTGGTAGTTAGATAACACGGACTCTCATGAAGGACAGTGAAGAAAGCAGGAGGGAAGAGGGTTTAATCGGTATAATCCTCACACCTAGATGCCAAGCAACCAATTACTGTGGTAGCTAATTCCCTTCCCTGTGGCTTCAGATTGTTGGTGGGTGCATAAGCGATTGGGAAGGGAATCCCTGATTTTACTGAGGCTTTTTTTTACTGTAAATATTCTGCATTGTTATGGTTGGAGTGCTTCCACCCATCACATGTTGATTGGAGTCAGAGCATGTTTGAGTAACCTTGACAATGAGCTAGCAGAATCACTGTCCCCTTGTTCCAGTCCGTTGCCTTCTGCTCTACATCACTAAGGTCCCTGTGTTTCTGTGGCAGTTACTTTGAATCAGGAGGTTGAGGATTCATGTCCCTTCACCACTCGAGCTCTTTCTTGAGGCAGCATGGTCTTGTGGCTAGGACACCGGCCTGGGGGGTCAGGTGACCTGATTCTATTCCAAGCTCTGCCGCTGACCTGCTGCGTTACCTTGGGTGAGTCATGTCACTGCTCTTTGTCATCCTGCTCTTTCTGTCTTGTCTATTTCTGTTGTAGCAGGGACTGTCTCATGTATCTGGAGCCCTGATCTCAGTTAGGGGCTTGTAGGTGCTGCTGCAATACAAATAGGTAATAACTTTCCTAGTTGTCATTTGGTACCATCACCTTTGTTTCCTGGGGTAATAATTTTGTTTCCATTTTTATGCAGAACCCCAATACATTTCCCTTTCTGCACCTCAGACTCATGGCCTGGGGAATACTTTGTAGAGCTGTTTACATTTGATTTGGGGCAGTCAGTGTTTGTTTTCACATGATTTTTGAGGAGGGGATGGGGGGGAATCAAGCTTCGGAGAATTTTCCATAACTTGGTGGGTTTCTATTGCTTATTTGCATAGGCTGTACAGGGAGCACTGGGTTCTTTGTACCTCCAAGGTATGGTACCCACTTCTTGCCGCCGCTCCCACATGGAGAGATCACGGCATATAATCCTAGAACCATAGGGTTAGAAGGGACCGCAAGGGTCATCTAGTCTAACCCCCTGCTATGTCCTACTCTCCTTGTTCAGTCTGCAATGACTTTTTATGCTCAGTTAAGTTTGTGACCTTTTGTGGCGCTTGGAAGCATGGTGGCTTTTTTCAGATCAGCATTCACTACTCATTCCCCGGGAGCTGTGATGTTCACTGAATGTTCCTTGCTGACACTCTGCATATGGCAGCGGCAGCAGCAGCAGAGGTAGTATCGGCAATGTCGTGTCTCTGTCTGAGCTTCAGCTGGTGCCCCAGAAGTCTCAGAGCCTGCGGGAGTGGCGTGTATGCAGTCGCAGCGGCTGCAACCGTCTCCGGCCACTTTGTTTGGAGAGGGCTATATTCATGGGAACCTGAACCATCTTGATCAGTGATTCTGGGAGTAATCGACCGCTGTAGCCTGTTCTGAGATGGCAGCGCTCTTCTGATGGATATTGAAATGTGCCAGTTTCCTTTCCCCTCTGATCTCCCTTCGCTGCATGCAGGAACTAGCCGCCCTTGCCCATGGTGCGGTTGAAGTGGCTTGCTGTGGTGGTAACTTAAAGACATTCTCCAACTTGATACATCCGCAACTACTGGGTCACGTTGCCCTTGCCTGCCTGTTCCTATTTCATCTGTTTTGTTTTTCTCCTCTTCTCAGAAATGACCGTTCCCCAGGCCTTGTAGACTTCAGGGTCGTGCTGAACAGAGCCATGCAACTTGTGACAGCGCTGATCATGCCTTTTTGGTTGAGATTTTGTTTTCGGGGGTGCAGGGGTTGATGGTGTGGAAAGCAAGGTTCGGTGGGCGGACAGCTTGCAATCCCCCCCCACCTCCCGTGCATTCTGATTTGTAGCTCATCAGGGTGCTTATCGGGGAGCTAGACTGGTGTCATAACGTGGGGCAGGAGGGCGCAGAAGGAGCCTGCTGTGTGACTTGCCTCAGTCCTTTTGTAAGCTCTGATTGAAAGACCTGGAGGACTTGGTTGATTCCAGTTTTATTTCTTCTCCTTGCTCCCCGTCTCAGTCAAGATGCGATCAGACAGAATCTCATCCTCTGCTCCTGTTGATTCACTTCTACCTCAGGAAAGCACCAATTGCCATTCTCCTCTAAAGAGGTCAGATGAATGGAGGTTGCTATTAGCAACGAAGAACATCTTTCCAGGCCTCTGTTTTCCTAGGTTCTTGGCGGGTTGTGCTGTCCCTTCAGGATTCAGGCGAGGAACCTTTCTTGGCCAACAGCATCCTCCCCAAAATGGAAAACCTCATTTACCCCGTTTCTCCAGCCCCAGCAGGGCTTAAACAAGTAGACTCGTTTGCCAGGTGGGCAGGCCTTGCAAACAAACATGCCAGTTAGGTGGCATGGCCTCGTTCCCAGAGGTGCTGGGCACCCACAGTTCCCATTGACATCACTGTGGCTATTGGGTGCTCAGCACTCTTGGGGGAGGGAGAGAACCAGGTCTCTAACTCGGCAACCTTGCCTGGGTGCTCAAGAGAGGCCAGCCTCTGCTAGCCTGTCTCTTCTTTATTTTGGACTTCTGATTCCTTTTCTGTTGTGGCTGCTGCTAAATACTGTAAAACCCTCTGTTTTTCTCTGTCTTGTTGCTTTAGGCTGTTCATGGAACTATAGCACCCAGGCAGGAGGAGGGGGAAATCTCATCAAGCAGAGAGTCTTGTGCATCTGATAAGCGAGGAGAGTTGAGTCTTTATTAAGCATGGGGAGGATAAGATCTGGGCGAGTGAGAGACATTTATGCATCTCCAAAGCAGATTACTGCTATTGTGCAAACAAGGGACTTGGAACAGTCTTAAAATCCCGGCTGCTTGGTTAGCAATACAGTCCTGACACCTTAGAATTCTTGCCCTGCAGGCTACGTGCCATTGAATAAAACGGAGTTCCCTTTTTTTTTTTTTTTAAAGGGGTGGGGAGAGAAAATGCCCTCACTTCCCTGTGGGGCAGAGGGGTTTTGAGGCTCCAGCCCCCAGTCTGAGAGTTATAGGTGCTCAGCACCTCTCAGGATCAGGCCCAGCTACCCACAGGATTTCGGGCATACAGAATCTTGTAAGTGGTAGCAAAGAGAGGGTTACATAAACTGGAATGCCAGCCTGATGGCAAAATCAAACTTTGGGGTTAACCTGCTGTTTGGACCCATTTTAGGTGTCTGTTCTACTCTACCCCGGCATCAGTGTGCCCACTGAATGCTGAAATGGAGTTTGGACAACAGAGCAACAGCTTCACTGCTATCAGTCCACAAGCTAGCTAAATTAAAGCCAGTTCCACGACATGTGTTGCAATCACACCCTGATTGCAGTGTAGACGTCCCCCTTTGTCTGATAAGATTGAAGTCCCTTACTATGTGTTTGTACAGCACCTGGCACAATGAGCTCTGAACTTGGTTGGAACTTCTAGGTGCTACCTAGACACTACCATAACACGCACATACCAACTTTTTAAAGTTGGGACATGCTCAGAGACTATTTGCTGGTTTGGGGAAAATGTCAAAGCAGGGGTCAAATTTCTGAAAGAGGCTTGCATGGTAAGGTTACTGAATAGTAGCAAACCTGATAGCACTTAGATAATGCCACAGCAATGCCTTTATCAAGGTGAAGGGAGGGATATTAAGTCATTATCTCGTCACTGCAGCTCCTCTTCCATGCATTTGAAGGGTCAGGCAAGGTCTCCTTCCCTGCATAGCCGCTTTGGACTAGAATAAAGCCAGTGAAAGATGGATGTGAAATTCAGTTTACACAGAAAGGATCAATGGGGTGGCATTTGTCAAGGACAGGTGTTGATCACAACAGTGAGATGCATTCAGCGTGTGCTGCCTTTACACGCAGCGCTGGCTGAGTTAATTTTAGCCTCTTCTCTGAACATTCCAGTATTTCAGGATGTTGCTGCTCTATACAAAACAATTATGCATAATGAAATGAGGAGACACTGATCCTTGAGCAAAGGTGCATTAATAATGCCCTCTTTGTTCTCTTATAGTTAAATGTGGTCGAAGAGCAGACAAGGTATAGGGCATGCGAACAAGCCAAAGTGCTTACAAGTGACATGGAAAAGCTCTGTCCTTGTTCTTTTTTAAGGGAGGCAGCTGTAGCATTTTTAAAAGCTTGTACTGGGTATAGTCTGTCATCTGAGACTTGGCTTTGTTCCAAGCTGACTCTGCTATTTAACCTACAGAAACATCATCCCCTCTCTCTCTCTCTCGTTTGTTCTGTGCCTGGCTTGAGCTTCTGCAATTTTCTTGTGGATGCCAATTTGCAAAATTTAAGCCAAACAGCAATTCTAATAGTGTAGGAAAAACATCCCTGTCAGTGATGAGGTACAAAGCATAAACAATTGGTCTGCTTCAGATCGGAGGTAGGTGGTGTGGGGTTTGATGGCTTGGCAGAGACACGGAACCTGTCACTTCTCAGTTAGTGATATTTGCGATGAGCCGACCTCCTCTGCAGGCCCATTGTGTGAGCACTCCGTGTGGTAACTGCTTTGATTTTTATTTAGCTATTAAAGCACCTACCTTGGGCATGAGGCACTTTGATGATTTAAAAATACAATTCATTCAAAAACAGCAGATCAGCAGCAGATCTCACCCCATGTTGAACCAAAAAGAATATAGCAGGGTGGATTTGATTTAAATCACAAGTCAGGAAGACTCGATTTAATCATGGATTTCTACATAAAAGTGCATTCTTGTTGGCTGTTATAACCTTTTAATACATATTCTCTACAACTCAGAGAGATGTAGTTTCATTTTTTGAAGGTACATGCTATAAATTTTTAAAGTGATTGATTTTGAAAACTTTTCAGATTAGTTTTACAGCTATATCAGAAAATGAATCATTCTTTGGTTATTCCATTTACCAAAGATAATTGAAGCAGATATTTATGAAGTCACTGGGAGGTGAAGTACCTCCAGTTCAACAGGCTAATCATTAGTATTTGGAGGATTTTCTTGCCAGGCTGTAATAGGAGGAGAACATCACCAGGCAAACATTTAAATTGTTTTATTTAACTAAAACAACAATATTATGTATTATGGATTTTTTTCTTCAACAGCAAACAATATTTTAACAAAACAATCATGAATTTTTGAATTTAGTTAAACAGTCAAGTTTTTTAAAATCAAGTTTGTTTTTGTTTGTTTTAACTAAAATAGTTAAATGAATTTTTTTTTAAATATTTCAACTATTTTAGTTAACAGCAAAAATGGTTGTTTGTTTTTAACAAGCATGTTATATCTAGAGACATAATCCACAGTTTGAGAACTGCAAAACTAAACATCTTTGATGGTATCTTCTGGACTGAGCACTGAGTCTCATTGAGTCGATAGAAAGATTAACCCAAATAATCTATACAGAAACCCCTGGAACCCCATAAGATTAGGTGCCTAATCCAACTGTTGGAACTCATTTACAAAACTTTTCTTAAACATTACATGACTATATTCTCATACTATAGAATTAGAATTTATAATGGCTATTCCATGATGAGATATGTTATAGCTCAAAGATATCTTAATTAAAACTAATTTTTAGATAGGTTTTTTCCCTCAAAAAGCATTTTATCAAAAAAGTCTGATTTTAAATAAATTCAATTTTTTAATTGATTTTTATCCACCCTGGAATATGGTGTCACCACCTTTCATGCACCTCAAGGGCTAGTCTACACTTACCTGCCGGGTCGACGCGGTGAGTTCGACTTGACGCGATAGTTCGAACTCCCCGCGCGCTCCGGTCGACTCCGGTACTCCACCACTGCAAACGGCGGTGGCGGAGTCGACCTTGGAGCCGTGGACTTCGATCCCGCGGCATCTGGACGGGTGAGTAGTTCGAACTAGGGTACTTCGAGTTCAGCTACGCTATTCACGTAGCTGAACTTGCGTACCCTAGTTCGACCCCCACCCTTAGTGTAGACCTGCCCCAAGTCTCATCCTGCCTTGCCCTTCCCCCTGAACAAATAAATAGGGCTGAAGCTCAGTAGATTTGGTCTAGTCCAAACCAAGGCTGTGGAGAAATCGTGTTCAGTCAAGTGTTTTATCTCCACCTGGGTTTAGTTTAGTGAATTGCAACGCTTGTGGATTTGATTCATGGATGAGGTTTGGACTCTTGCAGATTCTCGCTGCTGAATCCCAAATATAGTCATGACTATAACACCAGCTTTTGCCCATAAATGGTTCTCGTTCAGATGCCAGTTCATATTTTTCATGGGTGCCTCTTTTGCCCCTGTGTAAAATAGACAGTGAGTCCGGAGGCTGTGCCAGGGCTGCATTTGGATATGAGAGAGAGAGCGAGAGACGTCCTTGCAAAATCAGTTGTTGTGTGCTTGAGGATTTTTAGATAATTCTGAGTGTAATTTGCTAATTATTGTGTGGCAAATGATTGGCATATTAATCACAGGCTCCCCCCTCCCACCCACAGTAAACACATTTAAATCACAATGAATGATTCTGTTACGTGTAGGTATAATTATTATTTTTTGGCGCTGTAGATGTGCAAAGTGGTTTTACAACAGGCGATGCTAAGCCCCAAAGACTGGTATGGAGCAGCGTGAAAACATTTGTTCCCTGAAGATGTGGCGGAAGAGCTGTGCTAGAGCAGGAGAGGGAGGGAGGTTGGCTTTGACTTTGAAAGCAAGTGGGGGCGTGAGTTCAGGAGTGGGGGAGATGATAAGTCAGTGGGAGTTCTACTCCCATTGAAAGGTGGCCAGGTGTGAAATCCTAAAAAAGCAGAAGTTCGGGTGAAAAGCAGGAAGCCTGGGATGAGGAGAAGGGCAGAGATGAGTCAAGAGGGATGGTGTAAAGCAGGGGTAGGCAACCTAAGGCACATGTGCCGAAGGCGGCACGCGAGCTGATTTTCAGTGGCACTCACACTGCCCGGGGCCTGGCCACCGGTCCGGAGGGCTCTGCATTTTAATTTAATTTTAAATGAAGCTTCTTAAACATTTTAAAAACCTTATTTACTTAACTAAACTATTGTTGTATGTAATATATTATATACTTATAGAAAGAGACCTTCTAAAAACATTAAAATCTATTACTGGCACGCGAAACCTTAAATCAGAGTGATAAATGAAGACTCGGCGCAGCGCTGCTGAAAGGCTGCCGACCCCTGGTGTAAAGCTTTGGAGGTGATGAGAAGACCAGACAGTACGTCCAAAATGGGGAGCCAGCTCAAGGATACAGGAAGTGGTAAAAGCCAGGGGAGATGGCCCTTCAAGGGGAGCTCGTGCCCCATTCATCATGCTGCTAGCCTAGAATGTGAAATCCATTCGCCGTATGGATCCTTAGTGCATGTCCACTGTTAGAGCGACACACGTGTTCGTGTTGGGTAGAGAGGGAGCATTAGGCGCCATGGGAAAGGAAGAGTAAATCTTTAATGTTCAGACCTATTAACCATTGGAAGAACTTCCCAAGGGTCATGGTGGATTTTCCATCAACGACCGTTTTCCAGTCAAGGCTGGATGTTTTTCGAACAGATCTGCTTTGGGAATTATTGCGCGGAAATTCTATGGCCTTGTGACACAGGAGGTCTGATGAGATGATCACAATGGGCCCTTCTGGCCTTGGAGTTGATGAATTGTCAATGGGACGTAAGCACGTGCTTAGCACTTTGCTGCCCAAGGGCCTGAGTCCTTACTGAAGGCAAGGAAACCGGTGTGTGAACATGTGACCTGAGCTTAATCTAGAAGTTAATGCTGAGACTTGCTAACGGCTCAGCAGCCTGCTTGGGTCAAATAACTTAGGCCTTTGCCAGAGGTAGATGATAACTTTCACCTTTCACCAGAGAATCCCCAGGCAGCTGAGCTATGGGAGTGTTGTCCCCATTTTACAGATGGAGAAGCTGAGATCTAGAGAGACCTGCTCGTGTGAGCAGGGTTAGCCTGAGAGAAGCTAAATGACACGCTCAAGATTTCATGGCAAGTCCGTGGCTGTCTGGGGGAATGTCATATGACAGTGCTAAAGAATTAAAGATAAGACATTTTCTTCTAACGTGGAACAAAACTGAGAATAGAAAAAAGTCTCTGCCTTTCTCTCTCTGTCGCACAGTGTGCATCTCTGGCTTACCCCCTGGACTGCGCACTTACACTCACCAGAAGAACCCCAGTCTCCTGCTTCCCACTCTGTCTGCTAGACCCTACTGCTTCCCTCCTTCCTGCTCTGCAGAGATGTTTCTTCAGGAGGCGAAGCTGCATCATTTCCTTCCCTCTGTCTCTGCATTTTTTTTCATGTCTCACTTCAACCCAAATGTAACTGGGCTGTGGAGCAGCATTTCTGACAAGAGGGTGCCACGGTAGCATAGGAATCCAGTTCCTTTCCATGCTCACTGAGGAGGGGATGCGTGCTTCAGTCCTTTATTGGAGCTTGGGGATCTATTTTAAAGGCCTGCCAAGGCTTGTCTCCTTCCTCATTTTAAAAGTGCCATGTAGGGACTTGGCATACAGAGCGCAGATCTCACGGTCTCTGTGAGGTTTAGCATTGGGGGAAAGGTGCCATTTTGCCAACCTTGGGGACATCCTTGGGACAGATATAAGATGGTGTGAACTCCCCATTCCCTGGAAGGACAGCCTCGGGGGGATTGGAAAGGATTTCCGACTCCACACCCTGTACAGTCAGTAGATCTCTGCTGAAACTGCCAACAAGAGAACTAATTAGTGCCAGTTGCAGTGAGAACGCTTGCAGTGTTTTCAGTTTCATGATTTCAGCATGAATCTCATGATACTTGGTTTTTCATAAGCACCAGCTCCTGCTGCCAAGCAATTATGTGAGACTGGCCTGAGCTACAGCAGGAACAGGAAAGGACAAAGCGAGTGGCATTTTGTTTTGAGGGAGCTAATTGGCCTGTAGTCATTTTATGTCAGCGTCTCTCTGACCACAAGGATTGGGTACTGTTTATGTGGTAGTGTTGCATGGGCAGAGATGCTGAGGACCAACGTGAAGCACAAATCCTCTTTTCTTATCTGCTACCAAAATGCACAGCTTGAGTAACCGCCTCTCTGTTCTGCCTGTTAAGCACTTATCTCTGATCCAAAGGGACTGTCGTCCATTTCAATGATCCCTTTGGATATCTGCATTCAGTTAATGAGATTACAGCTACTTGCAAATACTGTTTTTTGTTTTGTTTTTTTTAATAGGGCCATTATTCACACCTCATCCTCAAAATCCTTGCAAAGCTTTCTGCTCCTCATCAATAAAAGCATTACAGCTGCATCGGCTTGAGTTCTGTGACTGCCACCCTTCTACGTTCCCAATGTGTAACTGGGAGGGAGAACAGTCTGTGGTATAGGACTGACAGTGGTAAGATTGGGGTTTACGTCCCAGTTCTGCCACTTATTTGCTTTGTGAGCTCAGCCAGTTGTCTAACTGCTGTGTGCCTCAGTTTCCCTGTTTATGTAGTGGGGGTGACTCTTGCTATATTTGTATGGGGTCTAGCAAAATGGGGTCCAGTTCCAGTGGGAGGCCTCAAGGCACTTCTGTAATAAACTTGAATAACAATTTTTACCCGCTTTGCGGCAATGCTGAGGATGTTGACATTCAATTTTCTTCCTTGCGTATGCATTCCTCAAGGGGCTCCGATGGAAGGTGCTGCAGCAACACAGGGCGTTACTATGAGAACGTCATTGGCCACTCCCGGTTAAAGCATTGTTGAAGTTTTAGCTACTTTGGACCAAAAGTTTCATTTTTATTGAGCAGAAACTTCCTAGCGATATGTGGGTCCAATACATGGCTACTGCAGCTGGGAACTCGCATCCCAGTGTGGGTGGACAGACATGCGCTTGTGTTCCAAAAATAGCCGTGCAGCTGGGAGTAGCATGGGTGGCAGCTTGGGCTAGTTGCCTGAGGATGTATTCAGTGAGTCCAGGCAGGTTTATGCTTAAGTGACTAGCCCAAGCTGCTGTCCAGGGTACCCCCAGCAACATGGCTATTTTGCAGCGTGCTAGCTCAACCAGAGCTACCGCATCTCTTTCATTCCTAGCTCTGCCACGGACTCCCTGTGCGACTTGGGCACATTGCTTAATCTCACTGCCTCAGTTTCCCATCTGTAAAGTGGAGATCACAAGACTCCCTCTGTCTGAGCTCTTCAGGGCAGGGACTCTCTTAACAGGTGTTTGTACAGTGCCTGGCACAAAGGGTGCCTAAGAGCTGGAGCCTCTAGGCAGTACTGTACTTCAAGTGTTAAATTTCTTCCCGCAAATGTTTTCACTCTCTTGTAGCCTTGATATTTTAATTCCCCTGGTAGGACATTTATAGACCATGGGTGAAATCCTGATTTCAATGTAGACAGTGTCTAAACCCTCACTGCCTTCAGTGGGGCCAGGATTCACCCTGCGGTGGGAATCTTTGGGCCCAATCCTGCTCATTTTAGTCCCATTTCAATCTTAGGCCCTGCAATGGTACGTGAACAAAATTGTTAGAAATTTCCTAAAAAAAATAATAAATAAAACCCAAGCAAACCTCTGAGCAAAAACCAGTGCTAGGAAGATGTGTATTAAACTTCCCTGCTCTGTTACTCTGCTGCTTGCTGCATCCCGTTCCCCAACCTTTTCTTTCTATATCATCTCCTTAGAATAGATTGTAAACTCCTTGTGGCAGAGATTTTATTTTGTGTTCCTAGAATAATATTTGACACCTGTAGATTTAGAAGCACTTCACAAAGGTGGGGGAGGATCATTAACCTCCTTATGCAGAGAAACTGAGGCATAGAAGAGTTAAGTGACTTGTTCTGTATGTCTAGCAAGTCAGTGGCAGAGGTAGGAGTAGAACCTAAGGTTCCTGAGTCGTCATGCACCAGGGGAGTTTCTAGCACGCTGTTGGGTGATATCTATAATACCGGTGTGAGCGTACCCAACGGGGTTTGGCCCCTAATCTAATGCCTTGCACTTGGCTGGCTGAGTGCTGCCCCCAGCGAAGATAACGGCAAACGGATTACATGTGCCTTCAGTCTGGACTAGTAAGCGCTGTCCCTTTAAGTGCAAGTCACAGCTCCTGGGGGCTGTGCCAGATGACAGCCAGGGAAGAGGGAGGCTTTGTGCTTTATTTTAAGCCTCGTTGAGGGTGAATGAAGAGCAGGGATTTCTCTGCAATCACAGCTCGGATTTTTCTCCAGGCTAAGCAGCTCAGGCAGCAAATTGGTGTAAGGAGAAACCCCAAAGGAGTTTGCTGTTCCTGCTGTGGGGAGTGTGGACTGGTGTTAAGTCTCTGGCATTCCTTTCTGTGCGTAGCTGGACCATTCGGGGAAGCTTGCCACCTGGTTTCATTTAACAAAGTGGGTCAGTTTCTCTTTTCTTGGAGACAGGGAAGGGGCTTTTTTGTACTGACATGTGGGGCTGGGGGTGCTCCTGGTTTCCAGTTCAGCACCAACGTGTGCCCAGAACAATGCCATTCTGAGAACTGAAACAAAACTGCAGCAGCGGTTTCTCTCTGTGGGAACCTTCCTCCCCGCCTCCACACCATTCAGCTTCTCGACTGCTGGTACGGAGAGGGCGGCAGACTGCAGGCTTCCAGCGCACTAAAATAGCAGCGAACAGAAGAACCTAGGATCCTCAGTGCTTAGTTCACCCTCTTCCTGTTGAGCCAAACATGGAGACTTCATGTTGAATCTTTCTGGGAATTCAAACCCCCTTTTCGTGCCTTCCCACCCCTACCCCCCCAGCCTGGACTCTCCAGATACTGTCAGTTTCTCCTGTGGCAGCTCTTGAGAAGCCAGATCTATTTTAACAGCCGCCTTTTTAGATGTGGCAGCTGTAGTCTTCGGAGGGGGTGGGAATACATCTTGGGGAGGGGAGTGGAAGGATGTAGCATGAATCTTAACCTCCCAGCTGCCTGTTCGGACGCACGTTACTGGGTGGCAAGGAAGCTTTTGGATTTTCCTTGCAGACCTTTGGGATGCTGTGCTCCAGAGAAGCTGTCTATGCCTAGGCACGTTCGTGGAGATGCACCTGCTTTTCTGCTAACAGGTAATGGCTTTTCCGAAATCGAGTTGCTTTCAGTGCTCTCTGTGCCGAGACAGACTGTCCGTTTGAATAGCTTGGGAGAGGGTCTGATGATTACACCCCTGTCCTCCAGCTGCAGTGTTGTTCGTAAGAAATGCGCCTCGGTGTGTCAGGGGCACATGTTTGGCAATTGCTGCGGCACACATTTTAAACAGAAGTTGTGGCCGTGCTTCTTTGCAGGGTTTTTTATTGAATGCTTGCCTCAGTGTTGCATTGACGTCTAGGGACACTACTGTAGATTCTCCCTCTTGGGTTCCAGGTAGGTTTTATTTTTAACCCTATAACTTTAGAGTGGGGAAGTGTTGGCACTTGAAACTTGTGGCTCAGATAACTCGGGCCTCAATCTGATCCGCGCCAGTGTAGCTCCATTGACTATTCTCAGTCCATGTGGGTCTTGCTCAAACATGCACTAAGTTTGAAAGACCAGACAGTTGTAACCAATTTTTGGAAAGGGTTTCTCAGCCTGTTTCTCTTTCCACCTCCTTCTCACACACCCCGCTACCTCTAAGTAGAGTGAAAATGAACAGCGGGCACTCTGACCTGCTGGATAAATGTTAGACACTGCAGGTCTCCATAGTGATAGATCCTGCATAGTTACAGGCTGGTTCCTTGACAAGTTACAGAAATAAAAGCCTTTCTGGGTGCAGGAGAGAAGGAAAGAGACAGCAAATCAGGCTGACTTTTGAGAGAGTGGATTGTTATTGTTTTCAGATGCCTTCTATAATAAAGATACAAGGTTTGGAATTTTTTAAAAACATTAATACAACTGGAAATGCAGATTTTTCCTTTCTACTGTTTAGCAACAAACAGAAACCCCCCAAGTGCTTGGCCTAGTATGGCCTAGTAATCATAAAGTTTCATTTCAGCTAACCCATGGGAGCTGAGGGAAGGAGGGAGGGAACAGGGAGGAGAAGTGCACGTTCATAGCCTGGCAGTAGGAGATTGCCTACATTGCTTGGCTTATTGGGGTTGGGGGAAGCGGACTCTGCATTTCTTTATGGCAGGTCATGTGCCCCACGGGCAAATAAACGTAGTCTGAAGAGACAACCTCCTTTGGAAAATACAGCATTGCTTTTAAAAAAGCTGTTGGTTGCTATGCTAAAACTGCCCCAGTTGGTCCTTCCTTGCTCCTCCCCTTAGGGTCACCAGATGTCCTGATTTTATACGGACAGTCCCGATTTTTGGGTCTTTCTTTTATAAGGCTCCTATTACTCCCCCACCCCTGTCCCAGTTGTTCACACTTGCTATCTGGTCACCCTACCTCCCCCTGCCCCCGTCCACAGCGCAGAAGTACCTTGAGCACCTCCAAGTTAGCCCATTGGTTACGCCTGCCTGTTTAGTACAGCTGGCTTTGTTTCCAGTGCCATAGGAACATCCGCATCACATGGGCCAGTCGTTAGAAGGTGCTGCAGAGGTGAGCAAACAGCAGCGTGGTTGCAACGTTCCAGGCTAGCTTGACCGAGGAGTTGTGCACACACAGTGAGTGGGCAGCGTTACTCTCTTGCTGTAGCCAGAATATTTTCTTACCTCTCTAAAGCGGGATAGAAAGGTCACAGCTAGCGCTTTCTCTTCTGCATCACAGTAGTCTGAAGCTCTGGAGCATAACCTGGATGCTCTTGATTTACGTGAAGCCCCATTAAGGTCAGGATTCATGGATACTGTCATGTCTCTCGGTAGGTTATTTTAAACCCCAGGCTTGTGGCAATGGAAGGTGGCATTTTTCCCTTGGCCATCCTGGCATCCCTGCCCCTTGTTCCCCAGAACTATACGACTCAGACATTTTTTGGGGGGAAGGGTGGGGGGCTCTTTGTTTTAATGAGCAGTGCTTTAGTAGAGGAGTGCTCCCACTTCATCTCCAGTAAAACTCACGAGCCCGTCGGTTGCTGACTTGTCAGACTGTGTATGTTGTAACTGCTCTAGTCATCTGGGTGGCAAACAAAGAAGGTTTTGATCCTCGTCCTTGTCTTGCTGTGCTGAACACGTACAGCTCTCCCGCGGATTAGGCGTGAGGCAACATGCTCAGTACCCGCTTGTATGCGCATGGAAGGCACGCGGCAAAAAGGCAGCCTTCTGGGTCAGCAATCAAGGGACTGCGTGAAGGTTGCTGCCGCACAGATACTTCCAATAGCATCACAAGGGTACAGTGGAATATGAAGCAGCCTGGAAAACCACTTTCACTACAGACTGGTCTATTGGAACGTCAGATTGTCAGAGCAGAGCTGTGGAGAGGGTTGGGCTGGACCCTTTTGTCTCCTCTTATGAGCCTTATTCACAGGGGCTGGGGACTGAGGCTCGGTACCAGGGGGTGGGCAGTAAAGCAGTCTGGTAGTTGTTGACTTTGAGATCTGTATCCATTACAGCGGCTGTTCGGATTCCTTCAGGTTCCTCTGGTATCCACCCAGACTCCTGGGAGCTCTGCCGTGCGATAGCCAGTACCGACTCGTAAGGCGAGGTCTGGTCGCACACCAGCGATGACCTGCCGAGTGGGGGGGTGGTTGAGTCTCTTTCCCAAAGTGCCCCTATGCAGGTGTGGGTGTCCCAATGGCCACGGTGCAAGCAAGGCCTGTCGCGGAACCATAATGCAAGGAGGGGGAAGGGTCTCTGGATGCATAGAGAAAACGATGCTTCAGCAGTGCTCAGGGTGCCGAGTGATGTAACCCGGGTCCTGCCCACCCTGCCATGCACCTTTCACAGCACACAGCGTGTGTCAATCCACCTGTGGCTTGAGTAGCCGCTGGCTCTGCTGTTTAGGTAGCAAGGGAGTGTCCTCAGATCACAGTAACTTTTTCCTGGTGTGGTTACTTTTAAAAGCAGTAATGAATTCCCTTTAAAGAGCAAACTCTCCAGAGCTCCTGCTGCATAGCTCGCTCTAGTCCTGGGGGCAGGTGAGTGGCATTCAGCTCCTTCGAAATGGGGGAACTCTGTATTAGCTACGCCTATGTCCCCTAGCTTGCTCTCCTCCCCTGGCTTTCCCCATCAGAATAGCTGATTGAGGGCCCCTACGGAAGTAGCCTTGCTCTGGGCTCAAAACAATACAAGAGGAGCCCGTTTACGGAACTGTGATCTGGAACAAGAGGTGAGCAGGAGAATCCACAATCTGATCATGTTTAGGAAATGCTGCAAAACCATCTACTTCAAGAAAGCCTTTTCACCAGAAGAATGATGTTCCTAAATCCCCTACCACCATAAATTGATTCATTTCCTCTCTAGCATTTAAAAAAAATTAACCCCACAGCCTGAAACAGAGTTTTGACTAGGCGAGGTTCCAGAGATCCTGTCAAGCCCAACAGGGACATCGCTGTTACTGATTTTTAGGTGGAAAGTGCTCGGATACTAGGGGGATAGTTTTCTCCTGCTGCCCAAGAAACCGAGACCAGCTGGTGGTCTATTAATAGCGCCACTCTAAAGCAGTGTTACAAAAGGGGGATCCTTTCTCTGCCCTTTGTAAGGAAGGAAGTACTCAGTACCCCCATTTTATGGAGGGGCAAGTTGAGGCAGAGGGGTTGTGAGTTGGCCAAATTCATGCAGTGAATCAGTGGGAGTTCTTGCCACTAATTGTGTTTTCAGGCCACACTTCCCTGTTCTGGTCTGGTCATTTGAAATACCATTTTTTTTTCTATTGGAAAAAGACTTAAAAATAAATCTGAGCTTCCTTGGAATGTCCACCTACATTTATATATGTGATGGTCCAGTTATGCCTCAAGTCCAGTGGGTGCCACCATAGAAGTGTGAGTGGTGCATTATAAATTGTTGGATGGAAATACGATTGCATAGGCT
Organism: Mauremys mutica; assembly: GCF_020497125.1. Taxonomy (NCBI): domain Eukaryota; kingdom Metazoa; phylum Chordata; order Testudines; family Geoemydidae; genus Mauremys; species Mauremys mutica. The sequence continues at coordinate 6,605,572 of NC_059092.1, read as the reverse complement.
CATTTCCCTTTGTCCCCTGTCCCCCAAAGAGAGAGAGGACTGGAAAACAGCATAAGAGGAGACAAGGTTATTAGAAGATCTTTTTTAACCCTTCAAAGACTTAACCGAAATCTCACCATTTTTATTTGCCCCAAAATGTTGTATTATGTTCCTCAGTGGATATTGAAGGTGGTACATGGCCAGGGGAGGAGTTTATTCTTAGGCCTTGCTAATTCTACTCTCATTGTTGGATGGTATTTTTAAACATCACAGTGCCACGCAGGGTACCAAGCCGCTCCATGAACAGTAGGCATCACACTTGCCTTTCAGTTTTCCCCTGGTAGAGAGGTGCCTGGCCTGGCTGGAACTGACCCTGCGTCCGGCATTTGCAAAGGGATGTTGTGTTCATAGTTTCTTGTCAATATTTGCATCTTGCTATCCTGTACTGCTTCCTTGTAGAATGTGTTGGGGGCTGAGTGCAGTGGTGGTATAGCTGTGCTTGGTCCCGGGACAGTACAGAGACAAGGTGGCTGAGATGATCTTTTATTGGACCAACTTCTGTTGGTGAGTGAGACAAGCTCTTGAGCTACGCAGAGCTCTTCTTCGGGGGCTAAAGACGGCTGCAGGGAGGTCAGGGGAGCCAGGGGATGCACTAGCATGAAAGGACGCTGGGGCAGATTTTACAAAACACAAATAGCAATGAGGTCTCAACTCCCATTGAAAGCCCCTGGGAGAACCTAATTGCCACTTGTGCCTTTGGCAACCTACCCTAGTGCCTATGTATACAGATGTCGACAGGTTTGTGACTTTCTGATTCTAAGGTCACGAATGGGCTGCATCTACACCAGTATTCTCTCCTATCAGGAACAGACACCTAGACCATCCACTGGGCCCACCCTAGTCAGCAGGGTGGCTGGAACATGGGTAGCTGGTCCACACTGGCACTCCTGCTAACATCAGCTGAGCTGCACCAGAGGGAGACAGTAATAAACCATCCCAGTGTAAGGGGTGGCTGTCTGCCAATAATCAGCTTTTCCTTTCCAAGCACATTGGAAATTCTGTCTCCCCCAGCATCAGTCCCAAGCTGATTCCCCTCGATAAGTGAAACGGGCAGCTCCAGGTGATGTGGCTTCGGAGTGCAGGGGTCTTCTTAATGGGCACCCTCCAATGCAGCAATACCTGGCTTGCTTTGTTGCTGACATCAGTGATTCCCCATCCCCCCCCAATAAATGATTCTTTCCCCCTCCCCCAGCAACTGATGTGAAGTCTTTCAAAATGTACACAGGGGCTTTGTAAAGCCATTGGTTAAAGCACAAAAGCCAAGGTGGCTGCATTTTTTCCCCCCAGTCCCATCTTCCAACTTAATCAAGCGCAAAAAACAAAAATGTTGCCATCACCTGTCTTTGGCGGCAGTTCCAAATATCCCTTGGTTTGACATCAAGAGGAGATAATGGGAGTTAGGCACCTAATTTCCTGTCTGCCCCTCTGAAATCTTACCCCAGAGCGGTGCATGCAACGGAAGACGTCGGTTTTTTTATGCAGCTGTAACTGCAATGGAAATGTTCTGGCTAGCTTGCATGTCCTGCCCATCTGTTCTAAAGCCCAGGGTATGAGGGTCATTGCATTGAATAAAAAACAGCTTAACTTGTTCAGTTCGCCAGGCCGATTTCATAGCCAGGGTCTGTCAGAATGGAAGCAACAATGTACAAAAAAATCCAGGCCTGCTTTATTTATTTATTAAGGGTGGATTTGGAATTGCCTCTGTCTCTGTGCAGAAAAGAGGCTTTCAATTTGCTTGGTAAAGGCAGCTGTCACTTTAAATGCAACAGCTGGGCTGTAATTAAGATTTAATCTAAATAAGAGAGAGGAGCCTTGCAAAATAAACAAATGTATATAATTTTTCCAGCTGCACACTCTGACATCGCACATGCAGGAACAAATGACAACACTGATGTTGTGTTTAAAGGCCTGACTATTAAAATGTTTCTCCTTGCTTATTGGGCTCTGTAACAGGTTTACCAGCCATTGGCTTTCTAAGGATTTCAAAGCATTGGAGTGGATCTGTAAATGGAGACATTTTTGTTCCTTTAATTTTGTCTGCATAAAAAGAATTTTTCTTGGTCTCTTTCCCAGCTCGCCATCCATTTGACCAGTAATACAAAGGGCATTCTGGAGTGCCAGGGGATGCCATAGTACCAGCGTTTCCTTTCCTCTTGAGTTTGCACTCCTGCTGGGCTAATAAGACGAGCACTTGTCATACTTTTGTGTGGGGGAGCAGAGCATGGAATAATAAACCACCCCTAAATCGCCTGTCTGGGGATCAGTGTGGGAGTGGGTCATGGCTGATAGGGCATGAAAGTTCCACTGCCTGCAGTCTGTAATTAGAAAGCATCCTCTTCTGCATGTGTCATGCTATGATGGATTGTGTGGGACTCTGGCTGCAAAGATTGTCCTCGCAAAGGCCACCATTCCTTAGTGTGGAGATAATCATCCGTCAAGGCCTTTCTCTCTCCTGTGTATCTAGTTTGAGCATTGCAGAAGTCTGTAGAAGGGTCGTGAATGCAGGAAAGGTGAGGGCATGGCAAATGGATGCGAAGATGTTCTATGGGTAGGTGGTAGCATCTGGAGTGGGGGGAGAGACATAGGAATAGGGGAAGGAGACAGGGTGACAGAGGAGGGTGTGTGTGTGTGAGAGAGAGACATAAGAGATGAGAGGGAGGCTGGAGCAGAATTTTGTGGGGCCTTGTAAAGGTTGGGTATGTGTACAGTGCAAACACAAAACCCACAACAGCAAGTCTCCGACCCCAGGTCCGCTGACGCTGACTTGGGGGGCTCAGGCTCCTGGGCTAAAAATAGCAGTGTAGACATTCGAGTGTTGTCTGGAGCCTCGGCTCTGAGCACCTCCCCCATTTTTGTTTTCGCCTGAGCCTGGATGTCTACACAGGTATTTTTAGCCCCATAGGGTAAGCCCCAGGAGCCCAAGTCAGTTGACTGGGGCTCGCTGCCTCGGGTCTTTTTTGCAGTGTGGATGCACAGGTCACTTTCTGGGGCTCTGTTGGTCACCAGGGTCCGAGCCGGTCCTTGGGGCTTCCGGTCTCTGCAGGCAGGGGTTGTAGCCAGTCCTCAGCAGGCGCCCCCAGCACAGATCCTTCCCCTCCAGCAACCAGCCCCGAATGAGCTGGCTTCCTCCCTTTATACTGCTGTAAGATCTGGAGCATGACCAGTCTGGCCTAGGGAGCAGGAATTCTGCTGTCTATAATGTGGATTTAACCCTGTCTTGGGGAGTGCAGGGTATGCACACCTCGTCACATACCTGCACTAGGGGGCTATGTGTGTATGCATGCTCACATCTCTAAAAGAAGCATGCAGTGTAGACACACCCATAGACATGCGCAAACAAGCAATTTCTACTTAAAGGAATACTAACTTTTCTGTTAGAAAAGTTATACATAACACCTCTAAACCCAGGGTTGTGAGTTCAATCCTTGAGGGGGCCATTTAGGGATTTGGGGATTGGTCCTGCTTTGAGCAGAGGGTTGTACTAGATGATCTCTTGAGGTCCCTTCCAACCCTAATAATCTATGATTCTATAAACCCGTTGAAATGTGATGGACAATTGGTTCCATGTGAAACGATTACGGCCCCTTCCTTGCTGCTGTATATCCCCACCCTGCAGTGAGTTCCTTGTATGGCACTCAAAACAGGATCGAGGCCTTTGCTTCCAGGAATTATTTTGGTGAAGTTCTCCAGCCTGTCTTTTTGCAAGAGGTCAGATTTGATGACCGTAGTGGTCCTTGCTGGCCTTGGAGCCTATGGGCCAGAAGAGGGGAGATCATTCCACAGGACTTACCAAGTGGCTGTGAAGTGTGTGTGTGTCTAAATGGGGGGAGGATGGAGGGGGAAAGATTGGTTATGGAAACAAATGAAGTGGAATGGAATAGGTAAAATGAGAACCTACTGGAAAGGCTGTGGTGTGTGTGAAACCATGAAGTGATGCTGCAGCCGTTTGAGCTGCTTGTTTGTATGTTTCCTGTTTGTTTTATTTATTTATTTTTCAAAGCTCACTTCTATTTTTACGATTGTGCCAGATGTTAGCTGCATTAGCTCTGCATGTTTAAACAGAGCCGTGACTGGATCATTAAACATGTTTTTGAAATAGTCCGGTTTGGGGCAGTTATAATTAGGACAGCGTGCAGACAATTTATGTAACTTGATGGAAAAAGGCTCTTTTTTGGTTTGCAAAGGATTTGACCTAAAGGATGAGAGTCAGGAGGTGGAGAGAGAGGACTCATCATACTCTAGCATATAGATACAGCAGCTATCTATAGTCCAGAGAGCCCTAAGGTGTGTGTTCTGCTGGTACTGTGTGTTTGGTAACATGAGGAATTGCAGTGGTGATTAGCCACCAGGGCAGCAATGTAGATTTTTGGCATGCCTGGGAACCCTGCCACCCCCCTGTCAAAGACAACTGAAAAGCCACGGAGTCATCATCTGAATTCCCTCGTGAGATCTTCATCTCACTCCCTTGCAGCACTGGAGTTAGGAGGCCGCTGCTAATGCGGATGGTGGATTGTGCATCTCATTTGTCCATCCTCTTAAGGGAAAGCAGCTATTCCTGCACCCTCCCAAAAGTCTGTCCCCCACCAGAGCTAGGCAGCTGAGAATAAGTTATTTTTAGGGCTGTTGATTAATTGCAGTAAACTCACGCAATTAACTCAAACGTAATCATGATTAATCACACTGTTACACAATCGAATACCGACTGAAATTTATTACATATTTTTGGATGTTTTTGTACATTTTCAAATATATCGATTTCAATTTCAGCATAGAATACAAAGTGTACAGCGCTCACTTTATATTATTATTATAAATATTTGCACTGTAAACATGATCAACAAAAGATATTTGTCAATTCACCTAATACAAGTACTGTAGTGCAGTCTCTTTATCATGAAAGTTGAACTTACAAATTTAGAATTATGTACAAAACCCACTGCATTCAAAAATAAAACAATGTAAAACGTTTAGAGGCTACAAATCCACTCAGTCCTACTTCTTGTTCAGCCAATTGCACAGACAAACAACTTTGTTTACATTTGCAGAAGATAATGCTGTCTGCTTCTTGTTTACAATATCACCTGAAAGTGAGAACAGGCATTCTCATGGCAGTGTTATATCTGAATTCGCATTATATCAGGGTAGAGGTGTATTTAGGGAAGGGGAGAAAACAATTCCTCATCCCAAAGGTTGAATTCTAAAATGAAATTAAGATGTGCCCTGGCCAGTGGGGCCCCTCTCATAAATAACAAATAGCTTGTCATTTAATGCTGGGATGGTGTGTTCATGCTTAATGAGTTAGCAGAGTTTTGTTTCCTACCCAGTTATGGAATAATCTTGAGTGGCTGAACAGACCCAACAGACAGGTAGTACAGAGCGAAGAAATGTTTAAAAAATCCAGCAGTGAATCACTGCATGGGAAGGAGTGCGATCTAGTAGTTACCTCAGAGGTCCATACTCAGTTCTGCAACTGATTCAGTGTAATTATGGACAAGTCGTTTCTCTCTTCTGGTTATCAGTCTGTAGTATGGGAAGGGGGGTGATAATATTGAGCTAGCTCCTCAGGGGCTTAATTCATTCACGTTTGTAAAGCCCGTCGAGATCCAGGCTTTGAAAGCGCTGTAGAGCAGCAAAGCACTAATAAACCATCTCCGTGGAAGTGTACGAAACCAGCGGGCAGCTGAAGTGTATGTGAATGAACACTGATGTTGCCGCATCCAGCTTTAATAGCCCTGTGAGTGGGAGGACCTGGATATTTCCTTACCAGACTTTTATTGACAAAATACTGGTGGTGATATTGACACTGGAGAGAGGCCAGGACAGCTATATAAACAGGTAGGTTGGTAATCTCTGTGGGGGAGGGCTAGACAGGGAGTGCAGATGCTCAGGGATGAGTCTGTATTGCTGGGGCATTGTGGTTCCCTCTTCTCGGAGCATAATCAACAGTGGCCCTTTAGGTTCAGCCTAGCAGCTTCAAAAGTGGTTTGTTTTCATATTTGACATGTGAACCTCCTTCCTCAGACATTGGTGAAAGAAATGAGCAGGAAACATTTTGATCTAGTGCCAAGAACAGTATGCAGAGCAGCTGTCTTGAATCCTGAAATGCAGTTAAGATCCTCAGTTTGTTTGTGTGGCTCAGTGTATGACTCTTTATTCCCACCACATCTTTTCACTTCCACCACATAGGACAAAAAAGAAAAATAAACTTGAACGCTGAGGGGTGGCTATAGCAGTGACAGTGTGTGTTGCCTTCAAAGTCTGGTGCTGCACTTTCGCGATTTCACAGGATATAAAGCACTTCCCACTGAAATCACTGGAAGATGCTCAGCACCTTGCAGGATTGGACATCTAGATGGAGGGCTGTCGTGGGGAGATGGGTCCAGCCCCAGCTGTGACACACTTAGCTTGTCTCCCAGGGTGGAGAAAATGAATAAAGGCAGGTCATGGGGCTGTGTCACGCTTCTGGGGTGGAGATAGGACAGAAGCCAGCTGGATAGGAGGGGGACTGCAGTAGGAAGCCCTAAGGATCTCTGCTTGCTGAAGAGACTTCAAGGAGCCCAGGAGGGGCTGTGGCATGAGAGCAGAGGGTGGATAGAGTATCCTGAGAAGACAGACCAGAAGCAGAGGGTGTGTTCATCTTGAGACTGGTGCCGAAGACTTTATCTTGTGTTTAGTCTGGACTAAGTATCACCCTCAATAAATACTAGCTAGTAGAAATTACAAGGAACAAGATGGTCGAATGGATGAATGTTTGTGTGATATGCAGTATTGTAACATGTTACTCATCACGGGAATGCCTCTTTAATAGAAATAATACAGAATCCATTTTAATCTCTATTTTTAGTTCATATAAATTGCAATGCAAAAACATTTCCTATCCTTGCAGCCATTTTTATTCTGGCCCCATCATTCTGCAGTGTATCTCTAATTACCTGCCCCTAAAAAGGGGCTTAGTTTCAAGTGACGATTCATGGCAAATGTCATTTATGAACATTTCGGGCCGAATGGGAGCTATTTCAACAGCATCTGGAAGCAGAATTTAGCTCTCTTTAGAACTTCATTCAGAAATACAAAGAGCTTTAGGAAGAGACCGAATGTCCTATTAGGGGAGAAAAAAAAAATTAGGCTAAAAGCCAAAGGATACAATTTTCACCTCAATGACTTAACTCCTATGTCACTTTTGAAAAGGAGATTTATGCACTTGGCAGTCTGTCTCATTGGCTTTCTATGGGACTTAGGCTCCTAAGTCGTTGAGATCCTTTTTGAAAACTTTACCCTACATTTTAAATAAATGTATTTCTTCAAAACACAGAAATGGGGGTGGGGGGGAGACGGGACTATTCCCTGACTTTGCTGATGAAAGACGGTTCGCTAATCATCTGACTAAGACTGACACATGTAATCCCTTCTAAGAGCAGAATTTTTACTCTTGTTTCAGAAGAAAGGTTCTTGCTTAATCAAGCTACCGAACTGACTAAAGTTTGAAGTAACTGAATGGGACAAATTGCAAACTATTATCCCTCATTGTCCTCTAGTTGGAAACCAAAATAGCCACGTTAGTATCAATAAATTGCTGTTAAAACTTAAAATCCCAGCAACATCTTTCTCTCTCTCTCTGGGTGAATATTTATTTCTCATTTTCATGTATCTCCAGCACAGGACAAATCTGTCTTGCTGGAGAAACACCACAAATGTCTTAAAGAAAATGAGAGGTTTCATGGATCCTGTACGTGCAAAAGATCGGTGAATAATATTAACATAGTATTTGGGAGGGAATGAATGCTGGGGTACTGAATGGCTGGAGAAGACCAGGAATAGGCAGGAATTAGACTGACTTAGGGATTTGGGGGTAGGATAGAGATTCCTTCGCCTCTGGATCACTGGGTCAAATCTAACCGGCATCAGTAGAGGTTGTTACTATCCTGTGGTTATTCAACCTGCATGAAATGGGTTTAGTTAATCTCAATTCTGTTCCCAGTGAACAGGTATCCTTGCAAAAACAACCATGGCACTTGAAACTAATTGATGACCTTTGTGGCAGCCTGAAAATAACATGACCTCCCTCCCTTATAACTTGCTGCATTTTTAAAAAAAATAAAATAAAAAAAATTATGACCTCAGTGTTCTTTTCTGCCATGACAAGCAGCCGGCCTTGGCTGTGACATACTTTCCCTCAGGCCGCCCTGACTTGCTGATGGCTCATCCGTCAAAGACGAAGCTTACTATTTAAATGTTGCTGAGTGTGGCTTTTCAAGGGCTAATGCTTTGGGTTGTCTTCCCCCTCCACCTCCACACACCATGTTTTTAAAATGAAAACTATTTATAGGTGTGTGGGTCTAATCTAAGACCTGTTGGCCAAGACAGGAACTCTGATTTCATGTGTGAAAGGAGTACAGTTTATGTGCACGTTCTATCTTTAAAATGTTACCAGTAGAGGTGATGCTTCTGTGCCTGGTTTCTCATTTGATCATGACTCTCTGATCATGTTGAGAGTTGAGCCCTGTGAATTGGACTGTTTAACGCTTGCTGTGGATATCGACACACCTCCCTATAGTAGAGCTCAGGGAAGATTTATAGCCTTTTTGTCTTGGGATTGATCTTATACATAAGTAAGAACAAAAGCCACATGAATCCTTGCAGTGCGTTCTAGTCTTGCTTCTCAATATATTTTTGCAGTGTTCTGACACTATTATTTCCCAAAAACTTTTGCTACAGTCTCCTTTAGTGCTTCTATAGTCTACAGAACTACAGTTTGCTTTCTGGTCTTCTGAAGATGACCTAAATGTAAATGCTTGAATGGCTGAATTCTCAAACAGTGGAGGATAGATTTTTGAAAGGCCATTATTATTTTGTAACCACAGTGAAGATAAATAGTTAACACCTTTTGGTGGTATTTGAAACCACTATAATACTGAAATGAACTGGGTAATGTATGGGCATTGCTGCCCTCTAGTGTTGGAATCAGGACTGATTCCCATGTGTCATAGATCCTATACTGATAACAACTAAAGGAAGCTTGGTGGTCCAACTGGTGCCCACAGGCTGGATCCAGCCTGCCGGACAACTCCTTCCAACCCCCAAATGCATCCGCTCCTTTTCTCCCTCCAGCAGACCTGCTCTACAAAAAGGCATCCTCCATGCGGAGTGACCTTGTGTGTGCGGTCACACTATGCAGAGGACACCATTTTGTGGAGCCCCTGTTTCTGTAGGTAGACTGCGGAGGTGCCCCATGACTAGCTTCCGACTCACAGCACTGAAAATGTTGGACCATGGCAGGGGCCTGTGCTTTTGGAGGAAGATGATCTGTGCTTCGTTCATGATGAAAAGCAGGAAGTTGCAAGTTTGGCCTGGCATGCAGCATACCTATAATCATAAAATCTTAGCTGGCTGCAAATTGGTTACGATACCAACCAGATCTGGAATATCAGTGCAATAAGGAAAGATGAAGATTATCCTGCAGCTCTTGTAATGAAACCCAAGCTGCTGCGCAGATGCTGCATCAGATCGTGTGTGAGAGATGGAGGAGCCAAGCACAAACTCGAAGCTGGCATTGTTCATAACCCTGTAGCAAGCAGAGCTGTGCAACGTGCTCCCAGAGGGGGAACTTCTCTGAATTTCTGGGGTTTATTATACACTCTAAACTGGGCTTGTGGTCACTGTTGTGGGCTCCGTTTCCAGGAGAGGTGGGGAAGGAGATGGTTTTCTGTGAAAGCAGGTTGGCTGTTTCAAATGACTTTTTGGTTTAACCTCAGGCTGAGGCATAGTGTCAGGGAGCAGAGTTCCTCAAACAGAAGTGTCTGCACACATCCATGTGATTAGACCTCTGTGGCTGGTCTAACAGTGAGGTAGGAGCCAGCATTGGTAGCAGGACCCTGGAGGGTGGGGAAGAGAAGCCTTTTTCCTTACTTTCGTTTCATCCAGCTTCTCACGCAGGTGGAACATTATGGATGGGACAGACGTTGTTCGTGATGGAGCTCTACATGAGTAGATGTAGTTTTGTTTGAGGGCCTGGGGAAAGAAGATTCATACCAATTTAAATGCTGAAATTTGTCAGCTTGGGTGAAATCCTGGACCCGTTGACGTATGGGAGATTTTTCCATTAGCTTCAATGCAGCCAGGATTTCATGCCCTGTCTGCAAGGGAGAGAATTTTATTTGAAGTCTCAGGATGTTCTTCTGTAGTATAACACCTTGCTACCCAAAGTAGCTCTCAACCATTTTGGTGCAGGCGAGGGAGAGGAAGGGGGAATCTGACTTGACCAAAGATGACCTGTTGGTTTTGAGTTGCTTGTTCAGAAATGCAGAAGCTAGAAAAACATTAATTCAGTGGGCCCTTGTAGGCCTAGTTTAATTAGCCAAAATTATTTACACGCACCTTGCTGTGACAGTCACGTTTGTGTCTTAACAGTGTGCTTTCTTACTAGGTGTGCTGGACACACAGCTCCCTCCATCTTGCCTCTGAGATTCCCTGCCAGCGAGGCCACTGCACCACGTGATGGACTTGGACCCATATGCAAGTATGCAGGTCGGGATGCGGGTGGTCCGCGGAATTGACTGGAAATGGGGCAACCAGGACAACGGCGAAGGGAATGTTGGGACCGTGGTTGAGATTGGCCGGCAAGGCAGCCCAACTACACCGGATAGGACTGTGGTGGTGCAGTGGGATCAAGGGACCAGAACCAATTATCGGACTGGATTCCAAGGAGCCTATGACCTTCTTCTGTACGATAATGCACAAATAGGTAAGGCCAGTGAAATATTAGTTGGACATTACACAGCTGCACCTCTGGTCAATTCAGTAAAGCCTTCTGTCTTAGCATACACAATGTCTGGCTCAAATGACAGCCATCCTCTACATCTCCAGGTCTTGCAGCTGCTAGGGAGACTCAATGTGGGTGTAGATTGGGAGCCAGGAATTCCTGCATACAGAAGCCCTGCTCTGTGACACGGGGTGGGGGGAGGGATCACTAAATCTGTGTCTGATTCATTTGTAAAATGAAGATAATACTTCTCAGTGTGTATTTGTTAGTGTTAGCACTTTCCATTTTCAGAGTGCTGGGCAAGGTACCAGTATCATGGGAGGTTAAATATCATCAGACTGCCATGGTGGTAGCCATGCTGTGCCCAGCAAGTCATCTAGGTCTTCGTCAAACATTCTCTGCCCTCCTCTTGACTCGTTCTCTTTTCACTCCTTTAAATATTCTCACATTTAGAACGACAGAGCACAGCTGCCCAGCGCTTTCACCTAAACAGCAACATTTGTATTTTTTTTAGGAGGGGTGGGGGAGATCTCATCTACTTAAAAAGCAGAGACTGGTCTGAAGCAAAACCCCAGGTCCAAGCAGCCCTAGGACTTTGGGAAAGGTCTGATCCCAGGGCAGATGTAGCTTCTGGATTTGGTGGGTTCACTACTAAACTCTATTGTAAATTCATGGGGGGGCAGCCTGAAATCCATAGGCCAGCGACAACCCTCTTAACCGCCTCGCCCCACCAAGGGGGCCACTGACCACCCTCCATCCCAGCAACCCTAATCCTGGCCTGATGTGGAGGGGAGCTGGCGAGTGAGCCTGCCCCACACTCACCCGGCAGCAGTGGCTCCTGTCCCACTGGGCTGGGTCCAGCTCCGGGTATTGCAGCCTTGCACAAGGGGCTGCAGCACCAGTGGGCTTTGCCCACACAGATATCATTAATATGAACCTGTACATACCTATCAATGAAGTACCAACAACAAAAAATCCATTGTCTTTGCATTCTTGTTTTTGCTTTCTGTGGGTACTGTTGAAGCCAGGCTAAAGCTGCCCTTGCCTGACAGATTCAAACTTTGCAGCTCAGAACCAACTCTAAAGAAAAGCAGTTTAATTCCCATCACCTTCGTGGTTGACTCCAACAGCTTGAAAATTGCACTAGCCCAAAATCTAGGACTGGCAAAATGCCGACAAAACTTACGACTAGATCTGAGGTACCGTTACATGGTTTGAAAGATACCTTGTACATTTCTGGGACTAGATGTGGATGCTTTATATCATTTGAATGCCAGGCATCAGCCCAAAATTGTGCTGATTATTCTGATTTGCAGTTGAATTTCGATGCGACTTTTAGCAGCTATTGTCCTGAGAACCCTGAAGCCAGAAACCAATGCTTTATACTATTGGGAAGCAGAGACTCAAGGCTGCTTTCAGATGTAATATAAACTATTTGGGTCAAATTCTGCCTGCAGTGTAAATCCAGAATGTTTTAATCAAAGTTGGAGTTGCTCCGGACTTGCACCAGGAGAGCTGAGGGGAGAAGTTGACCCCTGATCTCAGATACAAGGAATTAGAGATGCTGAACATATGTAGGAAACTATTGCAAAGGATTGTGGGAACAATTTTTTCAGCTATGGATGCCTGAGGTATATAGGCACCAAAATAAAAATGCCCTGATTTTCAAAGTTGCTATGTAACCCCAGATCCCCTGTGAGCTATGAAAATCAAGCCTCTCTTGTTTAGGAGACTCACTTTAGGCAGCCAGAGTTGAACATTGTGGCATAGTTCTACAAATGATTCTGGGTCATGTGAATGTTTTCCAACATTCTTGGGCTAGTGATCAGAAAGATGTAGGGGAGGGATCCACTTGTGACTGTTGTGTCCCTGATTTTAAATTGTTCTTAATGAAATCTGAGAGGAGATTGGTGTGGGGAGCTGGAGAATTCCTATTTTAATGTATTATTCCTGGTTTTTGTGTGCATCTGCAATAGGAGAATAAAGGGAAATACATTTTGATAAAGCCATTGATATATTTAATAAAGATTTTCATTGGCAAGCAGAAAAAGTGGCTCTGAAGAAAATCAAAAGTTGCTCCCTTGTAACATCATTTGAATAAAGCATTTGAGTTCATTTGCTTTATTCTTCTATTGCAAGAGCATGAAAAGGCACTGAAAGCCGCCATTAACCACTAATCCAGAATAAATGAAATGTGCTCACATACTGATGCTAACTGACCTTCCCAGACCCCTTTTCTTGTTGAGACTTTGTATCTTAAACCATTATTAAAACTTCATTTTCAAAGGAATCCTCCCCATTCGTGCAGAACAAGCTCCCAAGTACTGTGTGCATTGCTTCTTTTTAGTTACGTTTCAGATTCTCTGAGACACGTATTCTACATCAGAAGGGCTAAAAAGCAAAACCCGTTCAATATGAAAGCTTCCCAAGCAATCTCACAGGAGTGGTGCTTGGTCTCTGGCGTGAGCGCTGGGGTTGCCAATTGCTGCGTGAGAGATGATGGGCTCTCTTGGGGAGCTCTCTGATCTGAAAACTGTTCTGCTTCATGCCCCAGGGGGAGCCTTTAGCCTAATCCTCCTCCTGCAGGGGCTGGTGAGGCAAGCCTATGTGGAGGAAGCAATAAGAATGAGCTGTTTTATTTTGTTGCTGCTGTTCTTGGGAGAAGCTCCAAGCATGAGCTGGGTAAAGCCATCTAGGGCATTTATGGCTAGGGCTTGCAAAAAGGTGAGATTCCCAAAGCCCATTGAGTGTCAGTGGGATCTGAGTGCTTAACTCTCATGGGTGTGTCTGGAAATCCCAGCCCAGCTTTCAAGGGTGGGGTGCACCATGCTGCTTAAGCACTGCTGCAGAAATGCTTTCCACTTCACAAGCCACTCCTAAAGCCTGGAGGAAGAAACCAGCTGGCCAGGAGAGGCCATGACTGCTAGTGGGGAGAGGAGGAAAGACCGAGAAGAAAGCAGGGAGAAAGGAGAAAGATGGAGGAGACCTGGGAAAAGGAAGAGACAGAGACCTGCTGTTGTGTCTCAGATAAAAGGCGGAGGAAGGGAACCAAAGGATTCTTTGCCTGGGGTACCAGAATACCTAAAGCCTGCCCTGGTCTAGCGACTGATAGCAAATTATCTGAGGATAACAAGACATCCCCTTGGGCTTCCTATAGATGGAGCCAGAAGAGGACCTCTGCATTAGAATAGTATAGTAAACTTTTCAGGAGTGAGGATGAATGCATGGGAACCTGGAGTGCTCAGATACTATCGGAGTGGGGCAGATATATAAAAGCCGTGTTTAAGGGCTTTGGCAGTAGTCTATACAAGTAGAGCTGCAGCCCCTCCAGCAGGGCTAGTGTGTCAAGCCGATCACCTTTTGTGAGTGGAGTCTGCCTGTGTAACGTTTCCTAAAGACACTCTGCAGTTGGCATCTTTATCAGCATTTTAAATAACCCAGTTTCTGCTCCCGGACTCTCCTCCTCCTAAAGCATGTAGTTTAAAACAATAAACAGTCCAACTTACTCTCTGTGCAGCGTGTGTGTAGGAAGGTGAAATGGGAACTTCAGAACCTCTTGTACAGGAACCTACTGAAAGTGGTTCACAACAGTACAGCACTCAGAGTACCCTCGAAGTCAGGGGTCCTCAAACTTCATTCCACTACGACCCTGTTCTGACATCAAAAATTACTACATGAGCCCAGGAAGGAGGATTGAAGTTGGAGCCCCTGCACGCTGGGCAGGGGGGCCAAAGCCCAAACCCTGACCCCCTTGGGGAGGACGAAGCCAAAGCTCGAGGGCTTCCGCCCTGGGCAGGTGGAGGCTGTAACCTGAGTCCCACTTCCCAGGGCTGAAGCCTTCAGGCTTTGCGTTCAGCTCTGGGCAGAGGGGCTTAGACTTCTGGCTTCAGCCCCAGGCCCCAGCAAATGTAATGCCAGCCCTGGCGACTGCACTAAAACAGGCTCCCGACCCACTTTGGGGTCCTGAGCCCCAGTTTGAGAACCGCTGCTCTAAGTAATGCCAGCTGAGCTCTGTCTAATGCATTCAGCCTTGAAACAGCTTCTCTGATGGCTTGTGTGTATTTGGGTTTTTTAGGTGTGCGCCATCCCAACATCATCTGTGATTGTTGCAAGAAGCACGGGATCAGAGGCATGCGGTGGAAGTGCAAGGTGTGCTTTGATTACGACTTGTGCACGCAGTGTTACATGAACAACAAGCACGACACCTCGCACGCCTTTGAGCGCTACGAGACTGCCCACTCGCGACCGTAAGTCCTTGGCTGCTCGCCAGATGATGAAAGTTAACCGTGTTGAGTTGTGTAAGTCAGTGGGAGCCGTTTGGGGAGCTTTGCAGAAGAGTGTGAGGCTTGCGCCTGTACTCTTGTCAGTAGGGCTGGTTGGGGGAATTTTTTTCCCCTTTTTTTTTTTTTTTAATACATGTAATTTATTGAAAACACTTCTGGATTTTAGGAAAGAAAAAAACCTGAATTTTCATGGAAAAAGTCACGTTAAATGTTCAGTGTTTCTGCCGAAAGTTTGACTTTTTAGACCAAAACAAACTTGAAATAGGTAAAATTTCAACCAGCTCTGCTATTCGTGTTCTTGCACTGTACTCTTGTCTAACTGCTGAGTGTCTGTGGGTAGTTCTGTTGCCTACGAGAGTTCCAGAATCAGGCCCACACTTTATACTGCCTCTTTAACAGCAAAGGGTCCCTGGATTAACTCTGTACTGCGTGCAGGAGCCATCTTTTTAGCATTTACAAAGACGTCTAGTGTCTCTAGAGAAATGTTCACAATTATGTTGTTTATCAAGCATCCAAAGGTATACCAGGCTGTTCTCATCGATGTCCCCGACTGCTGCTGTAACCTGTAATAGGCGGACAATACAACGGCCAACTGTTTGGTATCTGCTGTCATGGGGAGCAAACTCCCAGCTCTGTCACAGCCTCTCTGTGCCACCTTGGAAGTGTCACATAACCTCTTTGCATCCTTGTTATCCAGCTGTGAAATACTGACCTATTGCTGTACAGAGGATGTTTTGAGCCTTAATGTTTGCAGAGCCTTGGATGACTTGCCCATGGGTGTAGGGGTACCCAGTGCCAGATTAGGGAGAAGAACCTAGAGTCCTAGCTCTCTCTCTCCTTCCCCCTCTCTCCCCAGCATCCCTTCTTTCTAACCACTAGATCTCATTGCCTATGCAATTCTTCTTCACTTATGTAGTGGAATGTAGGTCCTTATTGTCTATAACACAGCACAGTGTTTATAAAAACTGCTCCTTTCGGGATTCTGGGGTAGGAGGAAAAGCAGTCGTTCCCAACAGTCCTTCACCCCCCCACCACCCCGTAGCTTTCTCTCCAAACTTCAGCCTCTCCTCCTTCCTGTCTTGTGGTCCATGAGCCACCCAGCACTTGGGATAGGTCTGCTGAGCTTGCAGTAGCTAAGCGTTGGAGTTTGAGGCATAACTCGGAGTGTACACGGATCCTGCCAGTTTGTCCCAGACACTACCTGGTAGGTCTGTCTACACCAGTGCTAAATTGGAGTAAGCCATTACTGTCCTGAGTTGATAGGCTTTTACCCAGACTTCGCAGTGGTGTAAATGGTTACACAGTTTGCAGGGCAATGGAGAATCTGGCCTCTGGTGTGTGAATCATGTTTGTTTAGTGAGGGGAAGTAATGTCGAAGGAATGCAGAGGGCCTGATCATGAGTGCGCTGCAGAGAGGAAGAGTGCATGGGATGTCCTTCTGTAGACGTTAAGATAATACAAATAGTGAATCCTCATCATCCCATCCCTAGTGCATCAGTGCTGCCGAAGGCGTTTCCATGGCCTTCATTTACACTAGTATCAGAGTTCCTCACAAACATCAACATAGTTATTCTCGCAACAGTCCTGTGGGGCAGGGGTGGTGTCCCCATTGTACAGATGGGGAGCTGAGCGATGATGCGACTTACCCATGGTGTCAAGGAAGCCTGAGGTGGAGCAAGGACATGAACCCAGATCATCAGCTAGTGCCCCAACCATTAGGCCATCCTTCCTCTCTGACTGCAAAGCTTTGATGGGCACAAGACCCCGAGGCTGGCAGTAGCATGGGGTGCTAGCAGTCTGACCTGTAGTTGAATTCCATAATCCTTTTTGGATGAGATTTGCCCTGGTGAGCCAGTTATCCTCTCCTCCATCCTTGAAAGACGCATTTACAAAATCTTTCCTCCTTCACGCCAGTGCAAATGTTTACATTATTATATTGGGTGTTTCTTAAAGATTAAGGCCTCCTGGTATGTTACACAATCGATATGTAGATGACTTACTGTACCCCCATCTGGTACTCCCACTGGAGTTAATGGAGGTTCTGTTTGTGGGATTGAATCAGCGAGGATTCTGTTCAGAGCTCTAGCAAAATGATGCAAATCATTTGGTATTCTGTTGAAGGAGACTGTCTCTGAGCCTTGAGGCTTGTGTTATCCATTAAGATTAGAACATTTCTCGCGGTTGCATTAATATGACAATCCAACCAGATAACATTGTGAAATGAGCTTTGGGGTTCCTGCAATGCGTTCTCTCTCAACATTATAATAATTAGTCTCGTGCAACACTACAGCGAAGTAATCATTCATCCCATTCAGCAGAGCGGTTTAGAGCTTAGCCATTAAGTTGCATGATCCCAGGACCAAAAACAATTACTGTAAATGGCTGTGCTGACACATGTCAACTTCAGCTCTCCAATTCCCATGCACTTGCAGTGATTGCATAGGACACTGCTGTATATACTGTGCATACCTTGCAATGCCAGCTCTGCCATCCTTTCTGACCCTGATTGGGAACACCCAAGAATAACACCTTTTTTTTTAAATCAAGGTGGCTGCTGGGCAGGTTTCTCTCTGTCTCTCCAGTATCCAGAACATGTGTCCTTTTCTGAGGATGCTATATGGGGAAGGAGGCAGATGGATCAACTTGTCCTCTTAAGGCCACCGTACAATGTGAACTCCTGAGCTGCTGGATTTGGGCAGTGGTGCACATGGTGTCAAAATGAAGCAAACTGCTGGGAGCTGTGCCAATAAAGCTGTTGGACCTGTTCTTGCCTGGTCTGCTTGGATTTACCAAGACAGCACAGGGAGGGGGTCAGTTTTACAGTCTAGTGCATAGAGAATTGCCTGAGCCAACTCTAACCATCACTTTGGACTAGGCGCATGGATCCTTTTTTGCGCTGTACTGAGACCATCTCCCGCCCCAAGAAGTCTCAGAACTTTCTCAGGCTTGAGACGAGAGGGTTTTTTTTGTTTTTTACCCTTTCTCTGCAATTGTCTTTCATACGTACAGTTTGTCGTGTCCGTGTCCCCTCCCCACCTCCCAGTAACTTTGCAACAGGGAATGGAGCTAGTGTAATTTCCTGTCTTTTCACGGGAGTCCTGCCATGGAATGAGAGAAGCCCATTGCATTTTAACTAACTGATGAACATGTAAGATTACCATGAGATGATGTTCACCAGCAAACATTCCCCAGAATTCAGGTTTTTTTCCCTTCCAACTTGTCTGTCCATCCCTTGACGCTTGGTTGGAAACGCTCACAGCCAGCCAACGCAGGGGGCATTTCAGGCAGCCAGCCGGGGAGTTCCCAGACTTAATATAAATGCATGTTGCTTGTAGTCCTGCTAAATTCATGACTCTTGCAGCCCTCTCACCACATGTTGACCAAACTCCTGGTGCATTCCTCTGGCCAGCTAGCAGCACGCTGGGTAGTGGCCACCTTCTCAGTTCTTCAGCAAGCTGGCTTAGCTGTCTTGAAAATCCAGCAGTTTGTGTGGAAATGGAGGGTTAAAGACTGAGTGAGTGAATGTAAAGTACGGGATCGCTTCCGGTACACAGGAGGCAAGTGGAAAGCTGGGAGATAGAAGGGCCAGAACAGACAGACCCAGGGGATTGTGGGATAGTATTGACGGACTATCCAGACATGAACTGGCAACGTGAGCTTCAGCTGTGTCCTCAATGGAAAAGGAACCAGACTTGGTCAAACACTATACCAGAACACTGGCTTGTACCTGTTCCCCTTAAGCGAGCCGTCAAGCCCAGATTCAGCCAGGGGGAAGGTAGGTGCATGTTAGAGAGCTTTGTGTGTGGACATTTAGGGGTGTTTGGGCATAAACACATGTCAGACCCCGGGTATACTGTGCAGTGTAGACACACCCAGACTGATTCCTTCTTGTTTATCTTAACTCACTTTGAAAGTGCATTAAACTGAACAGGAACAAGTCACTCTTATTTCAGAACCGGAGTATCCACACAGAGTTAATCAGGAACAACTCCATGTGTAGACAAGCCCTAACTACAGCATTAGGGACGTGCCTTGTCCTTGGAACTCAGTCTGCTCGGGACTTGTACATTAAGCAGCAGAATCTGTTTTGATTGCTACCTCCATAAAACCTGTTCGCTCTGCAGTCCAGCCTTCTGTAATACACTTGATTAATCCTATCCTCCTCCTCCTCCCAATAGTCTGTCAGGCGCTTTCAATGCTTTCGCAGGAGGCGAATGCATTCAGGGGGATATTTGTTATGGTATCAGGGTTAGGATGCGCGTTTGGTGGGGTATCAGGATTGAGGCACTTTTTACATTGATATCTCAGGGGACAAGGGTATTAATCTTGCTCCTATTGAAACCAAAGACAAAACTCCCATTGATTTCAGTGGGATGGTGCCATTTGCAAGCATCTAAGGGACGCAGCCAAGGCTGGTTAGCCCTGAATTCAGACACGGTTCTTTTTGCACGTGTCAGTTTGTAAAGACCCCAGAGTCCTATGGTTGGGCTGTTTGGTTTTTCACTTTTTTCAACAAAAATGCTTCATTTTTTTTTCTTTTTAAAATTGGCACCATCCTGTCACGCCAGCCCTGTGTACTGTTGCAAGGGCAGAAATTCCAGTCTCTAGCTTCCAAAGGGCACTTCGTTAACCAAAGTGAGAGAGGGGAGGAAAGCCCCTGAAACATTGACTAGTTTATTTGACGCTGGACTTCAGAAGAGATTCTGGCTTGGATCCTAGGCTGCAGCTCTGGGCCTGTTGTTTTGTTTTATTTCTATTCTGGTCACTCCCAAAAACCCAACCTGGATGGAGACCTCCATCATGCTAGGTGCTGTACAAACACATGCAACAGCCCAGTCCCTGCCTCAAAGAGCCTACAGTTGGCTGCACCAATCCTGCAATGAGCTCCATGTGGGCAGGCCTTCCTAAAGGGTCTAGACCGAATTGGACATGACTCAGCAGACGAGTGTGGCCGGCACTAGGAAGGATGGAGGCTGGGCATAATCAGACGAATGGTACATTCATGCAGCCCTTATTGGCTCAATGTGGGTGATGTTCACCAAGGGCATTGGGTTTGCACAAGGCCTGTGCACCACTTGGGTCCCACATACAGCTTGGCGTAGTGGGTTTATGTTGGAGGAAAAGTCCCCATTGGCCCCCTCACCATGGTCCCGTTGTCTGGGAAGAGAATCCAGTAGCCGTTGCCAGGCAGAACGTAAGGGTTTATGGCACCTGCTGTTCATCTTGCTTGTTTTGAGTTTATGGGTTTTGCTCAGTTCAGTAGGAAAGGGCTCGTATTTCCATCCATTTCCTTTCCACGGTGGATCGTTCAGCTGTGGGGTGGGGATCATGGCACAGATGGAACGATGGATTTTTAACGGTAGTGGGAGGTGTGTGGGCATGGCTCGTGAGCTGTGCCTCACATTGTGTTTAAACCCACAGTAATCCCAAATAAATTGAGCATGTTAGCATGAGCCATGTCCCTCCAGGTATGGAATGGATGACAAAAAGGGATCCAGCACGAAGCTGTGAGAAATCTTTCTTGAGTCTAAATGGGGGTTTGGAAGAGAGCGGGGAAAGGTAGCACAGTGGTTGTAACTAGGTTGCATGCTTGGTTTTTCATTCTGTTTGCTACGTTCGGTGTCTCTGTAATTTACTATGTGAGGTCTGCGTGGGTCAGAGAAATTATAGCTCTAAAAACACAGGGTGGGAGCTTCCCGTTGTGGAAGGCTGCAATTTTAAAAATGAATCAGAAATACACATAGTGACTCTTCAAACCACTGGGCTCAAAAGGAAGGCAGGGTATCAGAGTGCTTTGTTTGTTGCTTTATTTATTTTGATTGTGTTACCCTGCAGGATATTGTAATATAACTGCGAGATACACAGTTTTATGCAACAACCTTCACACAGGGAACTGCTGAACTACATGAAGCAATTTTACAAAGAGATGCTTTGCAATTTGGGAGTAGGAGAGACTGGGTATTGCTTTTGTTTTGGTGCGAGGAGAAATCCATGACTTTTATGTCCTAACTGCTGTAGTCTTGTTCCAGGGTAAGAATGGAGTAAAAGCCCTGATGTAAAAAAAACTAAAAATGGAATGAAGTAACCAAAAAGAGATCCCACATAGATGCTTCCTGGTGGTGGTGGCTTGGTGGGTTTTTTGTTTTGTTTTTGTGTGTTGGTTTTTTTTTAAGTGCCTGTCTTGAACATCTGATATTTGGGCTGCAAAAGCATGTGCTCTAGGCGAGAGGGCAGCCTTTCCAAAGAACAAAACTTGCCTACTTATGAATCGGTGAATCCTGAGCAGTGCCAATGGGAATGCTGCTTGTATCATTCATTTTAATTTTTTTTTTCTGTAAAGTAGAAGAGGGAACCCTTGGCAGCTCTCCAGAGACCTGCAAAGCCTGCATGTTAAAAGGAGATTGTAACTGCTTTGTTGTGGGTTTTTTTTTTAAATAGGTTACGATAGACTTAATATTTAAAGGCTCTGATCTCCTTTCTCCTTTTGGATGTGGGGATCTTTTGGTTATTTAGGATTAGGAAATGAACAGCCCCTAGCGTAGCAGCACTTTGTTTTCAAGCCTCGGGCAATGTATTGCTCCGAGCCCACTTGGGTATTAATTAGCATGAACACTTAGAGCAAGGCAGCTGCTCTGGGGAGAGCCCACCAGAGTTTCCAGCATCCCATGATCTTGGTTCAGTGGAATTTGTTTCCAGAAACCACTAGCTCTGTTACGGCATCTCCACCACTTCCGCCTCCCTTCTGCAGTATTCATGGCCCCATGGGGTGGATTTGCATGTTGGCATTTTGCATGGCAAGAGAACACAGTCCTCTTTATGGAGCTGCATTGGCCTTCTAGGGGAGAAGGTGGTTAATTTGACATGGGACGTCCCCTCTTCCCACGGACCAGTAGTCAGCTGTCCGTATCTCTTCCCATCCTGACTCCGTTAGCTCTGTATGCTTGGCCCAGACACATGGCTGTGTCCTATGAGCTGTTTTGCCCCAGTATGTCACCATCGTTATTTCTCCCCTGTGACTTGGCAGACGGAGAGTGCTCCATAAATAGCCAGTGGGATGTGCTTGTGCAACGAATGGCCATCCGCTTTCCCTCCCTCGCCGGAGCCCCTGTGAACGAACTCTGTGGCTAAGCCGAGACTAGACAGGCACGTGAGTGTGTGTGATGGCTCGGTAATCCCAGGATTTAAGAGGCCCTAAGCACTGGCGAGCACACCGGGGAGTCCCAAATCAGCTTTGGAAATAGCCCCAAAAATATATATTCACCTGAAGGTCCTTTAAAGCCCGCAGCGGCCCTTAGTTCAACCCACTGGCCGCGGGCAGTTCTGATTGTTACTCTTGTAACCTGGCTATTGTATGTGCTGGGACTGGTCAGCAAGTTCCTAGCTGCTCCAGGAAGGCACAACAGGTCCAGTTAAAAATGAAGCTAGCGTTTGCTGGCGCCTGTGCTTCCAGCCAGGCTGTTTGGAGTTCAGCATTTCCGGGCAGAGCGCTCTGCTCGCGCAGCATCCCTCGAAGCTTGTGGCGCGGCTAGACTAGGCCTTCTGTGCCAGGGATTTGGCCCTGGTGTCAAGTGATTTGCACTAGCGGGACTTCTTACCTCACTAGGACAGCTCCATGGGTGTAGTTAGAGCGGTGCCAGTTTCCCAGTGTAGGGAAGCACAGGGCACTCGGATGGTGCTTTTAACAACTAGGTGGGAGGAATTCTGCTTCCTGCTCTCACCAGGGTTCTAGCTGCCCCGCCCATCACAACTGGTTGTTTAAAGTATTTTGAGTATGGGAGCTCTTGCCTAACGTGTTCTCTGTTGGCTTCAGTTCAGTATCTGTCTTCCTCGTTGATTGCACTGTGCATCATTTCTCTGGGCTTATGCCACACCTCTGTTAATTTCACTCCAGCTTCCCACCTGGCCCGCCACAAAGAATGGCCCCTTTCATCTTGTTGACCTAGGTAGCTAACATAGTACCGGTTTCTTTAGTGATGGGCCTGATGCCTTTGTACAGGAGCAGCAGGAGATGGTTTTGACAGTCAATGCTGAAAAGTTAATGAGCAGACTCTGGCGAGCTATGGTTTGTGATGTTTTCCATGCCAGGACTCTCCTCCCATCTGGCCAGGATCTAGCCAGTCCACATTGCTAGACAGGGGCAAAGTGGGAAAAGGGTGAGGTAGTTGTGACCCCTTGTGCTACTTGGTTTTTGTGACTCCCTCTCCCTGATCCCCAACCAGCCTGGTGGTCATGGTCCCTGGGTTGAGAACCCAGGTGAGAGAGTCCCAACCCATACTGTTCCTCTGGGAGGGTGGAGACCACAGGAAGGGCATGGTTAGAGAACAAGATTAGGAGTTGGGAAATCTGGGGTTAAAACCCAGCTCTCTGCGACTCCCCGTCTGACCGTGGTCTGGTCACTGCCGCTCTCTGCCTCGATTTTCCCTAACCCAACCCTGAGCTAATGGAGTTTTTCTTTGTCTTTCTGGCGCTATGTGAGCAAACTGCCAGTAAGAACTGCTCAAAGCACTCCTTAGCCCCTGATTTGAGCTAATTATGTTAAAGGATGAGTAACAAAATATGTCACTTGGCGTTCTCCCCAGGGCCTTTGCATCATTCCCAGCACAGTAGTTTGCCATTTAAAAAATGGCTTCTTATGAACATCATTGGGGGATCCTGTAGAACATTCAAAAACACTTCCAGTCTAGGATTTTTAATTAAAAAAAATAAATAATTTTTTTTTTTGGAGACACAATGGGAGGTTTTTTCTAGCTCAGAAAACCAGTTCAGATAAAATAACCCTCCAACTAGTTGCCTGTTTTCAGAACTAAGCTATAGGAATCCACCATTTTTACAGTTTTGAAATATCCCAATATGTCTCCTCTTTCCTTGCTTGCCTGTCTGACTTATTGCATCTAAAGCTGTAAATACCCTGGTAGAGACATCACACAGAGATGTGGTATTGACACTCGGTAATGTCCCTGGGCCTTCTAGAAATTGAATATAATTTTCATTCAGTGGACAGCGTGGTTTTTGAGGGTTTTTTCCATGTCACTGGTTGAATGTAAAATGATTTTTCCACTAACAATCAATAACTGTTTCCTGTCTGAGAGAGACATTTAATTTGATGGAAGCTAAAAGGCATAAATTACACTCTTAAAGCTGTTTGCCAACTGCTGCAACGTTTTACAAGAGCTGATCTTTATTTAGCCAGGGCAATCCACAGACACATTTCCTTTAGTTTGCATATATAAACATATTTATTATGAGGTGATAAAATCCCTGAACTCTGGGTAAATTCAGATCCGTGCGGGGTTCTATGTATGAGTCAGAAATGGGGATCCCATCCCCAACCCTACATGCTGCCAGGGACCTGTAGCAAGGGAAAGGGAATCTCCTGAGATGTTAAGTGCCTGATGAAGAAGCTAAAGTCCAACAGATAAGCCACTTTTCAGACAGTGGAGCCATGTTGAAGGGGAAGGAGCATTAGGGATTGTTGATAAACCAGTGGTGTATGCCTATTGTATTGCTGTTTTATGCTATAAAATTGATCGTGTTGATGATCTCCCATGTTTCCCTCTGGCTGAAACTTGGCAGCTCTGAATGAAATGTGTTTATCAAAGTCATGGCGATTGCGATGAATCAGCCATAGGAAAAGCTAGCTAGTCTCTTGCTGCATGATTTCATGATTAAATTATTGAGGTTAATGGATGTTATGCAGCCCTCATTTAGAAAAAGAGAAATGGAAGCCATCTAGGTCTCTGTAGCCTTAAACAAGGCTGTGTGTTATTGTGAGTAATATTATGTACATAGAGATGTACTAAAAAAATCCAGAAGTCTGATGCCATTCGTGCTTTATTTCCATGTTGTTTCCTTACCGGATGGAGAGTGCTATTAATGTATGCCTGGGAGTTATCTTGACAGTATCATTACTTTTTTCAAGGGAATGGTGTCTGGTTTATTTTTAGCATGAATTGGGTATTCCAGGAGACAAAAGGTCAATAGCTGTACCTGGAGCCATATCCTTTGCAGCCGTCTTTCATTTAGCCCTATCGCATCTTCATTTTGACTACAGTACCCCTGCCTCCTTCCTGTTCCATTCCATTCATCTTCATTTATACCTTTGGAATTGGGCTGAACCTGTGAGTTTTTATATGGCTATATCTCGGTCGCTAGCATGGGGCAAAATCCTCATCCTCATTTTCTCTTGTGACCTAATTTTACCTTTTGACATTATGATCTGCCTTGGGGGGAGGGGGGAGAAATAAAATTTATTTTGGGTTTTAATATATGTGTGATTGCATTTGGTGTCTGTTTCTCATCTCCTGAATTGTTTCCTTTTTTTCTAAAATAAGCCAAGAGATTTCTTCCTGCTTCCTGATTTAATGTGACAGTCACTTTCAAAAATCCTCAATTATAGAAAGGAGGAGCCCAAGCAAAGGGTAATGGAAAATCAAAACCAAAATTTCCCCGTCTGAAAGTCTGACTTCTTTGCTAAGGCTTGCATCAGAAAAGCTCAGGAGTTCAGCGCTTTCAGCCCCACTAATGGCTGTCAGTGTGAATCCTCTGATAGAACTTAGTATTGTTGTATGTTGTGACATTTTCTGAGACATCTGTCCCATAGATTCTGCACTAAGACAGCATCCGAGGCACTGGAGAAGCCATTAGCAGGTGTGTGAATTTCTCTTTCTTAGGAATAACCGCATGAAAATAAGCTATGGAAAATTTGAGGCTAAATGTCACCAATAAGCTCTTGACAGTAAAATCTGTTAGGCAGAAGAATTTCTTTGCCAAGAGAGATGGTGGCCAAAGTACTAGGAAGCCTTGACGTAGGGAGCAGTCTTTCACTGGCATGCACCGGGTTAGACTAAATGACGTAAGGCACCATAATGTGATTGTTTCCTATGTGAGCAATTAAGTGTAAAAGCTGCATCTGCTCAGAGCTGTCTGAAAGGGGGACTGCCGGGCTCCTTCTACAACCTAATTGCAGGGCTTTGCATACCATCTCCATATATTTTCTTGTCTCTTTTGTCCCCTCCCTTGTGCTGCAGTGCCCAGGGCCATGGTACTGTGGCAGCCTCTTTCTCAGCATTCCCTTGTCTTTCATACTCTGTATCTAAAATCTTTGTGCTCCTTTAATGGGTTTGTGTGTCAGCCAGGCTGTTGTTTGAGAGTCTAATGCTCAGGCAGTTTCTGAGCTCAAGCTAATTCCATTTTGGCCTAAAACAACCCAACTCTTCAGGAATACTTTTATTTTCATTTATGATGCTCAAAATATTATAGAGCATCCTTGACAGACAGGGCAGCATCGTTGACACCTCAGGTTTGCATATGTACACTTAGGCCCCACCACTCAGCTTGCGTTTTCTTCCATCTGTGACTGCAGCTCCCAGAAACATTTGTATCATCTGACAACAATCTGTTGGAACAGATTTCAAATCATGTGACCTTTTTTGGGTGACATTGTCTCAGCAATCCTGCTCAGATTCTGATGCACAGCAATTTCCATCACTAATTATGTTTCCAACCATGGATGATTCAGAACTATCGAGTACTAGCAAGAGTCATGCAAAAGGGCTACATTTAATAACTAAAGTGTGGGATTTGGATGGTTCAGGAGATCGGTAATTGGATATAGATCCTGTTGCTTCTAGGTCGCTGGTTTGCATCCCAGTCAGTTGGGTAGTGAAGGGTGTCTGGGTGGCCTGCGTGAAATGAGTTGTTCCCAGTGAACTAACATCCATATCAGAGCCCACCGCCTTGTATATAACCATATAATTACTCTCCTGTTGGTAGTCTGAACAGAGAAAACGAGCATTGACTGCAATGGGATCAGGATTTCACCCTCTGTTGAGTGTTTGTATTGGGATACGGCTATTGAAAAGGCAACAAAACAATCCCATGGATCCAACACTGGAAGAAATCTATCAAAGGCTTCTTGAGTAAACATGCCATGATTTTTACTTTCTCCATCCCGCAAGGAGAGGCTACATACTCCTAACCAAATATTTCTCACCTCATTCATTGGGCTTCCTCCATTGCTGTTAAAAATACAGTCCCTTGTAAATCTAAATACAGCCAAAGAAATGTTATTTGTGTGGACAAGTTTTTAGCCATTTGCTGTCTTTGGTGATGCCAGTTGCATTTACATGTGCATGTATTATACTCACTCCTTCCAGCAAATTCCCCTTTGGTTCATTAAAATACCTTTGTCATCTGCAGGTAGAGGAAGAGAGGAATTTATAAATTCCACGGTTCAGACCAATGCAGACATTGAAAGATGAGACTAGGTGAGATTGGCAGGTCCAAAGTTTAATGCACATTTTTAGAAATTCTCTGTAGGTTTTTACTTAGCACACATTGGTACAGCATTGGCACATCATATTTATAAAATATCAGCGTGTATATTTTGTGGTTGCAATTTAGGGGCCTGAGTTAGAAAACTTGCCCCAGGGTGGCTTCATGAACTTTTTGTAACCTCTAAAACCAAAGTATCTGCCCTTGTCTGGGTATGGGGAGGAGGCATGTGTGCTGCATCTCAGTAAGGAAGTGGTGGATTAACTCACTGAAATTCTTGGTAGGATCGTCCCCAAAATAGGTTTACGTGAGTCCTGATCCCTTAGTCATCAGTGTCGTCCATCTAAGCCTTGTATTTGGCTGGAGAGCAGCTGTCTGTGCTTTTGACACCTGTTAGAATTTCTTTTATCCCCAGCTGGGAGTGGCCCAATTTAACGCTTTGGGAGTAAAGTTAATCCAGAACTTGTTGTGTGCTGACATCCCGATCACTCAGAGCTTTACCTACAGGATTTTCTTCAGGGTCTTTCTTCCACACTGGCTTCGTATGTCAGAAGCAAATTTGATCACCTTTTAGATCAGTAAGTATCCTTAGAGGAAGGATGAACTTGCACTTAAGGTGGTGTAGTGACTCGAGATCTGGGTACAGTTCCCGACTCTGCAACAGAGACAGCATGGTCTAGTGGATGGGATGCTACTGAGAGCCCAGGTGCTTGGTTCTGTCCCGATCTCTTGCATGACCTCAGCCGTGACACTTCCCCTTCTCTGGGCCTTTGGCGGTTGTTTTTTAGTTTAGTTTATAAGCTGTTTGTGGCAGATTCGTCTGTCACTAGGCATATGTACAGTGCTGGAGCAACGGACCCTCAGTTGAGGTCTCTAGTTGCTACTGTAATACAACAGCACCTGTCTGAGCCTGGGTGAATCATAATAGTCTTGTGCCTCAGTTCCCCCTCTGTAAAGTGCACAGTGTTACTTCCCTATCTTTCAGGGGCGTTCAGGGTAAATCCATTAATGTCAGTGTGGCACACGGATGGGGAGAGCCATATAAATACCTAAATAGAAGAAGCTTAGTCTGAATACCCTCAGCACTTTGGTTCCCAGCATATTGGTTGCAGAAGAATAGCTTCGTTTATGTACAGTGATATGCTCCTAATGCTGTCCAAGGGGACCTTATAGAAATCTAATACTGCTGGAATTTCTAGGGCAGAAATGGGCCCAGCTGCAAACGGCTGTCTTAATTAAAATAGTTATTAAAGGCAATATTGAAATGATTAAATTTATCCCCAGGGTATTTTTGCAACACACTCATTACCTTGGTTGCTATCCAGTATTTGGAGCAAAACACCTCAGATTAGATTACAAACCAAGATGTATTGGTTCAGGACATCTGGGCCTTGCATTGTTGCTCTGTATGGCTGGTCAGCAGCCTGCTCTGAAGGCAGCAGGGTTCCAGGCAAGGTCACCACTTGTGTGAGGCCAGGAGAAGGGAGCGTTCAGAATGGATGACCTCCAAAAGTTTGAACAGAACTAAATCTTCATCCTCTTCCCCAAAAGAGAAGTGTCAGTATTATTTGTATTATGGTAGCATTTAGAGATCCTACCTGAGATTGAGGCCCTGTTGTGCTATAGGCCCTGTGCAAGTATACAATAAAAAACAGGCCCTTCCCCAAAGACCTCACAGCCTACTTAGAGGGTGGAGAAAAAGGAAGGTGTATTACTCCTGAGATGAGGCGCTGAGGCACACAGGAATGAAGTGACCTTGCCCAAGGTCACCCAGGAAGTCTGTGGCAGAGCTGGGAATCGAGTCGCAGTCCAGTGCCTTCTCACTAAAATATCCATCCCCTCTCAGTCTCTGCCCTATGTGGGCGTGCGTAAGGAGATAAGTGACCATGCAAAATATTGATCCCAGAATGAAAGGGGGAAACCAAACCTCTAGATGTTCGGGGCCAAGATTCAGGGTCTGACTGTTTTCAATGTGCAGAGTACTTGGACTTCAAGGGGAGTTGAGGGCGCTCAGCACCTTACCAGACTGACCCCTCTGGGGGGGATGGGCACTGGAGGAAACTCTGACACATCAAACTTTTAATGTCCACATCTCAGATATTGATTTGTAAGAGTGACCCATTCCTCCAAAGGGATGCAATGAATGGAGTGTCTGTCAGCTTTGATGCCTGTGCCTCCCTCCCAATGGCCTTGTCTTCACTGCTAAAAATGTGCATTTTTACCTCAAGGTAGCTAATTTGCATAAGCTTATCCTGAGGTTAAAAAGCCACTGAAGGCAAGACATGCTAGTTTTTAACATGAGGTAAGCAGCTCTGTACCCCCCTCCAGGAAGTGATCTTGGCGAGTTCACATCACAGTAAAACTAAAATGCCTGGTTTTCAGTTATTTTTACCTCAGGATAGGTCAGGGATGTTAGTTACCCTGAGGTAAAAAATGCACCTTTTTTGTCCGTAAAGACAAGTTCAGCGTCTCCTGTATGGGAATTAGCTGTGCAGCCATTTTCCTCATGCTGCCTATCAGCCCCACTCTCATCTCATCTCCTTTGGGCTTCAAACAAGCCCAGTTGAGTCCTAAACATAAGTGAAAAAGCAAAAAGCTGTTCTCTTCCATCCCTCCTGAGAGACAGGGTCACTTTCCTTTCAGTGTTCTCTGCTGTTTGCTGGGAGGGTGAGGGCTTTTCGTCTGCCCAGAAATCATCACTTAGACTCCTGGGCAACATGCTGAGCATAGTGTTGTCAATCGCAGAGCTTTATAAAGAAAGGGCAGCAGAGGGTGAAACTGAACCATACGTTGGATCTTTGGCTGGGGCGTAATGTCTCCAGCAGCTAAGTTGGCAAGCTCTGGGCTGCCCTGACCTGTTAATGTTCTGATAGAATTTCGTTAGCGCATCTTGGTGACTGACCTGAAGATAAAAGTTGAAGCAGGAAATTGACACACTGTCTAAACTAGTTCATTTCTACAGAGAAGCAGTAGTTGTGTAATTTGTTATGTGCAATGCCACGTCAGTCAATCTTCTTATCTTTTCTCAAATAGGTCACTTGAATTCTAACATTTGGTGCTTTTCCGTTTGCTCATGTCAGGAGTGTTTGTTATAAAATGAACATTCTGCTGCCTGTGTTCTTCATGAATAAATATTAATGTCCTTTCGTATCACTTTGAATGGGAACATATGAACATTCACAATGCCAGATGGCTTCAGATCCAAGCCAGCTAGTCCAGTGTCCTATCTCTGACAGTGGCCAACTGCAGAGGCTTCAGAGGAAGGTGCAAGAAACCCTGCAGTGGACAGATATAAAATAATCTGCCCCCCAGGTAGTCCTCTTTCTAATCTTTAGTAGTTAGTGTTAAACCCTGAAGCATGGGATTTTGTATCCTTTCCAAAATTCTAAGTATCTTATTCATATAAATGTCAAAACCTTTTCTGAATGTTGCTAAGTTCTTGGTTTTAATGATATCCTGCAGCAAGGAGTTCCACAGTCTCATGTTTTATATGAAAAGGTATTCCTGTTTACATCAGTTTTCAATTTACTACCTTTTTAATTTTGTTGAATTTCCTATTGTTTTTGTTTTAGAGACAGAAGTTCCTGGTCTACCCTCTCTAAACAATGCATTACTTTATATTCCTTTTGGCTTGTCCTCTTATTTATCTCCTTTCTAAGAGAAACAGTCTCAATCTCTTTTCGTGAGAGGTTTTCCAGGTCCTTAATAATTCTCGTCGTCCTTCTCAGAACCCATTCTAATTCTGCAGTACCCTTTTTGAGATGGTGTGACCAGAACTGTGTACAGTATTCTAAATGAGGCTGCTTTATATGTATAGATTATGGACACAAATTTTCAAAGCTGGGTTTCCCAACGTTAAGATCCTAAATCCAGATTTAGACACCTAAATAAAAGTGGCCTGACTTTCAAAAGTGCTGAATACCTGTAGCTCCTTGAAGCCAGTGAAAGATCAAAGTTGCTGAGCAAATGTATCTCTCACTGACTTCAAGGAGCTACAGGTGTTCAGCACCTTTGAAAATCAGGCCACTTTTATTTAGGTTTTTAAATCTGGATTTAGGAGCTTAACGTTGGGAAACCCAGCTTTGAAAATATTGCCCCAGAATCTTTTGTAACCTGAACCTTGACCTTCAGTTTAAAAAAAAAAAGTGAATGGAAGGAAAGGATCTGAATAATAGTTCACTAGATGCAGTTTGCCATGCTAGAATTGCAGAAAAGTTGAGCGCCATGAAAGCTTAATTTTGGATCTTTGATTTTCCCCTTTGATTGTCAAGCCTCAAAAGTTATAAATCCAGATCCTCAGCTGGCCTAAATGGTCATAGCTCTATCAGTGGAGCTATGACAATTTAAACCACCTGAGGATCCAGCTCATCTACTGGAGAACCACTTTATATGTCTCCCTATTTTCTCGGTCCTAATTAAAATGGTTTTCAAGTTACTTAGTTAAATAGGTGGATTTAGGAGTTGAGCTGAGTTTTTTGTGTGCCTGTGATACAGCAAGCTTGTAATCCAAGCTCCAGAGCTATTCTTGTCTAGATCTGAGCCATAAGGTATGTAGGATGCAAGGGTTAAGAAACCACATTTTTCTAAACAAAAAGACAGTTCCGCCCCACCCAGCTTTAGAGCCTGCATCACAAAGTTGAAGAGAAAAAAAATCTGTTCTGTTGAGGTCCGAATTAGGTCAAGTAAATAATAGTGGCTTTGTGAATGATTAGTTATCTGGAGAAACTGAGAGCAATTCATCAAGGGGAGAGGAGGGTTAAACATTTGTTTCAAGACGGAAGTAGCTGAGGATCCTACCTCCCATAGTCCAATTGTTTGTCTTAAATGATCATTTTAAAGCTTCTCCATGGCTCCCAGTACAATTCTGTTACCTTTTTTTGAAGAGCCACCTCCCACTAGGAAAGGAGGTTTTGTTTTGAATGGTTGCTTAAGAGAAGTAACTCTAGGTTGCATAAATGGAGCAGAGGGAGAAATTAAAAAAAAACAGACAGCATAATACATCTTTCGTTCCTTATGGTGGTTCTCCACTTGCTCGTTGTGTCTCCAAATGGTTTGAGCAGAGTGTCTCTGCTGTCTCCTTGAAAATTGCACTTTGGAGTCAAATGAATCTTTAATTGCTAGCACTGGGATCAGCACAGTGATAGTATAGGATGTGTCTGAGACCATATTTGCTGTGAATTTAAAAATAGACTTGAGCAGGTTAGTTGAAGACAGTCTGGGGTCTTAAAAACCAAACCTGCTGAGTTTCAGCTCTTCTTTTCCTCTTTGTTGGTTAACAGCCTACAAATCCTATTGGAAATGACAGTAGCACATCCAGTATTTACAGATGCAAAATACCTGTTGTAATGTGATCAAACTTAAAGGGAAATCATAGTGAGAAACTCCATGCATGGGCTGAGCTATCTTGCCTGGATCTAGCTTTCAACAAGAAAGGACAATTTACTGTTCATTTCTGTATTACAGTAACAGCTAGAATCTGAATTCAGAACCCTATTGTACGAACAGACCATCCCTGCAGTGAAGCATTTACACTCTAAATAAACAAGACAGACAACGGGTGGGAGAAGAAAATATCATCATCCCAATTTCACAAATGGGGAGAGTGACACGGGGGTGAAGTGACTTGCCCAAGTCACATATGGAGTCTGTGGCAGAGCTCAGGTCTCCCACGTTGCAGCTGAGTGACTGAACTGTAACCCAGTCTGTCCTCCTCATTCTTGTTTTAAAGCTAGAGATGTTGTGTAATAAACACAACTTTTATCAAATGCTCTGTGTGCATGACTGACTATAAGGTGCTTCAATGAGAGTAGAAAAGCATTCAGCATAATACAGTAGAACAGCAGCACAATGCTACCTTGCATTTTAGCCATGTAGTGCACAGATAAACACTAGCTTTGAGGGTAAATATTAGGTGTATCTTTTAAGGCATGGGTATAATATGATGCAATAAAATGATCATTGCTTGGTGTTTCTAATTAGCTGAGCTGTGTGACACTGCTTCCTGATTATGATCTGCCATAAGAAGCTGATAGCTGTTCGGTATGCCATGTCCTTGATGGTATAAAAAAATGTTTGTCTCTTCCCTCCGTGAGGTTACACTCTAGATAATGAAAAGCCAACAGTTAGCAGGATGTGTGCGCAAATATCTCCTTTTTATAAACACATTAGGATGCTCAGCATATGATGGGAGATCCATTAGCAAGCTAAAGAAGGCACAAGATTTAGGATTTTGGTGAGTTGATAAACACCATTTCCAAGTACCAGCGTAAGGAGTTTATCTTCCTGAGTCCCAGCCTTCTGTCCCTAGGTATTAGAGGGGTAATAAATAAAGCATTCAGAGTTCGATGCAGTTTCACTATTGTTTTCCTAACCTTAGAGCTGCACTCCGTCACTGTGTAGATGTGGATTGCACTACTTTTATACTCGCTAAAGAAAAAAAAAAAGTCAGTTGTCCCTAGACTGTGTTAAACAAACAGATTCTTAAGAACTTGGGCTGCGTAGCCCCACGGGGGAGCAGAGACAGAAGCCGCAAACGCTGGGAGGGCGGAGAAACTGCCTAAACGTTATGGGAATTGGAAGCTGTTTTAACAGGACATCAGAACCCATATTTACCATCATGTAGGTATCGCTTTTAAATGTGGGCTTTCTGTGTTTGACTTGCTGGATTTCTTGGAAAGCTGTGTTTAGCAATTTAATTTCTCGGTGTAGTGAGCAACTGAGTTGCATTTTTGTTAGCAGGTACTTTCTAGAGTTGTGCCCTGTATAGAAGGCTTTGGGAGCAGGGGATGCCTGTGGGGCTATGCAGAAGTTCTGTGCCCTTGTGTGATTTAGTGGTGGTGTCAGGTTTGCGGGAGGAGCAATTACATCACCCTTCACCCCCCCCCCCCCCTTTCTCTTTCATTGATCTGTTTTGAAGGATTCTGCTCAGTGCCCGAGCACGGCAGTTTGGATTGCTGAGTTCTGATGTTCCGCTTCTGAAACACAAATAACCTCGCATACTTTGTACTGAGACTAATATACCCTCATAATATGGTGTAAGACCATTTAATAATGCTCTGAGCATTAGATCTTCCATAGCACTGCGTGAACAGTTAGATCAATGAGGTTACTTAGGGCCAGATTGTTCCAGTCTGTCTTACCATGAACAGCACCATATTCTATAGGTAGTTTGTAGAGTCCTCCTAGAGTAAGGTATTACTACACATGAGTTAAAAGTATCCAAGTCTGACCCCTTAATAAGCTTGTTTCCTGCTGTGATCTCTGGTTTGCAAATCTCATGAAATCATTTTTACCCAAACTTTCTAAAAACTCTGGTTTCCCTACACAGCAACCTCAAGAATGCTGAGCGTATTGCAAAAAGGGGGACGCTCTCTTTTTAGTCCTTGGTTCTGGATGTGCTGAGCGGTGTGTGTGTGTGAAACTGCATTAAAACTTTAGATCAACATGAATTCCTCTTTCTCGGTCATCAGAGGGTGTTCTAAAGCCCAGAGCGATGTAAAATAGATCATCTTGAGTGCCTGCTGCTGCCAGCCTCCCTGTCCTTTCCCTCAATGTCCATCTCCACAACCCCTTCCTTCCTTGTCTTACTCCTCTTCTGTTAACTCATCCCCCCCCCCCTTGTTCTGTGCGCTCTTGGCCCTGATCCTGCAGTCTGATCAGTGTGGGCAGACCTGTGCGCTACTATAGAGCCTCACTAAGACTGCCTGCCTATCATTTGTACTTCCATTGTCCACATTACCACAGTATGCCCCTCGGAATCTTCATGTGTTTATCTTCACAACACTCCTGTTATCCCCATTTAACAGGTGGGAAACTGAAGCACAGAGAGGCCAAGTGACATGCCCAAGATCAGTCTATGACAGTGTATGGAATCGGACCCATCCTTCTGCAGTAATTTGAGCATTGCACAAGGGTAAGGGTGTTCCCATGGAGATCAACCTGCAGGACCGGGGCCTTTGCTTGTACGTTGTATCCTTCCCACTAGCCCTTTGTCCATTTTGCCTATTTAGATTGTAAGCTCTCCAGAGCAGGGGTCGAGTGGTTGTACAGAACCCAGAGCATTGGGGTCCTAATTTTAACTGAGTCCTACCCCAATGCCAATGATAATAAATGGGTCTATCTTCTCTGGCTTTTGTCTTTCAGAGTCACAGTGGGTCCACGACAGAACTTGCCTCGTATCACGTTAAAAGGCACTTTCCAGGGGGCCAAAGTTGTCCGTGGCCCAGACTGGGAGTGGGGTAATCAGGATGGTAAGGATCGTAGTTCCACTCCCCTTCCCCTCCCCTATGCACAACCCCCTTCCTTACAAAATCTACTATAAAAACAGTTTGATACCAAGCTGCTAACTGCAAATGCACACTACAGCAGGAAATGTGCTGGAGCTATTCAGATGCTGCTTTTTTTTTATTAATAGCTCTAATTTAGTATGTGTGTTGCTTGTATTTATTCATTTCTGTGGCATCTCTCTCCTGTCTGAGGCCTGGTCTACACTACAAACTTAAGTCGACATAAGCCATGTTAAGTCGATCTAATAATGTATGTGTCTACACTACCAAGTCCCTTTCACCCACCTAAGTGGCCTGTAAAGTTGACTTCTGTGCTCCACCTCTGTGAGAGGCATAGCGCTTGATGCAACACCCATGGGTCGACCTGGGGATAGTGTAGACACTGCGTTGTGTCATTCGAATAAATTGGCCTCCAGGAGGTGTCCCACAGTGCTCTGCTGTGACCACTCTGGAGAGCACTTTCAACTCTACTGCATGTCAACCAGGTATACAGGAAACAGCTGCTCCCCTGTTAAAGGCCTGGGAACTTTTGAATTTTCATTTCCTGTTTGATCAGCGTGGAGACTAGAGAGTGGGCCAGCACAGCTGATCATGGAGACTCAAGACTGCAAATTCTCTCCAGCATGGAGCACACAGGAGGTGTTGGATCTTACTGCTGTGAGGGGAGGAGAGTCTGTGCAGGCAGAGCTCCGATCCAGCAGAAGAAACGCTGACATCTATGCCAAGATTGCACGGGGCATGTGGGAGAAGGGCTACACCAGGCACATGCAGCCATGCTGCATGAAAATAAATGAGCTTCAGCAAGCGTGCCAGAAAACAAGGGAGGCGAACAGTCTTTCTGGGTCTGCCCCACAGACATGCCGCTTTTATGAGGAACTGCGTGCGATTCTCTGCTGCGACCCCACCGTGCTCTGTGGATACCTCCCAGGAGCCCCGGGTGACCTCTGGCAGCAACGAGGAGGACATTGTTGAGGAGGCGAATGTGAGGCAGGCAAGTTGAGGATCCATTCCCCCTGACAGCCAAGAACTGTTTTTAACCCTGGAGTCCATCCCTTCACAGGACCAGGATGCTGGGGAAGGCACTTCTGGTGAGTGCACATTTTCCAATCAAACTGTAGAGGTTACATGCCATTATTTTTGTTTAATCTGAACAAAAAAGCAGGTGTAGTGGGTATCGGTGGCCACTCCAGCTACGCAGAGGGTGCTCTCTGAAAAAGACTGTTTATGTGCACAGGGATGGCCTGGGAATCATCCATGGAGATCTCTAGGAAGCTTTCATGGAGGTACTCTGCAATTCCTTGCAGAAGGTTTCTGGGAAGGGCAGCCTTATTTTGTCCACCACGCTAGGCCACTTTCCCACACCACTCCAGTATTAACTCTTCAGGCATCATTGCAGCATAAGGACCAGGTCTGTACCAGACACTTGCAGCATCAGCTCCCTTGCCACCTCTGTTACCCTCAGGAGAGTGATATCGCATAGGGTCACTTAGGAGAAACAGGGGAAGTTTTCAGTGCTAGCCCTTAAGCTGCAAACAATTCAACAAGTAATCTGCCTCCCATTTGGTGAAATCTGGGTGTCTCAACCACATTTTCCCCAAACGTGCCATAGTTGTGATTGGAAGGGATCACTGGGTATTGCAAGTGGCATTTGAAAAAAAAGGAGGGGTGGCTTCCTGTTTGTGTCCCTTCCCCCCAACCCAGTGCCGCTTTTGTTTAAAAAAACAACAAAACCTAACTATTTGGGGGGCTTTGCACTGGTGCCTATCCTCAAGTACCATTCAGGTTGCTAGGGGAAAGGGATTTTTTCTCACGTTCCTACCTGTGATCCCAAGGATGTCTTCACAAAAGCAGCAGCACAAGACCTCTCGCCCATGCCTCGTGACTGGAGCAGCAAACAGACTCTTGCAATAACCAGTGGTTGTGATTGTTGTGGCTTGCAGTGAAGTATAGTAAGGGGTGGTTTTTTTGTTTGTTTGGTTGGTTTTTTTAAATTAACCTTGCACCAGAAACCATGTATGGACAGTCAATGCTACTCTTGTGCTTTGCATTCCTTGCAGCTGAAATCTTGTCCATCGGCACATCCTCCACACTGGGCCAGAGACTTTCCCAGATTAGAAGGTGGAAAAAGAAGACTCAGGGGGACATGATCAATGAGTTAATGCATGTCTGTGAGAGTGACAAGATGGAGCTTAGAGCATGGAGGGAACAAGAGTGTGCCATGCAGGAAGAGATGCTGCAGATTATGAAGGAGCAATCAGACATATTGAGGCGTCTGAGGTTCAAGAAAGGCAGCTGAATACTACAGTCCTTTTGCTGCCAATGCTGAACCTGCTGCCCTCATTGCCAAGTTCTACATCCTCCTTCCCCAAATGGCCTACGAGACGGGGAGGGGAG
Source organism: Mauremys mutica (assembly GCF_020497125.1). Lineage (NCBI taxonomy): Eukaryota > Metazoa > Chordata > Testudines > Geoemydidae > Mauremys > Mauremys mutica. The sequence continues at coordinate 6,567,539 of NC_059092.1, read as the reverse complement.
AAGTTCAGTATCTCTTGCACTTCACACCAGAGGAGGGTACAAGGACCAGAAGGCGCCCATTCCCACGTCTTTGATTATTGTTGCAGTTCATCTGTAAGCAAGCTTTCCTTGTTTCTCCCCTCACAGGGTCATCAGCCCTTTTGCCCCATTGCTTATTTTATCTTTGCTGTCTCTGTGTGTTTGTGTGCATAATAAAACTTAATGTATTGAGAAGAAAAGGCTCTTCATTCATTCAACACATGGTGGTTGGTGGGGCTGGAGTTTACAGGAGAGAGAATGCAGTGGAGGGGACAGGTTGGTAAGGAACAACACAGATAAGTGTCGCATTATTCTGGCTCATTGCTGAAACTGGGTTTCAATGCCTCAGAGACACAGAGCCCCTCAATTTGCTCTTCTTATAGCCCTGGTGTCTGGCTGATCAAAATTGGCTGCCAGGCGATCTGCCTCAGCCCTCTACCCCGGCAGAAACTTTTCTCCCTTTTGTTTCGCAGATATTATGGCGCACACAGAAGGCAGCAATAACAATGGGGATATTGCTTTCACTGAGGTCTAATCTAGTAAGCCAACAATGCCAGCGACCTTTTAAACAACCAAAGGCACATTCCACCACCATTCTGCACTTGCTCAGCCTATGGTTGAACCAGTCCTTAGTGCTGTCCAGGCTGCTGGTGTACAGCTTCATGAGCCATGGGAGCGAGGAGCAGACTGGGTCTCCCAGGATCACGATTGACCTTTTAACATCACCAATGGTTATTTTGCAATCTGGAAAGAAAGTCCCTGCTTGCAGATTTCTGAACAGACCTGTGTTCCTAAAGATGCACCTTTCCTGAGCATCCCATGTTGTGTGGGTGAAACAGCCTCTGTGATCCACCAGCACTTGCGGCGCCGTTGAGAAGTTCCCTTTTCAGTTTATGTACTCTTTGGCATGGTGGTCTGGTGCCACGATAGGGCTATACGTTCCATCTATCACCCCGCTGCAGTTAGGGAACCCCATCACGGCAAAACCGTCTCCTGCCCAGAGTCCCTACCCTTCTTAGCAGAAGTCTCTTAATGGCCCTGCAAACTTGGATCGCAACAGATCCCGTGGTAGGCTTACCCATTCCAAATTGAGGCCCCACTGACTGGTAGCACTCTGGCGTTGCAAGCTTCCAGAGAGCTGTCGCCACTCGCTTCTCCACTGTCAGAGCCGCTCTCATTTTAGTATTGCTGTACTTTAGGGCTGGGGAAAGCTCTTGGCACAGTTCCTGGAAAGTGGCCTTATGCGTTAGCAAGTTCTGCAGCCACTGCTCATCATCCCATAGCTGCATAACAATGTGGTCTCACTGGTCAGTGCTTGGTTCCCGGGCCCAGAAATGGTGCTCATCCATGTCAAGATGATGCATGACTGTCACCAGTGACTGTGAATTGCTCCGCTCTGTCTTCCAGCAGGGCTGTTTGCGTGGCATCACTTTGTTCTGCATGGCAGCTCCTGTATCGGCTGTATAAATACTGCAGGATAAGGTGCGAGGTGTTTGTAATGCTCACAACAACAGTGTACAGCTGAGTGGGGTCCATGCTTGTCGTGCTATGTCATCCGCGCAGGTAACCCAGGGTTACGAAAAAGGCTTGGTTTGTTTGCTGTTGACTTCAGGGAGGGAGGTAAGTGCATCAGGGGAGGCTAATGCCATGTTCCCATAACCACCCGCACCAATGTTTTGGTCCCATAAGGCTTTGTAAGACCAACCCGAAATTCCACTTAGCTACCCATAGTGCAGTGCTCCATGGGTTGATGAGAGCCCTGCTAGTTAGGATGCACTCCGCCGACACGATGAGCGTAGTGTGAACACGCAAGATCAACTTGCTTAAATCGAAGGCTCTGTGTTGATTTACATAAAGTCAACGCAACTTTGTAGTGTGGACATGGCCTGAGTGACACTCAGGTACTCATTCTCTTTTTGCCACTGAGGGCAGGACAAGAGGCAATGGGTTCAAACTACAGCATAGCAGATTTAGATTAAATCTCAGGAAAATCTTCCTTACCATAAAAACAGTAGGACAGTGGAACAGATGCCTAGGGAGGCTGTGGAAGCTCCTTTGCTGGAGCTTTTCTAAAGGAGGCTGGAGCCATCTGTCTTGGATGGTTTAGACACAACAAATCCTGCATCTTGGCAGGGGATTAGACTTCATGACCTTTACGGTCCCTTCTATCCTTATGGTTCTATGAATCTATACTCTTAACCCGCTGGGAGGTAGGGTGATAATACTGTGCCCATTTTACAGAAGAGGAATGCTGTGGTACCCTTGCACGTTTATATCAAGCTGCACATTTACGCAACACTTCACAGAATGTAGAGACACTCTGCCCCAAGGAGCTTACCGTCTCATTGGAAGTTACTGTTTCTCCCTGATAATTGTCAGGTTCTCTGTTAATCCTTTTCTCTTCTTTATGGTGCTACAGTCCTTCATCCAGGTTAGTGGAGACCTCTGTTAACAATGGTCACTGGTGAATGGCCTCTGCCTTCTATATGAATTGTAACTGCAGAGTTGAAAATGGGGGAGTGAGGCAAGAGAACACATCTGTGCCTGTCTCTGGTCCTGCCCTAAAATATAATCATGATCTCTTATGGGCCTGATCTGAAGTCCGATGTCAATTCTTCCATTGATGTCAAGAGGGTTTCATTTGAGCACTATGTGCAGTAGTTAAAGAATCTTTCCTGTACATTCATGTTCCAAAGCCCTGTATGTGACAGAGTATTCGCAGCTTGTTTCTCCTGCATGAATTAAATGTAAAACTTTCCAGTTGAGAATAACTTTTTTTTGGTGGGGACTGGATCTGGGCCAGATTCTCAGCTGGTGTAACTCAGCATCACCCCATATGACTTGAACGAAGTTGCATACATTTTATATCAGATGAGCTGCTGGCCCTCGGGTTTTAGTTTCTTAGAACCACAACAATTACATATTTTGCTGTTCGGGGCAGGTTAAAAGTGTAAATAAAGGTAATAAATCATGTAAACTCTGTCAGAGGACACTAGTGAGCTGGGCTAATTAATCTCACAGCCGCATGTGTCTTATTAGGGCATTAGCAGCCAAGTGTGAAGTTTTCTACTGTAATGATCTCACTTTTAATTTTGCTTTGTGGCTTCCATCCTACCCCCCTGCTGCCTGAAACCCTCTAAAGGAAATTAGCATTGACTGCCGCAGAATTTGCTGATTAACCGAATGCCTCCCTCATGCTCGACTGAGCTCCTCCAACCTGGTCTGGGCTCTGGCAGCTGTGTCAGCTGTTCGGCCCTCTGACCCTTTTATTGATTGTTTTTCCTTTTACCTCAATCTGAGCCTAAATTCCCCTGAAATGAAATCTGGATAACTGCCACCTCCCTGCTTTATAGTGAAGGATCTGAGAACAGATGGAATAGGGGAAGGAAGGATGGGTGACTTTTATCGAGATCCCTGCTGACATTAAGAAATGCTGACTGTTATTTGTCACTTGTCGCTGTGTTCACATTGCTGAGGGTCCAGGGCACCTGCTGGGTTTTGTGTGTCTGTAAGTGCCAAGCACAACAAACAGTACCATTGGAGAGCCATCACCCCACCATAGGGGTGTAGGAGGGGGGAGATTATTTACCTTTACCAGCCTTTTCGCTCTCCTGTTCATGGTTGCCTTGATCAAACTGTGGAACTTGTATATTTCGGCTCCCAGTGTCCCTGCCTTCACCTCTTCCCCCAAGTATTTTAACAAGGCTTCATGCCCCATCATCCTCTTCGGCCGATGTCTCTTCCCCTCTGGGCACAATAGAAGTTGTGCGGGGAGGGTGAGTCTCCCTTGCTCATCTTGTTTGCTCAGTAACAAGCTCTAAGCCACCCCAATGGTGAAGCAAATGCTCCTGTTTCACTTGCCCAGCCACCAGCTGGCTTTTTATTTAAATTTTTAAAGCAGGAAGGATCCCACTGCCTGGACAGAATTCTCCTTCACTGCCCCTTGGAGAGGTCTCGTCTTCCCCTCCTCTTTTTCCTTTGTCCTTGCGCCTCGGAGAGCTGAATCTGGCGTGCCCAAGAGGGTTGCCTTCCCTGTTGTACAGAGCAGGAGCTGAGGCACAGACACATGAGCGGACTTGCCCAAGTTCACCCAGGGAGTCTGTGGCAGAGCTGGGAATTAACCCCTGAGGTTTAATCAAGTGCTGCGTCCACTTGTTCAGTGAGGCCTTTATCCTCTGCCTGCTACGGGTGTGTTTAATTGCCTCTCGTGTGCTTCACGGGCAGCCCAGAATACTGTCCCTCATGTGCTGCGGCATCTCTCTACTGGGTTAGTGCAAACTGCTTGCTCCGCAAGATGCTGGCCCTGCTCAGTGGAGGGGAATGTGGGTTGGATGCCTGTCCCTTCTGGGCTGACTTTTTGCACTGACTGGAAAAGTCTTTTGGCAGATGAAGAGTATGACTAGCTGCTTTCTAGCTAGGGGCTGCCTCCTAATCTTAAAGGCTCTTTCGGGCTTAACTGTGTAGGTGGCATCCTGCAGACACTGACCGCGACCGATATGAATTGCAACTACGGAATATGGACTGCCTGGCTGGTTATCCAGCTCACTGCTTCAGAATGGGGCTGTAGGTGTGAATCACATGCTGAGCTGTTTGTCTGCTATTCCTGGGGGAAGATTTTTCAGAGGCCATGGAGGGGAGTTGGGTACTCCATTCCCATTGTAAGTTGGTAGGAGCTGGGAGTCAAATTCTTGTTTCTGTCTTGAAAATCTCCCTCTTAATCAGTGATGGAGTAGACTGGGAACATCCCCATGGCCAACTGGTTCTCTTTTTACGTTACACAGTTGGCTCTTGTTACGGGTGTGTCATAAACGCAGAAGGCAGCACTGCTCATCCGAGGATTTCCAAGAGCCTCAGAAACAATCATAGCCTCAGAATCGACCCTGTGAGTTAGGAAAGTGCTACTGCGCCCATTTTAGGAAGTGGTAAACTGGGGTAGGAGATTTGCTCAAGGACACATAGTGAGGCAGTGGCAGCTCTGGGAACAGAAATGATGAGTCCGACTCTCTATCTCTTGATAGCCCACACTGCCTCTTGAGAGAGAGAGTTTCCTGTAAGCAGAGCCATGAATACTCGCCTAATCTGGGGAAGCTTGTTCATACCCTTCAGTCTCCACACCTGCAGGGAAGAGGACCCTGAAACAAAGCTTGTCATTGTTTGCTGGACTCACGAATGGTGGTAGAGAGCAAGAGAACTGACTGGGTAGGAGTTGAAAGAACTGCCATGTTTCTACCTGGCCACAGTGTGTCACTTTCGCACCATGCATTGTCTAGCTAGACACTATTTCTACGGTTCAGGGAAAGTGGCTTATAGAAGGACCCTCTTGTAGAGTGTTGCTTTTGCCCATCCACACTTGCAAGTGGAAAGGTTGTCCAGCATTCATAGAGCCTTATGTAATGATTCTCTCTCTGAGCCAGCAGAGACTGGGGTCTGTATTAGCTGAGTTTCCCCAGTTAAAAATAACTGTGCACTCACACAGTGCCCTTTGCAGCATGAAATGAGATTGCCAAGTTCAAGATGGAAAAACATAAAGGTGCCAGGATAATTGCAAAGTCTCTTGATTTTTTTTTCCCCCTCTTCCTCTCCCCTGAAAGAAGGGATAGATGGTTGTGGGGCTCTGTGCTGTATGTAACCAGCATGCTGCCCGCTAGCAAAGCGCACGTTTGCATTGGTTTTGTGGAGTCAGCCTGTGGGCTCCTAGAAAGGGCCCTGCAGAAATCCTACCCAAACCCTCACATGCAGAAATCTCACTGCCACAGTCTCTCCCTCCTTCCCCCTGCCCAGCTGGTGGCTTTGTTCCCACTGTTCTGTGGTGTTATTTTATTGGAGAACTGACAAGTGCATTCATTGGTTTGGGCCCCACTTTCTCTCCCCACCCCTCTCATTTTATTTCTTTAAAATTAAAAAAAAAATTTTTAAAGATGAGGATAAAAACCAAAGCCCTAGTCATTTGGAATCATTTAAAAACATCCCGTGGTGCACATTTTTTGCATAATATAGAGGTCTTGATCTCCATGTCCAGGTTAAATTCTAGTCTAGCCAATTACATTCTGCTGACACAAATCTCTCTATGGATTCAGAACTAAATACAAAACTCACTCTTAAGATGAGCATTCATGCAATAGCCATCTTAGTCTCATCACTTTACAGAAATTTAAAAAACAACCCAACACTAACTTCCAGCCCATTCTTGCTGGGCTAGAACTAGAGATTCTTGTGACTACTCGTCAAGGAAGGTGCTCCCATACCATGGTGATGGAGATTTAGATGTATTTTATGGTCCCTTCCTGACCTAAACTACTGAATAGGGAGAAATGTGGTCTGAATAGGGGACTGGGAGCTAGAAATGTCAAATTATTGCTGTGAAATTGACTTCCTTTGTAGACTTGAGCAGATCATAGAAGCTCTTTTTTGCCTGTTTCCTTATCCATAAAATAGAGATAATACTAGCTACTGCCCTTCACAGGGAAGCAGTTAATTAACATCTCTGGAGGACCCTAGGTACGCTAAGCATTATTAGTCAGTGTGGCTCTGGTGTTATGTCAGACAATGAACACCTGAGTGGCAGGCGAGTATTAAGGATCTGTGGGAGTGTAAGTTAGCTGGTTCTTATTTCTCTTTTTTTTTTTTAAATCAGGTGGTGAAGGTAAAACTGGGAGAGTGGTGGATATTCGTGGCTGGGACGTGGAGACTGGCCGCAGCGTGGCCAGCGTCACGTGGTCTGACGGCACCACAAATGTTTACAGAGTCGGGCACAAGGGAAAGGTGGACCTGAAATGCATTGTGGAAGCATCTGGCGGCTTTTACTACAAAGAGCATCTCCCGAGACTAGGTACGTGGCATGTTGACTTTAGAGTACGGGACGGTCGTAACACTTGGTCATTGTCAAACATGCCTGAGCATCTCTCACTAAAGCCCATCCTGATTTGACAGAGAAGATTGAACAGCTAGATATATAAAGTTTCCATGTAACACATGCCATTTAAACAATAACGGGAGTCAAAAAAACAGGTTAGTCGTGTAGCCTGGTCCTCCTGTGATATGAGAGTACTTGTCTATGGACATTTGGTTTGGATACCAAGTCCCATTGGCAGGATAGGTATGTAGAGGCCAATTAGTTGCTTGTGTAAATGTAGGAAACTCTCTGGGGGGTGTCCGTTACCTGAGGAGAGAGTTCAGCGTAATGAACACCTTGCTAATCCAAGGCTTCTCATCCTTTCAAGCTGTAACAAGGCAGCCAGTGCTCCTGTGTTTGGAGAGTCTGAGCTGCATAGTCCTGCTGGACTGGCATGCCAGGGGGACTGTGGCTTGAGGGAGGTTTTGAGAATCCAGCACCCAAATACCTGCCCTAACTGGGAAGATAGGAATGTAGCTGTGGTAACAGATGTCGTCTAGTTCAACACCGTGCCTCAGCCTATCTCAGCTTCTAAGGCTCTAAGGAAATGAATGAAGGAATCAACACAGAGTCAGTTGTGAAGCCTCAAGGTCTCCCCTTAAAGCCCACTGAGGTGTATAATCCAGGCGTTCGGGGACCAATCCTGCTCCCCTTGAAGTCAGTGGAAGGATAGCCACCGGCTTTGCTGGGGGTAGGATCAGGCCCACACAGTCTTCAGCCATGAGCAGGTGTCTGCCAAAGAGTAGGTGGGGGAGATGTTAATTGGTGGAAGCAGATGTGGGAGTTTGGTGTCACTAGGGGGCCAGCTTTCAAATAGATTCCTTTCCATAAGGGATCAAAATGCCTTGGCAGGAGATGCCCCCTTCTTGACTTCTAGTGTTATCCAGTTAGGACCAAATCCTGCTCACCAAAGTAATCCCATAGACTGCTGTCCCACAGTGTGCATGTCCATGCCTGCTTGAGGAAAGTGAGCAGGATTTTTGGCCTTAATGCTGTCCTATCTCCCATTTGGGGGAATCATTCATTGAGATGTTAGAAAGGAGCAACAAATACAGATGCTTTACTTTCTGTGTGTGGGGGGGCGTCATTCTTCTTCTGTTCAGGAAAACCTGCTGAGCTGCAGAGGAAAGCGAGTGCAGAGAGGCACCCCTTCCAGCATGGTGACAAAGTGAAATGCCTGCTGGACGTGGACATCTTACGAGAGATGCAAGAAGGGCATGGTGGCTGGAACCCTAAAATGGCTGAGGTACAGTTATTTCTGCTCACTGCTGCCCTTAGAGAAATTACTGGTTGCTTAGGCTAAGAAATGGCCAGAAACTGCGTGTGTATAACCTATTACCTTCTGTCTAACCTGCTCTTAAAAACCTCCAATGATGGACATTTTAATGATGAATGCTAAATTCATTGATTGATTAATGGAGAGAGCCATCTTTTCCCTGCCCCCACAAATCTATTCATTTGGGATTTAATATGTTGCTGAGGTCGCCAAAAATAGTAGTCATCCTTCAGTAAATTTACCATCGGACCACAGAGAAGATAATGCAGGTCTCTGAGCAATGTCACTGTCCCATCAGGCATTTGCTGTGGGGCCATAACACCTTTTGGTGACCTCTGCTGCATAAATTAAAAGCTCTGGAAGACCTGACTGTGGGGACACTGCATCCAGGCACCTGTTACAAGACGGATTAAAGATGGCTCCATAGGGGAGAGGCGAGAATCAGCATGAAAGAAGCTGCATGCGTACACACTCTCAGCGCTAAGATCTGCTCAGTCTGAGTCCGTGAGACGCATTAAATGCAAGCCTGGTGAGAACAGATTCCAGTTTAAGTCTGAAACAATACTTTGCTTAAAAAAAAAAGAAAAGTACATGAATAAAAGTAGCAACCTTGAAATCAGAAGTCTGGGTGAACAATTTTTTTCTAATGAATACCATCAGATGGCAACTCAAATCATGCCTCTGCATGAGCCGGTGCTACGCAGCTCGACAAGATCTGTTGTTTAGCAAACAGTATCTTGGTTGGTAGAGCGCCTGCCCATGCTCCATGACTAGAGCTCCTCGATGCTAGGGTAATACACATTATTATTAATAGTTAGGCTAACCAGCGAGCTTGGCTGGTGTAAATTATCCTAACTCATCAATATTTCTTTCTCCTCTTTCCATATTTAAAGTTCATTGGCCAGACAGGGACTGTGCACAGAATCACTGACAGAGGGGATGTCAGAGTCCAGTTCAACAGCGAAACCCGCTGGACTTTCCACCCAGGAGCTCTGACTAAGGTAAGTGCTGATGTGGGAAACTGTCATTCTGTGCACAGCTGTTGCTCTGCACAATGACTGCGGCCCCCTAGGATGTGACATAATTAGTCTTGGACAAGTGCCCAAGAAAACGCTGCTAGACTAGAGAGGGAGGGGATGGGCTTAATTTCTTTCCAGCCATCAAAGCTAAGGAAATCCTTGATTTCTAGCTCTATATGCTAGAGAGAATCTGCTAAGAAGAAGTTGGAGTTCAAAAGGAGGGAAAAGTGGTAATTGGAAGAATGTGATTTTTAATGCCCATCCCCTACAGAAAGATGCTAACATGGATGAGGGAGGCATAGGTAGTGTAGAGCTGGTTTCCCCTCCTTTACAGTGCGGCTCTTCGAACCACTTGCACAGATTTCTCCAACAAAAAGGTTGTGGGTAAAAGGCAAAAATAACGTAGGGTTTGTATTTACCTAAATCATTTGGACTCTGTCAATAACTAAGCTGAAAAGTTGTTGACAGACAAAATCTCGTAATAACTAATGCTTGATCCTGCTCCTAGAGGAGCTAATGGCAGCCAAATTTCTTTTGACGTCAGTGGTCGTGATCGGGCCTTTAATGGATTAAAAGCTGGAGTGCTACATGGAGAAGCTGATCTGCAAAAACTGGGTGGGGAATTGAGTCTGAGCATGGTGGAGTGTTTTTGTTTTCTTTTTTGAAAGGCCTAGAAAAGTTTTGGTCTGGTTTTGTTCTTGCTTGTGTCAAGCCTTGTTTGCCCTTGGATGACTCTGGCAACTGGGCAATTGGTGAAATAATGTGGAAGAGTGAAAGCTGAGCAAATGGGGAGGAGGGAATTTTTAGTTAGAATATTTCAAGCCCTGGGTGGGGGGGTGCAGTTGTTAGTTTGTAGTTAGTTTAATATTTAACTCCAGTGCCCAGTTAATGGTTTAGAGAGAGGATGTCTCTCCTCCTGGCCCTTTCAGTTTATGGTTTATTGTGAATACACCTTCTCTGAGACAACCAAAAGCATCAGGGAAGACCAGATGTGACATGCCTGATACTTGTCAGGTTAAAAAAATCAAGCAGGAAAGAAATTAGCCCAATTTGTAAGAAATCCTTTGTAGTTCACCTTTAAATCCAACCTCTTCCCTTGATCCATCCATTTTCTCACCAGTAATTTCCCCCTCCCCTGTTAACCTCTCCTTGGGTTTTTGTGCGTGTGTGTTATTTGGGGCCAGTGGCTGATGGATTTAATCCTGTTGGATAACTCCCGACTCTTTGAGTGGCCCCACTGAAGTCAGTGGGGCTGTTGGTCAAGGAAGGGTCTAGCCAGTGCTCGTCAGGGTAATGGGAATCTGCTCATTAGGCTGTCGATTTTGGGACCAGCAGATATTCTTTATCAACATATGTGAAGTGTAGACTTATGGGACTATCTGTGTTTATTAGTGATTTCTAATAATGAGATCGTAGGCCCCGGTTCAGGAAGGTAATTAATGCTTTCCTGAATCAAGGTCTGCGTGAGCAGTGCAAAAAAAAATTGCCTGCTGATGCTAGTTCTTGATTCAAAACTGACTTGCTTCTGTGGCACTGATGCTGCTTTCTGTGTTGCTTTCTCTGAGGCTCTGTGTTTTACTGGCATAGATGTCTGCCAGAAGCGAGTTTGAGTTGTGTGCCTGAGAATTCGCACTAATCACATTTTATATTTGCGTGCATGCTTGCGCTAGCGCTGCTCATCCAATCAGGGAACAAGAGCAACACCATGTGGTTTATCTGACCAGTTTCACCTAATCAGTGACTCTGATATCTGGTATGAAATGCTTGCGTGTCCCCTGGTTTCTAGGGAAAGTCCCCCCTTGTCACCCTTCCTGGGCCATACCATTGCCTACACTGCTATTATGGCATGACTGGCCTCTCCTTGTCCACAATTTTCCCCTGGTGTGAATGAGTCAGGACACACCAGCTTTTACTCATGGGAAAGGGGCAGTAGCCCCTCTAAATTGCATCTCCATTTCCAGGGGTGCTGTCTGGGGGCAGTTATTTAACTCTGTGTTCGTCCCATGCAGCACTCTGCTTGTCAGGAATCCGAGGGCCCTTTGTGGGCCTGAGAAGTGGGGAGGTGGCTGTAAGCAGACAAGTCCCAGTGATCACCGTTAGGGAAGCTACTGGGGGGTTTCTTTTAAATTAGAACGAACCCCCTGCTGGACACACACAGCCCAGGAGAAGCTGGTGAGCCTCACCCTCCAAGGGAGGCCCTGTATGAACAGTGCAGCCACATGGGGGCTCCTGCTTCCTTGCACCTGTCTGAATGCTACGCAGGCATGTTAACCTCTCGCTCGTCTTCGGCAATTCCTTCTGGTCGTCTCCTTCAGTTGTTTCCCCACACGTTTGCTGTGCCTGTGTGTCTTGTCTAGGCTGCTGATCTTTAGCTCTTCCTGGCTTCCGGCAATAACACCTAACCCTTAGCAAGCACCTGTCATCCTCAAAGCACCTGACAAACTGGAACTAACCTTTTCTTTCCTCTTGCTCTCTTGGCTTCACACGCTTTCTTGCCACGTTCTTCGGTCACTTCTGGCTTCCCTTCCCATCTCTGCCTGAACGCTCTGACAGATACAAGTCTTTTTTGTCCAACTCCTCCCGTCTTGGGGCCCTGCTTTATAAAGTTGAGGTTGCCAGCCTTCCCTAAAGTGATCTGGGTATTGGAACGTGGATGGGTTTAAACATACACTTGGTTATGTGGATGACTGGCATAGATGGACAAATATGCTCCCTTTCCATAGAGCAGGAGCATCTGGCAAAGGAAGGAAATGGATGATCTCTGACTTCTGGTGGAAATAGCAAACAAAGTTAATACCAGTAACAGAGTTAACTGTATCATTGAACTCTAAGTGCTGCATCTGACATGGAAAGGGGGCAGACCTGGGAAAATCCCTGTGCAATCCCAGCTGATATTCATACGCATAAAATCATGTGAGTGGCTGCAAAAGAAAATTGTGCTGCCCTCAAACCATTTGCCCTGCCTACTCCTGCACATGGCTTTTTTTAAATAACATGACTGATGTTTTTGCAAAGGTTAGTGCTTTATGGAATTGTTTTGTTATGGGTTATCTTTTTTTCCTTTTTTTAATGCCTTGTTTTTTGTTTGTTTCATCCCCTAAAAGCATATGACTTTCTTTTTCTTTTAGCTCAACACCTTTTGGGTTGATGATGTTGTCCGTGTGATAGATGATATGGAAACAGTGAAGCGATTCCAAGCTGGTCATGGGGAGTGGACAGATGAAATGGCACCTGTGAGTGCGCTCCAGTTCCAAGACAGTCCAGTAACTTGCAATGTCTAATCCATTAAGAAAAACGTTAGCCGCTGGATATGCGAGCCTCCTTGCTCTTTAGCACCCCCTATTGGTCAGTGCATGGAGACACGTGGGCATGTTAATGGCTTTCGGCAATAATGTTGCTTAATGAGTCTGGTCCTCAGCAATGCCGCTCCACAGCTGCATTCAGAAAATGAGGGCAGAGGGTGAGTGGGGGAGGGAGGGACACTGGCCAAAGGAGATGGCTACCAGTGAGTTTAAAATGAAATTCTGCTGAAATTCTAAGCAAACAAATTTAAGGTCTCCCTCCTATTTCTTCTCTAATTCTCAAGGGTGAGGGACGAACCGTTGCAAATGGAAAACTCTCCTCTGATCAGACTCATGGGGTTAAAGCGCAGAATACAGGGTGCTCCATAAGCAGCAAAATGCACAGCAGAGACCGCCAGCTTTGTCTGCCTCTTACGGTTCTGTAACCATGCTTTGTTGTTTCACTGGCTTCCTCTCCAGATGTTTGTACTGTATCTTGGAGACCCTCTTCCCCTTGTATGTGAAAAGACATCAGTTTTGTATACAACCAAATAAGAAGCTGTTGAGAACACTTGTGTATTCTTGAAGTGGGAGTTGTCATCTGTGGTGTCTCATTGAATGCTTCTCTTCACACGCTAGGAATGCTGCCTGGGATGCATTACCTTGGTTTTGAAAAGCAGGAAATGTGTTGCTTTCCTTTTTAAAAATAAAAAAAATCTCTTCCCGTTGCAGACTCTAGGGCACATTGGCAAGGTGATTAAGGTGTTTGGGGATGGAGACTTGAGAGTGTCTGTCGGAGGGCAATCCTGGACCTTTAACCCAGCTTGTCTCACGGCCTACCAGAGAGATGAGGATGCAAACCTCATGACAACGGAGAACACCAAGGAATCCAAAAGTGAGAGAGCAGGGGGGGAGATGTGGTCCAGTTCTGGTCAGGACTGAAAAATAACCACTGTATCTTCCTAGGGTAATGATAGTATTTCTCTTCACAACGTGTCAGATGTTAACTGGCGAATGGCTACATCACCCTTCTCCAAGCAGAGTCCCAAAAATCCATTTTAACCAAATCAGGGGAACACCAATGGCCTCAAGGTTAAGCCACAGGACTAGGATTTAGGACTCCTGGGTTCTTTTCCTGTCTGTTTCGTAGGCTTGCTATTTTGGCAGCGGGTAAATGGCATAACCTCATGTGCCTCAGTTTCCCAGTCCATAGCATGAGTATAATGATACTTCCCTACTTTGCAGGGGGTGGGAATGTTTTTAATTCATTAATGTTTTTATGTGCCATCAGATCCTTCCATGCAAGGTGCTGTGGGGGTACAGAGAATTACTATGCCCAGCTCACGCTGGCAGCGAAACGGGGGTTTGGTGGTGGTTTCTGTTTTGCAAATCTGTTCATAAAAGTTCTGTAGCCTGGCCATATGTTTGAGAAAGGGGAAGTCTTGTTGATTTGTCTTGGAGTATAGATTGACTGTACAAGTGAAATAACAAGTGGAACACCAGGGAAGTGCAGGGAGTGGAAACCAAATCTGAAACCCCGTGGTGAGGCTTTTCCTTTCTCCTGCAGGATATGAGCCTTTTATTGTCTTCCAACTCCCGCCTTCCCTACAGCTGGGCATTCATGTTATTGCTTGCCCACATGTAATGACCCTTAGGGAGAGGTCTTCCGCAGGCACTGAACATGGGAGCTCTGGATTTAGACGTATCAGCCTCTGTAGCTTGAGCTAAAGCACTATGCCTGTTAGCTGGAGGGAGTAAAGTAACCAGTTCATAAAGCTCTTTATATGGACTGGTCACTATAGAGGGACGAAGGTCCATACTGGGTCCATGTGGTTACACACACAGGTGCTCATTGCCACCATGTAACCTGGGGCTGTTTCTCATCCCCACACAGGCACTTTGATCTCCATCCTAGAGAAGCTGCTGTGCCAGAAGATGGAGTTGGATCATCCAGGGCGCTTGGTCATTGAGGCAGCGCATGGCAATGCTGTTAAAGTCCAGGACCTGGTTCAAAAGTACCCAGACAAGGCAAGGCTCAGAGAAACCCTCCAAGGTTGATGTGTCTTTTGTCGTCAATGTGTAAAGCAAATGGGGGGGGAGGGGGCTGCTAACACCTACTGTAAGGAATTAACAGCTGGTGACTGTTTTTTTGCTTTAACTGATAGTCCTAGAGCTTGTCTCTGCTTCAAGAGGTCCTCTGCTCCCCCTGGCAGGGCTGTGGGACTCCAGCATGCAGAATTTCCCTGTGCTGTTGTAGCTCGAGAGGAAGCATTGTCCAGTGGTTAGAGCAGGGGACTAGATGTCGAGAGCTGAGTTGCTGTGGTATCTTAGATGCCTTTTGTGTGCCTAGATTTCCTCCCCTGCCAAACGGGAGATCCCAAAACTCACTGCTTCACAGCAGGGGGTGGGAGGCTGAATTCCCTGGTGTGTGAGTGTTGCTTTGAGATCCAATGGAGGGCGTTGAGGCATTGTCCCAGGAATTAGCCAAGATAACTGCCATGTCATAGCAGGGCACTTTCTGCCTGGGTTAGGGATGGGCAGGAAATCCCACTGATCTAGCCTGGGAAGTCTCCCTTACGCACTGAAGTACATGCAAGCTCGATCCTAACAGACCCACCAGCTTGAACACTGCCCTCTCCTTTCTTTTATCCACTCTTTAGAATTCACGTAGGCAGCCTGACATGCCCGGTTTCTAATGGTAACCAACTCAAACAACGCGTATTTCAGTGACAGGCCTGCTTTGCTTGAATCTTCCCAGGAGCCAGGCAGCATGGCTGGAGGTGCAGCCCCTGGCTACCTGCTATGTTCTGCTGCATTGGGACTGAGTAGGGATCAGACCAGTGGAGCCAATCCCAGAATAAATTACATGAACACAGAAACCATTCTACGGAAGCAGCATGGTCTAGTGGTCAGGGCACTGGACTGGGACTCATAATCCTCGGGTTCTATTCCCACCATCACCTTCCTCTGTGACCTTGGGCAAGTCATTTAGTTTCTCAGTACCCCCATCTCTGTAGAATGGGAATAGCGAGATCTGTTGATGAAGGGTGCTGTACAAGAGCTCACCCATATTACTATGTACCAGTTGTTTGCATTCTCAGTGCACCTGTACTAGGCACGTGTGGTGATGTGGCCCTCATCCTAATGCATTGCCAATAAAGAGAAGAGTTTGCCTACAGATGCCTCTCCAGTAGAGTTGGTCTGGTTGGCCTAGGTAGCCACCTATTCAAACACTGGCAGATTGTCCAAGATTCTAGCTATCGCCTTAACAGCTGCAGGTTTGTGCGTGAGTAAATGCATCTGTCACAAGCCAGAGAACTAGAGAGCAGAATGCCTTCGCACGGTGTCCTTGGAAGCAGCTGGGAAAGGAACATACATCCTGTGGAGGCCATGACTGTGTGGCAAGCAGGAGCAGATTGATGGGACGTTAGCAGACACCAGGATCTGTTCTGAGGACTATAATGAAGCTGAGATCTAAGGTCTGACTTCATGGTTTGCTGCCAGATAATTGTTCCAGTTCATTACATGCGAAGTTAGTGGATGTGGGAGGGAAGGAATATAGCCAGGCACCGGTGTAAAAGTAATAGCCAGGCACTGGTGACAGGGTCTAATCTGAAATGGGAAAGTGCCAAGGGTCAGGAATAGTCCTGCTGCATCCTGACCTCAGAGAAGGATTGGTTCTTTCTACTAGACAATTATAAATAGCGAGAGGCAGGCGGATTCAAGGGCTCGCTCGGCAGGGTGAGATGAACTGCCTGCCAAGGGGCTACCAATGGGGCAGATACCAATGTTACGCCCTTTACGTAAGGGGGATGCATTGGCATCCAGTGTGTCATTACCAGTATCACTGTCCTGTCTAAGCCCAAGAAGGAAACCTGCACAAACTGCTGCTTTGCATAGAGTCAGCTGCAGAAAAACTCGATGTGACTTGCCAAGCCATGAAGTCTTTGCCAGATCCCTCGCTCTTTCCCCTTAGCCCTTCATTGATTTCATTTGTGTCCCTGCCCTCCTGTCTTGGCCTTCTACAGGATCTTTGGTCTTCAACTCCTTGATCCTTAAATCTCTCAGCAGCCCGGTGTGTAAGTCTGAGTGACTGAGAATACTTGGTGCTTATATCATGTTTGCCTCCTTCAAAGCCCAGTGCGAACATCAACTGATCTCCTTCCCCCCCTGCCAGGGAGGTATTGCTGGCTACTGTAGCTTTTGGCAGAGAAATTAAGAATCACCCCTGGTCCCTGTGGGATTTGGCATGAGATGCGGGATTAGACACCCAGGAGTTCCTGACATAGCATCTAGGTTTACGCTCGCACCGCTGCCTTTTTGGCAGGAAGTTCCCTTTCACCATTGGGGTCTGGAATGAGTTAATATGTTAGCTGGGGCAGGAATTGCCTTTTATTTTAGCCTGGTACAGCACCCGGGGCTGTGCAGTGCCATTTAAAGTGGTGTTGGGAGGCATAGATTTGCTGCATACAGTGAAGTTCAGTGTGCCACCCCTCTTCTAAATCCTAGAACAGAGGTTCTCAATGGGGGAGCGGGGGGGCATCAGACTTTTGGGGGACACAGCAAGCCTTCTGATTCATAGATTCCAAGGATAGAAGGGATCATTGTGATTATCTAGTCTGATCTCCTGTATCTCACAAGCCGTAGAACTTCCTAAAATAATTCCTGGAGCAGAACTTTTAGAAAAACACCCATCTCGGTTTAAAAATGGTCAGTGATGGAGAATCCACACACCGCTTGGGAAATTGTTCCAGTGGTTAATTACCCTCACTGTCAAAATTTTGTCATCTTTTCAGTCTGAATTTGTCTAGATTCAACTTCCAGCCCTTGGAGTGTGTTAGACCTTTCTCTGCTAGATTGAAGAGCCCATTATTAAATATTTGTTATCCATGTAGATACTTACAGACCGTAATCCAATCACCCACTTAATCTTCTCTTTGTTAAAATAAATAGATTGAGCTCTTTGACCGTCACTATAAGGCCTATTTTCTAATCCTTTAATCATTCTTGTGGCTCTTCTCTGAACTCTCTCCAATTTTTCAATATCCGTCTTGAATTGTGGGCACCAGAACTGGTCACAGTATTCCAGTAGCAGTTACACCAGTGCTAAGTACAGAGGTAAAATAACCGCTCTGCTTCTACCTGGGATTCCCTCATTTATGTATCCCATGATCACATTTGCTCTTTTGACTTTAGCATCACATTGGGAGTTCATGTTCCGCTGATTATCCACCACGACCCCCAAATCTTTTTCAGAGTCCCTGCTTCCCAGGGTAGAGTCCCTCATCCTGTAAGTCTGCCCCACATTGTTTGTTCGTAGATGTATTCGTTTACATTTAGCCGTATTAAAATGTGTATTGTTTGCTTGTCCCCAGTGTAACCATTCCAAATCACTCTGGAGCAGCAACCTACCTTCTTCATTATTTACCACACTCCCAATTTTTGTCATCTGAAAACTTTTAATGATGACCAGGAAGAAAACATAAAATCATTGATAAAAATGTTAAATAGGGTAGGGCCAAGAACCGTTCCCTGTGGGACCCCATTGGAAATGCACCCACTTGATGACAATTTCCTGTTTACAATTACATTTTGAGATCTATCAGTTAGCCAGGTTTTAATCCATTTAATGTGGGCCAAGTTAATTTTATATTCTAATTCTTTAATCAAAATGTCATGCAGTGCCAAGTCAAATGCCTTACAGGAGTCCGAGTATATTACGTCAACACTATTACCTTTATCAACCAAACTCAGAGTCTTGTCAAAAAATATCAAGTTTGTTTGACAGGGTCAGTTTTCCATAAATCCATGTTGATTTGCTTTTATTACATTATCCTTATTTAATTCATATTAAGTAAGTCCCATATCAGCCCAGAATCAATGTCAAGCTGACAGGCCTATAATTACCCAGGTCATCCCGTTTACCCGTTTTAAAAATTGGCACATTAGCTTTCTTCCAATCTTCTGGAACTTCCCCAGTGCTCTAAAACGTATTGAAAATCAACATTAACGATCCAGTAAGCTCCACAGGCAGCTCTTTTAAAACTCTTGGATGCAAGTTATCTGGACCTGCTGATTTAAAAATGTCTGACTTTAGTAGCTTCTGTTTAACATCCTCCAGATAGACTAGTGGAATGGAAAGAGTGTTGTTATATGGTGAGACTATATCACCTGTCTTTTTCCCCCACAGATACAGAACAGAGCTATTTATTGAACACTTCTCTTTTGTGCGTTATTATTGATGAGTCTACCATTTCCATTTAGTAATGATTCAATACCATTATCAGGATACTTTTTGTTCCTAATATATTTAAAAAAAATAAAAAGTCGTTTCCTTGTGTCCCTTTGCTTCCTTTATCAATTTTCTGCAATTCCTAATTCCTGATTTATATTCGTTACTCTCAACTTCCCCTTTCTCCCATTTATTATATATGATAGTTCGGCCGTTATGATAGAAGTGTTGGGGCCAAGCACCAGGTCGCAGTGCCACCTGCATATATTTGGCCCTGCCGTCTTAGACAGCTGCCTAGCTTGCCTATAGTTAAACAGCCCATGGGTGCTTAAAAGTGATCAGGCTGTGGGCCAGGTGCCTCCCCGCACCCCTTCAGCTCCATGGCCTATGCCCAGCACAATGGGGTCAGATCCTGCTTGGAGCTTCTGGGTGCTGTGGAGTACAAGTAATCATCTCTCTTTCCCTTCAAGTGATACAGAGTCTCGGAGCAGGGACAGTGCCTGAGTGCACACTGAGACCTTTCCTAAACCATTATGTGCCTGGATCCTTCCATTATTGCAGGTTGATATAAAGAATCAGGGCAGAACCGCGCTGCAAGTAGCTGCTCACCTGGGCCGGGTGGAGGTTGTGAAGATCTTACTGCAGGCTAATGCCAACGTCGACCTGAAGGATGAAGAGGGGGACGCTGCTCTCCATTATGCAGCTTTCGGGTAGGAACTTTTTCTCCCTGCGTACAAGTGTAACCTGGCTGATGCTCTGTGCCAAGGGCCAGATGCTCAGCTGGTGCAAATCAGCATAGCTAGGTTTGAACCAGCACCGCAGAGAGGGGAAAAGCCTCCAACCATGGAGCTGCACTGATATACGCTAGCTGAGGATGTGGCCTCAGACTCCAGGGGTTGGTTTTCACGAGGCCCCAGTCTCCACGGGAAGGTGAATTCTCGATGGTACGAACACCTTGGGAGAAAACGGGGGTGACCGCGGTTTGGGTATGTGAAAGGAAGAGAAGGCGACTGAATTTTGAGTCCCTTTTTTGAATGGCTATGTACAGCCTAGAGAGACAGGAGGCTGAATTCTGTTCTCTATTACCCTGGTGTAAATCCAGAGAACTCCATCGAAGTCAACAGGGGTTACTCCAGATTTACATTACGCCAACAGAGAGCAAAACCTGGTGCTCCAGTTAGGGTTTATTTTTATGTGACAAGAAAAGGATGCAGGAACCAAGATATTCATGATGTTGCATGTCTAATAGTTGTAGATTCTCTCTCCATCTACATCTTTTGATCATGGCGTCCAATCTTTTTTTTTTCTAAACCAGAAATCAAGCTGAGGTTGTCCGTGTGCTTGTCAGTCACGGAGCCAATGCAGACCTGTTGAACAATGCCAAGTGCACAGCCTTATATGTCGCAGTCAACAAAGGATTCACGGAGATCGTGCAGATCCTTTGTGAGCACAACTGTGACGTCAACCTCCCGGTAGGTTATTTTCACACCTCGTATCACTGATGATATTTGTGCTGTTTAACTGTTTGGGGTGAAAGTCGATCCTGAAAGCTTGGCAGTGTCCTCTGGTGCTGAGCTGGCTTCTGCCTAGAACTCGCAGCCACCTTGATATTCTAATTCTGGGTCCCTCCCTCCCCATGCCTCCCTCACACACTGTCTCTCTGTCTCTCTCCCCCCAGCTCTGCCAATGCCCCTTTAACTAGTGGTGCAAGTAGAATTCATTTCTTAACGGTACACTACAGCAGCTAAAGGGTCGGGGGGATGGGCATGTGACCTCCGCCCGGGGCCCTGCGCTCCCCCCACGCCCCGGGATCCAACCTTAGGGGGTGGGGGGCTCTGTCCTCCTCCTGCTGCACCAGAGACTTCTGAGCCGCACTGCAGTGGCGAAAGGAGCAGAACGTGCAGCTCCTCCAGCGCAGCTGTACCGTCTCCAGCCCCGTCTCCAGCCCCCCCATGCAGCTGCATCTCCTGAGTCCTGTCTGGGTTTTGTTCAGCAGCCCCGCCAGAGCTGGGGCTGGGGAGGTACAGCCGCGCTGGAGGAGCTGCTGGCGTGGGGTTCTGCTCCTTTTGCCGCTGCGGTTCCTGGGAGAGCTCTGAACCGCGAGGCTCTCCCAGGAACCGCAGCAGCGAAAGAAGCAGAACGTGGGGCTGCTGGGTGGCCCCACAGCAGCAGCTCTTCTGGCACGGCTGTACCAGTACTGCCCCCAGCCCTGTCTTCTGACAGGGCTGCCTACAGACCCCAGACAGGAGACACTAGACACAGCTGCATGGAAGAGCTGGGGGTGAACAGCCGCGCTGGGGGAGGGCGGCCCCATGTTCTCCTCCTGTGTTTTTCCGGTGTGGCATACCAGCTATACATATCTTACTGACACGGCGGATCGGACTGGACCAGCCTTCTTGCATCACTGCCTTTAACCCAGTCCAGTAGCACCTTCTGCTGTTCCAGCAAGCGGTGACCCGTTAACTGCGTTATATTTGAAGGCTCCAACAATGCTCTTCCTGTTCCTGATATCAGGGGCTGGTGAGATTTTATTTTTCAATCTGGTAAAAAGGAACTTGGGAGAGCAGCAGTGAAGTCACTGGGCCTGTCCCATTTCTAGGGCTACTGGACTGGTCTGTAACTAGCCTTTAGAGACCAATGAACTAGTTTTTCTTCTGGGGTGTGTGAAATTAGGAGATTGGCAGCCCAGGAAACTAAAGGCCTCTGTCTGTTCCCCATGGTCTAGGCTCTGGCTACACAAGCATGTCCGTCTCCCCTGTCAGTGTGCCTCAGCCTCGACTCATAAGGAGTCCTCCTAGGGGTGAAAGGAGGGACCCCACTCTCCAGCAGACCCATTCAGACTTTGGCTTTCCTGCTGAGGCTGTCAGCAA
The DNA here is from genome assembly GCF_020497125.1 of Mauremys mutica. Classification (NCBI taxonomy): domain Eukaryota; kingdom Metazoa; phylum Chordata; order Testudines; family Geoemydidae; genus Mauremys; species Mauremys mutica. Next base: position 6,545,951 of record NC_059092.1, on the reverse strand, counting down.
GGTTGCCAGCCTCAAGGCTGTCCAGTGGCAGGGGTGGCTCTTTCGGTAATGTGCATGCTTGTCTACTCGGAGCTGGGCTGAGGCCCAGCACATTCATTTCATGTAGGCCATCGAACCGCCATCAGGTGGTGGTGACTCACGGTTGTTTGGCCTGCGCTGGATTCAAACCAGAGGCCCTGTATCCTTGTCTCAGCCAGCCCCTCGGGGATGGTTTGTTGGAGGGGAGCCTCTCTGATGTCACCTGTGCTCTGCTGTGGCTCCCTGCAGGATTCGTTTGATGACACCCCCCTGCACTATGCCATCACTGCCGATTTGAAAAGCGTCATCGAGATCCTCACTGAGGTACCGAACATCGATTTCACGGTCCAGAATCGCCAAGGCTTCAACCTGCTGCACCATGCGGCACTGAAGGGCAACAAGCTGTAAGTGACAGAGGGAGCTCTTAGCGTGTCACTCTGTTGATCAGGCTGCGGTGTGCATTGCTGGGAAACCCATGGGATGGGCTGAGGAGATACTGGGTAATCCTAACAGGGAGCAGAGCCTGAGTCTGAGCTGTGAATTCCCTGCTCTGTTGGCGATGAATCGGACACAGTGACCCGCGGTTGGTGAAAGGGGCATGGGAGAGCAGCAGCCTCTCTACGAGGCAGGGGAAAGGGGATGAAAAAAAGCCTTTTGAGGAAAGGGGTGAGGCTGAGGACATGGTAATATACAGAGCAGAAATGCCCCTCCCAGCAGAACTTGGTTCCCTGGCTGCCTTTGCTTGCGCCACCCCTTTGCCAATTCCCAGAGGAAATCCCCTCTCCTTGGGAGTGAACTAGGTGCTTCTCCATAAACAGTTTGAAGTATCTGATATTGTCCTGTTAGGGGACAGATCCTGCCCTTGCAAAAGGAGGTGGACTTGGCCTCTCAGATCCTTTTCCTGTCTCTAACCCCCATGGTCCTGTATCAGTGTATTAATTCTCTGCAGAAATGGCTCCTCAGTCAGGGAGGATGAGGTTGAGATCACCACAATCATTACACCAAGGATCGGTGATTATCAGCAGTGCAAGCACAGAGCAGTGTCTTAAGCAGTCGCCTTTCTGCCCCTCTGCACCTTCTCTCCTACAATATGCCTGTGCATTTAGCTTTGCAGAGAGCCGCCGAGTCGTCTTTTCAGTGGAATCAGAAATAGGTGCTTAATATTCCAAAAAGCAATTTCCTAAGCACTAGCTGAGAATAGCCCCATCCCTCTGCTCCCAGAGAGCAATGAACATTCCTAAAATCTAATCTCCTTTCAGGAGAAGTGACCGTGAAACGTTTCATTCATTTGTTCATTTCTTCTCTGCTGCCTTGTGAGCACTGAACAGCCTCTGTTTCTGAGCGCTGGAAGGCGACCCACATACAGATGCGATTTCTGGCAGAGGTCTGAAGCCTCTTCAAGGATTATGAGATCTGTGAAAGTACAAATAGCTCGCTTTCCTGACCAATACCTGCAGATAGGCTGTCCCCCTCGCAAACTTCCCGGCTACATGTCTGAGACTTGTATTTAAAGCGTTGGAGAAGTCTATGGAGTGAGTGTGTGTATCTAGTTGTTGTAGTAAGTGCAGGCCCTGATAAAGGCCCAGTATGAGGCCAGAGGCCTGAACTGAAGTAACAAACAAGACTTTGCTAACATAAAGCAAAGTTAAGCTGTGAGCCAGAGGCCGGCCCGGTTCACAGAAGCTGGCAAGGAAAAGGGCTGATGCTACAGAAATACATATTCACCTAGCATATTAAAGGATAAACACAGTATTAGAACATATTATACTGAAACATTCCATAGATAACGAAAGGACAGGCCGACCCATCCCAATGACAGGGGCAAAAGGGTAAAATGATGGATAAAGTTGTTTTGTTCGAACCAATATGTACAAAGTAGAAGGCGGTGCCTTAATACGTAAAAAGGTTGCACCTCAATACGTCAGGTGTAATGTGTAACTTGTTTGTATCTGTGTATAAGAATGCATTCCTGGGGAGGTGCCTTTTGTCCAGCCTAGGGGGCAGTGGAAATCCCGCCACTGACTAAGCTGAGTCCATTGTCAGGGAGTACATATGTACTGGCTAGCTGTATCGCAGCAGCACCTTGGACTACGTTTGCCGGGGAGCCGGAGGCTGTACTTTTTTCGACAATAAACCTGGCCGACGTGCCTTCGTACCTTACTAAACTTTGTGGTTATTGGGGGTTCTCATCGGGTCTGCTGGGTCAGCTATCTGCGCAGAGCTGGGGCAGCACACAAAGGAAACACACGCACGCAGCTAAGTAATATCAACATTAAAGAGAGCAGAGCACCACACCGGTACAGCTCTGACAACAGTTGTGACTGCCTAGGTAAAGCTGCCACCATAAATCCATTATAACTCATGGTTCTGTGTATCTATAAAAACTGAGGCCATGTCTACACTAGAAACTTGTGCCAGTGTAATAGTGTCAGCGTGAGGGGTGGGATTCTTTACAACAGTTTTATACCACAGAGAAAATTCCTCTTTTGTCAAAAACCCAGTTTTCCGTTTGGAGGGGGGGAGTCTTGATGGAAAATTGTCAAGCAGCCCCCAATGTTTCCTTTGCCCCTCTCCTCTCATTGTGCCTTCACTTGGAGCAGCTTCCTTCTTTCCATGTCTCAGACCTCCCCACCCACTTCTTCCTCCCATGGCTTCCGATCACGGATCTCCTTTGACTGTCTGCCCCAGTCCTGTGCCTGGACCATTCAGCTATTAGGGGTGGGACATGGCAGACAACAACTGGAAAAAAATGGGTCAGATCCGCCCTGTGTGTATCCTCCGTCAGACTGGTCTGGGGATACATCCAGCTCATTATTGACATTGTGAGTTTATCCTGCTTTATTAAAAGAAAACAGAGGGCTTTTGTTTGACTTTACTGATTAAATCTGCAAGATGGATGGAGCTCTCTGGATCACTGTCCTGGCTCATGACGCTGCCTGTTATAACATTAGGAACATTAATTGCTGCTCAACAGAGGAGGCAGGCCTGTCGCTTGTGCATCAGTCTCCTGCTGACAAATAACTCTCTGGTCTCTGCTTTAATCTCTTTAACCTCCCAGAGCCATAAAGAAGATTCTGGCACGAGCCCGGCAGTTGGTTGATGCTAAAAAGGAAGATGGCTTCACCGCCCTGCATCTTGCTGCCCTCAATAACCACATAGAAGTAGCAGAAATTTTAATCAGAGAGGTAAATAACTTGCATGAGAAGTGGCAAGTTCATGTTTCGGGTCATCGCCAGTTCTCTGGGTGTGAGTCTAAAAGGAAGGGAGCCATGTCCAGAGCGTAGAGCAGAGGGACTAGGAATCACTAGGGCAACTGCTGCAAGTTCTGGCTAGGAGTAAAGTATTGCAGCTTGGATCAAAGGGGACTAGGAGCCCTGACTCCAAGGTGCTATTCCTGCCCCTCGGGACAGTATTCTCTAGTGGTGAAAGTAGGGGACCGGAAGTCGGGAAGTAAATTGGAGTTTTGCCGTTGACTTTGGTGGGGGCAGGGTTTCAACCCTGGGATCTAGTTCTAGCTTTGGAGAAAGTGGTGGCTGGAGTTCAGGACTCCTGGGTTTTGTTTCAGACTCTGATTTCTTGTGCTTGTGCCTCTGTTCCTCCACCTCTGCAATGATGGGTACCTCTGCCTCATAGGGATTCAGTGACTTTATGAATCAATATTTGTTGCCACAGAGATCTCTAGGGGACACTGTGTAATGCAAAGTATTAGGGTGATTTTATTAGGTCTGGTGTAGTCCCCGCTGGTAAGCCAGTTTCAATTTGAAGTGCATTCTGATTCCTCACCAGCGCTGTCCTCTGCAGACCAAGTGCTGGCAAAATGACTGTTGAGCCTTCTAACAGGGTATCCTTTCAGGAGAGGCTAGCTGCGTGTTTGCTGCATCCTGTCTCCTGGCATTAGAGCGGTCTGAGTGCTTGAGGGAAACTGAAGCAAAAGACACAAGGACTCAGTCTTGCTTTGTAGAGTTTAGGAGCTGGTCTGTGACTGTCTGGACTTGTTCCAGGCCTTCAGTTGGCCGGTGTCAAGTAATTTACTAGCTGTCACCTCCAGATCGTTACCAGCCAGGAGAAGAGTCCCATGCACTTGTTCCCTTGCAGTAACCACTGCATCACCTGACTGTCGAGGCTTTCTGGACCTTGGGGCCAGGATGAAGAGTAGGATCCGTTTGGGTCCCCCCTACACTGCATTTGCATGGGGATGGAATTGATAAACCAGATTTTCTCCCTGTGCCAGGCAACTAGTGTTCAACAGGGGCGGTCCTGGGACTCTGCTGCTGTTTCTCCGCTGAGTGTTTTTCTCTCCTTTAAGGGTCGCTGTGATGTCAACCTCAGGAACAGCCGGAACCAGACTCCCCTGCACCTGGCAGTCACCCAGGGGCACATGGACTTGGTGCAGCTGCTGGTACGCGAAGGCAGCGATGTCAACGCCGAGGACGAGGACGGAGACACGGCCATGCACATTGTCTTGGAACGGCAGCAGCTGATGTCAATCATGGCCGAGGAACAGGAAGGGGGGGAGGGACTGTCCCTCTTTTCCAAGGTGAGAGAGAGAGAAGAAACAGTGCTGCACCAGGGGAGTGCCTTGCGGCGTCGGAAGGTCCATTGACAGACAGTTAGGGTGGGCGGCAGTCTCCTGAGGGAAATGGGGGGAGTCCTTTAAAACTAGACTGTACTAAGCACTTGGGAATGTGTTTGTAGGGAATGACCCAGCCTTGCTCAAGGGGAGGAGGGCTGGATGTGACCGAAGGGTTCTTATTCCATCTCTGAGTCCTCTGATACTTGGCGCTCAGCCGTGAACTCCTCCACTGTGCCCCTAAGAGCTGCATCAGTATCTCACACTCCATTTTACAGATGGGGCAGAGAGAGGGGAAGTGGCTTGGCCCTAGTAGCAGAGCCAGGAGTCCTGGCCTTAGTTCATAGACCGTTCCGCATTGACTCCCTTTTCCTGTTGGATGGTACTAAGAATATAACCCCCGCGTGGTGTGAAAGTAGCTGGGTAGGGAACAAGACACTGTGTGCATGTGCCTACATCGTATCCAAGCCAGGGGGTAGTTTTAATCTGTCACCTTAGCTCCATCCCGGGGCATGAGAGAGAGTATCACACACTCCCTGTTGAAAATCCTGGGTAAAATCCTGGCCCCATTGAAGTCCATGGCAACACGCTCATTAGTGTCAATGGAGCCAGAATCGCCCGTCCCCCCCAGTCATTGGTTTCACTCCATTTGGGGCAAAAGTTGTGAGAGGCAGTGGAATTTGAGCAGGGGAGTTTGGCTGTTTCGTATCTTTCCCTCATCTCCCCTTCCCCTTGGTGAGGAGGAGCTGGAGACTGAAGTAATTGCTTCCCCGCATTCCACCTCTTGCTGTAGATCTTGTAGGCACGTGCTCTGAAGGCCTGGAGGCTTCCTTCTTACAGTTCCCGCTTGCAAAACAAACACGCTAGGAGGGGGGAACGTTGCAGGGCACCACCCACCAGACCTCAGGAACTGTTGTCCTGCAAGGCGACAAGTGCAGTGGAAAAGCTGCTTTTCAGCATGCCTGCTCTCTCTCTGGCCCAGACTTGTCCCTGGTGTCACATGGCTGACTTCAGTTGTAATTGCTTCAGGGCTGAATTTACTGCTTGATCTGAACTTGGGAAAACTTGATCCTTAGGCCTCAAATCGAGAGGACGGGGCATGTCAGCATTGGAGGCTTAGCCCAGCTCTCCTGCAAAGGTTTTGGCATAATATTAGCCCTTCAAACTGCTCCATCACCTGTTTAGGTACATCTACACTTGGGTGCCAATTTACAGCGGAAGCTGGGTGCGCAGTGTGGGTGAGATGAGAATTATTCCAGTGCAAAGGTAATTTGACAAATTAAAAATCTGACATCAAGTTCAAATGTAATTTAAAATGATTAGAAAACCAACAAATTGGCATAATGCAGTTCTGCACACTGCACCAAACTGCCTGTTTCTCTCCTCCCCGCATCCTACTCAGATCTGCTCTGAAAATTCCACCTCTTCCGTTCGTTTGCTTGCAGTATCCCATGGCACCAGCTTTGATTGCGAGAACTGATGACTCCAGTGGGTGGTACAGAATGCACAAATATGTCCCCCCAGCAGGGCAGAGGCTGATTGCTGATGCGGTAATCAGAGCCCAGTGCCAGCATCCCGCTTTTTGCTACACACAGGCAGTCTGTCAATCAGTCCTCACTCCTTATTCTACCAGTCTGGGAACATGAGCGAAGGGGGCAGGTTTCTAGTAACTCACTGAGCTCTTTTTACAGGGGCTGACTAGCTTTTGGGACTGCCGCGCTGCAGGCCCTAGTAGCTAATACTGCCGGCAGAGATTTTTCAAAGCTGTCTTAACGGTTTTGGATACCCAGTTTCCATTACTGTAAATCGGATTGTGTCCTCAGATTCCTCCCGGGGCTTTGACAGTCTCAGCCTAAATGTACAACTCCTGCCACTCTAATTTTATAGGCCCTGATGTAAAGCCCTTGAAAGGAAATGGGAGCTTTTCCATTGACTTCCCTGGGCTCTGGATTAGGCCTAGACACACTCCTTTTTAAAGCCGGCGATTACTTTCCCCCCCACCCCTCCATTCTGCAGGGTACTGCCACTATTCAGCCTTGCCAAATAACATCCCCACCATTTGCAGAATAGGTACAGTCCCATGTGCACCGCCCCACAGCTGGTAACGTGCTCAGCATGGAGGGGGCACCATCGCCCAGGCATGGGGGGCAGTTTAGTCTCCGTGACCCATTCAGTCCTGGCCTCTGTGCTGTGACTGGGAATTAGAGTGCAAAGAGCAGTGGTGGTTTCTGTGGTGTAGACGCCTTTCTGCTGAGGCCTGGCCTGAGATCCCTGCACTCATTTCAGGTGGGCCAGCGGATGGCGTTACCAGCTGCTAGCGAGGCGGGAGTGTGCTGAGATTCAGACAGTCCATTCTGTTCTGCAGCATGCACATGACCTAATGGGCCAGCCAGTGGATATTCCTCTGGGATGCAATGTTGCATCCAATAATCTAAGAAGGCTGGGACCTTCCCGTCCCCCCTCCCGCCAAATAGCTGCCACTTGGGACTCCATCCACTAACTATTCATCCCTGAAGCTTTAATGTAGTGTCCTTAATGTGCCTTGTAATGGAAATGTGTTTGCGTTGCCTCTGTGCAATGCAGCTTCATCGCCTGTCTCGGATCCCAGGAGGCCCAGGAGTCTAATCTCAGGAGGCCTGCGTCTGAGAGCTTGGCCATCAGAGCAGCGGGTGGGAGGGGGAAATCCTGCTTGCCTGTGCTGTGACTAGCTCTGCCAAGAGCTTTCAATCCAAAACCCAAAGGGAATTGGTGACAGAACAAGGGTCTGAAGGATGGGATACAGCACAGACTTCCTCTGTTATCAGCCTGTTTTGAGAAGTCTCCAGGCCAAACCCCTGGGGAATCCCAAGAGCTGAATTACATTTCCATATTTTAAGCCTCTCGGTGTAGCAGATCAGACTTGTATCATTGGACTTATCTGCAGCAAACCTTCTAGCTCAACAAGCTGACAGATAGCCTGCCAGCCTAATCCGGTGCCACTCAGACATGCTCTGAATTTAGCACTCGGACTTCAGCGCAGCGTAGAAAGGCAAAGCAAAGTTGGGTCATGTTGGTAGAGTTGTAAAATAGAGTGTCTGTCGGGGATGTGTGTGAAATTGGCACTTCATGTTTCATTTCTTACAAAGCCAGCCAGCATCTTCACAAATCTAACAAACTGAGCCTTCTCTGCATCAGCTGTTATCGTCATTTCACAGGTGGGGAAACTGAGGCCCAGTGGGGGAAGGGATTTTCCCAAGATGAAAAGTGACCTGGTGGCAGAGTCAGGAATGCAACCCCAGTGTCCTGAGTCTGTCCCATGCCTTACCCACAATACTGTCCTCCCGATACTTTACCCTCAGCTTGACATGGATGGATTTGACCAGGCTGCTTCCTTCCCTTACCCTCATGTCTCATTAGAGTAGTGCAGAGCTTAGGTGCTTTGCTGTGTGTCAGTTTTTATAAGCGATTGCCAAACTAATGAGCCATCTGCTGTGGTTTTCTCCCTGTAATGCTCATACTCTCCGCTGCCGCCGACGCCGCCTCCTTTACTGTGATGGGAATTGCAAATACCAACAGTTAGACCCTGTTGTTCAGCCTGGCACTAAATGAGTCACTAGCTTTATGTCTGAAAAATTGTACATGTAAGTTGTTGGCAGGCTAACTATGAGAAGATGGAAGGCCTTGTGGTTAACACACTGGACTGGGACTAAGGAGATCAGGGTTCAGTTCCCAGTCTCCTTGTGTGACGTTGGTTGAGTCACATAATCTCTCTGTGCCTCAGATCCTCTCTTGTAATGTGAGGGTCATAATCCTTCCCTTCTTGCACCTTTTGTCTGTCTCATCTATTTAGATCACTCTCTCTTAATACAAGAATGTGCAGCACCTGGCACAATGGGGCCCGATCTTGGCTGATGCCTCTAGGCACTACTGTAGTAAAAATAAGTATGTGACTTAGATGTCTAAGTATCTGATTGTGTTCACGAATAAGGGGTGCAAAATTACAGCTGCAGCTCTTTGCACCTGCAAATTGCAAGCACAAGAAGTGAGGCTGGTTTTCTGGGGTCTGACCCATAGCCAGGTTTCTAAGTGCCTTAACAGAGACTTTCTCCCCCTCTCTTAGCTCCAGGCTTCAGGCTTCCTTGGAAATGTAGAGCTGAATGTTGGTGCTGCGATTGCGTGTTTCCTAGCACAGGAAGGAGCAGATATTAATTACGCCAACCACAGGGGAAAGTCTCCCCTGGATCTCATTGCAGATGGAAGGATAGTCCAGATCATCAAGAACTTCTCCCAGAAATTCAGGTAGGCTACACAGTGGGACCACTTCCTAATCCCAAACCTGTAGGTGCTAGCCATGCCAGACCCACACCCTGCAGAGCAGACTAAGAGGGGCACCTTCAGCTGCCATTGACTTCAGTGGGAACTGATCTTTTGTGACTGCCTTGCAGAATCAGTGTCTTCTGGAAGAACTGGCTGGTGGTCTCCCTCAGGACCTGTCAGCCTTTTGATATCTCCCGGATGCCAGTCTGGGGCCTGGCCGATGCTTAAAAGTTTTGCTGGTATAGCTATGTCACTTCCCTAACCCATGTAGCTATGCTGCCAAAAGCCCTAGAGTAGACACATGTATGCTGGCAAAAAAACACCTTTTGTTGGTGTTCTTTCATTTGGGGAACTGGTATAAACTTAGACCAGTAAAAGAACTCTGGTACCATGTATACGAGGTCTGAGCCTCTCCTGTTTGGACACTGCTGGCAATGTGTTTCTGGCGGCTTGTTGGGTTCCAGGATGTCCTCTGCAGCTCGCAGAGGAGGAGGATGTAGCAGACTAGTGATACTTGGATAAACTCAGCAGCCTGACTTTGAATAAAGAGACAACTGCATTTTAGCTGCCCAGCCTCTTACTGCAGGATGGGGTGTCATTTGGCCCTGTAACAGGGCCTGTGCACCATTTACATGGGCTCTCTGCACAGAGGTGAATTTCACCCTATTGGTCTCTGAACATCAAATCATTGGAGCTGACCTCTGTCGTTCAGTTCAGTTTGGGATTTTGTTTCACTCTTAATCTACTAATCGCAGGATCCAAGTGAAGTACAGAAGGCAGTGAACCCCAAATGCCATGTCAAGGTTGGGTTCTGGAAGTCCCTATAGCTGGACAATGTCCATCTTTAAATTGATAAGTGAAACAGATGAGCAAATCTGTCTGATACCCCCATAGGGAGAACAGCGTCAATGGCTTGGCCTTTGGTTCCAGGTCTGCAAAACCTTATTGTTTGGGTTTTGGTGCATCAGACCTGAAACTACTGGTGGTTGTCATCAGAATTCTTTCTTATTTGTAGGGTCCTACCAAATTCACAGTTCATTTTTGTCAATTTCACGGTCATAGGATTTTAAAAATAGTAAATTTCATGATTTCAGCTATTTAAATCAGAAACTTTGCGATGTTGTGTCGTTCTGACCCAAAAAGCAGTTGTGGGGGGTTGCAAGGTTATTGTAGGGGGGTTGCGATACTGCTACCCTTACTTCCGCGCTGCTGCTGGCAGCGGCACTGCCTTCGGAGCTGAGTAGCTGAAGAGCAGCAGATGCTGGCTGGGAGCCCAGCTCTGAAGGCAGAGCTGCCACCAGCAGCAGCACAGAAGTAAGGATGGCATGGTATGGTATTGCCACCCTTACTTCTGCACTGCTGCTGGCGGGGTGCTGCCTTCAGACCTGGGCACCCGGCCAACAGCCACTGCTCTCTCGCCGCCCAGCTCTAAAGTCCAGTGCAGAAGTAAGAGTGGCAATACTGCAACCTTCCCCCCCCCCCAAATAACTTTGTGACTCCCCTGCAATGCCCTTTTGGGTCAGGACCTCCAATTTGAGAAACAGTGGTCTCGACTGTGAAATCTGTATAGTATAGGGTAAAAGCGCACAAGTTCAGATTTCACGGTGGGAGGCCAGATTTCAGGGTCCATGACACGTGTTTCATGGCCGTGAATTTAGTAGGGCCCTACTTATTTGCATCCCGAACCTCTGGAGATGAGCAAGGGTTGGGTAAATGTTTGGGGTTTGGGCTCATCTTAGTATAATCTGTGAATTCCTTGGTTTTGTGATTTTAGCATGTATCCACTTTCTTCCCTCTGCTGGATTAGCTTTGCTCAATGGAGAACAGGGGAGGCATGTCTGTGTGTAATAAACCCCTGTAAGCAGTTAGGGAACATTTCACCCCATGAAAACGTTTTGAATTTGTTGCATTCAAAAACCGGGGAGGAGGTGAATCCTCTTCAGAGGGGATGACTTAGCAGTAGCCCAAGACAGGTAGATTCCATCAACAATGTGATTGTTCCTCCACTGGCCCCTTCCATTCGCACGCCGCTGATATATACAGGATAACTAGGAAAGAGCATCCATGCTGTTAGTGTCTGCTAGAATGGGAGCTGGCTATTGGAAAAGCACAGAAAGAATCAGATGCCCAAGGGGTAACAGAACTATTCTGCGTCCTCTGCATGGGGACTTGAATACGATTGAACTTGGCAGTGGCTCATCATGTGACGGATGCCATCTTAGACCTGTCAAGTTTAAATAATGCCATGAGAAAAAGATAGATGGTGTTTACCAGTTCAGTAAATCCTCTGATTTACGTTATGTCTTTTGTACTCAGGCAGCTGCTCCAGAATGGAGGGGCAGATTTAATTAAGGGCAGCCTTCCTCTGTACCAAAACCAGCCTGTCTGTTTTTTTTTCCTCTGCCGACACAGAGTGGAGGTGGGCTGTATTGGTGATACTTGCCTCAGGATCTTCCCCAAAGCTCAAGGGTGTCTTGGTCTAGGCTCCACAAAGTTGCGATGAGACGCCGGACAAGAATCCAAAGCTATAGGGGGTCTGGGCAGTTTGACTGTGGAGTTGAATCCAAACTTCCCCAAAGTTGCAGGGAATGTTGTGGATCCAGGAGTCATGCCGCCGAGGTCAGGGTCTGGCTCAGAATCCAGACTCTCTGGGGTTCAGATGCAGGCACTGAGGTCAGGCCTGTCCCGTGTGCTTACGAGAGCGGTGTAACCAAAGGGGCTGCCTTTGCTGAATATCCCAGCTCGCTGACTTTGCACTGCTGATGGCTGTGCTGGCAGGAGCCCACCGTTCTCATCCATGAGAAGTGTTATGCCCTGCGCGGGTACCTTCCACTCCCTCTCTCCCCTCCCCCTCATGCATTTGGGCTAGATCCTCAGCTGACGTAAACAAAGGCAGCTCTGTCCAAGTCAATGGAGCTTCATAGACTTGCGCTGGCTGTGGATTTGGCCTGTTGTCTGGCTCTGAAGCATTTGTCCATACCCGTCCCTGCCATGATAAGGCCATTGGGGAGAGCTGCTGAGCAGCCTTCTGTGTGCGGGATGGTGCCGCAGCCAGCGAGGTCACTAATTCTATGTGGTGGTTGCAGGGATGAGCAGATTTCTTCAGACAGCTCTGTGGTGACCTGCAGCCTGCGCAGAGTGCACACCACCCCCAACACGATGACCAACCTCAGCGTGCCCAGCATGGCGGCCCCGTCCGAGTGCCTGGTCTGTTCTGAGCTGGCTTTGCTCATTCACTTCATCCCGTGTCAGCACAGCATCGTGTGTGAAGGTAGGTCGCTCCCGTTGGTTCCTTTGCCGGTGCTGACTCCACCTCCCCATTCCCCTTGTCTGGGGAGCATCTTGGGATGGGACTGTTGGGTTCTCACCAGAGCAACCCCAGGGCTATTCCTGCAATGGCCTTTTAGATGTGACACCCTAAAGTCATGGAAGTTCCCGCTGTCCTACTGGATTGGGACCCGAGGCAGCTGCTCTGGATGGTTCAGAAGGAAGTGGCAGACGGTCAAGTTCCAGCCAGCAATGTTTTCTCCAACAAAACCATTTCCAAGGGATTCCCCCACCCCCACCCTCTCTGGCTTTTGTCTTCTGTTTCCCTTTGAATTATATTAACAGATCAGCAAGTCCGTTATCTCCGCTGGGTCCCTCCGTCTGGCTGCAGAGTTTGGTTAGGAACAGGTGTGAGAGCCCCATCCATTCTGTCAGAATATGGGACCGTTTTGCAGCTGTTATGCAGGGATTTGAGTCTGGGAGGGCGAGGTTATAATGGCCATTGTGGTAACGCAGCTGCTAAAGAGTTGGGCTGTTGCACTGAAGCTCTGGGGAAGGGGCAGCTGAAGTGACAGGACTAGCATGTAGCTCAGGGAGATTCTCAGCTCCATGCAGACAACGACCGTCTCTTACAGTCCAGGTGATTCTTGGATCGTTTAAAAATGTGATGCCCTTGTGTGTCCTCTTTGCTTTTGGGCTCATTCAAGCACCACTGGGTTTAGCTGAAATCTCTCTCCTTCTCCTGCCCCCGGTAGAATGCTCCAGGAGGATGAAGAAGTGCATCAAATGTCAAGTGACAATAACCAAAAAACTCAAGCAAGGTAGGTTGCTCTTGTCGTCCATGGCTTTGAATAGAAAAGGCCCCTCTGAATGTTTATTTAGGCTACAGCCCGACCGATGGCTGCTTGATCTCGGTGACATTAGCGTACAGAGGGCATTCTCAGCCTGTCTTGCAGTGCTCTCACAGCCATCACCTCACAGCTAGTCTCAGCAGAGATGCCACTGGTGAATTGTCTTTCCTCTTTAGAGGCAGCTGTTACAGGCCAGCACAGAGGCCTCATTGGCAGGGCAGTGTGTGTTTGCCTTGCCACTGCCTGTGCTGTGAATCGATAGCAGACTTCCGTCCAGCCCCTTGCACCAGCAGAGATTTCACAGTGAAAATTTGTGATCAAGGAAAGCTTGTAACATGCAAGAGCCTAGCTTTGCCCTTGTGCTTTAAAGGCATTTTAACCTAAGTCACCTTATGGGAGCCAGGTAAGTGGGGTTGGGGTTGGTCCCAGGGCAGTTAGGTTTGACTGTTTTTTTTTGATGGAATTCCTCTCCTACCTTAGCCTGGATCTCTGCAGTTTTATACAGGGAGTGCCTTCCATTCCCATAATTCAGTCTCCCACACAGGGAATACTGTAATGAAGGCCGCATGCTGGTTCCATGCCATGGGGCAGCAGGCTCCTGCCAGCCATGGAGTTCACCCATGGCGCCTGCTGCAGTGCTGGCAAACAGGACACATGGGAGTGGGTGTATCTGCACCCCTCTGGCAGAGGTACTGAGGACAAAAAATGCTGCTGCTGATTTGGGTGGCTCTAGGCTGTGATCTTGCAAATGGGCCTGATGCCAACTGGCTGCCTTGATGGAAGTATAGAGGAGCCAAGAATTTGTCACATGAGCTAGACGTACACTGCTGGCCAGGGCTGAAATCCTCCCTAGGAGCATCCATAGGCAGGAGTGCCCTGTTACTGCAGCATTCTTCAGCCATATAGAATGCAGGAAAATATAATGGCTCCCCCCCCCCCCCCCGAGTTGGAATCCCTGCGAAGATTCCAGTCTATTGCAGCAGTCAGGCTTTTGAGCATATCAGCAGGAAGTCAGCTGGCTTGGGCCTCACCATTTATCCCTAACTTCATCCCAAAATTCCTTACACACTTAAAAGGAATGGTGTCCCTAGCCTCTTGTTTGTCAGAGGGTGGAGATGGGTGGCAGGAGAGAGATCACTTGATCGTTACCTGTTAGGTTCACTCCCTCTGGGACGCCTGGCATTGGTCACTGTCGGCAGGCAGGATACTGGGCTGGATGGACCTTTGGTCTGACCCAGTATGGCCATTCTTATGTTCTTATGTAAACTTAATTGATGTGGTCACTTCACCTACCACTGGAATGCAGCCACCTCTGGGGTGAATCAGGGCATCTGTTTAAAAGCACACAGCAATATGACCTAGTTGTTTAGGAACAGAATGTGAATAGTATTGTGTCTAGCTGAAACCAGGTGGAATTTACTTATCTTAGCTGGAATTTGCCCAGTACATGGAGCTTTCATCTCATCTGAATTAGAACCAAGTGTCTCTACAAGTTCTCCTCTGTTGAACTTTGCAAGTAAGGAGGATTAAATTACCCTCTTGAATTCTATGGCTTGTGTTGTGCAGGAGGTTATAATGCTCTCTACCAACTTTCACATCTCTGAATCTATAGCCTGGAAAGCTAGAGCAGAGAGCTGAAGCAGTACTGCAGACAGGAATTTAAACTCAGCGAGGCGAGGGCATGCAGTGCCATAACACGTCGCAGACCAGTTACTGAGGAGCAGCGTGCCCAGTTCTTTGCTAGCACTGCACTTTTCTCTACTTCCAGGCAGTGGCAGCAGCTTCTGGAATGATGAGGGAGGATGCACATCTCAGAGAATACGATTTATACGCCCCTTGAGGCCGCTGTCCCTTAACAGCTCAGCAACAAACCAAAGGAGAGAGAAGCACTGGCCATCCTTTCACGAAATACTTCTCTCCAGCTGTCTAGTCAGAGAGTTAATTAGTGCTCCCAGGGACAAGGAGTGCACTGGAAGGTGCTTGCAGAGGAAATAGGCAGAGTCCCCAGCCACTAACTTGCTTCCTGTTCCCCACAGACAGCACAGAGGTGGAATGCAGCCCCAGTGCCGAGCCCACGGACCAGCGGAAGCTGATGGAGGAGCTACAGAGCCGCTACCGCCAGATGGAGGAGCGCATCACCTGCCCTATCTGCATCGACAACCAAATCAAACTGGTCTTCCAGTGCGGACATGGCTCCTGCCTTGAGTGCAGCGAGGCCCTGACTGTCTGCCCCATCTGCAGGCAGACTATCCGGGACAGGATTCAGATCTTCGTCTGAGGATGTGCGCTCTCCCCTCCCCTTTGCTCCCTCTCCTACCTTCCTTCCTCCCTTTGTGTGTTCATTTAGTCAAGAATCATGACCCATCCCCTGTGTTTGTCTGACTCTGAAGCCATCCTGAAAGGGGGAAAGTGAATCACAAGAGTCACTCATGGGGGAAACGCTCTCCCCATAATGACAGCGAGACGCCAAGCTTGTGGGGAAACGGCCCTCCCGCCCTGTGCTCCTTTCCCAGCATGGACGGCGCCAGGCGGAATGCTGACAGGACGCCCCCGTGCTTTGCGCTGACGACGGGAGGGGCTGTGAAACCAGCACCGGGACAGAGTGCTTTCATGTGCAGACATTTCAAAAGACATCCCGCTCCTGTCTAGTTCCCTGCAGCGTCTGATTCGCAGCCTTACACAGCTCTGGCAGGATAGGCTGCGGCACAGTCCTTCTCGTTCCCCGGCAGGCTGTGGCAAAGCAATACTCTCGCACTTTACACAAGGAGGTATCCAGTGGGATCGGGCACTGCCCTTGGCTCTCTCGCAGGCTTGTCAGTTGCGGGGGGGGTCTCTCGTTAGACAATGTGCTCTCAGAACCAAGCCTTTTGGGCGTGACGAGGTACTTGGATTTGGGCAGCGGGGAGGAGTCTGGAACTGACGTGTTCCCAGAGAGAGACAGAGCGTGTGCCTTAGAGATAAAGTAGTGAACATTTACTGAAGAAAATACTGTTGCAGCGCGTATTTTTGACCTCTAAGTGACACTCTTCTGCCAGCAATCTACCTTTTTTTTGCAGCCATAATTCCAGAGACTCTTGAGCTTTTTACCCATAATGCCAAAGGCAGGTGTCAAATATTCCAACCGAAATGTAAAAAAATAAAATAAAATACGACTAATAAGGTGGAGGAGAGGAAATTCGTTATTCTCTTCAGCAGAAAAATTTATTAAAATAGGACATTTATATTCCACTGGACATTAATAGGAATGTGTGAACAATAGTGTAAATCCTGGGGTCAACTTGATTCCAACTGGATCATGTTTTCCAACCAGTTGATTTGGGAAAAAGCACCATCCAGTGAACTCTCACCCGTACCTGTGACTGGGTTCTAGTGGTGGCACCCTGAGGAGCTCCCTTGTGTGTGTTTTGTATGTAGCTTTGTTCTATGCAGTTATGCTGCAGACCAGTATAATCTTTTCTTACACCTAGAAAGCCGTGTATAAAATCAACCGAAACACAGGGTTTCTTTCTTAAATTTGTTCATTAGCAAAGACATGGCAAAGGATTCAAATTAGTTTTGAATCCTTGTGCGTGTGTAGTGGTTAGAGGAATATGTATTGCCTACTAGTAACTCTAAGTGTCCCAGGAAATTGTCAGTCCCCACTTGCTACAGATAATATCTCAGAATGCTTTCTCAGTTGAGTTTATTACAAAGTCTATGATTTTTTCCCAGGCAAAGGGACAATCTTGGGTCACATTTAACCCCCAAACATAGATTATTTGTTAAAATAAGATTTGACAAAACTAACATGCAGGTTTCAAGAATTATATTTTATTCCCAGGAAAACAGATTTTCTAATAAACACCCCGCCCCTTCCTGGTTGCTGTATCGTTCTAAGTGAAAATGACTGTGAATGGCCATCTTCTACTACCCTTTCTCATAGGAAGTGGTACCAGAGACCACCAGTGCCTTCCGATAATGTGAGGGCACCTGGCTTCAGCAGTGGAACTGAGCATGCTCAGTACAAGTCAAGCAAGAAATGTGGGTGGGGCACATGGCCCCCATGTCCCACCCCCATGCGTTGCCTCTGAGTGGTACTTGATGCCTCAAATAATCCCATTCAGTGCAATGGGGCTGCTTATGAAGTAAGTTGCTACTCATCGTAAGCGTGGCAGAATATGGCCAAATGGGACTCTTCTGTAAAGAAAAGTGATGTTAACAAACCTTATTTTTATTGTCCAGGCCTGGACAAATGCTGAAAGCAAACAGTCCGCATGTAACCACATAAAGTACGTTTATAGCTGGATTTCAGAAGGGCTTCCTGTCGGACTGACTCTGCTCCCACTGAATGCAGTGGGAGTTCTGCTGTGGAGTTCAGTGGGAATGGTCAGCCCAGTGCTAAGATCATCTGAAAACGCCACCATGGACTTTCCAAAATTCTTTAATAATCTAAGATGTGATTAAGATGGGCCAGAAAACTTTTTCTTTAAAAAAATGAGAATAATCTGGTTTCTTTGAACCAGACGCTGTCCCTATCAGGCCTGATGCAAAGCCAATTAACACCAAGAGGAATCTTTCCATTCATTTTAATGGACTTTGAATCAGGCCCTAAATCAGAATGCTGGTCCCAGATCGGCCTGAAGAGCTAGTGGGAATATAACATTGAGTGCTGGGCATCTCCTTTGTCATTAAAATAAGCTTTACAGTCCTGAAAGTACAATACTGTCGGTGTCTGTCCAATCTGTGACAGCTGCACTTACTGCTTTCTGCTGTAAATTAATGATTTTACAGGCTATATTTAAATCCAGTATCGTACTAAGCATTAAAAGGACATTTTCAGAAGTATACCTCTGCTGCAACAACAAACCAATGCACTGTGCTGTATGTCAGACACATGTTTGTGCTGTTTTGGGGACTGCATATCCTGCAACTTCTGTCCCCCTCCTCTCGAAGACTTTGACACTGGACTTCGTCAGTGTACACAGAGAAGGATACAGCGGATCTCCGACTTCTTGGTTTTTTAAAAAATAGTTGTGCGCTAGATGAAGGTATCTCGGATCACTTCTAGGCCTGTGAAAATGGGGAACTGTTTGTAGTGAGAATACACAGTCTTCAACCTTCAAGGTGTCTTTCCGCTTTGCAGCAAATAATTTTTTTTTTCTGTTTTCCTCTTTTTTAACTTTTTGTTTCTTCAACCTTAATTGTTTCTTAATGAAAATTTCCTTCCAAGTTCTTGAGATCTTGTGCATAGATCTGAAACCCTTTGTGTTGCCAGGGTGGTGGAATTTGGTATGGTCCCTGCTTTAGAGCTGTGGATATCTTTTTATAGGTGGATTCCAGGGAGCAATCAAATTAATTTCCTGCCATTGGGTTCAGTCTTCAATAAGAAATTTGAGCAGAGATTTTTACCACTTTCCAGTCTATTATATTTGGTAGGCTTATACTGTAAGTTTGAACCAGACTGCAGTCAGTACAATTGTCACTCCTTCTGCTCTTTTGGTGGTGCTTTAAGATAAGATCTAAGTGGCTTTTAAGAGTGGTTTGAGGAAATCCGTTTATCCAGCCTTTCCTGCCATTTAGGAAAAAATAATCAAGTTATTCACAGTTTGCCAGAAATCAAGATTGTTTTTCTATTAGGAAGAACTAAGACTTATCAAAGGCCAGAAAAGGCAGATTCCCTACGTCTGATGGCACAGGAAGGATTCAGATAGACAAGAGGGTTTGGGCCTAGTAACCTAAGCACAGGACTGGAACCGAGGAATCCTCGAGTCTTCTATTCCTAACTCTGACACTGATTCCTTCCAGGACCATGGGCAAGTCCCTTAATCTCTCTGCCTCCATTTCTCCATCTCTAAAATGCATGATGGGGTTGTGAGAATTAAGGTTTATAAAGCGCTACATAAAAGGTAAGTGTTCTCGATTCCTGACTCTAACTCATAGAACCTCTGTCCTCCCTCTGTAGCACGAACATCACTGCATTGGCCCATTAATACCAAACCCCCGCAGGTTCACCTGCACGGGGTTGGTAGATGATACTTTTCATATTCATTTCATGTTCAGCTGCGCTGGCAAGCAGAGGGTTAATTCCCCAGTGCAAACTTCACCTCACAGATACTGTTCCAGGCTGCTTGTGAAATGCAGGTTTTGCTTTCTGGAATTGCTGCCCTGTTTTTTTTTAATCAGCTCTAAGTCTGAGATGTCCACCCCCAGAATCAATTTCCTGAGCACAGGACCCATTTTAAAGGCCATCATGCATGTCTGCAGAACTCCTTGCCATAGCTTGGAGGTTGCAGTGGTGAGATGGTTGACGAGCACGTGCAGAAGTGTATGGAAGAGCCAGGACTAGAGTGCACTGAGGCAGATACACCCAGATATGCCCAGCATAAAGGAGCATCAAATGGTCCCTGCTAAAGTGGGAACGACTCCTTCGACTTCTGCACCGTGGCATTGGCCAGCGACATCCACGGTGGGCTCCGTGTCTGTGGAACAGTGCAGCTGTTGAATCCCTGTCCTGCAGCAATGCAAGTTGTCATCCTGATGAGAAGCTGGGACAGGGGACGTTCTGCACGTGAGGCTCCTTCACAACAGGGAGAGGAAGTGATCGTTGGAGCTGGAGGACTGAGGTGTTTCTGGGAGAAGAAAGACCAAGATGGACTAGGTAAGGGCTATGGTCTCTCTGCCCCCTTGCCAGGGCTGCCCTGAGGGTTTCTGAGTCCCCAGATAGCTAGGGGGGGAAGGGGAATCCAGCACTGATTTGCCTCCGCCGGTGACCCTGCTGACTCGGGGAGACGGGGCCATGGGTTGACTTATTCTGTCTTGTTGCTGGGTAGGCTAGGCTAGGCTGGCTGGCCTACACGATGCAGAGCCAGTGTGGGTTTGACGAGCCCCAGTACCTGCTGGGCTGGAGCAAGGGCTGCTGTGTGCACCTGCTGCCTGGCAGCTGCAGTCGTCTGCCTGCCTGCAAGGCTATTTCCTTTCCAGGGGCCCAAGACAGCTCGGGACAGAGACAGTGGGGGCTGAATCGGGGTCTAAGGTCTGACCAGAGGACTCCTCCCACTAGGCAGAGATGGGCCAAGAAGTGATGCTGAGATTGGGATCTGCATTCAGTTGAGCTAGAGATCACCAGGATGCAGGTCCACGGCTGAACCCCAGGGTGGGGTCAGAGGCTCAAGAGCACCCAAATCAATCACACGAGACTTCTGACAGCTTGAGCCATGACTGAAGCAGTTGTTAAACTGGCCAGGCCTTTCCGGTTTGGGTGGGAGTCGGGTAGGGAATTGAAATTCAACACCCCCCCTCCCCCACACGCACTTGAAAATCTTGGCCACCATTTATAAGTTGACCCTGGTTTTGCCTGTTGATTACTTAGAACTAATCGCTGAACGAGGCGCGGGCCTCCCTTCGTTGTCAGTTTGGCTTAGTGGGAAGAAGAGCTGGTCCATTTTCTCTCCTTGGTTTTTAGGAATCTTTGTTAAGGCTTGTTGAGGGGTAAGGTTGTCAACTGTCTAATCACACGAACCCGAACACCCTTGCCCCTCCCCCCCTTCTCCGAGGCCCCACCCCGCTCACTCCATTCCCCCCTCCCTCCATGGCTTGCCCTCTCCTACCCTCACTCATTGTCACTGGGCTGGGGAAGGGGGTTGGGGTGCGGGGCCCAAGGGTTTGGAGTGTGGGAGGGGGCTCTGGGCTGAGCCTGGAGCGGGGGGTTGGGGTGCGGGGTGCAAGCTCTGGGAGGGAATTTTGGGTTTGGGGGGCTCAGGGCTGGGGCAGGGGTGTGGGGTACAGGCTCTGGGAGGAGTTTGGGTGCAGGAGGGGGCTCTGGGCTGGGGTAAGTGGTTGGGGTGCAGGAGGGGGTGTAGGCTGCCTGCCCTGGCCCCGCACTGCTCCAAGCAGCTGGCATAGGAGGCTCCATGTGCTGCCCGGACCCTCAAGCACCACCCCTTCAGCTCCCATTGGCCACAGTTTCCGGCCAATGGGAGCTGCGGAGTCGGGGCATGGGCAGCATGTGGCAACTCTGCCCCTCCACCCCTAGGGGCTCCAGGGACATGCCAGGGCCAGCCGCTTCCAGGAGCGGTGTGAGGCCATGCCAGGTGAAGAGTCTGCCTTAGCCCTGCTGTGCCGCTGGACTTTCAGCACCTAAAATCTCCTGGTTTGGCTGGGAGATAGAGCGTGATTCTGGGAGACTCCTGGCGAAATCAGGAGGTTGGCAACCCTAGTGATGGGGTGCACTGAAAGAGTTGAATTAAGCCCGGTGGGCCCAATCAGTCAATTAAGCTGCAAACGGGAGATTTCAACTGTGTGGAAGGCGCTAATCAGAAGGAAGCTGCCCTGTGAGGAGACGGGAAGTGATTCTATAAAGCCAGGAGGCTGGAGACGGTGTGAGGGGCATGGCAGGGAGGAAGCCTGCAGTCTCTGTCTCTGAGGAAGGGGAGGTAGGAACCCATGAGGAAGGGTTTATCTCATAGGCCTGAGGGAGAAGGGGCTGACTAGGAAGGCTGGGAAAAGAAGCATGGTAGGAAGCAGTCCCCAGGGAAGAGAGCAGTAAGGGTGGTGAAGTCCCAGGCCTTAACTTGTCACAATGGAGCCCTGGACTGGAATCCAGAGTAGACGGCGGGCCTGGATTCCCCTGCCATCTCCTGCAGAGTGGCAGTGCTTGGGGCAGTGAATGGGGCAGCTTACTGATTCACATCTTGAGTGATGTGATCAGGGCAGCGGGCCGAGGATGGCCTGACGCTGCTGGTGCAGAGAGACTTTGAAAGTCCTGCCCCCCGCTGCTCCCCTCAGTCCAAAGGGGAAATCACACTGACCAGCAGTACTGCAACTCCATGAGCCAGGGGGAGAGCTGCAATGGTGGGAGAGAAGAAAGGGGGCGCTGAACCAGGTGGAGCTAATCCCCGGAATTGCCAGAAGGGGGCGCCACTGCGCGGTGAGTAGAGCACCCAGTGACAAAACCACAGAAGAGTCCTTGGAACAACCCATCATTGCTCTAGCCTCCCCAACTCTCGCTTTGAGGGTAAGTGCCTCAAAGAAACTCTGCAGGAGGAAAGTGGCTGAGTTAGTATTTTTTGTGCGTGCTCTTCTGTTTTTCCTGGCAAATCCTAGTCTCATCCAGCTGGGAGCCTGGTATTTGAATTGGCAACTGATTTTGTTAGCAATTTTTTGTGCAGCTGGTTTTGCACGGAAAGTCATTTCTGCAAACCTGCCTCCATGCTGGGCAGCAAGAGGACCCAGTCTCATTCCGATTCCTCCTGCCTCTCCTTAAGCCTTGTCGACTCCAAGGATTCGCCCCCATTTCAGTGTTGCTGCCCCAGGGCAAACCCCTAATGCAGACAAGCAATAATGTTAATTTAAAGGCAGTGGAGGTGCTTCGCAGTGGTCATGGCGTTGTCAAAGGGACTGTAAGAAATTCCAGTTGTATAGAATGGAAAAACTCGCTGCATGGTCAAGAGATTCCTGCCCTGGAAACGCATTAAAACCTGCAGGAGCATGTTAATAGGGTTGGCTTTATTATATTGATGCTGGAATACCTGATCCTTGGGGCTTGTCTAGACTGAGAGAACTCACCCCAGCATGACTACAGTTACATCGGTGCGATTCCCTGACATAGACCCCAAGCACCAGTATAAAGCAGGACTGGATGGACTCTCTCTAAATGAACAGCCACCGGTGCCTTTGCATTGTGCTAGCTCCTGGGCTAACAGCTGGTTTACAAATGTCTGGAAGAGCTCTGTAAACGGCTTTCATTATTGCCAGTGGCGGACAAAGCCTGCTTTATTTCTCAGCCTCATCAGAAGATGCTGCTATCGTGACAGGCTGGCGTTCTTTAAGCTTTCCTCTGAGAATGCCCTTCTTGGAATCTCCCCACCATGCTCAGCCCTGCCTTTGCTTTTAATATGTTAATTTAGTGCTGGTGCGGGGGAAGCAGCCCTGGAAACTGGAGGCCTCTCAAGGGCCAGATCCAAAGCTCATGGAAGTCGGTTAATGGGAGGCTTTCCATTGGCTTCACTGCTTTGCTCCGGCCCTTCGTCCATCAGAGAGGTACGGTAGCCCTGATCTCCAAGCACTTTGTGCCTTAAAAATCAGACCCAGAACACCAGTGTGAATGAAGCAGGTACATTTCACTTCTCAGCTGGGGAAAGCTTTGCAAGCTAGTCTCATGCTGTAACCACTGGATCCCCCTTTCCCTGATACAACCATGAGGACACTTGTCCAGTAAAAACTGAAATTAAGAAACACCAGACTCATTCCAGGCTATAAGCCAGGCGTAAGAGGGCAACTGATTCTTGGTGACTAGCATGATGGGTGGAATCAGAGTCATCCTTAAACAGGGAACATGTGTTAAAGAAAATGGTCTCAATACACAAACAGGTCCACCACCGAACTTGAGTTCCAATTTTGTCTCTCTTGTTTACCAGGGACAACACCCTAACTAGAAGTCTGTATGGCACACAGAGATGCTTAGTGGCTGAATAATATACAAGTAAATATGATACACAGCTATTACGATGACCCTCTCCAGTGACCAGAAGTTGAAAGTCGCTACTTATCCTGTTATATATCCCCTTAGCCAGATGGCTTAGCTGTCCATTGCTTTTATGCTCTGAACAAAAGGATGAAATCGTTGAGTAGCTCTTTCAAGGGCAGCTGCTTCATTATGTTTTTTCTTCTCCATCTGAATTTCTGACTTCTCGGCGCTAATTAGCAATGTTTGTTCTTATGTCTTTTCAGAATCATCCACTATCTGGGAAAGAATGTTGTTTGTTTTTATTCTGGTACAAATTGTCCTACACTACTCCTCCCTCCCTCCCTCACCCCCTCAAAAAGAAACAACCCAAGAAAATCCTAAGAATTTGTTGCTGACTGGGATTTTCATGCCTGTTGTCTGTTTGTAGTTTACTTTCCCATTGAGATCTTTTGGGCTGTCAACTGCATTTCCTCCCAGCATCAAAGATTCCCTGGTGGTTCTAGAGGAGTCAGGCATTTTCCTTTCTCCCTTCCCTCCCCTCCATTCATGCCCTGTTCCTATCCCAAATGTGGCAGTGTGTCATTGAGCCAGCATTTCCAAACTGCTCAATAGCCAGCCATTCCCCCTTGGAAATCTGGCCCATTCTCCCTATTTTACAGATGAGCAAAGCTGAGGCCCAGCGAGTGAAATTACTTGCCCCAAATCATGCAGAGGCAGAGCTCAGAATAAAACCCAGGTCTCCTTTATTACCAGTTCTGTGCTCATTGAACCATGCTGCTTCCCTCAATGTGAATGTAACCCTGGATTGATACACATGTAGAATGTACAGGGCAAGTACTAATGCAGCGTACCAAAGTGCAGCAGCAATAATATCTGCTACAGGGTGTTTGGCAAGCAGTTTTCTGCCCCCGTTTCAACACAGTTCCCTTGTGCATTGGTGAATGTTGCTGCCTCCTCTCAGTCCCATAGCGCCGGTCACTGACCGATGACTGAGCTTCTGCTGGTGTGGGTGAAGCCCTCGTAAGTCCAGGCTATGGTGGACGCTTCTGAGCTGCCATTCTAAATTAACCTTTAGCAAAAATATTCCATCTCCTTTGCTGGCTAGAGGAAGACCTTGTTTTCAGCTCATTTTCTAAACAGCAGATCTCCTTCTCTCTCTCTACAAATAACTGCAAGTCTTCAGCAGAAGCTGATGACAAGGAATAAGGTGTGCTGTTGAGAGAGATGGAGCTGTGGGGTGGCAGATACTCTTTGTCTCATGTTGGACTGGGATGCTCCCTAGTGCTGCAGCAGATTAATAACCCTTTATACTGCATAGTCCGTTTACAAGGCAGAAGCTTTTCCTGCCTTTGCCATAGGCAGCAGTGAAGTAGCCAGGCAGGAATGCCGCCAGGGCTACCCAAATGCAAGGGTGGCTTTTGCTCTGTGGACCAAGAGCTGCACTGAGAGACACAAACTCTTTTCAGCTGGGCCACCAAGCAGCCAAAGCATGGAAAATACCATTCAGCTGCCACCACCCTGGGCTGGATTTGGACTAGTGTCCTGGAGGCGAAAAGTCACTGCTGATCCCCTGAGATGTCGAAGGTGACATGGATGGAGACTGACCTATCCTCTGACTTCTAAGGTGGGCCTTCCAGAACAGAGCTGAGGACCAGCGGTGGGGTGACATGGAGGAAGCGTGCCCTGCAACTGCACATGCTCTACTTGTTCTGTAGATACATAAAAGGAATTCCAGGCTCCTGGTCTGTCACATGGCACTGTTCACTCCTGTGCAGAGGGCCAGTAGCACTTAGAGGCCCCCACCATGATCAGGTTCCCACTGTGCGAGGTGCTGTATGTACATGAGACCATTCCTAAGCCCTCAGTTGATGGAACAGGAGTGGTGCATAACCCTTTTGTCCTAGCCTGTTGTACAGGGGTGAATTTTACCCTTAAAAGTTTGACCCGTGTAGCAAAGCCAGATCTGTTTGGAAACACTCCAGAAGGAGGCCATGATATGGTGATGTAACCATTCTAAATGAAGGGGAAGAGGGAAATGCAAACAATAATCCATGTGAATGCAAGTGTTTATTTTATGAGCTAAAAGCTGGACTTGGGAATGCAGCCACGTACTGTGCATTATACATGGAACAACCATGCAATGCTCCAAGCCAAATACACCAGCAGCTGGGGATGAAAAAAATAGAGCAAATATAGAAACCTTGCTCCTTTAACAAAGGAAATGCAAAAGTAACCAGTTCTTGACATTTTGGGGTCTCTAAGTGATAATTTTAGTTCTTTGGAACAGGTCGGTCTCTATGGGCATGTCAAAGCCTCTTGGAGGCAGCTTTCCCCATGTGATATTTATCACACAAAGTGTCTTAGGAAATGCATCCCTGGTTGGTTGTTGGGGAGATCCAGCCTCCTTAAATGAGATCCGGTTCCAGGTCAGCACTCCTAACTGCCGGGAGGAGAACACTGCATCGTTAGCAGATACATTTACGTTGGTTATATCCCCCCATCAGCCCATATGGCTTCCCTCAACTGTAACATGTTCCACTTTGGTTACAACTGTGTGCTGAGACGCAAGCCAGTGTTGCTAGGAATATTTTCTGTCCAAATGTAGCTGGACTGTCGATTCCGGCATATAATCCAAACCAAGTATCCAGACAGGAGACTTTAAAATCTATATTGAACAGAGCGGTGGATTAACAGCAGCATTCTGCCCTTGACTAATCCCTTTCATCTCAGGATTTCAAAGCACCTGAAAAAGCTAAGAAAGTATTTTCATCCCTGCTCTGCAAGTGGGGGTGCAAAATCAGAGGGGCTAAGTGTCTTGTCCGAGGTGTTGCAGGGAGCCTTTGGAAGAGCCAGGACTAAAACTCAGGAGTCTCGCTGCCTCCCAGAAGGGAATCTTGAGAGCAAAGAGCCAGTGGCAGGCTGTGGGGAAGGTGCAGGTCCATTGAGGGCTGCGTGTAAGAAGCCATTGAGACACATACTAAGAGCGACAACTTTCAGAAGTCCACTAAAGGACCCAGACATGACTGTGACTTTCTCGGGGATACTCGGTGCTCACTGGGTTAAGAGTCTGTCTCCTTTACAGCTCTGTGAGCAGCCAGATAAAACCTGTGAATAGCCCAGCATAAGAACTTTCCTCAGCTGACCCTTTAGGCCCTGCGCTCACTGCCAAAGTAGCTGAGGTTTGTCTTGGCCACGTTGAGCTGATTTTCTGAGCGAGTATTTGGCTTAAATAGAAAAAGAAAGTTCTAAAGGATCCAGCATCTGGTCGGAGCTGCACGCAGGGAGAGGAGTTCCTGTGCTGACTGTCGCAGTGCCTGCCCCACAGAGTGAGAAAGGAGAGACGCCTGCTTTCCAAGAACCACTCTCGCTTCCCATCCAGGAGAACCGTACCCTTACCTGTCCCCTTCAAGCAGAAGCGTGTGACACTAAACAGCCCTGAGCTCTTGTATCTTCTCAGCAGCCACAGTGACCCACTTGGGGTCAGACTGGGCGGGGCTAAAAAGTAACAAGATTTCTGCTCCTATCCAGAATGTGTCAGATGATCTCTGTCAACTCAGGTCAAAGGCCTTCACTGTATTAAACTGCAGTCGCCCTCTTGAATAACCGATATACTGCAGCAATTAGAGCCTCCAGCATGCTCCTTGATCAGACGATTCACAGTCTGTGCAGAAGAAAAGTGGGTCGAGAATCAGAATCCTCCAGCCAAACTTCGCTACTGTTGGAATCTGAACCCAATCCATATTTCGCAGATAACCCTGTAACTTTCTAGAGTGGGCCAAAGCAGCAAGCCTCCAACTCTTCCACATGTGGTGGGTGTTTGAGTTCTGGATTCACCTTTTGCAAACTTATACCTATATGATCTTTTCCTTGGAAGGATGGCCCAGTGGTTAGGGGACTAGCCTGGGACTCAGAAGACCTGGGTTCAAGTCCCTGCTCTGCCACAGACTGTGACCTTTGGGCATGTCAGAGAGGTTAGTCTCTGTGTGCCTCAGTGTCTCATCAGTAAAATGGGGATGCTAGCACTGCCCGCGCTCACTGGGGTGTTGAGGATAAATACAATAGAGTGTGAGGCACTCAATATTCTGGTGGTGGGAGCCACAGAAGTACCTAGATAGCTGAATATCACGTTGAGACACTTCATGCATTATTGGTGCTTATTGGCCTGACAAAGGGCTGACGCACTGGGCCGTGGTGGTGTTACACGCGCGCTAGTGAAGTTAATGTTCTTCTGGCAGTGTTTGCTAGCGGTGTTTTCCATTTGCGTTAATACTTCTCTGGTCATGTCTATGCTGAGCTGAGGTGTAATTCCCAGCGCGGGTGGACAGACCTGGACTAGCTCTGCTCAAGCTATAGTGTGAGTGGCCGTTGCAGCACAGGTGGTGGGTTTGGGCTAGCCCCCGTCCTAGGCATGTATTCAGGCAGCCACACTGCTATTGTTAGCATCTCGCTCGAGCAGAGCTAGTGCAGGTACAACGACCCACACTGGGAATTTGCGCCCCCCAGCTGCTATGTAGAAATACCCTCATTGGACAAGAAGCACTAGTCCGTGCCCAGAGTCCAAGTGCCGGTGCAAGTTTGCAGTTTGAGCTTTTCGTTATCGTCAAGGCTTTGCCCCAACTGTGTCTCTGCTCTCACTTCCTGCTGCTATTCCTCCTTCTTCCAATTCTAACCACCCTTTCCTATCCTACTCTTTGTACCTTCTGCCATGCTGCTCCCTGCTCTGGCTACGTCCTCCCTATGTGCCATGCAATCCGACCCCCCCACACACACACACTTGTTCCTGTTCTAGTCCCTTTGTGAAACGTGCTGCTGTTTCAGAGACCCTTGCATAACAGTGAGGGGAAAATGTTTGTAAAATTTCACAACTGTTTTTGTCACTTTTGTTCCAGGACATTTCAAAACCCCAGAAACTTCATTTTTCACTAAATTCCCAGGAAATGACCAATTCTGCACTGGAAGCACGTGAAATTCTAACCGGTAATAGTTTTGGTTGTAAATGAAGGGATTTTTTTGTCTCAAATGAGATCATTTTTAAAGACACTCACATCAAAGTGCAGAAATCATCCACTTTCTGCGGCTTTCAAATGTCACTTAGGATTTTTTTTAAATTTTTTTTTACACTAGCTGGCAGTGAGCGCTTCCCCTCTTGGGAAAGCAGGAGAATTCCACCAAGTCCTGCGTCTCATATGCCTGGCTGTAACCAGATAGCAAAGTGATGTCAGTTCATAGCCGCTTGTTATCAAACACCTAATCCTGAAAGGCGCTGGCCGGAAAGACCAACAAATCACAAGCACGAGATGAGAGAATTTCTGGCTAAGACTTTCAATAGCAACTAGTGATTTTGATTTGGTGTTTAAGGGGAACTGATTGTTCGGGGCTTGCCAAGAACCCTCCCTCTTAAAACCAGGCCCTTTGGAGTCCCCAGTCGAGACTCTTCAAATAAATGAAGGCACCCAAAACTGCCACTCCCTTCTGGAACGCTTGAGCTCTGTGTCTCAGTCCCAGATCAGTGATCACTTAACTCCCCAAACCAAAACACAACGGTCCTTTAGGACTCGCCTGCCAATTTCCAATAAGCAGTGAGTTGATGTTTAACTTCATCTGAGCTTTTGTAAACTGACCAAAATCTTCAAAGCAAAAAGGCTCTTGCTGCCTTCAGCCCACAGTTGCATTTTTCATTCTGCTCCTGTCGATGGCCTCTGGCAAATGAGAGCTCTTCTAGCATTAAGCATCCCTCATGAACCGTTCCAAAGGCATGATGCTGGCTTCTGGATTCCTTTTTATTCCCCTCCCCGTTTTTATTACATAAAGCTGACAACTGCAGATTTGTCCTATGCCGACACTCAGCCAGTCAAATGAAGGAGTTCGTGTTCATCCCAGCTTGCTTCACTTTGCTGGTTCCTCCTCCAGCCCTAACTTTCTGCTCAAGTAACATGATACTGCTTGGCAGGGGCTGATAGAATCCCTGGCACATTGGAAAGCAGCTTAATGTAAAGTCTGCTTTAAAAAAAAAAAAAAAGGCTTTTTCAAAGGCTGGTGGTGGTTCCTTAGAAATTTTGACTGCAGGGCTCCTCGCAAATGCTCCAGATGCAACTGGGAGCAGGAGGGTTACAAATACAGTCCAGAAATTGATTATTTTCCCCCCTCCCTTTTTTTAATTAAAGGCAGACATGGATCAAATGGAAGGACTTTCTGCAGACAGCAACAAGGGCTTTCTCTCATCTGCAGAGGAGAAGTGTGGGAGATATAAATCCATTGTGGGATTTTTATGCATTTTATACATTTTCCCTCTGGTGGCTTTGCTGGCTACTCTGAAAGATCCAGTGGGAGCTGCAGCTCAGAAACCTCAGGTAGGGATGGGATCAAATTCTCAAATGCTTGGAATGGGATACAGAATATGGGAGGGGGTACTTGTAAACTCAAGGGGTGACCTAAGTCAGCTAGAAATTCCTTTATGGCTGGCTTGTCAACTCCAGTATCTGTTTGTATCCAGTGAGTCCATTTTTGCAAAAGGATCTGAAAGGGAAATGAAGAACCCGAAGATTAGGTTCAGAGGCTGATTCCAGACTTCTGAGGATATGGCAAATGTTTTCTTTGCTATATTCAACCAGTAAATTCTCTAAAACTTGGTGTTTCTGTCCCACAGCCTGGCATGTGGAAAAACTCTTCAATTTGGGTCAGAGAGTAAGTACCCTGAGAACCCAGCTCTCTCAGCCCAGTGTGATGTGGCT
The DNA here is from genome assembly GCF_020497125.1 of Mauremys mutica. NCBI lineage: Eukaryota > Metazoa > Chordata > Testudines > Geoemydidae > Mauremys > Mauremys mutica. The sequence goes on along the minus strand of NC_059092.1, from coordinate 6,515,774 downwards.
CATGCATATCCCAGCCTTGTAGCAGCTGAATCAGCAGAGCTCTTTACCGGGAACTCCGCAGACAGGGCTATTGGGAGATCAGAAAGTCCCCAAAGTAGGAGTTAGTGCTGGACCCACAGAACCCATTAGCTGCTGTTGTGATAGATTATTCTGATTCTAGGGGCATCCATTAGCAAGATCTTCCAAAGCAAACTGGGATTCATGGGGAACTAAGGCAAAGATGAGGGCCTCCCAGGAGCAGATTTAATTTTGCTGCTTATGTCACATCATGAAAAGTGTCTCTTGCTTCCTCTCCTGTTTGTATGTATCATCAGCTGGCAGTAGTGCTCCAATGCCACTTTGCGTCTCTGAAACTGGTTCTAAGCTATCTAGCTGCACTAGAGCGTCGCTAATGGAAATGGAAATCTAGGAATAGGACAGAGATAAACTGGAAAGAACTAAAGTCTGTGCAACTCGAAAAAGCAAATTAGTTTAGACAAATATGGATAAATAGTCTCTGCAATCGTTGTAAGAGGGTGGGTGGGTGGGTGGTATGAAATCGGTGCATTGGCCGATACACCTTTGTTATCTTTGTGTATCTTGGACTCCATTATGATGAGTAAAGATCGTCCTGAACCAAATGCCTGGATCTGAACACCCTCAAAGACTATGGATATTTGAAGGCTTAACCCAGGTGGGAATGGGCCCCATCTGTATAATTCCCAATAGGTTTTAGTTACCTCCACTGGGCCTGATTCTCCCTTACTCTGTTACGAGGACAAGATGGCTTTAGAACTCCTTTTATCCTGGGTCAGTGCCCAGCCCCTGACGCAAGTCAGAGCAGCTTCAGGGTTGCTTTAATATACACTGTGCTTCCCATGAGCCCTGAGAAATAGACAATAGCATTGTGTCCTCTGGCTGCACATCCCGTTTGCTCTGACACGCAGGGACTGGGATGGAGTCAAGACACCAGCTCTACACCAACTGAGGTGGCCCCCTGTGCAGGGTATTGCCAGGGAGCTGTTTCTACCCATTTTGATGGCTGCCCTACATTGCCAGAGTGGCATAAAAGGGCCGTACTGTAGCTGAGAATGGGCACCACTAAGGCCAGTGGGATTGCTCCTGCCTTAAGAAAAGCAGCTAAGGCAAAACGCAGGCACGTAGGATTTGCTTAATTCATTGCCATCGGTGACCTGCTTCGAAATCCTTGGATTAAAGGTGCTGCAGAAGAGCAAAGTACCTGATGAGTTGTTATCCCCCAGTTCACCTGCTCTGGTGTCCCATGCCCAGCACTGACCAATCCCTGGGCACCAAGGCAACCTTGAAGTCCTGACATTTAAAGAATTCAGTTGTTTTCAGTTGCTCCCCTGAGAACAGGAATCCATGTCACAAAACTGGGTCAGACCCACAGCTGAGCTGGCATGAGGCCTGTCTCCCCAGTGAAGAGAAGTGGTGCTTCCAGGTTAGAGTTAAACCTAAGGTTGGGACGAGGGGGAGAAGCCAGATAACCTGTAGCTGGTGGACCCAGAAGAGACTCCGGTTCCCAGCTACGATGGAGTCTCTTGGCCTTTTGAGAAGCAGTGTTAGCGACGGGGGAGGCAGCGCTGTCTGGTAATTAGAGCACGGGCTGGCAGTCGGCATGCTCGGGTTCTAGCTTGCCACTGCCACTAACTTGTTGTGTGACCTTGGGGCTGTTGTTTCACGTCTCTGGGACTCGGCTCCTTCATGTGTAAAGTGAAGATAATTCTCGCCTTCTACACAGGCATTAATTAATTAAGCCATGTCTAAGAATTATTAGTCGTATTGCTAATCTATTGTATTGTTGTTTTGACATCCTGGGAGCAGAGACATGTAGTAAATATACAGTATATGAATCCTGAGCATAGGAGGCAGTGCTAGGAGAAGGTAGCTTTCAGGGACCTCTGACACCTCATCCTTTCCCCCTCTTTTGGCAGAACTCAGAGCCAGGCTGGCCTCTTGCCTAATCCAATAAAGGTGGGGACAGCAGCAAACTAAAGGGATTGCTTTTAAAGTGTCTCCAGTGCTCCCAGTTTACTTGAAGGGAGTTTCAGGTCCACAATCCAACTTCATAAAGAGCTCCCCTGGCCCAAATGTGAGCCTGTTTGACTCATTCACCCAGTGTTTCATCTCACAGTAGGATGATGCTAGAGAAAGTTGGCAAAATAAAATGAAGTGAGAACTTTCCAGGAACTGCTGCGATCCCTGTGGCCATAGACTCAGGCTTTGACTCATTCTGGGCCACCCAGCACAAGTTAGGGCTGTACAGAGGCAGGTCTGTAACTTACACCACTGATGTAAGGTCCCTTAGAATCCGGAGCAGTGGAACTCTGCTCCTTTCCCTTCCTGCCTGTCCCCTGTCACAAGAACTCCCCCCAGCACACATCCTTACTCCAGGGACTGGGGGTAGAGTTGGGGGAGCCAGCGTTCCCAGTGGAGTTTCCTGATTAAGAAGAAATTCTCCACTGACTTTCTACTTCATAGTGGCGTTAGCAGACTAGAGAATCCGGACAATAGATGTCGGAGACAGAAATGGCTTATGAGCTCCCATCTAGTTCATCTCCTGCCAGGAGAGGACTCATCTCTATTGGCCATTCCTTGTGCTTTGCACCCTCTGCCTTCTTGCACAGCAACCTCTAGAGCATTCTGAGTAGTCTGTCAATGTAAATCTTGCTGTGTGTTTTCTGTGCTAACGGAGAGGAGACTCCCGCACAGGAATGGACTCCCTAAAACACATTCTCAGCCACAGGCACTGGGAAGGAGTTGGTGGGGGGAAGAGGAGGAGGTTGGTTTTCACCTGATCTCCTCATGGGGGTTACAGTTTAGGAAGATTGCAGCATCATACAGTCAGTGCTTTGCAGTCCTACCAGCAGCATTACGGCTTTGGAAGGGACACCTAGGGGCCCACAAGTAGGTACCAACATGGGCAGGTTTAGGCACGCCGTTCGAGCTGCTCCAACTCCTTTAACCTCCTGTTTGTCTTTCAAGGAAGACGCCGTATTGCCTGGCCTTCAGGGGGTGATTGCCCCAGCCCTCCCACACCTACCCCATACACGGAGAAAACGATACACGCTCACACCAGGGCAGCTGAAATGGGACCACTTCAACCTGACGTACAGGTATGAACACGTGTTAACTCTGTGCGTGCCGGGTCTGCAATGTTTGCTTTGTGCCTTCCTGCCTTTGACACTCGTGTTTTCCTGCTGTGGATCCTTGTGCTAATTGAACTGCTTGTGAGCAGTGGACAGCTGGGAACAATTAGTCATCCGGACACACATTAGAGTAGGCTCTATTCATACAAATACTGCTAGGTCTCTCCCACAGGTTGTACAGATCATGCGCAGAGCAGAACTTCTATAAGGAACTAATGCATGGTATGATGCTTGCTAACACCTGCAGAAACCTACAGGTTTCTACTGGATATAGTGCTGATCTGGGATGAATTCTGGGTTGACACACCTACAATTCCCTTTGACTCAATTCTGTGGTCCATTCACCCCTCCAAGGTAAATACATTTGGTCCCAGTTCACTCTGGGTGGGCTCAGCATTGGATGAACTGCTCTCCATGAAGTTGTTTGTAAAATTCTCATTGACTTCAATGGGAGCAGAGATAGTCCAGCACGAAAACCTAATTCACCACTGGTATAAGCCAGTGCAAGTCCTTGGACTTGGTGATGTTGCACCAGGTTGCAACGGAGAAAATGGCCTTGTGCACGCTGCACAATGTGTCATATAGACTCCAACAGGAGAGCGCACCCCAAACTTGAGTCAAAACAATGCTCTCTGGAATGACACAATCCTAAGTCTATAGGCCAGTGTGACGAAGTGGGTATGTTCTTAATGTTTCCTCTGAATATTATGTGGGTGCCTCAGTTTCTGCCGACACTCTGTCTCCTGGCAACTAGTGGCCCGGGCCCTTTCCCCATGCAAGGGGATGCTAAAGGTGTGGGAGAACAAAGAGGCCAGGTCATCTCCTGGCCCAGGAAAGGAACTCAGCAGAGAAGGAAGGGCTGGAGGGGGTTTCTGTTGAGAGCTAGTTGGGGACGAGGAGTGAGTACAGACGTGAGTGTCTGGCTCGCTGCCCCCCAGGATGGACCCAGCTGAGGCGTCCTGTTCTCTGTACCTACAAGCTCTGTTTTAGACCATGTTCCTGTCATCGAATAAACCTCTGTTTTACTGGCTGGCTAAGAGTCACGTCTGACTGTGAAGTGGGGGTGCAGGACCCTCTGGCTTCCCCAGGACCCCGCCTGGGCAGACTCGCTGTGGGAAGCACACGGAGGGGCAGAGGATGCTGAATGTTCCAAGATCAGACCCAGGAAGGTGGAAGCTGTGAGAGCTTCTTGCCCTGAAGACAGTCTGCTCCAAGGGAGAGGAGGCTCCCCAAAGTCCTGATGAGCTTTGTGGGGAGGAGTTCCAGAGCATCGCCCAGGGACTCTGTGACAGCCAGCTCCTGCCGATGTGAGCTGGCATAGCTCCAAAGTCATGCAGAATGACACCACCCGAGGATCTAGCTCTTTCTTATTACTTTCTGGCCACACTGCAATAACTGTAATTGTGAAGTGTTCAGCCCTTAAGCAAAACACTGCCTGAAATCACCAGTGGATGAATAGCTTCTGGTCTGCCAATGCTGTGCCCATCAGTGAGGCAGGCCAAGCATGATGGACAATGACCTCCATGTCCTGACAGATGCTTTGCCTCCTTGGGATGCTGAGGAGCAGTAAAAAGACGTGCTGGATGGCGGGGGCCTGTTGAATGTTTCTCACATGCGTTAGCAGGCATGTAGACACAGCAAGCGCAGTGCAGTGAGTGTGCCTGGGGAATCCCTCCGGAGCCAGCTGAGGCCTGGCAGGTGTGACCATGCCGTTCTGGTGAACCTCAGGCAGCAGGCCAGGGGTCCGGATGTGGTTTGTACCTCAGCCTTGGCAGGAGTCCTCAGGTCTTGCTGAAGAAAGGCCCCTTGTTAAAATCCTTGCTGAGAGGGGAGGGGGGCGCCCTTCTGGGAACTCCTGAGACAGTTAAAAGTGTATTCAGTATAATATGTGGTGACAACCACCCCTTTATAAATCACCCCCCATCTGGCCAGTCCTTTACAGCAAGCCTTCTCTGAAGTGATTTTCCAAGGCAGCAGCTGCTAAGCAGACCCAAGTCTAACCAGATTAGTCTCGGAGATCTGAAAGTGGCCTCTGGCAGCAGGGAATGCCTGTTGCAGCCTCCGCTCTGCATTAGGAGGAGGGTTGTTTTGGGGCAGGAAGGGTCTTGCTCCAGCTGGGAGGCTTCCCAGACCAGGACTGAAATGGATGGGAAAGTCTCTAAACCAACAAACAAGAAAGGAAGGAGGATCCAGTTATATTTGCATTGAGTTTGCTGTAGGCAGCGGAGAGGGGGGGGGGGTTCTAGCTGCCTGTAGCTCTCACCTGCACAGGAATGGGAGTTCCTGAGACACTTAGAAAGGGATCGAGTGGGCATTTCGGTGTGAGCAGCAGGCACAGACTGCCACTCCCTGCTCAGTCTAGCAGTGCCGCTGCCTGGATTCCCTGGGTAGCAGTTCCATCTCGCTCCTTCAGCCACACAGATGTCTCATTGCAACTTGTTCCCCTGTTCCCCTTCTCCCCAGCACGCACTGAACCATCCCGGTCAGCACTAGGTCAAATCCCCCTAGCAGCCATTGTGGGGTCCTTTTCCCTCACAGCCTGGCTCTTGGGGTCACAGACTGTCCCAGGTGCACATTATCATTGTCACAGTGTCCAGTCAATGGTGGTGAGCTGCTGGCCAGTGGAACAGTCCTTCCAAATGGACAGGGAGGTCTGCCTGCCACCAGCCCAGACAAATAACCAGGGATGCTGCAGAACAGCACAAACGCCCCTGCTCCATTCAGCCCCTGAGCAGAGCAGTGGAAAGCCAGAGCCTGCTATAGCATGGGCAAGAATTAATAGCCATTAACTTGTTGCCTCCACGTTGCCCACGAGCATTGTGGTATCTCCTCATTGCACAGATTAAAGAGTTTATCACCCTAATTAAATTATCTGCTGTTCTGCAAATAGGGCCTGCTGTGAACCCATAAAGTCAATGGAAAGGTTCTCACTGATTGCAATGGGCTTTGGACTAGACCCATAGTCTAGTGCAGTGAAACTCTTTAAGATGGGAACCTTTCCAGGTGAGCAGTACTGGAACCTTCAGTTGATGCAGGAGGATAGTCTGGGATCTGTCTAAAGCCAGTCTGTCTCTCCCTGCAGAATCGTGTCCTTCCCGAGAAACCTCATTAATGAGAGTGTCACACGGAAGGGGTTGGCAGCTGCTTTCCGAATGTGGAGCAACGTTTCACCATTCAACTTCAAGGAGGTGCCACCCAACTCGGCTAGTGACCTGAAAATAGGTAGGTCTGCAAAGACCCTGGGGACCTGCGCTAAGGAGAGAGTGGGCTCTGGCACTAGGGGATGTTCTGTGGAGCATTTAGTTGCAGAACTTTTCAGGTGAGACCCAGGAGTCCTGCAACTGGAATGCTCCTCCCTACAGCACAGGCTGGGCCACACCCTCTGGCTGGTATTGGTGATGCAGCCCCAGACCTTTGATGCACCTGCCTTCCCTCTGGGAGGAATCTAATTCGTGTATTTGGCAAGGGAAGGGGCTATAGTATTTATCATGACCCTAGTGCCTGCTATCCAGGGAGCTCAGAGAGTGAAATCTCCCAACACCCCCATGAAGCAGGATTATCCCCGTTTCACAGATGGGGAAACTGAAGTGCAGAGAAGTAAAGTGACTCACCCAAAGTCACAGTGAGTCTGTGGTGGAGTCCAGAATAGAGCACAGTTCTCCTGGATCCTAGTCTGGTGCGCTGACTGGTAGCCATGATGCCTCCTGGTATTTTATTTATAGAGAAATCCTAGTGGCACTCCACATGCCCTAGACAGAAGAACACCTCAGCAGTACTCTCCCTACAGTTCAGCCTGCTGCTTCTTCCTCATGCAGAGCAAGGTCTACCTGTATATTTATATCACACTCGTCCCTATGGTATCTGAGCTGCTCTTACAGATACAAACACACTAACTGAACAGGACGTTCAATAGTTTCTCCTTCTCTGGGCTAGCAGTGGTGCCTAGTGGATAGAACACTGGACTGGGACTCAGGTGACCTGGGCTCTATTCCCAGCTTTCCCACTGGCCTGCTGGTGCCCTAGGACAAGTCACTTCACTTCTCTGTGCCGCAGATTTGCCATCTGTAAAGTGGGGATAATGATGCCTCCTTTGTAAAGTGCCTTGAGATCTCCAGATGAAAAGTACTGTTCAAGAGCTAACTATTAATATTATTATTCTCTCTCCCCACATGTACTCCAGACCATTCTTTAAATCCTATTAGTTATTCCTTAATTCTGGTTCCTTTCTCACCATCCACAGTACAATCCCTTGCAAGACCAGGCCTCAGCTTCAAGCTCAAGGATTCCGCTCCCCCTTCCTTGTTTATCTCCACAGATCTTACTGAGCCATTTCCCTTTGTTCCTTCTCAGCTGCTATGCAGGTTCACTGGGTGCCTTTCTGAAGCGCTCAGCCCTGGGCGATCACAATGCAGTTTTTAATCCTGGATCATCTGGTTAGTTTCACATTCTAGATGTAAATTCCTTTCAGGATTTATGGCCTATGAGAGACATGATCATTCTTTCCTGTGCAGACTGTGGTGTCTTCAGGATTTCCAGCGAAGTTTCCATTGTTTCGCAACATATTTCTTGCTCTGCTATTGCGTGACACCACCTGAGAGCAGATGATCCACCTCCCTGGGGGCCTTGCCTAACAGAGAGCGAAATGCTGCCACGTAGGAGCTCCACAGAGCCCCATTCCAGGCACCTATTAAGGACTGCATGACATGTAACTAGAGCGCAGGCCTGAGAGCCAGGTTCTGCATGGTGGCCTGGAGCAAGTCACTTAACCTCAATATGTCTCTGTTAAATCCAGATTTAAAAGGGGATAACACTTATCTGCCTCCCAGAGGCATTTGTAAAGAGCTTTGGATGGACATTGGTTGCAGGCAAGTGGTTATAACTAAATAAACCTTTATAAGAAGTAGCAGCTCAGCAAAGGCGTTTTTATGGCGTGGGCACTACTGTAAAGACTTGGTCCCTGCCTGAGGAGCTTTGTATCACTTTAGATAATACCTCGCCCTTCTATTGCGTATTTCATCTATAGAGTTGGACCTGGTTTGTATTATTCAACCCTCATTTCTAACTATCTCTTTAAGTTTGATTTTCCTTCTGTACATCTGTGGGATGAAAAACGTACATGTTTCAGAATATGTCCCCGAGACACTCTCCTCTTTGTTCAGTCCATGCATGTGTGAAGTATACTGACTAGTCTCACTTTATGTATTCTCTTTCACAGGCTTTTATTCCATAAACCATACTGATTGCCTGGAGTCACTCATCCATCATTGTTTTGATGGGACGACAGGGGAGCTTGCCCATGCTTTCTTCCCGAAAAATGGGGAAATCCATTTTGATGACCATGAATATTGGATATTGGGAAACACTCGGTTCAGCTGGAAAAAGGGTATGTAACTTGTCTCTGAGGAGATCTACTTCTCCCAAGGGATTGATTGCATTTTCCCACAATGATGATGCTCACTCTTATTAAACTCCTGAAAGGTTCACAAGACACAAATGCCAATGGAGTAGGTTGTTAGGGAGAGACCCATGTTGCAAAGTCTGGTTCCAGACTGAAATATCCCCAGCACTCAGAGGGATTTTGAACCTCTTTAGTTGTTATGGAGGCACAGTATCAGTGTCATAAATAAGTCTGCAGGTGTCGTTATTTTCTAGATAGATATTACCTTTGATGGACCAACGTGGCACATGCTACTGACTTATAAAAGGTGTTTCACCCCATCAGTTCAAGCCTTTAGATGTTTCCAACCATGATCCATTTTCCTCTGTGTGTGTGGAAGGGGGTGATGAACCTGTGGCTAGATAGATTGCTTTGATATCCATTGTCTCTGCAGAAGGAGAGGCTTTACTGACTTCATGAGGCTGTGATGGAATGGAATCTATAACTTTGTTTATCAGGGGTTTACTGCTGTAGAGGCCAATATCCACCCACCTCCAGCAGCTTGAGTAGAACTCCTTGTGTAAGGTGAGCAAGATTTGCCTTAGGTCAGAGTTCTCAAACTGGGAGTCGTGACCCCTCAGGGGGTCATGAGGTTATTACATGGGGGATCATGAGCTGTCAGCCTCCACCCCGAGCCCCGCTTTGCCTCCAGCATTTATAATGGTGCTAAATACATTAAAAAGTGTTTTTAATTGATACGGGGAGGCTGCACTCAGAGGCTTGCTATGTGACAGGGGTCACCAGTACAAAAGTTTGAGAACCCCTGCCTTAGGTCTTTTATTTAGGTGCAGATTTTCTCACTGTTTAACCGATACTGGGAGAGTCAAAAGGCAAGTTTGGTGTGATTCTTTGTGGCTATTGGTACTGCTGTCGTGTGACTGAACTCCAGCCATGGAATATTCCCCTTTTGGTGGCAGTTCCAGCACTTTCTGAGTAATTCAGTGGGCTCCAACCACATTGTAAATAATCAGGACTGGCTTCAGTCCAAGCAGCTGTGCTATCTCTGGGGAGGGCCATGTTACGTTTGATTTCTTGGCAGGGTTGTTCACATTTTTGTTGTCCTCTGTAACCAGCTTTCCTGCGTACATAGTCATTTTCAAGCTTGTGGCTACCTAAAGATATCTTGGTTACTTTAAAAAAAAAAAAAAAAAAAAAAAGTCTAAAGTAACATTAAATTACAAGCAGATGGTCCCTGACCAATCAGCAAACTCATTTCATAAGGCAAATGTTCTATTTCTTTGAAGTTAAGTTTTTCGTTTGTTACCAAAAAAGCAGGGTAGGAGAAGCTTTAGAAATGTATCCTGTGTTCCTGTTTTTTATCATTTTAGCAGAGGGTCTTTTATCTCTTTTGTGTGCGCGTGAGAACACATGTTCTGTAAGTGTATGTAATATATTATGTATACAACATCTGTGCATGTGTATGTGTATGTATGCTAAGATGTTTTTAAGTGACTGGTGCTTTTGGGTTTCCAACTTGAGACATCTTAGAGGGACTTGACTTTTCAGAGAGCAATGCTCTATTCTTCCTGAAAATCAGGCTCATTATAGTACTTCAAATTAGGCACCCAAAATCTCTAGTTGCTTTAAAAAATATTGACATTTTATTTACACACACACACACACTCACACTCTCTCTCTCTCTCTCTCCAATTCACAAAAAAGATCATAACATGACCAAACAGTTGACATGTAAGTGAAAGATTGCGAACACCAAGGATGGAGAGGAATTACTTATGGCTTATCTATATGGGGCCACTTGGGGAAGAGGGTACATCTGCACTACAGAGACTATACTGGCATAGCCCCATAGTGTAGAAACTGACAGAAGGGGGTTTTCTGTTGGTGTAGGAACACCATGTTCCTGAACAAAAAGCTGAACTTTTAAATCAACATAGCTACAGCTATAAGGCATATGGAAAAATTCAGAGCCCTGACGAAGGTGCTATGCCAGTGTAGCTGCATCTACACTGGGGGTTCTTTGATGAAAGAAGGCTTTTTTCAACGTAGCTACTGTCGATCAGTGTGGGCTGTCTCTACAGTATTGGGTTATGCCAGCATAGCTATGGTTGATAGTCTCCATAGTGTAGATGTACTCAATGTCAGCTGTGTCGACGAAAGCCTTATTCCATTGTCATAGCTGTGTGGCTTTTTCACACCCCTGACCAATGTAGCTATGCCAATATAACTCTACAGTAGGGGTCGGCAACCTTTCAGAAGTGCTGTGCCGAGTCTTCATTTATTCACTCTAATTTAAGGTTTCGCGTGCCAGTAATACATTTTAACGTTTTTAGAAGGTCTCTTTCTATAATATATAACAAAACTATTGGTGTATGTAAATAAGGTTTTTTAAATGTTTAAGAAGCTTCATTTAAAATTAAATTAAAATGCAGAGCCCCTCAGACCGGTGGCCAGAACCCGGGCAGTGTGAGTGCCACTGAAAATCAGCTCGTGTGCCGTAGGTTGCCTACCCCTGCTCTACAGGGTAGACAAGGCCTTAATTTAACATTAGCTTCTCAAGTGGATTAGTTAAACCACATTAAAACCCCATAAGTATGCTCTCATTCAGAATTAAAGCGACCTTAGTTTGGTTTGGTTTAGTTCACTTTGAAATTAAGACCACTTTAATTCTGAATGTGAGTGTCCACACAGAATAGATATGGTTTAAATTTACAGTGTTTTAGTTAATTCAGATCAATTTTTCCCAGTGTAGACGAGTCCTTAGTGCATTACAGCTAGAAGTAATGGGATACAATTAAGAGAGGGAAAATACCCTGCTGGTGAGAGTTACTGGGCTAGAATAATCGCCCATGGGAAGTGGTGGAAGCACTTGCAACATGTTTTATAGTTAAACTTCATAAAGCCCTAGAACTAGTTCTGCAGTGATGGGGGGCGGGGGAAAGACAAGGGATGGCTTGCACAGCTGTGCACAAGGCCAGCCCAGACCTTTACATCAGCTAATTCCCACTTACACCTACAGCAGCCACACAACATCAGAGTGCTTAGCCAGTGTGAAATGGGAGGGTCTGGCTGAAAATTGGGTAGTTTTGGACCACTTTTGAAGGTGGAAGTCAGACTGAGTGCAGCAGCAGCCTGAGATTCTCCTAACTCCCTGCCAATATCCGCTCTGTTCTGGAGAGAGGGATATACCTATCTCATAGAACTGGAAGGGACCCCGAAAGGTCTTCAACTCCAGTCCTCTGCCTTCACTAGCCAGGACCAAGTACTGATTTTGCCCTAGATCCCTAAGTGGCTTAATGACTGAACTCACAACCCTGGGTTTAGCAGGCCAATGCTCAAACCACTGAGCTATCCCTCCCCCCAGAGAGTTCAGTCTCTGCGGTCAGCCTGGGTAATATTTTTTTTTTATGTGGACACTTGTCCAGTGGCTTACAGCTCATTAGTCACTGTGCATCTGAACTGTTGCCTTCAATGAAAAGACTCTATATCCTACTGCTAAAGTAAGGTGGGAATTAAATGATGCATAGGGTCTGGTGCTGGCTCTCTGCACAGGGGTGAATTTCACCCCTAATCCTAACTCCATTGATTTCAGTAGAGATGCTTCTGATTTGCAGTGGTTTGAATGAAAGGAGATCCAGTCCCTGTAACTGCTTGTCTCCAAAACAGTGATGACAATACTGATGATGCTGCAAGTCTGACTTCACTAATGTTTGTAAAGCACATGGTGCTCCTCAGACACACGATTCTTCAGAAGGGCTGAACTATCTGGGTGCACAGATGCAAATTAACATCACAATAGACAGGGATGAAAGATTCTCTCATCCACCATCCAAAGGTGCCTTGAGAAACAGCCAACAAACAAAGGTAAACAAGCATTTCCAGAGACCCCCATTTAATGCATTAAGCAAATTTGCAAGATGCCATCTTTCTCTGAGAGCTGCTCTAGTTCAACCACAAATTGACTTGATGCAGAAATTGTTGGGTGAGATTCTCTGGCATGTCTTATGGGTAAATGATTATAATCATCCTTCTGGTAAAATCTATCCGTCCCTGCTACTAACAGTCTCCAAGTTACTACCAAGAAGTTGCAGTTCAATTCTACATCTTAAGGGGATGCTAAGGTCAGTACAACAAAAATGTAACCTGCCTTGTAGGAGTTTTATCCCCACGTGTATGGAGAACAATCAAAACAGTGTACTTTATACATGGGTAAATGGCTAATGGTTTCATCTCTAAATGATCATGTCCTAGTTAGAGCATGATTCTGTGGGAATAACGTGGGAGAATGTTGCCAGGAACACATCGGCCTGGTCATGCTGGGGTTTTGTCCTGATTTCAGCCACAAATGTAGCAGCTCTAATGTAAACTGTTTGCACAGTGCATGAAACCAGGGTAAGAGCTGCTGGTGCAGATATCCACTGCTGATGCACCGGAGATGGAATTGGGGCAAATCCGCAGGGTATATAAAACAATTCCTAACTATCAGAACAAAGTCTGAAATGGTGTCCTGACTGAGCTGAATCCACTGTTATACTTTAAGGTTAGTGAACAGACCCATGCTGTGTAACTTCTGTTGCTGTTCTTTTCCTCTCTCAGGTGTTTGGCTTACAGACCTGGTACACGTAGCAGCTCATGAAATTGGACATGCCCTGGGACTCATGCACTCCCTGAACTCTAATGCCTTGATGCACATCAATGCCACTTTAACTGGGAAAAAGACCATCTCCCAGGATGACATCTGGGGGATTCACAGACTCTACGGTGAGAGGAGAGGAAAGGGTTTGTTTCTTGTAGCTGTTAGTGTAAAGAACACCAGACTAAAGGCCTGCTCCTGAGCAGCACTGATTTCCTGACACCTATCATGGCTTCAATGGGAGTTGCTGGGTGCTCTGCACTTGACCAGATGGGGCTCTGATTTCACAAGCAAAGAGTTTTTGGCAGCAAGTTGACTTCTTATGCTACCCCAACAGGTCAGAGGGAGTCTAGACAAGGCAGAAGTGAGCATGTCCTGACATGTGTTAGTAAATTTCATGCTGAAGCTAATGGGAAGGGGTGGAGGAAATGTTCCACTCCCCTCACATCTGCAAAAATACTGTGCTTATGCTGGATATGAGATTGACAGGCCTGAAACCTAGTCTTGTTCCTTCAATGTATGGATCAGGAGCTGTGGTTTGCACTGCCACTTGCACATTTGCTAAATTTAGAGCTTCGCAGGGGGGAAGGCAGAAAATGAGACTAAGGCATATTTACAGAGTGGGAAGGCAATATGACCAGAGCAAGACCTACCCACAAACCAAACTGGGGTGCAGCAGGAGAGCTAGCTTAACTTGGGCACCAGTATTTATCAAGACATTGCTCAAAATGAGATTGCAGTGCACAGCTGTCTGTGCCAGACTGGCACGTTGTCTACTGACATTAAGGAATAGTGAGTCAGAGCCAAAGCTGATGTCACAGCTCCATTGAAGTCAATGGGATCAGACTTTCAGCTGGGGCAAATTCACAGTTCCACTGACAGTCCAGCCTAGTTCATTCACTTCATGTCAGTTGTTAGTTAATGTAAATACAGGAAAGCGCATACTTCCCATGTTATTTTAGGCTGATTCCCACCTCTGGCAAATCAAACTTGCGCGATGTGATCCAATGTCATTTTATTGCACATGACTTTTTCACATTCAGAACTGGCACTTGTCCTTTTAATACTTTTTCTCATTTCATTTCAGGCTGCACAGACAGACTATTCGTATGTCCATCATGGGCTCGGAAGGGTTTCTGTGAGACTCGTAGGAAGTGGATGAAAAAGCACTGTCCGTCCAGCTGTGACTTCTGCTACGGTATCAGCTCCTCTTCCGGGGTTAAGGGTCATAAGAGTTGATAGAGGGACAATGTTAAATTGTGTGATCTATCTGAATGTTAGTGACAAATGACAAGACTCTTCCAGACCAAAGAATTCAGCAATGAGTGATGTCCCTAACACCCTTGCTTTGCCTATTGCATTTCAGCCACAGGATGTGGACATTAAGTCACCAGGGCATGTTTTCTAGAGTATGGAAAAGTCGGCTGTCCTGGTCAGTGTTCCTCCTCTCTGATCTAACATTCCAATGCCCTGAGAGGCTGTGAAAATATAATTGTTTCATGTGCCTTGTACTGCTTCCCTCCCCTATCAGATCCTCTTGAGGGAGATACCTCTGGATTTTGCCCTCAGGAGCGGAGGCATTTGGTGGCATAACTTACATGACAATGTGGTAGGAGGTGGGAAAGTTGTGAGCTAAAGCCGGTTGGTCTAACTTATACTGTCTGCATCAGCTCTGCACTTGTCCCTCTATATCTAACCCAGCCCTTTGAAATTTGTTTAACAAAGCAACTACCAGGTTGCAGATTTCCAGCCTCTCTCAGATAAGATAGGGGAATAGAGAGGAAAAAGCGGGTCATTGGCGGTAATGCTGGAATTGCATATTGGGTGTCAATCATGCCTGTTAACAGGCATTGCTGCTTTAGTGTGCCTGCTACAATGCAGTAGGAACATATTTGTGAGCCTGGACTAAAGGAAAGAGGGCACTTTAGTCTGAACGGAAGTACACAACCCATGTGTCTTAAAATATAAGCACTGTCATTGAAATGCTGTTCTATGTAAACATTCTCCTGTGAACCCAGGACCTAGGATTTTAAATCTTCCTCTGCCCCCCTCCCCCATCATCATGAGACTTGCACTAAAATCACAAGTGTTGGCAAGGCTGTGCTGATAGAAAGAAGCCTGCCAATGTCATCTTGTGCCATGTAAATGCACTGAGAGGATGTTATCTGCATATAGAAATGTCTTTCCAATACTTGCTTATTTAGGAGGAAGCTTTGAAGAACTACTATACAGAAAAGGAAATCTAAAAGGCACTGTGGTTCCCCAGAAATACTGTTATCTTCAGCAATGCTTTGCAATGAGATAAAGTGACTTAACTATTTTTTCCCCCTTCCTTCTCGTGGACAGAATTCCCTTTTCCAACCATAGCGCCAACTCCTCCTCCACTCAGGACGAAAACCAAGATCGTTCCTGAAGGCAGAAATGTCACCTTTCGCTGTGGACAGAAGATTATTCATAAAAAAGGCAAAGTTTAGTAAGTGCTCTTCCCCTGTTCCAATCATTTGGGACACGGCCTTTTTACAGACAAAATGATATCAGACATCTAGAAATAATGTTCTGAGATGGGTTTTTTCTTTGAATAGGAAGTGATTTCACTGGAATAAACAGTGTTCAGAACACTTTTTTTTCCTTATGGAAGTGACACTACTAAGTAGCAGTTTACTCTGAGACCCATGGACTTAAGGCTTCTCTTTATAGCCATTAAAACTACAATATATCATTTATTATTATTAGTATTGCAGTAGTGTTTAGGAGCCCCTGTCATAGAGCGAGATGCTGCTATGCAGAACAAAAACACAGTCCCTCACAATTTAAGTATAAGACATGAGAAAACAGATGGGAGAGCACAAGAAACAATGTAGAATTTAACCCCCCTGGGATGCTTTACTGCTGATGATGAGAATGCAATACTTAGTGTTGCACATTGGGATATTTAAAACCAACAATGCCCGAGTCTGACACTATCAGATAAATAAGCTATGGTGAAAGAGAGACTTGTTACTACTATTTAAGTGAAGTACAAATAACTCACCTCTAGTGAAATTTTCTGGTCTATGTTATACTAGAGGTTACAGTAGATCATCATCTTGGTCCGTTCTGGCCTTAAATTGATGAATCTATAAAATTAATACTTCTCTCAACCTATTGTGGCAAGTAACAAAGACTAGAAGGGAAAAAAATCTTTTTTTCAGCTTGGGTACAATGTGTATGACAGAGCTGTGTCTAGTCATTTTCACTGTTTGTCTGGGTCTTTCACCTGACAGCTAGAGCGTGAGAATTTTTTTTTAAACATGGTAAAATCACAAAAACAGGGTCCTACTTATAACTCACTTTTAAAACTAACTAGGGCTAAAGTTTTCAAATGTATTTAAAGATGCAGATAGGCACTGAGCAGTTTAGATGCCTAAATTCCACTGATTTCAATGGGAATCAAGTAACTAACCTGCTAGGCCAGATTTTCAAAAGCATCCAAAGTGCCTTATCACTGGAAACTTAAGCAACAGCTGAGCAGTGGTTTGGAGAAGGTCAGTGGCACCTAATTAGCCTGCCTAATTCCTAGTGATTTCAGTGGGAGTTTTCTAGTGGCAGTTTCAGACATGCCTAAGTCCCTAGGAAGGTAGAAGCTTTTGAAGTTTAATCTACATTTCAAGTTGGGGTTGTATCATAGCACAGACAAGACCAATACAAATTCTTATTACTGACAAGCCCCTTAAATGCACTTTGATCTATGCTGTGTGTTTTAATTTTCACCATTTTTCTTATGACAGCTGGTATAAAGATAAGGAGCTTCTGGAATACTCATATCCTGGTTACTTAGCCTTAAATGATGACCACATGAGCATTATTGCCAATGCAATTAATGAAGGAACCTATACCTGCATTGTGAAGAAAAGACAAAGAATCCTGACTACCTATTCCTGGAGGATTAGGGTTAGGCACTAACAAGGGTCTTGAATGAGGACTTTAGTTACTGCTAGTTATGTTTGACAAAACCCCAACCTCTTCAGCATTTTGTTGAACCTCCAGCAGAGCAGCTACCAGTGGTTGGGCAAGAAACTTGGACACTGGGACCTGATCACTGGAAAAATTCTCCTCCAAGAGTTTACTATTTATCAAGAACATGCTGCTGCAAGAGAAAAAAAAATCTTGAAGCCAAGATGACCCAGGTAATTAAAAACTAACCAATCCTTCACTGGATTAATGAAACCTGGATTTAGATTAAAAAAAGGACTGGTTAATGTTCCAGGGTTTGTCTTAATGTCAAACATTTCTTTGTATGTAAATAACTTTCTAAAATGCCAATATATAGCATTAGAGGGGCTTGAAACAAAAGACTGATGCCTGGCTGTATTCTCCATGGATGCTGGTATTCAAGCACTGAAGGAGTGGGGGGGTCTAACTCCTGAATGAGCTTTTTCCAGAAACTCATTTTTATAGGGGAAATTTCTCTGATTCCAAATGTTGCATTCCCTGGCTATTTTAGTTATATATCTTCCCCCCTATACATTTTTCTGTGGTTTGCATTTATCACAATGTGTTGTTTACCTCTGTCTGTAGCCTCCAAACCACCAATAAATCACTAAAATAATTACGGAAATGCTTTTGTTTCTTGAATCAAGTAAACATCTGATGAGTAATGGGACAACCTCCCCCCCCCCCCCAACAAAAATGATTACTTTGCAATGATGTATGCATTAAAACAGTAGTTGAGCTGAACTTAATTACATATTGAACACCTATATTTACAGTAATAGGTTAACTAGAGGACAGAGCCTTTGACATAGCTCTATTTGCAGTGGAGCTAAGTTGCTTTACCCCAGTCAAGGGTGTGGGCCCTGTTCATCTTTGTACCACATTCCTTCCCCCACCAATATATAGGAACTATTTCTTATACTACTGCACTTCCATTGTACAGCTGGCTTAGAATGGAGTGTTCCCGGCTTGCAAACTTCCTTCTTTCCAAGGGCTTTTCCCTCTCCCCAGTCTATTAGCTCAGGGAGTCCACTACCCCTGCCAATGACTGGTTGGTCCCTGCAACAAGTGTATTCAGTCCTGTTTCAAATGACTCAAGAAGTAGGCTTTCCACCACTGCCCTGGGCTGTTCTACAGTCAAATAGACCTTACCCTTCAGGTGGTTTGTTTTTTTTTTCTTGTGCTCAGCTTCATCCTTTTACTTATACAATTCTTCCTCAGGGCTTGCAAATTCTAAAGCAAGTCTCCCCCACACAAGGAAGGGGTTTCAATGTCTCCTCCCAAGTCAGTCCCACCATCATTATTATTCTCTGAATTCTAATTTGTTGATGGTCAGGTAAAGGCCATCAGTAATATTATGGAGGTGCTGAAAACTCTGGTGTTTTTGAGTTGAGAGTTGCACTTAATCCTGCTTTATGTTCCCCTTGTCTCACCTGCCACTCCATTTTAACATACATCATCTAGGGCTACATAGAAATGGTACCAGAAGCTCACATTTTGCTTTCTCCCCTGCCATACTTCATTGCTAGCTACCATCCTAGGCAGTTTGGACATTGCTGTTTCCCATTGGCCATACATTTCCAAGACTCATTGAACCTGAACAAATAGAACTTTAAACTCATTTCCTGCCCTCATTATTTTACATTTGGCAACTGCAAACATCATTCACATTTAACTAAGGGAGAGTTTACCACCTACAGGAAAGGGGTAAAAGATTGTAAATAAACCCACACCTCACACTAATCCCTGGCTCTGATGCATTTTTCTTGCCATAAACTCTAAAGAACAAGGGGACCAATTTAAGAATGGAGTGAGTGGCCTATACAAGGAGGGAGCTGAAGAATACCTGTCCTGGCAGTTCTCTCTCAGACCATGCTTGTGTCCATTTCAGGAAAGACAACACAATTAATTCAAAGGCTGGATGATAATCTAGTGAAGTCCAGCAGTTGTGTGTGTTGAGAGATGTTTGTGCTAAACAGACAGGTACAACTATACCAGTATAAATTGCCCTGTGGACAACTTATTCTGGAATAAAAGTGACACGTACTAAACTGTGAAAAGCTGATCTTATTCCAGAAAGTGTCCAGAGGGGTTTATACTGCCACAATAATCTCACTTTAAATCCATACCTTAGCTATACTGTTATAACTCTACTGTATATACAAGCTCTAGAAGATAGAACAAAGATACTGCTATCTCCCACTGCCTCATTATGCCCAAGTATATTACAGGAACAATATTTCCCCCAGCTGCTGAGTAGCTCAGACATTTGAGTGGAATAAGGGATGTGAAAGAATTTAAAACAGTCTAAGCATGAGGACAGACACTCTGGCCCCTACTGAGGTGATTGGTGGAGCACAGGGAACTCATCATACTTTCTGATTAAGGTTTTTTTGTTTGTTTAACTGCTGCTGTAACTAGGGTTCTTTCCCAAATTTCAGGATTAATTTAACAACCACATGTGATGTTATGTCAAAATAGACATCTTAAAGCTGCAGCAAACTCAAATTACAGAACCAGCTTTATTCCATCAGTGTTAACCAAAATGTTCTTAGGTTACTTACAGTGCTGTGGGGTTAAAGTGAACTTTCATCTACCCAGACAAGAAAAGATCTGAGGAGGGAAAAGGAAAAAAAATAAGTTTCTTTTTAGGGTCTGGGGGGGTCAGTATCAGCTTACACCCAAATCTCACTTTGAGACTCAAATGTTTTGCTAAAAGTCCCTGCCTTGTATTATGTTTGAGATAGAGAAGCCAGGAGCTACAATTTTCCACCCATCACTCAGTGTGGATTTCAATCTATCATCTCCAGCTTCCTGTGACGCCGTGTCAATCTCTCTATGCCCCAGCTCCCCATCTGTAATAGATGGATAATGTTTCCCCTGCCCAAGAGGGGTGTGAATTCATTAGCGTATCTAAGCTGCTCTGATAGTGTGTATCACAGAAACATGACTCCACTCTTGGGAATAGCACCACAGGCCTTTACTAGGGATTAACAGAGACCCCATGACATGTCACAGGGGTTCTGAGAGAGTGGATCCCAAAGGAGTACGTTGTGGAGAGATGAGTATTTTGTTTATAGGCTTCCTGTAGAGCTAAAAGTCTTCTGCTCAGCTGTTTTCCCACAGAGACAGGCTGGCTGTCGCTCACATGGATGGTGGAGGAGGGAATGCAGGAAGTGGCTTGCTTAGCAAAGGAGAGGCTCTACACACCATCCAGCCCTGCCATACTACCTAGATGCCATTCATACAGGGGGGGTAGGCACAGCGCACCAATAATCTAAACCACCAGCATTAACTAACCATGCCAACAAACCTACTAAATTTCTAGTCATTGATAGCATCTTCCTGGAAAAGCAAGATAAATGCAAGCAAGCACTTTTAAGAAATATTTCAGGCCTTCAAAGAGCAAACAAGTGCCAATCCTCCCAACTTTGCACAATATAGGAAAATCAGATATTTAAAAGCCTTGTATATTCCCAATCCTCTCACCCAGCTTTGATACTGAAAACACTTCACCATGGTGGAATTATATTCTCATGGTAAGAAATGTAGTTAAATTTCACCTCTGCTGTTATGACATTTGATTACTCTACTCTTGTAATGCCTGCACATTTTGAGGATAAAGTCCTGCTATTTCCTCTCATGCTCACAGGGGCCAGTGTTGAAGGCTTATGGAAACACAACACCAGACTGAATTCAAATGCTTGAAAAGAGTGGTCTCAAACCAATTCAACATTACATTCCCTGAACAAACTGTCTTCAAAGTATTTTCTCACTATATTTCAGAGCTTAAGTAAAATTAAAAAACAAACTTACCCCTCTTAAAGGCCCAGCTTTAATAGGGAAAAACACCTGACCAGTCACACCTGAAATGTATATGTAGGGCCTATTAAAAAAAAATGAAAATATTAGTCATTGCTGGGAAAACATGATTAGCATTTCACTATTTTAATCAATTTTTTTTCTTACAAATGTATTTAGTGCGAATAAACAAACTTAGGACTCAGTTTTATAATAAAAAATTGATTTAGCTACTTTGAGGGTACAGGAACATAAAATAAAAAAAATCTTTTTTGTATGGACAAGTCAAACTAGGATCATACACAGTAAGCACTCCATATGGAAAAACAGACATCTGAATTAAAAGGTTTTCTTTGCTTGTTACAGTTAGCCGAGGCAGACCACTTGGAATGCCGTTCCACAGAAGCAAGTAGCAATATTCTCCTCCCCTGAAACATCTGGAATCACACACTTTTCAAAACCAGACCAAATTCCCATCTTAATCCATCTTTAAATTTGTTTTACTAAAAAATATCTTTGACATCTATAAATAACCCTGTGTTGCTGGGAATCAGACTTTTCCAGGTGCAATGTCCATGGGTGGCTATAGCTGCTCTTGCCAAGGGAACAATACAAAAGTTACGGTGATGTGCAAAGTTTACAGTCGAGCTTGACACAATATAAAGTCACATTTTTAATCCTTTATCAGTTATTGTGCAGGTCACTGCCAAATGTTCTCCTGCTCTGCAGTCTGAAACTCAGACTCTGTAGTACAGAGTCTGCTTTTCCATACATTAACTGCCACATACCCTCAATACAGTGCAATCTTGCCAAAATCCAGCATGTTTCAGAAGCAGACAGGTAACAAGACTAAAAATCTCCCTCCCCTCCCCACCCCCATTCACTGCAAATTAGAAAATTAGGCCTAAGAAAATATTTTATACAATTTACATATTTCTATTTTCCTCCAAATCGCGCTCTATATAAAAATCCTGTTTCTAGGCTCTGATCCAGCAAAGCGCTTAACTTTAAGTACATGAATAGTTGCACTGAAATCAATGGGACTACTCATATAATTCAAATTAAGCACTTTACTGGATTGGAGCCTAATTCTAATTGCATGAACATCCAACTTTTTATAGTATTCCTTTCTGACATCTCAGTTATAAATTAGAAACACGTAAGAGTACAACATTCCAGGACAATTCCTATGGAAGGTAGCACTGTAAATTCAGTACACCTACCTTTTCTTTTTTGGGAAAAAAGGGGAGACATTACCAAGACAACCTATAGAAAATACTAAAGATTTAAATCTTTTTGATTTATAAAATATTGCAGCTCTTGTTCTGTACCACAGCCATTGTGAATATATACATACAGTAGGTCAAACAGTGAAGTGGTCAATCCATCAGAAACCACTTGGGGCCATCAGTGCGCTCAAAAAAGGTCAGTAAGTATTAAGCGCAGCACAACATGGCTCTCTCCAAAGCACAGAATAGGAGAGACACCTCAGAAATGCCTTTAGGGTTTCTTGCTCAAATAAGCAACGGAATTCAAACAGATGATAATCTTTACAAAAGAGCTTTTCTACCTGTGCTGACAATATGCTTCAATTTGTGTAAGCGCAAATGGGGATGATGGAGAGAGAAAAATGTCTCTAAGTTTCCTCTCTAGAAGATTTAGTGCCTCTACCATCCAAGTCTGGTGCAGGTGAAGAAAATGAAATCCTTCACACTGTTGAACAATTAAAAATGGATTTTAATTCTACAAATTTACAAGCAAAAAAAATTAAAAAGTAAAAAAACAAAACCAGTTCCGAGATTGTACTTCAAGTTTTCCTTTTTGAATTTTTGTAATGATCCTTGGCTTTTCAGATTCATTCATTCCAGTCCCCTGAATGAAATGCAGCAGTTATATTCCACACCCAGCAAGATGACATCTGGCTATTTCTGTGTAAAAGAGTCTTCCTGATGCGAAGGACAAAACTGGAGCACTTTGAAATCCATTCATCAACAGCATGGTTGAAGTCAAAGCTCTGTCTTTTTTCCCTCCTCATATTAAGTTTAAAACTTGAGGCTGAAGCCAGGTCCTGCTGCCGATGCTCCTTGATTTGTGGTAGTCAGGTGAAAACCTGTATCTTTCAGATCATCATCACCCTGTGAAAATGAATATATAATTCATGTGTTTATAAGAAAAATGTGTCTCACTGTTCTAACACTACAATAAAAACAAAGTGAACATACTATGCGTAGGATACAGGAAATACCATGTTAAATTTAATGGAGTTTTATTCATGTTATTCAATCAACACTCCAGGGCTATATTTCCAAAAGGACTTCATTATAATTTCCTATTTTGAATGCTTATTTTTGAGTGCCTTTATCTCTGAGCATACAAAAACTATTGTGACTGCACTATCTACATTGGTAAATCAGCACATTAGCCAACTGATCAAACGAAGTTTGGGCACATCTGCCATTTGAGATTTTACACCCTCAAAATTATGGATATAGAAACTTACATCAGTCTGTTCACAAGTGATCAAAAGAAGCTTGAGCACAACCAATAAAATGTATCATCTAACATATACTGGATTTGGGAAGGGAGAGAAGGTAGCTCTGAATGAGGAGCCTGAAGCGTATAATGAACGAGATTTTGCAGCGGATCCAAATGGCTATGGCTTCTCAAGTCAAGCTTAGCAAACAGGAACATAGGAAGCCTGGAAAGGATACGAGCCTCACTTTTCTCTAGCTTTTATGGACTATTCCCCCTGCACCTTGGTGCCTGCAATCCACCAGGCATGGGACTTCAGTCTTCATCCATGATCAAAATGCCACCACGCTTGCCACATTCACTTTTTAAGAACAATGAACTTGCTAGTAAGTCTAATGATTTCAAACCCAATAAGGTGATACAGTCCAGTCTATCAGTTTTCCCAACAATAGTGCCAGGGGACACAAGAAGGGACAGTAGAAGATTCTATGCTGGATTACCTCAAAATTTGGTTCTTTACCAATTTAGGAAACTTACCAATTGACTATACCCAAGTCCTCCCTCTGGAGGTCGGGGGCTTGTGCCACGCTTAACTCTTTGTTGTTCACTTTTTGCTGGCCAGGTTGGAAACATGGATGGGTCAATAGGAAGGGGAGTCTCTCGGAAATACTCATGCTTCAAACCATCTTCAGCAGTGATTCTTCTGCCTGGATAGTATGTCAAGAACCTGAAAATTATTCAAAGGGATGGAGTTAAAAAAAAGGCAGAGAAAAAGGGGAAAAAATATGCAGACATCCAGTTTAAGATATTCCCATTTTCTGAAAAAGGATTATTTATAAAAGTAAATAAAAACTGGAACTATCAGCTAGTTAAATTAAATTATTTTTCAGAGGTACCAATACCATCCACACTCAGCACCACTAAAGCCAAAAATAATCCTTTTTGAAGATACATTTGTTGAGTTGTAGAGCATCAGACACCTCCGGAAAAGCATCTGGATGAATGAGAAGTCAGATATAGCTTAGAA
Source organism: Mauremys mutica (assembly GCF_020497125.1). NCBI lineage: Eukaryota > Metazoa > Chordata > Testudines > Geoemydidae > Mauremys > Mauremys mutica. The sequence continues at coordinate 6,491,325 of NC_059092.1, read as the reverse complement.
AGGATCTAAAGTGGTTCAGTTAACACAATTTTATATGCTGCTTCACTCTTTAGTAAAGATGACTCTTACGCAATTCTGTAATGTAACCTGACCAGTCAATTCGTGGTCAACTATTTCAAGCACTTAACAGTACAAAAGGTTTGTCTCTATTGTGCCATATACCAGGCTCAGCAGAATATGACCGTGATACTGCAAACATTTGGAGCGAGAGAGAGATTAGTCCCTCTGACTTCAATAATATGTGTAAAGTTAAGCTTGTGCAGGACCATGGCCTACATACATGCAGCCTGCACTAACGATCTCTTCTAAGAGATAAACCCATATTAACCAAAGTAAGTGAGAGTTATACAACACTGCACTGACAACCATCTTTACTAGTTTCAGAGTAGCAGCCATGTTAGTCTGTATCCGCAAAAGGAACAGGAGTACTTGTGGCACCTTAGAGACTAACAAATTTATTTGAGCATAAGCTTTCATGGGCTGTAGCCCACGAAAGCTTATGCTCAAATAAATTTGTTAGTCTCTAAGGTGCCACAAGTACATCTTTACTAGGACAGACTTTGCCTGGTCCCTTGGCAAGTTACTTAAGGGATTCAAAGTAATATTGTTATACTCATTCCAAAGAAAAATAAGCAACAGCCGATTGGCATGTTTAGTGGCTAAATTGAGAGGACTGAAAATCCTCTTTTACAAAAGATGACCGAAGACTTTCCATAAGACCTGGTACCTGAATCTGTCCTTTCCAGGTACATACGCATGGCATGAAATCTAGGAAAACTTTCTGGAGAAAAAAACCCCTCAAGCCACTGCCAGCATCTTTTAAAAAAAAGAGCAGGAAGAGAGGATCTGGGGTCTACAGGTAGAACTAATTATGAAGGCAACCAGAACAGCTGATTTAACAGAATTGACAAAATACAGATTTTTCCCCCCCCTAGCTTTCCACTTTCCTCAAATGAATTCTAAGATCTGTTTCCTTGTCCTTCCCACCCCTTCCAGTTTAACTGTAACATTATGACTTCACTGTTGATATCAATGGCCATCAGTAAGCTGCAAGAGGGAAGACTCACAGGACAGGATAATTAAATGCAATATGGATGATCTAAACTACTACTGGGAAAACAAACATTATATTTTAGGACTCCACTGTGCTGGCAGAGCCGAGAACTGGAATAAGAAGAGGTGTTACATGTCAGGATTCAGGTTCACTAGGTGTAGCTATGTGAAGGCCAAGAACAGAATTTAGGGAGTTGATAATTCAAGACTTGAGATGCATCAGTCTCAGCTTCCTGAGAAATTAACCCAAAAGAAAGCCATGCCTTGATGCAGGACTGGAAATACTCCATAATTATAAGGCTGTAATAAACAGGTTCTTCCACTATTCCAATAGAAATTTACACTTACTTGTTCATGAGATCAAAACCTGGATCAGAAAGGAGTGCCCCAAACCTCTTGCGCAAGTTGTTATAGGGATACTCTGTGAATGTCATCTTCTTTACAGCTGGCAGCTCATTGTACCCAGGCCAGATTTTCTCACTCGGGGTACCCAGGTCCTGCAAATCAAAATATTATCTCAGAAGAATATACACACCACAGTGCATCTTTCTTGTTCCTTCCCCATATATGATTTGATAAATATCAGGAGAACACATAAAATAAAAGCACAGTCTTTAAGAACATACTGACCACATGTATATGCTGAACAACAAGGTGGCTCTGTTATATCTATATCAGAGCTGGGAGGGGGCATTTATTTGCTTACTATATCCTTCTAGAGCAGCGCTGGGCTACAACAATTATCAGTGACTCCAAGAGTATCAGTTACCTTAAAAACTTTGTTAATCTGGTCAATTTCTGATTTTCCTGGAAACAGCGGTTTCTGAGTTAACAGTTCTCCAAATATACAACCTACTGACCACATGTCTATTGCAGTGGAGTATTCCTGAAAATAGATAAAATGCACAAGTTACAGGAGGAATTATTTTACGAGACCCAGTTTGCCAGCCAACTCAATGATGATTTGACTACTTAGGTCACTGTACATTATAATTATTTCACCGCATGTGAACCATGCATATTCTCAAGTAAAAGTTACTGTGGATGATAAAATAATTGCTTATTATACACAAACACCACATACTGAAATGTGACACTCACGAAAATGTCACCCCTTTTTCCTCATCCCACGTTGAGAATCATTCCCATCACAACTAGCGGAGGGAGTCCTAGCCACTGCCCTGTCATACATTAGCACTGTGTTCTGCATTTGACTCCAAGAATAGTCTCAGTTTAAGGGGCAAAAATCTGACCACAACCGCAGAGCTCTCTTCCTAAACAAAAGTAGTCTTTTCACCTGTAACAGCCTGACATATTGCACAGCCCGATTAATAAGATAGGATGAAAGTCTTGGACCCAAAGCATAGGTTCTCTCTGACTCTTGCACCATCTGCTTTTGTGATTCTTGCAGTGTTTTTTCTCCCAACCCACATTCTACTAACCAGCCCACCAGCTAGAGTTTCATAAAGGCCTCTTCCAAGTCTGCAGTATGGATCGGCTAAGCAGCAGGTAGATACCGTGATCAAAGTGGTGCCAAATGCTTTGCTTTGCTCTTTAAAGCAGTGCATCAAGCTTCCACATGTTGTAGAGAAAGGGAGTAAGATGCCCACCCTGCTGTCCCCTCCCCATCTCCAAAAATCAAGCAATCCAGTTCCCTATATGGGACTGATGAACACCACCAATCTCTAGCAGTAAAACCCTGGTAGTTCTCTCCTATTCATATTCCAAAGAAGTATAGTTACACCCATCAACCTCCCTTCGGAAGCATGTAACCTTTTTAGCTTATGGGAAACCAAATAAAAATTTCTCCACTGAATTAGCAATTAAAGTATGGTTTCAGCTCCACATTTTTCCATCTCTAAATCTAGTATGAAAAATCATCCTTTGTATGGCAACTACAAAATAAATAAGGGGGGAAAAATCAAGACGCTTTAAAGAATAATTGCCATCTTAGCTCAGAGATGGACAGGAAGAAACATACCTTGGCGCCAAGTAACAGCTCTGGTGCCCTGTACCACAGTGTCACAACTACAGGTGTATAAGGCTTCAGAGGTGACCCATACTCTCGGGCCAGTCCAAAATCTCCAACCTGAATGAGAATGGATTATCATTAGCACTATCCACTAAAAAACGTGCGTTGTGCAGTCATTTTCCCCAACCCTCACTCCCTTAAAAACAGTTAAATTTGCAAGAAATTAGCAGAATAAACCACTGATTTAAGTTAGCCTTGTAAAATTCTGCTTCCTCACTCATCCAAGAACAGTAATTTACTTTGACTGGTAAGGCAAATATATATATTTTTTTCTATTACTGACCATCATGGCAACGGTCTAGTAGATTTTCTCCCTAGGCTGCTAAATTTTCATGGCAGAAAAAAAAAATCAATATTAGATGGTGCTAATTGCAATCACATAACAGCAAAATTTCATACAGTGTAAAAAAGATCGGTCTTCTTCAGGAAAGGAAACAGCACAGGCTGCACACTACATTAATAACCGAAGGTTTCTGAATAATAGTAACTTTGTAATTTTGCCTCTGGATATTAGAACTGTGAAACTGAGGAAGACTGTTATATCCTGATCCTACTTGTTGCATACCCTTCCAATATTTTTTTTTAAATAAATTAAAAAATGTGTAATCTGTCCCCAAGCGTGAACACTCACCTTTTAATGTTATTTCCTTCAACAGGAAGAAAAATACTACAATTTAGCACTTATAAGTACTTTTCAATTAACATATTAAGTCTTACAATATCCTTGGGAGTTAAAAAAGTGTTATTCCTATTTTACAGATGGAGAAATTGAGGCACAGAGACTAAACAATTTATTTAACGTCACACATGTAGTAAGAAGAGGGCCTGAAACATAAGGCCTTGTATTAGAGGCCTGAGGCCTGGGCTAAGGTAGCTAAAACCTTGCTGATATGAAGCAAAGTCAAACTGTGAGCAAGAAGCAGGCCCTGCTCACAGAATTTGGCAAGCACAGGGCTGATATGGCAAAAACACATACTTCTAAGAGGTGGTAGGCACAACACACTCAGGTAAACACATTCCAGAAGGGTGGTACCAGAACACCCCAATAACCACATTCCCCAAAGACAACAGGAACATGTGGACCAATCTTAAGGATAGGGTCAGGATGACTGCATGATGGATAGAGATGTTTTGATTGAACCAACAGGTACAAGGCAATGGGTAGCGCCCTAATACATCAGAAGGTGGCAACCTGATACGTCAGAGGGTGCCGCGTAACTTATTTGTATTGGTGTCTAAAGATGCATCTCAGAGGGAATGTCTGGCCTAGGGGATAGTGGAAAGTCCCGACACTAACTGAGCCAGTCCAGTGTCACGAGCAAACGTGTTAGTATACCTGTAACCACTGAGCTGGGGCATTAGCACTGTGCTTCGTTGGCAATAAACCTGACCAAGTGCCTTCGTTACGAACCAAGTCTGTGGATTTGTTGGGTAGTTTGCGCGAGGTCTGTTGTTCCAGCTCTCTGCGCAGAGCTGGGACAGCACATGGGAGAACACACACACCCCCAAACAACTGACAACACCACATATGGGAAAAGAACCCTGATCTGGCTCCTAGGTATGTTACTATAAAAACTAGACAGTACTTCCCTTGACCAATAAACCATGTTTGTTTATTGGTCATTTCCTGGCATAAAGCCTACAACCATGACAGGGCAGTCTCTGTATCTAATGGAAAATTTTATTCTATTTTGCAACAGTAGGTTTTCTTGCATGCTACAGCTGCAAGAATGGAAATGCAACACACACTTCAGATATTAACTGCTATCATGCAATGAAGTTCAAGGCCTTTAAAAAAAACCCCACAACATTGGATCCTTACTTTTAAAATGCCTTTATGACTCAGCAGCAGGTTGGAGGTTTTTAAGTCCCGATGAAGTATCCAGTTGTCATGAAGGTGCTTGACTCCACGTAATAACTGAATCATCAAAGTTTTCACTTCACCTGGAAGGATGAAAGAAAGAACCTTGTGTGTTCGGTTCAAAGATGAAGTCTAGTAGTACTATGTTTTTTGAAATAGTTAACTCAAGAGCACAGAACAAAACATACATAACCAAAGTAAGTACTAGTTATGCATTTAATTATTAAAAAAGAACCAGCATGGTTTACAGGATTAAGGGGAAAAAAGCAAGGGCCTTTATCAATATGGACCGAATCCTGATCCCACTGAAGTCAATTCAAAACTCTCAATGACATAAATGGTGTCAAGATTTGGCCACAGAATTTTAGCACAAGATAGTGAATGAAATGTGTTCAGTTTAGTGTTTATAGCACAACCCATGCAGAACAGGCATTTCTCACAATGCCTCGGTGACAGTCAAACAAATCAGATAACGCTAACGTGCCTAAGTTAGCAGAGACACTGGAATTGCTTTTCAAGGGTACAGAGTGATTCTTCCAGGAGCATCTGAGGAAGCTCACACTGCAGCACATTCAAATTGGAGGAATATGGTACAGTTCTGGGTACAATTAGTTAAATCCCCAAATATTTAATTTTTCAGGAACTAATCTTGTTGCATAAAGTTACGAGAATGAAGTCTTTAATACCTGTGTTTCCCATGACACCTAATATTTGAAGTGAAATAACTAAATCAAGTAAACCTGCAACCCTAATGAATCAATCAAGGCAACTTCCCCATCAGTTTATATATTTGCTTCATCATCCATTATCATATATGTTGCAGTAGCACCCAAAGGCCCTGACCATCATCAAGGCTACATCATGCTAAGGGCTGCATATATAAAAAAACATAGGCTGGAATTTTCAAAAGAGCCTAAGGTAGTTGGCTACCCAAATCACATTGAAACTGAATGGGAATTGGGTACGACACTTCCTATAGGCTCTTTGCAAATCCAAACCATAGATTCTTGGGATGCTCGTATATTATAGTGATGGTCACTGATCTAAGATTCTAAATAGGGAGGCCAGACAGGTAGAAAAATGAAACATTCCTGTTTCAAAGAGCTTTCAGAACAAGTTCCATCTCAATGACATATTCTGTCCCACGCTAAGCCAAAAATGTGCCAGTATAACTCAGGGACATATTATATTGATGTTCTTGTAATTCACATGATTTTTGCTTGGAAAGTTGAAGGAGGCTAGGAAATACAGTACCTGGTAAAAATGGCTGTTTCATGGTTTCCATCAGACTCTTGAGGTCATGTTCTACATAATTCATTACGATATAGATTTTATCCATATTACTGCCCACAACAATTTCCTAAGAACAAATACAGCATATTATCAAGGAAACCAAGCAATATTTATAAACAGTTAAGGATGGCTGTCAGGAATGTATTAGCAGGTGGAAAAAAAAGGAACATCAAATTTATAAAATTCACAGGACATGTATGACACTGAAGTGTTCTAGACAAGTTCATTTTTTATACGTTTTAAACAGATTTTATAGACAAAAATGAACTATTTGATTATACAAGGCACAACTGCATACTGAAAGAAACAAGCTCTAATGAGCAAATACTGTACTTAAATCAGACCATTATAGGGCATTTTAACAGTCAAAGAGTAACTCTTCAAGAACAAAATGAATGTTAATATACAAGTATTAGTTGTCTTACTCTAACAGTGACTATATTTGGGTGCTGTGCTTTCAGAATGGTGTTTATTTCTCGTAGAGAGGTAATGGGAAAGCCTTCTTTTTCCTTTTCCATTTTCAGTCGCTTCAGAGCCACAATTTCATCTACAAAGAAAATAATATCTTAAATAAAGAACCCAAATTAAATAGCTAATCAAAGACACGTGAAGAGGGCACTTCTAACAGCACAGTAAATATTTTACTGTCTTTTTCAATGGAAGTCCTTATCCAGGCATTATATTAGCTTTTGTGTTAAAGACTGGACTAGACTGAGGTCATGGATAAGAATAAAACCCAAAGCAATTTTTCTCTCATATCATTTTCTAGGATTGCTGATTATAGGTTTTATTATAGTCCAATAAAACACAAATGGAAAGAGAAGAAACAAAACTACTACTGTACTATATGATTTGCCTCTCATACAAACATTGACAACTTCCCAACAGTTGCTGGAAGGAAAAAAATGCATCTTGGGTTAAATTCACCCCTCTGAAGAAGGCCAGCACCACTTAATGCCTCAAAATATTAGTGTGAATTATCTACATTGTGCTAGCACTTACAGGTTCAAATCAGGGGTCAGGACCCCATTGTGCTAAGCACTGTAAAGCACGTACCAAAAAAGGCAGTCTCTGTCCCAAAGAGCTCACAGTGTAAAAGTAATACAGGATTTAAAAGAGGAATAGGCTTTATGCTAGCCCCTGCAGAGGTGAATTTTTCCCCGTATGAATTAATTCTATATGGCGAGAATATAAAATTAACAGTTGAAATGTGAATCATTAGATAGTAAAGTACCCCTATTTATTATATATGTCAATTACAGCGATCAAAGACATCTTTGGCATGTTGTGGTGTTGACTTGCATAGACTCAGAAGTGAGTGAGCACTTACAGTCATGGCACCTCTCCTTTTGTAAACCATTTCAGAGAGTAATGTTAATGTCAGCCTCAGAGGAAGGCCACATGCCATGTAGGCTAGAGGAGGAAGTGGCCACCGCAGCTATATAACACAAGGAATGAATTTAAAGAAAATAATACTTTCCATTTGTACAATTCCTTTTCAGAGAGGATTTTAAAACCCTTAAAAAACCAATGAATTCTCACTCTATCCCTGTAAGGATGCTATTACCCCAAACTTGCAGATGGAGGAATTTAAAGTTTAAGTTACAGCAAGCGAGTGGTAGAACTGGGAATAACCATAAATCCTGTCTCCAAGTCTTCTGATCTAAATATCAGAACAAACTTCCTCTTAACAAACTGCTTGTTTTGCTCAACACAACAAAAGTTTACAAATTATAGGGTTTTTTTGTTTGTTTTTTTACTGTCTGTCAGATATATTTTAATATGTATATCAATTTTAAATGTATATCTCTACATATGAGCCTTCTGGTGAAAAGAGCCAGCTTGCAGGAAAGTAATATTATTTGTGACAGCAGCAGTATGCGGAAATCATATCAGAGATGATAAGACAGTTTGCATCTTGCTGTATCGGCTGCTGTACACAATGAAAAGAAGTGATACAGAATTAGCTTACATTTGGCTTTTGCATTACTGGTATCAAATGGGATAACTTTTCAGCAAGACAGCTACCACCAGAAGCAAGTTAAAAAAACCTGGATTTTATTTATTTATTAAGTTTTCAAATACACACCACAGTTTATACCTGGTGAGAAGTGTTTCTCAGCATGTGAGCTTTTTAACTACTTATTAAAACAACTTTAGTTTCCTTCAAACAAGAATTAATGATGGACTTCAAAGCAAACTATAAAAGTGAGCTAACCACAAATTTCTGTAAAGAATGTCCACCACACACAAACCACTTCTTTTATAAAACCATTTAAATCATTTTCCATACCTATAATGACACCTATTGGTGTGTCTACAACTAATCAATTGACAGATCACCCTGCTATGCTCAACTAAGTCTAGTAGCTCGGAAGCAGGAAATCTTTATCTATAGGGCTAAAAATCAAACTCTTGTCAACAATTTCTACATGACTACATCCAATAAAAAGACACTGAATATCTTTATAAGAATCTTATTTCAAATGCACACCACACTGAGGGGCAGGAGTCACTCATGAAAAAGAGCAATAATAACTAAAAATAATATTTTAAACAGTCTTTTCTTATTAGTGGGGGATTTAGAAAATTATTTTGCCTTAGACCATAACTCTACAATGATTAACAATCAAATCCGAGAACAGAGTAGGTTAAAGCACACACTTATCCAACTATTCGCCCACTTCATTATATCAGAACATTTGATACAAGAAGGGGATAGACTGGTCTTGTGGTTAAAGATCAGGACTGAGAGCCAAGAAATCTGGGTTATATTTCCAGCTCTACCGCAGTTTCCTGTTATGTTCCTTACAGAGTTATTGTACGGCTTAATTCTTTCACATTTTTAGAACACTTTTAGGTCCTGGGATAAAAGACTCTACAGAAATGCAAAGTATTATTACATTAAGTTTGCACAATGTTTATACTTAACTTCAAAGTTACCTTCCAGAAAAGACTATTTTCCTATATTGAATGACACGCTCCTCAAAGTTGAGAGTTTAGCGCAGATCCCATGCCAAGCACTCAGGATATCTAATAAGCCAGCACAAGTACTTAACATGACATCATGACATCCAACTTTGGACTCCCTTGTTTAACGCTGTATACTGCATCACCCACTGTACAAGTACTTTTGTTACATTTCATTCATATTGTTACCATCGTCTTAATGCTTAAATTATCCACTGCACTAACACTGGAATGTAATATCATGTTGATCATAATGCGGAAGGTTAATATTGTTCTGAAGAAAAAAGATCTCCAGAAGAATTTCAGCACCCACAGTACAAAACAGGGGGAGCACAAAGTGATTATGTTGCATGCAAGAGAATATTCAAAATAATTAGCAACTTCAAGCACAGATGTTTGTTTTCCAAACTGCAGATCCCTAAAACATACAACTTCCCTGTGGATCACCAAGAGGTGTAGCCCTAAGATGGGTCACTTAAGTTTTTTTAATATTACGTAACACTTTGCCCTTAATGCTTAATAAGTATTGTGAAAACATTATGAGACCACTTAATGAACACAACATTTTTAGCACTGTTTTAAACAGGCACACTTGTACCAACCAGTTTTTTTGTCTTTTGCCCTGTACACCACACCATATGTTCCTTCTTCAATCCTGTTCAAACACTGAAATTCCTCCACACTACGACATCCCTGAGAAAATAAACAGAAATTTAGTCACTAGGATTTACTTTTTTAAAGACATATAAGACATAGTAAGGCAGACTTTATATGAACAGTTTGTTATCCCAGAAGAATACAAAATAGATCTATGCCCAGGAAAACTATATTTTTTTTGTTCCAAAGCATTTTTACCTAGTACTCTAAGAAAGTGTCCTTTCAGAAACAAAAACTATGTTTAAAAAAAGATTAAAATATTCCAGCTCAATAGCTCCTAAGCCTCATTCATTTCTACACATGCTGAAGAAATGAGGATTTCAGTCTCAGCAGCAGAGGACCTAGTTCAGCACCTTAGATTGATGTCTCTCAGGCAGGCCAATGAGCTGCATTTGCATTCCCTAAGCATATGCTGATCTTAGCCATTGACAGCAAAAAGAGATAGGATCACATAAGTCTTCATTGTCCAGATCAGTGTTTCTCAACAACCAGTCCGGCACTGATCCCTGAGATCTGCCTGACACAGTTTAGGAAGGCAGCAAGCCGGTCCCCAGTCTCAAAGGCTGAGAAACAGTGGCCTAGATACTTCCTCTTGTTAAAATAAAGGTGGCATAGTAATATACAAATTACTTCCCATTTTACTTTCGTGTAAATGTAAAACATGCATAGATCTATCTAGATCAAATGCTCAGTTACAAATGTATTATGTGTATATCAGTATTCTACATCTATATGAGTCATATGTTGCTGCACTAGCGCACAACATTGCAATACTGATCTGATGAGGTCTATCTAGTCCACTATTCTGTGTCTGGCAGTGGCTAGTAAAAGTTGTTTCAGAGAAAGATGTGCACACAAAAAAACCCACATAAAGAACTGTCCACAGGGGAAGTTTTTTCCTGAATCTCAATCAGTTGGAGCTTTTGTTTATGCCCTGAAGCATGAATTTAGATAGAATAAAAAAGTGTAAGAAATGTAATGTACCTGTAGATGTTCTCATTATCCATATAAATGTTCAGCCCTTTTTTGGAATCCTATTAAACTGTTGCCTTGATGGATATCTCATGGGAATGAGATCCATAGGCTAATTAGGTGTTGTGTACAAATATTTCCTTTCATCTGTTTTAAATTTATTGTCTTTCAGTTTCACTGAACATTCTTTTTCTATTATGTGAAAAAAGCAGTGACAAACTATTGGTTTTATAAGCTTTTGGGGGCAAGGACTGTCTTTTTTTTCTGTACTTGTACAGCGCTGAGCACCTTGGGGTTCAGGTCCATGACTAGGGTTCCTACGTGCTATGATAACAAACAACTTATTTTGCTCACCTTCTCAGTTCCCTGCTTATTCATCTCCTCTATAAACTAAAAACGTTTCCATCTCTCCTCATAGGGACATCTTTCCATTCCAATAAACATTTATATTACTTGTGAACCCTGCCTATACCTGCAGTAGCTATTTTCAAATGAGGTCACCAGAATATCCTAATATCCCAATGTATTATATCCTTATTAAAAACTAAAAGTTTCAACTTGTTTTCACACACAACTTTTAAAAATATTATATGTGAATATTTGATTGATGGAATATATGCCTGGGCTCACTTGACACCACAAGATGCTTTTGGTTGACCCCACAATGGTTTATGCACATAATGGCTCTGTCATTGGGCAAATGCACTGGACAATATGACATAATATTGTTTTATATCCAAGATGCTCTTGAGAGTACATATATCACTTTATGTCACTATCCATGGAAATTTCATCTAAGACATTCTGGAGCACTTGGGAAATGATCCTGACCTGCAGTGCAGGAAGGTACTTGGGTAGTTCTTGTTTCAACTCAATGGGTGATGAAGCTGGAGAATCAGGAACATAATCTCCTTCTGTCATTGCATTGGAATGTGGGGTCTCCTCCCCCACTTCCTCCTCTTCTCCTTCACTTCCAGCTGAATCTCGATCAAACCTTGACTCTGTAACTTTAAAATTTAGAATCAGTCGTGGAAACACGCAGCCATTTGGGGTGTTTGAATTAGTTTTAGATGAACTAGTGAGGCAATAAAATTGTGATCATAAAACAGATACTAAAAAGCATGGCACGCAATTTGAGTGTCATGTTAAGAGATGACAAGGAAGGTATTTAAAGAAGCATGATTCTTTTTTCTATGTTTGGGGAGTATTTCATGAGGTTCGGTTATAGTTCCTTGAATATATTTTCAGGGTTAAATATTGCACGTTATAAAACTAAACCAGTATATGAACAGAATGCAAAAGAAGACTGATTCAACTTTAATCTGATACATATCATACATGAATTCTGAGTACCAAGAGGATGGGTCCAATTCAAAATCACAGCTAGAACATTAGGTTAGGTAAGTTCAGATCCAAAGTCCTCTGTTGACTCTTACAATAGGCCAACAAAAAGCCCTTGGATTAAAACTCTCACCCAGACTTTGGGGAAGTTCTGGCCCAGTGTGTCTACTCTTGAGTACAGATGACCCACAGGACCAAATGGTGTGGTGAATTATAATACTGATGAAAATCCACTAGCAAGTTGATTTAAAAAAGCCAAGGTCATTTCATTAATAAAATACCACTTAATACAAGATTTCAACTTAGATCTGCAGTAGTAATATCCCCCCTACCCACCAACAGTATTTCTTATACAAGACTACTTTTCATAATCAAGTCCTGGCAGACTGGAACATCTTAAAATCTTTCATGTTCTAGACAGTGCATTAAAATCCATAGTTCATGAAACAGAAAAGGAAAAAACTGCTACAACTAAAGCCAATGTTTGTATCTTACCAATTGGAATGTGATTTCCATTCTCTCGCTCTTCTTCTTCACTCATTTCTTCTTCACTCACCTCTTCTAAAACACAGAATGAAGTCCAACAGAAAAAGTTTAATATTGTTCTGATTTCATGTACACGGATGCTTAATACAGTGACCTAGCAATACGAGTGTTACAGCGTAATGCAGAGGTCCCCAAACTGTGGGAAGCACCCCTGGGAGGCATGGAGGAACATTCGAGGGGGGTGCAGCAGGCCGAGGCAAGCCCCTGTTGGGGTGGGGAAGGAGCATCACCCAGTCCCACCCCTAGCTGTGCTCTGGCCCCACCCCCAGGCCTCACGCCTGGCCATGTTCCCAGCCTCAGCACAGCTCTGCACCCAGCTGCAGCTCCACTCCTGGCCTCACCCCAGCCTTGGCCCTGGGCCCCAGCCCCAGTCTTGGCTCGGGGTCAGGGCTGGGAGCGGAGCCACACCCAGTTGCGGGCGCGGCTGCCAGCCCCGACCGCAGCCCAGCTGTGGCTCTGCTTCCAGATCCACCTGCAGCTGTGGCTCCAGCCTTGGCCCCCTTACTCCTGTCTGCATTCCCGCCCTCCCAAGCCATGGCCCTGCTCCCAGTTCTGGGGGGAGGGTGTGAACAGGGGTAAGGGGGGACACAACCCTCAAGTTTGGCAACCACTGGAGTAATGCCATTTCAGCAGTTTCCCGGGTCCTGCTCACTATGATCTACAGATCTCTGTTTCAGTTGGTAGGCAGAGTTTCTCTAACTGACACACAGCTGAACTAGGTTAAGTGAGCTTCAAAACAGGGAAACACTAACACTGATGGCTGCTGACTCTGCTTATTTTCTTCAATTTTACATTATAAGTGTATAATGTAGCTTTAAAAATCAGTTTTAAAAATCCTTGACTGTTGGTGAAAATGTGGTGCATGAAGAAATTTCATATATATATCTGCTATTCGTGCCCTAAAATGGAAGTTTTGGAAACAAATATGCAAGCAAGTTAAAGTGTTACTGACTGTGATTTAGGGCTCTATTGTGATGACTCCCACAAGAAAATCAATGACACCTGAAACAAATAATTTATAGCCCCATGATTAGTGGCAGTCAGAAGTTATGTTGCAGTCACAGGAAGGAAGAAAGTTCATCCAGTGACATCAGCTCAGCTTAAAAAATTAGAAATTATTGGTGACAAAAAAATTCAAATAACTCTTAGAAAACTTTTTAAAATTGGTGGTTACTTTTCACTGATTTAATAGAAAAACATCCAGCAGTCAGGCCCACATTGTTGTGCTCATTTTTTTTTTTACTAATTAACGACACACAGATAGCAATTACTAGACTTGCTTAATTTCTTTTGTATTATTTCCATTTTTTTTCAAAAATGAAAAAAATCTAATAAAATTTAAAGCCAAAAATAATTAAGAGATGGTAGAGACTTCTCTAGTCCATCGCCCAGGCTAGTGTCAGACTGTTCCCTATAGAACATTTGCTAGTGTCCAACATGGTTTTAAAATTACTCAAATGATGAGGCTTTCAACACCTCTCTTAGAAAGACAAAAATATCTCCAGAACTGTCCATCTTGACTTCTGAGATTGATACCTTGTCTATGCCCTCATACAGAAAGGCTAATATATTATTTGTCCTCAGAAGTTTTAGGTTTCTATCCACCTGTGACCAGGAAAAAAAGAAAGTGGGCAACGTAAAGCTGTAAGCACAGAAGTGCTTTGGGTGAGCATTTTTGTGGTCATGTTTTACCACTTACCAGCTGACTGTTCAGACACTTCCTCAGAATTGCTTCCTGTCTCCTCCTCCTCCTCCTCTTCCTCCTCCTCCTCTTCTTCTTCTTCCTCCTCCTCCTCTTCTGATTCTCCACTGCTAGATTCCTCCTCCTCTTCCTCTGAACCAGATCCAGATTCTGTCAGGGGATAAGCAGAGAACACACAAGTAACTAGGTGCACTCTCATGTGAAGGATCTTCTCACAAATATGATTACTTCCTAGGGTAAATTCTGTGTATTTGATTGTGTGTAATTACCTCCTGACGAAGACTCCGCTGAGCTAGTTTTTCTCTCACTGTCACTGATGTCTTGCAAATCTGAAAGCAGGTCTCTTTCCTCTGTTTTCTCCTCTTTTACTGAGAAGCAAAAAAACAGACCAGTTTCTAAGTATTACCTCTACTTTATCAAGCGCCGAACACACAAGAACCCTAGATTAATTATCTTCGTTGATCCCTTGCCAAATATTTCAGTCATGTCCAGCAGAATGTACCCGCCGGGCTACTGAATATACTTGGTATAGCATCACATACTGTTGATTTCAATGGTATGTAACTTTAAGAACTGCAGCGATGCAGGATCAACAGAGGAAGAGTTGAACTGTATTTCAGACTTTTTTTTTTTTTTAAAGTACACCGAGTTATTAATAAACCCCACTACATGAATTGTGAGGAATGCACAATTTGGTAATGAATTCTGTAAATAAAGTACCATTAGAGCACAATTTCACAAATACAAACACAAAAATCAACACCACTTCTGACTATTCACAGTAGCATGTACAGCGACTACAATCATTTTTCAGGTTTACAACAAAATAAAAACACAACTGAACTTTAACCAGAGGATATGGTTATTTCAATTTCTGAATATTTTCTGTTAATAATCAGAGCCTCTAAGAATGTGAAAACTCAAAGAGCTACTTTTATGGCTTGGGAGCCAAACTGAACTTTCCAAGCCAGAGTATTACCTGAAGTGTTTTCTTTCTTGTACAGGATGAGAATCATAGTAATATTTAAACTATACTGCAGTTTCTGTAAAGTTGAATTAAGCTTAATAAGCTTAATTATTCAATGGTTAGCTTCTTTCTCCTCTAAAAGTATTCAAAGGGATAATACAAATGGTGGCTTTTTAGTTTGGGAGGGAATTAAGATACAAATGTAAGAAAAGAGTCAGAGGTCATTCACCAAAGTCAAGAGACTAAGGCATTCAAGCATAGGCAACATTGTTATATAGCATAAGTACAGCTGAAGTACATTTCATAGCACAGGCCACATTTTTAACCCTCAAGGTTAAGAACTATCACTGCAGAACTGTATTTATTTTGCAGTGGATGTGGTACATGTTTGCTGGGGAGATAAAATAGGCAAAAAAGTACTGGTTATAGTTTCTACCAGCATAGGTTACAATGCCCTTCAATTCCTGCAGCAACTCTCGGGAGAGGACCATTCTGGTGAATACCATGAATGCATATCTGTCTGGTCTGCCCTTATCCTTTTCAAAAAAGGGCCTTCTCTGCTTCTTGGTCACCTCTATCAGCATAACGTCCTCCAATGCAAGGAATGCCTTAAGAGGGGCAGATGCAGTTACTAGCCTGCATCCCCCGCCTCTGTCCCCAAAACCCTCTACACCATTTAAGTAATGGCACATACCACCAAACCATGCTGTCCAAACAAGAATAGTCTTCCACTCCTCAAAACATCCTTGAAGTAAAAAACAGTTCATTGCAACAAGGTCCATAGGCACAGGGGAAATAAGGTGGAAAACAAGTTACCATCAGAAGCCTCTCCCATGACTAGGAAGAAACTATGAGGATGGTCTTTCAAAGTAGAGGGGAAAATATTTTATCATTGCTGCCAGAGAAACCGAACTAGGACCCACAACTGCATGTTAATTTTATCAGCCCCTCCTCCCCCGCTTCAGTTCCTTCAAGTGCCAGGCTTCTCAAGGATAGGACTATTATCAGCATCTGACTGCCTGGCTAACCTGAGGGGGAAGAAATGCAGGGCAGAAGAGGCAACCTCTTGAGAGCCTCCTGGAAGAGATACCAGAAGAGGAGATCAAGCAGCTGCTCGGGGATGAACTTTTCTTGGAGCAGCTTCACTCAGTGCAGCACCATTTCTGGCCTCAGGTAAGAAGCACTGTCTGGTGGGAAACATTCTGCAAACCTGGGATGACCAGCAGTGGCTACATAATTTTAGGATGACAAAGGCCACTTTCCTAGAGATTTGCACAGAGCTCATCCCACAGCTGCAGCGCACCAACATGAGAGCTCCCTTAAGTGTTCAGTATTATGTGGCTATCGCCACTTGGACGCCTGCCATCCTTGCTTGCTACCAGCCAATAGCTGAGGTGCAACAGCTGACTTCCAAAGCAAAAGCCACTTGGCAGCAAGATCTCAAATACATCTCCATCTGCATATTTGTTGTTGTCAACATTGCAACGTGGAGCACAGTTCTGTTCATGCTGGCTGACTGCAATCTGAAAATAGGGCTGGCTCATTAAAAAAAAAATAAAAATAAAAAGATGAATCATGGGATGGCAGTACTGGTCATGGAAATTTGAGAGTCTGACTTCATGTCCCAGAATTCCAGTTGCTTCCAGATGGCTTCTGCTATGTAACCCACAATGTGCTGCGAGAGAACTCCCAGAATGCAACCCAGCAAGGCAAAGCACCATGAGATACCCTCCCAGAATGTGCACGCTTACTATGAAGAAAAGTCCCTGGCATGTGGACATCATGATTTAGATTGAAGTAGTAAACAGCTGTACGCATGGACACAATTACAGTGAAATACCTATTATGCAACAGTCAATGCAGCAAAGCTCAGTGGAAAATACACCCTCCAGTTAAACAAGGGCATAATAAATGTTTAGTGAAATCCGTGAGCATTTCTCAATACTTGTTATTACTAAAAAGGAAAGAATGATTGAGTTTAACAGCATATTATATGGGGTCCCTGCAAACATCAGCAAATCATCCAGATAATAGTTTATTTGCCATTCCTCATTCATACTTTGATACCATGTCACCATTTGTATCTCACCATTTGTATTTCAAGAAAGTATCATGGAATTCCTTTTAGCAGCCAAAATAAAGCCCTCCCCCCCACCCTTTTCCTCAGCAGGCCCTTTTGACTGTCATGCAATGGCATATTATCAAGTTTAAACACTACCTGGCTTCCTGCCATCTCCTTGCTCAAGCTTCTCTCTTTGCTGTCGTAATGGGCTGCGACTCCAGGTTCTTATTTTTACTTTGTCTCCATAATCTTCCCTCACTGTTCTATGATGTGCAGAAACTAGTGAAAAAACAACAAAACAAAAAACGCATTACATTTTCCTGCTACTAATTACAAAGGTTCTCCTCTTTCATGGCAAACTATCTGAGGCACCATTTTTATTTCTTTTTTAAAAGGAAAAGAACCCTAACTGCACCTCCAAAAAAAAAAAAAAAAAACCACAAAGGAGAGAGAGAGAGAGAGAGAGAGACTTTGGTGATAGCTAATGATCTGGATAAGGACTTACTGTGTCATTCTAAAATGGAATGTAGCAGTAAAAAAAAAATATATATATATATATTTGGGCTACATATACTGAGGCATCATAACTTAGGGTCAGAAGGTGCGAATCCCTCTCTTTACCGCGAATCCCTCTCTTTACCACTCTCCAAGACCACATCTGCAATATTACATTAGTTTCAGAGTGCTAATTACCAAAACAAAGTAGACAAACTGGGGGAGGTGCAGAAAAGAATTAAAAAGTTAAGAGGCAGGAGGGATTGATTCATGAGGAAACATCAAACACTAAATAAGGTGAAAATGGCTAAGCAATGACTAAGTTGGAAGACAGGATAATTGTCAATGAATACTCGAATGGTGTAAATATCAAGAAGAAAAAGGAATTGTTTAGCATGATGAAAGATAATACAAGTAAGGAGTAACAGGGATGAAATTAAGAAATATTTTAGGCCAAATATTTGGAAAAAAATTCAGAAAGTGAGACCTACAGGACTATAGAATAGCCTTCCAAAGAGAGTAATGAAAGATAGAGTATTTTCCCTTCCATTGCCTTTCTATGACAGTCATACACCAATATTTGCAAAACTGTACTAATTTTTTCACTTTTCAGTAAAAAGGTTTATATGTTGATTCCCACATTCTTATAACCTGTTTTTCCATTGATTTGGCCAAACTCCTTTCTGTAACTACATTCTTCCTGTACACACTCCCCCTGAAGTTTCAAGTATCAGAGGGGTAGCCGTGTTAGTCTGGATCTGTAAAAGCAGCAAAGAGTCTTGTGGCACCTTATAGACTAACAGACGTTTGGGAGCATGAGCTTTTGTGGGTGAATACCCACTTTGTCGGATGCATCCAATGAAGTGGGTATTCACCCACAAAAGCTCATGCTCCCAAACGTCTGTTAGTCTATAAGGTGCCACAAGACTCTTTGCCGCTTTTACTGAAGTTTCAAGTGACTGTGAATATATCCTCTTCACTTCTTGTCCTGAATTGCTCTGAGCTGTTCAAAAGCTGCCACATTTCACCCCAGGGGTGGCTATGTTTTAGAGGCGGATGAAGTGATCCCTGTGCATTGTTTAAGTTTATAAAGAGTGTGTGGGAACTTGGGGACAGAAGGTGCCACATGAATTTAATATATTATTTCATACAGAAGCCTCATAAGAAACATAAAAAGCACAGTCTATCAGCTGCAACCTCTAGAGAGATGGCTTTAGGTAGATCAATCTTTGACCACCGTAGTGGAATCTATATAGGTATTTTAATGCCATAGTTGCCATATTGTCTAGGCAATTCCTAACTTTAGTTACTAGAGCACTTTATATTATTGAAATTGAATATTCAATGTAAACATTTAAGCTACACTAATCTGTGTATAGTAAATTTCATTTACTTTTTCTCATGAAGTTTAAGGGAATGCTTAAAAAAAAGTTTCTGATTTTTTTCAAAATCTCAAAAACATTTCTATTAATTCGAAGACTCTCCGGTATCACAGTGGTGGGCACAGTATAAAAACCTAAAGAAAGAAACTATCTGACAATACCCTTTTAAGTATATCTGAAGCATGCAGATATCAAAGCAGGTAATGTCATTATCCTCATTTTACAGGCTGGGAAACTGCAGTATAGAGATGAAGTGACTTTTCCAAGATCAGCTAGCAGACTAGTACCAGACCCAGGAACAGAATTCAGGTTCTCTCAAACTCAAGTCTAGTGCTCTATCCACTATACCACAATACCTCTCATCATACAGCTACCACACAATTTGGCATACATAGCAGTCTGCCTAAGAATGGTCCAGGACTGAAACAGCAAGGGTGCTGCAGCTGAGGACTGAGATGCAGTGGCAAAGATGCATGTAAGGGACACTTGCATAACGTCTCACTGCAATTTTCCTGGTTCACTTTCAGAAGCACCAAATAGAGGGACATTGGAAAAGTTATTAAAATGCAAACCTCTATTAAAATGCTTACTCTATGCCGTTAACAATGCTGCAATAGCCCACATTTGTGTGCACACTAAGCTAACCATTCTCTCTCCCATTGGCAGCAGAAAGTTCCATACCATGTTCTTTAATTTCCTCAAGTTCTTAAACATTTTGTCTTTTGGCAGATCAAGATTCTTAAAAGGCTACCATCTCCCTTAGCTTAGTACAAAGTGCAAATGAGAGACTAACAGCATGAGAACTGATTACAAAACAAGAGTCACAGTAAGGTAATACTGGCATCCAACATAAAACGCAAATGGGGAGTGTCCTTATTTTCTCTGGTGCCTCAATCTAGGCACAAATCAAAAACACATAATCCCTCATTTTAATCAATTGTCACCTAAATGTATGATGTAAAATATTCGGCAAACTGGAAACATTTCAGGTCCAGTTTGACAACTGTAAGTAGAAATCAATGACCAGTAAAAAGTTTATCTTGTACGTAAATAAAGAACAGGTAAGGATACAGTGTCTACTGAAAACTGACTAATGGCCTGCTTCAATACCAATAGGTCTGAGTTCCACAGTACAGAACAAGCTATACAAGATCAAAGACCTTGCATTCTTTATCCCCATGTGTGATTTTGTCCTCTTGTTCATGACTAATAAAGAAGCCAGACACTCACTCACTCTCTCTTTTTTTAAATAAAACCCTGGCATTGGCCTATATAAAAGAGATGTTTGTTTTATCTAAATTCCACTGTTGTTCCATTTAACACCCCCTTTTACTGTTTACACTGAGCTAGTTACCTTCTCGTCTGGCCTCCCGTTCCTTGCGCCTTTCTTCAGCTCGCCTTTCCCGTTCTTTTAGTTCCCTTTGCTCTTTTTGTTGCTCTCGCATTTTTCTCTCCCGTTCTCGTTTTCGCTCAAGCTGCTCTAGACGATCCCTGGAAACATTCATTTGCCTATTTTATATAATTGAAGTCTGGGCTTTTGTTTTTGTAATCTAAAGCTGTTACTATTCAATAATAGACTATTAAGTTATTCAATTTCAGTGCCAACTAGCAACAAAATTGTGATATCATTGTGTATTTGCCAATAGCACAAGCAGTCCTTTACAGAAGCAGACATTAATCTTTTAAAACAGATTTGCTCTAGTCTGCCTTTCTTTATCAGTTGGCACAGAGTGTTGGGACCACCTTAAAATAAGGTTCTGCGATCTGTCGGAATTTAAATAAAAAATAAGTAGGCTTAAAACGCTGATTTTTTAAAATGAGCCTTGGAAGCCCACTATATTCTACAGAACTGACTTGTTCACCAATTACTCATTACGGCACAACAGCAGCAAATAGAGTCTTTAGTGTTAGAAAGATATCCGGTAATGAAACCACTTCAAAAGGTGCTTATATGCAGGTGAGATCCCAGCCTCTTATTACACCACATGTTCACTGGGGTAATGACACTGATCTAACTGAATTTCTTTGGGTGTTGCAGATTGAGGTTTGGTTTTTTACCTCTCCCTCCTGGAATGCTCCCTAGCCATTTCCCTCCTCTTCTGCCTTTCCCATTCACGTCGAGCCTTATCCTGCTCTTCTCGATGTCTTTTCCTACGTTCATGCTCACGTTCCTTCTCTTTTACCCTGGCATGCTTCCCTAATAATAAAGATAAAAATAAATGCTAGATTGTTATAATCAAGATGTTCCTATTCTTTAAAAGCAAAAGAAAAAACCAGGGTAGAGTAAAGCACTAATTTTAAGGGCTTTGTGGTTCTGGTCCTAGTATGTACTAGCAAAATCCTGACCTAGAACTGTGTTGTAAATAAAATTAAATGATAATAAAAACTTGCATGTATCATACTCAATGTTAAAAATATAAAGTTTACCAATAACAGAAAAGCAAGGTTTATTATTATGTATTACTTTATAGCAACAGCATGTTAGGAGCTTTATGGATAGGTATAAAGGCAAAGGGCTCAATCCTGCACCACTGGAGTCCTTGGAAGTTTTAAACTGGACTTCAAAGGCAGCAGGATCAGACTCAAGGTCCCTGTCACAAAGTGATTTCCCTCCTCCAGGGTGAGTGGGGAACCAAACATACGCACACAAACCCCTTAACTGGATTAAATGTAACAGAAGAAATGAAGGAGTCAGACATAAACCTATTGAACAAGAATTCCTATGAATTTCACATTTCTTTTTCAGAATGTTTTACTCCATTTCCTCCACCCCAGCTCACTAATCTCATGCACTTGTTATGTCTTCTCTAACTCTTTGGGGGCAAGCAACTGACATTTACTATGATTGTACAGTGCCTTGCACAATGTGCCCCAATCAGCTTGACCTCAAAGAGCTAGTGCAATATAAATGTTAAACAACAATTGCTATAATACCTCCTTCTGCTGAATGACTACGATGTCTACGTTTCTCTTTCCTCTTCTCATCTTTCCTGTGATGTGCTTTTTCCTTCCGTGACATTTGCTGTGGTGGTTTGATAGCCAAGGAATCATCCTCCTCTCCTCTAAAATGCAATTTATATGAATAAGCACAGGAAAGTAATAGGTAATTTAGAAAAAGTGAGTATGAATTGTTGCTCCTTTTCCACCCTTTGTGAGAAGGAATAAGTATTTAATCTAATAATATTTAGCACTTCCATAGCACCTTTCATCTGAGGAGTTTGGAGCATGCTACCAAAATTAATAATCCCTCATAACCTCTTGTGAGGTAGGGAGGTATTATTAAATTGCTTTTAATAGATGGGTAAACTAAGATATACAAATCTCAGGGACTCAAGGTAAGTATCAAAAAGAACCCAGCAGACCTGCCTTAATCACAACACACAGAGAATATTTAGATTTTATTGCTTCTAAGGCAATGTATACACCCAGAAGCATTATCTTCCTCTATTCTTACCTATCTTCCATAGAATCTTCTCTCCTGTAAGGTGAATTCCTGATTGTTATCTCCATACGGTGATCTCTCAGCTCCCCCTCTTCAAGGGAATCCCGCTTTGAATCCCGATCATCAGACTATGGTGAAGGGGGAAGGAAGGGTAAAAACAAATTGTAGTTAATTTCTCTTGCAGTGAGCTATATTTTTTTAAACTGATGTTTAACTCCACTGCTGGCAGTAAAGCCAAATGATCTATAGGACACAACAAAAATCAGTGGTTTATGAAATGTACAGACTTTAATTATAGCTATCACACAGTCAAATGTAGTTAATATGTTGTAATATCTGAAGCAATATAAATTCAGTCTACTTGAGTAAAACTAACCTGCAAAAACTATGCTGATTTATGGTAGTTTTTTAAAGACAAAACCTTTCAACAAATAATACAAACAAGTGATAATGACATCTATAACAACACCTTTTTAATTAGAATAAGCAAAAATTATTTGGGGCAAAAAAAAATTAATCATTTGACAAAATGGGCCCAACATTTTTTCTGTTGCAATCAGGAACAGTTTTAAAAACAGGAGCACTATAAAATTTCAAAAAGGCCAAAATAGTCTAATTATACTGCAAGTAAAGCTTCCAATTAACCAGGCTGATTTCTCAGACTTTTCAACAACTGTGAAGCAAAGTAAAAGATCTAGTGTGTTACCAATCAGGTTTTAACAAAACACAACATTTTGGTAAGCTTTGACACTTAGAGATAGTGCTCACCTGTTAAATATGGAAGTACAAAAGAACTTCATTGATAGTGATAGAGGAAGCCTTGTTCTAATGGAAAAATGAGGGGAAAAAAATTAAACCTCCTCACTTTAATTAGAACTATTTATTTACAAAAAGACAGCTTACATTTTTAATGCGTTTTATCTCTGCCTTCTCTTCTTGCTCCTTCCTTCGTTTTTTTTCCTGAAGAATTTCATCTAAAGTTTTCACTTTCCAAGAGTCCTTTTCATCACCCATTTGAGTCAGAACGAACTGAAATAGAACACCACATTAATGGAGGTAGATGTATTTGAAATATAATATATTCAATGCTATTGGTTACATCAATGTTTTAGGTAAGTTTTAAATGAACTTTCAATATACAAATAAACATTTAAAAATTATGATGTGATGTGTCAAGTTTCACAGAACTTTATGTAAAGGGAAGTTAGTTAGCATTTGACTTAAGCTACACCAAAATAAGCTTGGTTTAAAATCAGAGTATTCACACCATTTGTACAACAGTTTAATTAAATTGGTTTAAAAACCAACTTAAGTTAAATCAGTGCAACTTCTGCAATAGCACCTCATATCTTGCCAGTCATGATGATCCAAAGACACCTAAACATGCTAGTCTTATGGTTTATTACCTTAGCACTGTGAGGCTGTGGGAAAAGGTAATTTTCTGGGATTCCACGATTATTTACAAAGGCTTTGAACCCCATCTGTGCTCGAGCTGCTGCTGCTCTGTCACCAGCACAGTCCTTCCACTGCAGTTCATATGCCACATTTTCGACTGGCAAAAAACTCTGCTCTTTCTGCCTTTTACAAAATGAATTTGATGGTAGTGAATAAGGCTAGACTGATAACTCTAGTTTTTTATTCATCCAACACTACAGACATAGCAAGGACATCCCGCAATTACATGCCTTGGTTTGACCAGAAAACATATATTTTAATTAAAAGAATAATTCTCTCTCTTCAGTCCCATTAAATGTTTGGCCTCTTTGCTGAGACTGTCAACAAATATGTCAGTACCAGCAGTGGGCACATCGCTACAAAGAGCTGGACTAAGACCCACTAATCAATTTCATTTAGGTAACATAATAGCCATCAAACAGTAGCAACAAGTCTTGGTCCTTTTCAACCTGTTTTTATTCCTACTTCATAGTAGTCTCATTGGCTGCATATATTAATCCTCAGTTACTAAGTGAACAAGATCCTGTTTGTATCACAACTTTTAAAATGTATTAAAGTAATTAGTAAGGACAGCAACCACAGTACAAATTTAAAAAAAAACATTTTATAACCATGGGCAAACCCTCCTAGGCAGGTGGTCTTCAGCTAAACATGGCTCACTTTAAAAATGATTCAATCACAGTATAGGCACACCTTTACATAGTTTCAAATGTGTATTTCAATTTTCAGAGGCACACATGGCTAAAAGCTAGTTTCATATGTAAAGTCCCACTAGTAGAAGTGACTGAAATAGTCACAAAAATTCAGAAGTGAGCCTTCTGGGAATTTGTTGCAAAGCTGTGCACGTTTTTGCATCCATGTCTGTCACCACAGAACATGCACAAAATATTTTTCCCCCAAGAGGGGTGTGTGAAAATACGCCAGATGAAGCTAGAAAATGTCAAAATATGTTCTGCCTCTTCAAATAGCCCTTGTTAGGAATCCTGGTATATTATACCCCCTCAGGCTCTGTTATCCAACCCACAATTAATCTGAATGGGTCAGACAAAAATGAGACTCTGAATGAAGACATCCTGGTTTAGCATGTTGTTTATTAAACTGTACTATATTCAAATACTTTTCAAATTTGGGTCATTTTGAAGTAAGGCAGCAAGGGCTTCCAAGAAAAAGAAAGAAGAGAGGTCTCTGCAGGTTGCTTGGGAAGAAATTATTTATACTGTATATAATGACTTTGCAGAGGTGGTAAGGAACAAGGACAATTTTTTCCTCCTTTGTAAAAGGGTAGTGGAAACAACATTACAAGCAGTTCATGCTATGATTCTCTTGTGGGCTGTGCTGCTTCAGGCCTTGCCTACATAGGAAAATGTTACTGGTTGTAACACACCTATTATTCCACATGGACCCCCTTATTTCAATATAAGTGTGTCTGTTTTGGTTTAGCTTGTCACTGGGGAAGGAGTTTAAGCTATACCAAAGAAGCTGGAATAAGCGTGTCCACAAAGGAGGTCGTAGCCATATGACTATAGCTATTTAAATTCATACCTTAGGTTATACCAGAAGACTTTCCCATATAAATAAAGCCTCAGTGCTTGGCCTTCCATGCATGCTGCCCTCCTGCCATTTATTGCCTTTCTTGAAAAGAATGATTTTCTACTATGCATAAAGAGTGCCTCACTATGTACTATGTGTAGCACACTAAATTCACACACAAGAAGCAACAGTGTGTAGGCAATGCAAGCCCTATTGCCATCTGAATCCTCCTGGCCTCACTTCTTCAGTGGCAGGATACTCCCAGGTGTGTTTTATTAAGTTCTGCTGGATCCTAGACTCCCAGCCAGTCAGGATTAAGAGCCACAAAGCAACCACAGCTGTTTCAGATACCCCTGTTTGGAGGCGTCTGGGAACTTCCCAAGCAATTTCCTAATACACAGGGACATGGTTTGATAAATTCTGAGTGCGACACCAGGGTCCCCCGTCTCTCCCACACTCCTGTGCAGATTTACCCCACAACGCAGCACTCTCAGCCTATCCCCTCATCCTCCCAACTGTCTCACTCACCGGCTCACCCCGCCCCCATCAGCCTCACCCCCCTCACCAGTTCCCCAAGCTCCTCTACCTCACTGCTCCCATCCAGCCTCGCCTCCTTCACCGGTCCCCGATCTCTCACTCCCCCCGCCCCTCAGCCACCCCAACGTTAAGCCCCCGGCGTGAGCCTCCAAGGCTCCCCCTCCTCCCACCAGTCCTTGGGCCCCCGACACCCTCCTCCCACCCGGCGCCCCACTCCAGAGCGAGCCCCGCTACTAACATAGGGCCCACACGGGGGAAGCGCCGAGCACAGCACTCACCGCCAGCACCGCCCGCCGCCGGAGACTAAGGAGAGAGGCTGCAGCGCCAGCCAGCGCGGGACAAACGCGTCACTTCCGCTCCCCGGCGCATCCTGATGACGTACTACCGTGACCGTGGTGCAGTGGGCCCGGCCCTCAGCCTAGGCTGCGCGCGTGCGGCCAGCCTGAGGGGCGGGCGCGCGCGGCGGCGAGGAAGCCTCTAGGCCCGGCGGGGCTGAGCGATGCCCACACGTCCGGCGCGCGGCCCCGCCTCCCACGTAGGCGGGCTCGGGCGACCTCCCACGGCGGCAGCAGGGCCTACCGGGAGCGGAGACCAAAGGGTCCCGGGGGGAGGCGACTCCAGGAGGTGCAGCAAAGAGTCCTGTGGCACCTTGTAGACTAACAGACGTATTGGAGCATGAGCTTTCGTGGGTGAATCCCCACTCCGTCGGCTGTTATGTCTGTTACAAGCACTTGTCAGCTGCGCACAGCGCTGCTGGTCAGCCTCACCCCGCTGAGGAAAGGCTCGCTCTCCCGCTTTTACAAATGGGGAAACTGAGGCACGGAGCCTTGGCTTGGGCCACGCAGAGCATGGAAAAGGCAACAGTCCGGCATCCCCGTCCTCTAGTTCATAAGCACTGGATACACTGCCTCTCTTCTTGCAGCGCCATTAGTGAGTCCTTTGCAGATCCTGCTATTGTCATTCGAATGATTAAACTGCCCCCGGTGCCTGCCCATACACAGTAACGCTTCTCAGCTACCTCGGTGGGCATGAAAGTCCTGTTCTGCATTCCATATTTTTAACTTTTCGTTCATTAAATTCTTTCTGATTACATTTGCAAAATAAGAAAAAACTGACACTATAGATTATACTTCACAGCTATTTGTTTTGAATGTTAGAAGTAGAAAGTAGGGCTGTCAAGCAATTAAAAAAATTCTGTTAATAATAGAATACCATTTATTTAAATATTTTGATTTCTACATTTTTCAGATATATTGATTTCAATTACATTTTGTAGTTTGTGTTGTACAGTGCTCACTTTATATTTTTTATTACAAGTATTTGCACTGTACAAAAACAAAAATAGTATTTTTCAATTCACCTAATATGACTACTCTAGTGCAATCTCTATCATGAAAGTTGAATTTATAAATGTAGAATTATATACCAAAAACTACATTAAAAATAAAACAAATTTTAGAGCCTGCAAGTCCACTCAGTCCTATTTCTTGTTCAGCCACTCACTCAAACAAGTTTGTTTATATTTGCAGAAGATAATGCTGCCTGCTTCTTGTCCACGTCACATGAAAGTGAAAATAGGTGTTCTCATAGCACTGTTGTAGCCAGTGTTGCAATATATTTACATGCCAGATGTGCTATAGATTTATATGTCCCTTCATGCTTCAACCACCATTCCAGGGGACATGTCCATGCTGATGAGAGGTTCTGCTTGATAAATCCAAAGCACTGCAGATGGACGCATGTTCATTTTCATTATCTGAGTTAGATACCACCAGCAGAAGGCTGATTTTCTTTGGTGGTTCAGGTTCTGTAGTTTCTGCATCAGAGTGTTGCTCTTTTAAGACTTCTGAAAACATGCTCCACACCTTGTCCCTCTCAGATTTTGGAAGGGACTTTAGATTCTTAAACCTTGGGTTGAGTGCTGTAGCTATCTTTAGAAATCTCAATTGGTACCTTCTTTTCGCTTAGTCAAATCTGCAGTGAAAGTGATCTTAACATGAACACATCATCTCAGACTGCTATAACATGACTATATGGCAGAATGTGGGTAAAACAGACCAGGGGACATACAATTCTCCCTCAAGGAGTTCAGTGACAAATTTAATTAACACATTTTTTTAATGAGCATCATCAGCATGGAAGCATGTCCTCTGGAATGGTGGCCGAAGCATGAAGGGGCCTACAAATGTTTAGCATATCTGGCACATAAATACCTAGCAATGCTGGCTACAAAAGTACAGGTTACACTGTAATTAAGGAGTGGGCAGCATTATCTCCCAGAAATGTAAACAAACTTGTTTGTCTTAGCGATTGGCTGAACAAGAAGTAGGACTGAGTGGACTTGTAGGCTCTGAAGTTTTACAGTTTTGTTTTTGAGTGCAGCTATGTAACACACAAAAAATCTAAATTTGTAAATTGAACTGTCACAACAAAGAGATTGCATACAGTACTTGTATGAGGTGAATTGAAAAATACTATTTATTTTGTTTATCATTTTACAGTGCAAATATTTATAATAAATATACACTTTTATTTCAATTACAACACAGAATACTATATGAAAATGTAGAACATCCAAAATATATAATAAATTTCAATTGGTATTCTATTGTTTAACAGTGCAATTAAAACTGCGATTTTTTGAGTTAATCGCGAGAGTTAACTGCGATTAATCAACAGCCCTAGTAGAAATTAAGGGTAAAGTCCCCATAAAACAAAATTTTGCTGATTTTCAATAACCTCTATTAAACCAAATTTCTTATATAAAATATTTAATTTTTATTTAACAACTTAAGCCAAAGTTTTTCCTTGTGGCTCTGTAATGAGCTAGGAGGTTCTAATTACCTCCAGCTTACCAGCTAAATGCACACAAGATGCCTTACCTGTTCATTCTGGATTGGAAATTTACAGGAAACGTGTTTGTGTCCATAGTGAAAAAAACACCACAACTGGTAGTCTCACTGCAAGTTGCCAAGAGAAGCCAGGACAGGTGTACTGATACATTCCTTATAATCTGGGTCATCATTCTGACATTAGAGTGCCTCTATCTGATTCAGCTTTTATTGCACATATTCTGTCCATAAATAGGATGACTTCAGGTTCCAGAGTTATAATGCCACCATCTTTTATTAACGTTAAATATTTTTAGATTTTAAGACCAGAAGGGACCATTATGATCATCTAGTCTGACTTCTGGCATGAAACAAAGGCACAGAAATTTAACCAATAATTTCTTGCATCAAATCCTAATTTCTGTTGAGCTAGAGCAACTTTTGATGAGCTAAGGCATCACTGTTAGAAAGACATTAAATTAACAAAATCAAGAAATCCAAATAATGCAAAAGCTGAAGTAAAGCATATAAATGTCACAGATCAAGGAACGAATGCACACTAGGAGGCAGCACACTGAAAGAACAAGCATTACAAATTCTGACGCAATGGTGCCTAGAACTTGAAAACAGGCACTCTCAAGAGCAAACAGCAGATGAAGAAAGCCATATATGGTTATAACAGACTAAGAAATTAGATGACAAAAACCAATCAAAGTGGAATTTAGCTTAATTATACAATTATAACAAAAATTAGTACTGTCAAACAGAAGCATTGAAACATTAAGCCTCACGAACCCTCACCCCAATGAGATACAAATGTATTAATCTTATTTTGCAGATGGGCAAAATTGCTAGGGTGATTAAGCAACTTGCCAAAGGTTACAAGGCAGTTCAGTAGTAGAAATGAGACTGCATTCGGATGGCCCAATTTCTAGTCCCAGACTCTAAACATTAGACCACACTCCACTCCTAGAGACAGCATTTAGAACCTAAGGGTATGTCTACACAAGGATAAAAGACCTGCAGCATGGCTGCAGTTGGCCCAGATCGGCTGACTTCTGCCTGAGCCCCATCAGCACTGGAGCTAAAATTTGCTGTTTAGACATTTTGACTCGGACTCCAGCCTGAGCTCTGGGACAATCAACCCTTGCAGATCCGAGAGTTCAGGCTCCAGCAATTTTGTTTACAAAGCAATTTTTCAGCCCCAAAACCCAAGCCCCATGAGCCAGAGATAGCTGACCGGGCCACCATGGTTTTTTTTAAAATCCCTTTGTAGACATACCCTAAAAGTCCTGACTTGTTAGCTGCTCTACTCACCAGAATACACTGTTCCCCACCTTCCCCAGAGAGAGATTTACACTGTCTAATAGAAATAGGCTGGTTTGTTTCCTCCTCGTCCCCAGTATGCCTGGGGTTTGGGAGTTTCAGCTGCATTACCAAGGTACAGTCATGGATCACTGAAGAAAGTTTTCATATGTATTTAAATAACCACATTCACAGATAGAAATTTACATGATGGAATTTTTTATTTTTTTCTTAGAATAATAAAAACATTATACATTAATTTTATTCTTTTCGAGAATAAGTAAAAAACTAGGATGTTTAATCACGTCTGTTTTCATCATACACAGGAACAATCATGATTGGAATCCACAGGATCAGATATGTATTACAAACAGAATTAACAGTTATATTTAATTGATTATGCATGATGGATTTTATTTCTTTTTAGAAAGTACTCAAATGTCCTACCTTACATAAATACTGGAATTGTGACTATACAAAATACCTACAAAATAATATGTACAGTGTTTTTCAGTCCAACATTTGTAGTTTGGTATCAAATACATAAAGGTTTGGCCCTGACATAGAAGCAGCAATTAGAGCTACTGTGTTTTCAAGTTTCTCAGACACTAAGGTATCTTCCATTTAAAGGGCTGCTGAATGGTGAGCCAATACCCTTAGCTAGAGTGACCAGACATCCTGATATTATCGGGACCATCCTGATATTAGGGGCTCTGTCTTACATACACAACTATCTCGTTTCCCCTGGAAAAAAAAGGGTTCCAATTTTTCTCACTTGCTGTCTTTTCACCCTACTATTACCCACTTTATAAATTCCTCTCTTCTGTAACACACTTATTTAAATCTTCATTTAGATCCATCTGCCTGCATTGAAATGGCAATTCACTGATTCTTTCTCCTGATCAATGACTAGTTAGCAAAAACTTGGCTCTGGGGGTGCTGAACCACAGCAGCTTTCTGAGGCTTCCAGCAAGCCTTGCCTTACTGCAGTTCAGGAACTGAAATTCTCTCAAAGTGGATACTGATGACCATTTCTGGTGTCCTGCTCCTCCTTCTCTTCTCCATCCCTTACTGATAGAATAGAGAAGAAGTCATTTGATTCTCTCCTAAAAACAGTTAGAAGAGGAGCTGCCCAGCTGGTGTAGTTTGACTCATATTTTCTTAGAGTTACTAATTTGACTAGCAAAATGTGGTTCCAGAAGCTCCATTAATTTAGTAAAATGCTGCTTAAATAGGCATGACGTGTTCAGCTTTCCAGAAGAGGCTTAAAAAGCTTCATGAATTATTTGCAAGTCTGAGCCACAATTGCAAGATATAATTTTGTTTTTAGGTGAATTAGATGCCAAGTGTGTGGATTTTGCAGGCTTATTGCCTCACTGCCCATTTTAGCTGAATAAGACCCTAAAATCAGACAACCCTATGTAATGTTACCCATACAGTGTATGCAAAAAAAATGGACAGGTGTTCATATTTATAGGATTGTAAATTCCATGACACCCAATGCTGATTCATGCCTCAAATGTGCAGCGATACTAGCTTACCAAATACAAATCTGGCTTTTTTGCCCACATGGCCCTACCCACACAGTGGCTAAGATAAGTCCTAATATCCATTCAAAAGGAGACAGGAGCTACTTATGTGATAAGTTAGAAAACAGAACTGACTATGGAGTTGAGAGGGAAAAGCACAATGCCTTTGCTTAACACACAGACCAGGCTTCCATGACCTCCAAAAGAAAACCACCACCCTTTACATGCTATGCTGCAAGAGAAACTCAGTTTATCCCACTGTATGACTCCATTATAATCATTCCGGTTTGAAGTTTATGTTGAAAAGAAAGGCTAAATATCCACCCCAGTTCTGAGGCATCATGTTGGGCTGGGCTTGGGAGCACTTTCATTCCTTAAGACAAACACAAGAGTGATTATAGAGATCTGCAGTGGTTGGGAAAAGAACAAGAGAAAAAAAAATGTCCGAGTTATTTTCAAGACACCTATCCCCTTGCTATTGGTATGAGGGTAAACTTAAAGCACCTACACTGGGGATATAAAATATTAAATGGTTAACCAGTAAGCGTTAGTCTTACTGGTTAACCCACCCTAACCGTTAACCCCCAACCCCGGGCCAGCCAGCTGGAGTGGCCCCAGTCCCGGACCAGCTGACCTTGGCCCCAGCCCCGGGCCGACCAGCCAACCCCAGCGCCTCTCTGTTTAATAGGTTAACCGATTAAACAATATAATTTTAATAGTTTAAACGGTTTACTTTTTAAACAGTATTTACATCCCTAACCTACACCCACTAAAAGATGAAAACACAGGGAAAATAATCCGCAAAAAATAACCTGAATAAAAGTCAGGAATGGGCCATGAGCTATAATTGCCTTTTAAAA
Organism: Mauremys mutica; assembly: GCF_020497125.1. NCBI lineage: Eukaryota > Metazoa > Chordata > Testudines > Geoemydidae > Mauremys > Mauremys mutica. The sequence goes on along the minus strand of NC_059092.1, from coordinate 6,458,503 downwards.
AACAAACAAAAATATCAGCTTTGATTCATATTTGAATAAAGTATTATTCCTTATGGCTGCTTAAGTAAGTCACCTATTCTAAAATCCAGTCAGCAGAGTCAATGCAATATAATGGAGTCTTCACAGTAATTCACTTGTGCGACAAATGCTACTCAGATTTTTATAGGAAAGTTAGAGAAAGATCAAATTGCAGCGTGGCTAGAACACTGGGATCACTAGTCATAAGGGGAGAAAGGGATTCAACATGAAATGGTCACAACCTAATTACAATTAACCCAGCATTTTATATCCATGGGGAGATTAATATATATAATAATCATTGTCTGACAGCAGCTTTAACCACCACATCTTCAGATGGTGGATATGTAGTTCTGGGGATAGTATCATCATAGTTAAAATACAAAATGCAGAACTATCTGTTTCCTTATATTTGCAAGTCAGTTGGTCCCTTCAGACAAGCATCAGTATGCCATACTAGGGTTGGGGGGGGGGGGCGGAGATTTTAAAATAAATACCTGCCCTAGCCTGCTGTGATTTTTGTTTACCCTGTGGTTTTCAGTATCACCATCCTTGTCAAATTAGCTAGGTATTTACACAATGGTTTAGTTGAAGGCCCTATGACATTCCAGAAATCCAAGGCTATATATTTATTCTGATGCACTAAAACCATGCATGCAAAATAAGGATATGTCCTTTGGTTTTCAAACAAACATATTATACTCTTTGGTAACAGGAAATTTGTCATGTTTTCCAAAGAGAGAATATTAAAGAACTCTGTTCTTGGAGTTTAATGGACCTCAAATGCCTGACTGTTGAGCCACCTAATGATCCAAATCCAAGCAATCTTTGCATGCAGTTCACATATTTTCTCATTAACAAAAAGGCATATGCAACCAAAAAGAAACCGGCAATGAAAATAATGCGTTGGGTAACTTACATCAGGACAAGCTTAAAAAAAAAAAATCAATGCTTTCATTAAGCCACTTATATAACATCTTAAAATGGCAGTTGATGGAAGATGTGTACTTTCCAAAAAAAATATGTTAGATAGTCAAAATATTGATTCCATGCACAATTATTGACAATTATCTACCTTTATGTAAGCCAAGAAGTGATACTGGTCTTTGAAAATCTCAGTGAAATTGCAACTGTAAATTCTTGGCAGAATGCTAAATCAAACTATTGGAAGGCAGAACTTAAAAATGAGCTAGATCTCACATAGTGCACAGCTTTACCTAGGGCTTTGCATCTAGCTGACATTCATCAAAAATTTGGCTCATTCACATAGTTTATTTGGCTAGATGTTGAGCTGTCACAAGGCAAATGGAGCTACAGATCTGTTTGTCCCTTGTGTAGATGAGAAAAATAGAGTGCCAGGCTGGAAACATATGCCAATTGGCTATGTGCAGAATGTGTCCAATAAATTCTACTGACTATGCTCAACTTATTATGGGATAGATGGTAGGCTCTTTCATATAGACAGACTCTTCTGAAGCTAGCATACAGAACTCTAAGCTTAATTTTTTATTTCCCTAAAGGGATCTAGACATGCAGCAGATTTGCCCAAATAAGTAAACTGGTCTAAACAGACAACTACAACTGCAAGTTATATCTAACAGCTAAAAGGAAACAGTTTTATATTGCAGCACGTCCACTCTACATTAACTACTGGATTTTTAAACAGTGAATAGCTTTGTTTGGGTGTGGACCCAATATCCCTGACCTTACAGCACAGACCACTCTCCAGATCATGTCAGATGGGCAGACATAAAGCTAGTGCAAACATTAGTGTGTAGGTGGCAAAAAGGATTAACACTTTGAGAATAATACCTTAGCTTTGTTTTTTGTTCCCAATTTTTCACAGCCCAAACACTTCATGATCCCCAGATTGCATCTTACATGGGTTTGTTACTTGTAGTTTAATGGTTTGGTCTACTGGAGAAAATAACTTATTGTTAGCAGTTGAAAGGGCAATTTCTTTTATATTAAAAGCCCTATATAAGTGAGCAAATCCACCACTTGTAAAAGACATTTTAATTTTACTTTAAAACGTCTTAGTTTTTTAAGACAGTACTTATCTAGTAACTACATCTTTAGTAGGATTCTATTTTTTTCCACACTGTTTGAGAGATAAATCTGACTATACACAGAGCAAGTTGCTATATTTTTGTCTGATAAAAGTTAGGACATGCCGATGGCATGATACACTGTGCTTCATGGCACTGATTTGGGTTTCACTAACATTAGGTAAAACCAGGACTACACCAGTTACTGTAGGAAATTTCTAAATCTTGATGAATGACCGTGGCTGCCCTATGGAGAGAGAGGCCTATGCTGTAATCCTGACAACAATGAAGAAAGATTTAGCATTTTTTAAATGTGAAATAATCAAAATGAAGCTGAAGCTTTCTACCTTCTTTCTCTCAAAGCACTGAATTTTTTTTAATACTATATCATGCAAAATTAAAAAAAAAAATCCTGTTAAAAGAAACAGATGCCAGAATATTCTCAGTTTAAGGTTAAAACTCTACCCTTAAACTCTATCCACTCTGACTTCTTATCACTGTAAGAGGACATACTAAAATACTTGAGCACAAAAGCTAAAGATAGAGGAGTAGCCCCGAGTTTCAAGAAGTCTATTTTTTTTACTGCTTTCCTATAAATTAAAAAAAGAAAAATCAAACTCATTCCTCGCTTGCCTTAAAATATTTTATGATAAATTACAATGCAAAGGAAACTTTTTTATTTCTAAAATTAAGACAGTACTTACTATGGAAATGCTGATGCCTCATTTATTTCTGAAAATTTCCAGTGGTTTTTGCCTGATAGCAACTATACTTATTTGTGTTGACTCCTAGTATATAGGCATGTGTGTGTGTTTCAGTTTTGCAGACACATGAATATGGTCGGCACCCAGGCAAACTGCAATGCTCCAGTTGTTAGAAAATTTCAAAGGAAAGCACAAATTCTCTTTGCTGGCTTTATACTCAAGAGTAGCTGCTCATATTCATAGTTTACACTAACAGCTGTGTAAACAAAAATGACTGATTTTGTCTTTCAAAGTGCTTTCTTCCAGATCCTCACCACACACACAAACAGTCTAGGATGTTTACGAAAAGTGGCAACTAGACATCTTTTTCCTATGCACTAGTTTCATCCTACTGCAAGCATGCAGAAAACAGGGATGGGTCATGTTATCACATTACTTTGGTGGGGCTGGGGTACAAGTTATTTTTCCATCTGACACTGAAGTTTTATCTCCAATATAGTCTTGTTATTTATTTGCAGAGTCAAGGAAGGAGTATGAAGCCAATGTTTACCATGCTGGATTACTCTTGGTCTTCTGTTCTACATGTCAGTTTCTAGTAAACCAGGGCTTATAGGATCTTCTCCTTTTTTCCCCCTCTCTGCAGCAAAGTCCATTCTTTCACCTGTTGTGAATTCAAAGAAACCAAGCATTGTCAACAGCTTGGGTAGCATCCATTTAAGACAAAGTTCCTCTGAGTTGTGTCAGGTTGTGGTGGAAGAATTAAGAGCCGTATCAATCATATGGCTTTAAATCCTTGGATATTAGTGGCTTGGTATCTTCAGTTGTGCTCTGTGAGGGTTGTGGGGCTGCCACTGCCAGGCTTTGTATTGTTTCTTGCTGATGTTGTTTTGCCTTGTTATATAGCAAAACGCCAATTGTTACTAGAACTGTCCCAATGGCTGAGAGGCTTGTAATTTTGTTACCAAACACAATAATACTTAGCCAGATTGACAACGCATGCTTCACTGTACTAGCAACACTGAAACAACAAAACACAAATATTAAGGACTGAAAGGCTTTGACATTTGCCACACACAATATATTCAGTATGCTCCATCACACTTGGATCTTTTGGTGCTTTATCTTGCAGAAAGCCAGATTCTACTTTTCCTGCTTAGGCTAATTAAAAATGACTGTGGAATCCTTTAAGTATCAGCAATAATACTTGTGTAATATCCCTAAACTGAGAGCTAATGGGAATAATTAAAGTCACCAAGTAAGAGATATGCTGTTTTTTTAAAAACATACAATAGAATGTCACTAATTCTCCCTTGGCTAATCCACTCACCTACTCATTCCCACCAGAAAACTGGCAGTATCAGCAAATACTTTAAAATTAGACTCACATACCTAAAACTCTGTTCAGCAATTTGTAAGTGTATCCCTATGTGGTTGCTTATTTATGTGAAATGAAGCTAAGAACTGTGCATACCTGTCCCACATGCATAATGCTAAGGATCAAATCCTGTTTTCCTTACACACAAAAGCAGTAGTCCCTTTGCAACCAGTGGTACGCCTCATACAGTACAAAGATTTGGCCCTATGTTTGATTTTTGGATTTGGAAAACATCCTCATTAATTTGGAGTACATATAGAATTTATTTTATTTATTCCACCGTATAGCATTTTCAATCAGTTACCAGTATGAGATGGTCTAAGGAAGGAAAGAACCATAATTTTGACACAAAATCTACAGTTTTACCTGAAAGTTACAGGAGAAATCTTTCCCATCAAGGCATATGCTGTAACACTCTGCAAATGGAACAAGCCTCCATCTATTAGGAGCAGTACAATGACATCTTGGTTGTAACTGAAACGCCTTCCACTTTTCCCAATCACTGGCACATCCTAAAGTCAAAGAATGGAACAGGATTTTAAGAATCTAGCTGTGTCCTGTTTTCTTTTACAAGCAAACATAGGCTAGGCAACTTAATTTTACCCCAGGCCTAAAGGAGGCACTTCTTTATACTGGAAATAAAGACAGGAATATTTAATCTAATTTTCAGAAGTAGGAGATGGAATGTTTATACCCTTCATGTTTTATCTTCTCTGCAGGAGAGAGCAAGGAGAGCCTAAGCCTTATCTATCTGAACTTTTCATTATTTGTCACTTATCCCGTGTGATGTTTCCTCCTTTGAATATTAACGTGTTACAACAAAAAGCTTCTCTATTAACCCTCCACCAACCCTGACACCGAGCATTACCCAAAGTGATGTCAGATTTAATTCTGTAACTGTTGATGTAATTTGATTGTCATGGTGACTTGGCCCATTCACAATGAGTTGAGTTCCTAACCCACCATAAACAGAGCACACTGACCAGGAGTTAGTGTCCAAACTCATCCCCTCTCAGTATCTACCCTGAAGTCACGTTGAGATCTTAACCAGCTATTATAATTCCACTAATTAAGGGTTTTAGCACCAAAATCTCAGGTGACTCAGTAGAAGAGCTCTCTATTCCTGTAAAGATCCTAAAGTCTGCCCATCTGTTGTAGTCACCTAGCACAGGAATTTATGGTAATCAGAATTAGAGGCATACGTTCTCTCACTATTGCTGCTCTCTTCCTTCCTTTGTATTTGAGCTGTTTTTATTCAGATTTAAAACTAAGGTTCTTCCCCAGCATCACTTTTTGAAAATAATTTGTATTCTCCTCTCCCCAAACACTAAACAATCAAATGGTGATCACACAAGAGGATTTTAAAGAGAACCAAGAACCTGCATCTACTGAATCAAACACTAATGTTTCCAAGCACTGCATGAGGATATTTTTGAAGACCTCTTTAATCTAGCTAGCATGGTTACAATAATTGCTTTTGTTGCAGATATTGTAACTGCCTACAGTATCTTTGGTGGAACATATATTAAGTTTATATATCACTGTGGGCCAGGGATTGTATGCATGATTGTGATCTACTGCATGGTGGAGGATCATCAAAGCTCTTCCAGGAACCAAAACCAGTAGGGGGTGATTAAGTTGACTCATGTAGGATTTAAACACATCCAGAGAGGTACCACCCCTTGGGATCCACACATATGCTGGTTCAAACTGGATTTTCCAGAGACCAAGTAACAAACAAAGAAAGGGTTTTGGCATAAAAGGACTGCATTTAAAATGACTCAGGGCCTTCTTTCTGATCCAGCAAACAGGATCTTCTGTCGGGGACGGGGAAGGAAACCCTTGTCCTATTAGGGCCCCATAACTCTGATATGTGACCTCTAATAAGCTTTCAGCATGTGTATAGGAACTTCCATTGTTTTGTATAAGTTTTCTCAGTAATGCTTTTGCCTTAAGAATAAATGTACTTGATTAGAAGGAGCTGTGAAGTAATTTGTAGCTGCTGGCAATACATTGTTCATAGCAGTTGGGGAGAAAACAAAGCACAGGTGCTGGCATGTAGGCAGACTGGCTTGATTGGGACCTTACAGTGCAAGGCAGGGAGCTGTGCAGCCTTCAAACCCCAGTCAAGGGGTAGAGAAACCTAAGTCTCCACCTCAAGAGAGGTGATGGCTACGGAACCAGACACCTTAAGTAAGTGCCTTCAAGGGACAACGGAGGGGAATATGGGTGCAGTTACTCTGAAACTATGATTGCATTTATCTCTTCTATTGTCATACATAAGGTAATAGGACAGGTCTATCTATCATTATTTTCGCTATTCTATCACTATCTTTCCCACAGCATATCATACTTTCATGTACTGTTAATTAAGTCAACTTTTTTTCTACTGCATTTGGTTAATGCAGCTTAATGGTTGGAACACAGAAATGGGAGCTAGGAACCACACAGTTCTACCCAGCCTCTAACAGATTGTATCTACTATGCCTCAATTTCTTTTTTTATAATTAAGGTTGCAAGTACCATGTGAATACAAAGTGCTATTATCCAAGAAGCCTACAAACATTAGGATTTATTTTTTAAGTCTTCATGTGTCTGCCCCTTTGGATATTACCTCATCCACCTTGCTTCTTTGGAGGCATTTATTCAGACTAAATTACTTGCTCCCTAAACTCCTGAAACAAACTTTATCTTTCTGGTTTATTTGTCATGTCATGTCATGTCAACATGAAACTGCTTCTTAAAACATTTTCTGGATCTCTTGCTTAACCACCAGAAGTAAACAGGGGTGAATGTCAGCATGATTGTATGGAAGGGGAAAAATAAACTGAAAGTTAGCCATCTGCACAAATCAAACAGCAAAATTAATCTTTGTTAACCAATAAAAATTCTTACCATGAAAAATATCCAAGCTGGAATGAGCATAATAACTGCAGCAGCACTTGTGTAAAACTGAAGTTCTGGAGCACTATAAATGGAAATCAAATAAAACAAAAATAAATGTTTTTAAAAGCTTTTCCTTAACTGTAACAGAAAGAAAGCTGTATTAGATTTAAATAGAAATCTCTGCACTGACACTTTACAGTGGTCAAAAAACCTTTTAAAAATCAGCTAAAAGCCTTGTGGAAGACAAATTCAAAAAATTTCTTATAGAACTAACAGTTTGCTTTCCATGCTGGCTGAGCTGGCCTTGATTAATAGGCAAGCTATTTTTAAAAAACAAATTCAGTTTTAAAAAAAATATGTTTATGGAATTACTTCTGAACAACACACTGTAGTGTTCATTTAACATTTTATATCATTTGTTTTCAAAGGAATTGTAATTGTGGATAGGCAGAATTTGCTGCAATAATTGATTACTCATTCATGCGTTCTGTATTGTTCATACCTTCATGTACTGTTCATGAGTTTTAAAATGTGGAATAGAAATTAAGGGCCTGTTTCTGCAAGCTTAGTGATTGCAGTGGGAGTTCTATGCAGATGGAAGGCTTCCAGGTTTGAGCCCCAAAGAGCTTTTTTTGTGTTTGGGAGTAGGTGACTGTCATTTTAGGTATCCTGAGGGAATTTCTGCTTGATCATGATTTCATCTCCCCAGCAAATGCTTATGGATATTTTGGATACAAAAGTTTTTCCTCCCTCTCCTGACACACAATCATTTAAAGTACAGTATGTAGGATATACCTGTCATCAGCAAACTACATAGAGAAGACAAAGTCTTGTCCCGGTCCCACATGACTATAAACAAGTGGTTCCCTGATGTTTCCTGGGACCTTTCTGTAAGCTGTATATTTGAAATATTGTAGATACTTACGAAAACCTATATTTGTCTCCACTGAGCAGCTTTTTGGAAAAAACATTTTGCAAACTGGGGAAACAAAATCAGAACATTTATCTGTAGGCGCCATTTATAGTGAACAGATGAAACAAACAATGAACTTAACAGTAATTTCCATAAGACAGAAAATGAGGTTTTCGATAAAATACTTGCTGACAGTCATATACAACTTCAGATTTACACTGGATTTTCATGCATTTAAACAGAATACTTTACAGATCAGAACAAAGATGCATTCAGAAAGAAGGCCTTTAGTAAGCCATTTAACTTCTTTTGCAGTATATATATATCTATAGATATATGTAGATATAGATAAAATGAATATCCTATAACATACTTTAGAAAGTTTTGATATCCTGTTTTAAATTTAATTAATCTGCTTTAATTTCCCATTTTATAAATAGCACACTATTCACTATTAAGTAATAAACTTTTTAAAAAGAAATAAAGTAAGATCAGAGAATTACACTATAACACAATTACTGTATTGAACAAAATCTTCCCAGAATTATAAAGTTATCACAATGTTATTTTATTTTAATATTCTCCCAACTGCACTACTTTTTTAACCAGCTAAGTCTCATATTCATATTACTGTCTTCGAAATATATACAAAACACCAATCTACTCTACACATTCCATATAAATATTGACATACTGCAAGTGAAAATGCTAATTTACATTTTTGCATTGCCTTATTAACTTTTAACATTCAGAAGCAGTGTAAGGTTCCTTTGCAGTTAACATTTTAAATATAAATGGTTTAGACTTTAAATTTTCAAGTGCTTCATAGAGAACGGAACTAAAATACTCCTTATTTTTCTTTTACTGTTCAGCTGTGCTCTAGGAAACAGTGATAAAAATTAATACAAAGCAAGAATATCCAGCTTGTGTTGGTGTTGTGCACTGATATGGGCATTTAGAACAAATGAGTGCATAGGTTTTCAGTATTCAAACTAATCTACAACACTGCAATTAACCAAAAGCAGAAGCACCAAACCTGATATGCAGGTACATAATTTTAAAAATAAAAGATGCACACAGCCCTTTCATGCCTGCACTTGCATCTGCCTTGAGATATAGACAGAAATTATTTGAAATAGACGCTAGAGTCATCACTGTCTTGCACCTGGTTTTATTTATTTATACTTGTGCTAAGTGAATACAAATGAACAAGTGTGTAGAATCAGGCCTACAATCATCTTGTCTGCCTATTTTGTTTTAACATAAGGATATCTGGACCCCAAATAGATCTAAAAGGCAAAAAACTTTTAAAGGAAATGACAGAGGCTGGACATGAATACTAATCCAAATACAACAACAGTGGCAAGAACCAGTGTCCTCTGTAAACAATTCTGGACCACAGAATTTGACATTTTGTAAACAAAAATTCCCAGCAGTCTATTACACTGATTATTTTTGAATTGCCCACCATTTAATGCAGATACATGACTAAAGAATTTTGTAGATAATCTTGACAGCCTTAAACATATTTAAGAATCAGAAAGTTCTCTGAATTTTTATTTTACCTTGCAATAGGATATGAAAAGGCTTTCTTTAAAGAGAGAAAAGTGTTCTTATAAGTGTATCAGAAAACTGTCATGGCTTTCTGATTATTATAGTTTAACTAGAGTCAATAATGATATACCATGCTTGAAGTTTTCCATTTTCATGTGTTATTTGAACTCATTGTTAACCTAGCATATTAAAACAGTCTCTCAGTAACCTAACTTAGAGTACTTCAATTATCTTATTAGCAACATTAAAAATATATATCTGTTCAACCTTAAGTTTAGAGTTGCTAGTGCTCTTCCATAATATATTAGTTGCAAGATACTTGTGCATTACTAGTTTTATGCATTTGGCAATTCTTCCATAACATGGTCACATATTTTATTAGAAAACATAAGCAATGTATATTCACCATTTGAGTTCACTAGCAATAAGAACCTGCAGTTGATTGGCTCTGTCCCACCCTCCGCCTGGTAGTTAAAAGAAAAAGCTACCACAGGCTACAAACCAGGACACTGCTAGTCACAAATCCCTGGTAAATAGACTTTGTCAAGAGTCATGAACAGGGATAATTCAATTGTACATGACATTGTAGGACAGGAGTTGTTCTATTCTTTATCCACTGTGTTCTGACAGGTATGGCGTTCTCATCTCTAAGAGCAGTATGCCTTCTGTTAAGAAATAATTCTCTGAATACCAAGAATTAATATACTGTATGGGAAACACCAGCTGAACTGTACAGTCTGGGAGAAGATATGGCTTAGTTTATTTGTAAACTAACAATTCCTTCTCTTCTCTACATGCAACCTTCATCAGGCCTCACCAGTCCATGATGTTAGTAGACAAAGCTGCCGAAAAACCCAGAATGTTGAAACTGATTTCAGTGGCTGTACATAGAGCTAATCCTCCCATGACAGGAATGAGAGACAGATTCACCAGCAATCCTGTAAGTGAAAAAATAAATTAAAAATTGGCTTTAAACCAGAGCTGTGTGAGTAATGGATTTTTATGTTTGCTAGCAGTTCCAAATTAAAAAAAACTTTTGAAATGATAATCGTCTCAATTATCACTTCAAAAGCTTTTTTTTCTCCTGCTGATGATAGCTCATCTCAATTGATTAGACTCTTCCTGTTGGTATGCATACTTCCACCTTTTCTTGTTCTCTGTATGTATAAATATCTCCTGTGTGTTCCATTCTATGCATCCGAAGAAGTGAGCTGTAGCTCACGAAAGCTTATGCTGAAATAAATTCGTTAGTCTCTAAGGTGCCACAAGTACTCCTGTTCCAGTTAGCACAGACTGTTGTAGGCTTTTGGGTCAGAGAAACCTTCAAATCTGACTTAACTTGATAAACTTTAGGAATTAGACTGCGATTTTATCTTGAATTTCTTTTTGTAACCAATTCTGATCTTCTATGATTATGCCACTTATAATTACTTAAAATCCTTCTGTAGTTAATGAACTTATTTTAATGTTTTATCTAAGTCAGTGTGGTTTTGACTGAAGTTTGGGGAATCTACTCAGGTTACAAAGGCTGTTACATATTCATACCTTTTGATGGAAAGACAGACTAATTAATGAGTTTACTCTGATCAAAGGGGTCTTAAGCAGTGTAAAATGGACATTTCTGGGGTGCAAGTCTGGACTAGGAATATGCAGGTGTCACCCTGTATGTAATTCAAGAGTGGCGGTGCACAGCACTCTGGTATATGTCTGGGGGTGACTTGCATGCTGGAGGGCTGGAGTGAGTGGGCAGAGTGGCAGCTCACAGAACAAAGCAGGGCATAGTGCACTCCAGACTGGAGAGTTAAGGAGGCACAACGATCCAACAATCCAGATTGTACTCTGGGGCATGTCACAATTACTTCACCCACCCTGTCTTTCTAAAATGAATAACTGCGACAGAGAGGGTTTTTTTCTGAAAACAATTCACCTAACCAGAAAGAAAATCACAAGTTTCAGTGATGCTGAATCTGTATTTTTCAGTGAAAAAAGTTCCAGCCAAAAAAATTCATCCAGCTCTACTTTACACTATTGTACATCCAAAACGACATGCGTCAGATAATACAAATTGAGAAAAAATGACTGAGCTCTATTTTAACTTGTTTAGTAATGGCTCCTGTCATTTCAAAATTAGTGGATATTTTAGTTTCAATCAAAGGAGATTTCAGACAAGCTGTTGACCTGCATTTAAAGATATTATAGGTGTACTGAGTTACCAGCACATCTGCCTGCAGAGGTAAATTAAAATTGATCTTCTCCAGCCTTGTTTTCCTTATCAATGTCCTCAAATGGCAGAAGAAATTAATATTTGCCCTCCTGCCCTGTGATTGTGTTAATCCTCCTTCCTCTGGCTTCATTCAGTCCTCTCCCCCTCAGACTTCATGTCAGGAAGAATGCACATTGCTGATCAGGGCAAGGTCTCTCAAAGACTAGAAGACTAGAATGCAATTGCAATTCAGTGGTGATTATGAAAAAGCATGTAAGAGGCCAGTTTTATTTTTTAGCCTCAGGCTGGACACAGCAAAGACACTCAAGATTTTTAAAATGCTTGTTAGATCAGCAGCTTTCCACATGGGATGAACATATACATAAACTTAATTTTAAAAAAATGTATCGCATAGCCAAATTTTTTTTTAGCAAAAAAGGGAAGCACCAGAGAAGGGGGTCAGCTTATGAACGGGTATAGAGAGGGAAAGGTGGGACACAGCGCCCGCCCGTCCCGTCCCGTCCCCCAACAGAAGGAGCAAGGAGAGGCAGCACAGCCAGCGGAGCAGAAGGGAAGAGGCGGGGTCAGAGTCTCTCTGCTCCTGGCCACGTTGCTCTCCCCCCAGCCTCTGAAGCAGCTGCAGCTCCGGGGCTGGCCAGATAAGGTGGGAAGGGATGGATTGCGGAGAGTGTGGGGGTTCCAGGCTAGGAGTGGGGTCTTGTGGGGGGTGGTCACAGGGCGTTACTGCCCTGACTCCCAGCTTCTCCCTCCCCCCCCCAAAAAAAATTCCCCACCAGTTGCTGTCCCAGCCCATCAGGGTAAGCAGCTGGCACGCTGGGACACTTTGTTTACTTAGGTTTACCTCCGTGCCTGCGGACGCTTGAGGTAAACAAACCATCTTGGCCCACCAGCAGCTTATCCTGATGGCCTGGGAGCCAAAGTTTGCTAACCCCTGAATTATAGGGTCGCCTTATGAACGGGTTATAAAAAATTTCCATTTTTACTTATCCATCTTCGGGGGGTCGGCTTATAAACGAACCAGCTTATAATCGAGTATATATGGTATCTAAAAAATTGTAACAGTTGTTTTTTTTTCAAAAAAGCAAATTTCCAACCAACACTGTCCTTTGACAAATTACTTTAAAAAAAGGTTCTTGCCTGCTCAATTTACAGTCTAGACTCTGTTCAATAAGGACAATTTTTCCAGCTGCATTAATCACTAAACAACTCAGATGGAATCTCTTTATCAATCGCCAAATACATTGCAAAATTATTACATTCCAACAAACTACTTACCAGTGTATTCCCCTAAAATCATCCGGGACATAATGACAGTAAAAATAGGTGCAGAGCTTTTAACTGTTTCAGCAAATGAAACAGCCACATTTTTCAAGCTCACTAGACCTAAAACCACTGTTGCAAACCTGAAAGAGAGACATACAAAGTCAAGCGGAGACAGTAAAACTATGCTTAAAAGGCCTATTTTAGTTTTAGATGCTTAACAAACAATTTAGTTACTGTGCCACAATTTTTAAATATACACATTTGTGGTATAGTAACTAAATTATGTATGCTACATTTAGCGTCCTATTTCATCAGAATGAAAGGTAGCTTCCATTCAGTTTCTTTTTAAATCATAAAACACAACAGTGCTGAAAGACTCTGTTCAATAGCTGCTCCCAGTTTAGTAAAAACCCATTTAGACTTGAAGTGAAGGTGAGCCCAAACAATGTTTTAACAGCCTCTCATCAGGCATGATACATAGTCTTGCTCTGTCTAAGGCTATAGCAAATACTTTCTTTTAAAGGTGTAAGTTTAAAAACAACATGTAATTTTATAAATATTTTAAGTAACTTCTGATACAAATTACTAGGAAAGGATAACAGGAGGACACAGCAACACCACAATAAATAGTAATAATCAGAACATCTGGTAGTCTTGAATGAAAACAAAGTATTAGTCTTAAAGAGAAGAGAAACGTCACATCACATCACCAAAAGAAAATATTAAGAAAAGAGAGAGAGGTTTTTTTTGAGATGGCGGATTAAAACCGATGGAGCGCAAAGAAAGTTTCAAAGACTTGTCAGAAGAAAAGAGGTGTTTAGAAAGAGCAACTGAAGGACAGATGGATCATTGTGAGATTTCTGAGAAAATGCTTTGTATGAACAATGCCCTCTGCCCTTCTCATGAAGGAAGAAGAGACGTGACAGTGGGTCTCCTGCAAGGCAGTATACAGTGCTACCACCTATACTGCCCCCCTGGAAATATTCAACCATTTACCTCATCAGTCCAACAAACAGCATTGTCATGATGAAATTGGGAGGGTAAGAGAGACGTGTTTTGTGCTGGTACAAACAACATGGAACAAACATTTTTATACAGCCAATGAAAGTGGTTGAAAGCATCTGAACAGCACCTAAGGAAAAATGAGAAACCAAGAGAGGTCAGAAGATGAATACAGAATTAAGTACCAAGCTATCCTAGATACCAAATTAGATCAATTTAGTTTCAGAGATCTTTGGTAGGTGTCAACAAATATAGATGCTTATCTCTAAGCTTCATAAAATTCTAGTAAAAGCCCTTTCTCTCTGAAATGACCAGCAGGATAAGAGACAAAGATGGAGGATTCACTGTGTTCCTATAAAAATTAGTTCATAGTTACCATGCCCCTCTATTCCTTTAAAACCAGGTACGTTAACACAACTATTGTTCATGGTCATATGAAGACCAAACCTTTGCAATTCAGAGAGACCTTAGATCCATGTAGGTCTTTGGAGATAAGAATATAAACAGTTTATTTAAAATTAGACTTTAGGTTAAAAAAAAAACCAACAACCCTAAAAACACAATTTTACCACTCAACAGACTACAAAGTTTCATTGTATACAAAAATTACATAGCACTCCTCTTTAAAGTGCTTTACAAACATTACCTTACAAATCTTCACAGAATCCCTATGAAATAGTTTTATCCCACCTTCTAGGGGGGAAACTGAGGCACAGAGATTTAGCAGATTCGCTAAAAGCCAGAGGGAGTCCATGTCAAGGCCAAAATTACAACTTAGGCACTTCTAGATCCCAGTCCTGTGCTTAGACCACTTGACCATGCTGCTCTCACTCTGAACAAACCACTTATCAGTTTAAGTCTATCACACAGAATCTGACACTCAAATATTTTATTGGAACTGAAGCTTATAATAAAAATCATAATTACCTAGCATGCTGGGCTCTCCTTCCAGCAGTGAAAGAATGTATTTGTTAAGAAAAAGGGTACAAAAGCTGAAGAAAAACCACAATGTGAGGTAGATCAGAGCATGAGAATTCCAGATGCCCAAGTCAGACTCAATGACTGTAGTCTCGGTGATGGTTATTTTCAGTACATTTTCTTCTGGTACACTGTCACTCCTGGCAATCACAAATTTCTCACTCCTGCTAGCAAAGAGGGGGCCCAACTGAAATAATGATTTCCCCTTTGACTTTTCCTCAAGGACAGGAGGATCAAAACCCACCAGAGTCTGAGTGTTTGTTACAGATGACATGTTGATGTCAGGAGACTACTGTTTGGTCTTAACATAAAGCAACGTTGACTTAGTACTGAACCACACGGTGAAGAGACAAAAATAATGTCATGTAATTAAATCTTTCGGCTTCAGTGGTCCACAAAAGTTTATTTGGTCCTCCAGACACCATCTTGTTTAGAAATAAACTTCACATACTTCCTTCCAGTGGTCAACTGCATTTTCTGAAGATTTAAAAAAAGAAGGAAAGAGTTCAGAGTTATCTGAGTACACTTTCATTTTCTGAATATTTCACATCAGAGAAATGCCATTTTCATCTGCAGCTTATGAAGAAGATAAAGATTTGTATTTGTTGCATTTTTTTAAAAATTGATTTCTCCCTGCTAGCATGATCAGGCTATCAAGTCCTAGAAGAAAATCTTGCCTAAACATAGCTTTTGAAGTGCTCCAGATAGCACTTGCAAAATGAAACCTCAAAGGTCTGTTTTGTTTTAAAGGTTTCCTCTCCATCAAAATATATTAAGTGAATACCTTCACTTTCAATTAGAGAATCTATTCTTATTCAATGTGCTGTTCTCTGTTCTGCTTATTCATAGATTCCAAGGCCAGAAAGGACCATTGTGATCATCTCTCTCACCTCCTATATAACACAGGCCATAGAACATCCCCAAAATAATTCCTAGAGCAGAGCTTTTAGAAAAGCGTCCAATCTTGACAACCAATTGGCGGAAAAATCTCCATGTAAGAGTCAATCACTACTTTACAACTCAGTTATCGGCAGCAGAGCATGTCTCTTCATTTCTATTCTCTTATCAGTTACATAAAGTCTGGTGAACCACAGAAGAATTTAGTGAGTAAAAGAACAAAGAACGACAATCTATGCTGTCTGTTCTTCCACATAAACTATGTGACATATTGACAGTAATGCAAGTAATCTGTTATCACAAATAGGGTCCAAAGTTTGCAGTAACGGCTAAATTGATCTATAGTAACTTTTTACCATCAGCATAAAAAGCCACCAATCGATTTACTTTTTTAGTTTGTAGTCTATATGCTGAGAGTAGGGGAGAGTGAAGACAAGAGAACAGCTCAGGTAGAAAGGAAATGAATTATAGGTGGGGTCTTTCATGGAGAAGCTACTGGTTCCAAACAAGTAGCTCCTCCATGAATGAGCAAGTTGGAAAGGTATATTTAAATCAATGACACAGACTGAGGCTCGAGAGCCACAAGTGGTTCTTTACTGTGTCTCCTGCAGCTCTTTGCAGCGCGTGATGTTAAAACATTGTGTGATTTAATTATTAATCAAACTAAGTTATAAACCGAACATGATGCATTTACTACGTTATTAACCAATTATAGTTGATAAAATAATAATACTTAGTCAGTCATTTTGCTATGAGAATACATACATACATATACACACACACACACACACAAATTGGTAAATGAAACAATGAATTCACATTACTGTAAAAAGAACAGGGGTACTTGTGGCACCTTAGAGACTAACAAATTTATTTCAGCATAAGCTTTCATGGGCTACAGCTCACTTCTTCGGATGCATAGAATGGAACACACAGAGAGAAGATATTTATACATACATATCTTCTGTCTGTGTGTTCCATTCTATGCATCCGAAGAAGTGAGCTGTTGCCCATGAAAGCTTATGCTGAAATAAATTTGTTAGTCGCTAAGGTGCCACAAGTACTCCTGTTCTTTTTGCGGATACAGACTAACACAGCTGCTACTCTGAAACCTCACATTACTGTGGCTCTTTTGAGTAATGTTGATTGCTAAGTTGGCTCCTGAATGACTGCTGGGTCTGAGAATCACTGATTTAGAGTATCAGTGGCTCTGAGGATACTCACCTAATTGAAGACTTTAAAAAATGCCACTATTTGGTGGCAGGTTACCATGGACATCTTGGAAACAATGTCTGCAATGAGGTCGTTATACAACAGCGCATCTGAACAATGGCAGCACAGCAAACATACACAGCAAGTACAAAACCCACAGGAGTTAGTAAGAGCTAATGGACCTGCACTGGGTTTTATGGGAAAATGTTTATTCAGTAACTTGGCCAGGATACACATTTGCTTTCTTCTCTTTTTTTTTAAGCCAGACTTGACATGGGCATTACAAAACCTTTGATAAATGAAACTGAAAAGTTAATAAGTTTCACGGTATCACAGCTTTTGTATTCCCACTGAACTTCAACTATTCTGTATTGAAAGTTTCTATTTCACAGATATTACTTTTATTCTGTAGCAAAATGGACCTCCTCCTATCCACCCCTGCGTCCTTTTCCTCCTACCAGCAGCAGAACACCCATTGTCATGAAGGAGTGCTAGGGTACTGGCTCTTCCTATACTGATTCCAATACCTCATATATTCATGTTGATCTAAAAATGCTTTTATGGTGGTTAATTTCACTTATGAGCTAACTACATTCAGTATTATTTTTTTAAACAGACAAATTGCTTAAGAGTGCTACAGCACAAATTTTGGGCAAACTCCTTTCTTCTCTAAGTCTGACACTTTGAAGCAGAGTTTTACATAATTGTAAATTCTATAGTAATACTGAATGCCTCCTTCCCCTTTGATCCAACTAGTTCAGCCTGGATTAGCCCACATGCACCTCAAACATTCATGCAGAACAAGGCCATGAAATTGTAGGATCTCATGATCTGAGGATGACTAATTTCTGCAGCTGTTAGCAACCTGAAACTGCAAACATTTAACATTTCCATAGGAAAAACTGAACATTTTCTTTTGTTGCACAGTGATAGATTTAGGCTTGGTACTGATCTCTCTCTCAAGTACTTATTAGTTACCCCACTACCACAGTATCTGAGAACCTAACAATTTGATGACTTGGCCTGACCAAAGGAAATGAATGGCAGAAATCTCACCGAAAAAATATGTCTAATTCTAAAGCCCACTAGCAGGAACACAGTTCGTATCAGCTCTAGTAATTATCTGCTGATTATAAATTTATTAAGAATAGCATCAGAGAGATAGCCATGTTAGTCTGTATCCACAAAAACAACGAGGAGTCCAATGGCACCTTAAAGACTAACAGATTTATTTGGGTATAAGCTTTCATGGGTAAAAAACCCACCTTCTTCAGATGCATGGAAAGATCCATGCATCTGAAGAAGTAGGTTTTTTACCCATGAAAGTTGATGCCCAAACAAATCTGTTAGTCTTTAAGGTGCCACTGGACTCCGCGTTGTTATTAAGAATAGTGTCAATTTTCCAAAGGTTTCAGGGAGACAGCTAAAATATTTGGGAAAAATAAGGGATTCATAAAAATCAGGGAAAGTGGTTTAACTGAGCAGCAAGCTTTGTAATATCTGCAATCCTAATAACCCCTGCCTCAAGTTCAATAAGGAGCCAGCCAGTCAACCAGCTTCCCAAAACACCCGTCAGCATAGTGAAAGACACGTCCCTGTTCCACAGTGATCCACGATTGGGGGAACCTACAACAGTGTCTCCGAGGAGAGGCACATGAAATACTAGAGGCGGGGATGGGAGGTAAGCTGCTTCAAGTGCTAACTGGTTCTCAGTAAATCTGTCTTTTATTGTACCTGTGCATAATCTTTGAGAACCTTTTCAACCACTGTATCCTTTCTCACAGAACTCCCTTGATTAAATTTACATTGTACACTGCTGAATCAGTAGAGAATAGGCACTCAGAGAACCATAATATAGTGAAAATTTAGTTCCAGTACTAGTTGCATTGACTTCAAAAGCATTACCTTCCTTGAGCATAGTTACAAATGTGGAAATGTTCACAGGAAATATATTTACAACATGACAACCAGTGAAACATGTACAGGAAACTACATTAATGCCATGGTGAACAAACTAAAATAGATTACAGCAGCTGCTAGCCAAGAGAGATATTAAATGTCATAAAATATTTATCTTTATCATTCATAGCCATTTAATGTACAGCAGAGTTGGACTGAGTTTCCTGTTTTAAGATCAGTACTCTGTTTATTGAACGGTTAATGAAGATAGGGAATCCAAGATTGAGTTCTTTGCCACATATAAAGTAACTGTGTCCTCCCTTCAAGAACTTGGTTTTAAAGGGGAAAAAGAAAGGTACAAGGACACAAACCATGGAGATTACACAGCAAAACATCTTCCTAGGGCAATATGCTGGTCTTTGATCAGGGAAGATTTCACTCGTTGAATTCCTACTACTGCAAAATAGACATTTTCATACAAATAGGATTTGTTTTTAAATATAAGTCAATGGAATAAAAGGGAATGATGTAGAGTGCGGAAAAGCAATGTGTCAGTTACTCACTATAAAGCAATTATACTGTAATAATATTCAGCTATTTCTGCACAAGCATTACATTTGCAGGGGATTAAAAATACACCAAAAAATTCCTCACTCTCTGGGCTGGAGGTGGGCTTCAACTGTCTTCAGAGCAATCCACTACCTGGAGATGTAGAACAATACTGACAAACTTCAGGGAGGACTCTCCATCTCTGGAGAACTTCATGGGATAGTACAATGTTGTTCTGATTCCTGTTCCTTCCAGCATAAGAATTAAAACTTCACAATTCCCACACTCAAGAAACAAAACTACCAACTGTAAAAACTGTCTACAGTGCAAAGTAACTCCACACAATAATGAAGGACAGGAAGTGAAGAATATATCCACTTGAAACGGCAGTGGGAACTTTGGTTGGTGGAATTTACACAAGTTGGAATTTAGCCAAGTCACTTGGGCTCTTTAGTAACAAATGGTCAAATAATATCAATATGACAGCAGTTTTAGCAACACTGTGTCCCCTACTTCCATTCTAGGATTTCTGCTCAGTAATGAAACAAAGGGAAGACTGCTACCTCCTGAATCAGCATTACTATTCGTTATAGCCCTTGGGAGTATTGCATCAAACCAATGACTTGCCATACCCTTCTGAGATATGAAAGGATCACAACATATGGTGGCTTGGCTTTGCCCCTTGGGCACAGATGTAGTGAATCCCAAACAGTGGCCAATATTTTGTGGCTCCCTTGCGCCTGTAGAATCCTGCTGAAATATTCATAATTTGCAGAGAGAATAGCTACACATTTTTTAACTATTTTTTCTTTGGGTAGAAACATTGTTCCTTGTTTCCTACTTTTTAGCTCAGATAAAATACCCTGAATATTTAAAATGAAAGGGTCATCGCAACCTTCAGATAGTACCACTGGTGCATAGTAAGAAGGGCAACAAAATATAATCATGAGGTTCCCAACCCCCGCAGCATTTTTATATCATATTTGGTATCATTTTGTTAAACAGCATGACATTCAGTAAAAGTTAACACTCTAGCAATTAAAGGATTTTAAGAGAAAACAAACACACACACAAATTACTGACTTGCTACCTTAAATTAACTGGAAAGTCTTACATTGGCTGAAATAGTTCCCCATCTGGGATTAATTTGGTTGCCCTCCCCTGATACCAACGGTCATGATGTTTACAGATAGATGAAAACGTGGCAGTGGTTGGGAGACTGTGTTGGATTACAAACAGAAATTGAATCTTCTGGCGTGTAAGAACAAACAGCAGACAGTGTACGTTATAGAGCTTCCCTAGTCCACCCCCAACACTAAAAGTGCATTAAAAATAAAGCATGCTACATTAAAAATGAGAAAATGAATATACAATAAAACCTCCAAGTGACTCAAATCAATACTGGAGTGTAAAAGAAGGAACTAGATAAGAATCCAGAGACTGCTACTTCTTATTTAGGCATGAAAACATCACATTTGAGAAGCTATTTGAAGGATATCCTGCACTCAGACTCATAGGATACATCTATACTGCAAAAAAACACCACCACCACCCACAGCAGTGAATCTAAGAGCCCTGGTCCACTGACTCGGGACTCATGGAGGTCACACTATGGGGCTAAAAATAGCAGTGTAGATGTTCCCACTGGTGCTAGAGCCTGGGCTCTGAGACCCTCCCTGGATTCCAGAGCCTGGGCATGCGCCCAAGCCCAAATGTCTACACCCGAGTCTGCTGACCTGGGCTTGGAAACTTGCTGTCACAGGGTTGATTTTTTTTTGCAGTGTAGATGTACCCATAGATTCCAAGGCCAGTGAAGACCACTGTATAACACAGGCCAAAGAATTGCCCCAAAATAATTATTTTTGAACTACAGCATATCTTTTTTTTTAAATCCCATTCCCCCTTTCTCTCCATTTCTAGGAGTTCACAATTTGACCATAAATACTCTAAACTGAATGTGACAGCTCACAGAAGCAGCAACATTTTCTTAAAAAATTTGATAAGAGAAGTGTGTTAGTTATAAAGGGAAGAAAACAGATTCGGAATCGGGATTTTTGAATTTGTAAGAGCAGAATATTTTACCAAAATATATATGTTTCCTAATAGTACCTAATAGGCTAATCATGCTGGAAAAAAGATGTAACTACGAATTTCCTAGATTAGGGATTTGTATCAGATTCCTTATTTTCTCATAGTTTGTTTGACTAGCAAATGGCTGAAATCATTTTCAGTCAGCAAATAAGTGGCCTTTGTCATAAATATAATCTTACTGATGGCAGCACCAATTTGCACAACTATAGGAACATCATCAAGGTGACAATCTGTAGGATACTGTGTAATGGATAAGCCTGTCTTATCTAGAAATTTTCTTCAAGACAACCAGTCATCATAACAGTTCTGCAGAGTATAAGGTGATTGTTCTTCTCAGTACTCAGAAAGAAAATATACTTCTGAAGAAAGATTTTTTTCTTTCTAGAAAATACAAAAGAAGGGACCAGTGTCCTTTTAAATCAACATTAGGAAATCAGATATTAGGAATGGCAATATACAAAAACCTGTAGGAGAACACTTCAACCTCCCTGGCCACACAATAGCAGATCTTAAGGTGGCCATCCTGCAGCAAAAAAACTTCAGGACCAGACTTCAAAGAGAAATTGCTGAGCTTCAGTTCATCTGCAAATCTGACACCATCAGCTCAGGATTAAACAAAGACTGTGAATGGCTTGCCAACTACAGAACCAGTTTCTCCTCCCTTGGTTTTCACACCTCTACTGCTAGAACAGGGCCTCAATCTCCCTGATTGAACTAACCTCATTACCTCTACCTTGCTTCTTGCTTGCATATATATACCTGCCCCTGGAAATTTCCACTACTTGCATCCGACGAAGTGGGTATTCACCCACGAAAGCTCATGCTGCAAAACGTCCGTTAGTCTATAAGGTGCCACAGGATTCTTTGCTGCTCTTACAGATCTAGACTAACACGGCTCCCCCTCTGATAAATCAACATTGCAGATCAGTACGATTATTGATAATTACATTCTGCTATCTATCTATAGTTCTTTAGTGATAACACAAATTTGTTCATTCTAAAGCATAACCTTCCAAGCTAATGTAATTGAGTATGGTGGACAAGTTAATACATCGGTCTCAATTAAGGCTAATACAGCAAGACAAATCAATTCCAACTAGAACTGGGAGAATAACTGATTTTTCAGTTTGGTGGCAGTTCGAAATTTAAAAAAAATAATACAAAAAAATGGTTTGGGTCTGTTCTAGAGCAGGGATTCAAACTGGATCTCCAACACAGGGCCAAAGATTATAAGGCGGGAGAGGGTGGCACTACCTCTTCCTTCTCCCCCGTTTTTTGTGAATGGCCAAAACTGTGCGTGTGTCAATTTTGCAATTATTTTCAGGTCAACCAATACTATGCATCCAACAATTTTCCTCCAGCTCTACTTACAACACATTTAAAAATACCCAAAAGTTTTTACCTCTAGGAATGCATCAGAGGTGCCAAGGAAACAAGAGGCAGCTGGTGAAACTCCAGTTGGAGACACTGAACAGAAATGACAACACTGACCTGAATTTTCCTTGCACAATCCTTTTGAGTACTTCTGTGGCAGAGCTACAGATGATTGGATGGCTTCCACCCAACTCTGCCTCAGAACACCCAGTAATCTTGTTTACAAAGTGAAAAAGCCAAGAGCTTTTCAGAGCCAGGTGCTGATAAAAAACAAAAGACCAGGAAAGATAAAAGCAATTGCAGATTCAAAACCAACTTGGATATCAAACCTTTTTCTGTATAAGACTGCCTCACTATCTAACACAGGATCAAAATCCTCATAACAGTAATTATTTAAACGTTTGGGAGCAAATGTAATTATAACCCTCATTTTAGAAGTGTGTGTTGTTATATATAATATGCAGAAGTTGCCTAAGACTAATCCCGATACATAAGGATTTATTTTATAGATAAAATATGCATGTGCTCAAACAATTAATGTTTAAATTGACCAAAATAAATACATTAAATAAATGAAAGATAGTACATCACGAAAAATACAAAGAACATAAAAGAATCACATTATAAAAGTAAACATGTATGCTAACAAGAAATATGATATACAATAATAGAGTAGAAATAAAAAGTATCATCCCCAAAATAGTGGGTATCTTATCTCTTTAATGCATATTACAATTCAATTTTTTGAGTACACAGTACACTGCATAACCTTATAAACAATCTATCATGGCAGTTTCAGTAAGCATACTGAGTATTTCTATACTTGAAGAGTTTTCATTGGATGGTGCTGAGAACTTCTTGTGTCTGTGATGTGTGGTCTAATAGTTTCTTCTGGACACTTCCATTTCTCAGCTCATGTCATTTTCAGATATTTCACTGAACCTTTAGTGCAAAATTCTGCTCTTGTACCCAACTGACTGACCTCAAATCAGATATCCTGTGCACCTAACCTAGGTGTGTCTCCCATTAAGTAAGCAGACTCTAAAGATCAAGATCTGCTCTGTGCACCTGAGAGGAGAATTTCCTCCTTAGCCCACTTATTTTACAGAGACTGGAAATTCAACAAGCAGTCTGAAGAGACTTGTTGTGATAACTGGGACAACAAATTTACCGTAACTGTGAGTTCAAGTGTAAAAAGTATATGAATGTTCATAAGATGTTACAATAACCGATAACAAATGATAACGAAAGTAGGTCAAGTAATTTTTAATAGTGAATGTTATAAACAGGTGCAAGAGAACCAGACTGAGAGACTAGTCCAAACAAAAAGCCACGTTGATATGATTCCAGGACTATGGAATCATGTTTGGTAAAAACAAATTGTACTGGAAATTAAGGAACCAAAACTGATGTGTTGTATATTAGGCCTATCTGGAGGACAAAATAATGAGAGGATGGGCTATTCCACTCATCACTCCCTTTTTGGGTCCTTCAAATAAACAGACTTTGGAGGGGAAAGAACAGATGGAGGCTACTGAAGCAAGCTTCACTATCATGGCTGCCAGCCACACCACCTGCTGGGACCCTTGGCCTTTGCCATTCTAATTTTGAGAGGTGTCCTGACCAGACCAGGCCAAAGAGAGGGACACCGATAACACTGCCACTTCTACCGGCTCCAGTAGAATCCCAACCACCACCCTGGATGAAATGGGATCAGACTTCAACAGCTCCAGCCCATCTCAACTAACTTTTTCTCTTTTACCCAAAAGAACAGTTATCACCATCTGTGATACCATCTAAGAGACTGTCAGGCAAGGGTGGTTTTCCTTCTTAAACTCTCTCCAGCTAAAGGGAAAGGGAACAAGAAATGTTGCTAAAATTAAAGCCTCACTTAATACTTTACGTATCAGAGGGGTAGCCGTGTTAGTCTGGATCTGTAAAAGCAGCAAAGAGTCCTGTGGCACCTTATAGACTAACAGACGTATTGGAGCATGAGTTTTCATGGGTGAAGTGGGTATTCACCCACGAAAGCTCAGGACTCTTTGCTGCTTAATGCTTTACATTTCAAAAGCTTTAACTGTTTTTTTCTCCTTTTCTGTATCTTTCGTAAAAGGTTAAAAAGGATTTGTCATGGTACTAAGCAGAAAGGGCGGTGGAACAATTTGTATAGTGGGGGTGCTGAGAGCCATTGAACCAAACTGTAAACCCTGTAAATGTTGGAAACCACTTCAAGCCACTGGTTGCGTCAGCACCGCCAGCACCTGTGCTAAGCAGGCTGAGGTCTCTGTATACTGAACACTGTTCAAAACTGTTTAATGTTGCACAGTGACAGCATTTATAACACCGTTAACACTTTTGACCTTTGAGATTAATACAAAGCATTGCAAGAGGAACACGACCTAGCAAAGATAAAGAAAATCCGTGCTATGTTCTCTCTACATACAACACCTATATGTCTTATATGAAAGAAGATATTCTCCTCGGGCAATTTCTGCAAAGTACCCAGTAAACAAACTCTTTTTCATCTCAAAACACCAGAAAAAGATGGTTGTCAACTGTTTAATAAGCGAATAAGGCTAATCTACTGGGAAAGACAAATCCCAGCCCCCTTTCCCTGCCAAGCATGGTACCCTGCAGACAAAAGCTCTGTGTGCACAATTCTCATTTTAATCTAGTATGCAATATGGGTCAATTAAACACTGCCTACAGCATGATAAACATGCATAAAATATAATTCTAAACATTTAAAAACATGCATTTCATTATACAGTGATCACAACACTCAAGACACTTAGGAACAAGTATTTAAGATGTGGCTGCAAAGCAAAGACCACACAACACTCGCTTTTGAGAAATGTCAGCGTTTGAGCACCAAGAGCAAAACTGAAGTTGTTTGATACTTCATTGTGCCCAATAGGTGAAGCATCTAAAATGGAAGTAACTCCGTGAGAGAATATTCAGCGCTAAGCACCACTCCTCCCCGACCTAATGTCACCAAACAGGGTTTTATTTTAAAACAGCACTTGAAACCAGTGTGTAGATAGGTGCCACAAAAGTTTCTCTGCACCCGCAACAGCTTTGCCAGTGCATCTCAATCCCAATGATATCATTCCATGCCACTGACACTCTGGGCTTGTCTATACTTGAAATGCAACAGCGGCACAGCTGCACCACTATAGCACTTCAGTGTAGACACTGCCTATTGCCAACAGGAGGGATTCTCCCATTGGCATAGGTAATCCACCTCCCTCCCTGAGGAGTGGTACCTAGGTTGAGAGAAAAATTCTTCCAATGACCTAGCACCATCTACAGCAGGGGTTAGGTTGGCTTAACATTGCCACTTGAGGATGTGGATTTTTCAACACCTCTGAGTGACATAGCTGGGTCAACCTAACTTTTTAGTGTAGACCAGGCCTAAGATCTGCTAGTGCAGCACAATTCTGGAGCATCTTTACTATTCCAGATCAGGGAACCCCACAGAGCACAGTAAAATCAATCCTGACCTATAATCCAGTGCAAGGCCTCTGCACAACTGTAAACTCATACAGCAGCTTTGCAATGCAGACATCTCTCTCCTGAGGACCAGACTGAGCCAATCAAACAAATGAATACATGTGTTTTTTTAAAAAGTAATATTTTCAATCATGACCTCCTCCAGGCTTTGAAGCTTAATCTCCAGAGATGAGAAACTGGTGTATTAAACCAATGATTAATTGGCTTCCAAAATTCCTGATAGTCTCGTGCAAGGAACTTTGCAGGAGGGAGAAGGGGAAGCCTACAAACATGCATTTATTTCAAAACCTTTTTCTGTTGCTAGATCACCACTGGTTATACTATGAAACAAGCCTTGGTTGTTTCAAATTCTGCAAACTGTGAGCCATAAAAGTGTTTTTAGTTATTTTACTTCCGAGGTCAGGAGAGTAAACTCACTCAAAACTACCATCTCAGGGAGAGGCAAAACTCATAGTCAAAGAAGATCACATCAATGCCTATATAGCACCTCGATCCACAGATTCCAAATCATTCTACAAAGCAATGCAGGTGATATTATCCCTATTTTACTGAGAGGGAAACAGAGACACAGACTTCACTGAAGTCAGTTTGCAGAAGTCAGGATTAGACCCCCCACAGGCTCCCAACTCCCAGTCCAGGGAAGCTCCAGATTATACCTGCTCTTGTGATACTGCACCTACCCCCTACCCCAGTAGAGACCACCTCCCCCACCAGACCCCCCCCCAATAAACCACCTGCCCTGCTCCCACAGCAGAGATCCCCCCAAAATAACCGCCCGCCCCTCCCCAGAAGAAACCCCCAAATAAACCTCCTGCCTCTCCCCAGCAACCCCCCAAAGAACCGCCTGCCCCTCCCCCAGCAGAGATACCCCAATAAACCACCTGCCCCTCCCCCAGCAGAGAGAGACCCCCCCAAAGAACCGCCTGTCCCTCCCCCAGCAGAGAGACCCCCCCAATAAACCACCTGCCCCTCCCCAGCAGAGATCCCCCAATAAACCGCCTGCCCTTCCCCAGCAGAGACCCCCAATAAACCGCCTGCCTCCCTCCAGTAACCCCCCCAATAACCGCCTGCCCCTCCCCCAGCAGAGACCCCCCAAAGAGCCGCCCCGCCCCACCTGCCTCTCGCCGGATCTCAGCCCGGACTATCCCCACCGTGGCCGCCACCTGCCGCAGTCCGGGCCCGAGCCATCCCGCCGCTCGGGCTGCCGAGGGGAGGAGGCGCCGCGCCGCGCAGCTCCCCCCGCCCGGGCCGACCAAAACTCTGTCCCCGCCCGCTGCCGGCAGGGCCAACCGGCCTCCGCCGCGGAGTTGGGAGCGGGGCAGGCGCTGCGGGCTGCCCAGTAACGCTCCACCGGCAGCCTGCTCCGCCCCGGCCGGGGCCTGGGGTAACTCCCCCATCCCTCCGGGCCCCCCATTGCCCCACAGGAAGCTTAACCCCTCAATCCTGGGGGGTGGGAAGCTGAGCACTGCACACCCTCCCAGCAAGGGTACCCCTCCAAATCCTTGGAGGGCCTGAGGGCCTTTTGCCCGTTCACAGCCTCCCCAAAGAGAAACAAGCAGCAATTTTCTGGCAGGGAGCAGAATGTTTTCCAAGAGACAGTCCAACCCCCCACCCGCTTCCAGGGACGGGGAACCCTGGGTGGGGTGTCAGGGTGAGGTGGGACCGCCCCTAATGTGGGGAGCAAACAAAGGCTGGGAACCAATCCTGTTTAGCAGTGCTACCTGGGCAGTGCTGAGGTTGCCATCTCTGAGACATGTTGCCACCTTATGATGTGGCGCTGTCCACAAAGACACTGGGGCTGCTTGGACTCTGGAGGTTCAGGATGGGGCCATGAAAACCAGGCTTGTCTCTTGCATGGGCAGCAACCTGTGAAATTGTGTGAAATGAGCACAAGACGTCACAAAACCCACCCACATGACTAGCCCCCCTTGGTGGCAAGCTCAGCAGTGCAGCCAAGCAGTAATGAGCTTTGGGGCCAAAATCCCCTCACATTGCTGGAGAGATTTCAGAAACAATTCCTACATTTCTGGAGTAAACAGCACTTAATAAACACACACAAAAAATGTAATGGACTAAATGAAGGAAGCCCTGGAGTTATTTGTCTCAGTCCAAAACCCTGCTGACTAGACTAAATCTACCCAGTTATTCTGCAGAAAATCCAGAATAACTACTGAAGTCAATGAATCTGGTCCAGTCTCCTAATTATGATAGATACAGGCTTGTATACGTGTAATACTGCCCTCTGCTGTTACATATGTGTTTCAAACCTCCCCATGTTTAAACATACAAAGTTTAAACTCCCCCCATCACTGCCAGAAAGGGGGCTCAACTTTCATAAACCCACTTAGTCCAAAAGTAAAAGAGAAAACTATGCATCAAAAGTAAGGTCTGAAGACTCTACACTTCAACCTTTATTATCCAAACTTTCAATATCAGCAATTCCTAATTATTTGCTACGGGATCATATTATCCAACATCTATTAATCACATTGAATTTTTTCTAAAACCTGGTTTATCTGAAATTATTCATTTTCCTCCTTTACCTTTCAATAACTGACCTTCCTGTGATACTCCACAATATAAACCCACTAGGCAGGGACCATGCATGAAATTCTGGCCCCATTGAAGAAGTTAAGGGCAAAACATGCAAAAAGGCCAGGATTTCACCCCATATTCTCTATAGGTCAGAGGCTACTCTGGATCCTTAATAATAATAATAAATGTGCATTGACTTGGTTTTTACTGGTAGTCCTGTAACAACGTCAAGAGCATCTTCTATCACAACTGCAGTCAGGAAAGAACGTTATACTTTACATGTCTGAGTGGGTAAATAATCTACTCATGTCTTCTCAGTGCTGATCAACATGTACAGAAGTGAAAACTAGAGGGTATTTTTATTTCAATTTATGTTTTGCAGATTTAAAATGTCAAAATAGACAATTTAGCAGTGTGGTTCAGAAAATAATTGGGTATGGCACAGCAACTGAAAAACACAATCATGCATCCTTTAATCTAAGTATATGTACATTGGCGATTCCAGGAGAAAGAGAGAAATGCTCAACATATAATTTTATGACAAACATTCAACAAAATGGGAAAAACAAATAGGAATTTCTAAAATTGTTAGTTCATTCGGAGAGTTAAAATTGGGGAGGCTACTAGAATCTGCCTAGTTTGTGACTGTGGAGAGGGGATAGTTGGTGTATTGTCTATTACTGGGTAGACAACATGTTCAAAGGAAGAAGTTTTAGATTAGAGATAAACAGCAATTACACGTAGACAAAACTGAAATATCTAGTCAGATGTAGATACCTGGGTGCAAAACTTACTTAATTTGTTCTTCGAAGATTTACAGTTCATAGGTCAGATTTTGGTCTAAACTATTTGACAAGACAGGGTTATTAATGAGAACAACAACAACAAAAAAGACCAAGGTGAACTGATTTAAATAACTGATTTAAACGATCTAGATAAATTCATGGAGGATAGGTCCACCAATGGCTATTAGTCACAATGGGTAGGGTTGGTGTCCTTAGCTTCTGTTGGATCACTTGATGATTACCTGTTCTGTTCATTCCCTCTGGGGTCCCTGACATTGGTCACTGTTGGAAGACAGGATACTGGGCTAGATGGACACTGGGCTACTTTGGTCTGATCCAGTATGGCCATTCTTATGTTCTAATCAGCTTTAACCTTGTTTTGCATTTGTACTTTTAGTTATTTTCCTAAAGGAAGGTTGATTCTCATTGACTGGTTACCATTAAAACATCTGAGACTAATACACTACATTTGCTGCTGCTTTTTGCTAACCAGGAGGATAAACTATATATACACACATTTATTTAAGCAATTACAGCATATAGATCATAAGCAGCATTTTAAAACTCCAGGTAATAAATATAAGACTTCTGATAAAAATAGCAAAAATTGGCAACCAGCACCATGAGGAAGGCTGAGGCTGAAGGACCAAGTTCTGGATTCCAGCCTTGCTGGGGAAAAGATAAAAAAAAATGCCTGGGAAAGGGATATTATTGGTACCTGGGTAAAGGACACTAGCTTCCCTGCTCTGCAGAAAGATGGAGCACTTGATCTAACAGCTCTTTTCTCTCTATCTTCTATGAATTCATCCCTGTATTATTCGGCAGTGCAGTCATGCTCAGAGAAGACAGGGTTTGGAAGCTCCTTGATCTTGGTACGTCACCAGCCAGAACTGTAACCAGCTCCTTTCAGGCCAGTGGAAATACAAAATGTAATAAGCAGAGGCAAGTACTAATACAGCTGCCTGCAAGAACAGAGGTTACAGCAACACACTCAGCATACTTGTTTCCGATGAAGTGGGTTTTAGCCCATGAAAGCTTATGCTCAAATCTGTTAATCTCTAAGGTGCCACAAGTACTCCTCGTTCTTTCAGCATACTTGTGTCACTGAGCCTAGGCCAAAGGGTTCTTCTGCCCCCACCACAGTCAAGCACTCGAGTTTTAATGCTCCAGTGGACACTGGAGAAGATACCTGCATGTGACCACTTAATTATATTTATGTCACAATATATGACAGGCAGGTTCAGCCTCCAGGGGACCCTCTCCAGCTGTTGGGGGGTCAGCCTCCAAGGCACCCTCTCCAGCTGTGGGGAGGGGGTTCAGCCTCCAGGGCACCCTCCCCAGCTGTTGGGGGGGTCAGCCTCCAGGGGACCCTCCCCAGCTGTGGGGAGGGGGGTCAGCCTCCAGGGCACCCTCCCCAGCTGTGGGGAGGGGGGTCAGCCTCCAGGGCACCCTCCCCAGCTGTGGGAGGGTCAGGTTCATGGGGCCCCTTTCCCGCTGCGGGGGGGGGGATTCAGCTTCCAGGCGCCCCTCTCCAGATGTATGTAGGAGGGAGGAAAATTCAGAACCAGCCCAGCTACGGGGCGCGGGCGGGGGAAGTGACGTACGCCCGGTTGCCCGGCCCCTCCCGGAAGTGCGCGACGGACCCGCAGGCCCAGCCCAGCAGCTCCAGCCATGTAGCCACCGTTCGCGGCGCGAGGGGGGCGGTGCGTCGGCGCTGCCATGGAGCCGCTAGACAACAGGTAGGAGAGGGGCGGGGCCTGGTCCTAGCGGGGACCCGTGAGGAGGGGAGTCGGGGACACCCCCCCTCCCTCCCGTTGTTGCCTTGGGGGCAGGATGAGATCCGCCTCCCCCTCTGCCTGTCGCTGCTTGGTAGAGTCCAGCCCGGAGTGCGGGAAGGGCTCGCTGCGCCCTCACCTTAAGTCCTCACTTCGGTCCGCCTGTGAACAGCTGGGGAGAGGGGGGAGATGGAACAGGCTGTTACTGCCCCACGCGGGGGAGGGGGATGACATCATTGTGTCACTGTGCAGCGCCCCCTCCCGCCCCATCATCGACTCACTGCACTGTCCTGTGAGCTCATTCCACATCATTTGCTTCCCCACACGGGCCAGTGACGTCATGCAGCCTTGCACGGCAACGTCACAGACGCACTGTCCTGTGACATCACTGGAGGACTGCACTTACCAGTGACATCATTGCATCATCACACTTCCCATGACATCGCAGAGGCAACGCAGACGATGACGCACATTGTCGATGGCTGCTTGCTGACTAGGTTCTGCAGTGGCCTAGAAGAACTGCATCACACCACTGAAGATGCCATCGCTTGGCTAGACGACTATGCACACGCTAAATAAATAACAGAAGCATTGTGTCACTACACTGCTCTGTCACGTCAGCACACTATCCAGCATCACATCCAGCCTTTCCCGTAACACATTGCTACTGCCCCAACCTCAGGCCAAGCCAGAATGTGCCAGAGGATGTTGCATCAGGAAGGTGCCACGATGCAGCAGCACAAATGCACCCTGACCTCACGTGTTGCACGAAGATGTCATAGTGTGATGCATATCTCCAATGGCATTCCCCTGCTAAAACTGGGCCATCCTGGAAAAATTGGGAGATGGCGGCAACTGAACATCTGCAGCTACATCTCTTAAATACGTACAGCATGGCAACCTCATGAGGAGGTTGTAAGCCCATGTTTACTAAATGCTTTGAGATGGTTGTACTCCTATCTTTCCATCCTGCAGAATGTTATTAACAAAACATATCTTAGTTCCACTCTTTTTTATTATTATTTAAGGGATCCTCTTTTTCCTCCACCTAATGAGACTGCAGACCTTCCACTGCCAAATTTAACACCAAGGCATCAAGAACTTATTCCTACGCCCTGTGGCCCTGTAAGTACTTGAACTATGTATTTAAAATACAAGTTATTTTAATAATTTTACAGCAGAAAAGGGTCTATAACCCCTCAAGGAAGATCTCTTCCAAACCATCTATAAGATGTAATACTTTGGCTCTCCAAGATGTCAAATGGGCTAGACATGTTAGCAGCATGTTTAGCTCTTTAAAGATTGACATGCAGATATAAATCATTGTTAGAAGGGTGGGCAGCGTGAAAATGCAGTTCTAAAATGCACAGAATAGTATAATCTTTAGTACCCCACTATCAGGTTAAAATCACATTTAAAAAAACCCACACATTGCCTTTCATATATTACAAAAACATCTTAGATTACTAAAAAGGAAGGAATTTTTAACGCTCTGTAATAAAAACAACTAGTCACTTCCTCTTTAATTTCTAGTTAGTTTCAGAGTTGTGTACTTGTACAACATTGGGTTGCAAGCACAGCAAGAGAATGTGTGTTTAAGACTTCTTCCTACTGGAATTTTAAAAGCAGCAAATCGGAAAAAAATTAGAAAATGAACCAGATTTGATCTGGAATTGCTCCCTTAAAAAAAGAAAAAACAAAACAGTAAATGGTAGGGAGTGTTGAAAATAATGTCCATGTTATCAGTCCAAAGCCCAAAAGCAAAGTACCAGAAATGCCACAGTCCAATAGTTTGAACAGCTTGAACTGTATTAAGTATGCCTGCATAGCTTTTGTTATAAAAATCCAGAAGACAATAGACACAAATGGTTACTTTATATGTGGTCTCATGGGAAATTTTTAACTAATTATTTGTGTTTATAACTGGCAGAGTATGTATGCTGTGAGTTTTTTGCATTTGTTGTTGCTGTGATCTGTAAAGTGAAATCCATTATTATCTATAAACCCACTGTAAAGCAAATTCCATTATTTAATGCCAATGAGTATGTCTAGATGGAGATAAAAGCCCCACAGCATGGCCGCAGCTGGCCCAGGTCACCGGACTCAGGCCCTGGGGCTAAAAATTGCTATGTAGACATTTTGGGACCCTGCACCTTTGCAGGGTCCCAGATCCTGATCCCAAACATCTATACGAGAATTTTTCAGCTCCGGAATCCAAACCCTGCAAACCCAAATTAGCTGACCCAAGTCAGCTGCAGGTTTTTTATCCCCGTATAGACATACCCACTGTGGCCAGTGTATTGCCAAAGTACTTAGGTATGTGCTTAATTTTAAGTATGTGCTGAAGTCTCATTGATGTCAGAGAGACTTACACATGCTTACGTGCTTTCCTGAATAGTGTGATTTTTAAGCGTGTGCTTATGTGCTTTCCTGCATTGCGGGGGTCTGTGTGAATAAATCCTAATATTTTAATGGAGAAATGTTACTGATCTATACAATAGATATTGTACACAGGGAAGATAGGGTTGTATTTATTCTATCATATGCAATCAACTAATATGTAATAATCTTTTACTGTAATCAGTAGGGGGAAGTTACAAAATGAAGCTGTGTGGCAACAATCATGTTCTGCTAAACCCTGCCTTCAGCTGACTCATCTGCTCTATGTGCCTGATAATAAAGTATTTTTCCTGTTGCCAATGGCACTGAAAAATGAAGAGCATTGTATCAACATGGCATAGTTTCTCAGTAACTCAGCTGGGTCTGAGGTTTTGGCTGCCCTGGGAAAAAAGGGAAAATATGGCTCATTTACATTCTCTGGACACTGCTGAGGAATCTGAAGGATTCAGTTAATTTTCTAACAAAAGTTCTATAGCTAAAAACGTGTGTGTGTGTGTGTGTGTGTGTGTGTGTGTTGATGGGGAGAATCACTCAGCATGTTTTAGTAAGTGTATTTGTATGGGTCAGAACCCTTAATTTCAGAGGATGGAGGATTACAGCATTCTGGCCTTCTATTCAGGGCTACTAAGAGCAGAATTTGGCCCCTCTGGATAAACTTGAAAATTAATGATCAGGTCTAGGGATAGGAACTACTATACAACAAACTGCCCATCTCGGGTCCTCCATAGTTTTGGAGTAATTTCTTCCATTCTATAGAGTTTCCCTTCACCTTTGTAAGTAATGCCCTGTATTTAGAAAAGTATCATTTAAGTAATTTAGTGTAATGCATTTTTTAGGAGTGTTAATGTTCTGATTTTAAAGAGACCTGTCTGAGTTTAAATATTTTCTCATTTCAGATAAAACCTTGGTCAGAATTATCCTCCCCTGTCAAGATCTACTTCTGTGTAACTATCCTCTCTCTACTGAGTGTAATAGGAATAACCACAGAGACCCTCTTTCAACAGACTCATGAAGATTTCACCATTTCTCTTATACAGTTAATTGGAGTTGGTAAGAAATGAGAAATGACCAGTTTCTGCACTTTAAAAAGAGATGCACTGATTCATATTTACTAATTTGGTAAAGGACACTCAGATTTCGGATATTGTTTTAGTTGATATAATATATACATTGAACCTCAATACCTGCAGAAGCAACATTACACTAGTTGAGGAGTGCACATGCTAGATCGGGGTGGGCAAACTTTTTGGCCTGAGGGCTGCATCACGACTCGGAAATTGTATGGAGGGCCGGTTAAGAGAGGGGGTCATGGCCTGGCCCCCACCCCCTATTTATACCCCCGAGACTCCTGTCCCATCCAACCTCCTGTTCCCTGATGGCCCCCCCAGAACCCCTGCCCCATCCACCCGCCGCTCCCTGTCCCCTGACTGCGCCCCACCCCATCCAACCCACCCCCCCTTCCTGACTGCCCCCATTCAACCCCCGTTCCCCACCCTCTGGCCGCCCTGACCCCATCCACACCCCCACCCCCTGACCACCACCCCGAACTCCCCTGCCGTCTATCCAACCCCCTCGCTCACTGCCCCGTTACCGTGCTGCCTGAAGCACTGGTGGCTGGCAGTGCTACAGCCATGCTGCCTGGCTGGAGCCAGCCACATCATCGCCACCACGCAGCACAGAGCACCAGGTCAGGCTGGGCTCTGCAGCTGCGCTGCCCCAGAAGCTCACAGCCCTGCTGCCCAGAGGCTGCGAGGGAGGGGGAACAACAGGGGAGGGGCTGGGGAAAGCCTCCCAGGCCAGGGACTTTGGGACCAGGCAGGAGAGTCCTGTGGGCCGGATGTGGCCCATGGGCCGTAGTTTTCCCACCTCTGTGATAGATACTTCTGTGGCAGTTGTTTTGTAGAAGGAAGATTGACAATAGATTGAGTGTCATGTAGAAAGCAGTTCTCTGAATAGCATAAAATAAAAACTCTGGTTTTAGGATGTTTTGTCTTAGAACTGTTTTGCTGCTTCTGTTATTATTTGGTTTTAGTATAGTAGTTTCCCATTGGGCAACCGTACCAATGATTTTGGGTTTGGACAACTATCATTTTACTAGACCAAGTCCTCATCTGTGCCACAGTGCACCTGGCAGCTCCGGTTTAAATTTCTTGTGCTCTAACCCATCACAGAATTTGGGCAGGTCAACGTGCACAGTACCTCCAGTCATCCCGGCTCTCCTTTGAGTGATATCTGGTTCCAAAAGTGCCTTCTTTCACTGCAGGAAAACAAGCAGAGGCAGTTTGGTTCTTAAACATCAGAAAGTACAGAGCATCTCTCTGTGCCAACTCTTGAAAAGTTCTTGCTTCAGCAAATGTATTTTAATGAAGTGAAATGACCACCTCATTCTTCAGGCCCTTTTTAGTTTAAATCGCTGCTCTTTAGGAAGCATAAAATCCATAGAGCCTCATAGATAAAATATTTCCAATTATCATAACTTTAAAAGAAACCATACCTCACCTTTTGGGATCCTCCCTAATTAAACCAAACAAAGCTTCATTTGAAAATAAATAAAACAAAGATGTGTGAGGAGGCCCTGGAATGTGGTACTAGCAGGTTTTGGCTGCTAGCTGGCCAACATAAGCCTAGGAAGAACTGCTCGTTTGTGTGAGAATCATGCCTGGAGACTGAGAAGGGCAGCTGGCCTTCACACTGGGTGTAAGCAATTTCTGCCAGCCGGCTTTGGTGTTGTCACCAAAACACAACAAAAGGCTGTTGATGATGTTGCATATTCTCTCACACAAACACATTAATTCATTATAGAAAACTCTGCTCTGATTAACAGCTTTTCACCCAGGAATCATCAGTACCAGACAGAATTTGGGACACTCGTCCAGCCAAACCAGCATCCTGCCTCTGTTAGTGATAGAGTCTGAGTCTTCAGAAAAAGATGAAGAGTTGAGTTTAAGTTTTCTACTCTGCAGCCAGTAGGTGGAGACAGGAAATCTATCTATGCATCTCTACCACCATGTTTACAACAGGAAAAAGAGGTCTGTGTTAACATAGGTGACCTAATAGGACTTTAACACATTACTTAAGACTCAACGTAGATAAGCCAAATTGCAGTTTTAACACATTAGCTGGTTGAGATAATAGGAGACTGGGACTGGGACCAGGAACCAAAAGGTGGGGAAGAGACAGGTCTGGAACAGGGACAGGTTGGAGGGGAATGGACAGAAGAGTCTATCCCCACTAGAGCACACTACCTTTCAGAGGCTGGAAGGTAACCCAGGATTCCTCGAGTCTCACCAGCTCTCAGCAAATATCTGTAAATCCACTGGCTAGATTTTTTTTCTTCTTCCAAAAACAGTCTCCTGCCCCATTTTTTTTTTAAATTAAGATCAGAAACATCATATTTGTTCTTCCTGGTTTTGCTGGATGACCTCTTGGAGGGCTCAGACATGTGAACAGCGAGCTCTCACATTTCACCTTAATTGAAGGGCCAGATGTCTTGAATCTCTACCAAAGATGTCCTTTCTCTCAGTTGTGCATGAATCATTGGAATTTAACCTGTGTTAACAAGAAATAAGTTTTTAAAAGAGTCTGATTAAAATCCCTTTCCCTCTTAATTGGCTAGCTTTCATCTTTCACGATAGCGTAGTTTCATTAGTTCTACTGTCACTATACAGTCTTCCACGGTGGACAAGAACTGAATTTCTAATATATATATAAAAAAATCAAGCAGAAACCACTTTTCTTTTTGATAAAAACATTTCACATAAAGAAACACACAAACAAAAAATTTAGAAGGCCAGTTTTTCAGTTTTGCCACTTACTGTTAGTGGCCTCGTTTACCATCAGCAAGAGTGAAAGAGGAAGAGTCCATTGTTCATTTCCTGGGGTGGTTTGTCTAGGGAAGAATAAGTGTCTATAAAATTATGGTTACATTAGCTGGGAAACTTTGATGATGCTCCATCCACATGTCCCAAAGAATCAGACCCACTCACATGCCAGTAGTATTTGCTCACTCGATGTAGAGGGAAGGAGAGTTGGGCAGTCAGATGAGTGAAATAGAGTGGGATCAGAGGAGCAAGGTGAACAGAGAACTGATTGCCATTCTTCCAAGGGGAAGGTTTGTTCCCTTGTTCCAGTCTGGGCAGAAGGCAATGCAGAGATGAACAATGGCTGTTGACTAAAAATCTTGGTGTTCTTTGGGGTGCCTCACCACAATTCCACCCTCAAGTATCTGTCCTATGGTGGTTCTTATCTGTTTTAGGGATTATGATAACATCGGTTTTCAAACTGGGGTGAGGTGCAATGAAGTTATCATGGGGGCACCAGGACCCAATGTGAAGTAGAACATCCCTGCATCCTTGCTACTTTCCGAGGAGCAGGAACCAGCAACTCTCTGCTGGCAAGTGCGGCAGGAGCAGCCAGCACACTAGGAGAGGCCTGGAGGGAAGAGTTAGAGAGCGAACCCACCCTCACAGTGCTTATTACTGCTTCCCCCCCACCCCACCCCACTCGGCACATGCCTCACATGCTAGGTCAGTGGCAGCAGGCAGTGGCGTGAGGAGCGGGGATTCAGGCACTAGGATCCTCAGGAGATCAGGATTAATTCCCCAGAAACAATATTGTTTTGTATGGTATGTCTGGGCCAACTGTTATTTTGGGGGACTCTGCATACCCACTCCTACTGTGGTTTATGAAACCGTTCCCCAACATTACTGACTCTGGAAAAAGGGAATTCAGTTACAAGCCCAGCAGCTGCAGAATGGTGATGGAGTGCATAGTTGGTAGACTGAAATCTCGGCTGGCACTGCCTGTACATCCTTCTGGATGCCAATGTGGCAAACATCATACAGTAGAATCTTGGAGTTATGAACACCTCAGGCATGGAGGTTGCTTGTAACTCTGAAATGTTGGTAACAGTAAAACATTATGGTTCTTTCAAAAGTTTACAACTGAACATTGACTTAAGACAGCTTTCAAACTTTACTATGTAGAAGAAAAATGCTGCTTTTAACCATCTTAATTTAAATGACATGCACAGAACCAGTTTCCTTATCTTGCCAAACCTTTCTGTTTAAACTTTCCCTTTATTTTTTTCAGTAGTTTACATTTAACACAGTACACTATTTGCTTTTTTTTGTTTGTTTTCTGCTACTGCCTGATTGCATGCTTCCAGTTCCAAATGAGGTGTGTGGTTGACTGGCCAGCTCGTAACTCTGGTGTTGGTAACACTGAGGTTCTGTGGGGAGAGGAGTGATTCCATCCCAAGAGGGCTCAGAACAGGTCTGGCTTACAAATTCTTCACAGGAAGCCAGATCCCAGCTACGTGCACACCGGTCCTGGTTCCCAGCGGACAAGGGAAATCAGGAATGTCACTTGTTCCCACCTCTTCACACAGCATGGAAGCAGAAGATGACATCTGCCCGTGCCCGTGCCTGTGTGAAGGGACACCTTTGCACCAAGGACCTTATTAACATTTGCTTGGCGGGTGGGGGATGAAGCTATTCTTTTTTTAACTGTTCATTGTCAGCAGTGCTAACTGCATTTAGCAGCTGTAACAGAGCATGAAGCCCTACTACAGTTGAAACTGGGCAAGGTTTGGGAGTGTGGACGGCAGGTGCCTGCATTGTGTGAACTAAACCATAAAGACATATCTACCCATTTTCTGCATGGTTGAATTCTGCTGCATTGAAAACTATAGTGCTTTGTGTCAGCACATATCACTAACTGCATTTTCCCCACCCCTCCCCTGTGTCCTTGGGACTGGGGATATTTCTGAATGTGGGGGATGGGGGTGGGAGTGAGACAGAAAAATGTGTGCTGTATAACAGCACCAGACAGTCTCCTTGTTCCATTTCATGGGCTGTGAATCATGGGTATGGGTCAGGACGAAAAGGGTTCAGTGCATTTTGGGAATGGGGGTAGAGGACTATTGAAACTTGGGACCTGATACATTCCTTACCCCAGCCACACTACAGACTGGCACGGGTACAAGGCCATACCACAGCTTGAGGCATGTATTACCCACCCCCTCAGCTATAAGTAGGATTGCCAATTTGGTTGGATGTATTCCTGGAGGTTTCATCACATGACATAATCTTTCACTAAAGATTAATCTTTAATTCCTAGAGACTCCAGGACAATCCTGAAGGGTTGGCAACCCTAGGTATAGACTATCTTATTTGTCCTCTGTTACTTCACACACTTGTTTCTGTGAACAATAGGGGATTATTTATGACACAATCATGCACATAGACATGTCTACAGTTGTTAGTGTAGATCAGGGGTCTCAAACTCAAATGACCCCGAGGGCCGCATGAGGACGAGTGCATTGGCCCGAGGGCCGCATCACTGACACGCCCCCTTGCTGCCCCTGGCCCCACCCCCAATCCACCCCTTCCATGAGGCTCCGCCCCTGCCCTGTCTCTTCTCCACCTCCTCCCCTAAGTGCGCGGCTCCCCGCTCCTCCCCCCTCCCTCCTGGAAAGTGCTAAGCACCACCAACAGCTGTTTGGCGGCTTGGCGGGAAGCGCCAGGAGCCCTCTGATTCCCAGCCGCTGCGGGCAGCTCGGAGCCTTCTGATTCCCAGCCGCGGCTGGGAGTTAAAGGGCTCTGGGCTCCCCGCCGCGGGGGGCAGCTCGGAGCCTTCTGATTCCCAGCCGCGGCTGGGAGTTAAAAGGCTCTGGGCTCCCCGCCACCGCGGGCAGCTCGGAGCCTGCCGCGGCTGGGAGTTAAAAGGCTCTGGGCTCCCCGCCGCCGGCAGCTCGGAGCCTTCTGATTCCCAGCCGCGGCTGGGAGTTAAAAGGCTCTGGGCTCCCCGCCGCGGCGGGCAGCTCGGAGCCTGCCGGGGCTGGGAGTTAAAGGGCTCTGGGCTCCCCGCCGCCGCGGGCAGCTCGGAGCCTTCTGATTCCCAGCCGCGGCTGGGAGTTAAAAGGCTCTGGGCTCCCCGCCGCCGCGGGCAGCTCGGAGCCTTCTGATTCCCAGCCGCGGCTGGGAGTTAAAAGGCTCTGGGCTCCCCGCCGCCGCGGGCAGCTCGGAGCCTTCTGATTCCCAGCCGCGGCTGGGAGTTAAACGGCTCTGGGCTCCCCGCCGCCGCGGGCAGCTCGGAGCCTTCCGAGTCCCAGCCGCGGCTGGGAGTTAAAAGGCTCTGGGCTCCCCGCCGCGGCGGGCAGCTCGGAGCCTTCCGATTCCCAGCCGCGGCTGGGAGTTAAAAGGCTCTGGGCTCCCCGCCGCGGCGGGCAGCTCGGAGCCTTCCGATTCCCAGCCGCGGCTGGGAGTTAAAAGGCTCTGGGCTCCCCGCCGCGGCGGGCAGCTCGGAGCCTTCCGATTCCCAGCCGCGGCTGGGAGTTAAAAGGCTCTGGGCTCCCCACTCTAGAGCCGGCCCTGGTGGGGGAGCTCCGCGGGCCGCAGAGAAGAGCTCCGCGGGCCGCATGCGGCCCGCGGGCCGCGTGTTTGAGACCCCTGGTGTAGATGTACCCTAATGTTTCAACCCAGTGTAGAAGTTGACATCAGACTGTTGTCAAATCTATTTGTCTACCTTTAGCAATAGTCTATCCAGTAAGGCTTCAGAGCTATTCCATAATGCACTTAGCCAGTTGAGCAGTGCTGTAGACGTGTGTGTGTGTGTGTGTGTGTGTGTATGAGCGTGTGTGGTTAATTCCTTACCAGCCATAGAATTATTGCTCTCTCATTAATTACTTCCACTAGGAAGGTTAAATGATTTCCCTTGCTTTTCTTTAACACACACACAAAAATACTAATCAAATATTATTTCATAGAAGCTGCTAATTGGTTGAGGGAGTTGATAGGGTAATATTTTCCAGGTGGAGTATGAAAGGCAAGCCAAAAAATGGCTCTCATATGTTGTGTGTTAAACACATTGAGTCATCTGCATCAGGTGTCAAGAACATATGCCCCTTGTGTGTTCTCCGTCTTAGGTTACTGACCTGTCTTTCTCCTTCTCAGTGTTCTGCGTGTACTATGTAACCAGAGGGATCCTGCAGGAGAATCGCCAAGAGCTCATTGTCTTCGTTCTCTCCATCTTGCTGGTGATGTTTCGATCCATTGTCAACTTCACAGTTGTCTCTGCTCAACAAAAGCCAAACGTCCTGGTCAGCATCTCAGTTTCATTCTCTTTGCTTTTCTCTAAATACTGACTTTGAAGATCTTAGGGAAGTAAAGCATCCTGCAAATGTGGTAAGACAGCTGACATGGGGAAAGTCAGGCATCTTATTCCATAGAGATTACAATGGTCTTATAGAAGGTGTGGAAGTTTGATTATCTGAGATGGCAAATTTCTCTCTCTCTGTTCAAGTACTTCTGTGGTTTTCATCATGGGAGTATCTGAGTGCAGCACAAACCTCAATGGATTTTACCTCACCGCACTCCCTCTGAAGTAGGGAACTACTGTCTTCATGTTACAGATGGGTACTGGCACAGAGTTGGTGAAGTGAGTTGTCTAACACAGAAAGTCTGAGCTAGGAATTGAACCCAGGCCTCCTGAGCCCCTAGCCACCAGCCCAGATGTTCCTACCATT
Organism: Mauremys mutica; assembly: GCF_020497125.1. Classification (NCBI taxonomy): domain Eukaryota; kingdom Metazoa; phylum Chordata; order Testudines; family Geoemydidae; genus Mauremys; species Mauremys mutica. Next base: position 6,415,981 of record NC_059092.1, on the reverse strand, counting down.
ATGTTCAGTGGGAAAAGCAATAATCTTGCTAAGATGGAAAGTTGCAGTGTCTATCGGAAAACAAATGGTTGGTGGGGATTGTAGTTTTGTTCTAATGGCTTATTTACACAGCAAGTTACTGCACTGCAAGCCAGGGTATGAATTTACAGCAAATCCACCCTCACTGCACTGTAGCAGTGTCCACACAGGATGTTACTGTGCGGCAAACTAGTGCGCTGTAGATTCACACCCTGGCTTGCAGCGCAGTACCTTGACATGTAGACAAAGCCCTATGTATGTGTTTATTATAAGCAAATAGGGGTGCAGGATTTGGAGTTAAGCTGCGTCCTTCACATACCTGTCACACCCGGACTGTCCTTCTAGGTAGTCCTTCCCCCTTATTTGCATGCTATCCTCCAGGATGAGAAAGAGGTTCCTACTCCAGAGTGACACTGAAATATGAACTCTATCAGGGAGGAACCCTGCAGAAAATAAGCTAACAAGATGAAAGCAGCTAGGATTGGCCTGCTCAGTTTACATAGCAATGGCTCATTCAATTACTGTTACTTATTGGCAGTGAGCAGAATCTTGGGGCTCACCAAGGGAAAGGCATCAAGGAAATGCTGATTAATTTACGTACAAGCCTCAGCTATCTGCCCATACGGTAAACAAGAACCAGGAAGGAGATGAAAACAAAGCTACGTCTATTGATCCCAGACTCAGCGTGAAACAACCATAGTATTAAAATTAAACTGCTTTTCCCATAGAAACCAATGGGAAAGATTCTCAGCCAATCAGATATCTTATCGGGTAACTTCCATGAAGTAAACTCAAAGCCAGCCACGGCCAAATAAATGTTGGCCCTCCACAGCTATTTTTTTGATATGTAAAATGAAAATCAAGCATAACATTGCAATGACATTATGTTTGAATATCCAAGTTAGGGAATGCAAAGGTTAAGGTATAAATCTCCCACACTGAAGGTAGTGATTTGCTAAGTTGCACCTTAAACATCATAATTAGTAATCCATTACATCAAATGGCCAGAATTATAGCTTTATGAGGGCATAAGCAATGCCAGCTTCTATTCTAGCAGTACATCCTATGTGATGTTAACTGCTATGTTAGAACCTCTGCATTTGCATGCAACCTAATTTCCTTGTTCCTGGTCCCCGTGATTTTCGGCAATAACAAATGAATATTGAATGTTGTTCCCATTTTTTCCCTTTTGTTGAAGATTAACCTGACTGTAGTGTGTACCTGACTGTAGTCCAGGTGTGCCATTGTAACTCTCTTGCTTTCCTTTCCCATCAGGCCCGCTTCATTCTGATCCTCTTAGTTGGATCCTTTGACGTGATCTGCGCCATCATCCTCATTCAGAGTCAAAGCATGATGGCCTTCCGAGTGGGCGGGGCTCTAGAAAGCCTCCAGTCACAGTATTTTATGCTGAACCTCTGTTTTTCCATGTTGACCTTTGATCTTCAGGCACAGGTATTAATACATTCTCCATTGCTTCCCTCTCCCACTAATATTGACCATAATTTGGAATTGGACTAGTGTATATAAGAGACAACTGCAAGCCAGGTCTCCCAGGGTCTCACCAATTGACTTACTGTGCGATCATCTCTAAAATTTTCCTAATAATGCTTACCTCCCTAAGTACCCTTCATAGGGAAAAATGGCTAAAACCCATAAAAGTAGACCTAGAAAATATTTTCTCATTGTCCTGCCAGACAAAACAGAAGCAGAATCTCATTAGGAAGTCAGTTTTCCCAGAAAGCCAGTGATTTCCTGAAGTATTGAAACTCGACTGTTTCAATTTTCTAACATAGGAAAGGGGTTATAGCAGAATAACTTTACAGAGTCAAGCTTTCTGCTTCTGTAGCGTCCTATCTGCTACCTACGCTTGGGAACAGGACACTGAGGTACAAGTGTATCACATTCGGATAAAGAACAACTTGACCTAGCAGAGCAATCAGGTCAAGATACCAGCGTGAAACTATAGATATGTAAAGTGAACCACAGAGGCCTGTTTGGAGAGAGATTGTACTTCAATACCTGAGCTACTTTGTTACCTATACTTTCACCTGGGAACACATATATCTGCCCTCCCTGTTCTTTTGCTGAGCTGATACAGTGGTAGGGTATAGTATATGCCTATGTCTCCTCTGTTTGGTGCTGGCTATGTTTTCCTGAGAGAGAAATCTTGCCTTTTAAACTCTGCCCATCCATCGTTACTGAGAGTTTGTGCCATTTCTTTGGACACTGTTTGTGGACGTACACACTTTAAAAACTGTAATTTCACTCAACTTCTGCCTCTCACTTTTCAGCTCTGCCTTTGTGCTCTGCTGCTAACGAATCCGGATAAAATCCCCCTCTTGCATAGCATCATCCTAGCAGTTGGCATCTTCTGGGCTTGCCTAAAAGTGACCGTGGGCATCATCGCAGTGAGTGTGAACCTCAGAGTGACTCCATGAACTTTGTAATGGGATGTGAACTCCTTGGAGGATGGGTTCTCAATCTGGGTTGCAAACACATACGATTAGGTCACTACCACTCTGCCCTTCAGAATCAGAGGTGGGGTCCTGGCTGGACAGGAGGGAGACACGGGGGAGGGGGCTTGGGGCAGATCCCAGTATGGAGACAGAAAAGAAGCATTAGAGGGCCCTGTTTAAACATAAATGACTATATTAAGATTGAAAATAAGGGCTTGTGAATTTAAAATTTTGGATTTGATCTTACTCAGGCAAAACTTCCATTGAAATCTTTGGGTGCTCAAGTAAGGAGTGCAGGATTAGAAGCAAAGTAGGTTAACCTCCTTTTGTCTGATACCACAGGGAAGGATTAAGTGTGATTCAGATGCATTGAGTGTTTTCAGTTTGTTTCAACACTCTTGGAAATTCTTAATAGCTGAAAGATAGTTTTATAGTTGATATTAAATATATGCTCCTGGATGCCTGCAGTTGGTTTGTTTGTTTGTCCAGCTACACAGAACTAGCCAGAAACAGGGGACTTTTACAATACTACTTCCTTCTAGGTAATATGTCACATGAACTCAACCCTCACCTGTACCCTAGTTGCAACAGTTGTAGTCACCTCTTCCTCCTATTGCTGGGAAAGAATAGTACAAGCTACCTTTAAGAGTTGAGGCCAGGAAGTCAGGTAGTGAGACTCCTGTCTGCACTCCCACTAGCAGCTCCCCACATACCTTTGTAAAGTGTTAAATCTCTGACCCCCATTAGCTCTCTGTAGACAGACAGCTGGGGAAGTGGGAGAGGTGGCAAGATTGCATCACTTTCTCTCAGTGACTGGAAGTGCACAGCCACCAATTTGTTTTTCCACTACCACCTGTCAGCCAATCCTCAGAAACCACCTGGCCTCAGCAAGTGGCCTGCAGAAATCTCTTGGGCCTCTCTGAGTCACCAGGAGAGTGCGAGCATCAGGGTAGTCACTCCCTTATACATGCATTAGATGGAAAGCTCTGTCCTCACACACACACAATCTCTCACAGGCCCTACATGGAGGCAGTGCAAGGCTGGGTATCTCTACATTAGTAACAGCAAATGCTCTAGTGGACCATCTGTCTTCTTAGCCTGCTTGGAGCCCTGTCTACACTACAACTACCTCTGGTGGCACTGCACTGCAAGGGTAACAGTGCTGAACGCCAGCCCCATTGTCCCCCAGTACAGACACAGCCTTGCACTGCTCAGGAATAAGAGAGCCGGTATTCATGGTGTAATATACACCTGGTATATTTCACGCAATAAAAGGGCAAAATCTCAGTGCTACATCTTGCCAGCCTGTGGCACACTCTGCTGCAGGGGTCACAGACAGGGCAGCTGGATTTCAGAAGTGCTAGAATGTTTCCCAATCAGATCCTTGTAGTTCTGCATTCCAAGGTAGGGGCACAATTCCGTCTCTGGCTTTGGGGCATAGGTTCATTGCGACAGGGTCAGGAAGGAGACCTCCCTCCCCATCCCCACATGGATGAGCTTCACACATCAGCTCACTGCAGAGTATGTAGAGCTCTCTCACCTCCCTTTGTAGCAGTGGGTCTCAGCTCCTTTGCTTGGAGCCCTCAGCCTGCACGATGTCACAGATAAGCACCTGCTCTCAGGTTGTGGTGGAGGCAGAAACATGGAGGCACATGAATCTACGACAGGTGTAAAAGCTTTAACAACAATAACCTGGAAGTGTCCCACACTATGTTCTGGAATAACCTGGAAGGGTCCTCTCTAGAACATGGGGGATCTCAATTCCACTCCAGCCCTTCCAAAACACCCCCCTGCCTCCACTTCTGCACTGACAGTTGCCCCCATCTCACCAGGTTTTGGCCTATATCCTGCTCTTATTTTCTCATCTCATCTCCTGACTTTTGAATCCTTGCTGTAGAGTTTCAGGTACTGACCACTTGCTGGAGGCAAGATCCTGGGCTTGATGGACCTGTGGCTGGTCTGTCCAAACGTAAATCCTGTGGGGACAGTTATTCCAGGCAGGTGCGTGGGTCCTCTCTGACTCAGCACTTTCTCCTCTCCTTGATCAGACCTACTGTTCCGGTTGAGGAGGGCCAGAGGCCAGTCCTGGGTAGAGAGGCTCACTCAGGTGTGATGTGCATTGCACCCTTCCTCTTTCCCTAACCCTGGGCCTGAGCAGAGAGAGAAAACACTTTGTCCAAGTTAGACTTTTTTGCCACTCTCAACTCCCTGAATTTAGTCTTCAGGGACTTGCTTTCCCTCCAGGAAGAAAAAGATTGTCCACACACTGCACTTTTCAGTCTGCAAGCTAGGTAAACATTAATGTTGTTGGAGCAACTCAGGGTGTACCCCTGGGAACCAGCCAGAAAGAGGAGAGAACGATTTTGAGGCATGTTAAGCAAACACCAGCTTCCAGGGAATTGTCCTCTAGTGAAAAGCTGGTGGCATCTCCATTTAAACAAGCTGTCAGCCCCACGGGGAGCTTTACAAGGCTGAATGAATTGAAGTTCAGGGCAGTAGAGGGTGAGTAGACTGGCTCAAACTGGACAGTAGTCAGGTGGGTGTCTACACTTCCCCCATACAGCCAGGCAAACACGCTTCAGTTCTGACCAGGGCCGTAATGATTAACCTTTTGTGGACCTGGCGCCAAACATATTTGTGGGCCCCCATTAAGGCAATGGAGCATGGCGCGGGGAGGTCAGTCCCCAGACTGAGGGACCAGCCAGGGGCATGGCATGGCAGGGGCGGCCCCGCTCCACCCAGCCCAGTGCGAGGGCACTATTTACAAACTGGCAGTTGCCAGATGCATAGTGGCCCTGTGACGGCAGCATGCCCCTTCCCATCAGGGGGTGGGCCCATGCCACGCCACAGAGTCCCCCGCCCAACACCCCTCCGACTCCCTATGCCCAGAGCCCCCCCAGACTCACTATGCCCAGCGCCGCCCCCCAGGCCTTCCCCAGAAATGCACAGCACCCTGCACACCACCACCCCTGCCCAGCACTCCCCTGCCCACAGCCCCACCACAACTGCCCAGCATCCCTCTCAGAACCCCCACTCCCTATTGCCCCAACACACAATCTTCCCTGACCCCTCACAGCCCATCACCCCCACCCCAGACTCCCTAGAGACCCACTCCCCCACACCCTGCCTCCCGGCTGCCCTCACCGGCCCTGCTGGGAGGTGACTGTCTGCTGGGCTGAGCCAGCAGCGTAGCCAGGGCCGGGAATTGCTCTGTCCCTTCAGGAGTGGTGCCATCAGCCAGGCCAAGGCCTGCCCCAGCCAGGCTCTCTCAAGGCACACTTGCCTGGAGGGGCGCAGCCAAGACTCCCACACACTCTCTCCGTCCCCCCAGGCTGAGACTGGCCCAGCATCTGCACCAGTCCCAGGCAGCTCAGCTCTAGGGAGACAGTCGGGGTCCCACAGGCCTGGAGCCAGAGATGCACTGGGGTCCTGCCAGGGTGGAGAAAGGAGCAGGGTCAGAGGCCCTAGAGGAACCCTCTACCAGGTGGCAGACAGGCCAAGAGGAGCAACTGGTGGGTGGGGGGAGCCAGCGGGGTCTCAGGGCGCAGTGCAAGTGGAGTAGGCCAGGGCCCCTTCTGAGCATGGGCCTGGCTCCATGGAGCCACTGGCACAATTGTAAACCTGGCACTGGTTCTGACCTGCACTATCTCCGGTCACATCAGTCCCTGTTCCCTCTCAAACAGAGCCCCCATCAGTGTGGGGTGAGGAAGGTGAGCAGAGACGAGAGGGCAATAACTGAGACTTGCCCCTAGGGGTGCAGCAGTGAAATCTGAGCCCCTCTCACTCTGGGCAAGGGCAGGGGGCTGCTTTTGTGCACAAGTCTTAATTAATCTAGACGGTCTGACGTTGGGTGGAGGTGAGGGGACAATTAAGGCATATGCCCATTCCTGCTAAGGTGCAGCCCTGAATGAGGGGCAGGAGGGGACTCCTAGAGCTGAGTTAAACCACAGATTGGGACCAGCCATATGCCTCTTCAAAGTCTCCAGCATCCAGTTTTAAAGCTGCTTGTATCCAATTTTATGTTACAGATTTTAAAAGAGCTAAAACCTCTGGTCTGGATTTTTCTGAGTCAGAACATACCAGAAGTGGCTAATCTCGTCTACCTGCTCTACATGGTAACTCATCAAGTGTTTGTTGATCTAAAATAAGTCTGGGGACCAATTTTTACATATTGTTGGGTCCTTGTTACTAGGGTGACCAGACAGCAAATGTGAAAAATCGGGACAGGGGATGGGGGTAATAGGAGCCTATATAAGAAAAAGACCCCAAAATCAAGACTGTCCCTATAAAATCGGGACATCTGGTCACCCTACTTGTGACAAAGCTCTACCCCCAGACCTGCACAATCCAACTCCTGTTAGAGGCAACAGGAGTTGTATATGTAGCCACAGCTCCCACTGAAATGATTGAGAGCTGCAGGCATGCCGCACCGTTCAGAATCAGGCCCGTAATGTTTATCGGCTAGCCAGAGAAAACACACCTAGTGTTAAGTTGCTCTTACGTTGATTGCATACAGGGAGCGGCACTGGAAGTCTCTCCCATGGCCACAGCATCAAGAAAGAAGGCAGAAATCCCCTAGCACAAGATATGCAGCTCTTGATAACACCACCCTCCCTCCCCCAAGAGGTGTCTCTGCATACAAACAGCTTCTACACCAGCTGCAGGCCCTCAGGGTCGGAATGTGCTGAAGATTTCCGTAGGCAGCGCAACCGCCACCCTTTCCTCCAGACACAGCTCAGACAGCATAGACACAGCAAACTGCAGTGCCAAGGTGCTTATCACTACGCTGCCCCATCCGCACCATTTGCACGAGGAGAGAGGAGGTAGAGAATGAGCATGGGGAAGTGCAAAGCAGCTTACTGCACGTCGGAACGGCCTGAATACTAAGAGGAGTTCATGTTTTTCACACCGGCCTGAGGGGTCACTGCTGGACAAGCCCCTTCGCTTTGGGTCTGAGCCAGAGAGACAGGGATGTAAGCCAAATCCCCCTTGTGGCAGTTCTGAACACTCCCACCAGACCCCTGAGCTTTCTGGACACATTCCTGTGCTATTACTTCTTGCAGCCACGCCTCAGTGAACCCCAGTATTAATCCCAGGTTTCTGACAGCCACAGGGTCAGCAGAAATAATTCACGCTTCTCCAGGAGTGAAAAGCACCATGCCTGTACTTAAATAACAGCCCGACAAGAACAAAGCCAGCTGGGAGGGAGGTTCCTTTGGTCAAAATAATCCATCCTCCTTGAGGAGGAATTGGCAGCACCTGAGCACCGGGGAGCTCGAACAGAGGCCCTAGCCGTGTATGTAAATTATTTAATTTCTGAATGTATTATTCATTAAACAGAGATAGTTGCTTTAGCAACCCCAGGATCAGATAGTCCCAGGCAAAATTCAGCACACTTCCTGGAAGCTTGGTGCAGGAGACTTCCCAGGAAAGGCAGGTTTGAGATTCTGAATGGAGACTTAATTTCTGTAGCAAAGTCATTTTCAGAGAATCAAAAATGAAGGATTTTATTCCATGTCAGTTCCCGCATCTGGGCAGCTTCACTCCTGATACACGAGTGACACAACAGCTCAGGGAAAGTCAAATCCACTTGCATTTCTGCGTTGCCGTGCTCAAGCTGTAACAATCCTCTCTTAGCAAGAGAGCCCACCGGGGAAGGCATTAAGAAACAAGTCTCCAGCTAGGAAAGTTACCTCAAAATAATTCTGCCCGTCTCTAGCACCTTCCATCTGAAGACCTCAAAGTGCTTTACAAACATCAATGAATTAAGCCTCTCTGACTCTAGGAAATCCCTACTAGCAATCAGTTCACCACTGAAATGCAGCCACCTCAGGGCTGCTATATAGCACCAACATCCCCCCACCCCATAACAGTTTAGGACAGAAAGTGAAGAATGCAGCATAATCAACTGAAATTACCACGCAATTCTTATACACAGAATTGAATCACCTAAGTTGGAATTTGGTCAGAATCTTGCTTGTACATCTCAGCTGGGCAACCCCTAGCACCATGCTGGGGCACTAATTCAGTTCAGACTCAAAGGGAAGAGTGCACCAGCATCTCTAATACCACCTCCTGCATCCCTCAATTTTTGTAGAGGTCTCTCCTGGTATTAACGTGCCCAGTCCTGTGCAGCATGAGAGCTTACAGCCCCCAACTGGGACAGCTACACAATTTGATTTAAAAAAAAAAAGGTCATTTTTAATTGAAAATAACCACTTTGCCCTCACTCTGTGCTCCAGGCCCATTCAAACAAGGCAGTGACGGAATTTCACTCAAAATCATAAATCCTCATGGCAAGCAAAGCTGGGGGGGGGAGGGGGGGAATGAGGAGGAGAGAGAAAGCTTGTTATAACACAAACAAAAATCCAACTACACCCACATGCGGCTTTGTAAGTGCCTAACCTTGGACGCTACAGACAAAGTTTGTCCAAGGAAAGCGTGGCAGAGGGTGCGGGATTGGACTTTGTGATTCTTGCACTATTTAGACTTTTCTGCTAAGTCATTATTGAGTCTGCAACATAAGAGCCAGATTAGCTAATGAGATAAGGAATGTTTCTGCTTGAAAAATTCAGAGCAGGGCCCTGCCCAAGAAAGGCTTTGGGATGATGTGTTGGGATGCTATAGTAAGAACATAAGAACAGCCACACTGGGTCACACCAAAGGTCCATCTAGCCCAGTATCCTGTCTTCCGATAGTGTCCAATGCCAGGTGCCCCAGAAGGAATGAACAGAACAAGTAACCATCAAGTGATCCATCCCCTGTCACTCATTCCCAGCTTCTGGCAAACAAGTAAAGTAAAGGTGAATAAGAAAATGGGTTATGTAGGAGCCAGAGATTTTAGGGTTTTGGGATTCGGTGTGTGACCAAAGCGGTTTCCAGCATTAACCTACTTAGAACTATTAAGAAAGGCAGCAGGGGCTACTGTGCATGGAACCATTTCATAGGCAATGGTTGGAAGACCCCCATTGCCGGTTTAAGTAGAAGCACTGGAGAAACAGAAGCTAGAAATGGAAAGTGATTCCTGAAATAGGCTGTTTATATAGACAGATACTAATAAAAACCTGCAAGGCTAGAGAAAGATCAGTCAGGCTACTAGGAGAGTCATAAAGAGAACGTCCTTACCATTCATGGCAACATCAGTGCAGTGAAAGCCATGTAAAATCAGCTTTGTCCCCAAACCCTCAATGAAGAGAGGTAAGTGGAAGAGAGGGTCCTGGGTGTCTTGTGCCTGATCTGGCTAATTTTTCAGTTTAGGGAGAGTGTTGTTTTCACATAGCTTTAATAACGCTATGAGTACCAGGCATAATGCAGTTTGGTTGCCATTCTGTATCAGATCAGTGCATGGCTGTGTGTGATGGGATCAGGCTGGAACAAGGCAAGAACTAAGAGATAAGTGGAGGAATGTGTTGGCATTAAAGGACACCTCAAGGGGAGGGAACAGAACTCCAAGCTGGAATGTACAGGGGCCTGAATAAGATGGGTGCAGCAGAAATTGAAGAAAGGGAAATGTTTGTTTCTCCTTCATTTTTTAATGTAGTACCAGTGAAAGGTGCAGTAGTGTTAGCCGTGGAGACTGAAGCACTGCCTATTTACAAAACAGGTACAGCACAGGAAGCAACATGATAAATTTCCTACCAACATTCCTCCGCCCTGCTCTACAGGGATCACTGCTGTAGCAAAAAGCAGTCTCCTTAGCCCATTAACTCTAGTCATTCTTCCAAGACTACTAACAAGCTGCTTGTTGGGGTAGTTTTTGTGATCTCGTGGGGTTGGACTAGGAAATCATTGTGTAACCAACACAAAACCAGAAGAAGAAACCCAACCACATGTCATAAATGCAGCTCCCTCCCTGGCATCCACTGCTGCCTCTTCACTTCCCTGTTTTGGCAGATTGATGGCTTATTACATTCAATGGCAGCAGGTTTCTGTCAATGCAAGTGCTGATTGTTTGGTCTCTCTCCTTTTCTCCTCAGGTGATAAGTCACTGGGGCCAGGAACTTTCCTACGCCCTGGAAGCTGCCGTCATCATTGGCTCTTGCATCTCCATCGCAATAAAATCTGTTCTGTTCTGGGCACTGCTCCATGTCTATCGCAGCTTTGGACAGGGGCTGAGAGAGAGAAGTGAGTATTTAGAGTATAAACTGGCCAGTGCAAGAAGACTGCAGTCTGTAGCATTTCAGCCACAATCAAGCAGGGAGTTTGTCAGGCAGGAAAGGAGATTTGGAACAACTGACAGTTTTATGACAATAGACAGACCTTTAACTACAGCAGATATCTTCTGCAAGCTCTAAATTTTCTGACCTGGCCATAGGCTCCTCAGCTCCTGCAGGGCAGTGAGTGAGACATGCTCTCTCCATAAAAGTAACGTCAGTCAAAGTTGTGTCTTAGCCTAGTCTGCAGTGAGCACCTGCCCGGAGAGTAGCTTTATGTAAGATTTTATTCATGCATCTAGACTACAGAAACAGGCACTTTTTATCTTCATAGTGCTTTCCAAACCTGCTGAGCCTCACAGCACCTCAAGAAGGGCAGCTTAACAGCTGGAAAAACAGAGGCACAGATTGAAGGGATTTACCAGAACAATTGGCACTGTTGGGATTTGAACTTGCATATTTCCATGGCCCACTCTTGTGCTTAACCACCCAGCCCCTCTTACATCCTTTCTATGGCAATACTAGAAGGTGGCTCTGACAATGACTTTCCCTTTCTCCTCCACAGTGTTTTCTTCCTATGGAAGGATTGACTCCTGAGGGGCAGCAACCCTGTTCGTTCCCATTTGGTGCTCTTATAGAGTGAAACCACAGCGGGAAGGATCACATCCCTCACCCTGCCTAAAAAGCATGAGACGACGGGGTCCATTTCACTGGGGGTTTATTCGGAACACTCATCCCAACCTGGGGAATTCAAGCGCTTCACTTCTTTGGTCCTCCCATTTCACGGTTTGGTCTCTACACATTCCGTAGTTTGCGTTGTGCTTTCTCAGGTCCATGTGTCCAAGCAGTTGTGGCTGCGCAGCTGATAACTCTTTCCAGAGCCCTCTCTGCTTTCCAGACTAACGCCACCCCTTCCATTCCACCGTTGCTCCTGCTGACAGGATAGCACATCTTGCATTTCATTTCGCACTGCTGCAGCGACCACCACTTTGTGACCAAAGGCCAATAAGACGTGCACGTGAGTGGAGGTTTTATTAATTTACCACCATAGTGGAGATTAATTGCAGAGTTTAAAAGCAGAGCAGCAGACTGCTGTCTTCTGGCTCTCACATACACAACAGAGACGCAGGTTTTCTGACTGAGCAATGAGGCATGAGAGTGGATTGGCCTGCCATGGTTTCCCAGTGTGGTGTACAGCATTGTCCCCAGTATCACTACTGTGCATATCCTCTGTTGCACTACTGCAGATAGTAATTTTTTTTTTTAAAGAAACAAAATGTTTCTATGATTATTACACATCTCCTGGCTTCTGATATGGCTGTGCAATTGCTTGTACAATAACAGCATGGGTAGGCCTCTTGCTCCTCAACTGTCGTCTTCTTAAATTGGAATATTTTTTTTAAATCCAACTAAAAATTAGTTTGCAAAACTAAAACTCTGACTGTGGGAGTGTCTAATGTGCCATTTCATAACTGAGACTGATGGTTACATTAAGCCTTTAATACTATAAAAAAGTTTGATATTTTAGTTATTGGAAGCTTTTGTTACTGGCTTTGTATTTTTCAATAAAGCATAAACACAGTTTGGGGGTGGAAAGTGTGTTTTCTAAGGTTGTCAGCATGGTAATTTGCATGGGAATCCATCATATGGACTATGGATTGGAGCTACAACTGCAGTTTGTGTGTTGTGGGCAGAGATTCAGTTGGGGGGTTGATATTAAATCATGGATTAAGTGCTGAGAGTAAGTAGCTAGTGTAATATATATTTTGCATTTTTATGTATCGTTTCTTACATCAGAGGCTCTCAAAACATTTGAAAAATTAATCCTCTCTGTACTCCTGTGAGGTGGAACTACATCCACTTCACAGCTGAAGAAATGGAAGCAGATAAGTCAAATGATTTGTCTGAGGTCATACAGCACACAAGTGGCAGCACCAGGAGCGAACAAGGGAGTTCTGTCAGTGGTCTCTGCCCTAAGCCATTGGACAAATACACTGGCTTCGCTTCACTAAGATAAAATGTTTTCACTTTTATAAATGATTGCAGAAATGCAGAAAGCCAGTAAGATTTGCTCAATACATTTTTTTGAAATAAGCAAACTTGCCCTGGCTCTCTCCTCAGCAGACACTGTATGGTAGTCGCAATACTTCTGCTGCACAGCTAAGCTCTGCCAAAAATGTTATTTCAGTTTAAAAAAATGGACACCTTGTGAATATGTCCTTGTTGTTTACTATTCCTCTCTCACATCCTCCTCCTAACATGATAGCAGACATGGTTTTATAACTAGAAGTAACACAGCTGTGACTACACACACATTAATCTAAAGAGTAACAAGCTACTTATTGAGTTCATTTTAAAAGCACATTAACAGCCCCATGAATGGCAAGTATCAGGGATAGCCGTGTTAGGGAGGGAGTCCGGTGGCACCTTAAAGACTAACATTTATTTGGGCATAAGCTTTTGTGGGTAAAAAACCCACTTTTATGAAAGCTGATGCCCAAATAAATCTGTTAGTCTTTAAGGTGCCACCGGAGTCTCTGAAGCCCCATAAATGTTTATTCTTTAGTTACCAGCTCAGCATAACTGTCAACATTAATATCTGAGCAATAAAAGCTTTTGTTAAAGCTAAGTTTTTTTAGTGAATTCAGTGCATATGCAAGTGAGGGACAGGTAGGGTTGTTTGAAGCAGGGATCCCATGGGTTTGGACCATGCAAGTTTCCCCACATACAGTTACGCCAGTGCATTGGAGTCATGATCTGCAGCACACCCAGTTATACCAGTCCTGCATCCCTCTCACCGGCTCTGCCAATGTCCTCCAAGCCTGACCTGCAACACTTTCCAGCATGCCCCAGATATTCCAATCCTAGGCCACTCTTGAGCAGATTGAATCATTACATTCTAGGGTGAGACAAACAAAATCACTTTCACCAATGACTAAGACAAGAGTTGAATCCAGCTCTCGAGCTGAAAATCCAGCCTTACTCCAGCAGCAATCAGAATACAAAAGCATTGATATGACAAGAATGGGATCATTTGTTCCCAACAAATGAATCCCAGATATTTTATACAGAATCTAACAGGGGACTACATCTATCAACAAGCTCTACCTTGGGCAGCATGAATTTAGGGTTGTAGCGCCTTTCACTTTCAGGTCACGAGTTCAAAACTGCCCTATGTCAGCTGTTACTGAGTAAAGCTGGCTGAAGACTTCATTCAAACTGTCAACCCAGCCCCTATCATCAGCACTCAAAGTTTCCCTTAATTGGATTCGAAGAGGCTAATAGTTCACACCCATGAAAATTGTAAGTGCACACAATAGAAGGAAGATAGGTTTTTTGGTTTTTTTTTTGGTATGATCTTCTGACCCATGGCTCTTTCCTCAGAACTGTTTCTAACCACAGATATCTAGAGCAATTGCTCAACATGCTGACTTCCCCAGCCCATCTTTCAAAGTTCTTGGCAGTATTTATTTCCATTTCCCTGGTTTTAGACTCTAATTTTTCTTCAGAAAAAGATCCAAAGGGACTTGGCTCAACAGTCCTTGCTCAGGCAGATCTCCTATCGAGGTCAGTGTGAACTCTGCTTGAGCAAGGACCACTGCTTCAGGTGCAAGGCCATCCATTTTATTTTTACTACCATCTTCTCTCCTTACTGACTACCAGCCCCATTTGAGATGTTTGAACTTGCAATGGATTATACCTGCTGGCATCAGACACTGATTTGGCTTGGGGGGGGGGGGGGGAATCTAAATCCTTTATTTAGAACACACCCCACAGAGAAGCACATGAATTTGGAAAACAAATACAGAAGAAAAGACATTTTAGGCCTTCCAACTTTGCAAGTGCTTGAATATAACATTAAGGCATGAATTGTTATTGTGGATATAAATGCCTGTCAAAGCATTTTAACAGTGGTGTTTATTGTGAGATAATCCAACTCAAGAATGCTATTGCAATTGCACTATATATTCCCCCCTCCCACCTTTTTAGTACACGTTGATCTTTGAAAAAAATATTACACAAGGGCAGGACAACATCAGAAAGATAGTTCCCTACTGTTGTCTTCTTCGGGCCAAATTCTCCTAATTTGCACCCTTTAATACCCATTAACATTGGGGCTGCACAAAAGCAGAATTTGGCCCTATTTCTTTTAGATGAACTGGATGACATGATGGGGAGAGGGGCCAGGCCCCGATCAGTGAACCAAATTCTCCCCTCAGATATACACATGCAGTTCCCACTGGTTTAAATGGGAATGGTCCAGGTAGGCAAATGGCCCTGATTTTATTGCTACTTTAAATACAAACTGGAAATGCTAGGTTTCTGGAGATTACAAGCATTCCTGTAAAGCAGTTTTTTATGAATATAAAGTGGTCCCCTTTTGTGCTTCTTCCTCCTCAACCTGCAAGAAAAATTACAGGACGTATTTGTTTTTGACGGGGGTAAATGTAAGGTTTTTTTTTTGCCACTTAAAACCCAGTAATTTAAAACTGGAAATGTTATTTGGAACACTCACTTTGACAAGAGAGAGAGAGCTTGTGACCCATATGTAAACAATTGTGGGAGTCATGCTGTCAGCAAGGTGAGTTCAGCCAAATGAGTCCCCTGATGGGGCAATGCTATTCCCACACAGTAGAGGCAAGAAAAGGAATCACGGTCATGTGAAGGTCTGGTGTGGTTTTGGGTGGTGCTTTGGTTACAAATAGCAATGTTTCTCAACTGCTGAGACATGTCTCTGCACTGAGGAAGTGACAGCCCTCCTGGCACGTAATCTCAGGCATGTCAGCTCTAATGTGGATACATCATTCAAAACCAGCTACATTAACCAGATGCAGCAAACACTGAATTTCCTTCACTGCTTGTCAATCCCCTTCATGTGGCCTGAGAATATGCACCAGCTGTTGCTTTGTTGGACAGGTTACAGGCTAGGCTAGTTGAGAAATCCTGTAAAGATGCCTTGGATTCCCAAGCTAATTAAAGATTCTTTAAGTATTTATCACTGGGTACAGCAGGATGAGCTGTATGGCATCAGAACCGAATGTTCATTCATAAACTTCTTTGGGGTCAAATTGTCCTTAATTTCACTAGTTCTTTATCCCCGTCTCTTGTAATTTTTCTTCTCTTGGATCCTTAAGAAATTCAGTGTAGCTATATGAACACAATGCTTTTGTTTTAGCCTATACAGCAAATGCCAGAAGCTTATTTTGTACCTTTCCTTAAAGATTGGAAGTCTTTTCTCATGAGTGCACACATGCTCAGTTCCACCTCCATATACCCGTGACACTATAGAAACTAGTGTTCAATATGTACCTTTAAACACACTGTACTTTTGAGAAATTACTGTGCATCTATTTCTATGATCTAGAGACAGGTCAAATGCTGATGCATAAAGCCAACTTTTTAAAAAAGTTTATTGAAAGGTTTGAAAAATATTTGATGTTTCAGCAATAAGTAACAAGTTTCCAAAGCGTTAACATGAAACATTAGGATTTTTAAGATGTCAGTATACACTGGATTATACTATGTTACATCAGTTTTAGTTCCTCAATAACTTACTTTTTTATTTTTGTTTTTTTTTTTAAGTTTTGGAGAGCACCAACTCATTTTTCCTTTCAAAGGACTAAGTTACAAATCCTAGGCCCTATCTACATATGAAAGGGTTTGCCGGTATAGTTACACCATCAACCCGCACACTAGTAGAGATGCAGCTTGTCTCAGTAAAAGAGGTCTTTTGCTGGTACAGCTTAAATCATTTCCACGAACAGAGTAAGCTATAATGGCAAAAGGAGTTTTTTGCCAGTATATCTGCATCTACACTAGGGCATTTGCCAGAATAGCTGTATCAGTAAGGGGTGGCGGAAGAATCATGCCTCTAACTGACATAGCTCTCAGAGTGGTAGCCGTGTTAGTCTAGATCAGCAAAAACGAGACTAATCAATTAAGGTGGGCTATTATTTTTTCCTCCTGCTGATAACAGCCCATCTTAATTGATTAGTCTCAATAGAGTTGGTATGGCAACCCCCATTTTTTCATGTTCTCTGAGTGTGTATATATTATATTATATATATATCTTCCTACTGTAATTTCCACTGAACGCATCCGATGAAGTGGGTTTTAGCCCACAAAAGCTTATGCCCAAATAATTTTATTAGTCTCTAAGGTGCCACAAGTAATCCTCATTCTTTTTGCTGACATAGCTATGTTACTAAAAACATTTCAGTTTAGACCAGGTCTTAGTAACCTGCTTGTGTATGGCCAATTAGGGATATGGGTCTTGGAGTAGGGGTGGGGTGGGGCATTCTTACAATTAGATAAATTCTTAAAGTATTAAAACACAACTCACTGTTTAGGTTTTTTTGTTTAAGCAAAGCTGGTAAGAAAACAGGATTAAGTATCTTGTCCAAAGTGAAAACTGAAGCATAAATCTTACTTTCTTCTCTGTAGACATGATTGTAGCTCTCTCTATTCAGCTGTGTAGCAATCCACAGATTTTTGACATCAAGGTGGCTTTCGCTGGCAAAACTATGAAGAAACTTCACTCAGAGCCAAATAATGCAACTGCCTGTGTATGTTAGATTAATTTTAATAAGAAACATAAGTAAAATTTAGAGGGAGTAGTTATATAGGGTTTTAGAGATTACATTTTATGAAATGTACACTGAAAATTTAAGTTCCACAATTTGCTCCATATAATGAATGATATTTACTATTATAAAAAAGCACAAATACAAAAGGTGCTAAAATGCTAGGTTTTAGCTTTTAAAAAAAAAACAAAAAACTGCTGTTCTATACAAGGCTCATTTTAACTTATTTTGCCTTAACATTTTCTCAAATGGTTTATTTTTTCACTTCCTATCCAGCAAAGCCTTTTGTTCATTCTCATTCATTTTAGTACATTTATATACTAAATGTTAAAATTAAAGGCTCTACTCTGTTCCTTTTCTCAATTATTGCATTTTTAAATAGGGAAATTTATCTTTTTCTGAAACAAAATATGTTTCTATAGCTCAGAAAGTAAACAGCTGTTCGAAAATTGAATACTTTGTCGGCTAAAAACCCGTAAGCAACTTTAAACAGTGATATAACCATTATACTGTAAATTCAAGTGAAAAACAAAGATCTAAAGCTGTCTGAACATACTCAAAGGTGTCACAAATTTTGCTGGTCCAGACGGAATTCAACCAATATTCTAGCTAACAAAACATTTACAAACTGAACATGAATATATATTAACACAATTTTAGCGTGATTTACACCATTACCAGAGAGTTTAAATCTGCTGCTTTATGCAGCGTGCTCTCACCTTGATTTGACAAAATTAAACAGACCAAGGCAACATGAAAAAAAGAAAAGAGACATTAGCCCATGAATCAGAAGACTGCAGGGTAGGTAGAGCATGGGAATTAATACATCTCCCATTGTTACCCCTGACTGCACAAACACTAACAAGAGCAAGACAACCATGAAAGTTCAATAGAGCTTCTTTGAAATCCCACACTTAATCAGTAAGAAACAGATTCCTCTGCAATAATATGCTGTAGACTTCAAGATTAGCAGAGAACATCCATCCCTTTTAATGGTCTATGCAGAGATACGTGAAGATGCTAAGATTTGAACAATATGGTTATGAGAGACTGCACCACAGAGAACATAAATGTAAACATTATAACTGAGTTTGATTTTTTTAGTAAAAGTGATTGTAGTACAAACCTTTTTTTCAAACTACTTGTTTTCATAAAAGCATGTACAATAAAATATGTACATAAACAGGTTAGAAACATTTGAAAGACTCTTAAAAAAGTACATACAAGACTTAAAATATCTTGAAGTGTGCTGAAGGCACCATCGCTACTATGCTGGGAATGTGTCCTGTTTCTGATCAGCCTATCAATGCAGTATCCCTTTTCTCCTTACTCAAAGCCCAATCCTGCAAGAAGCACACTTATCTTCAATGGGCATGAAGAGCATTCAGATCCTAATTTAGAATGTGAGACTAGTTAACATAATTAGTGGTTCAAAAGAACAACAATATAGCCATCCTAGAAGAGACTCTGCTTGTTGGGTCAACAATGAGCACTTGATGAAAAATCTGTAGTTTACAACCTCAAATGCTGCTGCTTATCCCAAAGGGTTAAAAAGAGAAAAGAAAAAACCCAAACCTTTTCTAAGGGTCACAAACATGCTCAGAAAGCAGTGAACTGCTCGGGCATAATTAGCTCATAAACAAAAAAAATGCCACTTTACCAATTTGTCCACCCAGGCAGTTGTCAATGCTGCCTATGGGGACCCTAAATGATGCTAGTTCAAATGGGCAGAAAGAAAAAGGGTTCTCAATACTTACAAAACTATGTGTATTTTTTATAGTAAGTTGTATCTGAAGAGTATCTGTATAGTGGTTCTTTCCCCTAATTCTTGCTATATTTTTATGGAAAGGCAAAATATTTAAATAGTTCACCTGATGGGAAGACATTTGGACTACCATGCATTCATTTAAATTAACAAAGAGCACTGTAAAAAGAAAAAATCCTTTGAGTTTTAG
Source organism: Mauremys mutica (assembly GCF_020497125.1). NCBI lineage: Eukaryota > Metazoa > Chordata > Testudines > Geoemydidae > Mauremys > Mauremys mutica. Next base: position 6,396,815 of record NC_059092.1, on the reverse strand, counting down.
ATGAGAAGTCTTAACCCCGAAATTACAAATCTACCAAATTAACAAATATTTTAATGCCATTTTTCTATTATGTATCTGGGTACAACCTATAATGCTAGTCTGCAAATTACTTGTTACAATTGTGTTTGAGGTCGTTTGTAGACCTGTGTGTTGATATTGATTAAAAATACCAACCCATTATAAATTAAAAAAAATCAGATTATAAATTCTTCCACTCCTATTCTCAGGAGACAGGAAGCAACATGATAATTTCTGGTCATCAGCAGAGCAGACTGATATGGAGCTACATCTCTATTTAAAAATATATGTATTGGTCTAGTCCCCCTAGGCTGAACAAACATTTTTATACAAGGGATACTGCCATTTTAAGTTCCCATGAGTCTCATTAGGTGTTGACATTCAAAATTCTTCTTCAACAGCAAAGTGATTTTGTTTCTTCCGAACATTCCAGTGTAAACACTCAGCCAGGCTTTCAAACCAGTCGCTCACAGGATCTCGGAAACAGATCGAAGGGAGGGGATAGCAAGAGGTAGTGATGCTAATACTGCAATACAGGAATACCCTCAGTTAGTAAAGAGGGAGGATAAATAGTAATAAAACTGTACATTTATGGTTACAGAATCAAACAGTCCTGAATTCCCAGATTTATATATATTTTTTTAAAATACACCCTTGGGACACTGGCTACATCACTAAGCATTCAATCCTTTGGAGAATGGTCAATTTCCAAAGTCTGGCGGTGGCAAAGATGGGGCACAGTGCCTAAAATAATACAATGAGCAGAGTGCTTTACAAATGTTGAGAGATACTGTAGACCAAAGCTCTTGGGAGCAGAGGGTTCTAGGCCAACCTGCTTTGCCCATGATCCTCTCTCATCTTACCCCTTGCTGGGGTTTAAGCACCTCACCTTCAGACCAACTCAAAATATAACACCTTAAAATATTAAACTGTCACCATGATCCTCAAATTTCAGAAATAAGGGCAGCAAATACTAAAGAGTCTAACTTTTCTACTAAAAGACCAATCACCAAATCTAAGATTGGGATCTCCGAGTCTTGCTGTTCACCTAATCTGTCCACCCCCTCCATTTTTCAAGTGGTCAGGGCAATACAGAAGACTCCAAGTGCAAGTTCCTGGCAATTTTCCAATTCCCTGCCTGCCCACAAATATGAAACAAAGGCAGTGCGTCACACAGCATGACTGGTCTATCACGGAAAACACCACACTGAGCAGAAGACAATTTGGGTTTTTTTCTTAGTGTATCCTCTCTGGGCTCTCACATGTCATTGTATCTACAAGAGGTTAAGTCCTTTCGGCCACAGCACTGTGTCTCATGAGCTGCAGAATCCTGTCACTGAACTTAGCAAGGGCCCATCAATGCATCTGCTGTTGTATAAGTTTATTTGAGCACAACAAAGGGATGCATCTGCTCTTTACGATGTTTTATCAGCTTCACCAATGGCACAGGACACAAACATGGTCTTATCCTGAGAGGTATGGAGTCCATGAAACTCACATTCACTTCACTGGGATCAACAGGTCTCATGATGAGGACCATAAGTTGAAGTCCACAGAATTCTTTAAGGACATGCATTAAGTAATGTTTGTATGATTTTTCCTGACACTTGATTTGCTTTTAAAATGTGATTGAATATTTTTTATTTCAAGTGAGAAAATGCCTGAAACAATATAGCATTTTAAATTCAGCTTGAAATGTAAGGGTCATAATGACCTATCATAAAGCCCCCAATCATTTCCCTACTATCCCTAACCCAAGTTTGAAAGTGTGGCCACAGATACTTGTGTCAATATTATGAAGGAAGGCCATAACGTCAAAGAAAAATCTTCACCTGTCTCCATGGCAGACTTCCTGTCTCTTCCTCCCATCAAATGAAACCCATGCAGTGTTCCTGGCATCAGGGGACAGCATGATCTGAGGAAGAGAAAAGCAGAAGACTCAAGAATGAAATAATAAGAGCTTTTGTAGCTAAAGGGCAAAGAGGAAGCACTCCCCTGAATATTACACTTTTTGTTATTACTCTTCAGTGATCTAATTGTTGTACTGAAATTTAGCTTCCTCACCTGCCATTTTTTAATGAAAGGTTTGGCATATTATGGATAAAATTTTAATATTTTATATACAATTTACTTCATATGCGGCATATACGTCCCCTTGTAATATGTAAACTGGAGCCTTTTCCTAATGATGGCAATAAGCTGATTTACCAAAGGCATTCCAGTTACAATAGACCTGAGCTTGATATAAAAGTCAATACATGACCCAATTCAATGAGATGAAATTATGAAATTCTCCGAAAAACAGTGTCTAATCTGCATTCTAGAATAATAAATTTGAATTTTGATGCAGGGTGAGTCTAAGGCTTGCAAATTTAAGACAGTTTTTCTTTTAAATATGAGATGCCACAAAGTGATCAACTACCACCATAAAAGCATTATCATCTACTGTGTAGATAATTGTGGGTTTATAGAGATGCCATTAATAAGCAACAAATCCATGAAGTAGAAACTTAGCATTTCTTTAAACTCCACCCAGCATGCTCACTCTCCTGGCCATATTTTCTGCCCCACACCCCTCTAAGAAACAGCCCAAGACTTCCATATTATAGATTACTATATAACTGTTTCAGTTATCTAAATTAATAAACACAAAACACCTGGCATTTTTTGAACTAAAAAATGTATTTGTGAAAACAAAATCCACTCTGTACTAAGACCTTGCCTGCCACATTTTTCTGCAGAACTATATTTAACCACAGTAGTAAAAGACAGAGACAGTTTATAACAAAATGTGCTAATACCACTTTCACTACACACCCGTGAAAGCTGTGATACTACTTTTGACACCAGGGTCTGATCCTTCACTGCCTTTCACCTTGTGTAGTCATCTACAGCTATGAAAAATGGATATAAAACACTATTACTAATTAGAATGGTAGTGTATTTACACCCACTTTGCATAGGTACAGATGACTATATAGGGTGCAAGTCAGTGAAGACTCATGGTCTAGAAGTTTATTCTTCTAAACAAGTATATGTTGCTTTAAGAGTACTTGACAAAGTTCTACAGTATTCAGTCATGTTTTGGCATGGTGGATAATAATGAACACATTCAATAGTTATCTCCATGAGTTTCTATCTTTAAAAAATGAAAGAACACAATTTAACCTTGAGCTCAACTCCTGCAGGAACAACAATGGGTCTGAAGGACAGTGAGTGAGGGCAGATTGGGGTGATCATTATTGCAGGAACATTTGGATGAATCATAGATGCTCCCGCTGCAGCCGCGTAAGCCGTGCTACCAGTTGGTGTGGAAACAATCACGCCTGTGAAGGGAACAAGAGTTTTATACATGTGGCTGCTTGGCTCAATGCTGTTATTTAAAAGGACGCTAAGAAACAGGACTGTTGCACTTCTTTCATTTGAAAATACTTAAAAAGCTCTTTCTGACTTTAGTCATTGGCTGGATTTCTCCTCCACTCAACACAGGTGTAGTAGAGGCTCGAATTTTTAGCTAAATGCTTTAACAGATTGCTTATAAAAAGTTAAATTGGTGAAATAGAAACGCCTAAACCACACACTCACATTTCATATGACAGGTGTGGTAATGAACACATGACCAGGAGCCAGAAACATTTTCCCAATCCTAGCATTGACACAGACTACACCTCTACAGCCTTGGGCGAGTCATGTAAAACTACTGTGCCTCAGCTTGCCCCTTTGTATAATGCAGATATTTATTTTTCTTAGATGGATAGGAGAATTAATGTTTCTGAAGAGCTTTGCAGGTGAAGTGCTAATATTAAATAAGTGGTGACGTCATTAAAAGATCTTAAGAGTTCAGCAAACTCAGACATTCAACTCCAGGATCTTCCCCAAACTTCTTCCCCTCTCACCCTTGCCTTTTGTCCCTAATTCCCCTACACAAACAAGTGATGACTTGACACTAGGCCTCCACATAATAAGATACAATCTGTAAGCCTCTTTTCTGCTTTCAGTGCTGCTCTATGGACTGCAACAATTGTCTAAATGAAACTCACCACTCCTCTGCACACATAGTTTTCAACAACCCAGGAGCAGAAGCCAAGGCCTTGATTTCTACCTCATAAAACAATGCACCCTTTTAAAAAAAAGTAGGAGCAACCTAAATAAGAGCTGATTACCTCATACTGTTAAGATAGGGACAGGCTGTAAGCTTTTTGATTATGAAATGGACTTACCATCACCTTGCACTGTGGTTATGAGGTGTCCATCTAGAAAAACATCCACATTGGAAAGGTAGGAGGAAGGACCTCGATCCACAACAACTTCATTTAGGACCTGACATAATGTACAATACCACTAGTTAGTTATTTCCCTGCCAGCATAATATCTGACAAGTGAGCAGTTAAGTATGTCTCCCAGATCTCTGAAAGGTTAACACCCCCCCATCCACCCCATTACAATGTCAGTCTAGCTTAGTCTTGGAGTCATATACTTTTGTTTTAGTGATCACCAGTTGTAATGATTATTTGGTGCAATGGATCAAAAATGACTTTCCAAAAGCCAGTTTCCATTAGTTTTGATGGATTTTCCCTTTGCTTATATGAATCAGTGGGAGATTCAGTGGTAAAGATTACTGTAAGTAATTTCTTGGTTTTCAAAAGGTAAGGAAACCTTTGGTGCAGATACAGAATATTACAGAAATTAAACACAATTAGGTTGCTTCTGCACATTCCACCCACCCTTTTTTCATTATCTTTAGTAATTATTCTGGAAATTATGTGGAATCAGATATCATAGGTGTCATAATACTGGGTTAATATAATTGGGTGTAGATACAGTACACAAAAGAGAACTGGTGATTATCTCAAGTGAAGAGTGAATTATTTCTTAGTTCTTTTGCTTATTTCCCGTTTTATGCTATTCAAACCTGATATTGCATGATTTGCTTGCCCATTTCCATCTCTAGACTTGTAGAGATCACTCCATTTTCTTCAATACCATTTTGTATCAATGTCTTCTTCTCTCTGTGTTCCTTTACTACTTTCACTTTCAGTCTGCTCCGGAGAACAAGCGCTGCATTGCCTATAGGAAAAAAATAAGTGAAGAAAAAACACACACACACTAGAGTGGCACCTACTACATTATCAGGAACTGCACCATTTTTCACAGTAAACTGGTAGCAGTCACTGTGAAATGTTTTTCCCCATTTTTCAGTTTCTTTTGCAGGAGAATTTTCCATCCTTTGTCTTAATTAAAAATAGAATTTTTTTTGTAGGAATGAGCAAAACTTGAGTCAAATTTGAGTAACATAAGCATAAAAACTCACTGTCCCCCCCATATGTTTTAATAAGAAATCTGAGAATTTACATGTACATAACCTAAACCAGCTGAAGATAGAAACTTTGTATTTGGCTTGGTGATAATGCTCAGGGAGATGTAAGTAAGACAAGCATGAAGACAAATCAGTTAATTTTTATAAAGGTATGAACTGTGAAAGACAATAATTTAGCAACATGAGAATTCTGTTAATATTTTTGGATGTCTTAATTTTGGGGTGCAAGCTGAGCAGCTTTATTTTCCAGCGAACAGTGGCATCAGTTTTTCTTTTATTTTATTTCAAACACACTTTAAATACCAAGAACTACTGTAAATGCAACCTTCAGGTTGAGAAATTAAGCACTTGAGAGTCAAACTTCAAAAGTTAAGATTTTTCCTTCAGTGCTAACTCAGTCACACGGCACATGACTTTCTATTCCATTTTACCATACTCAATGTAAACTTGAATAGTTTACTATTTAACATATCAATGGGCTATATTAGATTCACAAAATAACATTCAAGAAGAAACTTTAATTTGTTTGAGTTTTCTGACTTTTGGATGCTTGATTTCTTACCATTTTAACATGGCACTGTTTACAAAAACAGAGAAGTTACAGGCGGTTGGGTCATCTAGTAGCATATGTCCATGCCATTAGATCTAGGTTTTTGCATTTTATACTCATAAATTGTGCAAAACATTAGTTATATATTCTTTCCTTACACACCACAACCAAGTAAGAAGTGATTTCTGGACCATTCCAACTTTACAAATCAGTGAGGAAAACAATATTGAAAGTTGTTAAAATATCTATGTATTTATTTTTGATAGTTCAGCTGAGTCCTAGTTTAAAGAAAAATTCTAACAAGACAAATAAAGGATAACTCTCTAAAAAGCAGCAAAGACATTAGAAGACTTACCTTCTATAACTTGAGTAACTTGGGACTGAAAGTTCTCAAAGTTAAAGGGGGTGAGAAATCCAAGAGATCCCAGATGAAAAGCCATAACTGGAGGTACACTACCCTGTCAATAGAAAGAAGAATTGGGAAGCTGTTAAATGTCGCACAAATCAAACATTTATGTTATTTCCATGCTTTTTAATGTGTAAAAGTTACCATACCTGGTGTGCAAGGGGTAGCCCAATCTGTCAGCAAATATCTTAATTACGGATTTTACTTCAGTTGTGCATAATAGTAAGAACAAAGGTATAATTCACCTAAGTAGCTCTCATGCTTTTTGGATGAGAAGGGGAGACTTGGCAGGAACAGAATAAAATAAACACAACATGGCAGAAAACATCAAGACTGTCTCTAACATATAGAGGACTTGTTTAGGGAAAGGACCTCTAATAACTATTCCCTATAGGACTCACCTGAAAAAGTGAAGAAGCATAAAGCAAGGTACCATCTCCTCCCAGGCATATGATAAAGTCTATCTGATTGGAGATATCATCATAATCTAGAGGATAATATTGACAATAAAGGTTTAATTTACATAATGTATCAAAGGTTTAAATTTATGGATGTAAATTTGGTGCAGCACACTGATGTTAATTTACAACTGTAAATAAACGACAGCAGGCTATCAAAACAACAGCTACATGGGTTTATCAAGAATAGGTTTCCATCAGACAATTCTGATTCATTTGAATGGATCACTAAGGAAACAGGATGAAAAGGCAGTAAACCTCGATTTTAAGAAATCATTACTGTACCTTCTCTGAAAGTGCAAAATTTCTTCTTCACTGGTCCAAAATTATCATCATTAACTATGGCTGGGTCTTCTAGCACTTTTTTTTCTACATAAACTATCATGTTGTTCTCCTAAAAGAAGCATAATTATTTACTAAAAAAAAAAAATCTATTAATTAAATAACAAGCACCTGACCCTCAGCAATATTCTATTAGTTTAAAACATATAATGATGTAAAATATTACAAGACTGATTGCCTACTTCTGTATGTATTGCTACAATCCTGTAGCATTTAAGCATTACACTTATTGTCATATGAAAGCCACATAATGATTGAATTAATGACACTAAACTTTGGAATTTTCATTACATACCTGTGATATGGTAATGCTTGGTAATATTCTTCTCAAGGCATAATGAAATGAATATTTTACCCTATTCATCTATGTTAAAGAACCAGATTCCTTAAAGCTAAATTAAGCTGAGCTCTTACAGCAAGAGAGTCACTTGTTTTAAAGTTTAACAATTTATTATTTCTGTTGTTCTCTATATGTACTGACTTATTTATTCATTTATTCATTATTTATTTGAATTACCTCAGTAAGATATACACAGAGTTCTTTAAAAGGCTGGAGCAGACTGGCATCGCGAATCTTTTTGATAACAAGGACACTCTTTGGAGGTTTGTTCCATGTCAACCGCTGACTTGCTGGGTCCTGAATATGCCTGTGGAAGGAAATCAACAGTATAATTATTAAATGTGGGAAAATGGATTGTAATTTCATTACCATCAAGTTAAGAGTCCCCTTTAGTCAAAGTATGCTGGACTAAAAGAGAGGTAAATAAATTATGAAAAACTTTAATACGATAGCTAAATTTAATCTAGTAAAGAGATCAGATTGGCTACAATGCAACACCACACCAGCTTTCAGCAAATATGTGATTGCACTTTTCATTGAGAACATTCTGTTCAGTCTTTATTAAGAAAATGTTCTAAGTTTTAATCATGAGAGGTCCAGAAAGATGCAACTAAACAATTATACAGTGATTTATAATTAAAGCGGTTTTCTTGAAGCCAAACAGCACTGCTTTATACTGTATAGGATTCTGACTAGACAGACCATTTTTCTGCCCCAGTATAGTAATTCTTATTTCCCCACTGAGTTGACAGACTCAAGTAATATTAAGGTGCCCACTCCTGCAGGTATAAACATGCTAGAGAAGTTTGAGAGCATGGGTCCTTTGTTTCTGCTGGGAGCATGATAGCTACTAAAACCCTTTCTTGAACTACAAACCACTCCACAAAGGGTGGTGTCTACACAGCAACTAGGTACCCATGGCTAGCCCATGCCAGCTGACTTAGGCTAGGATCGTGGGGCTTTTTCATTGCTGTATAGACTTCTGGGCTTGGCCTGCAGCCCAAACTCTGGGAACCTCCCGCCTTGCAGGTCCCAGAGCCAGGGCTGCAGCCTGAGCCCAAAAGTCTACACAGCCATGAAACAGCCCTGCAGCCCAAGCCCCAGGGGTCCAAGTCAGTTGGCACGGGCCACCCATAGGTGTGTAGTTGCTGTGTAGACATACACAAACAGACTTCCAGCAACTGTGCTCCCATGTCTCTTGCATTAGGGGCCACTCCACTTGGACTATCAGAGTGGTGAAGCATTCAATTGTAAACCTGAGAGCGCAGTAACACGAAAGACTACCTATGCTTTTCATCCAACACTATAATATTCAGCATGGGTCTATATCAATCTAAAGAACAGTAAACACAGTTCTCTCTCATATAATTATTTTAAAGGTCTGTTTCCCTTAGTATTTTGATACAGCCACTCCAATTTACATACCAAGCTTCAGCCAAAACCATTTATAGCTCAATTTTAAATCCTATAGATTATCAATCCTACAGTTTTTCTTCAGACTTGAATTTCATGGCTATGTTCATCCAAAACAGCAGTAGAATAAAAAGAGGGAAAGCATTTTAATCAATGAGACTCTCAATCTAAAATAATTAAAATCAAAACTTGTCAAGAGCTGTAAAGGGAAGTTTTAAATATTTCAGCTCTAGTCTGGGAAGTTCCCTACGTAAACATTTTATATTTCCTCTTCAGAGATATTATAATAATGCTATTCAGAAAGCATAACTAATTAGCTTAGCTAGCAGCTGTTCAAGTTATTCTGTTCCTACATAAAAACTTCACTAACGTTCTTGCTGGATGAGAGTCCATATTTTCCTTTAAAAAAGAGTTTTACTGTCCAATTCATTTTTCAGTTTGTCAAACTCACTTCTAATTTTACAAAAACAACCTTAGCCTTAGATCTAATCTAACAATTAAACCAATATAACTTTTTGTGGATTTTTTGGGAGGGAAAAATCTGTAATGGAACCTCAGTTGCAACCCTAAATATGAGGCAACAACTGTGGCTCCATAATACATTTAGCTGATTTAGGGAACATCTATATTCTGCTCTATTTCTTTAGCATGAATGTCTAAAGCTAAGTAAATAATTTCACACTTGTGCTTAGCAGTTTATAAGCATCTCATCTTTTTCCACATGCTGTAGATGTAATCTAGGCAGAAAAGTGGATTAATGCAAATGCTGAACAAGCCAAATTTGCAAATAGATTTGGAATAGCCATCTTTTGGAAGATAGAGGGTTAAAACAAACAGCTGTTTTATACCTCCTGGCATCTCCAACATACATAGTATCAACGTTTCATTAAGCTATCCTGAATTGCAAGATAAAAGCTGAAAAGATCAGCTCCTATATCCAGAATTGCTTATACGTATATTGTATGTACATATATAGCATTAACTACAGACTGTAGTGAGATACCGAAACACCAAGTACATAGTCACTGACATAAATAGTGCTGTATTTTTTTTATATAGATGTAACAACAGAATGTAAACGTGAGAACAGGGATTAGAACTCATCTACCCCATACCATCTACAAGACCTTCAGTTTCCTCCATCGTTTTCTCCACTATATTTAATCCTATTAGATGTTTTAGTTTTGAAGACAAAGTATTTTATTTCAAAGGTCATCACAAACTAAGGTAACGACACACTTTCAAATCTCCTCCAATTTCACCATCCAACTACTAACAACTGTTTTTAAAAATAAATCCTGAAAGAGTAAGGAACTGAACAATGAAGAAAAGTCACAAGCAGCACATTTGAGATTAATTTTTAATTGCTGCAAAAACAACTGCAAAGGGAAAAGGGATTCAAATTTTACAAGTCATTTTCAACATTAATGACCATGAAGGAAACAGTATTGTTTCTCCTCTACACGTTTTCAGAAAGTAAATTAGAATATCCTCATATCTGTAACAAAGAGACAGGATAAAGACATTTCAACATAATCAGGCTGGTTCTCTGTCAGCTGTAAGAACTGCAGATTGTATCATTACAATGTCACTTAGTAATCTGAGAACACATCAGAATTCATATGGACTTTATTCAAACAAACAGCTTATTATTTCACTGTACTCACCATTTCCATGCAATTCTATTAAATGAGGGATCATTCATAACATGCTTAAAGATTTTCATGGCTTTCTTCAAACGTTGTGCAAGTGCTCGAGAGAAAACTCCAGAAAAGGCCTTGACCTAATCATTTTTAACTCAACTGCTACCTTAAACAAGTCATTTTTGTCTGAAGTAGATATCCAGTTGAACGTTTCAAATAGTCCTGATAAAATGTTTTTGCTGCTTCACAGAAAAATTCCTTATCAAAGTGCTACAAAAAAGTATTTAGACGCATCCTAATGTCCTTCATTTGCAAAAACCCCTTTCAAAAAAGTTTAACTGAGCCTAAAAGCTACCAAAAAATATAGTATTTAAACAAAAATATAGTATTTGATTTCATTAAAATTTATTCCAGTCATTTCAACAGCTTTTCCACAAACAAACTCTTCAATTCTGTCAAACACTAGCAATGTAAAAAGACTCAGATTTTGTGTTTTTATACAAACTGCTGCCTTTGCACTCTATTCTAGGATTTTCTGTTACATTCCTCTTGCTGAAAGTATTTTAAATGACAATCTGGAAAAAATCTGACTTTAAAAATACAATTCTTAAAAGCTAAAACTATTATTTACAGTTTAGATTTCTAAACAGCCTTTCACTCGGATGACCTGAGAATGTCCTTATCTCCCCAGCAATTCTGAACCCTGCATGAGCTGTCTTTTTCTTGGCAATCAGAGTGCTCTTAGTACTGCCTCCAGTCTCTGTACTGGACTAATCTTGACATGCTATCATTATATTGTACAGCTCTGGGTCAGCCCATGGGGAGGAGTATATTTGCCACAATCAGGTGGTGAAATACATGATGTAAGAAAAATTTTAAACAAATTACAATCAGAGCCACAGACTCCTGTTGACAGAGGGCATAAGGAAGTTAAAGACCTGCCTACACATAACAATTTCCTCCACACCCTCACTGAAAAAATCACCAACACAGTTTGAGGAAAAATTACTAATTTAAATGCACATTTAAAAATCCAGATCACTTCACTTTGTACATTTTTAATTTAAAAATTAGAGTAACAGTGCACCCACCAACTTATTTTAAAGAGATGTTTACCAAGATGGTTAGTCCAAATTGGTATTTACCTTCTCTCTCATCCAACTCCTATTTGCCAAATTAGGAATGAATTCAGTGTCTGCTCAAGAGCAATAGGCATTATTTTTATGCTATGCAACTGATGTCCACTGGCCGACACCACCTGAAGAATTGTTAATGCCTTGTTTCTGCACTAACTTTACCAGCAGAGCATGGGATAAGCAAAATTGCCTAGTTGAGCTTAGTTTCACCTACAGCAGGTGTGATAGGCAAAGCGCTTCAATCCATGAACATGCACCTACAGTACTATAACTGCATGCTCATGGATTGAAGCGCTTTTTATTTTTTTTAATGAATTGTCGTAGGTCTGACCCACTGCAGCATGTTGCACTGCCATTATTGTGGTCATAGACTGCCACGCTCTGATATTACTCTTTTCTAGACAGGTGAAAACTGGCTTTATACTGGAGGTTAAAGATCCAGAATTGAAGGATATAAATGTGGCTTGACAATATTATTCTACATTTCACACCTAAGCATTTGGTGGTTGATCTAATCAAACTATGTAATACCTCAATTAAATAAGTAATCTTAATGTATTTCTAAAATAGTTTAATCTTGTAGTATAGCTGCTCTAAAGATACATTTGTCAGGATTCTTTGGTTTCTAGCTTCCTAGCAGAATTAAAACTGAATAACTAACTTGTAACAACTTTTACTTATTTATATATAGGGTATATTTATGGCCCACATTTGCCAATTTTCCCATAAGTTTATTTCCAGTTGGCAAAGGGCATGAGCCATTTCACTTAGAATAATGCAGGGAATGCAAACAGTATTAAGTACATTAGTTATATTCTGGGAAGTCACACAATCTGTAATTCTTGGTATCTGATGTGAATTACATAGAAAAGAACTTTAGTCACTGATGGAGACTGAGCTTCATTGGAAGGGATTCTTTTTTTTAGCACAATACTATCTGATAGTGGTGGAATCCTTCTCCATTGATTTGAAGTTTAAAGTTATAATGGAGAGAATTGTTTTCTGTAAAGAATCGCAATATCGTGAATTTGAGGAGTAGTAGATGTTTGAAAATTGAGGTTGTTGGTGTTTTTACCAGATTTCTCTCTCATCCTTTATTTTATTCTTTACTGTTGGCATTCTTGTGTTATTCTACCTGTAAACTGACATTTTTCTCCATTTAAAGATGGGTGGGACGGGACCACAAAGATTTGCATAGGCATTATAAAGTGCAGAAACTGCTAATTGGTATCACAGTGTGGTAAACACTTCCCCTGTGCTTCTTCGTTTCAAGCTGCATCAGATCCTACACAGGCACTTCTCAAGGTAACTGAAAAAATCTTTGTTTAAGCACTGAGTAAAATACAGTGGATATTGATTAAAAAGACAGACCAAGATATTCTCCTGAAGGTAGAATGATAATACTGTGCATTTGAAAATGAGGTACTTACATTATAGTTTTAGGGTTTTGCAGCATACATGCCTTTGGTCCAAATGTGGTCACTGGGCATGGTCCATGCAAGGAGCGTGTCCTCCTGAAAAATGAAACACATGTAAGGAAAAGCAGAATATAATTAATTCCTACTTCATTATCCAAATTACCTGTGTCTTTGAAGTAGTTAATGGTAAAAAAGAAGAGGGGGGAAAATTACATGTCTAAAGTCTCAGTATGCAGCTGATCAGCAAGTCAGTGTAATTCTACACAAATAACTGCACACACAAAGTTAAAATGCAAGTTGCTGGTATCTACAGGGCTGCATTTGAGCACCATATGTTGACTTCAGCGATTATTGCAGTTGAAGCATTAGTAGAAGCTCATCTAGTCTGTGTATAGCATGTAGAAATACTACTACACTTCTAGTATCCTAGTACTGTACCAAACAGACTTACTTGACTTGTTCTAGCTTCACCTCCATTCCCTACACAGGAAACACCACAAACTCAATAATGCCGGAGTGACAGTGAAGTTTCCCCTACACAGTTCTGCCAGTGCACGTCAATCCTGACCTGCAACATTCCTGTTATTTCAGTCCTGGTTTTCTCCTGAGCAAAGGCTAGTAGATGTGCTGTTTTGTAATGGGACAAAAGTCCACTAGAGATAGTAGGTGAAGATCAAACTCACTTGACTGTGACAATCAAGTCTTGAGCATAAAAACGAAAGACTAAAATCAACAATATAAACCTCAAATTCTTCTCGACAGTGTGAAAAGTGAAAGCATATATTGTTAAACTAAACTCCCATATCAGAATTAAAAAAACGTAATTCTTGAAAGTCAACTGTTAGGTTTTTTTGTTTCCTACACTACTGTAAAGAATACGAATGACTAGTAGACAGGTTTTTCCAATCACACAACATGAATCCTAAACCAATATTTAAGCAACAACCACCAACAATAAGAATCTAGAGCAGGGGTAGGCAACCTATGGAATGTGCGCCAAAGGCAAGCTGATTTTCAGTGGCACTCACACTGCCTGGGTTCTGGCCACCAGTCCGAGGGGGCTCTACATTTTAATTTTAAATGAAGCTTCTTAAACATTTTACATACAACAATAGTTTAGTTATATATTATAGATTTATAGAAAGAGACCGTCTAAAAACGTTAAAATGTTTTACTGGCATGTGAAACCTTAAATTAGAGTGAATAAATGAAGACTCGGCACACCACTTCTGAAAGGCTAACGACCCCTGATCTAGAGAAGTGTGTTCAGCTGTTAGATCGACCAGGTGATTACAGCTTTTTAGGTAGTGCAGCAAAGTTCCTGAAGTTACAGCACAACATTAAGACACTACGCCAAACATGAGACTCTCAGCAAATTTTTGAAGACAGCTTTACTAAAAGACAAGCAAAACACTACATATATTCCAGTTGTAATATTGCCCAGCAAAACAATGTCTGTGTTCTGTCTTTGTCATATAGTTCAATAGTTTCATGGCCTTCACTAAACATTTTGCAACAGAACAAGTGTGCCTAGTTAAATATTTAAAATACTAAGAAGGAAAGCTACCAGGGCTTCCTTCATACTGGATCTTAGGACATATGCACTTTAAATGATAAAGTATTTTAGCACAAATTAAGTGTTCTCCAAACAATCAACATACAAAACAGCTGTAGATACACATTCAGAACTCCAAAGCCAAAGACCAAAACCTATTATTTCATATCTTTTTATTTTCTCAGGCCATGCTCCAAGGAGACACTGCAGCAACTGGTAGTTTTTATGATTAGACAACTGTAAAGACTGCCTTGATTCAGTTCCCAAAGGACTTCAGTCCATATAACCACAAACACATTCATCCTAATTCAGCACACTTGTTTCCTAATTTTCTTAAAACACTATACCTTCGTTAAAGCAGATCCTACAGAAAAGGCAATGGTATCCAATTTTAGAACTAATAATATGCAAAATGATTGATACATATTGTATAGATACACAACACCCACCCCTAAAATATATTAACAGGTATGCATATTTAAAAAGTACCCTATGTCTTAAACCGAGACATGCTGTGTGGTCCTTCATAACCATTTTCAATAACATACAGGTCTTGGGCAATGTACAAGCCAGAATGATTTAATCCCCGTTGTATTAATTTAGATGGAATAAATGGACCAAAGGTGTTAACATAACTTAATCAATGGCCCTTTCTCTGGCCCAATCTGGTCAGGACATCCCTCAGGATTAGAATAAAAAAGGTCCAGGGACTGAGGAGATAGTGGGGGTGCCAGACATGATGGTGAAGCTTACTCAGTAGCTTTGGTTTGTTCTCCTTCACTGTTCTTCCTTTACCCACCCAGCCCCTCCAAAAAAACCTTACTTTTAAGGATCCAAAAAGTGAGTGATAGGTAGAATAGCCCACCCCCTCATTATTTTGTCCACCAATTAGGCCTAATATCTGACACACCAATTTTGGTTCATTAACTTTTGGCTCCACATATCGGTTTTTAACAAGCATAACTTCAACAGTCCTTGGATTATATCAGTGTGGCATCTTTGGTTTTGACTAATCCAGTTTCTCTGGTTCTCATCCACATCTGTTGTTATAGATTGTGACATTTTATGAATTTAGCCTCACTTTCTTACAAACTGAACTCATGATTACGGTAAATTTGTAGGCCTTATCACAACAGCCCCAATCCTGCAAACACTTAGGCACTTGAAACATTAAATTAATGGGACTGCTCATGGTAGTAAAGTTAAGCATGTGCATATTTGCAGTATCAGGGCCTTGTGCATGTCCCGAATTACTAGTATTTTTCTTACAAAAGTTTTGTTTGGAACATTAAAAAAAAGCTTCCTTTTCTCTCCATCACCAGCCACTGAAAGAATTCTTGCATAGTCAAAGGCTAAAGAAGCCAAATTAAGGGCAACTTCTGATAATTAACTGAATTATGTAGAAAAATACTATAAAATGATGCAAACAGGTGGCCAATGACTAGAGAAATCTTTCAGTACCATCACCACTGAGAAATAGTGGATTGGAATTATGCAATCATGTTTAAAGGAGGGCACACAGAGATACATAGACTATCAAATGCAAAAAATTCCTACTTTACCATCAATCGGTCTTGTTTGTTTGTTTGTTAACATTAATCTTTCCATCAACTGCACTATGACAAAGGCAGTCACTAGTTGATTTACATAGTTTGTAAAGGAATCCCAAATGAGGGAAAACAAAAACAAAATTCATAATTTCTGGATTCAGCAATATTAGCATTTTCTCTCTAGTATAAGGGGAGTAAGGCAAGTGATGGCGAGTTGATGCACACACTTTTCTGCTGTGGACATTCTAGACCCAAACCAATTTTAAAAAAAATATTATTGTAATAGTCTGTGGTCAAATCACATGAACAGATTGTATGGAATTTAAGAATGAATATGTCAGTATGTCACAGAGGCAGTAGACTTTTGATTGATAAAATATAAAACTGCATTTCAATAGCTTTTTCAGAGGATCAAAGTGCTTTACAAACATAAGCAAAGCCTAACATTGGATAGATACCCGTTTAAAGATTAACTTCAGGCACAGAGAGGTTATATAACTTATCAAGGTGTCTCAGAAAGTTAATGGCACAACTGGGAATATAATTTAGTAATCTTGATTGCCATTAGGGTCAAAAGAGCTCCCAACCCATTTAGAAATAGAGGGACTTGACAAAAAATAAATGTGGCAGTGAAGATGAGATGCCATGAAATTTTCATCCGAAGACTGATCTAGGTAGTATTAAATGTGATGATGTTTTGGACATAGTAATAAGCCAATCTGGAGGCCTGGGAAAATGTATCTACACCTGCAGCAGTGAGTTTCAGAGCCTGGGTCAACAGACTCAAACTTGTGCAATGGTGTTAAAAACAGCCACACAGATGTTCTTACTCTGGCTCTGAAACCCACCCCACTCCCCAGTTTCAAAACCTGAGCAGGGGCATCTACATGGCTGTTTTTAGCACTGCAGTGTGAGCTCAAGTCCGTAGAACCCGGGCTCTGAGAACTGCTGTCACAGGGGGTTATTTTGGCAATGAAGACATGCCCTAAGAAGCATAAAGGACAGCATGTGCAGAATTAAGCCAAACACAGAGGCTCCTAATTGCACAGATAAGTACAATTTTTGAATCCTTAGTGAAAAGTGAAGTGTGGAATTTTTGCTTATGGTATATTATGGTTTCCAGTATTTAACTGGAAGTAGCTGAAGTCAGTTACACCAATCAATTAAACTGATGAATAACAATTAACAATATGCATCCGACGAAGTGGGTATTGTTTGTTTGTTAACATTTAATCCCACGAAAGCGCATGCTCCAATACGTCTGTTAGTCTATAAGGTGCCACAGGACTCTTTGCTACTCTTTCCTGAATTAACAACAAAGTGAGTTATACCAATTAATAGATTAATCATTCCACTGTGTAAAGAAACAGAGGCATAAGACAACCTGCCAAAGCATTTAGTTAACATCTGGGTCCTTTCCTTGACAATAGTTAAGGACTGGTGAAAGGTAAAGTTAAACTCAAAAATCTCACTTCTATAAGACTTGGGAAATAATTTACAAAGCCATTTTTGGCTTGTTTAGGGATGTTTAACTCTGGTACAGACCAGAAGTCCTACCTTTCATATGGACCACAGCGGCAGGGGAAGGGATCCCTGTACAGGGAGTGCTCCCCCATCTGCCCAACACCCATGCACCCAGACCCTCCCACCAAACTTCACCACCCCCTCCCAGAATCCGACCTCCCCAGATGAGCCCCATTCTCCCTGCACCACCCCGATGAGCCACCCGCATCCAGAACCCCACCCTACCGAGCCCCAACCAGCTGCATCTGGACCCCTGCACTGAGGCCCCCACACCCATACCCCTCTGCTGAGCCCCAACCACCTGGTTCAACAAGGACAAGAGCAGAGTCCTGCACTTAGGATGTAAGAATCTCATGCACTGCTACAGACTAGGGACCGAATGGCTAGGCAGCAGTTCTGCAGAAAAGGACCTAAGGGTTACAGTGGACGAGAAGCTGGATATGAGTTGACAGTGTGTCCTTGTTGCCAAGAAGGCTAACGGCATTTTAGGATGTATAAGTAGGAGCACTGACAGCAGATCGAGGGACATGATCATTCCCCTCTATTCGGCATTGGTGAGGCCTCATCTGAAGTACTGTGTCCAGCTTTGGGCTCCACACTACAAGAAGGATGTGGAAAAATTGGAAAGAGTCCAGCGGAGGGCAAATGATTAGGGGGCTGGAGCACATGACTTATGAGGAGATGCTGAGGGAACTGGGATTGTTTAGTCTGCAGAAGAGAAGAATGAGGAGGGATTTTATAACTGCTGTCAAATACCTGAAAGGGGGTTCCAAAGAGGATGGATCTAGACTGTTCTCGGTGGCAGCAGATGACAGAACAAGAAGCAATGGTCTCAAGTTGCAGTGGGGGAGGTTTAGGTTGGATATTAGGAAAAACTTTTTCACTAGGAGGGTGGTGAAGCACTGGAATGGGTTACCTAGGGAGGTGGTGGAATCTCCTTCCTTAGAGGTTTTTAAGGTCAGGCTTGACAAAACCCTGGCTGGGATGATTTAGTTGGGGACTGGTCCTGCTTTGAGCAGGGGGTTGGACTAGATGACCCCCTGAGGTCCCTTCCATCCCTGATATTCTATTACACCCCTGCAGAGTCCCATTACCATTGCACCCAGAACCCCCTCCAACAAGCCCCTGTGCATCCAGATTTCCCCCGTACCTGGATCCCCCACTGAGCTGCCCACACCCAGACTGCCCCACATAGAATGCTCTCAACCCACACCTTAACCCCCCCGCCCCACTAAGTCCCTCCACACTTGGATCCTGCCTTGCTGAATCTGCCTGACCACACCTGGTGCACCTGACACAGAGGGGCAGGGCCCGGGATGTTTCAGGGGCAGGCCCAGTCCTTTCGCTGTGTCAGGGTTGGGTGCAGCCTCACCACTGAGTCTGTGTCCAGGGCGGGGTGGGTGGGAGGGGGGAGCTGCACAGTTATCTCCTATCTCTGTGCAGCCAGTGGCCTGTACTCCCCAGTACCATGCTGGAGTCTCCACATTTATTTGACAAATAAAATTTGCAGAAAGCCCACAGAAGTAAAAGACTGTTGCAGAGGGGCTTGGTTGTCAGACCATCAGAAATGCCTCCAGAGCCAGAAAACTTCTATAAGCACTGGTTCTGGCTCAGAAATTGGAAAAAAAACAGATTCCTAATTTTTTAGCAAATGTAATGCTGAAGAACCTAGCTTTCTAAGCATTTTTATGCAGGTGACCATGAGTCCCTTGGTCCTTATTGTGAAGTAAAAGCAACATAAAGCTAAGACAGGCAGGGTGTGGATATCAAGAAAAAGACTTTTTTCCTTGCAACTTTTATTTTGAGTAAATATTTGCCAACCACTACATATTCTTTTATCCCATAATTCATTCATATAATCTAAGAGGTGTATTTATTTCCTCAGCCTCAAGGAGTTGAGGCAGTAACTTGCAAAACCTTGTAGAGTAAGATACCAAACATACCCAAATGAGTGAAGAATTGGGGCAAGTGTAACTGCAAAAGGTTCTGATTTTTGTTTTGTACATTTAATAGAAGGATTAGATTAACTACTCCTGCATTACAACTCCAATGAAAATTTGAGTTCTGAATTTCAATTTAGCCTCAAACAAAGAGGGGCATGGTCTAGTGCAGGGGTCCCCAACCCCCGGGCCGCGGACCGGTACCGGTCCGCGGCCTGTTAGGAACCGGGCCGCGAACCGACCCCTAGCACATCAAGCGGCGTGTCTCCGGCGGGGCCCCTGAGCCCCGCCCCCTCACAGCCGCATGGTGAGGGGGCGGGGCTGCGAGCTCCAGGCTGAGCTCAGCTGCCTCCGCTCGGCGTGGAGCTCCCAGCCCCGCCCCCTCACCATGCGGCTCTGAGCGGGACGGAGCTCAGGCCCCGCCGGAGGCACACTGCAGCTGTTGGGCGAGGCGCTGAGGTTCCAGGTGAGGAGGGAGCCGGGGGTAAGAGGCTGAGGCCAGAGGGGTTGGCTAAGGGGCAGGGAGTCCTGGGGACAGTCAGGGCACAGAGAGGGGGCGGTCAGGGGGCAGGGAATGGGGGGGATTGGATTGTGGGTGTTCCGGGGGGGTCTGTCAGGACTCAGCGGGGGCGGGGGGATAGGGGTTGGGGCAGTCAGGGGACAGGGAGCAGGGGTGGGGTCCCAGGGTGGTGGGGGTCTCTGGGGGATGGTGAGGGGACAAGGAGCAGGATGGGTCGGGGATTCTGAGGGGGGCGGGCAGTTGGGGGGGCAGAAAGTGGGTGGGGTCAGATAGGGGGCAGGGCTCCCACTAATTCTGCATTATGGTCAGTTGTATAATTATTTCATTATATATTACAATAATAATAGAAATAAAAGTACAAAAATAAATGTAATGCGCTTGAATCGTCCCAAAACCATCTCACAGGTCCGCGGAAATTTTTTTTCTATGAAACCGGTCCCTGGTGCCAAAAAGGTTGGGGACCGCTGGTCTAGTGGACCTGAACATGGGACTAATACCAGTTCTAACACAAGTTTACCTTGGAGAAGTCACAACCTTTCTGCCTCAGCTTCCACCCGCCTCCCCCAACCTGTAAAATGTGGATAAAGTTTACCTACCTCCCATATCTATTGGAACAATTAGCTAATGATTGTAAAGCACTATGTAAGTGTTACCATAAGTGTTATAGTCATTCCCACTGAAAAGTGATAACAGGGAAATATGCGTCTCCTGTTCCTGATTAATTCATGTAATGTGCTGACTCATTCCCAGCCCCAGAGAGTTTACAATCTAACAAAATACAAAATTAGATGAACAGTGGAAGAAAGAGATACAACATACAAGCAAGTGATGGTGGTGACATCCTGTTATTTCCACATTTTTTAAAAAGTTTTAATAAAATTTGTATTCTACTAATAAAAACAAATATAACATTTTCTCCCTTTCCAGCAGGCCAATAAAACTGCATTTATTGATATCAGAAACACATGGTGGGTGAAGTAATATCTCTTATTGGACCAACTTCTGTTGCTGATAGAGGCAAGCTTTTGAGTTTACACAGAACTCTTCTTCAAGGTGACTTAACTGATGTGTCAATATAATGTATTAGTATAAATTTCAAGCATTGCTGAGCCTATCGGAGGAGGAGACATTAACAGATTTTTATACTTATCCTTATTTATTAGCAAGAAGAAAAACAAACATACAAGGACTTTAATTACACTATTTCTTAATAGTATATTAAGGATGAACAAGAATTACGAGTATGTATAGAGGAATGAAGGCAGTACTGATAAAGTCTCCATACATTTTGAAACGATCATGTTCTAAATTAGGATAGTAAACTATTCCCTTGCCTATGTCCTCTCTCACAGCTTCTACTCCACTCAAATCCTCCCCCCCAAATTGTTCTGTCCCTTTAACCTGCATATTTTATCAAACCTTAAAGAGTGGCATGAAAGAAACTCCTTCCTGCTCCTCCTACAAAGGGCACCTCTAAATACCTCTGTTCCCACATGGCATTTAAGCAATGAAAGTTATACCCAACTTCATGTGTTTGCAGTATTACAACATTGTGCACTGTATGGATTTGTATCTTTAAGGACCTGATCCTTCATGCTGGAGCATAACCTTAACTCCTACGGCATTCATTGAGAGTAGAAGCAGCTCAGAAGCTTAGAGGATCAGATCCTCAACTCTGATGAAGAAATTCATATTTGATACAATTTACCCAATGTACAGCACCATGTACATCTTTCTAAGGCACTATATAATTAAAATAGGTTTTAGGTAAGGGTGTTATCGGGATTTAATACATTTGCCATTTAATCAAAGGATACGATTATTTTATTAAGTGAATAGAGATAAGGAAGCATTACTACTATTTTCTATTCTATTTATAATGTACTAATGTGCTTTAGAAATGTATTGAACTGTGTGGAGAGAGAGCCTGCTAAGTTGATACATAGAGAGAAGTACTCAATTACAAATACTGCATAGCAAACCTAAGATAATTTTAATTTGACATTTTACAAGTTCCTTTGACCTGGTGGTGAAAGTATCACAAAACCAGTCAAAGAGTGACTTAAGGAAGTTTTAATGAAATATCTTTTTAAGTAGTAAACCTCATTCAAACCACAAATGGGTATATATCTCTGACTGCAAAGATAGATTGTAGTTTCAGAGCAATTCCTATCCATCAGAGAGCAAGCTAAACAAAATAAAATGGAAACAAATTAAGAAATGTGTGTCCAATAGAAAAAAAGGCAGGTTTCCTAACTACAAAAATAAAATAAAATAAAATAAATAATGACTTGGAAATATTCACACCTAGAAAGAGAACAGAATTTAGGCCAACAGGCCTTTTACTCATGTAGACTAATATTAGGTGTTTAAAATCCTATGAACACAATCAAATTTCTGCACTTAAATGCTGTTAATTATACGATACATTTCTACATAAATACTTTGTTTTCTTATATTGTACTGTGCAGTCCATAGGCAATAACAGGAAACTTCAAGCATTAAAAGGTTTCCACTGACCCTGCAAGAACATCCTCCAAAATTTTTAAAGTACATTAGCTTTATGTCCCTAAAGAAACTCCACAGAAGCTGCACTTGTTAGAAAACATTTAATTATCTTACAGTAATAGTAATAGTAATAATTGGAGATATACCAATCTCCTAGAACTGGAAGGGACCTTGAAAGGTCATCGAGTCCAGCCCCCTGCCTTCACTAGCAGGACCAATTTTTGCCCCAGATCCCTAAGTGGCCTCCTCAAGGATTGAACTCATAACCCTGGGTTTAGCAGGCCAATGCTCAAACCACTGAGCTATCCCTCCCCCCAATCTGTTCTGAGATCCTCCTGTCTTTGATTTGGGGTTCCCTCTCCCCTAATCCCTTTTTCCCCACTCTTATAGTCTCACCTACAAATGCTCCACATTGCAGCAATAATACTGCTAGCAACACAGTTTGAATGGGGGAGACAATCTTCTCTGGTAAGCAGCTCCTTTAGAATCTTGTCCATGCCCCTTAGGCATCCGGAGGGTCAGAGTTCAATAATGAGACGTATTCCCTCCCTCCCTCGGCAAAGCATACTGCCTCCACATAACAGTCTCTGCCTGCCATTGTTGGTCTGAGGAATGCCACATCAGAAGTTGAATTCAGGTTCCCCATGTGACAGAAGAGCATTACTAGTAGGTTAACAATCTGGTTTGAGGAAGGCAATAGACCTTTCTCGGTGCACTGATTATGATCTATGAACAAAATTACTTCTGTGCCATCACCCATTACTATACAGCTGAAACGCATCCAACCAGGTTCTTCTTACCATGTATGCTAACTCTAAGTGAAGCTGTGCGAAAGATCTGGTACCAAGTCCAGCTCTGCTCCTATTATTTAAGGAAGCCTGAACCTTCTTTTTTGGATTATATTACTATCAAGCTATTAATGTACCTCAATGTCACAATTTGTTCCATATTTCATTTTTGTGAGGTGTGTAGGGCCTGGTCTACACTAGGACTTTAATTCGAATTTAGCAGCGTTAATTCGAACTAACCGCTCAACCGTCCACACCAGGAAGCCATTTAATTCGAACTAGAGGGCTCTTTAGTTCGAATTCGGTACTCCACCCCGACAGGTGGAGTAACGCTAAATTCGACATGGCTAGCTCGAATTAGGCTAGGTGTGGATGCAAATCGAACTTAGTAGCTCCGGGAGCTATCCCACAGTGCACCACTCTGTTGACGCTCTGGACAGCAGTCCGAGCTTGGATTCTCTGACCAGCCACACAGGAAATGACCCGGGAAAATTTGAATTCCTTTTCCTGTCTGGGCACTTTGAATCCAACGTCCTGGCTGGACATCGGGGCGAGCTCCGCAGCACCTGCAACGATGCAGAGCTCTCCAGCAGAGGAGTCCGGCCAATCCAAGAATAGAAAGAGGTCCCCAGCATGGACAGACCGGGAAGTCCTGGATCTGATCGGTGTGTGGGGCGAGGAGTCTGTGCTGTCGGAGCTGCGCTCCAGCAAGCGGAATGCAAAGACCTTCGAGAAGGTCTCCAAAGCAATGATAGAGAAAGGATACAGCCGGGATGCAATGCAGTGCCGCGTGAAAATCAAGGACCTGAGACAAGGCTACCAAAAAGTCAGAGCGGCAAACGGACGCTCCGGAGCCCAGCCCCAGACATGCCGCTTCTACGAGGCACTGCATGCCATTCTAGGTGGGTCTGCCACCATTGCCCCACCAGTGACCGTGGACGGCATAGTGAACCTGGACAGTTCCTCCTCGATGTTCGCCGATGGGGAAGATGAGGAAGGGTCTGTGGAGGACGGCGCAGGCGACAGCGAACACAATACCGCTTTCCCTGACAGCCAGGATCTCTTCATCACCCTCACAGAGATCCCCTACCAACCCTCCCCGGCCGTTAACCCGGACTCTGAATCAGGGGAAGGCTCAGGCGGTAAGTGCTATAAACATGTAAACATTTATTTTTTATAAAACAGGTATAAAAAAATAGAAATACTATATATAAAATTTTCAATGAAAAACTATATGAAAAGTAGGTCCACACATATAGGGATTGAACAATAATCCTCCAGGGACAATTCAACAAAGGTCTCATAGAGGTCCTCGAAAAGCCTCCGCAGGAGGTTCCTGGGGAGAGGTGCCTTGTTGGGTGCTCCGTGGAAGCACACTCTTCCGCGCCAGGACATCCTTATGTAGATGGGAATCATCGCCACCACAAGCATGGCCGCATATGGTCCTGGTCTCTGCAGGGCTTCCCTTAGCATCCGCTCTTTGTGACTCCGAGGGACCCGCCTCAGGGTGATCTCGTTCATGAAATGCTGCATCTAATTAGGGCAATTAGTGTATTGTTACTGTTGTGAATGGTTGACTTTTACTTTGCATAACAATGACCCTCGCTTAACAGCCACGTGTTGTAGGCCACATAGGAAAAGCATACATTGATCTTTCCTGTGCACTGGCGGGAGTGGCTGGAAAAGGGTCAGAGTATATGATTTCCAGATTGCCTTTAGCGGGAGGGCACAGCTATCCATTAACTGATAAGCAGAATGTACTGTAAGGCTTACCAGGACTGTCTGCTAGACGGATTCAGCTGTCTCTCCCCACTTGTCCGCTCTCCTGTGCAATGCTGCAGCCAATGAGAGCGTATTCCGAAATCTCGAACTTGTCCTGAGATCTCGAGAGACTTGTTGCCCTGTATGGTCTTGTTCAGAGAAACTGACTAGACTGTGTTCGCTGTTCGCAAACATGTATCTGTTCAAGGAAATCAGTTACTTTTCCCATCACACAGCTTCGGCTCTTTCCCGGACTGCCCCGGCATCCCCCTCGCAGAGGCTGGCGCAGATTAGGCAGCGAAAGAAAAAGACTAGGGATGAGATGTTCGCGGAACTGATGGCCTGCTCCAGAGCCGAGACAGTGGAGGGAGACCCTATGTCAACAGCATCGCACACACATCGAACGGGAGGATAGGTGGCGGCAGGAAGACCAGCAGGCGACTCAAACGCTGCTTGGGCTAATGAGGGAGCAAACGGACACGCTCCGGCGCCTTGTTGATGTTCTGCAGGACCGCAGGCAGGAGGACAGAGCCCCCCTGCAGTTTATCTGCAACCGCCCTCCCCCGCCAAGAAGTCCTGCCCCCCCCTCATCCAAAAGTACAAGACGGAGGGGCGGTAGGGGCCGTGAGAAATGTCACTGCACCACTGCATAGCGCTAATGTACCACACACCTCTCACGCTATAAATTTGTAGAAGTGCTTCCCTTACAGGCTCACCCAGTCCCAAATCCAAGTTTCATCCCCCCACTGTGTATTAGATTATTAAAAGCTGTTTGCTGTTATTCACTGTTTCGGTCACGTCTTTCGTGTCAGAGGATTTTTTTGTGTAGGGGGGGGGAGGGGATTTATAATTGCACGGTATAGCCTACATTACCAGGGTACAGACTTGGGGGCATGATCAACTGCAGGGCACACACACACTGCAGTCAGTAGGCACCAGGGTCACTCTGTGTGGTGTATGCTGCCCCGGGTCATTCTGTGATGTGTATGCTTGTCCAGGGTCCTAGCGCCTGCCACCCCCTTAATGTTAAGGCACGCTGCCCTTACCATGCACTTCCACCGTAGCAACGAGCCTCTCCGCTGCCCTGAGCCCCAACAAGAGCCCTCATCCACGGACAGATACTCACCCTTCCCCCACACCCCTCACCCCTTCCTACGCCCAAACCCGCAGCCCACTGCCGTCATCCAAACCCCTATCCAAAGAAGGCACCTCTCGCCCCTTCCTGCAAACCCACCCCTTCCTGCAAACCCTCCCCTTCATGCACAACCACTTGCAACCGTCCCCCACCCCAGAGACCTATGTAGGAGCTGGAGGATGTCATTCCTCTATGGAACAAGCGGTCTGTACATCAGTGCACACCGTGCCCAGCACAGTATGCGTCCATGTTTCAACAACTGAACAGAAATGCAAAGTAAAACAAAGATTTATTAATAATGAGTGTTACAATTAATTTGCTTTAAACCGTGCTTTGGAAGTGGGGGAAACTTGGAGAACAGGGTATGTAACCGCAGATCGAAATCGACACATACAGACACAGGCCCAGGGTCAGTTTCTCTTGAAAGCAAGTGGAGAGTCATAGGTTACCCTGCTCTCCGAGGAAACTTGCTTTCAAAGCCTCCCGGATACACAGCGCTTCCCGCTGGGATATTCTCTCGGCACGGGTGTCTGGCTGAGCGTAAACTGCAGCCAGGCGATTTGCCTCAACCTCCCATCCGGACAAAAAGGTCTCGCCCTTGCTCTCACAGACATTGTGGAGCACACAGCAAGCAGCAATAACTACGGGGATATTCTTTTCGCTGATGTCCGAGCGAGTCAGTAAGCTCCGCCATCTCCCCTTGAGACGTCCGAAAGCACACTCCACCACCATTCTGCACTTGCTCAGCCGGTAGTTGAAGAGTTCCTTCTCTCTGTCCAAGGCGCCTGTATAGGGCTTCATGAGCCAGGGCATTAGCGGGTAGGCTGGGTCCCCGAGGATCACTGTAGGCATCTGCACATCCCCAACCGTTATTTTGTGGTCCGGGAAGAAAGTACCTGCCTGGAGGCGTTTAAACAGACCAGAGTTCCTGAACACACGCGCGTCATGAACCTTGCCCGCCCACCCAACGAAGATGTTGGTAAAACGTCCCCTATGGTCTACCAGTGCTTGCAGCACCATTGAAAAGTAGCCCTTTCGGTTAATGTACTCGCTGGCCTGGTGGGCTGGTGCCAGGATAGGGATGTGAGTCCCATCTATAGCCCCACCGCAGTTTGGGAATCCCATCGCGGCGAAGCCATCTATGATGTCCTGGACGTTTCCGAGAGTCACTACCTTTGAGAGAAGTTGCTCAACGATTGCGTGGGCTACTTCAATCACAGCAACCCCCACGGTAGATTTGCCCACGCCAAAGTGGTTCGCTACTGACCGGTAGCTGTCTGGCGTTGCAAGTTTCCAGAGGGCTATGGCCACTCGCTTCTGCACACTCAGGGCTGCTCGCATCCGGGTGTCCTGGCGCTTCAGGGCAGGGGACAGCAAGTCACAGAGTTCAAGGAAAGTGCCCTTACGCATCCTGAAGTTTCGCAGCCACTGTGATTCATCCCAGACCTGCAGCACTATGCGGTCCCACCAGTCCGTGCTTGTTTCCCGGGCCCAGAATCGCCGTTCCACACCATGAACTTGACCCATTGCCACCATGATCTCCACGGCACGGCGTACCCTGCTTTGTGAGAGGTCTGCGCCACTCTGTGAATTCCTGTCCTCACCGCGCTGCCGGAGCCTCCTCGCCCGATTTCTCAGCAGCTGACTGTGGAAGAGGTGGACGATAAGGTGCGAGGAGTTGACAACGGCCATAAGTGCAGCGATGATCGCAGCGGGCTCCATGCTCGCAGTGCTGTGGCGTACGCACTGTAACTGACAAGAGAAGGGCGCGAACAGATTTCCCGCCGGAGCTTTCAGGGAGGGAGGGCGAGATTGACGGTTCAATGACAACAGTTACCCAAAAGCACCCTCGACACATTTTTCCCCCAGGAGGCATTGGGAGCTCTACCCAGCATTCCAATGGGCAGCGGGGACTGCGGGAACTGTGGGATAGCTTCCCACAGTGCACCACTTCCAAAGTCGACGCCAGCCCCATTACTGTGGACTCAGAAATTCGAATTAGTGTATTTACTGTGGATACACAAATTCGACTTCATAAGGTCGAATCCACAAATTCGACTTAAGTAGATTCGAAATAGTCTTGTAGTGTAGACAAGGCCTAGAATGGGAAGTTGGATCCTTTGCATGATGGTTGACTTAAAACTGACAACAATGTAACAAATTGTATCTATCTACTCTGTAAAACACTACAGACCTTTGTTAAATAAAGCCACATGTATCCTTGTAAAACTGTCCCTATAAAGAACTTGCCAGAACTAAAAAAATTACTTGAATGCCTGTATACCTATTTTCTCAGTTATGGGCAAGCTCTTTTAGTATATTATAAACACTGCAGCTATGCACTGCATCCACAATTCCTATGCTTTGTAAGAAAAAAAAATGTGAAAAGCTATTACTAGGTTCAAAATTCTCTCTTGAAGCCAGCAGACGTTATACCAATGACTTTTTTTCCCTTGGTAACATATTTCTAATCTTAGGAGCTATTTAAGGGTTACCTCACTATGTAAATACAGACTAGAAAAGCAAACACAAAACTTGGGTAAATTTCACTTTTGCCCTACTTCTACAAAAGCAGGAAACTTCCTGGTCATTCAGAAAGAATCATCAGCATAGAAGAGTCACGTCTAGTTTATTTCATACCTGAATTCTTTGGTGCTTCCCAGGGCTGGTGAAGCAGACAAACTGCGGGTCTTAGCCCGACCCCGGATAGGGTTAGCACAGCTCCAATCCTGATCATCATGACATGCTGAGCAATGAAAAGCAGATTCAGAGCTCTCATCATCTTTACTGATACAAAGGTTTTCTTGTTCTGTCTCCATGGTGGAAGTAATGGAACTTCAGCTGGGGGAAATACAGCTTCCTTTGGGGGAAAGAAGAAGTAAGATTTTACTTTATTTCAAATTTTGGAGAGTAACAAACCACAAATTAAATGGACGCTATCTAAGTTCATAGACATAGAACATGACACACACTTCTCAAGCTATTCTTGAAGAGATTCCCACCCTGTGGGGAATTTCAGTGCTCTGCCAAATCACAAGAAAGAAATGGGCAGTAGAATGGAGGGATCGAGTGAAGTGCATGTGTGTTAATGATGCCAGTTATCTGGGTTGTTTAGGGCCACTTTCGGCTGCAATTTTAAGACCATTACAATCCTATTTTAACGAGTTGGTAACCACTTTCTGTTATAAAAGGAATACTGGACAAAAGCCAAACGTCATTCTTAGAAGTAACATATCAAAATCTGCAATTACTGTCGTATACCTGGATTCATCCTCATCAGGTAAGCAGGACAGATGGGCATTCCTAAATTGCAATGTACAATACACTTGGTCTTAAGAGCATTTTTAGTAACTGTGAATCCAGACAAGGGGAAACAAGGCATCACATTATGCAGTCCAATACTTTTTTCTACCAAAGCAACTTTATTAGCTTGATATCTCTGTGACCAACAACAAAGCTGTGGAGAAAATGAACAAGAACTAAAAAAATTTGGTTAAGCAGTTCCAGAACACTGAACTACAGTGGAAGGAATGGACCTGCTAAAGTAAAAAAATTAAAACATTTTGAGAGAATTTGGATAGTTTACAGAAACTATAAAAAAAAAAAGTGGTTAGTTTGGGATCCCTATTCTTCTTGTTGCTCCCATCACTTCCAGCAATGTAACTTCAGGCACAGCTCCCATCAGAGACTAAGCAACTGGCAGAATGTCAGGAACATCATTGCAGTGGACCTGAAAAAGAAACTCTTTAAGTGGACTTTCTTCCTTAAAACCCTATTTAGAGAAGGTGGGACCCTGCCAGGCACACAAGTCTCAAGTCTGTGCATATAGTTTTACATGAGGTAAATTTCTAGCCTTTAAACAAACAAAAACAAAAAAAACATGAATTTTAAGACAAAATTGGCATTGATGCCAACTCTACTGAACACAAGAAGAAAGTAAGAAATAATCCTGTACTGCCGGGGAAATAAATGGATAAAATGATCTACTAGGTCTTTCCCACCTTCAGGATCTATGAGTCTACCAATCTGTTAACAGAACTTCCTCCTGAAAGTCTGCTACAATATCAATATATATTTTTAGTCAGATATGGTAGATAACGAGTTACATACAAGTAGCTTCTCTATATAAAATATTATACAGTTCCTCCTTAGAGAATGTAAGATAACCATGGAATAAGCCAACTCATTTTAAGTCCTTGAAATATTTACTTTCCCCACAAATGTTAAGAATCTAAGTTTGTGCAAATCCATATCTGAATACAGCTGATGAAGAATCCTTCTCTATAGATAAACAGCAAACAAATTTCAGTTTAAAAAGGGAACCTAATCTAAGGATAAACAGTGATTAAAATAATTAAGCTTGGATTAATATTTTATACTTACTCTTTAATAAGATTAACAAAAAATAGGTTATCTTGCTATAACATTTGAAGGATTGCACTTTTACAACTGCACCTCCTTTTGAACAGATTTCCTAGTACATACTGTGAAGAATGTGATAGTATGGGATATCAATTAAGAAAGACTGAAACTAGGGAGGTAAAATATTAAACGGTAAGCATTAGTCTTATCAGTTAACCTACCCTAACCATTAACCCCCAGCCTCTCCCCCTTTAATTGGTTAACCAGTTAAACGATATAATTGTAAGCATTTAAACAGTTAACTTTTAAAACAATATTTACATCCCTATGGTAAACAAATTTGCTAGTAATTTGCAGTGATATAGCTGAGCTGACCCAAGGATTTAGAGAAACAAGGTGGCTGAGGTAATATCTTTCTTTCACCAACACAAGTTGGTCCAATAAGACAAGCTTTCGAACGTGCACAGGGTCTAGGAAGGGTACTCAGAATGTATTTTCACACAACTTGTCTTTCTAACGATATTAATGATACTTTGCCATCCTATAGCACAGTGGTTTCCAACCTTTTTAAGCACAAGATCACTTTTTGAATTTAAGTGCAATCTAGGATCTACCTCAAAGAAAATGTAGAAATAACAGTAATCACACAAACCCGAACACCCTTGCCCCGCCCCATCCCCAAGGCCCTGCTCTGCCCCTTCTCCGAGGCCACACCCCACTCACTCCATCCCCCTGCCTCTGTCGTTTGCTCTCCCCTATCCCCACTGGGCTAGGACAGGGGTTTGGGGTGCGGGCTCTGGGCTGGGGCCGAGGGGTTCAGTGTGAGAGGGGCTCTGGGCTGAGCCTGGGGCAGGGGTGCAGGAAGAGATGCAGGCTCTGGGAGGGGGCTCATGGCTGGGGCAGGGAGTTGGGATGCAGGCTCTGGGAGGGAGTTTGGATGCAGGGGGACTCAGGACTGGGGCAGGAGGTTGGGGTACAGGAAGGGGTTCAGGGTTGGGGCAGGGGTGCGTTCTCTGGCCAGGCACCGCTTACCTCAGGTGGATCCCAGGCGGCACCACAGCGGGACTAAGGCAGGCTTGCATTGGCCCCACGCTGCTCCCGGAAATGGCCAGCACGTCCCTGCGGCCCTGCGCTGCCTCCGCAGCTCCCATTGGCAGAGAACTACAGCCAATGGGAGTTGCAGGGGCACAGCCCCCTGCCCACCCCAGGGGCTGGAGGGACATGCTGGCCACTTCCGGGAGCTGCACGTGGAGCCCCCTGGCCCTACTTACCTCAGGCGGCTCCTGGGCAATTGCACAGCGGGGGCTAAGGCAGACTCCCTGCCTACCCTGGCCCTGTGCCACTTATGGAAGGGCCAGCTTGTCTGGCAGCGGCTCCGGGGGCGGGGAGGCGGCAGGGGCAGAAGGCTCCATACACTGCCCCCGTCTGCAGGCACCGTCCCCACACCTCCCTTTGGCCACAGTTCCCCATTCCCAGCCCATGGGAGCTGTGAGGCCGGTGCCTGCAGGCAAGGGCAGCACGTGGAAACCCCCTTTCCCCCTCCACCCCTGGAGCAGCTGCTGGATACGCTGGTCACTTCCGGGAGTGGTGCCAGGGCAGGCAGGGAGCCTCTGCCTTAGCCCTGCTCTGCCACTGGATTGTTAGCGGCTGATCTCCCGGTTTGGCTGCAGGAGGGTTGGCATGACAACCCTATACTGAGACTGAGATCAACTGTCAGAGGCTCCACGATCGACCAGTCAATCATGATCTACTGGTTGGTGACCATTGCTATAGCAACTTTCCAATGGTTTCAAAGGACATTACAAATATTAAGCCTCACAGCACCCTATTTTAAGATACAGGGATTGCCTCTAGCATAGGATACTGTTTCAAAACTATCACTGGTTCATTACTGACTCAGATGGAAATGACACCTACTGAATCACCAACCACCACTTCCTTCATTCCTGACATGAATTACGTCCCCGTTCCATAAGGACACAACTACAAAATAGATACAATTTATAAATTGATAACTTATGCATGCCAGTAATGTCCTTCATTTTTCCAAGATACAAACATTTAGTGGCTTAGAGTCACCTATGAACTTGAGCTTGGAAATACTCATTTCAACATACTTTTGACTTTCCTAATATCTAGGAATTTCAGAAGGGGGGCCTGGCTTTTAGACAGACTAAGAGCGTAATGGCATACTAATGTGTGCACGCCAATTAATTGATTTGTACACACAATTACTGTGATGATACATATACATATACACACACACACACACACACACACACACACACACAAAGGAGTCAGAGTTTGGCTCATATGTAAATTAATACTATAGAAATTACTTTTTGACATGGAAAATTATGCATCTAAGCTCTTATTTGTACCACGGTTTTATACAATTTCTCAAAAGGCGTACTAGCTGCTTCTCAACTAATCAAAATACAATTCACTTAAAAATTATCTAAGTTTAAGGAAATAAGCCACTTTAAATATTAGATATTAAATGCCTAAAATAAAATATGAAAGGGGTATTTCAACATATTAGTATTTTAAATGTGATGTGCTAAAAAAAACCCTTATTCAGTTTATTTGGGTCCATTCATCACCTTTTAAAGTAGTTATTACAGTATTCTTCAAAGATTCATTTCTTTGTCACAGGTGTTAGACACACCAAACATCTGTTTTGATATAATCCTGGACAGTATTCTGAATTATGTAAAATAACCTTCCCACAGCAAACGCCAGGAAGTTTCCATTTTAAATTTTACCTTATGACTTGCATATAAAGTATAACCAAGATTATATTTCAGTTTAGATGGTCACCAAGAAAGCCCTACAGAAAGTTAGAAAAAGAGAATTCTATTTCCGTCTATGCCTAGTGGTGCTTTTGAAGTGTATGTGATCCCAGTACACTGCATCTATGAATCAACTTAACATTTTAAGACAATCCAATGCCTCAACTACCCTCTACTTCTACCTCTTTGGTGTTTAAGGAATTATTGGTCTATCAGTAAGTCTTTGAAGTGGATTCCTGTGTTCTTCTAAGATAATATCAGCCAAACCTGGAGTAACTATAGCAAGTCAAGTGCCTATAGTGCCAAGTGACCAATATGTTTCATTTCTTATGTGGCGCAAAAGCCAAATACTGGTGACAGCTTGATAGCAACTAAAATGACAATCACCCAAGAAGTCTATTTTTTTTTAAATTCATGTGAAATTGTTTTTATGTTTGTTATTCAGAACTCCTAGTGATTTTGCCAGGGTGCTTTGTAAATAAATGTATTATTAATTACTGAGTATTTATTTTGGCAGCTTGAATACTGTATCATTAGTAAGATCCATTCATTCTAATGAAAGTGTTCAACTCTTATATTAAATTCACCTAAAAAAGCATCAGGCAATGATATGTCAAGTTTTCACAGCTATTTCATTGTAACAGTATCAAAGGGGGGAAAAAGTCTGAACTTTTAAATTCAAAATTATTTATTCTTTGTATTATCATAGTGCCTAGAAGACCCAGTTATGGGTCAGAACCTCTTATGCTAAGTGCTATACAAATACAGAACATAAAAACAAAAAAATGATAGTCCCTAATCCAAAGAATTTACAATCTAAGTAAAAAGACAAGAAATTGATACAGATGGGGGAGAACAAGGAAACAATGAAACGGCATTGGTCACCATGATAAGCAGTTTCCCAGCACAGCAGCAGCTTAGCCACTCTCAAGTTTTTTTATAGGCATCTTGGCAAAATTCTCCTTTGAGGAGATTTTGAAGGAGGATAATGAGTTAGTTTTGCAGATGTTTATGGGTCACTCCTCCCAAACATAAGGAGCAGCCTGGGAAAAAGCATGAAGGTGCTTGTTGAATTTTCTAACAAGTGGGCAATAAAGGTTAGCATCTTGGGCCAATTATACGTGAAGGCTGTCATCTTAATACCGAACCAGGGATGATAGCTAAGGTGAGGCTAGACCATGAAGGGACAATTGTGCTATTATATTGATCCCTTCATAGTATGTTTACAATATCTAATACGGTATATATGGGTGTTTCCCTCATTAATACTTTGGGAAGGAGATCAAAGTAAAGTTAGATCAAGAATTGTACAACAGCCTTCCTACATATATCATACCATATATACATTTTTATTAGATAACAAGAAATTGTACTGGACATTCAGATCACACCATTTGATCTGTTACAGATCTATTATCATTATTACTGACTTACTGTAATTCTCATAAGGGTAAGAAGACTGTTACATTCAGAAATCATTATCTTAGCTTCCTTTTCTATTACTTTGCATTATGCCTCTTCTGTGTCATTTATTCAGTAACTCAAGGAACCAGTCAAATGGAGGATTTCCTTATATAGTTGTTTTCACCCAAAGGTTCCTCTTCAGTCCCACCAACAATGGAGAAGCATGTGTCAGCTGGACAAGTGTTTGTTTTGGTTTTTTATGTTTTAGTTACAGATTTCCCTCCCACCCTCTCATGTGGATGGAGTCAAGAAGTACTGCATGCTACAATCACTGAAAGCACTTGTGACTCAGAAGCATCTTTCCAGTGGATGGTTATACAACTTCTAACTCTTCTATTTCCAGTGAAAAATAGAAAGCACCACTGTAAAGAGTCAAAAATACCCGAGTAGAAACTTTTCTGCAGCAGCCCTCCTCCCCAAGATCATCTGTGCAACACTTCAAGCCACATTCTAGCTGTATTGTTTCTCTTCCTCTCTAATGTAGAGCAAAGATAAAAAGAGCAGATATAACTAGATTGCAAGGCCCAGAACAAAACTGAAATTCCCAACCACTTTCCCAACAGTTCAACCATCAAGACTGTGTGGTTTAATAAAATAGAAGCCACATTATTAACCAGCTAAGAGCTCCTTCATATGACAAGGTGCAATCACAGGCAAGAGGGGGTTATTCTGTCTGTTGAGTAGTCTCCTTTTCTGCACCAAGGCTCTGAGAGCACAGCTGCGTGTTTCCATCCCGTCAGTGGAGATTTAAGAATGATTATTCTTGGTTGACAGAAACTGCGAGAATGTTATTGTCTATCAGTGTGTTTCTTAGCCACCACTTGAGACCATCTATAGCTTTGCTAAAGAAATCTGCACTGAAACTAGTTACACCATGAGGTACCCTCTATGTAAGATATATATGCATGAACCACATGCCAGCTGGTCACCAGTTTAAGGACCTGTACCAATGAAGCCACATTTGATACACACAGGTCATGAACACTGGAGTGGCACATGGTACATCCACAGTGCTTCAAAAAGACCCAAATATCTTTAGGCTTGGATTGATTATTTTTTATTGGTAAATGTTAGTAAACATCAGTTTTCACCACAGGCTAACAAAAATATTGACTTTTTAATTATAAATATTGTAACTGAAATTTACAGATAGGCAAAGAAAAAGCTATGCTGCTTGAGAAGTCAGAGATTGCTTTAAGGCTATTTAGCTTGTATATTTTGATATGTTGACAATTTATGTTTTAACCATTATAAAGCTTTATTTTTGTGTCTCACAGTGTCTACTGTCATTAACTTAGTACTATCGCTACCTGCTGCCCATTATCTGGCCACCCCATAACTTCACACAACGGTGAAAATTTAAACCAATAAAAATGAAAAAAGTCTTAAAATAAACACTGACATCCGTCAAAATGATTAAAAAAAAGTAAAACTGAACTCTGCCAAGCCTAACCATAGAGGCCAGTTGTGTGTCAAGCATCCTCCTGAGGGGCACTGCACGGCTGATGCCAACACACCACCTGCCATCCTGCAGGCACAACAAAATCTGGTGCCCCACCATGCTCAGCTCCCCCAGGACAGGCCCTTTACCCTTCAGGGGACAACACCGGGCACCCCCACTCCCCACTTGGGAAAGTTACCCACCAAGGCCCTAAGTCTGCCTCACAACAGCCCACCCAGGGGCACCAGCTGCTTCCCATGAGAAGGCACCACAACAGCCCTGGCACCCTGGCGTTGCTATCTCCTAGGAGCAACCCCTCGGCCCTGGGTTTGCCAGGCCCTTCCGACCTGGCTACCAGCCACCAGGACCCCCCCCCACACACACACACTCCCTTCCCCCCCTCAGCCCCCTCCTCTTAGCCCGCCCGCGCGCCCGCTCCATCCCCCCACCCCTCCCACTCCACTCCACTCCACTCCATTCCATCCCCCCTCCCCCGCTCGCCTCGCGCCGCCGTCCCCCGCTCACCGTGCTGCGAGCTCTCTTCCCCCCTCAGAGGCCCGCGCGTCGGAAGCGGCGGTATTGGCGGCGGTTGCTCCCGTCCAGTGAGTGAGGCCGACAACCCCGGGGCGCCTCCATAGTCCGCCCTAATTCCTCCGCCTCCTCACGAGACTCAGCCGCAGCCGGGCCCGCGGGGGGGAGCCGGCAAAGGAGGAGGGGGGGGGGAAGAGAGAGAAGAGAAGAGACGACAACCCTGCGCATGCGCGAGACCGCCGCGGTTTCCCATTCAGGAGAAGGAGGCGGTAAGTGCAGCGGGGTTGCGTACGCGAGGGTCGGCCCGGAGTCCGAGGGCGGGGGCCGAGAGGAGAAATCACGCTACTGCGCATGCGCTCAAACCCCGCACGCCATCGAGGGGAGCGGGCAAAGGCGACGAACAACGGTGCGCATGCGCGGGATGCGACTGTCTGGGTGCTGGTGCGATCTGATCGTGTGGGTGCCTGGCGCGTGGCGCTGTCTCGGCTGGGGGGGTGGAAAAGCTGCGCGCAGGCGGAGAGGATGCCGAGTCCAGTGGATTTGCCCCACCCTCTGCTGTGGGGGTTTGCTCCATTGCCAGCGCCAGGCTGTGCTGGGACAGTGGGGAGCGAGGATCGTGCTCCTTGGGGTCAGGGCGCTGCACCTTTTTGCACCATTGAACCCCCCCACCCCGGTCACCGTGTTACACATGCTGAGTGTTGCCAATTCCAGGCACTCATGAACCATGAGTCGGGCATGAAAAAACCCACGAGAGCGGCTTAAAAAGCATGAGATTTTTAAAAAAAACCATTAATTTTAGGCTTACTTTATTTCCACAATTTTTGAGCTTGGGTCACGTTTTCAAACATGAGAACTAGAAACTTCCCCCTTTTTAAAAAAACCAAAGCCGAGAGACCGTGAGAGCTAGAGCTGTGGAGAAAACAGCAGACTTCCGGTAAAAGTGCAAGAGTTGACAACATTGTTAATGCTGACAAAAAAATTCATTTATATTACTAAAGCCGTACTGTGCCAATCACTGTACAAACATATAAGAAAAAAAACAGCCTTGCCCAAAATAGTTCACAACTGAAGTTTATGATGAGAGGGGATTTATCAGGACATCCCCCAAAAGAATCTAGAAATTCTGCAAATCTCCAGTTCAGTGGATTCCTCCCCTCCAGCCCAAAACTTCACATATTTTAACTACAATGCTACTTGGTCACCTTTTTAGAAATCATGCTAATAGTTTATGCTCCTTCCTACTACCTTTTATCTAATGCTTGCAAAGTGCTTTATAAATCTTTTCTATGCCTCACAAAATCACTGTGAGGTGGTTGTGATGTTGCACTCGATATGCTTTACGGAAATATGCTTATATATATGAAATAACTGGAATATGCTTTAGGCTAAATATCCCTTGTATGGTGTCATTAGAAAGCTTGTAATCTACTAAGTGTGTTCATCCTATTTGTTTGCATGTATTATTTCTATATCTGGCGTTAGGAGAATAAGATATAAACTTGTATCACGGCTGTAAACATATTAAGTGGAAGCCATTAAGGGTGCTCCAGAAACAATCAGTTGTAAATGGCCTTAATTACTTGAAAGTCTTCCTGTGTACATGTGGGCCAGCCCATGGGGAATGGAGACTAGGGATCTTACAATGACATGTGACCATGTCATCTGATAATGAAATCCATCTTAAATCTGGTACTTTTTCATTTAGAAGGAGGGGTGGGGACCCAGAGAGACAAAAGATTCCCGCCTTGTGCCAAAGCTATAAAAGGGGGTCGAGCAGGACAAAAGGGGCGGCCAGTCATGAGAAAACCCCTGCTTACCACCTGAGATGTCTGATGGAACTAACAAGGACTGTACCAGAGGAAAGGATTGGGCCCAGACTAGGAAGGAGTCTAGTCTGTGAAAGAAGCTTATTCAAACATCTTTGAGGGTGAGATATTACCCGTAATCAGTTTCTTAATGTATTAGGCTTAGAGTTGCATGTCTTGTTTTATTTTGCTTTGTGACTTACTTTGTCCTGGCTATTATTACTTGAAACCACTTAAATCCTACTTCTTATACTTTATAAAATCATGTTTGTTTATTACTAAACCCAGAATAAGTGATTAATACCTGGGGGAGCAAACAGTTGTGCATATCTCTCTATCAGTGTTATAGAGGGTGGACAATTTATGAATTTACCCTGTATAAGCTTTATAGAGTATAACAGATTTATTTGGGATTTGGATCCTATTGAGAGCTGGGTGTCTGTGTGCTGGAGACAGATAACCTGCTGAGCTGTTTTTAGTTAAAGTCTGCAGCTTTGGGGGCGTGATCCAGACCCTGGGTCTGTGTTGCGGCAGGCTAGTGTGTCTGGCTCAACAAGGCAGGGTTCTGGAGTCCCAAGCTGGCAGGGAAAACGGGCTCAGAGGTAATTAACATAAGAACATAAGAAAGGCCGTACCGGGTCAGACCAAAGGTCCATCCAGCCCAGTATCTGTCTACCGACAGTGGCCAATGCCAGGTGCCCCTGAGGGAGTTGAACCTAACAGGCAATGATCAAGTGATCTCTCTCCTGCCATCCATCTCCATCCTCTGACGAACAGAGGCTAGGGACACCATTCTTACCCATCCTGGCTAATAGCCATTTATGGACTTAGCCACCATGAATTTATCCAGTCCCCTTTTAAACATTGTTATAGTCCTAACCTTCACAACCTCCTCAGGTAAGGAGTTCCATAAGTTGACTGTGCGCTGCGTGAAGAAGAACTTCCTTTTATTTGTTTTAAACCTGCTGCCTATTAATTTCATTTGGTGACCCCTAGTTCTTGTATTATGGGAATAAGTAAATAACTTTTCCTTATCCACTTTCTCAACATCACTCATGATTTTATATACCTCTATCATGTCCCCCCCTTAGTCTTCTCTTTTCCAAACTGAAGAGTCCTAGCCTCTTTAATCTTTCCTCATATGGGACCCTCTCTAAACCCCTAATCATTTTAGTTGCTCTTTTCTGAACCTTTTCTAGTGCTAGAATATCTTTTTTGAGGTGAGGAGACCACATCTGTACACAGTATTCGAGATGTAGGCATACCATGGATTTATATAAGGGCAATAATATACTCTCAGTCTTATTCTCTATCCCCTTTTTAATGATTCCTAACATCCTGTTTGCTTTTTTGACCGCCTCTGCACACTGCGTGGACATCTTCAGAGAACTATCCACGATAACTCCAAGATCTTTTTCCTGACTCGTTGTAGCTAAATTAGCCCCCATCATGTTGTATGTATAGTTGGGGTTATTTTTTCCAATGTGCATTACTTTACATTTATCCACATTAAATTTCATTTGCCATTTTGTTGCCCAATCACTTAGTTTTGTGAGATCTTTTTGAAGTTCTTCACAATCTGCTTTGGTCTTAACTATCTTGAGTAGTTTAGTATCATCTGCAAACTTTGCCACCTCACTGTTTACCCCTTTCTCCAGATCATTTATGAATAAATTGAATAGGATTGGTCCTAGGACTGACCCTTGGGGAACACCACTAGTTACCCCTCTCCATTCGGAGAATTTACCATTAATTCCTACCCTTTGTTCCCTGTCCTTTAACCAGTTCTCAATCCACGAAAGGACCTTTCCTTTTATCCCATGACAGCTTAATTTACGTAAGAGCCTTTGGTGAGGGACCTTGTCAAAGGCTTTCTGGAAATCTAAGTACACTATGTCCACCGGATCCCCCTTTTCCACATGTTTGTTGACCCCTTCAAAGAACTCTAATAGATTAGTAAGACACGATTTCCCTTTACAGAAACCATGTTGACTATTGCTCAAGAGTTTATGTTTTTCTATGTGTCTGACAATTTTATTCTTTACTATTGTTTCAACTAATTTGCCCGGTACCGACGTCAGACTCACCGGTCTGTAATTGCCAGGATCACCCCTAGAGCCCTTTTTAAATATTGGCGTTACATTAGCTAACTTCCAGTCATTGGGTACCGAAGCCGATTTAAAGGACAGGTTACAAACCTTAGTTAATAGTTCCGCAACTTCACATTTGAGTTCTTTCAGAACTCTTGGGTGAATGCCATCTGGTCCCGGTGACTTGTTAATGTTGAGTTTATCAATTAATTCCAAAACCTCCTCTAGTGACACTTCAATCTGTGACAGTTCCTCAGATTTGTCACCTACAAAAGCCAGCTCAGGTTTGGGAATCTCCCTAACATCCTCAGCCGTGAAGACTGAAGCAAAGAACCCATTTAGTTTTTCCGCAATGACTTTATCATCTTTAAGCGCTCCTTTTGTATTTTCATCGTCAAGGGGCCCCACTGGTTGTTTAGCAGGCTTCCTGCTTCTGATGTACTTAAAAAAACATTTTGTTATTACCTTTGGAGTTTTTGGCTAGCCGTTCTTCAAACTCCTCTTTGGCTTTTCTTATTACACTCTTGCACTTAAGTTGGCAGTGTTTGTGCTCCTTTCTATTTGCCTCACTAGGATTTGACTTCCACTTTTTAAAGGAAGTCTTTTTATCTCTCACTGCTTCTTTTACATGGTTGTTAAGCCATGGTGGCTCTTTTTTAGTTCTTTTACTGTTTTTCTTAATTTGGGGTATACATTGAAGTTGGGCCTCTATTATGGTGTCTTTAAAAAGGGCCCACGCAACTTGCAGGGATTTCACTTTAGTCACTGTACCTTTTAACTTTTGTCTAACTAACCCCCTCATTTTTGTATAGTTCCCCCTTTTGAAATTAAAGGCCACAGTGTTGGGCAGTTGAGATGTTCTTCCCACCACAGGGATGTTGAATGCTATTGTATTATGGTCACTATTTCCAAGCAGTCCTGCTATAGTTACCTCTTGGACCAGCTCCTGCGCTCCACTCAGGATTAAATCTAGAGTCGCCTCTCCCCTTGTGGGTTCCCGTACCAGCTGCTCCATGAAGCAGTCATTTAAAGTATCGAGTATTTCAGCACATCAGGTGACAGTCCCAAGGAGATCTCTGTGACCGAACCCATCACAGTGGGAAAATAGTTATCTCCAGAAACAGCAATGAAAGGTGTTGTACAATCTTTAGCAATTACTTCAAGTCAATGGCAGAGCTGAGGGTAGAGTCTGTGATTTCTGATTCCCCGTCCCTGCAGTCATGACATGACAGTGTATAGTACCGTATGCAACCCCAACGTGAGTGTTATCACTGTGTGATGCCGTACAGGGCATGGACAGTGACTGATGCAGTTACATTTCAAAGCAGTTATTCCAGCTGCTATTTTTATTCTCTGTGATCATCTCAAATCCCTGAATCTTGAAACTTAATGGAATCCAGCACGCTGCAGCCAGGCTACATTTGCTCCAGGAGGCAGGACTCTATTCATGCAGCCCCTGTTGCCTTCACAATGCCTGTCTATCCACTTCCAGTCCACCCTGGTAGTTTTTCAGATCTTTCCATGGACCTTGTTCTCCACCCTGCAGTTCATATCAACCTACTCCATCCCCAACTAGTTGGAGCCTCCTTTATATCCCCACATTTATGTCTTCAGATAGTAGAAAGAAGTTTGCTCTTTTATTTCTGTTGCCCCATATGATGACAGGGATTGTCTCTTTTCTATGTTTGTATAGAGCTCAGCACAATGGGGCCTCAAGCCTGATTGCACCCTTTGGGTGCTACCATCATATACATGTATAAATATTTAAAAATAATCTGGAACTTGCTCCCTCTGTTTGCCCTTTTGTACCCTACCAATGGCAGCAAGTGCACCAGTGGAAGCTGTGGTGTAGACAAGGAGTGATTACATCCTCAAACAAGTCTGTAAAAACTTCAGGGCAAGAATTAAGAGTTTCTAATAGTTATGCAGGGCACCTAGCTGTAAAAAAACAAAACAGAAAACTAATAATCCTTCTGCACTCATCTCTAAGGAAGGGGAGTGGGGAATGGGCTATACTCGTGCCTGCAAAGAAATGGTGGTTGTAGATACCACACTGTATGTTATGATTTCCTGTCCATGAAGGAAATTACAGGCCAAATGCCTTCACGTTTCATTCAGGAACCATAGTATGTGAAACTGCACGTGCCTCCATATGTGTGCCACATGTAATCCAAGGATTTGCTGGACATGCTCTGTATGGGGCTTCAGATGGATTAAAAATCATCTTAAACCACTTATTTTGTTCAGGTGCCTAATCAGCTGATGAACACACAATTTGTATCATATCCCTTCAGAACCCTATTCCACCTTCATAGCTGATGGGCATCCATGGCTTGTTGACAGTGTTTGGTTGTAATACAGAAGGAAGGCAAAGCTCAAACAAGGCCCTCTGTAATTTGTCCCAGTCTGTACATGGTATGTTGTAATTTTATCAGCAACATCTTTAAAACGTATTGCTTCAATATTTAAATAGGGTAAATACAAACCAGATTCTAATCTGTGTGAGAAGTGCAAGTATAACATATGGGCTGTGTGAGGGGGAAGTGAAGTCAATGATGAGATCATGAATAAATATCTTCATATGCTTTACATTGCAATTCAATGTGCAACAGTTAGATCACCTCCCATATATAATAGGGGTGGTTTTGGGTGACCATGCACTTAGCAAATTCCAAGAGTGATTCAGCAGTTAATTAGCACAGGTGTTTCTGTAAGTGTGAAATACAACAGTAGGAGAGCAATTCTAGCATTTAATGATTCTTAAAGGTACACCTGCACAGCTTTGTCATAT
The DNA here is from genome assembly GCF_020497125.1 of Mauremys mutica. Lineage (NCBI taxonomy): Eukaryota > Metazoa > Chordata > Testudines > Geoemydidae > Mauremys > Mauremys mutica. The sequence goes on along the minus strand of NC_059092.1, from coordinate 6,353,217 downwards.
AATGGCAGTTCCTGGCCTGAAATTTGAATCCTGGTGGGTTTAGGACCAGGTTGGCCTATTATTTTGTTCTTTTGTGTTGTGATGGTAGATGGGAAGGGGTTACACAGTCTTTACTTCTTTCTGTGGTTAGTGATTAATTTTGAAAGGGTAAAACATGAGTCTACCTTGCAAACAAATATGTCGCCAAAATGTACCAGGCATAGAGCATGTGAAAACCACTGTGGTAGTCAAACAGAGTAATGATGGTTCTGGGTCTATAAGACACTCAGTTCTAAGGTTCACTTGAGCATGTGGCATATAGCTAGCTGTTCTTTATTACAGTGTTAGGACTGCTTGAGAGGGTTAGCCATTCCCCCACCATCTTCTTCAAGACTATCAGAAACAGGGCCGGCTCCAGACCCCAGCGCGCCAAGCGCATGCTTGGGGCGGCATTTTGCTGGCAGGGCGGCAGGCGGCTCCGGCGGACCTTCCGCAGTCATGCCTGCGGGAGATCCGCTGGTCCCGCGGCTCCGGTGGATCTCCCGCAGGCATGACTGCGGATGCTCCACCGGAGCCGCGGGACCAGCGGACCCTCCGCAGGCACGTCTGCAAGAGGTCCCCCGTAGTTGGGGCGGCCAAATTCCTAGAGCCGCCCCTGATCAGAAAGGAAAAGATGAGGTGGTGGAGTGGGGTAGTATTAACCTTAAAAGTGCTAACTGGTGTCCTGGGGGACAAATGTCACTCGCCAGTCAAAAATTCAGATTTCCTTTTAAAAAAGTATTACAAAGTTTAATATTCTAGAAAGTTTAAATGAGCTGGGTGCTTTAACTGCAGTTAGGGTGATTTTGCTGTCATCATCTGGTTATTAGCTCAGGGAATTCTGCACCAAAAAAATTAAAAATTCTGCACACAATATTTTAAAATTCTGCAAATTTTATTTGTCATATAAAGGTGGAGGCTCCAGCATGGCACTGGAGAGCACAAGCCACTGGATGCACAGAAGTGGGAGATCACTCTGCAGACTCAGCCATGAGGCTACACCCAACCCTGACATGGCGCAAGGACCGGGCCTGCCCCAGAAACACCCCAGTGCCCTGCCCCTCCATGCCAGGTGCACCCAGATGTGAGCAGGCAGGCTCAGCTTGGCAGGATCCAAGTGTGGAGGGGCTTAGTGGTACAGGAGGAGGGGGGAAATCCAGGTGTGGATTGAAAGGCTTCTGTGTGGGGCCATTTGGGTGTGGGTGGCTCAGTGAGAGATCCAGGTGCACAGGGGATCTGGATGCATGGGGGCTTGTTGGGAGGTTCTGGGTACAATGGTAATGGGATGCTGGAGGGGGGTTCAGGTGAAGGTGGTTGGGGCTCAGCAGGGGGGACAGAGCTCGGTGGGGAGTCTGAGTGTTGGGGGCTCAGTGGGGGGAGGTCTGGGTGTGGGGAGATAGACCTCAGCAGGATGGTCTGGGTGTGGGAGTCTCGGGGGGGGGGGTCCAGATGCTGGGGTAGTGGGGCAGCAATCCAGGTGCAGCTGGTTGGGGCTCAGGGTGGCTCATCAGGGTGGTGCAGAGGGAGTGGGGCTCCTCAGGGGGGTTCTGTATGTGGGGTGTGTGAGGCTCATCAGGAGGGTCTGGGTATGAGGGGTTCTGGATACACGGCAGTTGGGTGGATGGGGGAGCAGGTCCCTGTACAGTGATCCCTCCCCCTGCAGCTGAGGAGTAACGGGTGCAGGAAGCGGTGGTGTGGGGGAGGAGTTTGCAGAGATTCCTGGAGCTGGGGGAGAAAGCTGGGGGTGAGTCTGACCCAGCACTGGATGCCGTGCAGGGGAAGAGGAAGTCCTGTCCTACCCAGCCCAGTTGGGACGAGCAGCTGACCAGCCAGGTCTTCCCCAGTCCCGCCCCCTGCCCTACAGTGATTTACCTCTCTGCCGGCTGCTGTGGGCACCCGAAACATACTGCTGGGGAATGTCGCATGCCTGCTCTTGTGGCTTCCCTTTGCTTCCCTATCAGAAAGTCATTTTTCTTTCAGATATTACTTTAATTGCATGATGTAATTATTTGTTAGTCCAGTCTCAAGCATATGGCTCATTCAGAGCAGCTCTGGCTAAAGATATCAGACCAGGTCAATTTTGCTAGGGTAATTTACACCATCTGAGGATTGGGCCCATTATTTGCTACATCCAGAATTGTTTCTCTAGGTCACGTAGGGAGATAAGAGAAGGTGGCTGCACTTGATGGGTTGGGGCAGGTTGTTTTGAGATATCACATGCTCTCAAGTCAAAAGTTCTGTGCATTTTGCAAGGAATTGGGGGTCAGGAAATGAAGTGAGTGCAACATGGAATTGAGTGCCAGGAAATGAAATGACAATGCACATTGAAAATGAGGAAGTTGAAAGCTAAGGGATGGGGAAATGCCAGAGATTCAGTAGAAAGAGGGTTTGCTGCCACCACGACATCAGAGGATAAGCAATACTCAAGCTCAAGATCATACAGAGAGAATCAAAAATAGATTCAATCTCTGCCTGCTCCTTTTCCCCTACTCTTAGTACTAAATGATGTTCTCTCACTATCAAGATGCAATCCCTCTTACAAGAAAGCAGCAAAACAATTATAGCCCAGCACAGATGAGTTATGCTAGAGATCCAGTGTTTGTGTAACAGTCACGTAGTCCCAGCTCTCCAGTACACAAACCAGGCAGGAGACATTTCAGTTGTGCTGAGATTCTAATGATGAACTTTTCAGCCTTTGCCCAGGTTAAAAGAACAATGCTCCTTTAGGATTTTGCCTTCGACTACTACTTCGAATTTGAATAAATATTGATTATTAAAAATAAAGATGTCAAAGAAAACAGATTTTTGAGCCCATTGACAGCATCCCTTGCCTGCATGGCACTGCCAGACGTCTTGTAAAGGCCGTGAACTCTGGACTCATCCTTATTAATTGATGGAGATTAGATGAGATTGCTAACCAGCTGTGTCTCTCCTATTTATAACAAACTTATATGTACCACAGCCATGCTGCAAGCTGCCCAGGTTCCACAGTGACCTTGCAAGTCCTGCTTCCTGGGCTAATGCAAGAAACGCAGCATGCCATGCCCTGTGACATCCTCTTGTTCCTACACAGAGCACAAAACAGTCCAAGTGAAGGACAGTTATATCCCTTTTGAGCATCTGCTTGCTGACAAGGAGAACAGAACAGGTAAGTGTGCACAGAACCTTATATTAGGCTGCACATAGTAAGGTGCAGTTAGGGTGACCAGATGTCCCGATTTTATAGGGAGAGTCCCAATTTTTGGGTCATTTTCTTATATAGGCTCCTATTACCCCCCCCCCCCCCCACACACACACACCCTCTGTCCTGATTTTTCACACTTGCTGTCTGGGCACCCTAGGTGCAGTGAAGGTGAGAGAGGGATGAGAAATGAAACGTTTGAGGGTCTCAGAATTCAGAGTCCCTTGTGCCTCATTCAGGAAAAGCCAGTAGAAGAAAAACCTTTGGTACTAATACCCACAGATAAACACATACAGTTCTCTCTGCTTAGGTCCTTGGTTTTGCAAAATATAAAGTGCATGGCTTTCGGTTTAATGGAACGCTATTGTCAGATTCAGCCTCAGCCAGTCAGATCAAACAATAGCAGGATGTTTCTGCTAAAATGCTCAGCAGTGAAATCATTAACTTCTGAATTGTAATTAGGCCTCAGTTAACAACCTGTTGAGATGAAGGAGTTCATGTCTCCCTTATAGCTGTTTAAGGTTTATCTACCTGCCATTTCTGTGTAACCATGAGGAATAGGAACTTAATATTTTTCAAAATGGAAGCTTAAATCCTGTAGAACCTGGTAGCAAGTGGAGATATGACAAACCAGTTAATAATGATGCTGTTTAAACACAAAACCATTGATGGAGGGACAGGGGAATTATACAATACTATTGCTTTAACTCAGTGGTTCTCAAACTGGGGCCACCACTTGTGTAGGGAAAGCCCCTGACGGGCAAGGCCAGTTTGTTTACCTGCCAGGTCTGCAGGTTTGGCCGATCACGGCTCCCACTGGCCGCGGTTCGCCGCTCCAAGCCAATGGGGGCTGCGGGAAGCAGCAGCCAGCAAATCCCTTGCGCTGCTTCCCACAGCCCTCATTGGCCTGGAGCGGCGAACTGCGGCCAGTGGGAGCTGCGATCGTCCGAACCTGTGGACCCGGCAAGTAAACAAACCGGCCTGGCCCGCCAGGGGCTTTCCCTACACAAGTGGCGGCCCCAGTTTGAGAACCACTGCTTTAACTTTTCAGAGTGCTATGCAAATAGTAACTATGTCCTCATAAGACCTCCCATGAGGTAGGTAAATAAATATAATATATGGAGATATACCTGTCTCATAGAACTGGAAGGGACCCTGAAAGGTCATCTAATCCAGCCCCCTGCCTTCACTAGCAGGACCAAGTACAGATTTTGCCCCAGATCCCTAAGGGGCCCCCTCAAGGATTGAACTCACAACCCTGCATTTAGCAGCCCACTGCTCAAACTGCTGAGCTATCCCTCCCCATTTTAAAGATGGGGAAACAGAAGTTAATGGACTTGCAATGCACTCACAATTCAGTGGCAGGGCTGGGATTAGAAATCAGGAGGTCCTGGTTTCTAGCTTCATGCTCAATTCACTTGACAATGCTGGCTGTCTCTGATAACATGATGATTAGCTCGAGAGCTGTTGGCAACCGGTGTACAGAAAGCTCAGTTAGTGGTAACAGGAGAAAAGTGAAATGTCACAAAGGAGGGAGGGAGAACCCATGGCAAAATCTTTACCAGGAAACCCAGCAATGGGCAGATGAAAGGACCAAAATCTCAGTATTGTGGAGAACGAACAACTGGCTAGAGAAGGTGCACTGAGGGTGTGTGTTCAGGTACCTCACTTCCGTTAGTAAGACTATTGCTGGTAAATTTCATAAGAGAGTTTCAGAGGAATTTTTAGCAATGTTAAGAAGGGATTTATTCGGAGGGAAATGTTCTTAAGGGAGTTTAAGCAGAGATTTGATGGCTGGGCAAAAGGAATTTAAAGCTGTGATTTAAAAGGTCAGCTTAACATTGATAGTCACACCTAACCATAGAGAATGCCATTTAGAGGGAAGAACTGCAGGAAACTCAGCTGTGGGAAGCACAATCACCTTATCTGAGCTGCTATGTCTGGGGTCAGCAAGGAGGGGAAGGGTCACCAAGTTCTCTTGGTCTAAAATAAGATGGAGCTCGACAAGGCCAACTACATGCTCATTTAATGGAAGCTAATATCCTAGGCCCAGCACAATCTGGATACAGGCCATATTATGGGACAGAAACAGCTTTAGTGGCACTGATGGATGAACTCCTGTCAATAGATAGAGGACAGACATCCAGGCTCATTCTCCTGAACCTCTCTGAAGCATTCGACACTGTTGACCATGAGATAAAGCTATACTGCCTGAGAGAAGTGGCAGGAGTCCAGGGTAATGCACTAAAATGGTGCAGGTCCTTCCAGGATGGATGGATGGGTGCATGCGCACACACGCACGCGCACACAAAAAAAATAGTGATGGGAAACTGCTCCTCCATCACTAGACCCCTCATTTGTGGAGTCCCACAAGGATTAATTCTCTTTCCAGTCCTATTCAACACCTACATGCTGAACTGGTCAGACAATATGAAAAAAACAAGGTTGGTTTGTTTGGGTCCTTTCTGTGGCAGAAACCACCCAAGTCAGACAGATGATATGATAATTGTCATTGCATTGAAATGGAAAAAGTTGAGCCATGAGCTTTCACAACCAAGTGGAGTGTGAGAAAAACCATTGTTCTTTGTCAACAATGCAAAAACAGAAGTAACTGAAACACTCTTTCTATGTTGGAACCCATATGACATTCTAGTCATGCCATTGGATAGCAAAACACATTGTCTGCTACCCAGAAGCCATTGGGTGGCTACTGTGTCATCTTACAGTGCAAGGAGGTACAGGCTTACTTAAGTGTATGAGAATTAAACATGCAAATCCTGTTCTTGTCACTAGTGAAGGTAACCAAGTAGGGAAATAATAATAGTTTCTTTTGATTACATTAGCACCCAAAGGCCCCATCAGGTCAGGTGCTGCAAATATGTGATACAGTAGGGCTCTTCCTGCCCCAGAGAGCTTACAGTCTAAGCAAACGATAAGAGACAACATGTATGAAAGAAGACAGGATAAGAGTGAAATGTCTAAGCTTGGAATAAGGAGTAGGAATCAGAACACATCAACTGCCTTGCCATAGCTGAGTGATGAAGAAAGGGGAGGAGACTATAGGAAATGGGGAGGAAGGTGAAGCAACAGCTGACAGGGTTGTTGGGTTTTGTTTAAATATAACACTTGCCCTTTCAGCTCATTTTGCTTTTGTATTTTTTTCTCTTCTTTCGCTTAAAATCTCAATGTGTAATTGAACATTTCAGCATAACAGCTCAAGGCACATACTTCATCAAAGGGTTCTTTTGGTTACGGGAATTACTGTACCTTGGACCCATGCACTTCAAAGACTTTGGCGGCCCTGCTTTTCAGCGTATAGTACTGTCATTACCTCTTAAGCCAGAAATACCCTGCAGCAACCGTGAGCAGAATGTATGTATCACAGGTGATAAAAGCATGAGTTGTCATGGCCGTAAATAGAAAATAATTTCAGATGAGTGGTAAGCTGCTCTTATGCTGTGAATAACATCACAGTCCATGGGAGATCATCACTGCATGTGTTAAGAGTGCCCACGTTGTGACAGCTGACATATGGCTTTGATGGAACATGCTCTAAGTACAATGGGGGAGGAGTCCAAGAATGAGTGATGGTGAACAGCCGAGGAAGCTTCCTGTTCCCAAACGCTGTCTACAAAACACATCTCTAAATGACCCTGATGGCAGCGCCTCCTTCTGGAGTCTAATAGATAAAAAGCCATCTGTACAAGCTTGCTTAGTCTGTGCATTGGATGGGCAAAAATATTATTACAATAGCTACAAAATGTAAAACTTGCAAATAGATCTATGAAATGCAGCATTCAGATTGGACAGGCTAAAACCCAAACTTTGGGTCTATATGAAAAGAGTTAGTGGCGGCTGTCACGCTGTTGGGAGTGGCTCAAGACCGTGAATGCCAACCTCAGGGCAGACTGTCAAAAAGCAGAGCAGAAGCCCCATACTGATTGTAATTAGATTTCACTAACCGGGTAACCAGTGTGAACACTTGAAGCACTATAACAGTCCTACCATGGAGTCACAGACAATCCCCTTGGATATTCCAGAGTATCTTGCCCCACAGGCAAGCTGGACTATGTGACAGATGGTCACTTTACACCAAATATCACAATCATATTCAGGTTACTCCCAGTCCCTAAGGACCAGTCACTTAACTCCAGGTCAGTTGTATTCAGATCTCAAATGTCTGTAGCCAATCCTGCAATAAACTAATTAGAGATTTATTAACTAAGAAAAGAAATGTGTTATTTACAAGGGTAAAGCAGGAAACATACATACACAAATGAGTTACAGTCTTAAAAAGGTAATTTAAGCTTCTGTAAAAAGATCTATATGTCCTTTATGGCTGACCCACTCTGACATTACCAAGGGTACAATCTGGACTGTTGGACAGCTGTATCCCTCAATTCTCCAGCCTAAGGTGCCTTTTACACTACTTTGCTGTGAGAGCAACCACTCCTGGCCTTGCTCACACACAGCCTCTAGCATGCAAATTACTCCCAGCTGAGTTATAGGAGTGCTTCTAGCCAGCCACTCGTGAATTATATTGCAGAGTGACACCAGCAAATTCCCAGTCCCAGATTGTCCCCAGAAATGTGCATCTTGTACTGCCCAGCTCTTTCCTTCTGGACAAGACAAGCTCATAGCAAGTCTGTCATTTTATTAACAGAAGATGATATGCGCAAACACTTATCTCAAATGAAGTTTCCCAAACACTTCAGTCCAAACCTACTGGCTTAGATAAAACAATAAAACAAGTCTGTTAACTACAGAAAGATAGATTTAAAGTGATTATAAGTAATGAGGCATAAAAGTCAGAATTGGTTACAAAGAAAGAGAGTAAAACACAAACTAATACCTAATTTAACAAGCTAAGTGCATTTAAAGCACAAGGTTTCTCTCACCATATGCTTACAGCAGTCTGGATGGATTCTTCAGCCAGCACCCTTCCCCGAGTTCAATGATCCTTCTTTTGTCTTTCAAATGTTGTTGATACCATCACTAGAGATGAGGGGAGAGGGTGATTTTCATATCTTTTCCTCCTCATTGAGAATAGTCTCCAGCTGGAGTTCAGGTGACAGCAAGTCTGTTTATACGGGAATCACCAGCTGTTCTATTGCCAAGATGTAAATTTCTCACACACCCTTCTTCCTGCCAAAAAATGTCTGCTTAACCAGGTGATAGTCCATTTGATTTTGTTGACACCTCGCTGAGGCATCAGTTTGTCCTATTGTCTCTGAGAAACTGGTCTGTGCCTACTTTTCTAAACTTGGAGCATGTCTCAGCAATGTCATACAGTAGAATCTTATAATTTTACATACATGATACAGGATGAATTTGAGGATACAGACTGTCACACCCATGCCAAGCAGCGTGGGGACCTCTTGCTTATGTTTAGGAATCTTTGCCCCTCAGAGCCCAGACAAGTATAAAGATCCTAGTTCCTCCTTGTCAGGGATTTTTATTCTCTTCACTCCAGAAGCCAAGCTGATGGGATGAGTTCATGCACAGGCCGACCTTTCCTGGAGGGAGTAAGGAATGCAGTCAACCAGGCCTCTGTCCTTTGATGCTACACAATGCCTCATTTGCCTTCAGTGGGCCATCTTGTGTGCAGGACAAGCACTTTACCTTAATTAATGCTTCTCTTCCTGTTTGGTGAGCTACACAATTACAGGTTTACAGCGCAAACACTCAACTTAACTTCATGGGATACAGATATTATAAGTAGGATTAATACATGCAGCATCCCACAAGCATTCCATAAAGTCTAAACACTAGACACATTCTTATAATGCTAATATCTATTTTAACTATACTAATCCACATGTAAGCCAGATTGGTTCAGTAAAATCCTGGCATGAGCTGGCACCTAGTCTGCCAGCATCACAGTGGATGTTCAGTCTATTTTCACCTCTCAGCTGGCAGCGGTGTTGGAAGTTTCTGGAATGAAGTCAAGGTTTCCAAGCCACTCTCTCTTGTGATCTCTCCAGGTTAGCTTTGGGGAACATGGTCGTGTGGGGGAAGCTGGCACTTCAGTGCTCTTTCTACACCTGCTCTGTGGGGAAGGAGAAGTCATCAGTCTCCAGGGCTGTCATTCCAGCATTCAATTAATTAAACTTTACACAAAATTGTAAGATAAACCTTTACATTGCTCTCTCAATATAGTTGGACTCAGTCCTGAAACCTAGCAGTATAGCAATTCCTAAATCAGTGAGCGTTTTGTAACTTCAGTGGCAGTAAGATCTGACCCATTGCTTAGTGAGCAAGCATGGTCTAGCTGATAGGGTGCTGGAGTGGGCATTGGGGGACCTAGCATTATTCCTGGCTTTGCTACTGACCTGCTGGGTGACCTTGGACATGTCACTGCCTGTCTGTTATCCAGTCTATAGGCAGGTGATAATTTACCCGCCTAGTTAAAATGTTATTGCTATATATTTATTTATATCTGACAATTTTGAGCTTGGCTATGGAAATCCTGTGTACACTGGTATGACAATTTAATTTCACCCAGCGGTGCTGGAGAGTGATCCACCACACACACCCTTTAAAGGAGTTCCCATTCTATGCAGCCCTAGGTCTGCTTGGGCAAGTTGTTTTTTTGTGTTTGTTGTTTTTGTTTTTTATCTCATCGCTGACCATGAAGCTTGCCCCATAGTTTACTGTTTGCAGCATATGAAAGCATCTGACTAAACAGGAAATGCACAGTCAGAGGGTAAGGAACTGGGCAATGCAGAATAGGCTGCTTTCAGGCACAGATTGGGGCAGAGTGGACAAAAATTCAATTTTCATCTGGTTACCTGCTGAGGCTAGTTTTATATTTCTTTAATAATGATTCACTAACACTGATATTCATAAGATAGTCAAATGGGTGGGACCATGACATGGCTTTGACATGAAAGGTAATTGACAATACATCTGTTGTATAAAGATGACTAATACTTTGGTTTCTCTTCAGTGGCATAGAGCTGGGTCTGCTCTGGTCTACTGGGTGAACTTGGGCAAGTCACTTCTCCCTCTGCCTCCTTTTTTCCATCTATAAAAATGGGGGATGATGATACTGACTGCCTTTGGAAAATGCTTTGAGATCTACAGATGAAAGGTGCTATGGAAGAGCTAGATATTAATACTATTATAAAAGTCTTGTAAATCCATTAGTGCTTCTGATCAGGATTTATGAACATCTGAAGTGAAATCCACACCGCACCTTTCATTACTCCATCCCAGCTTTTAAACAGCACACTTGGAGGTCTTAATCAGTTGTGTGTGGTTATGGGACCAAAGCAAATCCTGGATCTGAGTTTTGGGAAATCAGATCCCAATCCACACTTCATGCTGGCTCTAATATCTGCCATGGGATGAATCAAAAATCTAGTCAATCTCCAGTACTCTGAGAAGCTTGTTGCTCTGGCTAGTCTCTCGTTCTATGATTAGCAAAGTTGCTGGCTTATGCTTAGGGAGCATCTATACTTGATGTAAATGTACTTGATGTGTGCTTCAAAGGCAGAACTAACCAGTGGCAGCTACGGGATGATAATGGAGTTAATTCTGAACAATAGACATTACACGCCATCCTTCTATATTCAGCACTATTGAGTCAGTTAGGTAACCATCAAAGAGAGAGACTAAAAGAGGTCCAATCCTCTATTAACCATTGATTCATTTACATTAGAATTCCCCACATCTCAGTCTTATTAACATTCTTCTCATGTATGTCTTTTTTTAAGCTGTAAGCCACAGCTGCTCAGATCACAGATGTATTTGAAAACCTCATCCTTCAATACCTTTCTTCAGAACTCAGGAAGTGATAGAGAAGTAAAAGAGGAAAAAAAAAACCCCTTAGCCTTGCACAAAAGGAAATGTCCCCTCCTGAAAGAGCAGCTGCACCCAGCCTTTTAATGATCCTTCTATTTGAGGCAGGTAGCTTAGTAAGTTTCAAATAAAAGGATTAGACATTTAGAGGGATAAGACCGCACCTGCACTTACAATAGGTTGGATAAAATTACCAGCGTGATCAGTCCCGCTGCTCCATGGTAGAAGCTTATTTCCAGCTGGGATCAGGAAGGAACATGCTCCCTCATGGTCAGCTTTGGGACAATTTTGCATATTAAAGGGGTTTTATATTTTTCTCTGAAATATCCAAGGCTGACCACTAGGGAACAGAGTATCAAAGTAAATGGAGCACTGGTCAGTTCTTGGGTGGTAGGTATTGACACAGTCACAGGGCTAGCTGCACCTCTGTCCTCTTTCTGGTCACTCTGAGAGCGCCCTGTCAGGTATCAGGCCTCCTATCTTTACCATGGCTATGGTGGAATTCTACTTTTTTCTGTCTTAGGCTTGGTCTCCACTTGATCAACATAGATAATATTGTTCAAAGAGGTATCATTGACTGAAAAAACCCTTCTTTCGGTGTAGGCTGCATCTATGGTACGGGACTGTGCTGGCATAACTACGCCAACACAATTATGAAGTTATAGTCTTTGCAGCGCAGATATATGCTTAGACCAGCCTGGGGCTACAGTACTGAATAATGCCCATCCATGACTAGTGATTCAGCATTCCACCTACTGTCTGTCAGCTACAATACTGGCATGTAGACACATTCAGCTCCTGCCAAAGCAAGCATAACTCTATCTGGAGTCAATGGAGTTGGGCCTGCTTCCAACTGAGGCCACGTGCATGTGCAAGGGAGAGAAATGGAGTAACCAAAATATGCAGCCCTTCCTACTATCCCTCAGGAAATTCTCATTCTTTACTTGTTTTGGAGTTTTCCTGGGAATAATAATTGACTGAGTCTTTTTTGAGAAGGAAATCTGATTCTGCCCTTCTAGTATGGAAAGATGCCATATAGATCTCTGTCTCAACCCTCAAGTGCTCAGTTACCCCAGTCACAGAACCTGGGTGTGACAGTCTGTACCCTTATGTTCACCCCTTCTATGATTAATTTCATACAAAGTATGCCTTGTGAGGTATCATTTGAGAACTCATAATTTGCTATTATTGTTGTGGTAAAATGTGCGTGACAACACTGTCCTTGGGAGGCAAAAAAATCTTACCGTGTTATAGGTAAAACCGTATTATAGCAAACTTGCTTTGATCTGCCAGAGTGCGCCCCCCCTCCCCCCCGAGCACTGCTTTACCGCGTTATATCCGAATTAGTGTTATATCTGGTCGCGTTATATCGGGGGTAGAGGTATATAAGATTCTACTATATAAGACATGTTCCCCACATCTGGGGAAACAACTTCAAACCAGTTTCCCAGAGACAAAAGGCTAGTAATACCTAAGCCAGGTGTCAACATAATCAAATGGACTATCCCCTGGTTAAGGAGCCATTCTTTGGCAAGAATCATAGAACTGGAAGGGACCTGGAGAGTCTAGTCCCCTACACTCATGGAAGGACTATTATCTAGACCATTCCTGACAGGTGTTTGTCTAACCTGCCTGCTCTTAAAAATCTCCAATGCTGGAGATTCTACAACCTCCCTAGGAAGAAGGGTGAGCATGAGAAATTTAAATCTTGGCAATGGAACAGCTGGAGGTTCCCATGCAAAAGACTTTGTCTCCTGAACCTCAGATGGAGATGATTTCAAAGAGGAAAACAGCTATAAGTGAGAATAGAGGAAATCATCTCTTCTCCCTTTCTCTCTGCCCACAACATCCACAATGCCTAAAGGACAAGGAAAGGAGCATTGAACTGGAGAAGGGGTCCTGCCTGAGAGGCATCCAGCCCGTGACACTGCAAAAGCATGTGGTAAGAGACATTTTGTTTTGAATTCACTTAGCCTGTTAAGTTAGCTATTAGTTGTATTTTACCTTTTATTTTCTTGGCAAATTCTGACTTCTCTCATATTTTACTTGTAATCACTTAATCTTTATTTCTGTAGTTAATAAACTTGTTTTATTTTTTTATCTAAACCAGTGTGTTTGGATTCAAGTGTTTGGACACCTCCAGTTGAGATAACAGGGTTTGTACATATAATTTTCTATTAATAAAATGACAGACTCTCTATGATGGGTGGGCAAACTATGGCCCGCGGGCCAGGAGCTGTTTTAAGCTGGCCCGCGAGCCACACCAACGGCTCGGCCCCGCTCCGGTGCTCCCACCAGGACACTGGGTCGGGGGCCACACCATGCGGCTTGGCCCCGCTCTGGCACTCCAGCTGGGGCCCAACATGGGGGCTGCACCATGTGGCTCCTGGAAGCCATGGCACGGCCCCGCTCCGGCTCCTTCACCCTCCAGTAGGAGCTGCAGGGGCGGTGCCTGTGGATGGGGCAGCATGCAGAGCCACCTGACTGCACCTCCACATATGAGCCAGAGAAGGAACATGCCACTGCTTCTGGGAGCCGCTTGAAGTAAGTGCCGCTTGGAGCCTGCATCCCCTGAACCTCTCCCCACACCCAATCCCCTGCCGCAGCCCTGATTCCCCTCCTGCTCTCCAAACCCCTCGATCCCAGCCTGGAGCACCCTCCTGCACCCCAAACTCCTCATTCCCAGATCCCGCACCCCAACCCAATTTTGTGAGCATTCATGGCCTGCCATACAATTTCTATTCCCCAATATGGCCTTCAGACCAAAAAATGTGCCCATCCCTGCCCTATGAGCTTGTATTGTCCAGGAGAGTACTGGGCAGTATAAAATACACATTTCTGAGGACAAGTCTGAGACTGGGAATTTGTTGGTGTCACTCTAATATAATTCAGGAGTGGCTGGCTAGAGCACTCAGGGGGCTCTAAAAAGACTCTCAGTCAATTATTATTCCCAGGAAAACTCCAAAACAAGTAAAGAATGAGAATTTCCTGAGGGATAGTAGGAAGGGCTGCATATTTTGGTTACTCCATTTCTCTCCCTTGCACATGCACGTGGCCTCAGGGGATTGTGTGTTGATGAACTTCAGTCACCTTGAGCCAAGCAGATAACTGAGAGCATGGAGTAATGGGGCGGGGAGAAGCGGGGGCAGGAAATCAGACCTTGGGATGCAAGATAGATGAGTCCTTTGTGCAAACCTCTCAGCAGTGTAACAGAGGTAAAATACTATTGAGGCAGTGCCCCCTGGTGACCATCAGAAGGACAGTAGCTTTCTTTGATTTACTGCTAGAAGACATTTGCTAGGAAACAAATTTAAAACTAATATTAAACTAGATTCAATTGCAGGTAGTAACTGTTTTTTTTTAAAGAGTAAAAGTTATTAGAAAACAGGAGCATTTCTAGGATTCATCATAACCACTTCGAGATTTTCCTATGGAAGGCACTCCAGGAAGGCAAAGTACTTTCTAAATATTAATTAAGCCTCACAGTTCCCCATGACATCTCAGTATTTGTATCACTATGTTACAGATAAAGCAATTTAGTCCAACAGAGCAAGCCTTCCCATCAGATCATCTTTCCTCCTTTAATGAACATGATTAAGACAATATAGGTTGCCACTGAAGATCAACTATAAGGGCCTGAGCTTCTATGGATGTGTCTGCACTTCAGTGTGAGCTCAGGGTCAAGGCTAACCCACCCCTTCTGTATACACACACATTGGATCCAGGACCCCACAGCAGTGGAGGGTCTGAGCCAAGCCAGGACCCAGGATTCAAGCCCTATTGCTTTGCAGTGCAAATGGAGCCCCCACCGAACTTGTGCTCTGGGAATCTGCCAAACATAGGCACTGATTCCATGGGTGCTCCAGGAGTGAGGGTGGGAGCTTGGGGGGAAAAGAGTGGAGCGGGGGCAAGGACCGGGGATGAGCGGGGGTTGCACACCCTCAGGGAAAATTGGAAGCTGGTGCCTGTGCTACCAAAGTATCCCACAGGCCAACTTACTTTGTCCTCTGGGCAGTCAAGTTTGGTGGCCAGTCAAGTTTTCCCATGCTGCACCACAAACAAAGGGCTACAGCAGCCACATTCTGGGAGGGCACTAGGGAGTCTGACATATGGGTGGTTTAACTCGGGCCCACAAAATGCAGTGCAGATACTGGAGCCCCAGGATGGGCTCAGGGTTTAACTATTCCTAAAATGGGGTTACAAATGAGTGTAGATGCTCAAGCCATAGGTTAATAAATTCAGGCTAACTCAAGCTCTACTAACCTTGGGCTTGCATTGCAATGTAGACATACCTGCTACGAGTGCCCAGCACAATGGGGTCTTGATCCACGGTGGGGTCTCCTAAGCGTCATGGTAATATAAATCATCAATATCTGCAACCACTTCATGGCAATATTCACCTGCATAGCAATTTTATGGACCTCTTATTCATGTGTATGATCAGAAACAGTTTTAAAAAAAATGTTTTTTATATGAACAAGCTCCAGTCAACCCAATCTACAACAGCATGTGGGCCTAATTCTCAGCAGCCCCGCATCTTGCGCAGCCATTTACACCACCAGAAAATGTGTGTGTAGTGGGTGTACAATGTGCCATTCCGCTTGGGCAGCATCGAGTACTCATGGTGCACTGGTATGACCGAATGAACAAAGTTCAGGGATACAGCAGTTTAGACTCTCTGTAACTCAGAGCAAGGTTTAAACAATAGAACTTTGTATCACGCTTTCTGTAACCTGTAAATAAATATCATCCATAACATGGTGTTTCCTAATTAAAGAAAGCAGTAGAGATCTATTGCTGTAATCCCAAAGCACTATTAATTCCAGGCACTTCCTTAGAGCATGTAACAGGCCCCTTTTCTTGATGTAAAGCATGAACTCCTATGCACTGAGAAGTTACCTGATGTTTTCGCAAGCATTCTGAGTGAAGGAGTCAGAGGTTTTACTGTATCATACATAAGCACAGGATACAAGAATATCTCTTGGTAACATGCTAAATTAAGCCAGCCATTCACTATTAACCTCAGTTTCCATTTATTTGCCAAATGTGCCATTTGTTTAGCAATACTTAACATTTGCAGCTATCCACATAGCTATCCATCTACTTTAGGGTTTTATACTGCTGCCCATCACCATGATATCTGAGCACCTTCCATGTAAAATCACTAGCAGTAGTGAAATTCCTAGTGGGCTTCATGGAATTGCTGGCACATCTCCCTTTTCAGGGTCAAAACTTTTTACTGTAAAACAACATATTTAACTTAATCACAAAAAACTGTGACATGCTGCAATTAAAGATGACATGCAGCCCTTCTGAGAGAGGTGACAGGGACTTTCATCCTAGGAAAAGCTTTAAAACATATAAAGTTGAAATATAAATCCATTGACCTTTGTTTAAAAAAAAAAATCCAACAGATTTACATTTCGAGAGTTCTGGCTCAGCCAAGCTCCTTCTTTCTCTTAGCACATTAACGTTTTTAATTTGATTTTCGTGCAAAATGTCAGCCTACATTATGGCTGGGATTGGTGGGCAGAGTCTAACAAAGCAATAAGCCTGCCCCCCCCCCCCCAGGTGAGGGAGCGGTTACAACGCAGAGCCAGGAACAAACAGGGACAGGGGGTGTAGGTTAGGGAGTTAGCAGAAATGAACCCAGGGGGTCACTGAGCAGAGAAACCCAGACAATGCCCATTGCTCTGCAAAGGAGACCAAGGAGTCAGTGGCTTTCACCCAGAGGAGCTCTGCCCAGATGCTGGAACAGAAAAAAGAAAAAAATCCACAGAGAGACACCCTCCTGTCCAGCTCTCGCTTCCTGGACTGACAGCCCTGGAGCCCTGAGGTCTTGCACTGAATGTGACCCCGCTGGCAGGAGCATGTATCTTTACTGCAGGATCTAGCAGGAGAAGAATTGTTCCAAGGATCAATCCCAATACTAGCAAGTGCAGAGAAACACTGCCATCATAAACTACTTGATCTGTATTGTTATCTTGGTTGCACTCCCGACGTGCACATAGCAGTAGTATTTGGGCATATAAAATATAGCCCTTTCCTGAGCTTGCCCCAGTGTCAAGATCTCCCAGCATGGTAAGATGTGAAGTGATGGAAAAATTCACCCACATCACGTAATGTGAAAATTAGGGTAATTTGGTTTTTAAACTTACCCATATCTGGAATACCTGTAGATAAGGCAGTATGTCCAGTGGTTAGAGCAGGGGCTAGGAGCCAGGATGCTGGGTTCTATTCCCAGATTTATCCTGGGTTCATTGTATGACTTTGAGTAAGGCACTTAACCTTGCAAAGAGTTACAGATTAGTTTCTCACAAGCTTTCATTTTACATCACATTAACAGCAGGTGGCAGTAGAAGCTGCTGTTTGTTGCTTTTGATCTAAACTAGCCAAACATTAGATTTAAATCAGTTCTGGATTGTTGCTATTTAGAGTTATTTTTTCTTCTAGATATCATCTGTGCCTCTCTGCAATATGATTAAGAGATCATGTTAGTGGAGTGGAGCAACATTACAGGATAATGGTCTTCTGCTTTCTCCCCAGCACTTACGGGGAAAAAAATGTTGACGCGAAGCCCAGAGTGAGATCTTAAAGACAAGAGGCCATTAGGTCTGATGCACAAAGACTTCATTTAACCAACAGCATGTAATTCACAGATTAAAACAGGAGGGGATCTGCCCAGACAGTCACATCCTACCTAGCCTCTCACAGATGCAAAAGAGCTAGTAAGGTGTGGTTTGCCTGCTCAGCATAGGCAAAATATTTTGCAGTGGGCTTTGGTAAGGCAGATGCATGTATGATATGAACTCAGGTCCTGATCCTACAAGTTATTCTACCCAGGCAGACCACTGTGCCCTTGCATGGGGCTCTGCCTTTGTGGAGCAGTTTCCAGGATCAGAGCCCGTGGTTATCCATATCCCAGCTAGCTAAAATTCTGTTTTACCCAAATTTCAGATACATCCCCCGAGTCCTTCAGATGATTTGTATGAACACGTGAGAAAGGGTGTTTGTACATGTATTTGTATAAATATTTTTTACATATTTATAGAATTAGAGCTGCCCCATACTTTAGCAAACCGAACAAAAAACTGCAAGCCTATATATACATACATACACACACACATACACACACATATATTTTCACATTGCCTTATTAATTATATACATTAGGATAGCACTTAGAGGCCCAATTGGGGATGAGGGCTCCAAGGTTCTGGGCAGTGCACACACACACATAAAGAGTTGAGAGTCAACTTGTACCCTAAAAATTTCTAATGCTCCCGGTCACCTCAGTGTCTTGTTTCCCAGTGCTACTAAGATTTTCCTTCTTTCACATTAGTTTTAATTTGAAACTTAACTACAATTCACAGAGCCAATGAACAAAGTTCAAAGCCCTTATGAAGTATATTAAACTCTCCCAAATTGTAATGGCATCAAGGTAAGAGGTCGAAACCAAGACCTTGTTACAGGTCGGGGGAAGATGATGTTTTCTGTGACACACAGCACAACCTTCAACTCCAGACAGCAAGGTGGTGTGTGTGTCTGGCCACTCATGCATGTAGAGCCCCTAGATAATACATAGTGCTACTATGAGCTAGTTCTTGACACACATACTTTCTAACAGACCTGAAAACCTCTCTGGTGCAGTCAGCAGCAGTGCAGGGAAATTCTCTGATGGGTGGGGTCAGAATTAAAACCAGTCTCTGGCTATTTCCTCCAATCAGTTGTAGTTTAGAATCAGCCTCATGAAAGCTCTTGGCTTTGTGACATGGAAGAGAGAGGAAAAGGAAAGATCCGCCCAACTTTCAACTGGGATTCAGCTGCCAAGTTACATAACTTTTCAGAGTGTCCAGACAGGATTATTTTATGGTCTGGTCTTCCTCCATAGAACTGAATTTCCACACTGCAAAGCATTAAAGTGACTCAAACAATACCAAGAAAAACAGGACTATCATTTGACTAGGATGAATACAGTCATAAATCCCAGCTGATCTAATTGTGGAGGACATCCTGTAGAAAACCAGGCCAAGCATAACTCAGAAGGGTTCTCTTTCCCCACTAGGATAAACTATAAAATTAGGAATATTTGTGTTTCCCCCTGGTTTATATCCAAACAAGCTACAGTTGACATTTCTAGAATGTTACACTAATCTCACCCTGATTCAATTGCCATTGCCCTTTGCCACATGCTAGACTGATGCAGTGTGGCAAAAAGTGACTAGGACTGACAGGTTTCACCAGACTGAGCAAGCAGATATGCAAAGGGAAGAGCAGATTTTAAAGGGGAAGGATAGTCTGACAGCTAAATGCAGAACCATAGGTCAGAAGAGCTGGTTTGTGTTCCTGATTTAGCCATCATGGGACCTGGGGCAAAGTTACAAACCTCTCTGGTGCCTCAGTCTCACCATCTCTAAAATGGGGAAAACGCCAACCTCACAGCAGTGAGGAGAAGCCCCATTCATTGCTTGTTGTGCTTTGAGAGTTTAGATGGAAGAGAATATGAAAGGGTAAAGTATTAATCTTTATGTGGCATCAGAAGGTAGATTAAAGCAAAAGTATACCTTTGGAGATGGCAGGAGTTTTCCCCTTCATAATTTCTTTTAAAAAAGGAAAAAGGGAAAATCCAGAAAGGTTTGGATTTGAAAGCTTCTATGCAGTGTTTGCAACTGGAATAGTTCTGTGCTAGTGCAACAGAGCCAGGAAGCAAAACTACCTGCTTAACTGGCCATTCTGAAACAGGGCTGGCTCCAGGCACCAGCCCAGCAAGCAGGTGCTTGGGGTGGCCAACAGTGAGAGGCAGCAGGTTGGGCTCTTTGGCGGTGGGTCCCTCAGTCCCTCTTGGAGGGAAGGACCTGCCGCTGAATTGCTGCCGAAGAAGAAAGCGGCACGGTGGAGCAGGCGCCAATTGAGACTTTGGGAGGGGGTCTGCTTGGGGCAGCAAAAACCCTGGAGCCGTCCCTGTTCTGAAAGCAGTTAAAATGAAAACAAAGCAGTGAAGAGTTATATTTTTAATTAAGTAATAATCTAAAGTATTCAGAGAAGAGATAGGGACAGTTTATATATATTTTTATATATATTAATGTATTTAATCTTCAAAGCCCATTTAATCTCAGTGCAATCTGTAAATATTAACTAATTATGCAGTCTAAGTTGCAGAGGTACTGAGCACTCACAACGCCATTTGAAGTGAAGGGGAGATGCAGCTGCTCAACATCTCTGAAAGATTAGGCCCAGAATTGTTAACTTGTTTTTTAAACAAATAGTGAGATGCTGAGAAACCACTAGAAGCAAATTATTCATAGCCATCACTGCAAATTCTAGCTAAATCAGAATTGGCACAGGGCTCTAGTTGAGTATTTCTGGCTAATTTACTCTTGGTGTTTAGAACTGTGTGGCTGGCTTCAAAGTACAGGAACGATCCATTCACTTATGAAGTACATTTAACCTTTAATTCCAATAGAGCCATTTGTTAGGGTCTATTTTTAATTGTTGGCATCTTGCATTTCTGCTCCTCTCTTTCCCCGGTGCCAACCTCTAACACCGTCACTTGACTGTCACAGAATGAAGGAGATGAGTCTCACTCAAAGAAACCTCCATCTGTTGATCAAAGAAGTCACAAGAGACCACATTCACCAATATAACAGGATCAGTTTCCACAGTTCCTCCTCTCCTAAACCCCACAGCCTGATTTTTATTGGAATGGTCCAAGGGCCATCCCTTCTGTCATGCTGTCTGGGGTGCCTTGTGACTGTCTCTCCCTTAGGGCAGACTATCAAAAACAGAGCAGACAACCCAAATTGTTGGTGTGTGTGTTATAATTCAATTTCACCAAGCCAGTAACAAATGTGAACTCCTGGGTCACTCACTGTAAGTCTTACCATGGAGTCGCAGACAGTCCCCCTAGACCAGGGGTCGGCAACCTTTCAGAAGTGGTGTGCCAAGTCTTCTTTTATTCACTGTAATTTAAGGTTTCGCGTGCCAGTAATACATGTTAAAGTTTTTACAAAGTCTCTTTCTATAAGTCTATAATATATAACTAAATGATTGTTCTATGTAAAGTAAATAAGGATTTAAAAATGTTTAAGAAGCTTCATTTAAAATTAAATTAAAATGCAGAGTCCCCCGGACTGGTGGCCAGGACCCAGGCAGTGTGAGTTCCACTGAAAATCAGCTCGAGTGCCGCCTCTGGCACGCGTGCCATAGGTTGCCTACCCCTGCCCTAGACTCTTCAATCTATCTTGCCACTCAGACAAACTGGACTTAGGTGATAAATGGTCACTTACACCAAAAACCACACCACATTCAGGTTCCTTCCAGTCCCCAGAGACAAGTCATTTACCC
Source organism: Mauremys mutica (assembly GCF_020497125.1). NCBI lineage: Eukaryota > Metazoa > Chordata > Testudines > Geoemydidae > Mauremys > Mauremys mutica. Next base: position 6,331,871 of record NC_059092.1, on the reverse strand, counting down.
CCAGATCAATTGGTACCTAGATCTTACACCAATGACAATGCCTGCAGCCAATCCTGTAATAAACTATCTAAAAGCTTATTAACTAAGAAAAATAAATGAGTTATTGACAGGTTAAAGCAAACAAACATATACACGCAAATGAGTTACCATCTAAATCCTAAGAGTGGCAGAGCTGTGGTGATTTGTCAATTCAAAGTGTCTTTCAGGGCAACTCCAGGAGGCAGCCCTCTGGGGATCTCTGGCCCTTGAGTTCAAACAGCCAAAAATATGGAAAATTTTCCCATGACTTTGTTTTATTTCCTTCATTCAGCTTCCTAGCCCACAGGATGAACTTCCTTGCACATAGCATTTCCTAGGTGCGATAGGGCCATTAACCAATCCTTTGTGTTGTGGTGATCTTGACAACCTGTCTGAGTTTGATAGTCCTTCTGGATGGATGGGGAGGAGGGGATGATTCCCGTGCCTGAGTTCATAAGTTCAGAGCAAACTTTTAAAAAAAGTTATAAAGTAAACTTATTTTCTTACAGCATGGAATACAGACATTACAATTGAGATTAATGCATTCAGCAACTAATAAGCATTTCATACTAAATACATTCTTATACAATTAATACCTATATTTTTGCAAGACTAACACACAGGTGACCTGGTCTGGTCTCCAGCTATGAGGTTGTCAGTTCTCAGTTAATGCTTACAACCTGGGCAAGACCTGGCATCTGGCCTGCCAGTGTCAAACCTTGATTTTTCTTTCTGACACCAAACAGGAGTGAGATCTGCAAAGGCTTTTGGGAGCTAGAGGATTAGCACACATCTGAAATGTGCAGTGGACCAAATGTGGAAGAGTTCAGCTGAGTGATGTGGTCATCTTTGGAAGTATTCCCAGCTCCCTCTTTAGTGCAAACTGGTGTCCATCACTCCAGACAAGGAGCTGTCTTTCCTTGGATGTTTATTGTTCATTCAAGAGCACCAAACTCTACTGGGGTGATGGAGATGGTAGCTGTTTAAATACCAGTGAAAGGTGCTGCAAGATGCAGGGGAATGGGAGAATCAGGGCTTTTGCCTGGACCCAAACCTGCAACCCAATGACTTCTCACTTTACTTCTTGCCAGAAGAACAGAATTGGGAAATGGTGGAGGAAAGTTGTGTGTTAAAAGCAGCTTCCACCACCAGGCTAGATTCTTCTCCCTCTCAAGGCTATGAGAAAACACCCTTTAGCTTCAATGAATGCATGATCACTCCTTAGTTTGGCTTGGTGCTGGTGACACAATGCAAGATGCTCATGTGTTCCCAGGCTTTTTTGGGGGAGGTGAAAATGTGTTGGGGAATGATTGAAGTACTATGGTAGGAATGCCATTGCTGAGGTTTGGTTTTAGTTTGTTTTTATTTTTTTAAAGTTCCAGGTTTGTCCTGTTCTGTGATTTGACTGAAAACTTACAGTTTACAAACCTGCACTGTACCTCACACCCAGAATAGTGCAGACTGAATGTAGATAAAAGTAATGTATAACCAAGGGACCGTGATACATATATAGTCCAGTCCCCTGCACTGAGGCAGGACTAAGTAGTATCTCTAGACCATCCCTGACAGGTGTTTGTCTATCCTGTTCCTACAAATCTCCAATGATAGAGACTCTACAACCTCCCTTGAAAGGCTCTTTCAGAGACTAACTACCCTTCCAGTTAAGTTTTTCCTAATATCTAACCCAAATCTCCCTTGCTGCAAATCAAGCCCATTACTTCTTGACCAGTCCTCAGTGGCTAAAGACAACAATTTATCATCTTCCTCTTTATAACAACCTTTTGTGTACTTGAAGACTTATGTTCACCCTCAGTCTTCTCTTCTGCTCTCACACACCTGGATATTTTCATGCCCCTCATTTTAGGTCTCTGTGCACCACTGTACATGGAGGGGGACAGGTAGTCCTAAATGAATTACCTTATGGAGATGAAATGCCCAATGCAGACATGAGCGATTCCTCAAGTGGTTTGAATAGGCCATCACAATCAAGAAAGCTTATCTTTAAAAAGGTTGACTTGCCCTAACCTGGAAGGGAGGAGTGCTGTACGAGTGTGCATGAATTGTCTTGTATTAGCCTAATGTTTTTTGTATTGATCTAGGTAACAAACTTGTGGGTGTTTATACTGTAAGCTGGGTAGTTTTACACTGTGTGCACACGTGGAGTCTAAGATAGGCGTAAGTCATCAAAAAATGAACATGCTCACCTATGTCATTTAGAAAGTACAGTTCACAGTAGATGTGTGGCAGGTTTCCGGATATATAGTTTCTGTACATTGTGTCGTTTCCTGTAATATAATTGTGCTAGAAAATACATGCAACTTCTGATATTATCCGATTTAAATGTAATCAGTGCTGGTAAGATAAAAGATGCTCTACTGTAGTTCAGTGCAAGACAGTTTCAAAAGAGCCCAGGATATCAGAGTTCAAAGGAGACCTTCACCAATAGTGTCAAATCTTCTAGATTTCTGATATATTAAGCACCTTGGAGACAGCAATATTAAAGGAGGCAAAAACCATCAGCAGCTCCTATAAGTTTGTGATGGGTGAACACTAACAGTTTGATTTTAAATCCGTAACTTCAGGCAATTCTTCTAATCATATTCACAGATGGGTCTACAAAACTGGGCTGGGTTAGTATTGTGGATAGCAGACCCTATCAGAAGGAGAAGTATGTGAAAATGAAGATGGTTAACCATAATATTTCAGACCTCAAAAAGAGCGTTGGGCACAGGTTGAAGGTGGAAGCATATATATCATATCATATGAAGTGCATAGTAAACAGTCTATGTACCCATTTCATTTTGATGTCTATTGAAACTCTTGTACCGCACCTATTACCATGGTTTTCTGATATCTGACAGGTGCTAATGTACAAATAGCACAGGTTTGGAGCTGTAGTAACCTAAAAGGGCAGGCAGTCTAAAAGCACTTTAAATCTAGAAAGGGAACAAGAAAAGATTTCTAAGAGAAGTGGAAAACTGGCACCAGATCAAGAGACCATACCCAAGTTTACACTAATATTACACTTAGAACCTGGTTTTCAGTTTGCTTTATGTCATCTCCCAGACTAAATCAATTATTCTGGAAAGAGATTAAGGAACTGTGGTGAAAATAGACGCAAGTTTAAATACAAAAATACATGATTCCATATTATGTGGTATGACTCACACCTAAACACCAGCTACTACGGGCAACAGTTCTTTGCTGTGTCCTTGTTTTGTTAGCAATGAATTTGAGTCCTTATTTTTCAAGAGGAACAGCAAAGCCAAAAACTGAAAAGTTTAAAAAGAGCATATTATCATCTATTAAAGGACTCAAGATTTAAGTTCAAACTTGTGAAAAATATCTACATTTCTGCATCCTATATATACAGTGCAACATAGTGTTATAGAGTAAACATGAATATCTACTGTGAGAAAATCCATCCAAGCTGTTAGAAAAAAACCTGATTCTTATCTGAGAAGGAGCTCAGCCCTAAAAGTCAGAAATCATTTCTCAAAGATATTTAAAATAAATGTCTGCCTAAATGGGGTTTCTACACCACTTTGTGAGGATTACCTACATACAAGACTTAGGAGAGGCTCCCAATATGATATGAAAAGTAACCCATTGATAGCAGATTCAACACAGAAGTGGGGGGGGGTAAAGGAAGGAGTGGGAGCCTGGGGTTAGAAGACTGTCAAAGCTACAATAAAGAAGTGGGAGGAAGAAGGGAAATGCAAGCAGAACAGAGACGAATGTGACCATCTCTAGTACCATTTACTCACTTTTTGATGAGAAAAAATGTTTTTGGCTGAAAATTCTCCTGGAAATTAGCCTTGGTTGACATTTTCTAGTTTTGATGAAAATTGGATGAAAAGGTGATGTTTCAATTTTGAAAAATTCTATTTTTGTCCCACCATAAAACCCCCAAAGTCCCTGAAAAATTTCAAACAATGAAAAGTTCTCTTTTGATTGAAGAGTTTCCCCTCCATAAAAATATATAGCATTTTCAACTAGCTATGGTAAAAGATGAGGGAAAAAATGTTTTGTTCCTCTTGAAAAATACACCCAAGTCCTGCATGTGGGTTGCCATCCATCATGGGTTTCCAATGAAACAATCACTCTAGCCTTGTTCTTATGGTTTATACCACAAGATGGAGTTGCACCCTTGTGTACAGAGGGTCAGAAGAACTTTGTAAGTGTTTCCATTTTACACCATTGAGGGAGTCATCTAATGAGCTGGATAGTGCATCCTCTTCAATAGACATTTTATTTTCTCCCTTGCACACTGTGCCATTTAAAAGTTGTTACATCAAACAAACTTTTCATTCTCTACTTCCAGCACACCAGGTGATCACCTCTCAGGGTCAATTATGTCAAGCAGCACTAATCTAAAGCAAATGGCTTATGAATAATTAAGGAAAAGAGCCTCCCTTTGTTCTAAATTATGGCAAAATTCACTTGGGTGTAAGCCTGCAAGTAGTTGAAGAGAGACACTGCTCAGGGCTTGCATTTCAGAGGGAGATTTTTACCAGGGGAAGAGTGGTTTTATATCAAACACTTTTAGAAAATGTGAATGGGAGGGAGAGCTATTCTCCACACACACACACCCCTGTGCAAGTGGACTATTGTGTAATGTTATGTATTTGTGTACATACACACAAACTACACCTAAATATTTTCAAGGAATTTCAGTGAGTGAGGCTGACATCTGATTACGGCAGCCCAGATTGAGGCTAAGCACAACTAGTGATTTTGGGTGCCCAAGCTACGATACATTACAAGGGACCTAATTTTTCAGAAGACGGGTGCCCAGCACTTTCAGAAAAATCAGTTATTAATTTGGGTCCCCAGACCACTTTTGAAAATCTTGGCCTTGGTTTGACTAGAGAACAAGTACAATAGTGGTAAGCAGCAGCTCAAGCTTCTCCACTCCTGTTAAAGTGAGACTCCGTTCTGACCCACAGAACAACGTCCAGATAAGAAGGGAGTTTAGTCTCCATGTCCATTTTCTCCTTGGCACCTTTGCCAAGATTGCCAACAAGTTGGTGAATTACTATCAATAGCAGCAATGTATTTTCTGATGGGGACAGCAGACTTCTGGGAATTGGATTGTGACCAAACTCATTTCCCTGTAGCAGGCAGTAACCGTGGATGGTCACAACTGACCCAAATGCTAGAGATCTGGAAATGAAAGGCTTCATATCCTGTTACCACTCCAATCCTCCAACCTTGAGTCCTATCAGATTATGACCACTCTCACCTGTGAAACAATCCTTATTGGTTTAACCAGTGTTTAAACCAGCCAGAACTTTAAACAAAAACAAATAAAAAACCCACATGCATCTTAGCTTTTCAACTGTCCAGTTTGCTCTGGTGTCCAGTGGAGCTGAGCTCTCTCACTTGTCCTGGGGCACATGAATATGGTATTTTTCCTGCTTAATTACTAAAATGGTATTTGACTTTTTTTGGTGACTTAATATCAGAAGTGGTGTAATAGTTAAAAAAAAAAAAAAGTAAGTAAGCTCCTAAACTAAAATCCATATTCCCCAAATGAGAAGTGGGTAAACTCAATTTACCCAAGTTTATCTTTGATTACACTAGTGGCTATCAGAATAACTTAATATTATGCTGCAGGCATGTTTCCTTTAAGAAAGGGCCCAATGCCTGTCACAGCCTTTGCTAAGCAGAGAAACCAAGTAGCCCTCTTTAGTGGGTGTGGTGCTGGCAGCCAAAGATAGGGCAGAATCTGATGGTCTGATATCAGAATGCCAGGGATCTGCCAATCACATGCAGCCTGGTAAAGCAACATGCTACCCCACCTCCCACCAGGCACCAGGGGAATTGTGGATTGTCTGAACATCTGTTCCCGAGGAGCTGGCTTACCTTCATCAGTAAAGCCTAACAATGCCTTGTCACATCAGAATAAATTACACAACAGAATTATTAAGGCTTTGGGTTTGTTTTAATTCAAGTGAAATACACTTGCTCAGAGTCAGTTTTGATTTACTGCTAAAATAGTTTTAACTAGAGAGATCAACAATTTTGGGATGCTCTGTGTACTTTTACAGAGAGATTTAGGAGAGGAATGCATGAGGCGAGTTGAGTGTGGTACCTTTGGAACCGTCTAAAAATCTCCAGGCTCACTGGAACAGAATAAATTTAACAGATAAATGAAATGTTTTTACTGTTAGCATTATCTTCAGGTGATTAGGTGCTCCAGCATTTCAGCTACAAACTGCCTTTATCAGCTACCTTATGGGTGACTAAGAATAGAGAGACACTAAGCTGGAGACCTTCAACCCCCTAACACACTATATTCTATACAGGCTCTGTACAAGCACTGTTTGGTTAGGGAACTATTCACCCTTCTCCGTGCAGAGCAGTAAAGAATGGTTGTTGGGGGGCATTTGGACCTTATTTCAGTGATGTGAGGCTTATTACAAACTAATCAATTTCATCCAGCCCATTAGGCTGGACTAATGTTTAGATCTTGATTAATCATATGAAACAGAGGGGAGGAAAACAATCAAAGTGCTGTAAGATAGAAGTTATCAGTCACTTGGACTGTTTTTTTCCCATCCTATCTCCTCCCAACCCCAAACCAGAAAAACGCAGGAAACTATTGATGTTACCTATCTTAAGAACAGCACAGAATCCTTCTGTAAATCTTACAGATCATAATGCAATACATAGATTTGCATTTCAAACAGTTACTCAAAATTCAGTCAGGGTTTTGCAATTTAGTGGTTCTGTGTTATTCACTGTGCAAGCTCCTGGAAACAAGGGCCATACTGTTTCTATCTTGTACAGCACAGAGCACTTTACATCAGGTTGACAGTTGATATTTAGTGAATCTAGACTGTGGTTTAACTATGCACGGAACTTAGGATGCCACATTCTGCTCCACTGCTTAGATTTCAGCATGACAGTAGGACAGCTAAACTACTTGGCAAAGGGATATTTTCTCAATTATTTCTCTCAATTTCAGGAGTAGTTGCTTTCTTGTAGAGTTAAATCGTTTAAAAAGGCACTTGCATGGGGCATGGAGAAGACAATGTGAAGCAGCATTTAGGCAAACAGAACCATTGACTTTCCCTCTAGTATTGTGTTCCCTATGCCATTATTGCAGGTAACTGATTTGAACAGCCCTACTTCTGCAGACCAGCTTGAGCTTGTTATGAAGTAAAGGCCCTATTTTTAGGTCAGGGTTTGATTAGAGCCCAGAGAAAACAGCTGCAGTGTCATCATGCCTTCTTTGTGATATCAGTGTAGGATAAAGAAAGAGGAAGGGATGTTACAGATGCAACCTCTGTTTGAATCCAGATCCAAGCTTAGTCCAACCTTGAGGATGTTCAAATGTGAGGGGCTTGGCCCACTACAGAGATGAGGACGAGCTATACAAGAGCTAAGTATTAGTTTCAAGTGGCACATTATTCTCCTCCCCTCCCCCAAGTTATAGAATTCCGAACAAATATATTTGCTAAATAGGAGGAAATGGCTATGCTATGAAACATGAAACATTTAAGCATACATCTATTTTTTCAAGTAAAAGTTTGGAAAGGAAGATCGTCTGTTATATTTGTTACATCTTAGAGGGATCTAAAAATATGTTGAGATTTCCGATAAAGATACTGTGTGTTCACTAACCTCCTGACACTGGGAGTTAGTGAGTCTTGGCAGATATCCCCTTGCCTGCAAAGGGGTTCCCAGCAGCTGCTAGAAGCAAAAAGTGAACATATGTAGGAGCATGGTAAGGTACATTTGGGCACATGGTGAGGAAGAATGATTGAATTGGTTCCATTATAGACAAACTCACAACTGAAACATCTGCTGCAATAAGAAAATATATCAAGGAAATGAAAAGTAGCTGCAGAATCACTTGGAACTACTGAGATATTTGGAATTAAATTTAAAGCATTTCTGGCCATAAGATAATTTTAAAGTGCTCTAGGTTTGGTTGTTTTAAACATAAGGAAGCGCTTCTTCATACAACTTACAGTCAGCGTATGGACTTGCTGCTAGGGGATGTTGTGAAGGCCAAAAGTATAACTAGGTTCAAAATAGAAGGACAAGTTCATGGAGGAAAGGTCCACCATGCTCTCGAATGTGGCTAAACATCTGACTGCCAGAAGCTGAGACTGGATGACCAGGGCGGATCCCACAGTAATTGCCCTATTCTGTTAATTCCTCTGAAGTATCTGGCACTTGACACTGTTGGAGACAGGCTACTGGGCTAGATGGACCATTGGTTTGATCCATTATGGCCATTCTTACTTTCTTATGTAATGTTCACAGGCACAGAAGCTCACACTAAGGATACAATTTAACAATAGTTACAGAACCATCATCTTTTCCACATGTGCAGCTTTTTTTGGGAAAAAAGCAAACAAAAAACCCTCAAAACTTATTTTGGGCTGAAACATACACTGTTTGGTCTCAGCCCAAGCAATGTTTTGGCTGAGTGGGAGCAGATGAAAGATTTGAGGAAAATCTAGTCAGCTGTTTGAGTCAGAAAAGAGAAGAAACACCCTTTTTCCATTTAAAAAAATAGCTATGACTTACATTTTGTGCACTGATCATTCAAAACCAACTGTTAAAAAATTTTTTTTTTAAATAACCCCAATATTCATCAGGATATAAATTTTTTATTTTTTTTTAAACAAATGTGAAGGGAAAAGTTTCCCACAGCTTTGGTAGGTACAAAATATATTTTATATATATAGAAATTCAGCCAGGATTTTTTTTATTTTTTCCTGCTGAGCCTTATATTGATACCTACCTACCTACCCATCTTAATGCCAAACACAGAAATTCAACAGTGTAACTAATAAACAAACCTAGTAGGCCAGATCCTCAGCTGGGGTAAGTTCATAGGGCACTCTACTGAAGTTGAGGAAAGGTACACACTAAGCAATTTTTAAAAAAGTTATTAAACTTGACTGTTTCCAACCTCAGGAGTTGTATATTTAGATAAATGCAGCATCTTCCACACAAGAATGCTTTGGCCATGAAATCCAAATGATCCATGTGCCATTGTGACCTTCACTTGGGAATCTGTGCATAGACAGCTCCCAGCATTTTTTGATTAAGCTCTTGACTGGTTCTCACAATCAAATGGATAAATGTCTGTCTTAAATATTTAACAATGCAGAAAAATATGTCTGCAGCTGCTGAGCTCCAGATACTTAATATGTCCTTAGTAAACCCTATGTTAGTACATATTTCACATTCCACGTGGTGGCTAGACACTAATGGTAACTGTACAAACACTAGTGTTTCTGTTAGCATCCACACAGCTCAAAGATTGTGAAACAGTTTAAGTCAGCTCTGCACATTTGTCATTCTACAACACTCAAGAAGAATCCATTAGTGTGTATGCTACTTAATCAGACATGCAATTTTTCCAAGCATCTTGCATACCAGCTTATACCTGGTTTGCCAATTAGTACTGTGTGCAATAGGGTGGATAAATCAAACCACTTGAAAATGCTGAACTTAATCTAAAAGATCCATCAGAAGCGGCCACAGCACAGACTCCAATTTTTCTGATGGGCTTGTTTGAATTCACCACTCATGATCTGTTAGGTTAGGGAGTTTTGTTCTTTAGGCAAAGCAATAAGCTGGAGAACAAATCAGTCAGACCAAACTCATGTCAAACTGCTTTATTACATCTTAAATAACAGTACATTTTAATATAGTATCTATCTTGCATCCAGCTTTCTTGAAGTACACTGACTTTAAAATTAAATACAAAAAGGTGAAGAGGGATACAGGGTGCGGAGAAAGCTCTACAGAGTAGTTTCATGAAAGAGAGAGGGAATTCATCTTTTTTATGCCAAATCCAGGCCTAACGCACAATTACAGCACATTTTTGTACAGAATGTTGCAGAAAAACAGAATGGAGAAAGCCACTACTGCTGCTAGGGAGGCGCATTTCTGGATATAGTGAAGATAGGAGAATTTAAGAGAACAATCTGCTGTCCAAACGCTGCTGCTTTTAACATTTTATTTGAAAAGAAAGCCAGGAAAACCTGTTCATTACAAAAATGATTCTAATCAGATGCAAAGAACTCATTTTACAAGAGGAACTGGCTGTGAAGAATTAATTTATAAAGAAGATGGTCTGGGTTCCCCCACCCCCACCCCCAGAATCTTTGACAGCGATCGTTTGAACAGGCTGTTTCTTTAAAAACAAAACAAAACAAAACAAAAGAAAAAGAAAAAAGTGACTTCTCACGCTACTCCAAAAACGTGCATAGCTTTGTACTTGAAGTCTTCATAGATTTATGCACAGAGTAGCAACAATAAATGAATACAGCGGCAATGGTTACAGTTTTTAAACAGGTTATTTCTTTAAAGAAAAAAAACATCGAAGGACTTAGTTCAATATGCACTTTTTAGCATTTCTACAGCATGCGATTCTAAGAGTAAACCCACCCAATATGGCAAACAATCAAAAAAAATTTGTTTAACTTAGAAAGTTTAAGATCATTATTTTCAAAACATTGATTTGTACATCATTTCATACACAAAGAATTGACTTAATACCCAAGCGCAGGACAGGTCTCTTTTGAAAAACAGAGATTCCTGGTTGTTGAGACTATGGGGTAGTGTTAGGGTATATAAACTGCCCTTCCAAGTGGGGACAAAGAAAAAAAAAATTTTTAATCAGTGGGTTTGGGGGTGGGTGGGTGGGTAGGAATTGAGGATTTGCATTTGTTACCCCTAAAAGATGAAAGGTTTTTTAAACAAGCATTCAATACCATGTACAGCATGTGCTTGGTTACCTTACTTCTTAACATTATTCTATAGATGCCATGTTTTGTGCAACAATTATTTGTGATACTAGACAAAAATAAAAAAAAGTAGGGACTAAATTTACAGCATTAACAACCCCAGACACACTGGGCTAGGACTCCCTTGTTTTACTCAGTTATTGACCGTAAATAAATGTATTTAAAAAGGAAATGTGAAAAAAAAATTAAATCCTTCTACAAATGTGACTTGAAAATTTGAAACGGTGAGAGATAAAACAAAGTTCTCAACTTTAATTTGAAAACTACGGTGAAGTTAAGTTGGTTTCACAATTATGCTCAAGTTTACTTTCTGGTCATGCTTTTATGATAGTGTTTCTTTTTTAAATTCTCAAGACAAAAAATGGTCCCAAAAGGAATGCACAATTTCATTTGCTTACAACTACAGAAATTCTTCTTTGAAAAGTAATTGTGCTCTTCATTTCAGCAACAGGAGGCGGTAAAAGATCTTGCCCTTTGAAGTTTTGAGGAGAATGGGGGTCCAAGTTAGTATGGTTGGATTGGATATGCTATCATTTTAGTTTTCAACCGCTGGAAATGTCTTCCAGTCACGGTGGAGTCCGTCGCTTGTCTGACACACAAAAAGTTTTGTTAAAACTTACGTTTTGACACTAACATTAAGTTCTAAACTGGTTGAACTAACTTCTGTGTCTGGTATAACCGTTTATACTCCCACACCCTCTACTATATCATCCCACACTAACATTTACATCCATTATTTTTATTTCACCATTTTCAAAAGTTTTAATAATATTTATCAGCCCAGATGTGAAAGCCATTCACCCACCCCTTACCATGATAATGAAAAAAGTCAATGATACTTATAAAAAAGTTACTTCCCCTAGGCAGTAGAATTTTATAAGGCTGAATTAAACTGTAAGAAGTTAATCTTATTTCTAGTGGTTTTACTTTTCTAAACTGAACTGGAAATTTATAGCATAAAAACAGTTGCAATGTACATTTGAAATTACAAAAAATAATGAGATTATAAGGTAATTAAGAATGTTTTTCCCCACCCCGCCCAAATACCTACAGACTTCAGTTCCAGATCTTGAGGAAGCTATCCCATGATCCTGTTGCTACTGCCATACCATCGTCAGTCACACCTAAGCAACTGACACGGTTATCGTGGCCAGCAAGGACACCTAGTAATTAAACAAAATACACATGCATATTACGGAGTCTCGATGAATACATACTTCATTACAAGCAATGCAATGATATGGGCTCGTGTGTTTGTATTGGATACTCTAGTGATCAGAAGACTGGAACATTAACTTGGTTTAATATTTACACAAGTCTGATTTTGATAGTTTTCTTTACCTCCAGCTTTTGGCACTATTCCCTTGGAAATGACTGAACTAGTCAGTGAGGGACTCCCAGATGCAGAATATGACAACATGAAGTGTGTTAGCCACAAGATTTTCACTTGATAGGAATAATCTTCAATAATCATAAGTCAATTACAAAGTCATCACCAGCTTATCAAAATACTTCTGACAGCACACCCCAAGCAATTTTGAATTCTATATTTATTAGTGCATTGCTGCTAAATTCAATTACTTCCCCTTCTACAGTACTATAGGCCAATTCATCTTGTAAAAAACCCTAGACTATAAAAAAAACGCCGAGTTAGGCTGGATCATTTTAAACACATTTAATCTTGCTTGAGCCCTAGACCTCCTCTTAGGCTTACAAGCACACATATTATGAAAAGGCAAACAAAGACTGGCCACCTACCTTCATTAGATTTGCTTGCCACTATGGAAGATGCTTCCATTCAACCAATGTGTCATTTTGAGAAATTAGACTCAGATTAAGGTCAGAAGGGACCATTATGATCGTCTAGTCTGACCGCCTGAACAATGCAGGCCACAGAATCTCACCCATCCACTCCTGTAATAAACCTCTAATGTATGTCTGAGCTACTGAAGTCCTCAAATCATGGTTTAAAGACTTCAAGGTGCAGAGAATCCTCCAGCAAGTGACCCATGCCCCACGCTGCAGTGTAAGGCGAAAAAACCCTCAGGGCCTCTGCCAATCTGCCCTGGAGGAAAATTCCTTCCTGCCCCCAAATATGGGGATCAGCTAAACCCTGAGCATGTGGGCAAGACTCACCAGCCAGACACCCAGGAAAGAATTCTCTGTAGTAACTCAAATCCCACCCCATCTAACATCCCATCACAGGCCACTGGGCATATTTACCACTAATAGTCAAAGATCAATTAATTGCCAAAATTAGGCTATCCTATCATACCACCCCTTCCATAAAGTTATCAAGCTTAGTCTTGAAGCCAGACATGTCTTTTGCCCCCACTGCTCCCCTTCGAAGGCTGTTCCGGAGCTTCACTCCTGACGGTTAGTAATCTTCATCTAATTTCAAGTCTAAACTTCCTGATGGCCAGTTTATATCTATTTGTTCTTGTGTCCAGATTGGTACTGAGCTTAAATAATTCCTCTCCCCCCATGGTATTTATCCCTCTGATATATCTATAGCGAGCAACTGTATCTCCCCTCAGCCTTCTTTTGGTTAGGCTAAACAAGCCAAGCTCTTTGAGTCTCCTTTCATAAGACAGGTTTTCCATTCCTCGGATCATCCTAGTAGCCCTTCTCTGTACCTGTTCCAGTTTGAATTCATCCTTCTTAAACATGGGAGACCAGAACTGCACACAGTATTCCAGATGATGTCTCACCAGTGACTTGTATAAATGGTACTAACACCTCCTTATCTCTACTGGAAATACCTCGCCTGATGCATCTCAAGACCACATTAGCTTTTTTTACCACCATATCACATTGGCAGCTCATAGTCATCCTGTGATCAACCAATACTCCGAGGGCCTTCTCCTCCTGTTACTTCCAACTGATGAGTCCCCAGCTTATAACAAAAATTCTTGTTATTAATCCCTAAATGCATGACCTTGCACTTTTCACTATTAAATTTCATCCTGTTACTATTACTCCAGTTTACAAGGTCTTCCTGTATGATATTCCGGTCTTACTTTGGGTCATCTGCAAACTTTATTAGCACACTCCCACTTTGTGTGTCAGTAATAAAAAGATTAAATAAGATTCGTCCGAAAACCGATCCCTGAGGAACTCCACTAGTAACCTCCTTCCAGCCTGACAGTTCACCTTTCAGTATGACCCGTTGTAGTCTCCCCTTTAACCAGTTCCTTTTCCACCTTTCAATTTTCATATTGATCCCCATCTTTTCCAATTTAAGTAATAATTCCCTATGTGGAACTGTATCAAATGCCTTACTGAAATGGAGGTAAATTAGATCCACTGCATTTCCTTTGTCTAAAAAATCTGTTACCTTCTCAAAGAAGGAGATCAGGTTGGTTTAGCATGATCTACCTTTTGTAAAACCATGTTGTATTTTGTCCCAATTACCATTGACTTCAATGTCCTTAACTACATTCTCCTTCAAAAAAATTTCTAAGACCATGCATATTACAGATGTCAAACTAACAGGCCTGTAGTTACCGGACGGATCACATTTTTTCCTTTCTTAAAAATAGGAACTATGTTAGCAATTCTCCAGTCATATGGTAAAACCCCTGAGTTTACAGATTCATTAAAAATTCTTGCTAATGGGCTTGCAATTTCATGTGCCAGTTCCTTTAATATTCTTGGATGAAGATTCTTGGATGAAGTTTAGTCCCATTAAGCTGTTCGAGTTTGGCTTCTACCTCGGATGTGGTAATATCTACCTCCATATCCTCATTCCCATTTGTCATCCTGCCCTTATCCCTAAGTTCCTCATTAGCCTCATTAAAGACTGAGGCAAAGTATTTGTTTAGATATTGGGCCATGCCTAGATTATCCTTAACTGCCACTCCATCCTCAGTGTTTAGCTGTCCCACTTCTTTTTTTGTTTTCTTCTTATTTATACAGCTATAGAACCTTTTATTATTGGTTTTAATTCCCTTTGCAAGGTCCAACTCTACATGGCTTTTGGCCTTTCTCACTTTATCCTTACATGTTCTGACCTCAATAAGGTAGCTTTCCCTTGCTGATCCCTCCCATCTTCCACTCTTTGTAGGCTCTCTGCTTTTTCCTAATCACCTCTCTGAGATGCTTGCTCATCCAGCTTGGTCTATAACTCCTGCCTATGAATTTTTTCCCCCTTTCTTGGGATGCAGGCTTCTGATAGTTTCTGCAACTTTGACCTGAAGTAATTCCAGGCCTCCTCCACCTTTAGATCCACAAGTTCTTCAGTCCAATCCACTTCCCTAACTAATTTCCTTAATTTTTTTAAGTTAGCCCTTTTGAAATCGAACTCCTAGTCACAGATCTATTTTTGTTTATCTTTCCATTTAGTTTGAACTGAATTAGCTCATTGCTCGAACCAAGGTTTTCCCCTACAACCATTTCTTCTATGAGGTCGTCACTACTCACCAAAACCAATTCTAAAATGGCATCCCCTCTTGCTGGTTCAGCAACTACTTGTTGAAGGAATCCATCAGCTATCACATCCAGGAAAATCTGAGCCCTATTATTATTATTACTAGCACTTGTCCTCCAGTCTATATCTGGGAAGTTGAAGTCTCCCATGATCACACAATTCCAATTAGTATTTACTTCATTAAAAACATTAAAGAGGTCTCTATCCATATCCAAATCAAATCCCAGTGGTCTATAGCCACCTCAAGCACTATCCCAGGGGAAGCGGTAGTAGCTTTCTTTCCCAATGTGATTTTTGCCCAGACAGACTCTGTCTTATCCATTCCATCACTTCTTATTTCTTACTTCTTATTCAATTGAATTGTGAGAGATTGAAAGAGACACTTACACTTTAAAAAAAAGAAAATTAAGGGAGCTGGTATGACTTTTTATATGTGCATTTAAAGGAAAGAAGGTAAAAAGCACCTATATTCAAGTCTTGCTAAGCCCATTACATGATCAAAATCCTGACCTGGAGAAGTTTTAATGATGAAATGACTTAATCAGCCTCTCTTTGCATCAGTAACATTGTTAACATGACTCCGCGCATTCATGCTGTTAAGAATGTTTTCCCATCTAGTTCGCAGTTGTGACATGTTTAAAAGAAATTCTAAAACATGTACTAGCACTAAATTAAGTTTCCAAATATTGACTTGGTCATCCAAAGTTTACTTGAGCAATCAGAATTTGCTTAACTTACTGTACATAATATGTAAAAATATGTTGGGTAGTACTGCTGATCTCCACATTAAAACTGTAGAAGTACCAGAGTCTCTCCCATTTGAATCAGTGGGCTTCTTAATGCAATGAATTTGGCACTTCTGCAGCAGCAGACACACGATCAATGTACAAGTGGTTAATAGCATCTTTAAAAATTCATAGTGCCATATAGGAAGCCTGCTGTCACAGCTGATGAAATGGCTCCAGAACTATTCTATTGTAGAAGTAGTATGGCTACCATCATGATTGTTAGAGCGTCCAGAAGTAAGATGTCTTGCAACTGGGAAAAGTGAAAGGAAAGAGATCCAATATTGTGCATAAACTCTGGATATAAGAGGTAACACCAGTACCAGAAGTCAGGGAACTGATAGACTCAAACACCAGAAGTGTATAAAACTGAGATTATAGTGGTGAGATTTAGTGTAGCAGAACCCCAAGCAAAGTACCTGAGGAAGCAGAGTGCTTGAGCAGTTAATTTGTGACTGATGAGTCAATGCATGTTAGGATTCTAACAACTGATTATTAACACGTGACTTCACACATCTGCAGACTGTCCTCCCTTCCTCCTTATTAAGTATTGCTGCTAACCACACTGGTGATCCCTTTTCCCATTCAACATCCCTCTGCGGTGAGGTTTATGCAGGGATCCAATAGGATTTCTGGGAGAGTGGGAGACAGATCAGTTGTAGCGGTGCATCTATTTTCACTCCCTCCCTTCCGCTTTCCCTGCAGGAGGGACATGCAAAAGTCACTGCCTCTTATCACCCAAAAAACAACCCCAACAAACCAGGAAACTGCAGAATCCAGGATTCCCTAGATAAACACTACCCTAATGAAACAGATTTGTAATGAGGCAAGGTAATTTATTCTGTAGCAACTGAAAATTAGTTTTTCCTACTTAAAAATCAACCAAAAGTACAACCTAGTGCATTAGTAAACAGGCACTGAAGACAAATCACACTGCATTAGTATAGTATAAAATCAAAGCAGGAAATGGAACTAGTATTAGTCATTTCAACAGGCCAGCAAGGTCATCACTTCCTCCTAATCAGCTTCAAAAGTAAAAAATTGTCACCAGGGACCAAATATAGTTTTCCCCAACAGAAAAACTATAAAGTGTAATAATATGTCAGCAAGAGTTCCCTAATCTGCTTGGATCACCCACCTAATAGTTTATCAAAGAATTATTGTAGTGTTGGTCCCAACATTACCAGGGAGTTACAAAATTTACAAACTGAAATCCTGCAGATAATCCAAAAGCAACAAGCAACACCTTATATTCATCTGCTCAATGGATTCTCTGGTGGAACAGCAAGTTATTTTATTTCTATAGCACTTGATTTAAAGCCAGTAGTAAGGAAGATAGCCAGAGAATTTTCCTTTCATAAATGTTATCAATATATGCAATTTCAGACTACCAATTTGTTTTCATTTGCACGTCTATTTCTGGCCTCAAGTATCAAGATTACAGATTTCTGCTCTAAATAACCACTGTGGGAAAACCTTGAATAAGGTGCATTTGGATAGCATAACCATGTTGAACATATTTTTCAAATAAGTGTCTGGTACAATTAAAATCATAAACAGCACTGAAAAGTGAAGTAACCTGCTCTACACATCAGATGAACTCTGAGCTACTACAGTGCCAATTTCTGCACTGCACTGACAGAAGGTACCAGATTTGTTGGAAAAGGGCAGGGGAAGCATGCAAGCCATGGGAGCACTGCTTTTAGACTACAGTGAAGGGACTAACGTCACATAGAAAGTCTCTGTTTCTGGTGTCTTCTCTATTCTGAGCACAGCCTCCCCCTCAGCAGTGATCAGGTTTGTACCAATTTTTGTTTATTACGTTCCTCCAGACGCTAAACAGAACCTAGTTTTTTAGCCTTGTGCTAGTTCCAAGAATTAGAAATACTTTCTCCATTAATATATCTAGTTCCTCTTCTTTACATTCTATAATCATAAGCAGAAACTTTGTGGTCATTTATGATAATTTGTACTTTCCCTGTTCTAATATCATTAGTTTATATTTTAGGAACTGATAGTATCTATACTAGCTGGGTTGGTAAATTCAATACCCATCTCCTCCCATTAATTATACTCCTAAATAAAGTTACATAACCGCTTTTCCTTTTTCTCTTGTTATAAATTTTATAAATACTGCCACAAATGCACCCCTCTGCCATATACATTGGCCAAACCGGACACACTCTACACAAAAGAATAAATGGACACAAATCTGACATCAGGAATCATAACATTCAAAAACCAGTGGGAGAACACTTCAACCTCTCTAACCACTCAGTGACAGACTTGAAGGTGGCAATTTTGCAACAAAGAAACTTCAAAAACAGACTCCAAAGAGAGACTGCTGAACTTGAATTAATATGCAAATTAGCTACAATTAACTTAGGTTTAAACAGAGACTGGGAATGGATGGGTCATTACACTAATTGAATCTATTTCCCCATGTTAAGTTCTCCTCACACCTTCTATGGGTCATCTCGATTATCACTTCAAAGGGTTTTTTTTTCTCCTGCTGATGATAGCTCATCTCAGTTGACTGGCCTCTTACAGTTGGCATGGCTACTTCCACCTTTGTTCTCTGTATGTATAAATATCTTCTGTGTGTTCCATTCTATGCATCCGAAGAAGTGGGGTGTAGCCCATGAAAGCTTATGCTCAAATAAATTTGTTAGTCTCTAAGGTGCCACAAGTATTCCTGTTCTTTTTGCATTATCCAGCTACGCCTTAGAGATAATGTATCATGTTAGTGAGATTGATACTGATACCCATACTGAGATAAGGTGACAATAGCATAAGACCCTTCCCCCCTTTGACAGTTTCTTCTTCCAAAACATGCAAAGTCACACTTCATATTAAATACACAAATAAGGCAGCTTTAGAAAATGTGGAAGATGAGGTAATAAAGGGTGAGTTTTTAAGAAGTACTATCCAGAACTGTTTGCTATGTGAAGAATTTTGAGGTAATAAATCAGTGGCTACAAATCTCTGCTTAACAGTTACACTACCTAAAAATCAGTGCAAATTCTCAGAGGAATACTAAACAGCTTCAAGCACTGCAGTGCAGCATAGCCTGAATTGTTTCAGTGAAATACTAATGCCAATTATCTTCATATAAATATTACACGGTTGTAGACCCTCCATACATGAAGTGATTAATAGTAGGTGTTTCATAAAGTGTCAAATACTTTTAAACAATCCAAGTGTAAAATAAGCTCTTTGAAGGTAAAAATATATTTAATTTCCCCAGATGTCATTCTTTTACTGAGTTCTGTTTGTAGAGGGTAGCTTTCTGTTCTCAGAAACCCCATATTCTTCACTAACATTTACAAATCTACAGCATGTTGACAACACAGGTAAAATACCTTCACCTAGGATGATCTCACAGCAGACCACATCATTGAGTTAATTACAGCAGGCTAACAGCACTGTGCTAACGTTTGATAAAGGACTGTCAATAGGTCACCCCTTTAGGTGCAGTTGATAGTATTTAAAACCTAATGCACAAACTATTTACCTGCTCTATCAGCTTTCAGCGTGTCCCAGACATTGCAATTAAAGTCATCATAACCAGCTAAGAGGAGACGTCCGCTTTTGGAGAATGCTACAGAGGTGATTCCGCAGATAATGTTGTCATGTGAATAAACCATAAGCTCCTGGTCAGCACGAAGATCAAAGAGCCTGCATGTGGCATCATCTGAGCCTGTGGCAAACGCATTGCCATTTGGGAAGAACTTTAAAACAAAACAAAGATATTATAGTATAAGATAATTTGTGTTTTGCAGCTTTTGGGAACAGGGCTTTTTCCATTTGGACAACTACTATGAAATCTTAGATAGTACAAAACATGCTAGACCATTTTCATTTGGTACTTTGGAGTACTCATGCAGGCCAGTTGTCATATGCCCAGAATTGAGAGCTAGGAACTAAAGATCTACTCCTAGCTTGGTTTGACTCCCTTTGTGTTCTTTGCCACATCCCTTTGCCCGTTTGTTTCCCTATCTGTACAGAGGAGCTAAAAGTACCTTATCTCCATCACACGGCACTAATGTTTTTAAAGCCTTCTGAAGATGAAATAAGTATTACTATAAAAAAAAACTTTAGTAACATACTATTTAAGCACCTAACAAATTGTCATTTACTGCAATAAATTTTATGCAATACAACAAATTGAATGTAGTTTTGTCAACTGTGGAAAACACTTTGTTTTGGAA
The DNA here is from genome assembly GCF_020497125.1 of Mauremys mutica. Lineage (NCBI taxonomy): Eukaryota > Metazoa > Chordata > Testudines > Geoemydidae > Mauremys > Mauremys mutica. Next base: position 6,311,647 of record NC_059092.1, on the reverse strand, counting down.
AAACTATGCTGTAATATTCCAGGATAATATTAAATAATATTGTTATTTAATATTATTAGGATAATAATGTTAAATTCTAACAGCTGACTGCAGAGTATATATCATGAACTTAAATCCCATCCCTCCAATTCAGAGTTCATACGCACACAGATGGCATTGATGTCTGACTCGTGGCCAGTGAATGTTTGCCGACACATTCCTTCTCTAACATCCCACAGTTTGGCAGAGGCATCACAGGCACCAGAAACAAAACACCTGGCATCAGGAGCCAGGGACAAACTCATGACATCCCCGGTGTGTCCAGTAAATGTGGTCGTCTGCTGGCCAGTTTCAATATCCCAAAGGGCGCTTGACGGAAGGGGGAAGCGGGGGTGGGGGGAGATAAAATGACAAAAATTAGAATAATCAAATAAAATTGATTTTTTAAAACAAGTCTCACAGTACATTACTAGAAGTTCAGACAGGGCTGGTTAGCCCCGACTTGGCTGGTTTGTCACTTGTTTTCTTTGGTTTAATTTTTGTATTTAAGATAAAAAGGGAAAAATTAATCCCAAAGTATATGGGAAGATGATGCTCTTCTTTGAGACATTTTGGTATATCATATGCAAGCTCTCAGTCTTTGCCTTAAAAAGGCACCAGTACTTTCAGATGGAGCCACATATTATTTCTGGTTACAGAGGATCAGCTTCTTGGCTGGGTTACCAGCAATATAAAGTGAGCAAAGTGACTAATGTTCAACATTGTTGATACATGGAGTTCTGTAACATGGCAGCGTTCTAACACTAGTGTAGAGCTGTTTTAGAGTAGCACCCACTATCGTGCTATAGTTAAGGTTGAGTCAGTGTTTCCATTCATTTTAAAAAGCGGCTTTTTGAGGGTGTATAATTCAGCCAGAATAATTCACTGTTGCCTCATGGCTGTCAGTGCCCACACTTTTCCATTGACAGCAAGATCACCACAGTGACAATCATAGGGTATAAAAAGGGGATGAAATACTGACTGCATCATCCACAAAAGCAGCAGACTTTCCAGAGATATTTAGAAGAAAGCATTTAACTTGTCTGTTCTCTTTCCCAGTAGGTGAGCACAATGGAGATTAAGCTTTGGCTTAGAGCCAGTGCAGAAGCTAATTTTGTGTTTTGGGGTTCCCTGGCTATGTAAACCATACATTCAGTAATTAATTCTGTATCAGCCTTCACTAGTCAGTTCCAACTATGATATGAAATTTTGCTTAGTGTTCCAGCCCTAATCCATTTGCATCTAGAAAACATCACGCCTTCCATGTTGGTCTCCTCTTTAGTTCCCCATTCTAGGAAAGTGCAGGCTTAGAGGAAGGCGACTACTGGCTTCCTCCTTCCATAAGTGAAGGGAACCATTAGCACAAAAGCAGAAGTTTTTTCTTAATAGAACCAGCTTTCATTATGAACCACTTGTGTTCCAGAAATGCATATGCAGAAAGAACAAGACACAAAGGAATCCCTTGCCAGTGGCTAGGCCATAAGAGAAGGACAGAATTTGTGTACTCAACACCCTACCTGAACTTTGAAAAATTATTACATGCAACAGTCAAAACTGCTAAAGCTATATAACCTTGTACAAAGAGTATCACTTTAGCAATTCTTGGTGTATTTAAAAAGGATCATTCATGTACAATCAACATCCATCTTAAACAGCCACTCAAAAAGGCCATTTAATAGGAGGGTCCTTACGGGACCAACAAAACAGCAGTGAATGTCTTAGGCCTGGTCTACACTGGGGGATGGGGGGTGTCGATGTAAGATATGCAACTTCAGCTATGGGAATACCGTAGCTGAAGTCGAAGTATCTTATTCCGACTTACCTCCCGTCCTCATCGCGCGGGATCGACGTCCGCAGCTCCCCCGCCGACTCCGCTACCTGCTCCGGTGGAGTTCCGGAGTCAACGGGGAGCGCGTTCGGGGATCGATATATCACGTCTAGATGAGACAATTTATTGATCCCGATAAATCGATCGCTACCCGCCGATACAGCGGGTAGTCTGGACAAACCCTCAGGAAGACTTCAAAATAATCACCTCAAGTACTGCTGCCTAGTGGATGTACTACTATTTTCCCTTTAAGATTTATTCATTCAACATGTGAATTTTTTGGTTTACATTTAATATTTTGGTAAAATGAATATTTATTGGTTAAGCAGGTATTTAAACAGGCTGCACTACAAGCAGCACAGAAATGCTGTGCAAGTCGAGAAACAGAGCTAACTTTGGGGGAATCTAACATTACCTTTCCAGTTCTGGTGGATTAAAATTAAATCCATCTTAAGTAACAATTCAGTGTAAGAACAGAACACAGACTGAATTTGCTGAATATCCTGAGTCTTGTTAAGCCTTATTCTATAGATCTGTAACCTAAAGGCGCTTTTTCTTTTGTTGGTTATGGCAGAAGAGCTAAAACTACATAAAAAGTATAGCCCACAAAAACAAGATTTCTTTGCTAGTAAGACTAGAGCAGGGGTTCTCAAACTGGGGGTCAGGACCCCTCAGGGGGTCACGAGGTTATTACATGGAGGGTCGTGAGCTGTCAACCTCCACCCCAAATCCCCTTTGCCTCCAGCATTTATAATGGTGTTAAATATATAAAAAAGTGTTTTTAATTTATTGGGGGGGGGGTGAGTCACGATCAGAGACTTGCTTTGTGAAAGGGGTCACCAGTAAAAAAGTTTGAGAGCCACTGGACTAGAGCATAACAATCTCTAGAAGCAAATGCTCTACAGATGACTACTTAAGTGTTTTAGCTGATCTCTGAAAATGGACTATGGAGTATACAAATTACAACAGAACATTATGTTTATATTAAGTCAGTGGATCACAAAATAAGAATATTTTTCAAAGACTGATAAATTTTTAGTTTTGGAATTAATGTTCTGTTAAATGTTCAGTGATATTCCTTTAAAATTCACTTCTGCTAACTTTTTAAAAAGACTTTCTGAAAGCTATTCAGATTGAAACAACCAATCAGTAACAGAGTGCAAAAAAAGTGCAAAATGTTAGAGGTTTATTAAATGGCACTGGCATAAAATCAACTGTAAAACATGCACTAATTGTGACTCTTTACTGCCTGTATACATCAAGTTCACTCCCCAATAATTTGATAATGGATTTTTAAAAAGTATACAAGACAATTAAACAGACATTACCATTCGAGGGGGGGGGGGCTATTTCCTCTGATCAGACACTGTTCATAACTAACTGTTGCTACAAGAGACTTGTTTAAAGCTATAGCTCCAGAATGTGTCAAAATCCATATTTTTGAAACTAATTCTTTCTTCAGTGAGCCATAATTGCTCTGGATGAGCTCTTATAGACCATGTGTATAGAGTTTTACATTTTAAAAATATTGCCTTCTTTTTATTAGAGATGTTAATAAAAAATATCAATGATGGAAATTACTTAGCCCATGGAGTCTGTCAAGTACCTAAATGGTAAGAAAAGCCATGGTCTGACAAATGCAAAGGAAAAAATTCAAAGTCTGGCTTTTCACACACCTAATGCATTTTATTTAAAAAGGGGATATTCAAAACATAGTTTGTAAAGTTTAACAGCAGTATTTCCATTTGTGTGTTATTTACTCTAAATTGCATGCCATTAGAGGTTTTTATCCATGTGTCCTATGAGAATTCTATACCAAAGATTGCTTACATAGGATTCATACAGCACTTTAGCACTATTGCTATTACTAAGTGTTATGACAAGTTCCCCCCTAATATATTATCTGTATTTTTGAATATGCAACCATTAATACAAACGTTACAATTCGACTGCTTACCAAGTGGTGTCTCCAGAGCTCGTAACAATTTGATTATCATCCAGGAAACGGCAGCACGACAAGTAACCTGCAAAAAGTAACACATGGCTGAACAATTCTTATCTACTTTTCAGATTGAGTTGGTCATGTAGTGAAGCCTCCTCTCCTGCACATACTGGGCATGTCTACACTGCAGTCAGAGATGTGACTGCAGCACATATAGACATAACTCAGATAGCTTTAATCTAGCTAGATAAAATAGCTCTCGAACTGCAGCAGCCTGGGATAAGCTGCCCAAGACCATAACCTGGGCCCCAGGGGGGCTCGTATATAGCTTTTACTACTGTGGCTTCATTGACCCCGGTACATGGCTAACTAGAGTATGTCTAACACATGCTGCAGTCATACCTTTGACTGCAGTGTAGATACACTCAGACAGGAACCATTAGGAATAGTCAGAAATTCCACAAGTAGTACTGATCAGAGTAATTGGTTAAGGACCACTTTAATTTACAGACTGAATCTTACAGCAATTTAATGTTTGCTGATCTGCTTATCCAAGCAAAGAGTAAAACAACACTAGAAAACACAAAAAGTTCATTTGGTTGTTAAAGAAAAAAAAGAGAGACCTAAACGAACAGATGATACTCTTTCACATAAGACTAGGGTTGAAAATTCTCATAGTTCTTATTTGGGACAACCTGGGCTGTGAGTATCACAAGGATTCACAGTCCAAGCAGAAGAGAGTGTGAGAAGAGATCTATCTTGTACCAAGACAGCATAAAGAGAGGAAACTGGTGGCCTTATACACAAGGGTAACGAGTCCTCATGACATTACTTGGATCAATCTAACTCTTCTCTAGGGGAAGCTGCTCTCTTTGGGACTAGAAGAGCCCCAGCAGAAAAAGGGAGAGCACTCCCTGAGGCATGCAAGGGTGGCCCCTCCTCCAAAGGCTTTACCCATTCATTAACCAGCTAGAGGAGGAAGGGAGCTGACTCATCCCTTGCTCTCCCTTTTCATTAATTAATTCCCTTTTCATTCATTAATCCTAGCTCAAACAATGGGGAGCCTCTTTTTGCTTTATTTCAGCAGCTCTCTACTATCTGCATGTGGCTTAGGGACACAACCTTTGGGAGAAAGGCTGGATGAGGCCTAAGCTGCACCTTGTCCTTATAAAAATAATGGTATAAGGGGGATGGGAAGTTAGGGCTTTAAGCTCCAAAAGTCTCCTTGCTGATGTAATGGTGACTAGGAAGGCCACCTTCCATGAAAAGTAGAGCAATGAACAAGTCACCAGGGATCCCATTAGTCTGGAGAGGACCAGGTTGAGATTCCATGCCGGGACTGGTTGCTTAACCTGCAGGTATAGCCTATCCAGACCTTTCAGGTAAAAACTGACCATCAGATTGGCAAAGACTGAATGGCCAGCCGCTCCCAGGTGGAAGGCCAAAATGGCTTCCAGGTGGACATTGAGCACTGATACAGAAAGGCCCTGCTGTTTTAAGTGCAGTAGGTAATCTAAGTAGAGCAGTATGGGCGCCTGCATCGGGAAAGCGCAACCCTGAGAACACCAAATTGCAAACCTTTTCCACTTGGCCAGGTAGGTGGTCCCAGTGGAAGGTTTCCTGCTGCCCTGCAGGACCTCCCTAACGGGCTCAGAACACATCAGCTCCATCGGGTTTAGCCACGAAGCTTTCAAGCGGTGAGGTGAAGAGACTCGAGATTGGGATGAAGACGATGACCATGGTCTTGGGTGATCAGGTCCGGAAGCAGGGGCAACGAGATTGGAGCATCCACAGACAGCTCCAGGAGTGTGATATACCAGTGCTGGAGAGGCCAGGCTGGTGCTACCAGTATTACTGCAGCCTTGTCCCTGCAGATCTTGAGCAGAATGTTATGGACAAGCAGAAATGGTGGGAACGCATACAACAGCTAGTCCATCCAGAGGCGGAGGAGGAACGCATCTGTGAGGGAGACCGGACTGTGATACTAGAAGGAACAGAACTGAGGGCATTTTCTGTTGCTTTTCATGGCAAACAGGTTGATTTGGGAAACTCTCTACCTCTGGAAAATGTTGTGTACTACATCCAGTTGGATAGACCACTCGTGATTGTGGAAGGATCTGCTGAGATAGTCCACCAACTTGTTCTGGGAACCTGGGAGATAGAATTCTTCCAGATGAATAGAGTGGGCTATGCAGAAGTCCCACAGCTTGAGGGCTTCCTGACATAGGGGAGAGGAACAAACTCCACCCTGCTTGTTTATATAAAACATCACAGTTGGGTTGTCCATCAACACCCCTGTGCACTTCCCTTGCAAGTGGGCCTGGAAGATCTGGCATGCCAGGCGGACTGCTCTCAGCTCCTTGACATTGATGTAGAGTGAGAGCTTGTTTTGCAACCAGAGACCTTGGGCTTGAAGGTCTCCCAGATGAGCACCCCACCCCAGCGCTGACGCACCTGTCACTAGGGCATGGAGGGCTGGGGCTTGGCGAAGAGGACTCCCTTGCATCCCTCCTGTGGCTTGAGCACCAGTGGATAGAGTCAAGAACTGGCGCCGGGAGGGTGAACACCTTGTCCAGACTGTTGTGCCCTGGCCGATAGGCTGATGCCAGCCAGGCTTGAGCCTCAGCCTGGTGTGCTGTACCACATATGTACATGCTGCCATGTGGCCGAGGAGCTTCAAGCAATTCCTTGCTGTGGTGGTGGGGTACCGCTTGAAGCTTTGCATAATTTCTGTCATTGTCCGAAACTGAGCCTCCGGCAGGGATACCCTGACCTGAGTCCAGCATTGCTCCGATAAACTCTATTCTCAGCATCGGGGATAGAGTTGATTTGCATTTGTTGAGCATAAGACCCAGTCTGTCGAAGATGGATCTTATGAAGGTGACCTGGCACTCCACTTGGTCCCTGGACCATCCTCTGAGCAGCCAATCGGCAAGGTACAGGAATACCGGTACCTGCCTTTGGCATTTGGGGCAGAGGGATAGCTCAGTGGTTTGAGCATTGGCCTGCTAAACCCAGGGTTGTGAGTTCAATCCTTGAGGGGGCCACTTAGGGATCGGGGCAAAAAAATTGGTCCTGCTAGTGAAGGCAGGGGACTGGACTCAATGACCTTTCAAGGTCCCTTTCAGTTCTAGGAGATTGGTATATCTCCAATTATTATCTTTTATCTTATCAGCTACGACTGACATACATTTGGTAAATACTTGTGAGGCTGCTGACAGGCCAAAGGGGAGGACTGTAAATTGGTAATGGTTGCAGTTGACCACGAACCTGAGGAAGCCTTCTGACAACTGTGCACACGAGGCACACACACCTAATTGGAATCAACATGAGCAAGCACTCAAAGAACTGTTTTTGCAGATGCTGCGGGTCTTACTGATCACTTGTTTTGGGGTCAGGAAGAAATGTTTTTCTTCCCGTTGTGGTCAAATGAGCATAGGCCTGGGGGATTTTTTCACCTTCCTCAGAGCATACTCCATGCATGGTCAGGTTAAACAGGAAGATGATTTAGTTAATTCATGATAGTACTTGGCAGAGATGTTAGTTTGTTGCAACTTTCAGCCAGTTTCCAATGCAGTTAGAAGGCTAAAAGGAATGGCTCCCAGAAGTCAAAGGCCTGGGATTTTGCTGAGGGGCCTTGTGCTCACGGGATAGGGGGAGACCTATGGCCTTTGTGGAGTAAGGTCCCCCCTTTTAGTCCGATCTGTACCCTTCACAAGGGGTGATGGTTAGATTCAGAAGAGCAAGCTGAGTCCTAGGGGTAGGCTGAGGAAAGTCTACCTTGAGTTCAGGATTATATGGGAGGAGCCCTGTAACCTCTGCATTGGAACCATTTAAAATACAGGTGACTAGGAAGGTAGTGTCCCTCCCCTACGTTAAGTATAACAGAGTTGCAGCCTGCTGCTTAAAATCCATCTGTGTCTGTCCTCATTCACCGCCAGGTCCAGAACCAGATGTCACCCTCAATTACAGTTTATTGCATCAGCCCTGCTTAACCCTGCACTGGAAGAGCAGTTAATTAAAACTGACCCTCTAAGATTTCACACTAACAAATGAAACCAATCACCTCTTTTGATGCACCCTTTCTAGCTCTCTACAATATAGTACAGTCTTTCACCCTCTGTAGAGACCACATTCACCCTGCCATGAACCCACATACTGCATTTTAGTGATCTTACTAATTTACAGGGCCATCTCTAAAGGAGATCACTGAACAGCTAAGATATACTGAAAAGATATTCTTGGCTTTTTATTACTCAAATCTTTTTTTTAGGATTTTGACATGCACATAGGCTGCATCATGGATACCCAGCAAAAATGTATGTGACAGCTAGTTCCATTTTCCTTTATAATGGATATTAAAGAAAAGTACTTATTACGGATCATGGTTTGCTTGGTTATCACAACTACTAAGTATCTATTTTCTTGGTTAGTCAACATCTCTCTATTTCAGACAGAGTACACAACTCCAGTGAACCAAGTAACTAATCTATGCTTTGAAAGAAACACGAGAGATACAAAGACGTTAAGTGCCATCTACAATATGGTTTAACGCATGTTAGTTATTCTTTTCATTAAACAGAAGCTTGGGAAGGTTTGCCTATTATAATAATTCATGTATGAATAACCTTGGTTTCCTTCAATGAACAGTTTTCAGAGAGGTCCCTTTACACTGTATAGGTAGAGGCTTGATCAGGCAGAAAACCAGCAAGACACACAGCCTGCCTGATGTTTCCTCTTAGAGCTGTTAAAGGTTTTTCCGGAGCCATGCTGGCAGCCTCTGGAGTAAGAGGCCTCTGTTTTGCTGCATCTTGGGATTTTGTTCTTTACAGAAACAAAGGAAGCATAAAGATGACACACAGTTTCAGGGTTGCAACCTTGACAGATATGACTTATTACAAGCTGATTCCCTCCCTCAGGTTCCTGGGTGTATTATTACTGAATCTGTAAGTGAACAAAGGCCTGCTGATGTAGCACTGAGTATGTCACATACTAGGATTATAAGCACATAGCTACTAAAGTGACTAGCACTATATAATATCCAAGATAAACGGAGTCCTGTTACGGGCAGCTGGACTCTCCAGAATCAGCACAGGCACTCTTTGAACCAATGTTCCAGCCCAGACCTCGACAATGCAGGATATCAAGCCAGTTTACATCCTATTTCTGAGTGGCTACTTCTTCCCATTAAACTTTCAGCTTATTTTCCTTTTTCCTCAACCACACATTCCTTCAGCAGGTAGAAGTCACTCTAATGATTACCATTTCAACTTCTGCTGTGATATAGGATGTTACTGCTGCAATGCTCTTGGACTGTAGAGGGGGAAGAGAAAAATCCTGAGCTCATCTCCTCTGCTTTTAGCTGCCTTGGTAGATTCTTATTTCAAAGAAAATGGAGTCCTTATAGGGGTACCTTTGTTCTCACAATCATAGCTCATTATCCAGTTTAACTTCTCTATCTCTAGTTATCAGATTCATTAGTTACTTTAATGAAAAAGGTTGGACCAGATTCTGTGCTGCACCTCTGAAGAGAGCGAACCCCAGGAGGGCCAAATGTAGCCCTGTAGTCTCCAGGATTCTGGCATGGCCCTGACGTAGGTTAGAGAAGCCCCAGAACAGCTGTAGTGCAGAGTACTCTGACCACTTTCCCTCCCTTCTGTCCCCTTTACCTCCAGCACCGGAGAGCAGTGTAGGACAACCTACGCCAGTGTAACGCTGGGGGCAATTTCCCAGCATCCAGTTAAGCTAGCTCTGTGCCCTCCTTCTGGAGGCTGAGCCACTGAAAAGGAGCCACTGTGGATCCTAGAACACTGGGCACTACAGTCTTAGTTTTTAGTGATGAAAAGGATTTTTTAAGGCTTTCAGATATTTCTATGGCCAGCCAAACATCTCTACAGACTTCCAAGAGTAGTAAGATACAAGTCACTCTGGGATTTAAATCTGAAGTTCAGGTCAGAGGTTCTTAGATGTCAGTACCCTGAGCAGCCAAGTAATTAATTCTGGGGACTCCAAAGGAATTATCCAGTATCAGTGACTGAACATGTGGAGAGAGCAGGGTGAACGTGGGTAAGTACCCACAAAAAAAAGGAAGACCTTGAAAAACAGACCATGATTTACACTGAAAGTCAAAGAACCAATTCTTCTGCCTTCCAGAACGATGAAGGTAATTTAGAGACCAAGACTGGACACAATGGGCTTGATTTTCAGGAGGTGCTCAGCCCCCACAGCTCCAAATGAAAGCAACAAGCTGAAAGGGCAGCATCACTGAAAAATCAGACCTCAAATCTTTGGGACCTAATGAAAACCCAGCAAGATGAAATTGTCTAGTTCACAGAAATAAAAATTGGCACCAGCAGCCAGTCTGAGATATCTGATAGCACTCCACAATAAAACAAATGCATGATCAATTCGGTTTCTCTCTCCAATTTGAGTTTGTAAATGTAGTGTCCCTTGAATATCAGGAAAAAGCTTGGATACAAGACAGAGGAAAAAAAATACCTTTAAGCAGATATGCTATACTGTAACAGATTTACTTTCCATAAAGAAAAAAAGGAGTTGCAAAAATGAAATAATTCCCTTTTGTAATCACTAAATCTTCCTCTTCATGACTTCCAAAGACAAAATATTTGGCCAAACTACATTAAGCTTCTTAGGATATGGTTTTACAATAAGAGCCCTCTCAAATAAACCAGCACCAACAATGAGGTAAATAAAGACTAATTTAAGACTGCGGACAAAGTGTAAGAAGTTGAGATGCATGTATTTAAGGAAAAATTTTGTCCAATTTTCTGCCAGAATGTTTATTACATATAACAAGAGTTTGATTATTTTAAATGTGTGTAATGCTGCACTTGGCAACATGTTTTCTGTAAGGGACCATTGTCTCTATTTGGGGAAGTGAGCAATAAAGATTTATGAAGCTGTTAGAGATTGGTGAAGCTGTTATATTTATTATTTAGATGTTTAAAGTGTTACAAAAGTTGTAACAAATATAGTGCTTGTGAGCAACAAAAGAATTTTTGAAGAAAGATTAAAAACTAAAGATGTATAAATTGGCACGGTGATGACTCTGATTTTTGGCTTGGGGAATGGGAAGAGGGAAAGTCACCTATTTGAAAAGTGAACACACAAAGGGGAAAAATGTATTTTACCAGTTGCAAAAAGGTATGCACAAAAGCAACAGGATCACACAATGATACTTAACTTTCAGGTTTAATATTAAAGAAAAATTTCTTGATAGAGACTAGTCTATGGAATAGTCTTTCAAGGGAAATGATTGAAGCCTCATTGCTTGAGACATTTAAAATAAGACTGGACTGTATGCTGTAGGAAACCAGTCTTCTGGCATTGCAGGATTGAGTAGATGACCTAATGGATCTTTTCCATATCTAATGTTCACGATTCATCATGCGTTCAGCTCACAACTAGTTTACCCTTCAGAACTGATGCTCACCTGTATGACCAGCCAGCTCACGGCTGACACGTACATTTCCTTCACGAGTTTTCAGGTTGTAAATGGAACAGATGTTATCAAGACCACCGCAGGCCACATAGTTTCCAGAGGGGGCATATGCACAGGTCATCACCCAAGATGAACGCAGGGGAATGGCATGGACCTGGAGCACAGACAGAATACATAATTTATCTTTAAGTCAATTGATCATCAGGAGGTTCTTATTTACATCTTCTCTGTAACTACACTACTCTCTCTTTAAAGGTAGCAGGAGGAAGAATAATGAAAAAGATGAAAAGTCCTTGGAGTACAAGGGCCAACCTTATTTCAGGAATAATTTGTGCATTTAACTTGTCAAACCAAATAGTGGCTTAATTAAAAACTTCAGAGCTGCACTCTAGCAGAGAATCCAGTTTAATCGGTAGCTCTGCTAAAAGCCACAAGAGCTAGTCAATGGTTTTGATTATAGACTGAACACTATGTTTTAGCTTGAGAAAACATACTGGTGCTCAATTTATGGTAGGTAAAAAATTGTTAATTCCAGGATTATATACTAGGAAGGAACAACGAACAGCAAAAAGGGGAGATTTACTTTGCCCCTCCTTTAATCCTGTCTTAAAACCCACTTTAACACTTACCAAGTAAATTAGCAAACCAAGGCCTTTCACTATTTAAACAACTCCCCTTTTGCTCCCCCATGCCGTATACTAGCCTTCACTGAGTAACCACACAGTCTTATTAATACTAACCCTGTCCTTCCTTCTCTAATCCCAACCTACTGTCTTGTTATTCCTCTTGTTGCACTGTGTTTGAAGTAAATTTTGTAAACTCCTTGAGGGATGGATCATGTTATATGTATTGTGGGGCTCTGTGAAATATCCATGATTTCCTCATATTTCTTGACTATGGATTAGAAAGGTGTTTGTCCCTCTATGCATACAATCTCCATTTACAGCCATTACAAATCCGGTGGTAATGGGTGTGAAATAAAAGTCCAAATAGCGGAGCAATGCTCCGTGCTAAAAATACAGCCAACTAATTGCAAAACATGCATCTTCTACCACGAAGCTAATAAAATGCCTCAAGATGGTTGTTCAAATCTCATCGGTAGGATAGAACACATTTACGATTGCATTCTTTGTTATTACTAACATCATGCGCAGCATAATTGCAATGAGCACTGCTTAGCCACAATGTGGCACTAGAATATTTTTAGACAACCTGTTTTCAGCTGTAGACACACTGTTTTCAGGTGTAATAAAAAAAAACTTTCTAGTAAGAAGATGCCCTCATATCTTCTGGATTGGAAAGTCTCTCTTTCACTGAGTGGATCTTGTTTCTGGGGGATGATGTACTTGTACCTAGAGCACTTGATAAAGAATTCTATTTCTGACTCTACCAAAGACTTCCTGTGTGACCTTAATCAAGTAGCAACATCTCTGTGATTCAGTTTTCCTAATTCTAAAAAAGGGTTGCAAATCCCTGCTTTCAAGGGATGTTGAGTGTTAATTAATGTTTTCAAGAGTTTTGAAATCCTAATATGGAAATCACTGTAGAAGTATTTTATTTCCTATTTTGGCATTGTCTTTTTCAATTAAAAAAAGCACTCTGCTTATTTAACTGCCATTTACCTGCTGAAAATTTTTATTTTAAGGTTCTCCACAACCAATTTTGTAATATTTACAAGCATTGTTTTTTCACTCTTCATGGAATTTATTAAAGCGCTGATAACAGTAGCCCCTGGACACTGACCACAGCCATGGTAACCCTTATTCATGTCATGTTACTACAGCCAGAAAGACCATCTCTTACTTGCATTCTTGTAATCCTCTGCTTTATTACAGAGCCCAAACTAGTATGGCTGTGCTTTGTCTCACATAGCACATTTCTGGGAAACGTTTGCTAATTAACTTCTACTCCCTCTGATGACAGCTTTTCCCGCAGCAGCGAAGCAAAAATACACTCATTGAACAATGAAATATTCAGGGCCGCCCAGAGGGGGGGGGGCAAGTGGGACAATTTGCCCCAGGCCCCGGTAGGGGCCCCCACGAGAATACAGTATTCTATTGTATTGCAACTTTTTTTAATGGAAGGGGCCCCTGAAATTGCTTTGCCCCAGGCCCCCTGAATCCTCTGGGTGGCCCTGGAAATATTTTTAATTTTTCAGAGGCTGGGTAAATATATTTTATAAAGAGTGTGTGTGTGTGTGTGTGTGTGAGATAATAAAAATACATACAGACAGTAGTTAGGTCTCTAACCACATTGTTTAAAATCATAATTTTAGAGGTCAGCTGTTAGGCCTAAACTAAGTTTTGGCTGTATCCCTTTAAGAGCCAAGGTAGGTAAACAATATTCCTTTTCCTTGTATTTTCAGTCAAATTTTAATTAAGCAGCAGTAGGTCAATTACTCTCACCTTGTTTGTGGTGTAGCTATCCCAGATGATAAGTTTGCCATCCTGGGAGGCACTAACTAGAAGCCTGGAGGGAAAATAAGAACAAACAAACAATCATTGCAGGCAAATAAGAAGAAAACAAAGCCAATTAGTTTCAAATGGAATGTTATCAAAACTACTAAGATGTTTACATGAAAGCTACTATATAAAGTACAATGCAACATCAATATTCTCTTAAATAACGTGCCTCAAAGAAACAAGAGCAGACGTACTTCATGTTAAGTGTTAAATATTACAACAGTTAACAACAAAGCAACTCAATAGTTGTTGCAATGTTATATGGTTAAATCACAAGATAGGGAGTCAGGAGATCTGGGTTCCATGCCTGACTACCACTGACTTTTGGGAAAGTCACCTACCGCTCTATGCCTTCCTTTCCCCACATTTGTAAGACAGACATGGTATTTTTTTTAAATAATTCCCCACCTCCCTCCCAACGACAGCAAGAAGTTCACTCTTCTCTGATTGTCAAAAGATTCAGAGGGTGGGGGTTGAGAAAACGCACATAGAGTTATTAGTAAAAGCCTATTTTAGCTTGCTTCCCAGTTATTCTCAGACTTTCATTTTGTTTCCACAGACTTTGCATTGTCTTCTGCAGACCTTCCTTATTAAAGGAGTCTGGGAAAAGGACCTGAGAATTCTTCTTCCCACCCTCCCCAACGGATGATCTACAGATGCACAAATCAGATGAAGGAGAAGTAGCAAAAATAATCCCTAAACAGCACGGATGTCTCTTGATTCCTTTGAAACCTTGGAAATCACAGTGATAGGCACACTAAAAATAGGCAGACCCAGCTAGTTATTTGGACCATTTATAGAAGGCCATCTTCCCAATTTCTATTTATTGTAAACACATGGTAAAAAAAGGTTCGTTCAGGATGAAAGCCAATAAATACATAAAATCCAGTGTCTGAGTAGAGTTAAAACCCAGGCCGACAGAAAACTTAGTTTACAGAGAAATACTCTGAGTTGAAGGGTAGAGTGCAGGGAAGGAAGGGGCGGTTTTCGTTTGTTTCCTTTGGGGGGGAAAAACAACTCTCTCCCTTCTCAATGGAGACTGACTGAAATACACCATTTTGTCACAGTTGTATTCTTGGTAGAGCTTAAAATATGAGCTTTTGTTTCCAGGCTTTTATTTTTTAAAGAATAGGTGTTCTAACTCCAAGAACAAAATCAGATTACAGAAACAATCAGACAAAAACAGCTGAGCGTGCCTTTTTCTGTATTAGGGGAAAATATATAAAATGGAGTTCAGAAATGTAATACTTCATGCTCTGAGTCCTGACCCTACACATTTTCTTTCCGACTTATTACTCGGGCTAAGAGTTTGGCTATTCATCTTAGAAGGTTCAAAGTATTGTGCCAAAGCACCACATCATTTCAATTTCCATCTTAATATCTGTATGTGTAAACTTAATTAAAGTGAAAAGTCCAAGTCTGAACACACAAGTACTGTGTGATAATACCTATCACTAATGTAACAGAACACTGGTCGTTTTCTAAATTTCAAAGCTGCTACATCACAGAGGCTTCTTAGGATAAAGTGTCATATTATTTATTTTAAACACACAGTCGTGAAAAGGGTCCACATCTCAAGCCAAGTCTCTCCTTTTAAAGATACATTCATTTAAAATCCAGTGCCTGGCTATGACAAATCGCCTGGCCAAACACACTGCTCCTAGCTTGATATTATATCTTCTATTCACAAATCTGACTGCTCTATTTTCCAGATTATGGTGTCAATACAAGAGCTACTTTAACAGTACAATTACAAACTTTAGGTTAGGGTATTCTTTCATACTGTGTGTACACAGTGCCTTATCCTTAATTGGGACTTCTAAGTGTTTCTACAATACATGCTCAGGGTCTGATTGCCATATTTCGGGTCAGGATGGAATTTTTCCTGAGGTCAGATTGGCACAGACCCTGGTAGTTTTTCGCCTTGCTCTGCAGCATAAGGCATGGGTCACTTGCAGGTTTAAACTAGAGTAAATGGCAGATTCACTGTAACTTGAAATCTTTAAATCATGATTTGAGGACTTCAGTAATTTGGCCAGTGGTTATAGGTCTATTACAGGAGTGGGTGGGCAACCTTCTGTGGCCTGCAATGTGCAGGAGATCAGACTAGATGATCATGACATGCCTGTCTGACCTTAAAGTTGATGAGTCTATGAGAAGGAGCTGCGGCTGCCTTAGGCTACTCTACTGTGCACAGGTAAAACATTGTTGCGTCACTTGAGTCTGAGTTTTGAACCTTTAATCCAATTTAATGAAAACCACCCCTGGTCGGCTCCCCAGGATTGAGTTTACTGATAAATACTACACTTACCTTCAGCAGATAAAAGTCTTACCTGATTTATCTACATATTAAAACGCCATGTCATACACTTTTGAGCCTTCTACTGCCTCAGGGCAGGAACAGTGTACAGTACTGAACACTTCTAGCACTTAATTAAAATTTCATTTAAATGACACTAACTAATTTCAAAAGCTTTGTTTCCAATAGATTCCATTTCAAGTAGCATGCCCTGAAATTTGTTATAAATCTTCAATCTAAAACTAACAGGAAAAGGAGATGGAAAGGTCAGGGAAAACTATTTTAGTAATCTCAGGTGTTACTTACATTTATTTATGGTAATACAAATGACAATTTTCAGACAAAAATATGATTTTCAACTTAATTATGTCCCTTCTAATGATAGCATAATCAGTAAAATATTCCTATTGCATAGTAATCTTTTGAATCTCTCCTTTATTGTTAGGGATATCGGCGCCTCCCGAGAAAAGGATAAAGCTGTTTCAGAACTTGGGGAGGGGATACATCATGTGTCAACTGTCTCTAGTGAAAACAGCTTCACCTGGAACTTAAAATGTAAGTATCATGAGTAGTGGTGTCTGTTTCCTACATGACTTTATAAATATGCTAACAATCAGAGTTATTTCCTGAAAATTGTCTAAACAGACTGATTGGAAAGGGAGAAAATGCAGTGGGATGGAGATTGTTTGAAGTCAACTACTCTTTTTAGAAATCTGAATGAATTTAGTATTCATAAAATGTGGAACTAAAATGCCCTGGGTTTAAACTGACAGTGAGGTAAGTGCTAAACTGCCTTCAACAATATAGCTCTGTAAAACCATCATCATGGATGTACACTATAAAGATAAGACTACTGTAGATAGGTAGCTTTAAGGCTATATACCTCTTAAGGAGTGCTGATATTATGTTTGTGTGAGATCGCTTCAACCAGAAGATGTATGTAAAGTCTTGTTCACAAATCTCTTAGGTTTTTGTATAATATATTTGAAAGGAAAATAAAAAAAAAAACCCAACAACCAAAAAAACCCACAATTGTGTTTTTATAAAAGTTACAAAAATAGCTACCTGACTGACTTCACTTTTTGAAAGAATGTTAGATAAAAATAGGACAAACCATATAGGTCTAGTTCTGATGTCACAATCAAGATCATAATTTGGTGTTTCCTCTGGCTGGATACAATAATCCTATTGCTAAAAAAGCTTAAGTTACTGCAGGTGGGGGGAGGCACCGGGTTATCACCCACACTAGCCCCATCTCAGCTGGGGCTGCCTCCTACCTGTGTCAGGTGGCTGTAGCTCCCAGCCCTGACTCCACAGGTGACATGAATCAGGGAGGTTCCAGCATTCCAGCTGGAGTGTCTGCTTTTTAAATTTTATGAAGTTGGCAACTCTAATTTGCCATATAAAGTGCAATTTGCAACATTGGAAATGAAATGACAAACTAATACAGTACTCCTATGAAATAAAATGAGATTATACAAAACACGAAACTTCAAATGAAACTGTTATACTTTGTTTATTTGTTGCTCTGCCAACCGTGAGCAATTCAGAAACTGAAAATAAAAACAAGTACCACTCCTTTAAAAATATTTTCCTCTACACCGCCCCTCTCCTCAATGTTACTACACTAAGCACTTTGTTACTCTTGCACTAGGTATACAGTAGAACTTCAGAGTTATTAACTCCGGAGTTAGAAACTGACCAGTCAACCACACACCTCATTTGGAACTACGCAGTCAGGCAGCAGCAGAGACAAAATAAGTAAATAAATTAATAAAAAGCAAATACAGTATAGAACAGTATTAAACTACTAAAATAAAGGGAACATTTAAAAAAGATTTTGACAAGATAAGGAAACTGTTTCTGTTATTGCTTCATTTAAATTAAGATGGTTATTAAAAGCAACATTTTTCTTCTGCATAGTAAAGTTTCAAAGCTATATCAAGTCAATGTTCAGTTGTAAACCTTTGAAAGAACAACCATAACGTTTTGTTGAGAGTTATGAACAACCTCCATTCCCAAAGTGTTTGTAACTCTGAGGTAACTCTGAGGTTCTACTGTATAAACAGACCTAGGATTTTAAGTTACTTAAGAATAGTACTGCTTATCAATCTTGTGTAAACAAGCTCTATACTTAAGACTGAATTAACAAGATCACCTTCATTAGATTAACAAGGCTCCCTTCAGTAATTTCTGTTGATTAGAAATGTACTTGCTATGAGCAGATTAATTCACATATTTACAAGATTAAAAAGAAGCTAATTCACCTATTTCTATGATGAGGGAATACCATATCTACTCATTTTAAGATGGACAATTCACTGGGGTGCGTGCTTTAAGATTCTTATAAAAATACACATTATAGTTGTCATTTGTAATCAACAGGGATACTGTTAGCATCCATTTTTTAACTGTCTGGAAATCACAGGACTAATATCCTTGAGAAAAAAAAATAAGTGCCTATTGTAAAGTGCTTCCTCTAAATCACTAACAACAGTATTTTCAGGCAAGAAGGAGTTGATATTTTGTAACTGAATTTAGATTATGATGCTAAAAATATGGAGATTAAAGGGAAAAAAGTGACATTTAGTGTTGTTAAATTCTTAGTACCAGAATAGAAGCAAAGGTTATGAAACTTCAAATGAAGTAACCAACCCCACCTGCACCCAAGATCCCTTGCTCTTCAAAAAGAGCTCTGGTATTTTAAAATTCCATTTCTAGCAGAAAAAGACTTCAACTGCATGATAGGCATGACCTGAAATGATGGAACTGAATTTCTTATTTTATATGAAAAACTAAATTGAACATTTCCACAAGATCTTAAGGAAACCCAAAAGATTATCCTTCTGTGCCAGTGACACTCACCTGGAATCAGTCCCCCAGTGCATTGCATAAATTTTAGCCAAGTGCCCCCTCAGTGTTCTTCTAGTACGCATCTGAATTCGACCCACTGGATCAATGTTGGCTGTGATCTAAATAGACAAGTTATTATAGACCTTAGATTCTGCATTTATCTTACTCACAGAATATTCAGATATTTCATTAATACAGAAACACTTAGAGTAGTCTATTGCAGAAAACCAAAATGATGCAATGCACACATTTTGAACATGTTCACTGATTTATACAAACAAATTGACTAAGAAATGTGTTAGTCCTACGCAGTATTTGCTTGGTTCTTCTCTTATTTACCATTCTTCCCCAGGCCCAGCTCTTTATCTGAGCATTGTAGGCAAAGCCCTAGCTAAATATAATTGCACAATATTCCTCTGGAAGAACATGCATGTTATCCAGGCCCAGTGGGAAACTGCATGCATTAGAAACTCTCAGAAACCTGGGCAGGATTATGTTCAGTTTCTATCTTCTGAAGCCTCTAGCTTTAAGATTACTACAATCTTGTGGCAGAGGGTTCCCCCTGCCACCCACAACAGAGATGCATTCTACAGAATAACACAGCTTTCTGTTTTTAAAAGAGAAGGTGGGGTGTTTGTATTTGAGGCTTTAACTGCACCTAACATTTTGAAGATAAACTCCCAATTTAGATCTAGCATAAACTGCCTTTTGAACAGAAGATTTTCAAATTATAATAATATTTTATCTAACTTTTAAAGGATAAGAGTGTATTCTGGAATGAGTAAGTGAATAGCAAAGTGAGGAAGAAATCAATACACTGTCATTATACTATTACATTTTATATAAATAGTTTCTCTGGCCTGGAGCAAAGCACTGGCTAAAAAAATAGCATATAGCGCATTTCCAGTAATATACTGAATAAACGAACACACATTACAGTGAATCCAAAACAGTTTACAACTCCATTTTACAGATAACGTCTGCATACTTGTCCTGTCTCCACCTAAAAAAATTATTTAGCAAAGCATTTGAGTAAAGAACTCTGCTTCATTTTGAAAACTGCTAGAACAAATTAATGTTCAAACTAACAGATCAGGCCAGATTTCAAATTCCTACACAATGACCCTCCCTAGAATAAATACAGTAGCTTTTTACAGACTTTTGCACATGGGAAATATTTTAGATATTAAACTTAGCCCATTTTACATTTATGGGCAACTCTCTTTGCCACATATACAAATTTCCCAAGTAATTTAAATGCTCAAAGAAGGCCTCTTGCTCACTGCCTCTCTCTTGCTTGATGCTACAGAGCTGAAGTTGTAGTACTGCATTTGTAGCATTACTCACTTCCATGGCAACAAACTGACATCAAACACAGGATTATTACTCTCAGTTGAAGCAAAAGGGATTAAACTGGGTGGTGAAAGGTAAAATCTGATTTAAAACACATCTGGAACAATAGCTCCTGGCAAAGGCTTCTGTATAAATGGCCTTCCAGGTTGCTCCAATGTGAGGGTCCTTCAAATTATAGATCTATCTGTATAATACTTGTATAAAAAAAATCAGGGAAAGGAACTCAGTGACCTACCCAGGAAAGTACTACTTGATCCTATTACTGGCAGTAGTTGGCCATGCATAAGCAGTAGGATCTGTGCGTAATCAAAAAAAAAATATATATCACACCATGCAAAGAGTGAAAGGAAGCTAATGTTGCCAAGAAAAAAAGACTATAGGAAGAATTAAGATATTGTTCATAATTTACGCACACAACTTTTTGTATTTACATTTTCCTTATATAATTTTTGCAATTAAAATGTGAGTGTCTGAAATGAGTGCTTACCTGGGCCAGAGTGGCATCTGCACATGCTTTTCTGGCATCCTGTAACAAGGGAAAATTAGAGACAATGCATCAGACAGCTTACTATGTGTTGAACCATTTATCCATTCTATGCATCCGAAGAAGTGAGCTGCAGCTCACGAAAGCTCATGCTAAAATAAATTTGTTAGTCTTTAAGGTACCACAAGTACTCCTGTTCTATTCTGCAAAAGTTACTCGGCAGCAAAACTACCAGATTTGGGAAAATCTTGCAATTATGATCACCCCAAGGAGTGAAATTGGAAGAGGAACCTATCAAGCCAGATTTTGTTACCAATGTGTGTCTAGTATTCTTGCTAGAACCTTTATTTACTGAGAATATAATTCTAGCATTTAGTGGGCAAGGGTAGGAAGGAATGCTTAGCAGCAAGTTTCAGAATGTGATTTCTGGTGTAGTGTGTTATCCCTGAGTACTTACTGCTGACATTCTGTGCATCTTATAATGGATGGTCAAGATCCAGAATGCAAAGTACAGAGGGAACTTGGACTCCACAGGTGCCTTAAATAGGGGCTATACACAATATATATTTCCAACTCTGTTTAAGGAACCTAAAACAATTTGTTACATAGAGCTAGAAAATACTTCAGAATAAAAAAAACAAACTAAAATAGCCTGAAAGTACATTGCTCTTCACCTGGCCAACAAATACTTTAGTCAATGCTTTAGTTTAATGCTCCATACCTTTAAAAAAAAAAAAAAAAAAAAAAAACCACAAGCAGATACTTAAAAAAAAAATGCAGGAAGTCTCTTTATTGGCGCCAAACTTTTGTTCTGTTTAAAGAAGTTTAAAATTAATGAAGACAGGAAGACATGACATTAATTTCTTAAGCTAGTTATGTACACACAAGTCTGGATAACTTGTGAGTTGTTCTACAATGGTCATTTATAAGGATGGAGTCAACTCAAAAAGAGACTCAGCTATTTTATTCATGTTCTGAAAATTTATGATTGCTTAGGCTTCTCACTGAAAATACTTCCAAGCACATACTAGTAAGAAATGGTGGCGTTTACCATTTTAATTAATGATCTGGAAGAGGAAGTAAACAGCACATTAATTAAATATGCAGGTTATACAAAACTGGAATAAGTTTCATTTACCAGCCAAAGGACTTAGATTAGAAGCAAAGGCTGCTCAAGCAAATTTGGGCAGTCTATTCAGAAGCATTAGTCACATAATTCTCTTCCTACATGGCTCTACCGCAATCATACTGGACTGCAGCATTCAGTTCTGGGCACTGCACTACTAGTAATATTGAGAAATTGGTAGGAGTTCAAACAAAATTGACCAGGGACTGATTTATAAAGAAAGAATACTGGCTACGTGTAGCTTAGCTAAAAAGGGAAGGGGATATAACATTCTACAGTTATCTGAAAGGTGTAAATACCCTGGATGAAGATAAGTGTAGGAAGGTGCAGGGAATTACAATTAAGTAATGAAATTAAGAAAAAGAAATGTTGGCCAAATATGAACTGCTTGTCAGCAAGAGCTATTGGACTGTGGAACATCCAAAGGAAGGGTTGGAAGCCCCACTGCTGGAGACTTAAAACTAGAACAGACATAGTACGAGAAAATGTAACCTAAGGAACAATCCTGAAATCAGCCCCAAGGAAATTAAACGAGTACATCTTTTCCATCTTTAAATTTCTGTAACTGTATCCATGCAATTTGGCAACAATTTGAGACGGTTCTTTACTCTATTTGAACTTTCTTCAAAAGCGCGTGCACGCACACACAAGGACATGTTTAAATTAGATCATAACAGCATTTAACCTTAAATACATATCCACGGTTCTGCTCTTAGTCACTTGAAGACAATATTAAACAAAAACTACAGGGAAATAAGTGAACTCTGTCATTCTAATAAATCCATGTCTGTTTATATTTGTGCTGCCATGAAGTCTATACTATAATCACAGGATACTTGCATATTTTCATGGTGCAATACAATATATTCCACTTTTCTAAATAAAGGGGAACTTTTACCCAGTACAACACAAGGTTTCACATTCATTTTCTGCTCTCAAATTCTGTTTATGAAAAGGTTCTACTGATCACACCCTGCAAAGAACAGTTACTTATTCCACAGCAATACTGGGGATCTTCTAGATGTTGTCAGTGTGAACCTACTGTAGATGTGCATATGCTTTGTGTGCAAGATCAGAATTTTTTGAACTGGCATGTCCCAAAGACAAAGGATAGAACAGCCATGACATTCCCTCAGTTACCTCTCAATTTGAAGCCCATGGTAGATGAGGACTCTGCAAAGTGGGGATGAAGGGGAATAATGAAATCCATACTGATACCATCTCAAAGAACCATTCTTTCTTTGAGTGTGCATCAGTGTGGATCCAACTGCAATCAGCATCCTCTCATGATGGTGAGATTGAGGAGTCTTAGCTGTACCAACTGAGCAGCGATTGACGTATTTCTCTCCTGAATGTATCATCCGATATAGCAGCTGAATCCAAGGCATAGTGATTGGCAAATGTCACAGGGTTACTCCACGTTGCCGCCTTACAGATTTCCAATATTGGCACGTACATGGAACAGTTAGGGCATGTTACTTATCTTCTGGCGGAGTGAACCTTGATGTTTGGTGGGAGAAATACACTGTCCTCCATTTTGATATTCTTGGTGATGAAATCACCTGACCTTTAGAATGCCCTGCTATGGCTAGATTAACAGGTTAGTTCAGACTGTTGCCCCATCCATGTAACAAACCAAAGTCTAGCATGTGCAAATTCTCTTTTTCCAGTGCTAAAACATGGCTTCAGGAAGACAACAGTAAGGTTGACTGATTTAGATGAAATTCTGAGACCACCTTAGGAATGAACTTCAGGTGAGGTCTTTGCACCACCTTGTCCCTCTGGAATATCATATGAGGGTTTGGGCATAAGTGACTGAAGTGCATGCACTCTTCTGGCTGAAGTGATAGCCACTAGGAAAACAGTCTTCAGTGTGTGCTGGTGAAAGGAAAATTCTGCGAGAGACTCCAAGGGAGACTCAATGAGCCTCTGGAGGATTATTGTGAGGTCTCAGGCAGGAGAAGGTTCTCTGACTGCTGAATAAATGATTTTCTCAAAGAGCTATTTCAGGTGGGTTCAGAAGTGCTCAAAACCCTCAGGGGGGTGGGACGGATACCTCTTCTCCACTTGCTTGGGGGAGAGAGGAAGAGTGGCTGGAGATTACCATAGTCCTTTGGCCGATTCCAGGATTTCTTCATTAATTGGGAGGGTGATCCTGGCTGGTGGTGTCATGCTCACAATATTAAACAGCTCACGAGACTGTTCATATATGAACACAGTCCCAATGTGCAGGGTCTCTGCAATATGAGACAGGAGGTCCTTGAAGGCTTTCTGCATGGGGACTGGTGTCACTGCCCCGAAGAGGATTCCTTGGGTGGAGGCCAGGGTCATTGTTGCCTCCCTGTCATTTCCTGCTTCTATGCACTCACATCCAGTTGCAGTGTGGCCTAGTCATCCATGATGTCATTAGGCAAGAAGGAAGAAGTCAGCAATGGCAAGAAGGAGAATACCTCCTCTTCAAAAGGCAGCACCAAGAGGTGCTATGGAGCAGGTCACATCTGTCATACCAGGAACGTCTTCAGAGACATGGATTCCTCCAAGTCGTCTCTCAGGTCTTTGCTCACCTCCATCACAGGCACCAGTGCCAGGTCTCTCACTCTGCTGGACTGCTTGGGGGATTTGTCCTTAGATTAGTCTGTTTCATGTCCCTCTCTGGAACTCCCTTTTGGTCTTGGAGCTATGTGTAAGCTTGGTTCAGCTACATGAGTTGGTGTCTCATTTGTGAGAGGCATAGGTACCTGCTTTAATGCCTGAGGTACCAGCATTGAGGCACTCAGTACACGTGAGTCCATCAGCCCTGGGGTAGTCAGTGCCATGGTCTGGCGTGCAGCAGACTTCACTGACGCTGAGATGGTCAGCAGTGATGCTGCTGACACCACCTATTGGAGTCCTCTTCACCCACCTTCCTTCCACAGTTCAATCCCAGAGTGTGATGTGTGCTTGAGGGAGTGCTGGCCAACACTGGTTTGTGTGGTCTTGCTGGGGTCATCACTGTCACCTCTGGGTCTGCAGTAACATGCAAGAATCACTAACACGTGTAGCTTGAACTGAGCTTGCAGGTGCCAGCGGAAAAGGACTTCCACATAGAGCACCTGACTGGGATGTGCCTCTCCCCTTGGCAGAAGAGACATTTGCTGTGACCCTCCTTGATGGGATCCATCTGTCACAGGATGGCAGGTTTCAAACCCTGAGGGTTTGATTCCACCATGGAATGTGGCAAGCTGGTGTGAAGTGTCTTGCCTTGCTGTACGGCAGGGTGTGGTGTGGTCACTGCTGGACTTTTTTTTTTTTTAAATAAAGGAATATCCTTCAGTTAACTGGCTTAGGATCTCTGAAAAGAATAGGATGTCAGACACTCACTTGTCTTGTTGCCATAGGCAGTAAGAGGAAAGTGAGAGAGTCGCAGCCACTCCCCATCCTTTATGCTCTTGCACAAGAGCATGAGGACGCCAAAGGCATATGCACAGCTGCCAACACTGCTATTCCAAAAATCCATCTGGCATGCATGAGTACCTACTCTGGGATTCTCACTGACAACATAACTGAGGAACTGTTGAATATGTAATGCATCATGTGTAGAGACTTCTATTCCCATGAGCAGCGATGCTCTGATTTGATGATCTAAAGTTGTTTGGCCAAAACTATTGTACGTAAAGCACCCAAATCCTTTCAAAAAACTGTGTTCTTTACCAGCATAGTTTAACAATATACAGGTTGTATACTTTACAGTGATGAACTGTTGCCCTTTTAACAAGGAGGCTCCACAAAACTGTCCCTCTTTATGTGGTTGTAAGTCTTGAGCACAGTTCAAAAACGGCTGAGAGAGACTTAGGATAGGGTCAGGGATTGGAATTTCTTCTCCTTTACAAAAGTGATGTTAAAAATAACTGCTCCCTCATTTTAAATTAAAAAGAGGTGTGGGGCTGAAAGGAAGGAGTTTATAATGTGAAAGAAAAGTGACCATATCGGCTCACTTAAAACCAGTGTTTGGCAGTGAAGTCAAGTTGTGCTTGCGTCTGTATATTTCTACATGAATGCCAGTTTTCTGATTTAGCAGCCTTGCTATCCCAAATAGCACAGATGTGAAGACTGGTGTACAAATCACCAACCCAATAACATTTCAAATTATATTAAAATCACTTGAAGATTGGGGTTTCATTTTACTGTTCTTATATTCATTTTTAACTGCATAAGTAATTAAAAAGGCATCTTTTCACACTTTTTAAAGAAGTTACTCAGTTTACAAATCACAGAGTCATGCAATAGCAGCAAGTTACACAAAGCCATAGCAGTATCATGAACTCAGTTACAGAGGTGTTTAAGTAGGTGCGGAATATGGTCCCTGTCACAGAGAGTTTACAATCTAACAAGGGCAATATAGACAGAAGGGGGAGGGTTCGGGATGGAATGCAACAAAAAGCTAGTGAGAGGAAAACTTCAGCATGTGTCCTGTTAGTACTACTTTTCTATGCACACTGTGAACCATAAAGAGTTTAGGATATAAATCTCCACAAAGTGCTTCCATGAGAGGTCTCAGAGAGGGTGAAGACCTAGCACACTGGCTCAGGAAAAAGTGATCAAGGTGCAAGGGGTTGCAGGAGATTCAAGTGGAAGGAGGATGCAGTGCAAACAATAAGTAGTGCGGCTTGGGTGGAACAAATGGGGGTGGTAAGGGTCAAAAGGAAATACAACCAGAGAGTTTGTCTGGGAAAAAACTATACATCACCAGTGTCAAGGAACCTACATTTTACTTGAATTAGGTAGAATTGGGGTCCAGACATTTTCATTACTTTTGTTGGTTTGGGTCTGAATCCTGCCTGGCATTAGAGCCATTATTTTGGGGCCTAAAAAAAATTGGGGGCTGTCAAGGTTTTTAAAGACGCACCTTTCCACAATGACAACAGCTGTTGACAAGCACAACCTGCAGGAAGCAGAAGTGATGTCTCTCCCACAACTACACCTATTAAGTCTTGCTAGTGTAAGTACTATAACTTGGCTATTATGCCTCACTTTACTTCTGAGCTGGAAAGACAGAATGTATTTTGAGCAATAAACCAATGCCCACTGGATCACAACAACTACTTTGGAATATTTAAAAACCCCTCAAAAAATACAAAATCTAGTTTAATTTAAGCTATTTTTTGTACTTGTCAGCTTACACAAACTGAAATTAAACTGATCAGTTTCACTCAATTTATATAATCAGTTTCTCTTTCCGCTTCATATGTGCTAGTGTTGTTTCCAAAGAATTAAAAGACAATGGGAATAATTTTGATCATATTAAGTTTCATAAAATCCTTTTGAAAGAAACCTACAAGATGTCCATTTGACAATAATCCTTTTTTGGAAATATTAAAACACTTCTTTATTTCACTCAGCATATTCATGGTGAGTAGATGTGCCAGCAAGTCAGAAAGAACCAGAGTATATTTACTGTGATCTATAACTTAACCCCAATGAAACAACATGACCTAGTTTTACTGCTTGTGTAAACCTTTGAGCATAAGCAGGAAATAAAATCTAGACAGTAAATAAAATATAATGATGTACTTCAGCCAATCTTTTTAAACTACTTTCTGAGGAGGGTTGTGAAGAAGTTTATTCATGATAAACTTCATGGCGAGCGATGAATTATAATTTGTTTAGTACTAGACTCTACTGGTCCAAAATACTAAACCGAGATATTATCTATCTGAAGGCTTCATAAAAATATCAGATACTCAAACCTGATGCATTAGAGATTTGGATAGCTTAAAGTGTCAAGAGAAACATACTGGCCTTAAGGACTGGTGTACGATACAGAAATACTTTTAAATATAATCTATATGCTCTTATATTATTCTGTGTGACTCAATCAAAAAGCTTACTGGAAATTGGAATGGCTAAAAGCAACTTTCTATGGAGTTGTCTGTGCTTACATTTATAAATCATACCCCATACGTTAACTTCTGAAATATGTTGTGAAAGTTTCAGCCTAATAAACAAGTCATTTTTGTCCATCTCCCATCCTGTTCCTAAAAAGGACACAACTGGCATAAATATCACTTGCATCAACCTAAATACACACACTGATTTGATTTAATACATACTCTGATTTGATTTTTCAGTTGCTCAGCCTCCTGGCGTAACTGGTCAAGTTCACTCATCTTCCTGTGCTAAAGGTGGGCTTCACTGCCACCTCTGAGACAATCAGAAATCTGAAATACAGACACACGAGGATTTATTAAAAAATAAAATAAATTAAATTAAATTTAAGTTTGATAAATTAATGGAGCAGAATGTCCTTTCAACATAGCTAGAATTCAACCCAGAATTTAACAACGACTGGTAAAGTCAGCTTCAGTGGGTCAACATTTCTCAAATCTATTCAGAACAAGGTACAGTCACAACCCTTCATATCTACTGTTTCGTTCTTTATGCCCATGATTAATAAAATATGTGTAGGACTGTTTCCTCTCCTTTCCCTCAGGTCCTATTGCATTTTTCCTACCATAAAAATATCTTCTTGGTTGCACTTTGTACAAGCTGTCATACTCCATGAGCGAAATGCTGATTTTTTACAACACTAATTGTGATAAACCCTTTTCCCTTGGGGTGAAATTCTGTGTAAAAGTATCAGTGAAAGATTTGTTTTTAATCAAAGAAAAGATAAAGATGTCTCTAATATTTATAGACTGGAGTAACAAACTGAGAAACCAGGAATAGGATAATACAATAAAGTTTCCTGAAATTTGGTGATTGTGAGGAATACTGTCTGGATAGCTGAGTAAACAGGGATTGCTCAGGTCCCTATGAAGCAGAAGAAACCAAAGGGACAGTAGATTTGGGTGAGAAGCCCTGGAGAGATTATTCTGAAGTATCTGTTGGGGAACCTCATTTAGAGTTTTCTCTTGCTAGATATTCGAGTCATACTGGAATAGATACACCTCTACCTGGATATAATGCTGTCCTCGGGAGCCAAAAAAAAAAATCTTACTGCGTTATTGGTGAAACCGCGTTATATCGAACTTGCTTTGATCCACCAGAGTGCTGCTTTACCGCGTTTTTCTGAATTCGTGTTATATTGGGTCACGTTATATTGAAGTAGAGGTGTATTTGTAATGTTATGTGCAATTTCTACTGTGAATATACTTTGTTTATCCTGACACGTAACTGAAAAGCAAATATGAAAGAAATGACATGAAATTACAGAAATTAGATGAAATATATTTAAATGTTTCATTTTATACAATTACATTTGTTCTCACGCTTGTCACAGAGCCCCACTCACTGTAATGCTTTTAATGTAGTACATAATTGGGGTGGGGTTAGCCACTACAGAGGACTAAACAAAACAAGTTCAACTTAATACAAATAGCTAGGTAACACCATTTCTCTGTTTTGAGATGTATTCTAGATACTGTTTCATACAAAAATTCACCCCAAAAATATCTGTGGCTACGATGACTTATACCTGCTTTAGGAGTTCAACTAAATTACTTCAGGATTGATTAGAACTGCCCAAAAGAAAATAAACTTGTGGAAAGCAAATGAGATATTTTAGAAGCTGCCTTGATCTTCCATATTTAGTATTGTCCACACTGCTGCTGTTCATTGTTTGCCAGTCATATACATTTGATTACAAATTTGATTCCTCTGTTCCTCTACTGTATGGCCGTAACAGATTATGCATAAAATATGCATGTATCATCAACGGACACTGTCTTGCTTTTAATTGCTACCTTTGTGGCCATCATTACCTTTTTCAGCAAATCAAACCTTCGGATTCCTGAACTCTGAAAATGACAATAGATATAACTTCTTATATACTGTTAAAATCAGTGTATAGACATTGTAGTGATGTTCAGAAAACACAAAGCCCTTGATTCCAAAAGAAAATCTGGCAATTGTTTTAGAACAGCAATGAACGGTTGTCTACTAGGATAATGAACTAAGAGCTCATTCACACTTTCTATATCAGTGTTAAAACAGTTTCATTCTGTCTACAGTATCAATTACACAGTTTAATGAGTTGGAGAACCTGCTGCTGACAGCCATTTTCTGCAATAGCTGGTTTTCCTAGTATAGATCCTGAGTTATTGGCTATCATATATGCCTCTGGCTGCTGCATCCTAGGAGGAGACTCTCGGTAAACAGTCTAGAACAGACAGAGCTAAAACACCATCCCTGAACCACCATGAACTTCCCACAAAAGGCAATTTCGTTCCAAGATGTTACTCAAACCATTTAAATATCTTCTAAGTTTATAATACTTGGCCTTTAATAGAAATATTTTTCTAAACAAAACTATCATTTTCCTTTAGCGTTCTGGCCTAAAAATTCATAGTTACCCCCAAGCTGAGTTTCTTTTAACGTGTTAGTAACTAGGCACTAATGTAAAATTGCAGAGGCACAGTAGCAATTCTAATGAAATTTACATTTAGCTGGGGGGAACAAGGTATATGGCTGTGTCAAAATTTTAGAGCCAACATAAAAGAGTGGAACATAAGCTCAATTTTATAAGCAGATTAAATCAATAAATTAACCTTTTTAAAATACTTCAATAGCATAAACATCCAAACCAATTCATAAACATGACATTATTGCTGGGCTAAATTCTTAAATTAGAGCACTTGTTAAAAGACTTATTTTAAGAACAGTGTTTAGTTATATTTTATTATATTATATAAATGAAAGATATATGTTATAGCAAATCTTTCATTTAGCAAGGCTGTTAAATTTGAGCTAATAAACTGCTGTCATATTTGCTTCTCCCTTTAAGGGCTATCTATAGCATGTATGAAAATCTAAAGAAGAGAACCGGTATTTATTTTTGAAAAAGGAATTGGTAACTAGAACTGATCCTGCACCACAAAAGAAAACAAATGCTGTAATAGCAGCTTCAGATATTATTCTATTGGGATTTAATCTGCCTTTTTTTAAACAAACAAACAAAAAAAACCTCATAGGTAGCCCTTCCCAGGAGGAAAGATAAAGATAATTGCAAAGTCCCCTGCCAATCAGCGATGAGAAGGTATAGTGAAGGCAACTCAAAAAGCAAAGAGATTCAAATCCACCAGTAAAGAAGTGGAAAATAGATGACGTGAAAGTAAAGTGCTAATACTCTCTAAATAGGGTCATCCTGTTGTTTTCTTACAGTTTTCTATCATAGTAAAAAGTACTCTAAAGTACCTCAGAACTTTAAACAGCTCACAGAATCTATCAAGACAAATATCAGATGTTCAAAACATCTCACACCATTACTTACAAATATACTGTTCTCCTCAGCAGTCAAAATATACCTACAATAGAAACTTGGGTCAGCTCCTACCAAAAAAATCTCCAGTCATACTGTTCCAGAGCCCAGACGCTGTGTTAATGTGGAACTAGGTCTCTTTCTCCCTTCAGATTCCAGGGTCATAGTTAAGCCCTTGTAAGACTGTTGGTTCAGCTTAGTAGCCCATTCAAATCCAGTTAAGACAAAACCTGCTGAGAACCTTATGCTGTACACTTATCCTTCTGACCCATATTCACCATTCTGTTTTCTTTGGAATATTCTTTCACTTCAGAATATTCTCCACTCTGAGTTCAGTACTAGGGACTCATCTGCTGAACTACACACCAGTCTTGAGAACAGAGCAGTCAATGCTCATCTTGTCTCTGCAGCTCAGCTCTCTCTGCTTGGAGTTGTTTGTACTGCAATTTTCACAATGAAAATCACTTCAGAGCAATACAGGCACTTGACTAAACAGTGTTCTTTAGCATACAGGGTGTCAAATTGGTCAGGTTTCAGCTTTGCCACAGATCAGTTAGACTTTAATTACAACAATTTTAAGTTATTGTTTAGCCCCATTTTAGCTGGGTCAAGAATATAGAAATATCTACCATCCAGCAGAAATAGTCTCTGGTATTGCACCTTTCAGACAACTCCTCACCTATATGAAGTGGTGGTGTCCTAATTTTACAGGTGGGGGAACTAAGGTCCACAGGTTAAACGATCTGCTGAAGGTCACAGTAGCTTAATGACAGAATCAAGAATAGAACCCAGGTCTTCTGGCTTCCAGTCTCCTACTCCAATCACTAGGCCCTGCTGATGCCATCTGCAGCTTTATCTTTAAAAAGTCTGGTATGGACTAATATAGCAGCAGGCAAAGGACTAGCTACATATCTGTCCTGCTACAGCACATGGTTCCAATCTTCTACTCATGCCAGAAATTATACGACTATAAACAATGGAATTATATTCATTTATTTACTGAAATAATGGGGTTTTTTTCTCTTTTAAAAGTCTTGGGGGGGAAAAAAAGACAAACTGATCCTAAGATCAGAATAATGTTGAGGAAGTTCACCTTACAGTGACTGAGCCTGGTAGTATCATTTGAATACATTCAGCACTTTTTAAAGATATACCAGATGGGTTTCCTTCATGCTTGTGCCTTATTGCTTAACAAGGTGTGCAATGAAGGATACTACTGCAGATGTGTAAACCAGCTGAAGTGGGACATTACTATGAAGTGCCATATAGCCATTAAATATATAAATGTAATAGTATGAAGAGAGTATAGCCCAATATGTTAAATAGTTAGTTTAGTGGACAAGTCTACAGATGTTAAGACACTCCAAAATATGTACATGCATTTCTTTCCCCAAAGAAAAGTCTTCATTAAAAAAGTTAAGATAAGAAGGGTCCATTGATGGAATTTCTTTTAACAAAACTTAATTCCCACATGCACCACTTTCACTGACAGATGCTGCCTATCCTCCTATAGGTCTCACAAACCTGCGACACATAAGTATACTACACAACGCCACATTCCTAATGGATTCACTCTACGCTGTGAAACCTTGATTGCAACCTTATATTTTCTAACAAGAAACCATCACATCATACATTAACTTACCAGCATATGAATGTTTAAAGATGTGTTAATGTTGCTGAATATGAGTTAACGTTTTTTGTGATCATGAGGAATGTGGTGTGTACATTTTTTTTTTTTTTTTTTTACTGTTAATGATTAGAGATGTGACTTCTTTACAGGAGGGGTAATCTGACAGTAAAAGTGGTGAATGATGGGAGATGGGGAGTTAAGAGTTGTAAGGATACCTAAACTTGACATTTTCTGACCTTTAAGGGTTGGGGTGAGTGGCTGGTCGCCATCTGTAATCTTAACTATTTTTAAGATATTCTCTTTGTGGGAATCTTGATTGAAGCGGTTATGTAGGTGATGTGGAAAAAAGGAAACAGACCCTTTCACCATTCAATATAATATATACATGTAGATAGTAATGATAAAAATACAAAATGTATAGAAGGTGAAATCTTTGATACAAAATGTGCTTAGCAGATAAGACTTGGTTCTACTAAGAGCTGGGTTCCATTTCTAGCTTTTCTCTATGTCAAACAATCTTCTCTTTATATTGAAGACACTCCTAAACTTCACGCCTCCTTACCTTCTTTCTCTGCCTGCCTCTCTTCCTGCATCTCAAAATGTGCATTTAAATAGGGGTACCCCTCCTATGTATCCTATGAAAGAGCACAGCAGCTTTCCAAATCTCTTCATACTTTTTTGAGGTTCACAGGCATTGAGTCAAGGTCTCTACAGGAGCCTTTGCCTCAGGGTCACATCTCTCTTTAGTATACTTTTCACTGTGCAGTTCAGACAGGTACTCCTGCAGAATTCAACCTTCCTTATCTACAGTACATCTAAGCTCAAAAGTGCCTTACTTAAGCACTTTGTGAGCTTAGTGAAAACCTCAGCATGTTGTTTCCTCAATATAGGATCTAGAGTACTAATGAACACTTCACCTTCCATCCAAAGGTCTCAAAGTGCTTTACAAACAATAAGCTACCTTGTATGAGTGTATAGAGGTTATTGCCCCCATTTTAGACAAACAGACAAACATAGGCAAGGCATTTAAGCAACTTGCTAATGATATTTAGCAAGTGAGGCATAGTCGAGATAGTACCAAAAAAAAAAAAAGAGTCCGGATTTTTACTCACATACCTCTAGACATACTGCTTCAATTAAGCAAATACTATAGGATTTCATGGCACTCCACAGCTAAATGTATAAAAAGAAATGTGGATGCCTGCCTGTTTTACAACACAATTGCATCACAATAGTGAGTTAAACACATCCCTTCAATTCAGAGTTAAAAGTCAGCCAGTATACATTACAAACAACTCCAAATCCCAAACTTGATTTCTAGCACAATGCCACCAGAAACTGTTTAACCCACATTTCCCATTTCCTCTGCAGGCCCTTTTTTGGTTTAAATATTAACAGGACGTTTAACTCCTGCCAACATGACTGAGAACTCCCTGGCTAACACTCAGGAAATGAAAAGCCTAACCCAGTCACGGGCATCAGAATACAGAGGTTCTTCAAAACAGATGGTTTAAGATTTATGGGTGAGTCAGCCAGCCTGCCAACCATCCTTGTGACTTTTCCATTCCCTTCTTACTAAGTCTCACAAAGTAAATTTGATGCTACTATCAAACCTCAGGGGAGGGGAGAATATATACCTTTTGTGCTAATTTGAATAAAACACCACAAAGTATTTCTGTGGCTCTATACAGAAACAAGTCAGCAGAGCTTTTTGAGGCTCCAAAAATAAATTAGACTTTTCTTTAAAGGCAATTAACCCCAAAATTTAAGATTATTAAACTGGAAGGGGCATTGTGTGGAAATTAGTTATCCTTGCTCTCCATACATTGACCAATACAATACAAACTGCCATGCAAAAAAGCATTGAACTGGCTACACTGCTATGTAGAAGCTGTCAGCTTGACTGGGAAGACATTATTGTTCTTCAATTTCTGTGGTTTAGAAAAATTTTGCTCCTGAATCAATAATGCTGTAGTCATACAAAAAGCCATATACATACATTGTGTTTTCAAAATCACCACCTTGGGGGAGTAAACAAACAGATATCCATCAATCTCACACTTAACTCCCTTTCCCTTGAATGTGCTACTGTGTCCTCCAGAACAACACACTTCATCACACCTTCACTGAACTCATTCAAAATCTCCTTCCATAAGCTGAACTGCTTAATTGAGCCTTTCTGCTGCAAGACTAAATCCCCCTAATCTTGTTCACAAAAATGTATCTTGGAGTTAATTTTTTTTTTAAATAAGAGACATTAAAATACACACTTGACAAGGTAGTTTATTATTACTTGCAATTTCAAAATGACCCAAGTCCCTCATTTAATTTGTTCAGTTACTTGCACCACATACATTGTTACTTCATCACCCCTTTTCCCACATTCAGAAGCTAGATAAGACACCATATTGGTAACTTATTAATGTAACATATGGAGGCTTTTACCTCTTATCACAAGAAACTATTTCAATACTCTTGCTGCACCTCAAAGTTGCATTTTTTAAACACTAAGAGGAAAAAAATGTGCAAGCAATATATTTAGGTATTGGAGACTTCTGAAGAACCACCACCTATGGTGTAATGGATTCTTGCCATTTCTCCTACAGAGGAAAGGGACGTTACCTTTGTGTGTTTTTTTGCAAAATAAGCAACAGGCAAGTTATCTTTACAGCTGCAGTAGTAGCATTTGAGCATTAAAATATCCAGCTACGTACTGTAATTTGTAGCCATTTAAAACTTTACAAACACCAACACGAACACAAAATAATTATTGTGAATGGGGAAATAAGCTCAATAAAGAGTGCCCCAGTACAATGTTTCTGCCCTGAAGATAAAGCTCACTCGTCGTAATAAACAGTGACACACTAATGAAAGGAGTGATGTATTGTTTAAGTCCAATCATACTAGCACAACAATTTTAATTTACGAAGTCTAAATAATTTAAAGTGCACTATACTTCGCTCAATCTAATACACAGATTGACATTTACCTTAAGTTCTGAGTTGTGAAAAAGTCTAGCAGCATTATTTTAAAATACATCATTCTTTAATCTACTTCGCATAGGCTGCAATAGCCTCTTCAGAGGCTTAGTGTGTGGTTATAGTCCGGGGGGAGGGGGGGGGGGCGCGGCGCGGGCAGTGTGGCAAAGTTTACGGCACCTCACTTATTCAATTTTTTCTCATTTTACAAAAAAATTAAGGTACCAGCCAGTAAAAACAAAAAACAAAACAAAAATTGTGCAAGGTGAATAATTCCCAATTTCAAAACTTCAGTAGAAATACAGAAAGTACTGACAGTATCATTTTGCTTGCAGTTATCTTTATTACTAGTGATGATGCATGAGAAGTAAAATAATCCAGCTAGACTGTATTATTGATGGTGCTAATCATATTAACGTATAAAGGTTAATAATTAATGCCTGCCATATGATTGCCAAACACGAACTGGATAGTTAACCTCTTAAAATTGTTATAAGACATGGTACTCACAAAACTAATCTCATCTCCTGAGAACAGCTGTTTTTAGGGGCTATTGAACATTGGTGAAGTCTTAGGTGGCTGTTGTACTTTTTGAAACATATAAAAAGTCTCACTACATTATACCCACCAGACAGATTAGCAGATGCAATGCTAATCTATCATATGCTATAAATCCTATTAGTAACACCTGTTCCTAAAGGGACACCAACATTCTAGGTCACAACTCCATCTGAAAATTGTGCCCCTACTGTTCTAAGTTACCCCTAAGATTACTATCAGAGAAAATTAAAAAATATTTTTCTTTAATTTTGTGCATGTGATAGCACTTTTTGGGTGATCAGTTGAGTTCCACTTTTGTTGATGGTGCATGCCTTTTCACACTCCCCGCAAGAGGGCATTTACCAATATCAACAATAGAGCTGATATGGAACAGGAAGCAAGCTGTAGCTATATACAGAAAGAAAGGGTAGAAGAGCAGGAGTTCAGACTGAGTAAATTAGTTGGTGAAGCCTTGAGATCCACACAAGAGATATTCTAAACAAAAAAGGAAGAGCCATAATATTTCAGGTTTTCAATAGTTTCAGAACATATTAAGGTGTATTCTTCTAAATATTCAATTTTCTCACAATCAATCATTACAAAAATCAACTTGAGAGCATTCCTTTAAGGAGTTGTGATCCAAAGTGAAAGAAGTCTCACTTATTTCTCAGGGCCTCCTGAGACTGGACTACAACTACAAGCTACTCCTGGGAGAATTCTGCGTCATTGTGCATGCGCAGAATTCATGTCCTCTGCAGATTTCTTTGCTTCCCTGCAGAAAAATGACTGTCAGGGAAGCAAAGGGATGCTGCAACAGCAGTCACGCACCACTCCCTAGCTGTGCAGGTACATCACTTCAGGCACCTGGAGCAGCCGGTGGAGAGGTAAATCACCGCAGGGCTGGGGACACCCCAGCAAGTGGGTCCTACCCTGAGCCGGGATCAGCTGCTAGTCCGGGCTGGGCTGGGCTGGAGGCAGGAGAGGATAGGACTTCCTCTTCCCCTGCAAGGAGTGGCTGGGGCTGTGTCAGGCCCTCCCTCAGAAACCTCCCCCAGCTGCAGGAAGCTCAGTATCCTCCTCTGCTTCCTGCCCCCATTGCTCCTCAGCTGCAAGGGGAGGGGTCACTGTAGGGGGAGCTGCTCTCCCATCCACCTGGACCTCCCATACCCAGTCACCCAAGCCAAGCCTCACCCCATACAACCCGTACACTCCCAGCCTTCCATACCCAAACCCCACCAAACCTCAATTCATGCATCTGGAGCCTCCTGCACAGCCAGACCCCCACCCCTGCACCCAGACCACCCCCCACTGAGTTCCCTGCACTCAAACTCCCACCCTGATGAGCCCCACCCTCCTGCACCACTCTGAGCCCCCATGCCACTGACCCCCAACTAGTTGCACCCAGACCCCCACCCCACCAAGCCCCACTCCCCAAGTACCCAGACCCCTCTGCTGAGCCCCAACCATTTTCACCTGGAAGCCCCTGCAGAGTTCCATTGTCCCTACACCTGGAACCTCTCCCTCTCCCTCTTACCCCCAGCCTCAGTGCATCTAGATCCCCCCACCACCCAGATTGTCCCACAGAATCTTCTCCACCCACACTAAGCCCCTCCACAATTGGATCCTGCCTGGTTATTGCTGCCTGCCCCACACCTGGTGCAGAGGGGCAGGGCCCCAGGATGTTTCTGAGGCAGGCCCAGGCCTTGTGCTGTGTCAGGGTCAGGTGCAGCCTCACCATTGAGTCTGTGTTCCAAGGGTGGGGAGTGCAGGATGATCTCCCACCTTTGTACAGCCAGTGCCCTGTGCTCCCCACTGTCATGCTGGAGCCTCCGCATTTATTTACTGACAAATAAAACTTGCAGATTTTTGCAAAAATTTCAAATATTGTGTGCAGAATTTTTGGGAGGACGGGGGGGGGGGGGCAGAATGCCCTCAGGAGTAACAATAATACACTGATGATGCTTTAGAGAAGATTCATCCACACCTGAGATGAACACAATTTCAAAAACCATATAAGTCACTACTTGTCTCTTCATCTATAGTAAGATGTATGTGTGAAAGACTAGTGTCATGGAGGCACAGGCAGTTCTCTCAACTGTTCTCCAGCCTTGCTTTTTTAAAAGAAAGAAAGTGAAGTCAAGCTATTAGGGTTGCAGAGAAAACCTTCAAAACATGGAGTGAAACCAATGCAGCAATCTCTTCCTGAGTTTGTAGAAAGCATCAAGTAACAGTTTGAGGTGTCAACCAGCCCATTATTTCAGTGGGTGCTAACTTAAATGCCCACAACAGTTAAAAGTATTTCACTGCTTATAAAAATGTGTAAGAAAAGAAAGGAAGAATCATATTATGGAGATCTACACCAGCGTTTCACAAAATTGGGAAGGAGATACTAGGTACTAGCCATGGTGGGGAAGGAGGAGGAAGGCAGGAAGATGTATGCATTAAGATGGGTAATGGGCCTTTAATACCACATGA
This sequence comes from Mauremys mutica, assembly GCF_020497125.1. Taxonomy (NCBI): domain Eukaryota; kingdom Metazoa; phylum Chordata; order Testudines; family Geoemydidae; genus Mauremys; species Mauremys mutica. Next base: position 6,272,959 of record NC_059092.1, on the reverse strand, counting down.
TGGAATTATGGGGAGGGTTTGGTAAAAATCTGACAGCTTTCAAAGTCTGCGAAACACTGATGTAGACTGATGTGTCTTCCATGTGTCTATGGAAAGGACGTACGAGTTCCTGCTTGAAGAGAGCTTCACCGTCAAAGCTCTGATATGACACCATCCTTTAGTCAAAGATTAGGCAGAACTTGCCTCCACAAGCAGCCAGTGGAGCATGTTAAAGTGAAGGATAAGCCAGTGCTAAAAATGTAAGTTCTTCTCCAGCATGCAGAAGAATTAAGAGTTTACCCTCTCTGAAGCCATCTCCCTGTCAGCAAGGGAAGAAACTGGGATCAAATCTGGTCTCTCGTGGCCATGCTGAGTAGTACAGTAGAACCTCAGCGTTATGAACACCTCAAGAACGGAGGCTGTTTGTAACTCCGAGATGTTTGTAACTCCAAACAAAACATTATGGTTGTTCTTTCAAAAGTTTACAACTGAACACTGACTTAATACAGCTTTGCAACTTTACTATGTAGAACAAAAATGCTACTTTCCCTTTATTTTTGTTAGTAGTTGAACTGTTTTTTTTTTTTTTTTGGTCGTTATCTCTGGTGCTGCCTGTTTGTGTACTTATGGTTCCAAATGAGGTGTGTGGTTGACTGGTCAGTTTGTAACTCTGAGGTTCTACTATATCTACAGATCAATAAGGCTGGCCATAAAACTTGAATTTCTGTCATTTACAGCACTTCTGAAGCAATTTTTAGGAATATTAAAAATTACATTTTATCAAATGTAATCTTAACTTCACACAGAGGAGACACTGTCTGATGTGTTCCCTTCTGTGCTCCAATAGCATCAGCCTTTGTCAGCTTCTCACACAAACATCCCTATGGTTTTCATGTGCACGGAATGCCCTCCCTGAACTGATCTGTAAGTCCATTACTCTCTTCTGCAAATCTTTCAAGATTCACCTTTGCCACAATGCTTAAAAATCCCTAATTAATGAATGATGGTTTAAGGGACAGATGGGGTAGTTGGCAATTACAAGTGTATGTATAAGCACTGTATTTGATTGCATCCCTCTACCTCCATGCTTCCAATATCACTTGTTCTTGATTGGGTGCTTCTATTTTATCAATTTACTACATGACAAAGCAGCTTCTCATGTTAAATAGAAGTCATTACAAGAATTAAGCACTACCTATAAAAAGATACTGAACATTCATTACATCTTCAAGACACTGCATAAAATAAATACTCACAACACCCCTCTGAGGTAAGTGGTGGTTAACCCTATTTTACAGATAGAATAGCTGGAGCAAACAGCTTAAGCCACTTGCCCAGGCCACAAGAAAAGACATTGTCAGAGGCAGGATAACAAGGCAAGAGGTGATTCTGGCTTTCAGTCAAAATTCCCAACCCATACTGCATTGCCTCAAGTTACTTCAAAGATAAAAGGAAAACCAGGGCTTGATTTTTCAAAGGGGCTGATTCCCTCACAATTCCCAATGAAATCTAAAAATCAAGGCCTTAATTTTTAGAATCCTGATATAATAAACTTAAGACTAACACAATGGGTCAAAAGAACTTGAGAGAAATTCATCTTTAAGAACAAATTTCAGGCAACCCTAAGAACACATGAACTTTTTCATTGGCAGAGAACAGCCAATTCTGATTATATAATTTAGATTTAAAAGAAAGCCTTGTCACACTTACACAAGAATAAAAATGATGTTCACAAATATGCAAGCACCCACTAAAATCTGCAACGTGAAAAGTTAAAACATCGTTTTCAACATTAGCATTATGTGCATCATGCCTTAAGTTCCAAAGCACTGCTAATAGTAACAATTAAAGTAGTAAGAAAAGCTTGTTATCAGCACTCAAACAAGGCTGTTACTATTAGTCTTAATTGACAACAAAATATTGGGAATTACAAGAAGAGGAAGAGGTAAGACCTCAAAAATCACCAGAAGTAGTACTGAGGAAAAGAAAAGGATTTACAGTTACAAAATATTTCAATTTTCCTCCAGTACTCCCAGTTTAGAGGGAGTATTAACTGTTTGTACAAAGAAGTTTTGAGGGGTTTTAAGACTGCATACCTCCAGCACCATATGAGACTAACTAGTGGCCTTCCTCCAGGTGGATGATATTGACATCCACCTTCCCTTAGAGCTTTTTGTGTGTTTAAAACATCACTTGTCTTCACTATGCAGGGAGACATCGGACAAGGGTGTCAATGCAGATAAAGTAGATCTTTAAGCCTGCTGTGTCAGGATAATAGCGGATTATACTAAGTATAAAAGCAGGAAGGCAAACTGAAGTGCAGTAACCTGAGATTAAAAAGCTAGTTTTGTAACAATGTTGACTTATTTTAAGATCTTTACTATACAAGCAGAAAAACACATTTAAAAATTGTGGATAGATTATAAGCTAGAGAATTCACTTCTGGTGATCAACACTAAGGTTAAGCATCATCCTCATCCAAACTCTAATTTAAAGATGAAGAATTTAGGAGGGACTATCAAAAGCAGAGCATAAATATATTTCCATGAAGATTTCTCTGTCTCACATTCAATCATTTCACATTTTAAAAAGAAATCAGCTGGTTTATGATCACATCTTCCTAAAAGCTGAACAGATGAAATCTCACTGATTTAATCTGCAGTTAGTTTTTGGCATTAAATTAGGTGAGAACATTTAAAAGTAACTAACTAACTGAAGAGCAACTATAACAATGATGCACATCAGAATACGTAATATTAATTTTCAAATTAAAAAAACACTTACTCCAGCAGTTCCCTGAGCCAACCTTCCCTAATACAGGACAGAAGCCACAGATCATTCATACATTCTGGATAAATACTAAGTTATTTGCTAGATCCACATTAACTATAAGAAACTCAAAGTTATACAAATCTATTTTACAGAAAGTTTAGTTTAATTTTTGGAGCTGATACTCCATGAGTATCCTGTGATGGCTGCAGGAAGCAACCCTGGTATTGGAAAATTTATTTTAAATGTAACACTGCAGTTAGTACTTAAGAACAAACCAGACAAACCATGAAGAAAAAGATTTGCAGTGCCACAAGATTCCATTTTTAGATAAAATACGGTCTTGTAAAAGCAACATTAAGAATTACAGGCAAACTCATTTTCATCACCCCACAGCACTGATTCAGTGAGGGTGTTCTTGTAATTCAACTGTCAGAGGCCCCTCTCTGAAAAAGGATTTCTACTTCTGGTAAGCGGAGAGCTTACAGATCTCATTATCACAGTCAAAGGAATGGGTTTTTAAAAAACAGAAGAGAAAGGAAATAAAACCATAGAAGGAGAATGTGTTAAACAAGGTTTAGGCAGTTAGATCATTGCACCGAGATGGCTGGATGACAGCCAACAGTGCAGAGCATGGCGGAAGTAATGTCCCAAAATACCCAAGTATTTCACCTCCAGGAAAGGAGATGGAAAAGCTGGGACTAAGAACAAATACACTGCTTCTGAGAGGGTGCAAAAATGGCAGTTTCAGAGATAAAACCTCTCTACTGAAAACTGAGAGAATTGCTTTCTCTCATATCAAACCAGTTTTGTTTCCCAGTTTTTCAAAAATTTAGAGAATCGTTACACTGGTAACAGCTTGACCAGATTGTCTACTAGAAAGACATCAATATTGAGGTATCCATTAAATATAAGTCTTGGTCTTTTCCTTAGAGATTCTCCTCCCCGCGCCCATCACTTTCCTTGGGGAAAGATATTTTGAAGAACGCTTTTAGATTTCCGTCATTTTCCACATTACCCCAAATCTTTACATACTCAAATGAAAAAAAATTAATAGAAAGAACTTGCTTTAAAAATTGTATTAGAAAGAGTTTTAAAAAACTGACTCCAATGATATACTGAACACTCTTATAAGCCATCAGATGTATGAACAGGTGCTTCTCTAATTCTGCTTACACCCTCCTCCCTCCTGACACAGCAGTATAAACACAAACACAGGATTTAGGAGCCAAACATGCTGTGTGTTTGTCTGAATACAAACCACCCCTTCCAAAGGTTGTTTTATATGTACACTGGCTACCTCCCAAAGACTGATATTTGAGTTTTATCAGGATTAAAATTACCCCTGATGGAGGCCTTTAAAAGCAGTCCACACCTGAACACTGAACATCTAGCACAGTGGTTCTGAAACTTGTTCCAACGCTTGTGCAGTGAAAGCCCCTGGCGGGCCGGGCCGGTTTGTTTAGCTGCCATGTCCGCAGGTTTGGCCGATCGCAGCTCCCAGTGTCCGCAGTTTGCTGCTCCCAGTGTCCGCGGTTCGCTGCTCCAGGACAATGGGAGCTGCTGGAAATGGCAGTCAGTATGTCCCTCGGCCTGTGCTGTTTCCAGCAGCTCCCACTGGCCTGGAACAGCGGGCCGCGGCCACTGGGAGCGCGATCGGCCAAACCTGCAAAGGCGGCAGGTAAACGAACTGGCCCGGCCCACCAGGGGCTTTCCCTGCACAAGCGGAGGAACAAGTTTGGGAACCACTGATCTAGCATAATCATATTAAATATTTTCAACTCAGCGGAGTACTATACTGACAGGGACTGCACCAATTAACTTCGAAGGCCCGTACAAAGATTGAGTTGTCCCCTTTAAGATGAAGTTTTTTGAAAAGCACGAGCAGAGAACCTCCACCTGTGCCCAAATACAACTTACCTGGGCTGCAAAGGAACCCAATGCTTTCGGCAATTCTTTAGTTTAATATTTCATTTTTTAGTGAATATTAAAGCATAAAAGCAAATCAAAATATAATGGCTGATCAAGAATTTAAGCCTAGAATTTTTTATTTCTTGAAATACCTGACAAGCTTTAAGGATTTTTATTCATTCGAGCTAACAAAATATTTATCTGAAGTTTGTAATATTGCAACTGAGCACAGAATAATTTCAAAAATTGTTTTCCATTTAAATTGAAGTTATTTCACTGCTGCCTCAACCAGCTAACGCTTGTTCTCTAGTGATTTAAAATAGAAAGCACATTTCCTAAGCAGCTACTGAATAGTCATCAGTGCCTGAATATTGTCAGCAAGACACAAACAAGTCCACTCCTCTTCATTTTCTTTAATAAATATTACATCTAGACAAAATATTTGAGAGTAGAACAAAAAGTGTGGCTGTATTACAGAATTCTCCAGTAGCAGTGAGAAATTCGCAACAGCTTGCCCATCAAATTAAGGTGATATTTATCTAAACAAGTGTTCTATTATGAGGAAGTGAAGATATTGCTGCAGGAAAATAAAGGGTTTTTTTTTTTAACAACATGAACCTATAGAACTGATCCACTCAGAGCCTTCAACAAATTTGTATCTACCCGAGTTCTGTCTAAGTTCTCTCATCTCAGGAGCATACTGCTGCAATGCTAACTTGTAACAGGTCACTTAACTGCAAATGGTAGAGAGTTTTATAATTATGCACGTATTTATGTCTGTACTACCAACTCAGATGTATATTATTCATTTCCCCTTTTACCCAGCCTCCAGATAAACCCACGAAGCTGTAGTTTAATTGGAAACGTTGCTGTGTAACTATTTTATCTTTGGCTCGCCACCCACCCACCTTTCTGTATCTGTCATTTATGACCTTATACAGACACTGTCTTGAGGAAATGTATTAAAGCCCATAATTTAAATAAAATCATTCTAATATGAACATATTTTACTAATTTAAGAGTGTGTCTAAAAAGTAAATTTATCTCATTGTGCAATACATTACTGCAGTTGATGCATTCAGCCACAATACCACATGGCTCTACAAACAGGAACTACAGTAGTAGATAAGTCATGGGTGTGGTCTCATCAAGTGACTTAACTGTTTCAATCCCCAACAAAAACTACACTAGGCCGCAGTTGTGAATACAACTCAGTAAATTCGGGGTAACATATCACGTGACACCATTCAACAGCAATTCCATTATGATAACGACACTTTAGTGTTTGTGGTCCCCAAGGCTGTTGCTACAGAGCAGAGTTAAGGTGCCAAACAAATCATTTAAAAAATTTTAACTTGAATATCCATATTCACCAGTGCCCTCTCACAGCTTTACCACACACTGTAGCAGCACAAAACAACTAGAATGCACTGGCTAATTAAATTAGGTTTACAGAGTAGTACAAACTAGTTGGGAGTATGAACCCCAATTTTGCCCTCCTTCATTCCCAATATTCCCTAGCACACAGAAAGCTTAATTAACTCTTTATCTTGTCCTCTGATTAGACTGGTGCAAAAGGGCAGTTTTGGAAAATTAGGATTAGCGAGCATTCCCCCCCATGGAATGTCTGTCACGGGATGATGTATAAAATCTCCTCCTGCAGAGGCACTCGTGAGGAGCTGCCCTCTTCCAAAACACCCATCACATTCCATTGTTACTAGCAACAGCGACACCAAGCTGCCCCCAAAGACCTGGGTGGCCCCCTGTACTGCCAAAACACTTGGGATTAACACCTTTTGCATTTCCTCACTAATTTTAATTATCACCTGATTGTTGCATCAATACTGTTTTTAAAGTATATAACTATACTGTATACTTATATAAGTAATATTAATATGGTTGCTTCCTTAACTGCTTCCCAATATTTGGAATTGTATCTCGTAACTGTGCACATTGCCAATCTTAGAAATCCAGTTTGTCAGCACAAACCTGGATGTAAATATTAAAAAGCCAATGACTAAATTTAGTCCACTTATAAAATTAAATTCATATGGCTCCTGTAGTGTTAAAATTCTTACTCAAAAAGCATTACTACTGCTATCTCAAAGAGACTTGATCACCAACATCATACATCTCTCCATTGGGCAAAATTACAATAGGAGAATTGTCTAGTCTTTTACTAATATTTCTTTTTATTACATATCTTTTTTTTAAAAAATCTCTAAAAAGTTAAAGTTCCTTGCTCACAATATAATTCTGTCCCTACCTTTTTCATAAACTTGGGGAAGCCTGCATGAAACAGAGAAAGAAAATGTTCATGATTATTAATGGAAACTGGAAAGGAATCAGAATGAAGAAAAGCCACACCCTAAAGCTGCACACAATTACATACTGCATCGAAGTTAGCTTTTTAGGTCTTTTTTACTTATATAATTTTCATCTTAGCAAAACCAGAGAGTAGTGTGTCTTGGTTTTTCTTTAGATTTCCAAGATTACTTGAGATCAATCTAAAATTTTCTCTCTTTTGAAAAGTAAATCATTTGAGAAGTCTTAAGAGCGGATGGAACACAGCTGTAAAATAGCATATTTTGGATCTATTCTACTTAAGCTCTAACATATAGCAACGCTAGCTGTACATATGGAATGCAAAGGCTGTTATTTTGTTAACCAAGTTATATTACACTATCATTTTAGACAAATAAAAGGGTTTAAAGTATTTCAGAGCTGGAATTTCTTTATGCAGTTACCAAAACAAGAAATCCCCAACTGTTGAAAGCAAAACCACACTAGAAATTAAAGGTTTTATATGGAAGTTATATGTAAAATACTCAGCATTCTACACTAATGTATCTAGCTGACACACTGCAATTTCAAACACACATGAAGAATGAATAAGGTTTCTGAAGGTATCAATTCTTCTTTAGGAGAAACCTAACTTCATAGCAGATACATGGAGAAATAGATTCTGGAAAAGTAGTAAGTAGATTACCACTGTTGAGAAGAGACCTCTGTGAGGATGGTTTTTAGGTGACTAGATACAATACATATTTAGCAATTGGTGAAGGAATGAGCCTTCTGCCTGAAAATTCCTTTAGGAATACTTCCCTCAACCCAGTCACCCACCCACCTCCAAAACTGGTACCTTTAAGGAGACAGTAAGTTAATACCTTACACAAGACTAAGGAAAGTCTAGTACCCTTACATGGATGAATATCATTTATTCAGAGATGTAGACACTAGAATTAACTGGGCACCAGGACTGAAGGTATGAGTTAAACCATCATCATCAGATAAAAGAGCTCAAAGGCCACAATAGGTCTTCTAAAATATACCCAAAAGTGTTGACAAGTGGTATTTTGGCACAGAAAACCTGTTCAGCATTTCAATCATGAAGCTGGAATCAGAGATTTGACTACCTTCACTATGATGTTGATATTCTGTGGTTGTCATTGTAGGTTGCAGTGACACTTGAGAAGACTGGACGGTCCAGCACACAGAAAATAGGGTCTTTTACCTCAAGGTTGTTGGTTCAAAACACTGCCGGTGAGTTGCGATTCAGACCAGCTCAGTAGACAATTGTCTACACTACAAAAATATCACAAACTGCACTAACTGCAACTCTTTTTGCTGTCTTAGAAGAGAGGCCAGGGGCACAAATGTGACATGGAAAGTGAACCTCCTTCTCATTCCTGGAGCTGGCATCTCCAGGTCAGGGTAGAAGCACATCAGTGTCAAGGGGAAGATGGGTGAAGTGGCAGTTTGTACTGCTGCTCATGATTAACCTGTTTTGTTAAACTGCAATTGCATCTCCCAGCTCCAAAAAAATGTAGGTCTACACTTTTCACAATTAACAATCACACCAAAAATACTTTAAAAAAAAATCTTTTTCCTTAGGATCACAAGGGAAAGTTATACTAAAACTCCAACACAACAGAACATAGCTGAAGTGATAAGTAACGTGAGCAAAGAAATCTAACCATACTTGATTAAGAGGAAATCTAACCTCCTTACATGAAATCTAGAATCCACATTTCCAGGTAAAAAACGCATTAGTTGCACCCTCAGATTCAACTGGTCTTGAACCAACTGAACTTGTGTGGTGGTGTCTGGACAGACTGCTACAACAGTTCACTTAGTAATTCCTTGTCAAGACTGGAAGAACCAATTTTGGCCATAACAACTGTGGTCCAATTTTCAATGGATGCAAAGAAAATTGCTCCATGTCACAGTTTTTTTTCCCCCCCTATAATCATAATAAAAGATCCTTGGCTTCAAGACTGCTTGAAGCACATTTAAAAGAGAACAAAAAATGCTGAGCCACTAGGAAACCTGGGATAATGAGAAAAAATACACACTGTGGACTGAAAACTGTAAGGACTGCAATGGGGGGGGCGGGGGGAAGGGAGGGAATTAAACACACCATTACCATATAATGAAACAAGGTTTAATTGGGGTGTATTATAAAATATCTGCATGAACATGCAGATGTACATGGTTGTTTGACAACTATGCAAAGTGAAGATTAGAAACAATTTAATTTTTAGAAAACAAAGTATGGAGACAACATATGTTTAGAATTTATGTTATCTCTTATTACTAGATCAGCTGAATCAATGAGTTAATGGTTTTGGAGAGCTTAAAGAAAGGAAATTCCAACAGCAGCATATTTTCTTCTAAAAACAAAAAAAATATGCATTAAAATCAAAGAAGTGGAAGAAGTCTGTGTTGTTGATCCAAGCAATTTACAACTAATTCCAGCTGTGACAGAGCAACCAATGACATAATCATAACCTAGCAAATACCTACAGTAAAAATTTAATATTTCCCTCCTAACCAGTTTTCAAAGATAAACGTATTTCTAGCAAAAAGTTGCTTCAACACATTTAAAACACCTACTTCAACCATTTTGAAATGGATTGTACATTTAGCATTAACACACATCTTTGCTAGGCTAGTGAAATACAGAGCCCTTCTTAAACTATGTGCCCTCCATTAGACAATTCAATGAATTAGAATTTACAGAGTCATGCTGCTACCATAGTCTTCATATCCTTCCTTATGTGACTGCCTCTAATACTGAACACATTAAACCAGTGAAAAGAAGAATACAGGCTATGACTGTTTTGTGAAAGTGCTATTGTTTTTTACTGAGGAGGCTGTAAAAGTGATCTTCAAGAGAATGTTGTATTTGATGCACTTTGTTCTTTAGTGACATAAAACTGGTTTGACCAATACTAGAACCCTATGTACCAAGCCAAATTATACTACAAAAAAAAAGAATGTTTTATATTACTGAAAAGCAACAAAATAAGATCTCATCCAAACTATATTCTACATTGAAAAGCGTACAACTTCCAATGGTAGCAGAAGCTAGATGTGTTGCAATCAACTTACACAGTTCTTGAGAGGAAGAACAGATTCAGATACTCCCGCTCCTCTTGCCTAATATTGATCCCACGATACAATTAACAAGTTGACTAACACCAAAGGGAATATATCATCCAGTCTCTGCTGACTACTTCAGCAGTGATTTGAATAACATTCATCCAGACAGAATGGTCCTATTGATGCATTTTCTGAAGCCACAATAAGGAGTACCCTCCTAAAAGCTGCATCAGCTGATAGCTGCAAGTGTAGCTAACTGTGTGAACACAGTCAAAAATACACAAGATGAAGTTCCAGCCCAGGAGATCACTTCCGTTGGACAGCATGCTCTCTTTGCCCACAAAGCTATTGCTAGCATAGAGTACAACTTTAATGCCTTCAGGCAGTTACATTTTGAGGATGATTCTGGTGGAAAATAAAGCATTTCTTCTCAATAGCTCAGGGCCCTTATGCCAATACTCTCTAAGGATCAGTGTCAGAAAAGGGGGGGCAGGGGGAAGACAACCTACTTGGGATGGAAAGTTGGTGGTGCCTTTAACATACGTGCTGTTTTTAAATTTGAGAATGTGGGTAATGTGTGAGCTGATTTAACACATTTACATAGACAACCATTCTAAAACTATTCTGATTAAACTAAACTCATATCCCAGGACATTCACTTATTTAGAAATCTCATTTCAAAGATGGCTTTTCAATTCCATGTTCAGAGACAGTCTGGTCAAGGTCTGAGATCCTGACTCTTCTGTAGGGCCCTCCTAGTCTATCAATATAGCCCAGTTATAACATCTATTTCAATTATTTTTGACTGATTGCTGCTATTTTAATCCTCTCTCTGTAATAATGGAGCTGTTGCTGAAGGAGAGAAAAATCTATCCCTTGAAGAGCTGAAAGCTCCAAAAACTGCCCACTGAAGGAGGTAAAAGCCAATTAATAGGGGAGCAAAAAAAAATTGCACAAGTATATGAAGTTTTTCCCTTTATATGCTCTATAGGACAGACAGAAATCGAGAAGCTACCCAGAGACAGAAATCACACCTTTCTGTTTAAAGACATTAAATCCTGTCACTCAAGAATGACTGACAAAACTAATCTGTTCTTTGTTTCTGGAAAGTAAAAGGGAAGCCCAGAATCATGAATGATCTGAGAACTGGTGTGAAACATGACATTTGTGGAAGTACTTGCAGAGATATTTCCATCCAATCAGATTCTCACTGAAGAAGAAAGCAAAAGTTAAGATTAGCCGCTCATATATGGCAGCTTCCCAAGATGTAGAGCGAGAACTTTTTGGTGGGTATGTGGATCCTGAGCACTAGAGACTGGCCACTTTTTAACTGCCTCTGAAACGTCACACATAAGAGCACCAATTCCATAAAAGAACTAGTTTCAGGGAAACTATTTCACTCTTTGATGTACTGATAATTTATGGAATGGGTATAAACATTTTTTTACCCCTCTTAAATTTGAATTGATTTTGCTGTAGTGAAAGTGAGAAAGTGGGTGGAGCCAAGCTTACAGTGGACAAAGCATTGTTTGTTTCCTCACACACAGTTCAGCCAGCACAGTTTATTCCTAGGGTGACCAGATGTTCTGGTTTTATAGGGATAGTCCCGATGTTTGGATCTTTTTCTTATATAGGATCTTATTACCCTCCATCCCCTGTCCTGATTTTTCACATTTGCTGTCTAGTCACCCTATTTATTCCTGACCTGCAATATTCATACTGTTCTAGTGAAGGGCTTCTACTAAGCCTCAGTTGACTATCATGCTGGCTTGCATGAATAAGGCTTATTCAAATTGAAGTATGGACATTTTGTTTTTGCAAAGATTCCTAGACATCTTTAAATGACAAGACTCAGATGCAACAATCCCACTTGATTTTTAAATATTAAACACCTTCAAGGTTCTCTTTTCAGATATTACGGTAGTTTCACCAACTAGGCTAATAGTGTTCAATGAATCATAAAAGGAGATCACCAACCTAATGAACCTCATTCAGTGTTGCAAATACAATTTTTATAAAAGTAATGATTGTTTACACAATGCCAATTTAACTATAAGAAAAATTGGAGTGATCAAGTTTATTTTTCTCTTTGCTACAGGTTTTTAAGTGGCCATTTAGAATAAGTGTTCATCATCGGACCTGTGAATATCAGATAATGAAGTAGGGTATGCTCAAGTCATCTAGTACATCAATCTTGAAAGACAGGTAATTTGCAATTTTCTTGAGGTTTCATTAAGAAAAAAGGATTTTCATGCCCTTACTTACCAAATTCTGGAAATGTTATCACCTCTAATGCTTCTAATCTTCTCTGAACTGATAAGGAATTCTCTGTCTAAGTGTGGTCAAGTAGCAAAGAAATTACTTATTTTAACCCTTCACAATAATATACTCCAAATAAAGCAAACCTATATAGATGTTTTACAACAGTATCATAGAACAAACTAGCAAGCAGCAGAAAATTAAAGATGTGCCATTCCATAATTTCATCCAGTAAATATAGTATGTATAGCAACCATTGTGATCTAATAAGAGATGCCTTCAATACTGAGGTACAACACAAATGAATACAGCAGCTCTATCAGAATATTTAAATTGATTCAGCAAAGTTCAAATTTGTATGGTAAGTTTATTGCATCCTCACCTTGCACAGGTAATTTATTAAAGACAAACTTTGGTATTCTTATTTTTTTGAGATACTATAATTAAAATTCAACCCCCTCTTATTGTCACACTCATTGCAAAGATGACCTTACATTTCAGTAGCAAAAGACAATGGCACTTCAAAGAAGCAAGCTACTACCCCTTTTTCTGCTCTGATGATCCATCAAGTCAATTTTAACTTCTGGTCCATTAGTACTAATAGCCTACTGAAGCCAGCATTTCCTATAGTACTTATAATTGACGTTACAGGAACATAAAGCAGAATACCAGGTGGGGTGAAAGAAACTGCAGAAGAGAAGGAATACAATAATTTAGGAAGATTTAGAATAAAAATGTATTATTGTTAAGCATTATCAGTGTTTGCTGTTGTAAAGCACAGAAGTTAAGAGTTCCTTCCTCAATGAGTTCATAATCAAGGATCATACAAAATGCAGAAAGTTTCTACAGCATGTGTATCTGAGGATGGCAGAATTTTTTATATGGGTGGATCAAAGCGACTATTCATCCACAAAGAGATTAGCAGAGGACCATACAGAATGTAACGGAGGTAGCCCAAACTTCCAGCAATGGAGATGCCACCTAAGGGTATGTCTTCACTACCCGCCGGATTGAAGGGCAGTGATTGATCCAGCAGGGATCACTAGACACGATAAATCAACCCCCGAGTGCTCTCCTGTTGACTCCTGTACTCCAGCGCCGCAAGAGGTGCAGGCAGAGTCAACAGGGGAGCAACAGCAGTTGACTTGCCATGGTGAAGATACCACAGTAAGTCAATCTAAGTACGTCGACTTCAGCTAAGTTATTCATGTAGCTGAAGTTGCGTAACTTAGATCGATCCCCCCCTAGTTTAGACCAGGGCTAAGATGAAATTTTTTTTTACTTGGAATAACAAAATGAGAGAGAAAAGATTGCTCATGCAGCTATATCAAATATATGCACAAAAATCATAGCATTATCCCTGGCTGTGATGAATTGAACTCATTTCCCTACAGATGTTAACGCTAGTGCAACTCTGCAGGTGGCAGCAGGAGAGGGAAATACTAGACAGGGTCCTATTTGTTTTTGTTTTAAAAAAATCACCATATTGTCTAAGTGTGCTCCGAGGCCTGGTCTACTCTTAAAAATTAGATCAACCTAGTTACGTAGCTCAAGGCTGTGAAAAATTTAGTGCCATAGGTAGGACGACTAACTCTCAGCGTAGACCCGGCTAGGTCCACAGAACAATTTTTCTGTGGCCATAGCTACCACCTCTTGGAGAGATGGATTAACTGAGGCCATGGCTACACTTGCAAATTTGCAGCGCTGCAGCAGGGTGTGAAAACACACCCTCTCCAGCGCTGCAAATTGCGGCGCTGCAAAGCGCCAGTGTGGTCAAAGCCCCAGCGCGGTACGTTATTCCCCACAGGGAGGTGGAGTACGGACAGCGCTGGGAGAGCTCTCTCCCAGCGCTGGCGCTTTGACTACACTTAGCGCTTCAAAGCGCTGCCGCGGCAGCACTTTGAAGTGCAAGTGTAGCCATAGCCTGACATTGACCAAAAAAACCCTTGCAGCAAGGTAGGAAGTGTCTGCACTACAATGGCACAGCTACAGCGCCATAGCTGTGCCACTGTAGTGTAGATATGACCTGAGTAGGTAAGGATCACACGGCAATAAGTCATTCATCACCTGAGACATGCTTTCCTTAGTGTTCCTGCCATGAAGCTGCTCTAACATTTATCTCCTAAAAATGTCTGGCGTAGCTGAGGCCTCAGGCTACGCACACAGATAGCACTGCTGTTTCACCCTAGAGGCCTGCAAGAACAACCTGTGCAGGTAAAAAGTATGATTAACCACAACAGAAAGAACTTGACTATTATTCCTCATGACCAAAACTTTACTTTCCAAAGTAAGTGCTATTAAGATTAAGTAATGCTATCAGAAAGTATCAAAACTAACAGCCCTCAAGAGTTCAAAATACTGCAGCTACAAAATAGCAATTTCATAGCTGACATTTTAAACTCAAGTCATGGTTCATATCATCCTCTGCTGTGGAAAAATCTTTAGAAGGGTAAAAAAGTTCTGTGCATTTCACCGTATGGAATGCCCAGTGTTGCTGCCTCATGGGGTAGAGGAATGCTAGTTGACACAAAAGTGATTCAAGGCATCATGAAGAGGCTGCCTTTCCACGGAACAAGCTCTGAATGTGGCCACTCTACCACTGGTTCCTGTCTGCTACTAGTCCCACTGAGGAGGGAGGAAGCTTTGATACTTCAGGGTTTTGTGCCATATAATCCACAGGATTTCAAGGGAACAAGTGCCATCCAGAGAAGCCTCTGCTCCCTCCAGAACACCAGACTTGCAATGCTCATGAAGGGGGGCTCCTAGCAACTTGGTCATATCAGCTGTGCCCCCCTCCTGCAAGAGTCAGCCCCAAATCTCACTTTTGGTCCCTTTTAATACCTTCTAATGTGCAATGTATGGGGTCTTAATTATCTGAATACACAAATCCATCTTCTTAGTACTTAAAGTTCAGAATTATTCTGTGGACACAAGTAAAACATTTTTACATCTGTTACTACTATTGATTCCAATTTTTTAGAGCAGAATGAGAAAGCCAAACAATAAGAACTGAATGCCCCATTTCCTTCTTTGGGCACATGCTATTTTTAGTTGTATCTGCTTTTTCCATGCACATATATCCAATGCTACTATCACTCCATGTGGGCTGAGACACGCTCCCTGAAGCTCAATTAATTTCAAGCTTCATTCCTTAAAAACCAGATGAAGTATTGGACCACATGCTTTGAGAAACAAAGCACTCTCACTCTGAAGATTTCTTGCAGGAAAAAACCAAACCAATGAGCTATTTGGTTAGTTTTTTACTCTGTGTCCCTTTCCCAAATTGTGGTTCATGTCTTTCAGGCTATGTGACTCCAATTCTCCAGCCCAAATACAAGCTAAAGAAGTCTTGAAAAAAGTGCAGTTCCACCACAAAGGGATAGGAAGATTCTGAGGGATTATGCCACTGAAGTTCTACCTATGGGCACATGGAGGGCATAGAATAGGCTGAAGGAGGTGCAGGGAGGGACTTGGCCAATCGATTCACAACTATGTAGATCCATTGACTACATCCTCAACCAAGGGGTGACGGTGGGTTAAAAACACTTAAGTCTGGTCTACTCTAGAGTTAAGTTGATGCATGACAGCTTACATCGACATAACTATGGAATTGTCTACACTTAATTTCACTCCTGCCAACATAACTGCCCTGCTATGCCAACTTAATAATTTCACCTCCATGAGCAGCACAGAGCTAAGGTTGATGTGGTCATGTAGGCACTTTGTCGCTTACATCGACTGTTACTGGCTTTCAGGAGCCATCACATGATACCTCACACTGACTGTACAATCAATACAAATGCTCCTGGTGAGGACGTGCCCTGCTGACACAAGGAGCAAAGCATAGACATACACAGGTGGTGCAAATACTGCGGCAGCTGTAGGCAAATGTAAGTTAGGTTGGCTTAATTTTGCAGTGTAGACATGGCCTTAGAAATGTTACCGGAATCTCAAGTCTGCAGCAGAAAATGTGGATTGACTCTGCTGCTATTTTATGGTGGGGAGGAACTGTGCTCCCAACGGCCTGTGAAAAATCAATTTGAGCTTTGAGCACAATAATGCACTTGTCCCTTAACAAAAAAGCTTTTCCCTGCTGCTTGACCTTGATAAAATCATAAATCATGCTGCTGATGATATTACCACTGCACTGGAAGTGACACCAATATGAGTATTAGGACCTTCATGATGGGATTAAATTGGAGAAGAGTGGTTGTGTTGGAACAATACCTTGTTTAAAACACAGGTATCGGTAGTCAAAAAGAAGAACATTAACTACATGAAAAATTAATTTATATTTAAATCTAGAGTATAAAGACTCACCCAGCATGCAATCCATCAATGTTCAAAAACAAATAAAAAAGCGATAGCAAAATAAGTTTCTTTCTTTTAAATGATCACTGTCTATTCTGTACACTGTGCTAATTACTGTATATACTCGTACATAAGCCGAATATTTTGGTAAACAAGCGACACATCAAAGAGCGGGAGTTGGCTTATAAATGGGTCTACACCAAAATTTGATAACTTTAAACTCTATGGAATCACTGAATTGAATATCTAATACATTGTCGTTTTGTTTACCTGGAGTGTCTGCAGGCATGGAGCCCCTCAGCTCCCTGTGGCGGCGGTTCACACGCCACTTCCCACAGCCACAGGGAGCAGAGGGGCTCCATGCCTGCAGACGCTCCAAGTAAACAAAATGTCCCAAACCGCCAGCGGTTTACTCTGACGGGCTGGGAGCCAAAGTTTTCCAACTCTGAAATATAGGGTCGGCTTATAAAAGGGTCATACAGTTTTTGCTATTTTTACCTATCCATTTTTGGGGGGGTCGGCTTATAAATGGATGGACTAATGAACAAGTATATACGGTAAATACTTAACAGTCTCAAAATATAAAATTAAAAATTAAGATTTTATAATTTACTTTAGATATTTTTAATTTGCTGTGTATATTATATCTAAACTAGCATAGTAATCCTTTTCCCTTTATAAATACATGCCTGTTAATCAGGAAATTGAGTGAAGTTGACACGGATCATTTATTGCTCCTGTTCTCACCACATCACTTAGGCTATGTCTACACAAGCACTTTTGTCAGTCAGGGATGTGAAAAAAAACAAAAAACAAACACACCCCTGACCAAACAAATTTCAGACATAAGTGAAAAGGTGGACAGCGCTATGTCAGTGGGAGACTCACTCCTGTTGACATACCACTTCTAATAAGCGGCAGTAGGTTTAATTATGCCAATGGGAGAGCTCTCTCCTGACGGCATAGAGCAGCTACACGAGAGACCGTACAGTGTCGCAGCTGCATCAGTACAGCTGTGCCACTGTAAGGTCTGTCATGTAGAAACAGCCTTAAGGTAGAAGAGCTTAAGAAGAGCTCTGTGTAAGCTCGAAAGCTTGTCTCTCTCACCAACAGAAACTACTCCAATAAAAGATACTACCTCACCCACCTTGTCTCTCTAAGGTATACCAAGGCAGCCAATTAAACTTTATTAACTTCTACAATGGTACTTTTAGCAGTGATAATTAATCCACACATTAAGATTCCAACAATCCAAAAATATGAGAGATGGTCAACCTAAGCAAAGAGTTCTTAAACTCTTTTCTCAAGTAGTGTGAATCTTAACAGCTGTGCCTAAAACACATCTAGGCATATTTTCCATGTGCAGAATTAGTGGAAAAAGCGTTCTGGCCACCAGCCCTTATCCAGCAAGGCATTTAAGCACATGTTTAAAGTTAAGCATGTGATTAGTGTCACTGACTTCAGCAGAACTATTCACACTTAAATGTCTTGCTGGACTAGGGCCTTAGTGCTGTAAAGGAATACAAGCTGTATTGAAAATTAGTTTGGTTACTTATATTCCACCATAGATAAACATTATGCTTTCCTATACCGATAAAGGCAAATTCCCTGCTTCAAAAACCTTGTAATATTAGGGCCTGATCCTCCAAATCACTTTGGCCATGTAGATTCTTACCACTGACTGACTTTAATAGACTATGCAAGACGATCTCCTTGCAGTATTACAGCCATAAGACATACTGAGAAGGACGCCAACATAGGGAAGGATTGAACAAAGACCTGAACTGCCTTCCATCCAGCATACTTACTGCTCAGTCCTGGCTATACACTAATATGGTAGCTGTAGCTTGTTCAACTGACTTGAACATCTCCTACCCTTGCTCTCCCACCCATCCTTACTGAATATAGGGACTAGGAAGAGAGATTCTAACCCCTCCAAATATCTTTTGTGCAAAGACTTGAATAGACAAACATTCTTATTTTTTAAAAATTACTAGCATATTTGAAGATGTCAGTGATTGAAATGTAAAAATTCAGAAGCCCAAACAAACAATTAAGCTAGTATGCCAGTCTTAACAGAAAGAGAAGGACACTAAGATTTAAACCATTTCTATTGATATACTGATTAGTTCTCTGAAGACAAATGTTCTCGCTGGACACCAAAGCTAACATTTTTAGATGCACCCACTAAATAACGATCCTCAACAGGGATTTAAATCTGACATGATTTTTCCAATTTTATAAAAAACCTTGCACATTCTAAGCAGCACAACTGTTCTGTAACTCTTCCAATGTCAGTCCTCAGTAAGCATACATGCACAAAAAGTTCTCATTTCCATCAGCTTTTATGATGCCAGTTCATACACCCTGATTGCTTGTAGTCTCCTAGTTATCATTACATTTTGTCCTGCAAAGTCAATAAAAAGCTACATCAGAGCTCAGGCAAGTGGCAATGGAAACAGAGCTTTTTTACCTATAGGCCACTCTTTCACATCCAGTTCAAGTTGATAGTCACCAAAAGTTATAGCCATCTTAAAGGCAGTTCAGTAACCCCTATGTGAAATGTACAGGTCTCAGTACAAATCTTGGTGGACAGGTGTCCACGTCCCAAAATTATAACTGCCATCCTTGTCAGCAGTGGTACCAAAGACTGAACAGGAGGCTAAGGAAGGGTAGAGTAGTAGAGACTTCCAAGGAACTTAATTATGGGAGGCGGGGGTGTTTGGGAACACAGAATGCTTCTTCTCTCAGCAGCCAGTGGGTTTGGGGGAGTGGGGCTGAAGGGTGGTATTCAAAGTTTATCTGATGCCTTCCAGTCATAGGCTGCTACAAAAGATAGAACCTCTGAGTAGAATCTAGGGGCAACACCATAGTAGAAGTTGCAACAGCTGGAAGGTGGGGAGCCTCTGCTTCTCACCTGGGTATTGTCCCTCTTGGGCAGTGCCCTCTATCCTAGCCTCATTTTTGGTATCAACCTTTGGGTAACAGGTTTATTCCTCTAGGTAATACGTGTCTAGGGAAGAGTGGGAAAAGAGAACATAGAAGACACAGAAGCATTGAATGCAATGTAGAGAGAAAAATATAAGGGGAGGAGGAAGAGAGAAATAAGAGAAGAAACCAACAAGGAGAACATCACAGGGGAAAAAAAAGTCAGATTTATTTTAGGGAAAAGAGAAAGTGTACAGTGAAGCCAGGAAAGGAAAGATGGTCTAACAGAGCAACATGGTAAATTGTTAAAGGACTAGGAAACAAGAGATCGGTGTTCATCTGCCAACTCTTCCATAGACTCTTGCTCTGCATTTGTACAATGGAATTCCAAATTCTGTTGCGGCCTCTAAGCACTATTGTAATACAAATAGGTTTAAAAAAAATACAGTAAATAAGAATATATTTTCAAATAACTTTCAATTACTTACAGTACAAGACAGCCAGCACATATTCCTTTAAACTGCAAGGGGGCATGGTTTCAAGGCCCAGCCTGGAGACATGCCATTTTTCACTCTAGATTGTAGACTTAGTCCTCAGGCTAACAGGCATCAAGGAAATTCAAGACCTGGCTTAGTATATGAGTTCATATTTATCTTTGTGAAAAAAGAGGTTGTAAGTGAATAGAAACATTAAAAGGTCACACTATATTATATGCAGGCCATCCTCTTCTATCTGGAGATTTGCCATGATGCTTTGCCACAAAATTTCGAATGTGGCTTGACACATCTTCCCCATTGTCAAGGAATTTACACAGCTTAAAACAACAAAACAACACATTTTCTCAGGATATTCTATTCAATGACAGAAAGTGGAGGATTTGAGGAAAATGCTACAAAATTGCATCAAAAAAACCTTATGATTAAATCTTATGTATACAACACTAAGAAGCAATAGCAGGTTAGAGAACACTCAAGTAGCCACATCTACAAACTACTACACCTGGGTCTAAAAGCCCTATATATTTTGGTTCCATTAATTTAAAAAAAAAAAAAAAAAAGTGTTTTTGGATTTCCTCCTGCTACCAACAACTGTGTTTATATTAAGGAATAAAGCATTTCCCTAGGTGCTGGAAATCCAAGTACAATGGCTTTGCTGAGAATTAGAAAGTAAATTGACTATGAAAGGAAAGTGAAATTGACTAGTCTAGCTTCATTGTCCAAACTGAGTGTAAGATAAATTTGATTTTTAAATATTTGAGCACATTTTATTTTTCTCCATTTATACTATGACGATGACACAGGTAATAATTTTTTTTAACTAAACTAATGGACTTTTTAACCCAACAATGTCTCAGCAAAAAGACTTGACTTTCTAACAATTTTATGCAGCTTCTAACTAATTCAAACTTTTTCTACAAAGAGCTAATAACTTGTCTAACAAAACCTGCTGTAGCTGCAGTGATTGTAGTCTGATTGTCCATGAAGTCCCAATTCTCCCATAATAGTTGTCAGAAGCATTCGAAATATTAAAGAGCTATTGCAGAACACAACTGTCTTATTTACAGACATTAACTAGATATTTTGATCAAAAAAGCTGATCAACACGTTTGAAGTAATTTAATTGTTTTGCTCAGTTGCTAATCTGAAAATGTCCTAACTGTGCTATTAACATTTTCTATTATTTGTTAAGCAGCAACAGTGCGATTGGTACTGTACAAGACATGGAATTTACAAGCTAAGCACACTTGTGTTCTCCACACTGGACTGGACCTTTCTGCATTAAAACCCTGCTCAGTGCCTATTCTGCAAAACCAGCAAGCTTCAAGGTCCAAAACTTGTGAACCCAAGAGAGCTGAGTATAAATTCATCTCATTCTAAAGATATACACAATTTGTTTCTAGCCCTGACAAGTAATACTATCTCAAACTCAAAACACAGCAATCCTTAAATACAATCTTATTTTCCCATATCACCATACACAATTACAACTACTTCAAATTAGTATAAAGCAGTATTCTAATTAGAGGTTCATGATATATTGGCTGCTAAAATCATACATGCAATGAAGAGGTGGCAGAAAAATAATGTCATATTTTGAAATACTTACTGGGCCACTGTAGCTCCTCTTGAAAGTGAAAAGAGGAACTGCTTATGATGTCAGCAGCAGCACTAGACTAAAAGGGCTTCTGAGAGTGTGCTAGGCAAGGGAACTCCCACAGAAAAAATAAATATGAACTGCTAAGGATTTTTTTAAACCATTGAGAAAGTTTAAAGTGCAAGTGAGGACCAACCTACAAGAATTCTCTAGTCATCCAAGTTACACTTTTAAGCCTGATGAATTCAGCTTAAGGTCCAGGGAACAAGAAGACACCCAGTCTTTCAATGTCTGCATCCAAATAGTATGAAAGCATAGATAAAAGCTGAAATGACTGCAGTTTCTGCCTTCTGTCATACTACTTTCATTGACTATCAACACATGTTCCGGGGTCAGCAATACTTTGACTCTAGTGTATGGCTCCAGCTTATGAAATATATGAAAATAACTACATCCATTTAAAAATCAGAACACTGAATTTATGGGGCATTCAGCTACAAGTCCAAGAAATATTTCTTATCTGGTTTTAAATAGCAAAGGGAACCGTCATAACAATAAACAAGTTATCAGGCACAGAAAAGGTGCCTACTGATTGCCAGGCAGCGTGTCAGTCAATGCTTATGAAAATTCAGGACTTCGTAACCTGCAGCATAAATTAAATTGCTATAAACATCAAACAAGATGTTGGTGATCTTTGTGCAGACAACACATTCACGTAACAGACAGTGGTTTCTATCCACTAAGATCTTCAGCACCCTTAATATTCATTACCTTATGAAGTGTGTTTTACAGGACTATCACCAATGCAACATATGCTTATCCTTTCTAATAGTTTAATAAAGTACAGGAACTTTTACTTCCTTGCCTGACATATTATAATCTGATCTGGAGTCTTGGTGATTTCAGCAGGATACAGTCACAACAGGAACCCTTGCCCCCATTTGTCTGCCTTATTTTATCAGACCTATGGAAAGCAACAAGCCCCATTTTTTGTTAGATCACTTTGATAAGAGAATCTTCTAGGACATACATCTAATGGGAATTTCTACAATTTAAAATTAGCTATGAGAATTAGATTTCTTTTTAAATTGTTACAGCGTACAAATGCCTACTTTGATACATTTTACTATTTTACTTATTGAGTATGACCAGAGCTGGAAGATTAATTGATATGATACCATCATAAACCTCAGTGTGACAAACTTGATGCTTATGTTGATGCATTTTAAATACAGCAAAAGTCAACTGTAAATACAGCACAATATCTTGCACCAAACATTCCATACATCAAACCTCATTAGCTCAGACCATGAATGGTCAGCCCAACAATTCTAAAAAAAGGTATACAGGGGACAAGGAAGAGGAAAATAATTCATCTTGAGCCTGTCAAAATAGTTTATTCTACTGAGATCAAAACAGAACTTATGGCATAAGTCTACAAAAGAAAGCTTGCAACAAAATATCACAGCATTTCATAATATATACATAAATAGGGAAACAAGAGGCATGATTTAGCCATAGTTTCTACGAGTTAAAATCTTCAAACTGATCAATGTTCTTGTCTGCCATTAGATTTTTTTAAAGCCTTAACGACAATATATTTAAATATTAATTCTTGCAGAATACCATGTAGTTCAAAAGCATAAGATAACCTATATTAAAACAGCTACATATTTTCCCCTGGTAAAAAAATGACTGGGATAATCAGTGTTGCCACAGGCATTCAAATGACAAATTCAAGTTGTCCCAAGAATGTGCCGACTATTACTATTGGTCATTTAAATTCAGTCTCTAAAGCATCTACCCTGTAATTTTAAAGTGAACAACTGTATATTCTTCTGTCAGAAAAATCTGTTAGTAATCTGCCTGAGCTTCCCACAAAGCACAAAAAAACCCACCCACAGTAAATACCTGTGTAAAGATCCATACACTTTTAGATAAAATTCTAGAGCACCTCTATTTATAGACAACATCATTTCAATGAGGCCCTCAGTTGTTGCAACTTATTTCCTCAAAACAACATACAGCTAGTACCCCAGAAGTGAAATTTACATGAATTTGCTTATAAACAAACAAGCAAACCGAACACGAACAATAGAGATGTTTGGAACATAAAATGCAGAAAGTTTAGAACCAGCTAACAAGCAAAAGGTCTTACATAGTTTACATAATAGATGAGAAATATAGAAGTATTTGACTTTAGGGAAAAAATGAATTCTTCTTGATGCAGAGCGGAATATAATTACAAAAGCAGGTAGCAGTTAAGATTATTTAGAATATGAATGGAGTGGTTTACAACAGCAAAAATGAAAGGGTACATCACAACATCGCAACAAAGGGTACATCTTCTGTTAAGAAGAAATAGGCAAAACTTTCATGTTAGTGATGCCTACCCACCCTTGGTTTGTTGGGATTCTTTACCTTATGGCACCCTTGCAAAATTCAACTCTCAACTTTCCTGGACCAAGTAAATTTTTGATTACTGAATGAGTGTGAACAAGCAACTTTGGCGCCTTATCTGCTATAATGCTCACAACAAGTTTGTAAGGCCGCATTAAGGAGTTTGTAGAACTGAGTATTTTGCTATTACAATTTTTTCCCTTTCTTTAAAGAACTGTAGATAATGACAATATATTTTAATTATGATCCTTCATACTTGTATTCAGCCTTATGGCATCTGCCATTGTAATAAAAGCAAACAACTAAACATTCTAATTATGGACAATCCAGATTTTATAATTAGGAATGCTGGTGGATGGCACAGTAGATTTCAGAAGGAAAGCAAAGTAAATTTTTCTCAGAGGAGTGTGGTAGCATTAGATATTCAACCATAAATACAACTGACAACAGCTGGAGCACAAATCAGAATTACTCACAGCAACAATAGGACACATGTAAAATGCTGTTCAGCTATCCAAAATTCAAGTAATCCTTATCATGTGTCAAAGATGCTTTCTTTTCACACAGTCACCAGAAATTAGAGAAATTTTGCAGGCTAAAAATCTAAATACAACATGCACTTTTCACAAGGCAAAGTTTTAATACTAAAAAAATTTACCTAGAGCAGTGCACAGTGTTTCTCCAAGACTAAGATTTACACAGTCAGACATGGTTTCTTCTTTTATCCTTCTTTTCTCCTGCTGCTTATCCTCAGCAACTGGCTTTCCCTTTAAGTTATAAGTATTCTCTATGAAAATGCCAAACTGAAGATAATCTTGTCCTTGTCACTTTTGCTCCGTTACAGAGCTAGCTGCACCTCTGTCTCCTTTCTGGTCTCTGAGTACACCCCCTCAGGTCTTAGGCCTTGCATCTTTACATATCCTGGGGTTGAATTCTACAATTCTCCCACTCTTGGGCTTCTCTACACAAACATTTAATTCATGGCAAGCTGGGGTGTGAATCTACCCTGCACTGAGCACTGTCAATGTGTCAGCAAGCTCCACATGAACTGTTCGGTAATGCGCTTTGATCTAGTCCTGTGTCAGAGAGAACTAGATTAAAGTGCATTAACAAACTATTAACATGCATCAGCAGGGTCCACATGGACAGTTAGTCCACAGAAAGCTAGCCTGGAGTAGATTCATGCTCCTACTTGCCACAGATGAATTGTTCACATAAATATGACCTTAGACCAGGCCCTGAGCTGCAGTAACCTGTGTAACAGTGCTTACCTCAGAAGGTCTGAGTCCAGGAGCCCGTGATTCTTCCCTTCAGGAATATACAACCATTGGCAAACAACAAAACACCTTCTTAAACAAACTATTTATTTTGCAGTAGGAACAGAGCATGTAGACAAGAAAGAATTAGAAAACAACATACATCCATCTCTACCTTATCATGCTCTGATCATGCAGGGCTAGCTTCTTTAGACTCCCATGATAGATGGTTGTCTCTCAGCCTGGCTGCCCTGCACAACTATTTATCCCCTTCTATTGAGGGGGGCATGTTTAAAAGCTAATGCCTAGTTCTTTTGATCTCCTGTGTTTGCAGGCCTATTTCTCTCCTAGCATTTGTCGCTTAAGTTTGAAGCATTTGCTGAGAAGTGACTTATTGGCCATTCTTTTACCTTCCTGCCTGTTTTTTTTTCCTGACGCCCTCATATTAAACTAACCCAATACATTAATACAGTAAACACCAGAACATATAATATTCATAAGTTACAGAGCAGCTCCAAAACAGTCTCAGATTTGGAGAACCAAACAGAAGTCTATGTTCAAACTAGCATTTGAAATTACTGTGACTGACGGGTGAATGATTATTTTGGAGTCTCACCACCAATCATGTTTATGCTTCTATGAAGTTCCGCAAATTTTACTATGATTTACATAGAAGAATGATTAAGGAGAGCCCTAATTACAGTATGGCTGGGAAACAATGAGTATATACACAATGCATAGCAAATAGGCAGTGTGTCTTAAGATGGTCCCAGGTTATAAAATGTAGGCTATGTGGTTATCCTTTAGCTAAACATCTAAGACTTTAATGCACAGGAACTTAAGGCACAGAAAAAAAAAAATCAACCGGTGCCCTTTAAGTTTAACACACTAGACTTCCAGCTGAGTCTTCAACCTAAATACAAGCAATTCTTCCTTAAAATTTAAATATTTTCACATTAGCATAATCCAATTTCAATACTGCAGTTCAAAAATTGTCATAAGGACTAGGGTCAAATTACATATACAAATATTAAAAAAAAATTGGATACACCATGTGTTACCTCAGGTTCACAATGCCAATTTCATTTTTTTAAATGGGTAATAGAAATTTGTCCTTCATAAACCAATAAATTTTCAAATGGTCCTATCCAAATGCCTGTCTTTCTTCAAGACTAACCTTTCCTCTATGTCCACTTTAAGACCACAATAAACAAGGCCTTGATTTTTACAACACTGTAATACAAATACAATACTCTACTTTTAAACATTTATGCATATTTTTGAATATCTACATTTTTGCTTGCATTGGGAAGCCTTCTAAGGTAATTCACATTACCATTAGATGCAAAAGTAATCAAAAAGACACAGTTAACAGTCAGCTCAAGGCTTTTAAAAGCTTTTAATGTTCTGCTAAACTACCACCAATTGGCTCAAGTATGTACAGATTGTGTATATATTTTTGGTCACTGCAAAAAGAAAAAAATTTCAGCTGAGAAGGCTGAAAAATGAACATAGATACACCACACGCCCTTTGGAGATATTAAATTGTGATCCAGCATTAAACTGATCCATATATAATTTTTTTTAAAGTTAATTTGCAACTTTGGTTCCAAGAAATAAAACCAGATTTTCAATCTGATAAACTATTTTTTAGCCTGCACTTAAGGCTATGGTTAGAAAACACCCTTGGCTCTCCACCCTATCCTGACCATCAAAGTAACAGAATCTAAACACCACAAGCAAGTCACTTTCAGGGTTATCAACGGTCTCCCTACCACAACCACTAATATGTTATGGCAAGAAATGTTGGCATTAGTCAATGTAAGCATGGAGGGGGGAGAGAAGAGTCCTAAGAAGATTTGTCTTATAGTAATTCAACCATATGACTATATGATTTCGCATTTCCATTTGTTAGTATCAAACCAGTTGCTAAATGGGAGTCTCAAAACAATACGCTATGCCATATGGCTAAAACTGGATATTAAAATTGAGAATATCAATTACCAATCCACTAATGCTGAGAGCCAAAATCCATGGACAGTAAGAATTTAATCCAATTCAAAGACTGCAACATGAGCCAAGCCCTATCTACGGTCATTTTAGCAGAAAGCAACAAAATACAAATTTCAATCACAAGGATAAACTCAATTAGTAAATGCATCACCTCCTTAATACTTCTATACCCTTAACCTCGAAGTTGCAGGCAATCAACCTAACAAAGCAAGATAATTTATCTTGCTTTATTAAGAATATATTTCTGGATCTCAGCTTTCTGAAGGGACTTCCTTTAAGAAGGATTTTAAGTTAACTACATAAAAAGCACAAATTTTAGCAAAGTTACATATACAGTTTATATCCCTACTTTCTGATTTCATATAGTTACTGATATCTAATTTCACACTGTGGTTGAGAAATCATAACTCAAAACGTAACTGCTAAGGAAGATCAGTTAGTTGCTTCCTACATGACCTAATTTAAACCTTTAGAACACCAGGAAGTTGTTACACACAACAGCCAGCAACATCTTGTTTGGTTTGGGGGAAGGGTGTCACACACACACACAACAGATTATATATATTTGTTGTTAATGAATATATTCCAAAGCAATCATATTTACATGTTAGGTATACAACAACCAAAAGTCAAACTATTCTTCATATTCCACAGTAATTGCTAATTTTCAGGGATATTAATGCACGAATAAGGAAAATAAATTTAAAAACTGGAACAAATGATTGCTTTACTAAATGTTCACAATTGGATAAGGTTATGCATTCAAATGGTGGGAAACACTGCTAGCTTTTTTTAACCTTGAGAAATTGTGAATTCTCATTAGGTTTAACATTCCACCTTCAAGTATGTTCCTCAAAGTGAGTGTATGGCCTCAAAACTATTCCAGCGGGATTTACAATGGATTCTGAACATGAGGCACCAACAAAGATTTCATAAAATGATGCTTGCTACACAATGACCTGGCAGCTACAAGGACTAAGCAGGGATAAATGCAAGTGACCTTAGTCTCCCAATACAGTAACCTACTTTATTTTTCAAGTTCTTGTTCTTAACATGAAAAACCTGAAATATTAAATACTAGTGAAGCTAGTTTCAAATTCAATGGCATAAAAAAAATAAATATTCAAAACTGAAACTAAACACTGACAGGTTCTTAAAGAAATGTCCTTTAAATGATTTATTGAACTAATTATTATAGACGTAGTTCATTTCTTCAATATTTATCTTCATTTTGAAAAATGCTAACCGTGCATTTCCAATACAAAACACAAAAATGAAATACAAAAGCCCAATACAAAAGTAAGCTATAAAACAGATTGGTTATTTAGAGTATAACCAATGGCAAATGATGGATTATAGAAAAATAAATCCATAGAGCAGTACTAAAACTCCTGATCCATTATCAAGAGTTTAGAGGTCATCTGAATACAAAAGACATATTATAGAGCTGCAAAATATTTGTAGAATAGTGTAATATGTATTTTAAACTTGTTAACAGTCATTTGAAAATGCTTGGGAGTAAATCTATTTTAAGTATTAACTAGAGAGTTTATTTTATTGAGGGTTTTTAAGTTAGAATACGGTTAACACTAGTATAAATAATAAACATCATCATAAACTACCAATAGAAAAATTATACATTTCAGAAATATACAAGATGACTTTTTTAAAAAGTATGATGTAATTTTAAAATATAACGTGTACCATGTAAAACACAGAAAAAGGTTTTAATAGCCAAATAACCTTTTTCTTCCACACCTCTATAATGGAAAGAATAATGACCTAAGTATGACAACTATTTCAGGTCAAATGCAGTTTTAAAAGCCTCCACAAATCATCCGAACATTTTCAAGCAGAAGGGAGCTTCTCCTTTGTATGACAAAAAATGACTACTTGGGGTCTGATTATTATTAGACTAGTAAAACAAAATTTTACAAAGCCATTCGTACAGGATTTTATATACACATTCTGGATTATGGAAAAATATTTTTTTTAAAGTCTATTTGTGGCTAAAATAGAAAACAAAGAAAAATGTTCCTAAATGCCATTATAACGGGCATTAGATGGTAGAACAAAATCATGTTACTGTTTTATCCAGTCACAGCCTATGTGAAAATTTCAATAAAACTATTTACTCCTCCCACTTAGTCTATCCTCCCATGTATTTGGGGGAAAACCTACAAAAATTAAAACAGGAAGAAAAACGTTTGTTTTACCATTCCCCCAGTCCCCTACCCACCACAAAAAAAACAGGAGAAAGCAAGCAAAAAAACAAAAAAGACATCCAAAATACAAGGAATAAGATCTAGTTTGGCAGAGCTATGATGAGGAGGAGTTGAAAATGAGAGAGAGCTGCCTTGCTGCAAACGCCATCTTGTTGCAGTTATTGGGCCCAGGCACAGAAGGATCCATTCATTCACAGCAAAAAGAAAATCAAACACACACCCTCGGTAAGCTGCACCCACCAAAAACAAATGCACTATTATCACCTCCCTCCCCAAAAATACACTTATCTAAAAAGACTGATGCATAGCACTTAAGAAGAGTTTAGATCTCAGTGCAATCTCCCCCCCCCATACATTTTACATATAAATCGACAGCACTTTGTCTTGATTCACATCCTTGTGCTCAACAAACAAGCTTCAAAATGTAGAAGCAGCCTCCAACGACTATGTACAGAAACGATCAAACTGCAAAATGTTTTGTGTCTCATTTCATTTTCAGTTTTAAATCCCTTCCCCTTGAGTTCAGTCAGTTGTCTGTAAGAACAATTTTGCTGGATTTTTTTTTTTAAAAGCTTCCTTTTATTGTAAGATGTTCTTTCCTTTTGTTTCTAGTGTGTAGACAATATCTAAGAATGTGGCAGTTAACATCACGGAAAGGATGCCTTATTTGAAATGAGTCCCAAGTAGTGACTTGGTCAGAGAATATTGAAAAATCACATTTGTTAAAATTTCAGCTAATCTTCACAAGTGATGAATTGACATCTTGGAATAACCTCTATGTCATCCTGACTCTTTTCTAGACAAGATTTTTTTTTAAGTCTTGTCTAGTCCCTAATTTCATATTACTTAAAATATACACGACTGTACATCCTTTTTCATTTTTATATGCAGTTTTAGAATTGAACTTTAAAAAACTACTCTGAAAACACCTTTAATGGGTAAAAAATGTACTGAAAACCTTTTCATAACCAAGCTGTGCATTTGGGGTGCGGGAGTTGTTTTTAATATTTTTAACATTTCTTCCATGGAGAAACTCCCTCATCCTCCATGATCTTTGATATTACACTTACAGGCACACAAAAATATGCAGCACCATAACAGATGGAGGAACAACAAATATGAAAGCTAGATAAATCCCTTAGCTATGTTTTTTAACAAGACTACAGACCATACCCACCCTTCCTCCCACAGCAAAAAACAGGGTGAACCCATCCTCCAAGCCTCATATGTTCCATTTTCTGGGCTAGGGGCTGCTAAGAGCAGTCTTACCCTGTTTGTCTCACCCTTGTCTCCTCTTAATCAATTTTCCACCATTACAGCACAGACACACACCACAGCATTTTCTTGAGATCCCCCCCGCAACACTCCCTCGGTAGGGCTCGGTTTCTTTGCCAACTCACCTTTATACCTTAACGCGCGCGCACACACACACACACACACACACACACACAAAGAACAGCACAGTGCCTGGTGTAAATCACTCTAGCCTAATTGCAATTAAAAATGGAACCCTGCAAAACCCCGGGTTCTCTTCCCTTCTTGTCTTAAAAAACCCTTCAAAAGAAAAAGAAAGACTCTCTCCCACTCCTACCCCCACCTCTTCCTCCTCCAGCAGCTAGAGAGAGACTTGCTAGGGAAGCTGAAGGGGGGTATTTTCAATCTCTCTATGCTAGTAGGCGCTAGACAAGCTGGGGCAGGGGAGATCGGGGTCATGGGGGGGTCTGCTAGTGAAGGGGGGGAGGGAGAGGGCTTGATGAGGGGGCAGAGGGCAGAAGAGGAAGAAAAGGGGTGAAAAGGGCGGGGAGACCCAGGAAGAAGGGTCATGGGGAACCTGGGGAGTGGGGCAGCGGCAGCCAGCGAGGAGGGAGTCTCCGCGGGAAGGGGTCCCCAGGCCCTTACCTGCCCCTCCGGCCGCTGCTCATTAACGGGGCCGCTGTGTCCGCCGCCCGCGGCCCCTGCCCACTCCAGCTGCGTCCCCACCGGGCTGGGGGAGCCACCCGCGCTGCGTCTGGTCGATCCCGGGGAGGCGGCGTTGGCTCGTGGGGGGGCCCTGGCTCTCGGCTCCTCCTCGCGCGCTTGGTCCCCGCTCAGCTCCCCGCAGCCATCGGGAAGCGGAGCCAGCCTGGGCGCGGTAACCGCCCCGCCCGTGCGGCCCGGCCGGGAAACCCCGGCTGCCGGTCCCGCCCCGCCTCCCGGGCCGGCCCCCGGCCCCGCCCCGCGCCCAGAGCGGCTGAGGAGGGTGAGAAGGGCGCTGAGGAGAGGCGGGGAGGGAAGCAGCACTAGCGGTGAGGGGCGAGTGGGGGAGCCGGGGAGGGGCACTGGGGCCACAAAGGGACTGAGCATGAGGGGGGCTCTCAGAGTTGGGGAAGAAGCGTTATTTGTGGTGTGAAGCTCCTGGTAGTTTTAGGCGCTGGAGCTTTAGCACTACACTAGCCCGTCTCACACAAAAGCTCTTTAATTAGCCTCTCGTAAAACAATGGGGGAGGGGAGATAAGGAGAACGGGGATCAGGCCAAGTGAAGTTTTTCTAGTTATGCAACTTATCTCTGTCTTCGGAACCATGAAACGCAGAGTGGTCAGTTTCACTTTCTGGTTCCCAGGCTCCATACTGCAGGGTTTCATTTGTTTTCTTGGTCCTGCCTCAGCACAGGGGCTGAACTTAACTTCTGGAGGTCTCTCCAGCCCTGCATTTCTATGGGGAAATGTTTAAATCCAGGGGTAACAGTCTCCCTGTCAGAACAACCTTTCCAGCAGCTTAGGTTTTGTAAAGGGTCACCAACCTTTTAAAAAAATTACATTTTGAGCCTAGTCTAAGCAAAGGTGCCCTTGCAAAGAAAACAATTCTTTTTATTATAAAGTTAACATACCCTGAGAATAAATTCTCTCTGCAAAAGAAAGTTGGGTCTGAAGAAGGAAAAGGACATGACAATAGTCAGAGACCTCAGTGAGTTTTTTTTTATTTTTAAAGATATAAGAAACCTATTCACTTTCAGGATCTTGGAGAAAAAGCTACCAAGCAAGAAGTTGGAAGTAGTTCCGTGTTACTTTACCACCAGGACTCAGAAACCAAGCAGTGACATAATCTAATATAATCAAACACAGATATCCCTGTAGGGTTTTATTTGTATTGCAGCAGTGCCCATAGCCCCAACAGATTGGAAGTCAATTGTACAAATCTATAGTAAGAAATAGTCCCTTCTCCAGTGAGTTTAATCTAAATATGTAAATGCAAGGATGGGGAACAAAAGTATTATTCTTATTTTACAGCTGGGGATTAAGGTACAGAGAGATTAAGTGATCTCCTGCATCCCAGTTTAGTGACATAGCAACAAGACCTGCTTTCCTAATGGCACAAAAGTAAGTATACAGATACACCAGTCTTTTTCCAGTAACAGTCCCACATGCATTTTCCTGTACTTTATTACATTAAGTCACATGTGAGGATTTCTCTTCTTGCCTAACTAGTTATAATGAAGCCCATAAGGGCCAAACAAACTCTTTAAAATATACCCAGTAAAACCCACAGAAAAAAGGTGGCTTAAAATCCTGTCTGTACCTGTATTGATAAAGCTAGAATAGAAAAATAAGACCAATTGCTTAATAAACCGAAGAAAAGAAGTTGCTCCTTGTAGCTTCAAAACTTCCTCTGTAGGTCAGTAATTGTCTCCTTCTCTAGGATCTAAATTGCCAGGTATATGAGGAAGTGCATGCTGGGAAATGTTTGTTTTAAAAAAAAAATTACCCCTCCACCCCCTCCGAATTGGGTGGTTATGACTAGTTACTAAGAGTAAGGATAGTTTTGGTGATTATGATTTAAGAGAATTAGTTACTTGAGGTATGTTAGTATCATGTGAAATAACTTAGGTAACTATGTCTTTGTTTATTTTTGTTTGTATAATAACTATTCAAATGTGTTTTGAAAAATCCTACATCCTGTGTTTGAAGTTCAACCCTCAAATTTACCAGTAACAAAACAGGAAACTTTACTTAGGTGTCTAGAGCAGAATACCGAGCATCACAACTCTTGGGTTACATTCCCAGTTCTACTATTGTTCTGTTGTGTAACCTCAGGCAATTTACTTATGCCCCATTCTTACAAGCATTTATGGGTGTTTATGGATAGGTACAGTCCCACTGAAGTCAATGGAACTACTCATGTGTAAAGTTGGCCATGTGCCTAGAGGTCCACAAAATTGCGGCCTTGATCTCTCTTATGCTTAATTTCTCCAATCTGTAAACTAGTGATGAGCTTTAACTACTTATTGTCTGCTTTACTGGGTGTTGGTAAAGTGTTTGAAGTGTACTTATAAACACAACTACTGCAATGTTCCAGTCAAAACAGCCTCTCCTCTGAGTAGTAGGGTTTCTTAAAAGGTATGTTTCATAACAGTTTAAAAAAATCCCCACGTATATATCTATAAACACTGAGATTAAAATGTAATTTTGATACCCTAAAATTTGTGTTGAATGAAGGGGAGACCACCCTGTATTAAATATACAAAAAAGAGATGGCATATAGAAGCTAAAAACATGTACCGTTAAGCTGAGTTCAGGCCCAAGTGCTCTTGTGGAATTTCATCAGCTTTAATTGCCAAAACAGATTGGCCCATTTCCAGTCTGACTATGTCCAGAAGTGCCTTGGCAGATGTAAAGTCTAAAAAGATATTTTGTCTTTAAACAAGGCTCTGCGCTTGTTGAGAAATAGAAAACCACCTTTTAGTCTTCTCAGTAGTATCTTTCTCTGGGGTTAAGTCCCATCTCCTTCCCTGTATTACTAGACTTAAATATATATGGCATGAATTGTTTGTTATAACCATACAATAACAAACCAGTGAACATTTCTTCCCCATAATTTCAAGCACCTGTGACACTAGATGACACACATTCCTACTGCTTTGCCCTGCTTTATATGTCTGCTCCATTCTTACATGCTACTCATAAAGGGAAATTTACATAAATCCTGAGCTTTTAGAAAAGATGCCTTCAGAATTATAGACTACTCCTCAACAAAGAATCCATTTCATTGTTACCTTTTTCAGTATTGTATGAGAACTATCAGCTAAATTCTGTGCTATGTTAGATGTGGCCTATGCAACCTACTTCAGTATATGAGGGGTTTGGAAAGGCGGTTGAACAGATAGAACCTAGTCCTAGTGTCTATTACAAGTTCTTCCTCCCTAAGTGCATACCCACAATGCAGCTTTGGAGCAGTTCCTGTCAGAAATGTTCCTAATCCAGTTGCTTAATTATGACTCACCTCCCAACAAAAATTATGAATAATATGAAGTTATACTATTAGCCTGAAAAGAAAAAAGGGGGGACATTGTCTTTGTTTGTTTATTTATTTATTTAAAGACTTACTAACTGGACAAGTTAGTTCTATTTCATTTTAAAAACTGTCAAAATGGTTTCTCTTTGCTGTCTGTACATAGACAATTTGAAAGTTAAGGTGTACACATAACATCCATTTTGCAACACAGCAAATGCCTAATTTTTACATAGTATATTATATAAAATGAAATGTGCTTAATACTATAACCCAGGACAAAAGTATGCTGTAATCCCCAAAGAAAAGTGAACATATTATAGGAATCTAGTAAAGTTTAGCTGTCAGATGCCAGCTGAAACAATGGTTGGAATCTTGAAACATAATTGCTAGTGTAGCTATGGGCTGGCTAACTAGGCTTCAGAAGAAACTTCTTCTGTGAGCAGGTTATTCTATAATTCTCCATTATGGAATTTCTTACACTTTCCTCTGAACCATCTGGTATTAACTGCTGTTAGAGACAGATACTGAACTAGCTGGACCTTCGGGCTGATCTGGTATGGCAATTTCTGTTCCTTTGAAAACTGCTTCAAACATGGCTACAAGGCTTCACATGGTTCTAGACTGAGGCTGTTTTTTACTATTACATTCCCAGAAACCCTATGATCTTGGGAAGCAGGAGTCTTGCAGGTTGCACTCTAACATAAGATCAGTGTGTTATGGAGAATTGCACATTGCTAGTAAAGCTATGAAAAATCATTGTTCAATTGCACAGGAACTATAAGCCTTTTGTGTGGAATACAAAGAAGATGTTGATAAAATGAGAATATTCAACTTAGTGTAGTATCACTATGAAACATTTGCAAGTAGGGAACAATTGTGCCACACACAATTTTTGTTAGCTGCCAGTTCCAGACTTCGAAGACTTCCCCTTTAGACCAAGATAGTATTTGATTTCATACACAGTGAAGAGCTATATTCTAGCATTTAACCCCCAGGCTTCACTTACACTCTTGCAGTCATGTGATTGCTGCTAACACACAAAAAATTGAGGTCCAAGGGTTAAAAATATCTGTGCAGACATGAATGTGTAAACATTAACTTGGGAACCATTGTGTACCAGAAATGCTGTCTCTGCCCTGCTCCCCAGAAGGTCTTGCACTGAAAGGTGGAGTTGTCAAGAGGTTAGAGCAGGGAAGTGGTGTAACAATTACTGGGTTGTTTCTTGCTCTGCCACACTTACATGTGTTTTTGGGCAAACCTTTTCACCTGTCTATGTCTCAATCACCCCATCTGTAAAAGAGTTACGATAATACTTGCCCACATGGGTGTTGTGAGATGTGTGTTCATAAAATTCCTTGAGATCCTTGCATGAAAGGTGCTAGAGAAGTGCAAATATTTTCTTTCTAGTGCTTATGCTTGGTTAGGATTGGGTTAAAAAATAAATGGACTCAGATATGACAGTTTCTTCTTTTGTTTGCTAGATCTTGTTTGGCTTAGCAATATCTGTGATTCAGCAGGTCTCTCATTTTCACTAAAGTTACATAATATTTTAAAAGTTGCAGGGAATTGAAAGTGTTATTTACTTGAAGGTTATTTTATATTTCAGATTTCCAGGTGCCTAGAATGAATACACTGGGTCTCAATATTAAGCAAATAATTTGCAACTTTTTAGAACACATAATGTTAGTCTACCTATAACTAAATTCCATATCTTCTGTTCCCAGCATGCACTGGGGCTCCTTGTACAAAATTTGAGAAAACCTCTCTACTTTGATTGTCCTAAAATATGGTCAGGAACATATCTGGGATCATTCTTATTCAGTAGGTTATTACATCTAAGCTTAACCTGCTTCATTTTTACAGAACTAATATATACTGATTATCTACATCCACAGCAAGTGAGTTTTGGGTCAAAAGCTATATATTGAATGAAGTAGCCGAGATAGAGAGGTGTGTGTGTGCGCATATGTGTGTACATGCACATGTGTGCCTGGGCACAAAATCTACTTTCTTGCCCTTTAACATGTTGCAAATTAAAAAAAGATAAGTAACATTTTTGATAGATAGGTGAAATATTATCTTAAGTCAGTAAGTAGAATTTACAATACTTGCATGAATGATAAAAGCCCTGATCCTGCAATAAGCTTTGTGCTAGACTCATTGCAGAACTTGGGCCTAATTTATTATGTCAAATATCTTGCATATTATAATTAACTTAATTCCATTATCATTGCAAACAATGAATAAAGTAACATTTAAAAACCCATTACAAACTTTAATCTGGATACTCATTGTTTAATGTTGCAAATGTTATGGATAGCAATTGCTATACAATTTAATGGTAAAATGGAATTATTCTATTTATACATATGCTTAGAATTTCAGAATTTTATTCCTAGGGCTTGACTGTCATAAGGGCTGAGCGCCTGCAGCTCTCACTGACCTTTAAAGGAGCCATCAGGAGCATGCAGGGGGCTCCAAAACTGGGCATGTGATTCAGTGACAACTGAAGTCAGTTGACTTCCATTGGATCGATTGATTTCAGTGAGCATTGACTAAGGTCTTTTAAGAGAAATAGTCTTATCTCAGATGACAGGTGTCTTAAAAATATAATTATATAGACAGAAAGATTAGGTGTAAAAGGAATTTGAAAGTCATCAAATAGGGCTGTGAAAAAAGAGTATTGTTTAGATAGCAAATTACCAGCTAAAATTCAACCAACTTAGTTTGGGGGATACACTTATTTCCCTATACCAATTATCTTCTCTTTTCTATTGCCAGACATTCAATAAAAAAGAGACATTGTAAAAATTAAATATTTCTAACTTCAGATACTGTTTCAGGGAATAATCTGAAAGTGTGATGTAAGAGTGATTTAAGAGTGTTGTGTGATTCTGGAATATGAGATGGTCTCTTGGTTTATTATTTTGGTTGTTTTTAGAAATTGTAGTCCCCTAATATTACTCAATTGGAAGTCAAAAAATAGAAGCTTTAGCAATATGTACTTTTCTGCTACTCGTGCATTATTGCTGTACATTAAATGGAGCCATAGAACTTTTTCTTTTGTCTGTGTTGTCTTCGGGAATGATATTTATATCTGTCTGGTGATAATCACCTGCTTTTTCCAGAGTCTAGGAGCAACTGAAACTCATCAGAAGATCCATACAGCATTTTACTTGGATATAATTTGTAAAATTGAAATCATTCAGATAAAACAACAATACTATTTGTATGCAAAAATTAATCACTTTCTAAGAAACAGGGAAAACTGCTGACAAAATTTTCTACAACAAAACATATTATATTTCTAAACAATATGTAATAATGTCACTTGCAAATAATCTCTTTTGTGAACTGAGTTATACTTTGGGGACTAAATTAGGTCTTTGCTCTTCTTGTTTGACAAAGATCCCTCATTCCTTCTCTAACTTTAAATGAGTTTCTCTGACTCCTGCATACTTGGAAAAGGATAACATTCTCACTTTAATTGTTACACAGAAAAGACCTCATACAGATGTCTCTGAAAATGCTAGATAAGTAGGTACTGCTAAGGATTGTTCGTTGAACAATGTTGGTGTACTTGAACCTGTATAGTATTTAGAGAAAAACAGAGTCCCTGCCTGCCAAGTGTTCAGCTGGGCTATTATATTTTGGTTTAGTGAAAAAGTAACCTTTTATTAATCTTTTAAATTAATAACATTTGTTATACAACACACTTAGGGCAATCTAAAATGATTTGACTGAGTTCTTTATCTTTCTGTCTAAAAATGTATATAAGTTAAACATGAGTTGGAGAGTATTTTATATGTAATTTAAAGAATGGCAGAGAAAGTGGAAATTTGGCAAAGGGACTAGAAAGAGAACTTGAATGGACTATTAATAGCCAATCAAGTATCACTGGCTGATTAGTAATAGAAGTAGTAAATATTTCTGTTAGTGCTCAAAAGCCTCAATTAGGGGCCTCATGGTGCTGGGGATGTACAAATACAGATAAGAGGCAATCGTTGTTTCATTTGCAGTCAGGGACTGTAAAGAACCCAGATTTTTGTGATGAGAGAGGATTCTGGAACTGGAAGATTTTAGAAATAGACTGAGATCGATCTTTAAAAGGGGAATATCAGAAAAATGGCTAGGTAAAAATTACACATTATTCAACAGTCCTGCTTCTTGTGGTATTCAGAATCTTATCTGCTTACCTTACTGTTAAAATAAGATTTTATTACTTTTTGACCAATTTACATTACAAAGCCACCACAGCAGTGAGAGAACAAGTTGGATTCTATTCTAGCTCATGCAACACCTTGAGAATTGTTAATCAATTTCCTGTTGCAAATCTTTATTAATAGTGATCGTGCATAAGCCAGAAAGAACCCAGCTTTACTTTCAGATCCCAGGTTGAGTTTGCAGGGCTGCAGCATTAACTTCTATGGCAAATCATGCTGGGACTTCCACTGGTTGGAGGGGATCCCTGCCCAACCCCAGCTCCCTCGGAACCTGCTAATGACCCAGTCAGGTGGATGATAGCATATGAACTTCTTTCTCACCTTTGTGTACACCTGTCACTTCAACTTTTCTCCATCAGAAATTTAGGAGTGGATGAACCCTCCTTAGCTTATAGCCTTTAAGGGCAGAAGCTGCATATGAACTCTCTAATAAAGGTCCCAGCTGAAAGTGCACTCCAAGGAGGAGCTCAGTCCTATTATTGGATGTGTAGATTATTTAATGTGTGTGACCTCCTCCCTACCGCTGTTTATATTTTCAATAATTTAATTTAATCCATGTATTTATGTATTCATGCATATTTATATTTGCACCTAATACCTTGTCTAAAACATGTTTAAAAAACCCATAAAGCAAAAACGTTAATCTTACACTTCAGTCAAAACACAGTCAGGTTTGGACTTAGTCTTAGTCTGATCTCTTCCAACCAGCAGTTTCATAGCCAGTGTCTTTTGTCTGATATACTGTACACAAACAATTCTGGGAAGAGCTCAGTGCCAAGGAAATTATTGGCAAAGATTTACAGACCTATTCAGATTTTGTTAGTAGCCCTAGTAGGGGTAGAGTGGTTATTTCTAATGATTTTTAAGTCTAATACACTAAGGCCAAATTTTAATATAATACAGTATCTAACAAAATGTTAGTTCCCTATCCTGGCATGTAATTTTCTGCAATTCCTGTACATAGCATCTGAATTGGCAGAACATAGTGTGGCATTGTTTTATTTCCAGGGAGTATACTTGGTAGCTATATATACTGATTAAATGTTTATACATATCTGTGTTTATATATAACAGGGAGAATAGGTCCATCAATGGCTATTAGCCAGAATGGGAGGGATGGTGTCCCTAGCTTGTGTTTGCCATAAGCTGAGAATGGGAAACAAAGGATGGATCACTTGATGGTTACCTGTTCTGTTCATTCCCTCTGAAGTACCTGGCATTGGCTACTGTCGGAAGACAGGATACAGGGCTAAATGGACCGTTGGTCTGACCCAGTATGGCCATTCTTATGTTCTTATATAAGTTAGGTGGAAGTGCAGATAATTTATAATAAACTAAGGGCAGAATTTGCCTGTAAAGATGTTTCAGCAAAAGCTTTGTAAAAGGTTAATTCAAAATCAGATGTTTTGAGTAAACTCCTATATACCTAGATTTACTACATATCTGTATATCTATACTCTTACAAAAATATTTATTTTCATCTCATATAGGGATAACATTTATTAATATACTATGGGGGAAAGTTTAACTTGGGGTAGCATATATTGTCATAGAGTCCATGAGCTCCTTTCATGATAATACGTTTTAAAAAAATATATTATAAATGAGAAATTCGGAACCATATTCCCCACCATCAATACAGGTGGTAAATATCCCAGGTCAGATCCTAAGCTGGTATAAATTGATGTAGTTCCATTTAAGTCATACAACTATCCCAGTTTACAGCAGCTAAAGAACTAGCATCGTCCCCAGAGTGATTTCTATGGGCGTTTCCAATTCCAGCAGTCTCCTCCCTAATCTTGCTATCAGCAGGCATTGCAGTGAGCCACCATCAGACTCTTCTGATGGTGTATATTGAAACAGAGCAAGGACTGTAACATTTCCTGTCTGTTGTGTTTATGTCTGTGTGAAGGCAGGTGTGCAATTCAGTGGTCTTGTAAGGGGATTGATGGAAAAGTTAGCCCTGATTTTGATCTGCTTTGAAATCTCATGCCATTTGGTCCAACAACAAAAAAAGAACAAAAAAAGAAATTAAAAAAAAAACACACCCCAAAATCTGACTCTGCCAGAATCATTAACTTGCCTTTCCTCAAAACTACATGAAACTTTGAGTTTTTCAGCATTTTAATTCAGAACCATACATTAGCCCCAGCTCCATTCAAAGGGATCATGAACCTTTTGCCTAGGCTGGAGCTTGGTAGGCTTGCTGTTCTTTGCCAACTCTTATTAACAATGCAATGAAAATCATGGCTGTTGGTTTCCAAGGAGGAACTCAGGTAGCAAATTGTCCAGATCACATTCATTTTTTAGATTTTTTTTTTAAATTCATAGTCAATACTCAGTGAGCAAAGGAGGAGGAAAAGATGGGAGTAACTAGCTCCATCTCCTTAATTACATTCTTAAGTTCCACGGTTTCTTTCAGCTTGCCTGTTGCTACAGAACAAAAAAGTTAGTTTAAATACTTCCTGAGATGGGAAAACAGAAAATTAGCAACAGTATTCTGGCCAGGAGGGAGTCTTCAGGGAGGATCTTTAAGGAGGAGAGTGAGGTGCGGGGAGAGGAGAAGCTAGTTAGGAGGGTTATAGCATGATCTAATAGTAGGAGCAGGAAGGTCAAGGAATCAGGATTCCTGAGTTCTATTCATAGCTTTTCCCTGACATGTAACAGGGCTTTGAACGAGTCACTTACCTGCTCTGTACTTGAAATTACTCATCTGTTAAATGGGTACATCTGGGAAATGGATCTTAGCACCAAATGTGTAGCTGCAGCATCAGTGTGGATGTGGGTGTATGGAGTCTGGGTCATGCACAGCTCAGCAATGTGGACTCTCAGCGGCAGGTTTGGGTAGCACATGCCTATGTGCATGCTAGCTAGGACCTGGATACATGTTACAGCGTAGATGTATTCTAAGAATATTTACTTAATTCACAGAGGTGTTGAGAGGCTCATCATAAGCCACTCTGCGATCCTTTGAAGAAAGGCACTATATAAATATGCAAAGTAGTATAAACAAATGGGAAAAGGTGCCTTTTTCCCAAATAGGTGTGAAAGTAGTGTAAAAAGATGCACGATTTAGGTTGACAGTAGCCTAAACTCTGCTGCATGAAGGCGGCAGTGGGTATGGCTTGGAGATCCATTCCCCAACCACAAGATAACATGGAGAATAAAGACAACTGAAGGACAGTAGTATGCCTGTAAGCCTCATCCTAGTACCTTAACGGGCAAATGAATTACCAGTAAGTACATGTAAAATACTCCTGTAGATATGCATCTCCCCTTATACATCTTATTCCTGGTTTGAGATGAAATAAGGTACATGGGGACAGTGCATATTGCTCTACCTCCTTATTTATACCTCCACGTGCTCTAGTGGTCCTCATACATACAGTTGCAATTCCTGGCAGACCTAGACCAAGCAGCTTTTATTTCAAGGGGCAACCCTCATTCATCATCTAATAACCTTCCCCCCACATTCAATCAATGTAGTCAGCATCCCATACTTCAGCTATATAATGCCACCCAAAAGTTCACGTATAGTGCCTTTCATGAGTAAATCTCAAAGCACTTTACAAAGAAGGTTAGGGTTGTTACCTCCATTTTACAGATGGGGAAATGGAGGCAGAGACCTGAAGGGACTTGGGCAAGGTTACCCAGTGGGCTAGTGACAGACCAGGACCCAGGTCTTATGAGTCTCAATCTAGTGCCTTGTCCACTAGGTCACATAGATTTGCAAAGAGCCCATACTGTGATACAAATGTATGATTCTGCAGTGTGTATTATTTTGTACCACAAAATAACAGAGGGTGCCTGTTAAACCAAGCTTTGTTCTGTATTTTTCATACATTTGTCCATTTTCCCCTTTGAAACATAGGGGATTGCCCAAGCTGGTCCTGCTCACTTGTGCTTTGCCCTTCCTCTTTTTCACCCCTTTCCATTTTCCATTTGTTCAAACTGTGCTGGAAAGTCCCTGTGGAACAGTCTTTTTGTGTGTTTCTCTGCAATCAGAATTGTGGCCAGGCACTTCTTCCGTGTACTGATGATTATGCATCAGGGTCTTGCTCTGTTTTTCCTTTATATTCATGTGTGTATCCTTAGCCAGCATTTTGCCCTATACTTTTAAACTCAGTTGGCCAAACCTTTGCCTCTAGAAGAGCTCCTTTGTCCTACCCCAGCTGTGCAAAGGGTCTGTAACCTGCCCTAGCTGGATAAATGGATATTTTCTCATCATAGGGGAATCTCCATGTGGCATAAAGCCAATATAGCTGGCTCTATGCTACCTCTTCTGCCCCTTCCTATGCCCACTATAGGGAGCATGACCAGAGTGCTGCTGTGCTTTGGTGATCCTCAACCAGAGTACTGATTCCTTGGGGACTGTTATCTTGTACAAATTAAAGCAGCCCGGTGGTTGATCAAACTTCTATTGAGAGCTGAACCAACCCCTGGCAGCCCCAGGTATTTTGAGTGTGCAAAATTGATGTATAGACACCTTTTTCTATCACCTCAGGTTATGCATTGAGCTTAGGTCAGCTAAATCTGGGGATTGGACCCTGTAACAATGCCCTGTCCTCAGCATATGTAGGGAAACTAAAGGAGAAGGTGTGAGGGTAGCCACAGTCGGGTGTATAGAAGCCTGTCTCACCTTCCCTCCCACACACAATTACTGTAAATGTAGTAATGATACTGGATACAGCAAAGTGAATCCCAAGTGATGTGGCATTATCATCATCATGAGCAGACCCTGTGCTATATATTTCTGTGTTTTCTGCTAACTAAATGACCTTTGTATTACCATTTCAGTGGCATGAATTCAAACTCACGAAGCAGCTGATGAATAGATGTTAATACTAACTATTTTTTCCCTTTTAAGGGGCTTTTCCTCAGGGGGATCATTGCCTCATTGAACAACTAACAGATAAACAACGGGTACCTTGGAGATGCAGAGAGTTTAGGATCCACTTTGAGGATTCAGCCTAGCTACTGAAATTTCCATGATGTCAAATGCATCCATCCTGCAGTAAAGTGTGCCCATGGGAAATACCTCCAAATACAAAGGAGAATCCGCTTATCAAGTTGCATGTCAGTTTCCTACAGAGCAGTCTTTACTCCTTGACAGAATGCGGTTTCAGGAAATGGCCACAGCCATCATAGGGAAGCTGTTACAAAACATGCTGGAATTATTGACGAGAGTGCTGTTCCTCCAAATAGACCATGTCTTATTTTATTGCTGCAATTGCAATGTAGCTTCCGTGCTGCTGCAGATTCCAGGATCTAGACATCAACACAACCAGGTTTATAAAGCAAAAATATTTCACTCA
This sequence comes from Mauremys mutica, assembly GCF_020497125.1. Taxonomy (NCBI): domain Eukaryota; kingdom Metazoa; phylum Chordata; order Testudines; family Geoemydidae; genus Mauremys; species Mauremys mutica. The sequence goes on along the minus strand of NC_059092.1, from coordinate 6,228,623 downwards.
GTGTTCAGGTAAGAAGGATCCAGTGCACAGATTGAAGGGTTTATGCCAGTGTCCATTCATTAATAATCAGACAATGCCCATAGAGCCTTTGTGATACAAGAAAGGGCTAACTAAGGGAGACTCAGAAAATAAATGCCTTCATTTTATTGTAACAGACAGTAACATTAATGGATTCACTAAGGGCTGATTCCTGTTCTCCAAGAGCCAGTTTTGGTGCAGGGAAACTTCACTAGGGCTGCAGCTAGGACGGTGGTGAAAGGTATTTTGCAGAACATCTGGCTTCTTGCATCCTATTCTGTGGGTGGCCATGGGTAATGGATCATATGGTTCTGGCAATGGAAAGCAACTCAAAGCTAAGAAGGAAAAACTCCTGCCTAGCTAGCCATGTGGACATTTAAAAGGCAGTTCCAAAAGAAGTTGCCGCGAATGCTACATAATGTGTATAGATTTTTATCAAAGCCTTTGCTAGTGCTCCACCTGGTAGACTATTGTTTAAACTGCCCTGTGGGCCCTAGGGCTGAGGGTACAACAAGGGAATGAATAAAGAACTGTTTAAATGAGGAGTGCAAAGAGCTGTTGCAAGAGGAGCTGTGGGAATCATTAGACACCAGGTCCCATGGTATATGAGCTTAGTTACTTTTGTTCCTATTGTGAACATTTTAGACAGAAGAGCAATGCATACTGGGAAAATTAGTTCAAAGAGTGCATTAAATCAGGATCAGTTAATCCTTGTGATTTGAGCCCAGCAGATTGGGGAGCTCAAATGCAGCAGTGATTATGAAAGTGATCCGCATACTGCATGGGCCAGAGAAGCTAGGATGGGAAATTCATGGAGATCTTGGGAGGAACAAGAATGAAGAAGTCCATTTCGGGGGCAAGGCAGAGAAAAGAAGATTAAACAAGCTGAGGAGCCCCAGCGTTTGGTTCCAGGTTCCATTCTATCTTGCTCGTTGTTCTTGCAGTGAAATGACTGCTCTGTGTATCTCAGTGAACTCAATTCCTCTGTGAACACAGGGGTGAGTCCTCCAAATGACTAAATGAGAACTTTCCCTTTGGCCTCCAGGATCTGATTACAAAACATGGCCTAACTTTCAAACCACTTGTCAGCAAGGATCCCAGTTCAGCGATGCCCTCTCTGGTAAGCACCTGTTAAAAAAAATGGCTGTTAAAAGCCAGGTTTCCATGCAACAAAACAAAACATACACAAAGTAAAATTTCTCCTAAGCCACAACCCAGGGGAACAGCTAGAAACAGTTGCCTAGCAGAGCTGGCTCTTTAACTAAAGGTCGAACTAGAGAGTACTGGGAGCCTGGGGAAGACTTTAAAGTGATTGTTTACTTGAAAAGGGGCCCTTCAATGCAGGTTCCACAGTATTCAAAGAAAGTGAAGCCCTTTTTAAAAAGCACATGGTAAACTTGGCCCATGCTTACCTCTCCTTCCCCTCCCTGCACTCCTCTTCCCCCTCTATCTCTCTTTTCATTTAACTTTTCTTCCTCTTCAGACAATGACAGACCATCGAGCACTATAGTACTGAGATTTGGACACCCAACTCCCATTATCAGAGGGGTAGCTGTGTTAGTCTGGATCTGTAAAAAGCGACAAAGAGTCCTGTGGCACCTTATAGACTAACAGCCGTATTAGAGCATAAGCTTTCGTGGGTGGCATGCGTCTGACGAAGTGGGTATTCACCCATGAAAGCTTATGCTCCAATACCTCTGTTAGTCTATAAGGTGCCACAGGACTCTGTCGCTTTTTCCAACTCCCATTGACATTCATGGGAATTGGGGATGAAATATTCTTTCCATTGAAGTCAACAGGAGTGTTGCCGCTGGCTTCAACAGAGACAGGATTTCACCCTGGGTGTTTAAATCCTCTAGGTGGCTATGAAAATCCCATCCTATATGACCTGTGGTGCAAATGGCAAACAGCATTAAGGAAAGGAAGCTGGAGCACATGCTTAGCTTTATGGATAAGACCTACCACAAACTGAGTGATTTCAGTTATTCAGGGTTGGAATGATTTAAATCAAAGGAACCTCTTGGTAGCAATCAGGAGCCCATTTGAAGGGATTTTTAGCTGTATTTGTGATACTTATTATAGCTTGCTAAAAAATAATAGAGAAAATAAGCCAAAATTTATGAACTGTTGGGAGTGTGAAATCCCAGGATAAAAGCTAGAAAGAGGTTCCTTAAAATGCCAATGAATGGGCATTGGCTTATCTTTTCTAGTCTACTCTTGCACCTATTTAGTCAATAGCAAAACTCTCATTGATTAATATGGGAGTAGGGTTGGGTTCATATTTTTCTGAGTTGAAATGCTCCTTCACAGAACGTATCCCTAATATCTCACCATTGTCACACTACCTGGCTGTTATATGTGAATGGTATCACCCTCCTAACTGAAGATCTCTGCTGTCTCTCTATTATCTCTTTGGTTTTCTCCCAGGAATCTCAGCACAGGGTTTGCTATCTTAGTGGGTAATCTTGTTTGGAGATAATCCCATTTACAGGTTATCCCTCCTGCAAAACAATCTTGTTAATAGTTTCCCCCCCAGAGCAAACAAGGATAAGGGCAGCTGCAGGAAGGTTGGTTGTGGAATTAAGGCACAGGAAAGGGTATGTCAACACTGCAAATAAAACTCCATGTCTGCCTGTGCCAGCTGACTCTGGCTCCAGGGTCTCGGGCTCTTTCATTGTAGTATAGGCTTCTGGGGTTGGGCTGCAGCCTGAGCTCTGGGACCTTCCCACCTGGCAGGGTCCTAGAGCCCAGTTCCAGCTTGAGCCCAAAATGTCTACACTGCAAGGAAATAGCCGCTTAGCCTGAGCCCCGTGAGCCCAAGTCAGTTGGCACAGGCCAGCTACGGGTGTCTAATTGCAGTATAGACATACCCGGAGTCATAGGAGTCCTCGGTTCTGGTTCTAGACTTTGTGTGGCCTTGAGGAAATTACATCTGAGGCAGAGAGATTAAGTGAACAGGCATAGTAATACTCCTCTGTAGGGTTGCCAACTTTCTACTCACACAAAACCAAACACCCTTGCCCTGCTCCTTGTCCCGCCCCTCCTCTGAGGCCCCGCCCCTGCTCACTCCATCCCTCTGTCGCTCGCTTTCACCACCCTCACTTACTCGCTTATTTTCACCGGGCTGGCTCACAGGGCTGGGGTGCAGGAGGGGGTGAGGGCTCTGCCTGGGGGTGCGGGCTCTGGGGTGGGACCAGAAATGAGGAGTTCAGAGTGTGGGAGGGGGCTCCCAGCTGAGGCAGTGGGTTGGGATGCGAGAGGGGGTGAGAGCTCTGGGGTGGGGCCAGGGATGAGAGGTTTGGGGTGCAGGAGGGGGCTCTGGACTGGGGCTGAGGGGCTTGGACTATGGGAGGGGGCTCTGAGGTGGGGCAGGGGGTTGGGTGCGGGGAATGTGAGGGCTCTGGCTAGGGGTGCAGACTTTGGGGTGGGGCTGGTGATGAGGAGTTTGGGATGTAGGAGGGTGCTCCAGGCTGGGATCGAGGGGTTTGGCGGGTGGGAGGGGGATCAGGGCTGAGGCTTGGGGTTCGGGCGTAGTGTGGAGGGTGAGGGCTATGGTGTCCCTAGCCTCTGTTTGTCAGAGGGTGGAGATGGATGGCAAGAGAGAGATCACTTGATTACCTGTTAGGTTCACTCCCTCTGGGGTACCTGGCATTGGCCACTGTCGGCAGACAGGATACTGGGCAGGATGGACCTTTGGTCTGGCCCAGTATGGCCGTTCTTATGTCAGGGTTCTGGCTGGGGGTGCAGGCTCTGGGGTGGGGCTGGGGATGAAGGGTTTGGGGTACAGAAGGGTTCTCCGGGCTGGGATTGAGGGGTTTGGAGGGTGGGAGGGGGATAAGGGCTGGGGTAGGGGGTTGGGGCCCAGGAGGGGTTCAGGAGTGCAGGCTCTGGGCAGCGCCTACCTCAAGCAGCATGCCTGGAAGCAGCCGGCATGTCCCCACTTCAGCTCCCACGCAGATGCACTTCCCCATCCACAGGCACCACTACCCCCAGCTCCTATTGGCCGCAGTTCCCAGCCAATAGCTGTGGGGGTGGCACTTGGGGCAGGGGCAGCGTGCAGCGCCCCCTGGCTGCCCCTAGGCATAGGAACTGGAGGGGGACATCCCTTTTGCTTCCTGGGAGCTCCATGGCATGGAGGCTAACAGGGAGCTTGCCAGCCTCGCTGCACGGCACCACCAACTGGACAGTCAACAGCCCAGTTAGCGGTGCTTACCAGAGCCACCAGGATCCCTTTTCGACCAGGTGCTCCCATCGAAAACCGGACACCTGGTCACGCTACTCCTCTGCCAAACAGAAGTGTTGAGAAGCTTAATCCAGTCATGCTTGTGAAGTGCTTTGTCATCACTGGATTGAAGGAGCTATAGATACAGAAACCATTATTGTTGTTACTACTGAACTACTCCTCACAGCCCTAGACATGGGAGCTGAGACCCAGTGCCAGGTGAGTGCGGTGAGAGAAACTTGCACTGCCTCAGATCCTGCTCTACCTGTTTTATGAAGAAATAAAGGACATCACTCTCCAGTCTAATCAATCTAATCTCAAAATCCATTGAGGAATGTAAAAAAATAATAATGTTTAATAGCAACCAGGCATAAATATCAAGGCAAATGTCTAAGAGCTTCATTTAGCAGAAAAGTCTGGTTAGTTACTTGGGGGAACTTTTTCTGGAAGGCAAATCAAACAATCATGCAGCAAAGAAAGAAGCATGTATCATTCTTTACATAGTGCCATAAATGTGCATTAGACAGACAAGGTGGGTGGGATTTCTCACCTATTGGGCCAGACAAGGTTTCGAGCTTACACAGAGCTTTTCAGACCTGAAGAAAGCTTGTCTCACTCACCAACAGAAGTTGGTCCAGTCCAATAAAAGATATTACCTCATCCGCCTTGTCTCCCTAATATCCTGGGACCAAAACAGCCAACATATTTAGTGGTAACAATACTGCAAACATAAATGTGCACGGAATTTAACAAACAAATGTGCATGACATTTAGCAGATAAGTATAGACAACATGGCCCCTACTCGGAAGGGTGTACAGTAATGGATAGTAGCCTGCTCCTTGTAAAGGGTCTACTCCCAGTAGTAAAAGTGTACAGAATCAGTCCCTAGGGCCCTATTCTTACAATGAGTTCGGCACAGCCACAAGGCTCCTTCCACATGGAGCTTATTGTAGGATTGAGGCCTATGTATGAAAATTCTTGTCACAGCTATGTACAGCTTGTGAACAGTACCATATTCTGGTACAAAGGGCATTGATGAGATGTTGACAGTTAACATTACAGGGTGATTTAAAAAAAAAAGCCTGTTTTTATGCTATCTGGAAAATGGGAAAATGTAAAAAAAACAAAAACTTCTAAGGATATATAAAGGCTTAAAAGGGCTGTAAAATCCACGTTTAACATTAAGAACAAATTCAGTTTTAGAGTATCCAGGTGTGCCTGAAATTTTTTTATTTTCACAATTCTAAAGTCTGAAGATTTCTGACAAGGGGTGTGTGTGTGTGTGTCCGGCCTTTGGCCAAAACCCACACATTTTTGGATTTGGAGTTTAATTTTTCAGTGAAAAGTCAAAATTTTCAACAGAAATAAGCTACTTTACACAAACATTTTTATTTAGCCAAAAATGCAATTTTCCATTAAAAACTGTTCTGATGGAAAATTTTGGACCATCCTAAAATCTTAAACTCACCCAACTCTCAACCAAGAATTTCTAAACAGGACAAATGATCCATTAACAAAACAGAGACACTGTACTCAAACTGGCATTAATCACTCCCCATCTCAACAACAATAAATAATTGATCTCCACAGACAAACACAAACTAAAAAGGAAAACCACTGTCAAGCTGTATGATTAGTTATTTGTCCAGAAGCCTTTAACTTCAAAGTAGCTGAACAGATTTGTTTCAGATTTTGTAATAAATTCCCTTTTAAACTTAACTATTGTAATGTGGGTTCCACAACTGGAGTGAGGACATTTTTACCTCAGAATTCTAACTTCTGAAAAACAGGGAGTTTAGATATTTTTTTCACATCTTAGCTCCTATACTGCAAGGGACATACCAACACATCCCTTAGCTACTAAAGCCCAACAACAGAGCTATAATTTTGCCTCTGTGTGTTTAAAATGAGTTATGCTGATATATTACTGATGCATATCATGCTAATCCAGCAGAACATAAAGACCATTGTATTTTCTGTAACTTCTACCACGCTGGTACCAGTAGGGATTTGCATTGGTAATATAACAGCAGCAAAGCAACCCAGAGAAGTGTTAGATATGTCCTTTTTTTTTTTTTTGAAACTAAGGACCCAATCCTGCAAATAACTAAAATTCCCACTGATTTCAAGGAGAATCTAAGCCTCAGAACCTCCCAGAAATGACACAGCATCATGGAGGTTTGAGATCTAAGGATGTTGTTCATTTCCCCATTTTAAAAAATGCTAGCATATAATACAGTGACTGTCTCAAACACTTGAGTTTACAATAGTGTTACTGCAGTATTTTTTTGTTTGTTTGTTTTGAGGGTTGATTGTGTACGTATTTTATTTACTTTGGATTCAACAATTCCAATTCTTTTATTTAATACAATTAACGAGTTACATTTTCCCACCTCTTCCTTTTGATTTCCTTAATCCTGTGGATTTTGGGTTACCATCATAATGTAACGAAAATAAAAGCACTTTAATAAGTTAAAAGAATAGTTAAGAATTATTTTTAAATATGATTTTATTCCTATCTGCTTTACTAATAACATCATAGACTATTAGAATTTTAAAGAGAGAATGTACTTTAAACCCTTTAAAATATTGGCTTACTTTTTTCACTTCACTCAGTTTGCATGATTAAAATAGACTGGTCAGTTTCATTTTCTTGGTCTCATGTGCTAGTACAGTGGTTCTCAACCAAGGGTATGCAGAGGTCTTCCAGGGGTACATCAGCTCATCTAGATACTTGCCTAATTTTACAACAGGCTACATAAAAACTACTAGTGAAGTCAGTACAAACTTAAATTTCATACAGACTATGACTTGTTTATACTGCTCTATATACTGAAATGTAAGTAACATATTTTTATTCCAATTTATTTATTTTATACTTATATGGTAAAAATTAAAAAGTAAACAAATTTTCAGTAATAGTGTGGCTGTGACACTTTTTTATTTTTATATCTGATTTTGTAAGCAAGTAGTTTTTAAGTGAGGTGTAATGTGTGGATACACAAGACATATCAAACTCGTGAAAGGGTACAGTAGTCTGGAAAGGTTGAGAGGCGCTGTATTAGTGCAAGGGAGTTTAATTCTCTGCAAGAAACAGTTTTCATATAAATAAATAAATGAAACAAATCTTTCCAGTCATTTTTGTAAAACCAGCCCCCCTCCAAAAATTAACATGGGTGCATCAGCTAAGAGCACTATGTTGCTTTTACTAATATGCATCAGTCAGCATATATGCATCTGAGTACATCATAGCTCTGTGACATTTGGTTGCCGTGTTGCTATTTATTATTTATTAAGCTCTGTCAGCATGAACATTTGCAGTGCTGTTGTGGCTCATTTATTTTTTTTCTCATTGGCATGCATGCATGAGTGGGTGGTGTGGTATGGGTTTTAAACACACGCTGCCTCTGAAAGGCACTTGAACCCTGATGAAAGCAGTGGCATGTCGGGCTGATGGGGGTGGGGGAACTCCCTTTTTTCTAAATGTGAAAATTCATAATATAGCTTTCAGGTTTTGAAGTCCTGCCCATCTTATGTTTGTACCATGCTAGCGAAAATTGTCTTCAGAAATGGTAGTCAAGAATTATTCTGGCACAGTGCCTCTGTGCATTTGTCAACTGAATTGTCTTTCTGAGAACCACACTTGCTCAAATTCAGCTAGAGACTTAGGACTGGTTTACACTACCACTCAAGTCAATGTAACTTATGTCACTCAGGGGTGTGGAAAAGTGACATAAATTACATCGACCTAAGCGCTGTCCACACCAGCACTATGTCGACGGGAGACACCAATGTAGCGCTCTAGTGTAGACTTGCCCTCAGTCCATGCAAACACTACAGACTGCTCTGTCGGTCAGGGAGGTGAAGAGGTGTGATCCCTGAACAGCAGAGCTGTGCTTGACAGAAGTCCCTAGTGTAGATGCAGCTATACCAACAAAACTAGTGGTGGTTTCTAGTATGCTGGCACAGACCGCAGCTTTGCCAGTATAATTGTGTTCCCATTATGGGCATTTTGCTGATATAATATACAAAAAATTTTATACTGGGTAAGTGTTCATAGTGAAGACATGACCTGAATATTAGAACTGAGTGCAGCATAAAAGCCTAGAGAGAGAGATTTTAAACGGCTCCAAAACCTGGCTAAACATCAGCAGGTGAAATCCCGTCCCTATTGAAGTCAGTGGGAATTTCACCAGTGACTTTGGTGGGCCCAGAATTTCACTCAGTTACCCCAGTTCTGCCGTTGCAGTCCTTACTCAAGCAAAACTCCCACTGCATTCAGTTAGAGTTTTACCCAAGTTCATAGTGTGGACAGGATCTAAACTACACTTCTGGATTGTCTATACCACCTATTCTGATCAAGTTTGATGTAGAGATTTTACAAATATCCAGACCCAAATTGTGTCTGTGGCTACTATAAAGCAGCACCACAACCTGGGATATTTCCAGAGGGGAAGAAATATCTTGTCTTCAGCACTCCTGAGCTTCCCCCTAGGGCTGTTTAGTTGAAGCATTTGTGTGAGGCTACAAATCATGTTAAAGCCATATTAGGATGTAACCTGGACAGACAGGGCTTAAATGTATTCTGTGCTGTTCTGCATTTAGAGAGGTGGTGAGGGAAATCTGCTGGAGAGGAAGTTGAACTTCCTGTATTGGAGTTGTACTGGAGCCTCCCCTGAATTCAAGACAATGCAGCAAAGGCCTCAGATATGAATCACTGGAGTACAAGGCACACAGGACTTGACTGCCTGCCAGAAATGCCCTTCTGAGTCCCTAACTGTGGTTGGGGAGTTATGTGTTTGTAAATTCATGTCCAACCTGTATCATATTTGGACTCTTATCAGCTGCCTCTTTCTCCACCTCTGCAAATGAGAAGAAACTCCCCCTGCCTAGTTTCATTTCTGTGAATGTTGCTTCTGATTTGTGAAGAGGCTAATTTGGGCATCTGGGTTATAATGGGCACATGTATAAATGACTGCCCAGGCTGAGCTATGAGAAACAGGAACTAAATGGCCTACTTGCAGGATCAGGGCCTAAGTAGGCAAGTGACATACAGTACAAGGCTGTGGTCAGAGAGATGTGTCAAATGTACATGATTGTTATATACCTGGATTATTTTGCAAATTTATTTTTCATAATTATGCATAGGTGAAGTAAGTGCTGAACTATCCCCATCTGTCTCTCATGCCCTCATGAAGTGGCTGATTTCTTGTCGTGGTGCCTTAAAAATGCAGTACTTCATAGTACAGTGATTCCTTACAGATCAGTACAAGGAAGATCGTCCACGCGTAAGAGATCACAGAGATATTTATATGTGAGATGCTCAAAGGAGGGAATGAGTATGGTTTTTATCCTTACGGTATGGTAACACACAGTGGCTGCTTGGTTATACTATCATTGAGTCACACCTACAATTCACACTAAAAAGTAAGGGCTAAGATCTGGTTTATGATTGACTCTTGTGGGAGCAAAATCAAGCCCTGAAGAAATATAGTTTTCTCCAGTGTGTAGAGTCACAGAAATTCAAGATGGGAAAACCTGTCCAATTTCGAGGCCGGAACAGCATTGATCCCTAATCGTTTTTGTTACTCCAAGCAATTTCTTGGACCCATCAAAAATCCGATCGCTTTCATAAGGGATATTTATATAGCACCTTCCACTCAGAAACATTGCAAAGTGCTTTGTAGCTCATATGCATTTGCTTTTCCTATTTTCAAATGTTTCATTCATTTCTGAATGATGAAACAGCAGAAGTGGAAGTCTCTCTCTCTCTCTCATCTCTCCACCCATTGTCTGTTTCCTCTTGCAAGTCCTCTCACCAGAGGGACATGAATTAGCAACACACTGAACCAGACCCTGAAATCACAAGGCTGTGTTGAACTCTCACTGTATGAGCTGATGCAATGTCAGCCTTAGTGGTGCAATAAAAAATATTGCATAGCTAGCACTGGCAAAGCACAGAATTGAGCAGCTCTGTTTGTGAAGTTAAACAGTGTGATTAATTATCTGTCTCATGTCACATTTCCCATGAACCACTTTCCACAGCTGTTTATTACACCACCATGTTCAAGAGAAATACCACAGAATACCACAGTTACACCAGACCTGTGAGGTATAGTATATACTCTATAAGAGGATTATATCACTCTAGTTGATAAATAGGTGGCAATGAAACTTTAATTGAAAAGTTCCTCAACAAAGCATTTTAGCTGGGGGAATGGAAAGGGAATAAAGCACAAAAGACTCATTCAGTCAAACCAAAGGTATTCTAACTTATTAATTTTTGCATTACAGTAACACCTAGAGGGCCCAGCAGAGATCAGGACCCATCGTTCTAGGCTCTGTACAGACACGCAGTGAGAGACAGCCTTTGCCCCAAATCACCTACTGTCTAAATAGACAAGACAGTCAAAGGGCAAGAGAAATGAGATATTATTATCCCCACTTTACAGTTGGAGAACAGAGGCCTGGAGAGGGAGGGTGCTTTGTCATGAGGTTATACAAATAGCTTGTGGAAGAGCTCAGAATTGAACGCAGGTCTGCTGAGTGCCAAGATAGGGTCTTAACTGCAAGACCATCCTTCCTGTTAATAGTAATGTCTTCTCCTGGGATGTTTTGTCTTCTGGCTCTATTTTTTAGAGTGTAAACTCATCAGGGCAGTCTTAATTGCTACCTGTACAGTACCAAGGACAACACATAATAAATAACAGTGTGTGATGCTGTCCACAGTTATGTAATGAAAAACTCTCTTGTAGGGAAGGAAGTGTAGTATGGTGGTTAGAGCATGGGACTGGGAGTCAGGAGTTTGGAGCCATTTTCCCAGCTTTGTCATGGATTTACTTGTGACACTGGGTAAATTACTTAAGTCCTTTGTGACTCTGTCTCCCATTTGTACAGTTAGGATAAACAACTGATTCATGCGGTACAGGGGTTTGTTATGAATTAGGGTTCATAAAGTATTTAGAAATACTCGGATGACGTTGTGGAAATTAAAAGTATTGAAATATCTAACAGGCAGGTGGCGGTAGAGAAGAAGCTAGGCTTGGAATCTGATGTGAAAATTTCCCTGATTTCTTAGGGTCCAAAATCCATTTGTGTGGCGAGAGCCAGCAAAAAGGCTGTGAATCACTGAAGCACAAAATTTTGAGGGCTTAAGTGAGACTTGAGTGATGCACAGACCTTGGCCCCCTGCACAGCGTGAATTTCACCCTAATGATGTATTTGAGGTTTTTTTGCATCAAGAAAAATGAAAATAAAGAGTCTTTGGCCCTTGGAGTTTCATGTTATATCCTGGTACAAAGAACTTTACCTGATATCACTAGCAGGGCCGGCGCTTCCATTTAGGCGACGGGCACCAGGATTTGGGGGGGCAGCAATTCGACGGCAGGGGGTCCTTCTGCGCTCTGGGTCTTCGGCGGCAATTCTGCAGCGGGTCCTTCACTCGCTCCGGGACCCGCCGCCGAAGTGCCCCAAAGACCGGGAGCGCGGAAGGACCCCCCCGCCGCAGAATTGCCGCCAACGACCGGGAGCGCGGAAGGACCCCCGCCTAGGGCACCAAAAACCCTGGCGCCGCTCCTGATCGCTAGTAGCAAATATGAGGTTAAAACAGAGTGAAGGGTCAGGCTTGCCTTTTTACAAATCAACAAAATTGTAAAAATGATCAGACTGAATGAATTTAGCCACTCTCTCTCCCTCTATCTGCAATACAGTCCTCCATGTACTTTACAATGAAAAATAACAGAACAGATATTTCCTTCTTTCCTTCCCATATTTCACATGACCCATCTCCACTGAATTTCAAAATCTCAGAACACCAGAGCCATGTACAGACACAGTTGTGGAGATTACTGTAGATAGTTCTCAAGGCTGCTTGTTGTTTGATGTGTGTATGTGAGTCAGCAGAAAGTTCCTAGTCTGACTGGTAAAGCTTTCCTGGGATTGGGGTCTCTTTCTCCTGCCCATCTCATGAGAGAATGAGCACCAGTGTCTGTTGGCATTTTGTGGCTGAGCTCTATATCCAGGAGCAGGAATGCATGTTTAGTAATGGGTTCTGCTACTAACATCAGCAGTAAACAAAGAATATATGCAAGATGAAAGCATTCTTAACCTGTGAGGCTAGGACAGGGGTGGGCAAACTTTTTGGGGCGAGGGCCACATCTGGGTGAGGAAATTGTATGCAGGGCCGGGGCAGGGGGGGTGGAGTGCGGGATGTGGAGGAAGGGGCTCAGGACAAGGGATTGGGGCAGAGAAGGGGTGCAGAGTGTAAGAGGGGGCTCAGGGAAGGGGGTTGGGGTACAGGAGGGGTACGGAGTGCAGGATGGGGCTCAGGGCAGGGAGTTGGGGTGCACGGGGTGCAGGGTGCAGCAGGGAGCTCAGGGCAGGTGGTTGGAATGCACAGGAGTGCAGAAAGGGGCTCAGGGCAGGGAGTTGGGTGCAGGAGGGGTGCGAGGTACAGGCAGAGGGCTTAGGGCAGGAAGTTGGGGGGCGGGGGGCAGGAGGGGTTTGAGCTCCAGCCCGGTGCCGCTTACCTAAAGTGGCTCCGGGGTGGCAGTGGCGCACACCAGGGCCAGGGCAGGCTCCCTGCATGCCTGCCCTGTCCCCACGCCACTCCAGGAAGTGCTGCGGCCCCTGGGGCGGGGGGCAGAGGGCTCTGCGTGCGCACATGGAGCCCTTTGCCTCCCGGCCCGGGGGCTGCTTCTGAGAGCAGCGCCGGGCCCGCAGCACCACCAGGCCGGATCCAAAGCCCTGAAGGGCCGGATCCGGCCCGCGGGCCATAGTTTGCCCATCCCTGGGCTAGGACAAGAAGCAATGGGCTTAAACTGCAGCAAGGGAGGTTTAGGTTGGACATTAGGAAAAACTTCCTAACTGTCAGGGTGGTTAAGCACTGGAATAAATTGCCTAGGGAGGTTGTGGAATCTCCATCATTGGGGATTTTTAAGAGCAGGTTGGTCAAACACCTGTCAGGGATGGTCTGGATAATACTTAGTCCTGCTGTGAGTGCAGGGGACTGGACTAGGTGACCTTTTGAGGTCCCTTCAATTCTATGATTATTACGTTGTAAGGCTGCTGAAATGGGCAGCTTCATTGAGGTGAGTGCCAGCATGGTCTGGCCCTGAAACTAGATTGAACTATTGTATGTTTCATAGGGTTGCCAGGTGTCCGGTTTTCAACCAGAAGGTCTGGTCGAAAAGGGACTCTGGCAGCTCCGGTCAGCAATGCCGACTGGGCCATTAAAAGTCCGGCCGCACAGTGGGACCCGGGGCTAAGGCAGGCTCCCTACCTGCCCTGGTTCCATGTGGCTCCCGGAAGCAGCCACCAGGTCTCTGGGGCCCCTAGGTGCATGGGCAGCCAGGGAGGCGCCGCCCGCTGCCCCCGCCCAAGTGTCAGCTCCACTGAACCACGATCAATGGGCGCTGCAGGGGCAGTGCCTGCGGGTGCAAGAGCAGCGTGCGGAGCCTCCCTGGCCACCCATGCACCTAGGGGCTGCAGGGACCTAGCAGCTGTTTCCTGGGAGCCGCGGTAAGCACCGCCAGGGCCCCACACCCCAATCCCCTGCCCCAGACCAGAGAGTCCCTTCCTGCACCCAAACTCCCGCCCAGAGCCTGCACCCCATCCACACCCTAACCCCCTCCCCCAGCCCTGATCCCTCTGCTGCACCCCAAACGCCTCATCCCTGGCCCCACCACAGAGCCCGCACCCCCAGCTGGACCCGTCACACCCCTCCTGCACTCCAACCCCCTTCCCCACCTGCACCCAAACTCCCTCCCGGAGCCCGCACCCCCACTAGGGTGACCAGATGTCCTGATTTTATAGGGACAGTCCTGATTTTTGGGTCTTTTTCTTATATAGGCTTCTATTACCCCCCACCCCCTGTCCCGATTTTTCACACTTGCTGTCTGGTCACTCTAACCTCCCCCACACACACCCCAACCCCCGGCCCCAGACCTGAGCCCCCTACTGCACCCCAAACCACAGAGCCTGCATCCCCAGCCAGAGCCCTCACCCTCCTTCCACACCCCAACCCTCTGCCCTAGCCCGGTGAAAGTGAGTGAGGGTGGGAGAAAGTGAGCGACAGAGGGAGAAGGGATGGAGCAAGTGGGGCCAGGGCCTCAGGCAGGGGGTGGGGGTGGGGGCAGGATGTTCAGTTTTGTGCAATTAGAAAGTTGGCAACCCTAATGTTTCAGGGTGCTTTGGGAACTCTAAAAACAAGCCACTTTTGTGTTATCATAGATGGTTAGTACTTAGAATAGAAGAAAGCCAGGATACCTATAAGGCCTGTCAAGGAGGGCTGAAGAACCCCAGAAAGAGAGCTGTGAGCAACACCAAGAGGGAATAGATGAAGTTGTGTGAAGCAAAGAAAAGACTCTAATGGTGTCCTTCCAAGATCTGGGAAAATGCATTGTTGCAGCTGTACGAAGAGCAGAAAAGAAGTTGAGACTGGGTTCTCAGACCACCACACCAATGCAGCTGTGCTCCTGTAGTGTTTCTAGTACTGTAGTGTTTCTAAGCTGGTGCGAGTGGCAGTAGCTATGTTGAGAAGCTCTCCTGCCGACATAGTGCTGTCTACACCAGCGCTTAGGTTGGTATAACTTACTTCACTCACGGGGGGAAAGGGGGCTTATTCACACTTGTGAGCGACTTAAATTATACTGAAGTAATTTCTAGTGTAGACAAGCTCTAAGGTGTGGAGCTGTGGACAGATCAAGGATACCAATATTCAACAGTCACAGGTAGCTGCTGCTTTTAACATGGTAACATTTGATGATACCTCAGACTCTCTGTTGAGAAATGCAACTTGCCATCTCTCCGTTACGGATGTTAGATTTGCACTTGCTCTCAGATGGTGCCAATATATGTGAAAAGAGGAAGTGAGGTAGAGATGCAGGCAAGCAACTGGGTGCAACATTATCAGTCAGAGGATATTTCCCAGGCTGGACCATGTTTATAATAAACACAGAGATGCTCACTGAGTTCTAAGCAACAAATGGGACTCTTGGAAAAGGGAGATGACTAAGTGGAGAGGCAGGTGCTGTATCTGGGATTTGGCTAGCATATATGGTCCAAGAAAGAGACTAAACTGAGTGGTGAGGAACTTGGATTGGTGGCTTCATCACAGCAGGGAAAGTACTTCTTTAATCTGCCCACATTACAGTCAGGGGAGTTTACTTCAGATTTATTTACATAGTGTAAAGGAGATCAGAATGTAGCTTATTGTCTACACCACTCCTACAGTTTCTTTCTTTCTTTCTTTCAGAACACTTTACAGTGTGTTGGCCAGCTGTGCTTGTCTGAGGCCTAGTCCACACCTCAGACTTAGGTCAACCTCGCTACATCGCTCACAGGTGTGAAAAATTCATACCCCATAGAGATGTAGTTAAGGTGACCTAATCCCCAGCATAGACATTGTTACGTTGACAGAAGAATTCTTCTATCTACCTAGCTGCTGCCTCTCAAGGGGGTTCATTTACTACACCAATGGAAAAAACCCATTCATCGCGGTAGCGAGCATCTATACTACAGTGGCCATGTGCATGTTATGTAACAACACCATTTCACTGCAGATAGCTCTGAGGTGGAACATGGCAGTCTTCTTTGCTAGTGGAACAACACAGGCTTGTCTTTCTGTTTATTCTGGTAAGTGAAAAAATTACTTCTTTATATGAATCTTGTCAAAGTCTGGCTGGCCCTTAAAAGGGAGTCAGGCTTAGCTTCACTCGTGATGCAACAACTGTCCCCAAATTGGGTAAGGGTCATAAGGCCTACAGAGAGAGATAGAACTCAGCTGGGAAGGAGGGGATGTTAGAAAGAAGGTTGGGTGTTCTTGCTCTTGGGAAGGGGCTGATAGGAGTCAGGTGGAAGAAGAACTGGGGAAAGCCACATAGAGAGAGTTAGCTTCTGCCGTGGGCCCTGAAATAGGGACAAGATTGCAGGGAGGCAGCCTTGAGTGTTGGTGTTCAGTTGAGGAATGGAACATCAGGGAAACTTTGGCCAATGTACATGGCAGAGGGACATTGCTGGCATATATCACGTTGGTAGATGTGCAGGTGAACGCGCTCCTGATGGCGTGGCTGATGTGATTAGGTCCTATGATGGTGTCACTTGAATAGATATGTGGACAATATCATTTAATGCCCTGTTTAGACCTCTAGTGTTTGGAGAAAGCTACATACTTGCCAGACTGCTTCAGTCCATTACAGGACCAAGTGGATATGGCTACAGTGAGGAGCTGGGAGTTGAGGGCCCTGGATTCAAGCCCTGCCCTTGACTGGCTACTCCTGGGGGAATTCTGTATCACTGCTCATTTGCAGAATTCATGTCCCCCATAGATTCCTTTGCTTCCCCATAGAAAAATGACTTCTGATAGGGAAGCCTGCAATAGCGATCATGTGCCCCTCCCCAGCAGTGCAGGCAGGTTGGTTCAGGCGCTCGGAGCAGCCAGTAGAGACATAAATCACCACTAGGATGGGGTGGTGGGGCCTGGGCAGTCAGGTGTGTGTGTGTGAGAGAGAGACACTGTCCCTCTTGTTTGCTATTGCAGCACGCTTGGCATGGAGAGGCAGGGCTTTAGGGTGTTTCTGAGGAGGTAGGCATGGGGCAGAGCAGAATATAGCAGCCTGCCTGCTTAATGAATTGTTCCCATTGTCTTTGTGAATTCCCCCAGGAATATAAAACAGGTATAAAAGTTTTAAGGCTCCTTTACATTGCCAAAATGGTGTAAGGGACAGTATGGCCTTATAAATGCTTATGATGCTTTAGTGATTAGAACTGATCTAAATTTTTTGACTGAAAAAAATTCCTATCAAAATGTGCTCCGTGAACTGTTTGATACTGACCTTTCTGGAGATGGTCAGTAACCAATATAAAGTGTGAATTTGATTCCCCAGTCCTCACTTGCTGTTCAGTTGCCTATGATGTAACACTGAGCATATGGCTGCATATATTTGTTGACTAATCATAGAATTGTAGGGCTGGAAGGGACCTCGAGAGGTCATCTAGTCCAGTCCCTGCGCTCATGGCAGGACTAAGTATTATCTAGACCATCCCTGACAGGTGTTTGTCTAACCTGCTCTTAAAAATCCCCAATGACTCAGATTCCACAACCTCCCTAGGCAATTTATTCCAGTGCTTAACCACCCTGAAGTTAGGAAGTTAATTATCTAGACCATAACAAGAAATAAAGGTTCAAACCTAGCTACATTACTGTTAGACAAAGAGGACTTGGGGATATTCTCCATCCATTGTATTGTAGTTTAATTAAATTACCAAAATAATTGAGACTAGCATGATTATATTGCATTATTTTGACAAAATATGCAGAATTTTAAAATATTGTGTGCAGGATTTTTAATATTTTGGTGCAGAATTCCCACAGGAGTAACTGCCTCTGGGTTTTTAGGTGGGTCATTGCACATCTCTCACTTGGTTTAGCCCTCTCTAAATGGGGGTGATAATATTTACCTCCTCACAGTCAGTCTGGGAGTGAGGTAGTAGTCACAAATTCATGCAGATATTTTTTCATGGGTGTTTCTCTCTGACCCTTCGTTTATCTGTAGCTGTTTCTCTCTCTATTCCCCTTTTCACTCTCTTCCTGATGCAGAACGTGAATCCAACATCTTTTTGAGTCTATTCAAAATGGGGCAAACCAAGTCTTCTCCCTAATTACCACATGGAACAACCCTAACTAGCCAAACCTCAATTATGCTTAACTCTCTCCCCCGCCCCCCACTCCCATCACGTCCTCTGCTACAATCACTTACTCTGAAAATCCCCTTGATTACCCAGGCAAAGCATTCAGCGTCCTCGCCCCCCAGGCCAATTGGATAACTGAGCATGAGCTGTGCTGTGAAGAGACATCCGCTCCTCTCTAGCTTGCCCTGGTGTGGCTGTCTCCCTCCAAGGCAGGATGTTTATCTCACAGTACAGACTGGGGGCTCCTGCTCAGCTGCTTTTCACCTTCAGGGCTGCAGATTCCCCTGTGATGAAAGCATTACTAAAGTGTGGCAGAGGCAAGAGGAAGAATGCAGCTTTCTGGAGGTCCTCTGTCAGGGGCAGAAATTTCACAATACCCTTCAAAATACTTCATTAAATAAATCACTCCTCAGGGTAGCAACTGAATGGCTGTAGCTCGACTTTCATGCTTAGGCACACTGATGCCATCTTGTGGAAAAACAATGGGATAACAGTGATTGTGTATATACAAGGAAGGATTGTTCTCAGGTCCATGCATGGCTTATTTATTTTTAGGGCCTTCTGGCTGGTTAGTAGCACTAATGCTGCTAGTCTAGTGTCAATAAAAGGAGCTGTTGTGGCCTTCATAGCTACACAGCTATCTTCTACCTCTTCTCAGAGTTCTGAACATTCCTCTGGGCTTCACACCTTCCCTCTCTGCTTGTGCTGTGGCAACTGTCTTTCCAATTTGTGGGACACATTTTCTGGAGGAGCTGCTGCAGTGCAAACAGCAGCACTTCCTATCCCAAGGGACTGAACAGAGCTGTAGAGGCCCCAGCACCAGCTAGACTGAACTCCCATGCGGCAGGGTGGAACACTAGCCACAGAGGCTACTGAGCAATCCAGTAGATTATATATCACAGAGCAAGGGCTCAGAGCCCTCAGAAAAAGACAGATAAACCAGATACACAAGTTGAGTGAGGAGTGTGTTTGGATCCAGAGCTGCATTAGTCTAGAGTCTAGTTCAGATTTTAGGCTGAATCTCAGGAGATTCGAGCCCCAAAATGTCAGCAATCTCACTTGATCAGCTGCTATCACAAAATACAAGCCATCTGGTTAGGCAAGTTGCCGCTGCTCCTGGGCCTGCCTTTGAACTTCTCTCCCCTCAGCTTCTTTCCTCTTCCTGTAGTTAGTCATGTTGTGTGATAAGGGGGTTAGACACCTGGATTCTGGGGGCTATTACTCACCCTCACAAGTTGTTTCCGTTTGTTTGGGTCTCTCCATTCTCTGTACATCTCTATTAGCCAGATGTTCTGACACAAGCTTTGCTGCTGCTTTGGATGTCCTTACCCTCCTCTCCCTGCCTCCCGCTTCTTTCAATTCTGTTCCCTGATTCTGAATAATATAACAACTTAGATCTATGACTGCCTCTCCTTGCCTTCCCTAATCAAATCATGTCCTCTATAAGCCTTCAAAACATGGTTTTCAGTAACCAATTTGCTTAGAAATTAACTTGCAAAAGCCCTGCAGGGATTTTTGCAAGCACAAAAAGTGAGGATGGCTTGGTGCATCCCAGAGCTGCGTTTTATTCAGAGTATTCCCCTACCCCTCCAGTGATTCCTGTAAGATAGGCTGCTGTTGCCTTTTTGCAAGGCAATAATGTCTTACAGACTTTTAGAACAGAGATAAATTCAAACCTCAAATCCCAGATGGGGACACTCTTCAAGTTTACATTTGTGGCTGTACTATGTAAATAAGAATAGGTGAGATTAAAGCTGTAGACGCTGTAGAGGAACATGGGACAAATCTAAGAACAGAACAAGGAATGTTTCAGATGTCCTGTGTATTTAGTGTATAATGTTCCATTTCAAAGTATGTTACTATTTCCATATGCACTGGGAACCAGGTACCTACCATCTAGAATCCTAAATGAAGGAATAAAGAAAGCACAAATATAAAGTCTTAAAAGGGAAAGAAAGCTGAATGCATCTCTTCCTCTTAGCTTTCCCCTGCCTCCCAGGATGACATACTTTGTACACTAAGGGCAGATACTCATTTGGTCTAAGTTGTCATAGCTCCATGGTTACAGTTGCTGTAAACAGAATGAGAGTACAACTGTCTGGGGTGTTCTTAGACACGCTTTATGTTAAGGATCAATATATAGTTTATAAAAGGTTAATAAGTGATTAACCATTTATTAAAATATCTATTGATGGTTACAGATTCCTTACTACTATAACCTTTAAGTAAGGTACTTATATGGCACCAGCATCATAGTATTTGAGTGCTTCACAATCTTTAATGTATTTATCCTCACAACAACATTTTACTGCTGGAGAGGAGTCCCACAAATTAAGTGACTTGCCCAAAGTCACACAGCCTGTGGCAGAGCAGTGAAATTAATGTGGGTTTCCCAAGTTCCAGGGTACACCTTAACCACTGAACCATATATAATCAGCCTTCTGATGCATTGAAACCCATCTATAATGCATTACTGTTCATGTCTGTAGCAGACGTATAACATCTATTAATCATTAATAAACCTCTGAATAGAACCTTCATATGAAGCATGACTGCTTCCTCTAAGTGTTCATAGCACACCCCTTTCTGTAGTACAAGAGTGCAGAACACTGTTTGTTTATCTCAGGGCCAGGAGAAGTGAAAGTGGCCAGATCCACAGATATTCAGATGCAAAGTGGAAGGGAGTTCAGTACCTGTGGGCACCTGCTGACACAACCCAAACCGCATGCATGTGAAAGTTTTGTATTAGGCAGCATCCCTGATGAATACAGCTTTTGTGGTAGGTTATAAATAGGGACAGAGAAACAGTTCCCGAGACTCTTCAGCCTTTTGATGGCCTGAAGATCAGGACCTTACACTGGATCCACTGTAGTACAGGGAGCCTCCAATTCCTCACAAAGCAACTACAAAACACTGCTCAAGCCAAATCCTCCATTCACTTACCTGAATGGTAGCATTTCATACCCACTTTGCAAAGCTGTAAGTGACAACACAAAGTGCAAGGTGCAGGTCAGTCAGGCCTGATGTGTTCTCATCAGTCTATCTGTATATTAAAGGGCTCACATGACCCACCGTTACGGTAATATCTGAGCACCTCACAGTCTTGACTGTATTTATCCTCACACCCTTCTGTGAGGCACAACCTCCCCCCCCACACACACACACAGCACAGAGGAGGAATTGAGGTACAGAGAGACTAAGTGACTTGCCCAAAGTCACGCAGGAAGTCCGGGAATTGAGCTTGGGTCTCCCAGGTTAATGTCCTAACCACTGGACAATCCTTCCTCTCTTGTGGAGAGGAAGTGGCCTGTGCCCATTGGCAGACTGCCTGCCATCTGAGTATATATTGGGCTGTGTGTCCATCTATTATCAGCCTATTATTTCTTGTTTCATTTATAGGCTATTGGAGAGCTCAGTGTATTTGAAAAACATAACAAGACAAAACAAAAACACTCACACGCTGAAGGAAAAAAAGGAAGTGCTGCAATGCTGAACCACTGTACTGCTGGCTTTGAAACAGGAAGCTTTTCCACCCTTCCTCTAAGTACCTGAAACACGTTAACTAATAAGCATTTGTATTCTAAAAAAGATGCAAAATGTCTCACAAAAGACCTCTCATTTCCCCTGTCCTTAATGACCCATCTTTCCCCAGAAAGTCAAACTACACTTGTCCTGAGCTCTTGTATTTTATTTCTTAGTATTCATATCACAATTATCTGTTACAATTGAATTGAAATTTTTTTATGCCACACAATAAGAGCTCAATAAGGAGTAAGGGAGATTCTGAAATAGAAACTTTTCCCAGTGGTGTTTTGATGCACCACAGACCAGCCTTTTTGTGGACTGGATTTGATTTTTAAGATGTAGTATTCCATAAAGCATTTATTGCCTTCTCCATTTTTATAGAACATAATTCCCCTAAGATGCCTTCTGTTTCCATAATCCACTCTTGATCTGATTCAACAGCTTTACTCACAGTTTGAAGCTTAGTTGCAGGCAAACTAAGGAGCCTGAGACATTTACAAAAAAAAAAATTAGCAAAAGGCTCAGTGAGCAAGGATGTTTCCAGCAGATAGGGATGATTAGAAGCAGAATCAAGGGAGAGCAAGAATCTGAAAAATGAATGTATGCCAGCTATTTTTATCTGTATTTAATTTAAGGGAGCAGGTTTTTTGTGTGTCCCACTCACCAGTGTTGTCAACTCTGATTTTCTCACCAATTTCATATTTGTTTCTGTCTTAAAGCCCCAGCTCCTGGAGTTCTGTGGTCATTTGAGAATCTCTAAGTTGTGTTTTTTAAATGAAAGTGAAGACCCTTACGTTTTTAGCCTTCAAGATTGCTGAGAAAATCTTGAAAGCATGACCTCACAAAAACCCTGCACTTATTTATTTTTAAAATGTTCATGACATAAGCCAATCACGTGAAATACTTGGGGTTGGCAATACTGTATTTGCACAGAGCTGTTGGATTAAAAGAAGTCTCTTGCCATGAATTACTGCAGAGGAAGACTTGGGTTTTTGTAACTTTGGGTGTGTCTACATAGCACCTAGACATCCGCGGCTGGCCCTTGCCAGCTGACTCGGGCTCCCAGGGCTCAGGCTGTGGGGCTGTTTCATTGCTGTATAGACTTGTGGGCTTGGGCAGGAGCCCAAGCTCTGGGACTCTCCCATCTCACTGGGTCTTAGAGCGAGGGTTCTCAAACTTCATTGCACTGCGATCCCCTTCTGACAAAAATTACTATACGACCCTAGGAGTGGGGGGGACTGAAACCTGAGCCTGCCAGAGCCCCGCCGCCCCTGGGGGGGCGGGAGGGACCAAAGCCAAAACCCAAAGGCTTCAGCCCCAGGCAGGGGGCCTGTAAGCTGAGCCCTGTTGCCCAGGGCTGAAGCCCTCGGGCTTTGGCCCCAAGAAGTCTAAGCAAGCCCTGGCAACCCCATTAAAACAGAGTCACGATCCACTTTGTGGTCCTGACCCACAGTTTGAGAACTGCTGTCCTAGAGCCAGCGTGAGCCTGGAAGTCTGTACAGCAATGAAACATCCCTGCAGCTTGAGCCCCGCGAGCCCAAGTCAGCTGGCAAGGGCCAGCCATGGGTATATAGTTGCTATGTAGACATATCCATTGAAGGCTCCACTGGCAGCTTCCCTGGAGCCAGAGAGCTGCACCTGAATTGTGCCTGCGAAGGAGGGGGGAGGTGAGGAGAGGGAAGCACAGCAGTAAGGACTAAATCCTGGTCCCAGTGAAATCATTGGGAAGATGCCTTAAGGGATCCTGATTTTCAGAGGACATGTGCTCAGCAGAGACTTAAATGGGACCAGAACTTGGCCGTAACTTCCAAGTTGCTGAGCAGCTCCTACTGCTATTAAAGTCACTGGTAGCTGAGAGCACTTCTCGGGAGGCGCTCCTCACCTGAAGGCTCGGGTCCATTGTACTCTGATTAAACAGGAGTAAGTTGCCTGCACCAACTGCTGTAACTATGCTTAGCGGAGTCTAGCTGGCAGCATCTTGACAGCTCATGTTATATCCTACACAGATCCATGGAATCATCCAACTGTGCTTTTTTTGTTGGGTGGATGGGAGAGATGCAGCTGGAGTTCACACTAACTCCACTGGGCGGTTCTGAGCAACTTTGGGACATAGGTGCTAGAACTAGGGATGCTACCGCACCTCCTGGCTTGAAGTGGTTTCCATCATACACAGAGTTTACAGTTTGGTTCAATGGCTCTCAGCACCCCCACTGTACAAATTGTTCCAGCACCCTGCTTTGGGATGTCACAGCAGCTTAGAGGCAAGTCCTGGAGTTTCATTCTTTCTGAACATGGATTCAAACCACTCCTCTGTTCTGTTCTGAGGCAATGGGGGATGGAACTGAAGATCAAATTGCTACTTTCTCATAATTATAGCTATTTGCCTTTTGGACAGTAAAAAGCTTCTGCTTTCCCATTTTGTTAAAAAGCACACGCCTGATTCTCCCCTCAGTATAGTATTATGCGAGTGTTTGGAGTTACTCCTGATTTAGGGTCTGATCCAAAGCCCACTAAAAATCAATGGGAGGCTTTCCAGTGACTTTGGATCAGGAGCTTACACTGGTGTAAAAGGCCCCTTGGACCAAGACAGCTGAGTAATTTCACAGTCTTCCAAACAGTCCTGGATTCAAACCAGTGGCAGAAGTGAAAGACTCCATATCCCATTACCAAAATTCCCTGAGCCAGACAGTCCCAGAAGCACAGTGATATTTAATATAATTTCAACATTAAACCTACCCACAACTCACAGCCTTCATGTAAAGCAGACACTGCACATCTTCCCGGGAGGCTGGCTCATGTTTGGATTGTTCCTTCAGCTGCACATTTACTTTTCCCACTTACATTCTAAGTAAAACCTCCCTCAGATATTGATCACTTCTTTGCTTGATTCAGTGGACTCTCTCCTTCTAAAGCACTTGCCATTTGCTCTGTGTGGATCCCCAGTTTGTCCACATTGTGGCCACCTACCCGGTCAGTTGGAGCTAGCTCTGTGTGTAACATTTCAGGCAACTGCATTATCACCAAATAACTATTCCATTAAAGGGAAAAAATAAATAAACCCCACACAGCTTAACACATGCTCCTGCTCTGAAGCCCATCTGTGTGCAAGGCTGAACCTCATTAGCTGTAACACTCCTCCAAGGAGCAGCATCAGCAGATTTCAGTCTGAACAGCAGGAGTAAACTTATTAGTGGCTTTTCATATCAAATAGCGCCAATCCCCCTGACAATATACCTAAATAAACTTGCTCTTGAACCACTCCCTTTATTTGGCATTAACCTCGGAGGCTTCTTCTCCTGGGACTGGTATCCACCTGTCATTTCAATGGCCTTTTGAGGAGTGCTGGCAGATTCTGGAAGGAACAGGTGCTGAGATGTGGGGCCTGTCATTTGTTCCTCTTGGCAGACGCTGATGACCAAGAGAATATTTTCATAAGAAGATTTACAGCAGCTAAAGCTATCTTGAGTTTAGCAGACTAGCAGTGTCATAATCCTGAATACTGAGCAGACAGCTTTGCCCGCACTATAAAATAAGATTCCTTGTCCTTTGGTTGGATTTGAAGTGAGTATTTCCTGAGGGTGGGGGGTGCATGTTAAAAGGGGTAGATGTTCTGTGAGACCTGGTCCTTGACTTGTTATATCAGCCATCTATTCTTTTTCAAAAGCCCCATCCGTATTTGCAAAGTGGCCAAACAAGAAGCTCTCTTCTGTGACCTCTCTCTGATTGTACACAATACCTTGCATCTGAGAATTTCAAAGCACTTTACAAATATCAATGTATTAAGCTCCATAACCCTTCCTGGGGGAGAAGGTCAGTATCATCCCCAACTGGGGAAAAGGAGGCATAGAACTGAAGCTCATGCATTGAGCTAAGCATCAAAGGTGAGACTAGAACCAAGAAGTCTTGCCTCCCAGTCCTGTGCTTTAGTCAGGATTGAACCTGCATCGGGAGTGTAGGTAAAAAGAACATAATTATCTGAACTAGAATTTGTCTAAGACCCGAAGGATTGTATCCATAGGCAGTATGAAGCTGATCCTACTCCCAGTGACTCTAGGCCCTACAAACACAGGTGGCATCAGTGGGAGATTTAGGATTCTGAATTGCTATGATTTTTATTTTTGTTCTTTTTTCTTTAAAGGAAAAGTTTGTCTCATACCCTTTATCCTCTATATCCCTTCTGCATGTGTTTTTCATACCTATCTGTTGTTCATGGATGGTGGCTAACAGGTTAATAAACCTGAATTAAGCATGTACAGAGTGGGTAACAATGTGTCATTTGAGTCATTATAGCTCTGCTGTAGGTGGGGTTGAGTGTCTCTTTCTGTTTAAAGGTGGACAATTCTAAGTGCTCTCAAGTCTACTTGTTGACTCAGATTGTCTTGAAATTTGCTGTGCCTTATGGGAGTGATAGGTAGTTTCAGGGGTCCAAATTTGGGATCACTTGAGCAAGGGGGTATGTGAAATACAACCCCCTTAAAACAGAACTTAACAAAATCAACTAGTTCTAAACTTTTTTTATCCACACCTGAGACTCAAGTCATAACTCTAATTACCCCCCAAGTGATCTCAGTCACTTAGCAGTTAGCTCAGCTAGTGCACAGTGGAGATGACTGGAAGCCTGGACTTATCAGCCCTTTTCTTTGATCCAATTTATAGTCTACACTACAGCAGGAGGGCCAATGAGGAAGTGTTATGTAGTGGCTAGAGCAGAAAAATGGGAGTTAGGACTCTTGCTTTTACTACCAACTTGCTGTATAAATCTTGGGCCAAACTTTCAAAAGCACTCTCTAATTTGGGGGTATCACAGTGTATTTTCAGAGGTGCTGAGCACCTGCCAATTCCAACAGAAATCAGATGGCACCCAGTATTAGAGGCTACTTTTGAAGACATGGACTTTAGCATCTTTGTGCCTCGGTTTCCCAGTGAAGGGAAGAGAAACCTTCTTATTATGCGTTTGTCCTTTATTGTACCAACTGCTATTATTATTCGTTATTTGTATTACACAACGGCCTAGGAGCCCCAGTCATGGGCCAGGACCCCATTGTGATAGGAGCTGTACAGACACAAAACAAAAAGAGAGCCTTTGCCCCCAAAAGCTCACAATCTAGACACATATTTCTAAGAGGCATGTGCAGTAAGTGGGCTTTGTTCTTAGGCTCAGATGAGTTTGTTATGCTTCCTAGAAGCTCTTCACAGCACTGTGTCAGGTAGGTAGGTAGATATTATTGTCCCCATTTTATAGGTGGGGAAGCAGAGGTAGAATGGACAAGTAACTTGCTTTCAGCTGGAAGTAGCAGTGTCATAGCTGTCAGGAGTTCCTCGCTCCCAGTCCCGTGCTCTTTCTCAAACTTCAGGGTAGCCCCACATTCTGCCACTGCTGAACACATAGGTCTTACAAAGCTTTAGGTAGGTTTTGTTCGTGTCAGTGCCCTGCAATTTCTCCGCTGTCAGTGCGTAACAAGTTCCTTAATATGTGTGCTCGTAAAGCAGAGCAGTTATGGCACATTTGTCCAATTACTGTATAATCAGTTCTGGCAATTACAATACGCTCAGTTCTGTCTCGTTGGAGCTGCTATTCACTCCCCATGATGAAGCGATCTGCCCCAGTCTCTCTCATTTATGATGACAGCCTGATTTGTGCAGCTTTAGCAGAATGGGAGGGGAGGTTACCCCAGGCTGTGGTTATACAGCTGCAGGAGAAGCTGACAACAATAATCAGAAAAAAACCAGAACATATTTTCCTTCTAAAAAAGATGTATTTTTCCCTCCCCTCTCACACAAAGGAGAAATCCAAAACTTGGTTATAGAGCTGAGTGCACCCCAACAAAACTGCCACAAAAATCCACTCAAATAAATCATTGAATTTGCTGGGCCTGTGTCAGGGCCCATTGACTTCCTAGGAGTCTTTTAGTGAACAGGATTATAGGCAGGACTGTTTGCAGAAACAGCCAGTTGTACACATCTATTAGAGAATTTTGATGGAAAGTGAACTGTGAATTTGCGAATGCAAAGGATTCACACTGGAAGTGTGATCCTAAAAGCATGTTCAGCCAACCAAGGCTCAGAAACACCACCATATGATCAGTCTATCACTAAAAACTAGGCAACTCACCTTGAATTTCAGATGCTCATGCACAAGCTAGAGGCCATGAATCATTCCAAAGTTATTCTGGTAATAAATTTTCAATAACCAAGAAATTAGAGAAAATTGTCATCTGCAGATAACTTGGGAAAAGCTAAATATTTGCTGTAAATTATACATTCAGCTTGAGATATGATCTTAGGCCAGATCATCAGCTGGTGTAACTATGATGATTTATGTTGACTTCAGTGGTACTATGCTGACTGAGGATCTGGCCCAGTATTAGAGGAACCTTTCTTCCCAAAGCTCTTTCTGAACTCTGTAAATATACTCCGATTTCATCCACTGTTAAATGCAGCCACCTCTGGGCTGGAAGCTAGGCAGACAACCAGTGCAAGCCGATCGCAAACAGGTTGCAGAAAATGTGTGGGAGAGGAAATATTGCTCTAATCAACATAACCAGGGCAAACCTTGCTTTTATGAAAAATGCCAGGGCATTTTTAATCAAAGCAAACAGGACTTTGGCTTTAAACATCTGTTCTGAAAATGCCCCACAGGATAAACCCTATGAAACTCAATCCCCTACCTTGGGAAGATAAAGGGCTGAGCCCTGTTATTATATGTATTGTGGAAGCATCTCAGACATGGGTCCCACTGTTCTAGGCACTGAATGAACACACGAAAAGACAATCCTTGCTTCAAAAGACCAGACCTGCTGAGGTTAGAATGTGAGTTCCAGGCAGTCTAAGTATTTCAAACCTGCTGCTTAATCCACAAAGCCAGGCCCTCCTAGATAGTGATGCATATATTATTGATGAGGAGAATGTATTTTGCATAGTGAATAAATGGTATTTGAGGGCAGTGCAGCAGGCAAAGGCAGGACAGGGGATGTCTTCTCACTGCCTCTGACTCCATTCAGTGTCTACTGATGCTTCACTTTGGATGTTGCACATTTATCACTTAATGTTTTCCAAAGATTATACTGCAGTGATCATAAATACCATTATGAATATACCACTTTAATATTGTTAAGGAGCTTTACTATAATGGGACATGAACTTGAATTTTATGACAGACTCTGGGTATAATTTGCACTGGGCTATAAATCTCATGAATTATTGAGACAATTTACTTCCCTGCCTGCATTTCCTTCCTGAGCAAGCATGTGTTATTGTGCTGCAAGCTGCTGACAGTGACGCAGACGCAGACCTGCTCCAGCAACATCTCTTCCCATCCCTGGCTCCGGCACAAGGCTGGCAGATTACAGCTGTAAACAACTGGCAAAGCCAATCAGATTGGACAAGTAAAAGGAAAATTGTATACTGAAGAGGAAAAAGAGTGAAGGTTCTGAGAACTCTGAAGAGCACCCTTCACTGGAGCTGGGGGAATCTCTCTAATAAACACAGGATGGGGTTTTACCCTCCATCTGATACACCACATGTGGGGAGAGGGGTGTGCATGCACACTGATGATTTGTAGAAAATCTTAGTGATTAGGAAAATGGCTGGACTGCAAACTCAGAAGTTTAACACCCTTTAACCAAATTGTGGATAAAGCTAATCTGTGGAAGCATGTCTGTCACTTTTTAAAAATTAATTATTTGCATTACATTAGCACCTAGAGGCCTCAATGGAGACCAGAACCCCATTATGGTAGGTGCACTACAAACACAGAGTAAGGGATTCCACTGCCTTGGACTCGTTAAACAGACGAGACAGGATGGGAGGAGAAAACAAGGCACAGAGAGAGAGGAAGCAACTTGTCTAAGGTCAGCCAGCAGGTCAGTGGCAGAGCCAGGAATACAAGCCAGAGGGTGAGAGTCCCAGTGGAGTGCCCTACCCACTGGCCCATACTACATCTCCTCTTCCTCCCTCCTGCCTTCTCTCTCTCTCTCTCACACACACACACACACAAAGAGAGAGAGAGAGAGAGAGAGTTCTGTTACAGTGTAACCTCTGCAGGGTGCAGCCTGAGTCTTCCTGGGTGTTTGCACAGCATTAACTCCACATGCCCTGGTCCTAACTGAGACATCTCAACAAACACATAGCAGCACAAGCATAGCCAGCAGCAGGCACCTCTCTTGCCTTGGAGGGCGCCCTTTTAGGGCAGGCTGCATTAGGAAGTAAAACCAGTTCCCACACCAGTGCTGCAGGGAGATAACCAGTTCCAGCACCCTTCCAGAAAGCATGATTGAGAGACCAGGTGGAATGTGGTCTCCATGGTCTTGCCAAAAATGCCCCACCATTGCTAGCACCAATACAGCTTCCACATAGCCGTAGTGCAGAGGGGCTGCTGGCACTTTAAACACTATATCAGTAAGACCTAGCTCCAGCAGTTAAAACAACATGGTGGTTAAGAGTCTGGCAACCGCCAGCAGCCTGTCTGCACTAGGGGTTCCAATACTGCCAGCACCAACGGCGCAGAACTAGTGCTAGCAACAGTGGGAAAGGTTCACAGACGTCCCTAGCATAGACAAGGCTAGTCTTGCTTTCTGTAATGGTGAACTAAATAGTTTTGTCCTGTCTACACTAGCATTTAAATAGTTTTTAACACTAGTTGAGAGGCAACAGGAGGGGTTAACCCCTGTCAGCAATGGCTGATTTTCGTAGCGTAGATGGACCCTTAGAGCTGGGTGAGTGGTGAGTTTTGTATAGCATGTTTCATCCTTGGCTTTTCTGCTGAAACTCCCAACAAAGGGACCACAAATGGGCTGGTAATGTCCATTTTGTAAAATAGTTCATCTAGAGACACATCTCTTGTGCATGCACAGGAGCTGTAAATGATAAAAGTGTCTGAACAGATGCCCAGCTCAGAACATCAGGATCAAGCAGAGCCTAACCAGAAATGAGTGGCTTGGGCCCATCCCTAACAGAAACCATCCTAAGCATAGAGCCAGCCAGCTAACTTGCTTCTCCTCATTTCTCAGGGTTCAGATTGCTCTGGCCAAATACAATTAAACCAGATTCATGGTCATTTAAAAAAGAAAAATCTGCTAAGTCTGAAAGCAGCCCTGGCTTTCTTTCATTGAAACAATAAAGCACTTCCCTTGTATTGGAGAAGAGCAAGGTCCAAGAGCTATAAAGCAATGTCCTGTTGGCTGAACTATTTTTATTTCTGGTCATAAGATTATGAAAACATTATGTTTAATACATCCCTTCAATGCTACTGCTTTCCCAACCTCGTGTCCTCAGGCCCTGCCATTTATTTCGCTTCCTTTTCTCCCGTTTGAATTCACAGCACAAAGGAACCATCATCCCAAGGGGTTTGTTCTTTCAGCTGATGCACTTGCTATGCGTCTTTCTGTCTTTAAGTCCATTTGGAAATTCATTGGCTATAGAGCCCAAAATGTGCAAGTAGACACTGACAATGCTGCATTGTATTTAATCGCCCAGACTCCTTGTATTGTGTCTTTAGATCCTCCCATTGGCTCATTCCTCCTATCCCCAAAGAGAAAAAGGAAAGTCAATCTTTTTTTTTGTCTATTTTTTTCTTCAGTGGTGTGACTCTTCCTTCCCTCCACACCCAAAGGCACTAGCTTTTTAGTCCATCTAATCTTCATTCATCAAATGGAACTGGAGTTTCTAATCCCCCTCCTCATGAAGGAAGAGCCTCTGGACAGTGCACAGTTTTTGCTGGGAATTATTTAATTATTCAATAGTCTATAGCATGTGGGCAAAGGTTCAAAAGGAAAAAGTGCTACACACACACACAGTGCAATGCATGTACTCAGGTTAAAGGGGTGCTGCCAAAGGGCTTAGGGTTCAGATTGAAACTACCTAAAATCTGTAAATATGGCGGGGGATGTCACCTAATCAACTAGCCGAAAAAAAATAAATCCAAAGCTTTGTCTCCAATCAATTCTAAGAAAGCTGTAAATATTAATACTCTGTTGCATTTCTCTACAGCTTTGCATTGGAGGGTTTCTAAGGCTGTGTTTACACTAGAGAATTTTAGAAAAAATATTAAAATGGGTCTCCCATTGGCTTAGTGAGAGCCCTAGTGTAGACAAGACTGCAGGGGCTTCTAGGTACTTAAATTTGCTATTTCTCTTGCTGACCGCCATTGTCAGCAATGAGTATCTTTGGAACCTAGATAACTTGTCCAGGTCCTGTAATTTCTGGTCTTCACCAGGACTAGCCACAGTTCCTTAACATGGTGGTAACATATTTTGGTCTTGTTCACATAATCAAGATCAACACATGTTATAACATGGCAAGGCCACTGCCACTCTTAAGCACTCTGATGTACAGTTGTATGATCCCCACATTCAGTGAGAATTGGATTTCTCTCCCTCATCAGGACGATAAATAAAACTTTGCACTCACTAAAATAAACTCAGCACCTTTCAGCTGATGCTCTCTAAGCACTTTACAAACATTAGGTAAGCATCATATGAATTGTGCTTTTATCACTATAAAGTAGGTAAATAAATTCTTCCTATTTTTTTTTTTTAGATAGGAAAACTAAGACCAAGAGTTGTTCAGGCCAAAGTTTTCAAAAGTGGCCCCTGATTTTGGGTTCCCAGGTGGGGACACCAGGGTCTGATTTTCAGAGGTGCTGCAGTTCAATTCAATAGGGCCTAGCTGATCAGGTTCTCCATATCTTAAATTGGGCACCCTGAACTGGAGACACTTCAAATCAGTAGCCACGTTGGAAAGGGTTCAGCCCATCTGATTCGTCTGCAGTTACAAAGGCTGGATTATCAGCCTGGTATAGATTATTGATGTATTACACTTCTGTCTTCATTTATTAAAATACCACCACCCGCAGGAAGGTGGAGAATGTAAAGAGAAAACCACCCTTAAAAATGGATCTTGGCTGTGAGCTGACGGTCTCATGTACTAAGCAGATGTAGGTAGAAATAAGATTCTTCCAAAAATAGGGTTCCCTGTCTTAAGCTCTTGAAGCCATAAAAGGTTTCCAAGAATCTATTGTTCCCTGGGGACTGATGGCCTAACCCTCTTCTACGATCTAAAAGGGAGAGATCACTTTCCATCTGGGGCCAGACACTGTTACTGGTAGGTTATTGACATCCTCTCTGAGCAGCCTTCCTAGACACTGCAAACATGGTGAGTGCACTGTCTTTCCTTGCTATCCCAAACTGTAATGATTGGAGCATTTCTTCTGTGTACTGGTGATATTGATTAAACACTTTTCAAACAACCTGTTCAGGACTTCATGTGAAAACCTACTGCAATATAGACCTTCGTAAGACAAATGATCTCAAAGCAATGCTGAACAGCTCTAACAGACAGTAGACTCATATTTTGTTAATTGCCTCATCTAAAATTATTTGGACGTGCTTGAATGACTACCTCATTAGAGAATTCTTTAATTTTTTAATATGTCCATTTAAATTCATTTCTCTTGCAAACTTTAAAAAAAAGTGTTTAATAATTAAAGCATTTTCTAGGAAAAACGTGCAGGATTAATTCTTTATGAGTGGAGATGTGGTGATCCTGGAGCTTTCTGAAAGGTTATTTAACACCAACTCAGCATGTACTCTATGTTTCACAAAAGGAAAGGATGCTGTTTTAAACATTCAGAGTTTAGATGACTATAGCACTAATAAATAATTACTGGCATTTATGCTGTGTCTTGTCTAAAGAACTCAAAATACTTTAAAAACTGGCTATAAAAACAGTACAAACACAGAGAACACTTCTCACATTGCTGAATGCAGCCACATCTGGGATGGAATATTGTGGCTGTTTAATAGTACACAGCAATATTACACAATACTTTGATAGAAAGCAGGGAGTGTCCTGTGTTGAACTGAAAATACAGGAGGAAAGTACTAAGGATCATCCCTGCGCAGCTGGGAGAAGTGAAACCATAAATGTCAAATGGATTTTTCCTTGGTATTAAGGATCTGCTCTTGCTTTCATTGACCACAATGCGCAGAATCAGATCCTAAATTAAAATCTGCCATTTAAGTTCCAACCCCCTCCCTGCAGCAAATAACCAGGGAACCAGCCATTGTGGGGAAAACAGTAACTGAAATCATGAACAATCATAACCGCATCAAATTAAGCTCACTAAAATAAACTCAAAACAAATATGGCTGGGTGGGTGGCTTCACGAATGTATCAGTTTCTTTGTTGCTCTACCTTTGCCCCTGTTAAAGATTTCAGGGACTGTAGAGTCAAATATCCAGACTGATGACAGTTAGCATCAGGACACAAGGCAAGAACCAGGGAATCAAAGCAACTTTAGGGTTTCTGCCTCATCAGAGGAAAATGGAGCAGGATTTGGAGACAGAGCATTAGTCTCCATTGCACATTCCCAGCTTTGACCAATTAATGCCACAATTAATATTATTTACAATTAGGAGGTCTCTCTCTCTTTATTTTGGTTTATCTTTAGTAGTTGAATTACAAATGCCCAAAAATAGCCATTTATAATGAAAAACCTGACACCCCCTCCCTGGCAGGGAGAATGGAAGGTGGCAGCTAAAAGGACTCCATAAACATTAATAACCTACATGAGTTCAGAAATCCCATATTTTTCTGGACTTTCTCTGCTCAGTACAAGGTGAATCAGGTGGCTGATTATGAGTTGTTATCACGCTGCTTGCTGCCATTAAGGAGATGTTGAGCATTTAGGGAATTAAGAGAAGCAGTATTAGCTAATGGTTAGAGCACAGGACTACGCTTCAAGAGACTTGAGTGCTAATTCCATCTCTGACACTGGCTTGCTTTGTGACCTTGGTTACTTTGCCTTGCTATGTTTTAACATCTACAGTGAGGGTTGTGAAAACAAATTGACAGGTATAAAGTGCATTGATCTCCTCAGAGTGGAGATGCTAGACAAATGCAAAGTATTATTTTCACAATGGGACAAGAGCTCCTTGTTTGCTATAGGAATTTAGGTGGAATTCCTGAATCTCTCATTCACAATCTTATTCCCTGGTGGGACAAAGTGTTTCCAAAACTACTGAGGTGAGGAAAATCTTTTAAATGAAGATTTAAACAGTGAACAACTGCCTGTATCCTGGCATCTGAAGATGAGAAATTGACGAGCAGCACCCAAGCTCTCAGGAGCTATATGGTAAAATTTGAAAGCTGCTTAATGCAACTTTCCATAGGAACTTAAATTCAGGGGATGTTAAGAACCTAATCCTGCATTTGCTAGCCACGCTCAAAGCTCTTACTGACATCTGTTGCAGTATGTTGGCCTGAGAATCTCTGCTAGGTCAGGATAGGGTTGAAGATCTGGAGGGGCATAAAGATAAGTAAATATGAACAGAAAAAAATCAGATACTTTGCACATTATTTATAATAATCATTAGAACTTTAGGCCCACTCTGGTCCCTCTCATCTTGAAGGATTACAAAACGTTCTACAGACTATTAACCTGCATATTACAAAGGACCACTCACTCTTTACCAAAACACCATAACACAGCAGCAACATTAGGGAGAAGACTGACTTTGGCAATGCCAGCAGTGGCAGATAAATTGGAATTCACATTTAAGAAGCAGGGAGAAGGAGAAGAGTAGAGGGCATAAACAGGAAAAGATGCCATAGCCTCAGTAGCTAAAACAAGCAATTAGAGAGAGAGGGAGAGGAGGTCCTTTAAAGAATAAAATACTTTAACTTCCCTCCTGCTAGGAATTCAGGAGCCACACAGTGAGTCTGTGCCTTTTCTCCACTCTATCTGAAACCACATTTCCTTCTTTCACTTCCTGCACTGTCATCAACTCTTTCCCCAGGATGTGCTTTGGTAATGAGGATACAGGGAGCTCTTCCTTGCCCTGGACTCTAGACCACGGGAGAAATGCTATAAACTTAAACTCTGTGGTGAAATGCTGGGCAGATTGCTACCCATGGCAGTTGCTTTTAGGCTGGCTTTGCAGAGCTGCCCGGAGTGAGGCCGACACAGCTCCCGAACACAGATGAGCTCAGGCAATAATATTTGAATCTGGATCCAGATCTGGATTTTGAACAGCCCTTTGGGATCTGAGATTTGGATCTGAGGCCTTATGTGCTACGGTAGCTTTTCGGGGTCACTCTGCTGCAAATGTTATCTCTGCTAGGGACTATCAGTCCCCAGGCACGTTCTAGTGATGACTTACAAGCAGGAAGAGTTGTAAAAGTGAAAGCATTCTGGGGAAGAGAAGTCAGACTGGAATTGTTATTACTCCCTCAACCCCCTTAAACAGGCACCAGCCTCGCTCTAGTCAAAGGACCTTTGGCGGTTGCAAAACTGGTCCTCAGCACGGCCATTTCCTCTTGGCAAAACTTCAGCTCTCATTGTTCACAGACCCATTCTCATCATTGATGTAACAATGCAGGTCACTGAAAAGTGCAGTGCCGCCCTCTAGTGTCACCCACTGGATTTGTTGTTTGCCCGGTTATGTCCTGTCATGCTGTGCAGCCCTATAAATGTGTGTAGGAGTTTCACCCCAGCAGTTTTGACAGGTTAAATCTTTTACCAGGTTGATGTTTGCAGGGGGAGACAAGAGACAGAAACATTCAATGATCAGTATAAGCATTTACCATTCTGGACAGACACTAACATGTTTAAAGCCAAACAGAATGGAAAGTAATAGGTGATTATTCAGGCTTTGTCTAGAGGTGTGTTAGAACAGGTCAGCTGTCATGGGCAAAATTTTCAAGTGATTTAGGCGCTTACATTTCATTTTCAAAAGTGAGTTCAACAGTTAGGAGCCTGAGTCCCATTGGAAAATCAGTGGAATTTAGGCTGAGTGCCTCAGTTGCTTTTGAAAATGAGACTTTGGCTATCGTCAGATTTTCCTCAGAGCCTCTCTCTGTAAACTTGTTTCCAAAATCTTCCTTATAACTCTCAGGTTCCCCCTTAAACTTTAACTCTTATTTCTATGCTTGTCTTTTAGAACATATGAGTGTGTGGGTAAAACGTTCAAAATGCCTACCTGCCCATGTTCTATGACCTCATCAGGATCATCAGAACACAAAACTAGGTAAATAGGCAGCATGATCGCATGGATAATTTAATGTTGATTAGAGCTGCTTGAAAATACTCCAATTTTTCATGAAAGTTTTTGACAACAAATTTCCTCTTTTCAACAACTTTATATTATAGGGTCTTTATCTTTTAATTCAAAGTTCTCACCAAAACAATTAGAAATAATTCACAATTTTTTTCTGCTGTTTTTCCACAAGCTCTAATGTTGACAAATGAAGTAATAAGGAATAATTTGAACCACATTGCTGTTTTTTAAATTAACTGTAATTACTCAGGGAGAAAGATCTGGGTTCACTGTTGGCAGCTCAGCTGAGAACAGCTGCTCAGTGCTCAGTGGCAGTTAAAAAAGCAAACATAATGTGACAATGTTTAAAGAATGGGATGGAAGATGCTTAAAATATCACCATGCCATTTTATAAATTGATGGTATGTCCTCACCTGGGATACTGGGTTCAGCTCTGTTCACACTATCTCTAGAAAGAGAACTCCTTTGCTTCTCCTTTCAGAAATGGGTGATAAAAACGAGAGGCCTGGAGGGACGTCCTTGTGAACAGAGACTGTGCAGACTACGACTGTTTAGTTTAGAGAGGAGATGAATAATAATTAATAATACTTAGGTCTTATACAGTCTTAACAAAGGAGTAGGCATGATAAAATAGCAATGGATAGCAAAGGTGAATTGGTGAGGTTTCTATCCACCCTCTCTCAGTACAAGAACAAGGGAACTTTCAATAAAATTGAGAGGCAAAACACTTAAACCTGATAAAGGAAATCCCCCCCTTTTTTTGTACACATCACAATTACCCTATGGAATTCACTGCCACAAGACATCCCTGAGGCAGAGAGCTTAGGAGGAGTCAAAAGAAGATTAGCCATTTATCTGGATAACAAGAACACCACAGTTACATCACATATCAAACCAAGATGGTCTTATCTAAATGATATTTAATTCTCATGCTTCAGGGCACAAGTTAACCTCCAACTGAGGGGAATGAGGATGAAATTTCACCTGTGGACCGCCTATTCTTCATTGTTCATTAAGAGGACTCTAGCACCTTCCTCTCAAGTATCTGATTGAGGCCACTGTTAGAGATACAAAATAGACGGATCACTTAGTTGATCTGATATGGCTGAAATGTTGTAGGAAGGGTATTTGCTGGGTCATGCGACAGACCATGGCTACATAATGTGGTCATCAGGAGGGTTTGAACCTGTGATCTACCGCACCAATCGCTACCATTTGAGCTATAGTAATATTGTCTTTAACGATGAGTAAATGGCAGGATGTTGTAGTCTCTGAGGCCAGCTACTTTAGAGAAACAAGACAACATTCACTCAACCTTTCTGTTACACAGAACGCAGAAAAATAACTTCCCAGGCTGGGCTGCTATAGCAAGTAGAAAGCGTGGAAAGCTTGTTACCTTGTAATTGACAATCTCTGTCAGTGAGGAGGATATAGTGCTGCTTTTAGGTCCATAGACTATTTAAATGGCTTGCTGGTTGCAGTGACTGAAGGTGGGCTACCATGATGCAGAAAAAATCAGTACAGTCAGGAAATATGTGGGGGAGGGGGAAGAGGGGCAGATGGTAAAGCGAGAGAAGGAGCAGACTCAGTAAGTGTTCCCTGCTTACCAGGGCCGGCTTTAGGCGGTGCAGGGCCCGATTCGAATACCCGGCAGCGGTCCAGGTCTTTGACGGCGGGTCCTACACTCGCTCCGGGTCTTCCACGGCACTGAAGGACCCGCCGCCAAAATGCTGCCAAAGACCCGGACCGCTGACGGGTGAGTAAAAATTAAAAAGTTAGGCGCTCTTCTTTAGGGAGTGGGGCCCTCTTAGGCGTGGGCACGGGGCCCAATTCAGGGGAATCAGGGGAATCGGCCTAAAGCCGGCCCTGCTGCTTACCTCCCCTCTGCCCCTCCTCCCAGTCAACTATGAGCAAGTTAAATATAGACCCAACACTTCTCCAGGGAGCCAGATGCATGAACTGATCAAATGCCATGAATCTGTAGCAGAGACTCCAGTCTCCACTCTGCTGGTTGGCCGGGAGATCTTCATTTTCAAATCTTTAGTGCTGGTCTCTGGGCAGCTCTTACAGTAACATATGTCAGAGAACAGTCTTTTAAAAGCCATGTGAGATCTTTTTCCCATCATGGCTCCTTTGAAGAATCTGGGGCTACCATTTAAAAAACAAATACCTGAACAGCAGGTCAGGGCTGCCCCGGTGGGGGGGGCAAATGGGGCAATTTGCCCCAGGCCCCGCAGGGGCCCCCACGAGAGTTTTTCAGGGCCCCTGGAGCGGGGCCCCCGGAGCTTCCTCCGCTCCCAATCTTTGCCAGCGGGGGTCCTTCCGCTCCGGGGTGGAAGGACCCCTCCGCCGCCGAATTACCGCCGAAGCGGGACCTGCCGCCGAAGTGCAGCCGGGTCTTCGGTGGTAATTCGGCGGCGGTGGGGTCCTTCTGTTCCGGGACCCACCGCCGAAGTGCCCCAAAGACCCGCGGCGGGGACCCCCCGCCACCGAAGACCCGGCTGCACTTTGGCGGCGGGTCCCGCTTCTGCGGTAATTCGGCGGCGGTGGGCCCCCGCCGTGGGTCTTCAGGGCACTTCGGCGGCGGGTCCCAGAACGGAAGGACCCCCCACCGCCGAAGACCCCAGGCCCCCGGAATCCTCTAGGTGGCCCTGCAGCAGGTAGACAACAGATACCTCCTACAGCTACCAGGCTGGCCTCAGCAGAAAAGACCATCAATCATGTTCTTATTCTCAAAAGACCAGCTAACTTTAAGCCCATCCTAACATTCTCCACTCCCTGTTCTAATCACTAACAGAACTTGGCACTCAGACTCCCCCTCCTCACTTAGGCCATGATTCAGGATTGGAGTAACTTGAAATTCTTTGGATACGGGAAAGCAAGTTGTCCTATTTGATAAATGGTCTCTAATGGCCCATATTTTTGGCTGGTCTGAGGGATCAGTGACCATTTCAAGAGTCCCAGCTTTCAAATGATGTATAGAATAATATATTTTTCCTATCACTGGTGCTTCATGAGACAGCAGATCACAAGAATCACATTCGTTAGATTATTCTCCTGCACATAAACTGTTTTCTGTGCTTTTAGCTTAGCCCTTTGCCTGATGACCCTGATGGTTGTGTTTCCTCCTGCACATTGCTGAGCACATCTAGCTAGAAAATTATTGGAACCTGGCACGGACCTTTTGGTTTATTCCTTTCCACACAGGCTGAGACACTGACACCAGAGCAGATAACAGAGTACAAAGGCGTCTTCGAGATGTTTGATGAGGAGGGCAATGGGTTAGTGAAAACAGATGAGCTGGAGAAGCTTATGAGCTTGATGGGAATCAACCCAACCAAGAGAGAGCTGGCGACAATGGCAAAGGAGGTGGACAAAGACAGTAAGAACCTCCCCCAGTCCTATCTTTTACTATATTTCCTACCCTGAAACCAGTGTGTTGAGCTGCCCAGGTTCTGTGGTTCACAACAGGAATCCACAAGGCAGGATAGACCTTAACTAGACTGCTTCTCAATGACTAGCATGTTAATATATCCCAGTGCTTTGTTGTTCTTTTAGATAAGGGCACCTTGAACTGTGACAGTTTTCTGGTTTTGATGGGCATTTACCATGAAAAGGCTAAAAACCAGGATGAAGAGCTGAGGGCAGCATTCAAGGTCTTTGATAAGGAACACAAAGGCTACATTGATTGGAATACACTCAAGTAAGTAGCAGTCTTCCTGAAGGTATGAAAATATGGGCCTGGTTCTGCATGATGCTGAACATACCCAACTCCCATTGACTTACAAGTCAGGAACAGGCCATGCCTTTAAAGTAGGAAGAGGAATGCTGAAGCTTTGGAAAGGCAGAACAGGTAGTGGGATCTCAACACCCAGTCAATATCTGAGTTTGCCACTGGACTCCAGATTGACAAACTGACTGATTTAGACCCTGAAAATTGGATTTATCTTGATGTTATTTTACTGTCCAGTTGAGATGTTCCAGACAGGATTTTTTCCCCAACTGTTCAGTGTTTCCAAAAGATCAAGGTCCATATGTCTGAATTACACTGACATCCAGATCTACAAAAGTTACATTCCAAAGAACACATGATCAACTGAAACATCAATCAGAGCTGGGGAATAATGGAAAAAAAATTCTCATGAATCTTCATTCAGATTTTTAGATTAACATGTTTAGTCTATGTTTGCATGACTTTTTGTTATCTTTCAGAGACTATGCTAGCAAACAAGTTTACTGATAAGAATGTTGGCAGAAACAGTGAATTTAAGTCAAATGTGGAGAGACTATTTTCTGAAATTGTGAAATCATATTGGAAACCTTAGCTACCATGCATAAAACATGATGTGACCGATCAAACCATTCAACATAGCTCTAAGATTTAATAGTAAATGAACAAACTAGGAACCAAGAATCACTCACAGAAATTATTCTGTTAATCATTTAAAGTAACTAACCCATTGAAGAAAAATCTTTAAGCCATTAGCAGACAATTTGTGAACAGAAATTAGTCAAATAAATCATTTGCTCAGCTCTAATAGACTATGCTCTAGACTATGTTTTCAGCACTCATAAAATGACATCTCTCCATTGAAGCTATGCTGATTTCACCAGCTGAGTTTCTTGCTCTTTGTATTATCTACAACAAACAAAACTAAGAATTAACCAACATGGTAAGAACAAAAGAAAAAGGCAACAATACAAGAATAAAGGATAAAAAGAAAAGAAAAAAATTAAAAGATCACTTTATAAAAGTAGCAAATGTTTCTACTCTTCACTTTGAAATTAACATAGATTTCCATATGGAAAAATATATCTATTATACTGGAAAAGATTAATGCATTTAGCTAACTTATGGTCATAGGCAAATATTCCTCTGGTTAACCAGCATTAATCAAGCTCCTGTTTATAAATGTGTAAAAAAGGAGGCATGTAGCTTGGAAATTCTTGTGTTTATCATTCAGACACAAGGTTCCAGACTGTTTAACATCCTCAGAACTTGGTCTTGATAAGGAAAGAAAACAAACATTCTTTAATTTAAAAAGCCTGGGATTTGCCTCAAAGCTTCAAGCTACCAAAGCTGGCAGAATCAGAGGAGCTACGCAGTTTGTACTACAGTAAGTTCCAAGAGAGCTAGTGCAGTCTTCAGGTTCCTGCAGAGTCCTAAAACAAACCTTCATTGCTATCCATTCAAAAGGAAATTAATACATTAACCATAATTCCGCTGGAAAAGCAAGATTGTTCATGAGTACAGAGCTAGGACAATCAATGATTTGGCCAACAAGGCCAGAAAGTGCTCAGCACCCAGTTGTTTCCCATTTTAACACTAAAGGTCAGATTTTCCAAAGATCTCAGCAGGTTGGATGCCTTTTTGGTGCTGGGTTCTTTTGAAAATCTGGCCCCAAGAGGGTGCTGACCACTTTGAAATCTGACCTTGAATTCCTTGGGAAATCTGGCTTCAGGCCCCAGCCTGTGCTGTTCTAATGATTTCTATTTTCCTAACTCACATGATGTTTCAACAAAAGAAAAAAAAACTTTAAATATTGCCTGGACATTATTTCAACTCAAGAGTGAACAGTGCTGGTGCCCTTATTCCCCTCACCTTTCCCCCAAGGACAGGAACACTGCTTTGAAGATCTTTCATGATAGTGAGCTTCTCTGACTGCTTTGGTCTGTGGATCATCAATGTGCTCTGATGATGGAAATGGCCTCCCTGACTTTGAATTACGCACCAAGCACATGGCAGGCACGATTGCCTGTATGCATTACACTCAGCAAGCAGAACTTAGCCAGATGGGATAGGGGCAGTAATATCCAGCACGCTTTTGTGTCCTGACACATACAAGATACAAGCAATCCTTACAAAGCTGCAACAGCCCCAGGGACACCTGGATAAATGTGTGTGTTTTCTTACATCTGCTAAAGGTGAATTAGGTTTCCTTTCATACTGAAAGCTCGTGTTAACTGTAGTATACCCATGTCTACAGATACACACAGGACTAATTCTGTATCTGAGAGTTTGTGATTGGCCAGTCCAGGCTTTATTTAGGATCAGAATTCTCAGACTCATGGGCTGATACCATGGGTGAGATTTCAAGAACTATTTTTCTTCACTAAGTGGGATCACAACATCTCAAGTTTCTGTTTGTGTTGGGGGTGGAAATAGACAATGCACTAGAATAGACACTGTAAGGAACAATCCTAATCCAGATCGCTTAATAGGGCTTTACCATCTCTCACTTGTGTGATACTGTGTGTGGTCACTTGAATGTTTATTTCCATAATTCTATGCAGGTTTTCCATTAGAATATGAACAGAGTACACCATAGGTATGGGCTAATGGTTAAAGTAGGGGACTGGGAATCAGGACTTCTGGGTTTAATTACTTGTTTTACCATTGATTTACTGTGACTGAGATTTTCAGAGGTGCTGATCATTTGCCACTCACATTCATTTTAACTGGAGTTGTAGGTGCTCACAACTTCTGAAAATTAGGTCACGTTTGACCTTGGCCAAGTCACATATCCAATCTGTGTCTCAATTTCCCCACTTGTAAAATGCACCTAAATACACCCACCTTTGAGGGTTGACATATTTGCAAAGTGCTTTGAAATTCACCTAGGAGGGGCAAACTATTGCCAGATTTGGTCTGTATTTTTAGGTATGTACTGATGAATGCTGGAGAGCCACTAAATGAACAGGAGGCTGAACTGATGATGAAAGAAGCTGATAAGGATGGAGATGGAACCATTGATTATGAAGGTATAGTTTCCATACACAAGACTCTTTAGCAAATGAAAGGTGCACTGGGAAGAATACTCCCAAAAGCCTGTAGTCAGCAGTCTTGGATCATTCTTTCCTTCCTCAGAAGCTTTGCCCATGGGAGTCACCCATGATGAATAGGTGGGTGTATTCCATACAGACAGTGTCATGCAACTGTGAGAGGGATGTGTGGTCTAGGAACATAGGGCTGAATTCTAATGCTGGCTTTGACACCAACTCTCTCTGTGACCTTGGAAAATTCACTTAACCTCTTTGTGCCTGAATCCCCATGACTTTGTGTGGCCCCCCCTGCCACCCAAATGAGGATATTTTCTTCTCTCTTAGGAGGGTTTGTGAAGGTTAATTAGAGAATGTTTGTGAAGTGTATTTAACAAGATTTTAAAAGTGACCGATAGCTCAGTGGTTTGAGCATTGGCCTGCTAAACCCAGGGTTGTGAATTCAATCCTTGAGGGGTCCATTTGGGGATTGGTCCTGCTTTGAGCAGGGGGTTGGACTAGATGATCTCCTAAGGTCCCTTCCAACCCTAATAATATATGATTCTATGATAGATTATGATTGCCTCTGTTGTGGGTACCCAACTTGAGACATGTTAAAGGGGCTTGATTTTCAGAGGCTGGGTGGTCAGCACTGTCTGAAAATCAGGCTCCTTTAAGGTGTTTCAAGCTACGATTCCAAAATCACTAGTCACACTTGAAAAGTTTGGCCTCTGTGTGTGGTGTGAGTTCTAAACAGATGTGACTGCAGGGCTGATAATCTAGCACCTTTCACCAGCACTAAATTAACTTTAAAATATTCATTAAGGAAACCAAACTCTCCAGTTAAGTAGTTCTTCCTGTAACAAGAAAAATGGGGACTGAAGTGCATGAACATTCATTTGTCAGCAACATCATTTATATAGCAGAATTCAAGAGGATTTGTCTGCTCCTCCAAAATAATTTATCTATATGACATTTACAGTCTGTGTGAAACCATTTTTTATTTCTGTGCCTTCAATCTTCAATCTCCACAGAAATCTGCTGCCATTCCCAATGCAACCGGAAAGCACTGGAAAAATATCTGTTCATGGTTTGGATTGACATTAAAAGACTGGTCAATAAGTGGCTGAGT
The DNA here is from genome assembly GCF_020497125.1 of Mauremys mutica. Taxonomy (NCBI): domain Eukaryota; kingdom Metazoa; phylum Chordata; order Testudines; family Geoemydidae; genus Mauremys; species Mauremys mutica. The sequence continues at coordinate 6,184,221 of NC_059092.1, read as the reverse complement.
TTAATGCAACCACATTGCATTTTATCTGACCTTTCAGCAGAAAGCAGTAGAAGCATACAGCAGAAAGAGATCCCAATACCAACCCATTATTGATACGAGTCAGACTTCTTGGAAAGGGTTTGGATTTGTTACAGAGATTTTGGATGTCTCACTACACCATCTTTTTATTAATATAGTATTGCTTTCAGAAATTTAATATTTCTCTGTTCTCCATTAGAAGATGAACAGAAATTTGTTTTCATTAACAATTTCCTAATAATACTGAGTCCTTATACTGGGTAGCTCTCTAGAAACACAGGTACAGCTGCACCAGCTCAGACATGTGGTTCATCTTGTCCATTATCCTTTCTGTCAATGGCTGGCCCGAGCTGCTTCAGAGGAAGGTGCAAGAAATCCCATAGTTCAGCAATCTGCCCATCAAAAAAGTGCCTTCCCAAACCTCACATTAATTAGAGGTTGGCTTGGGCCTTTAAGCATGTGGGTTTACATTCCTTTTCATCCTTGAGATGTTCCACAAATATCAATTAATCCCAACATCAAATTACCTCCATTTTATAGATACCTTCACAGTGATGTGCCCAAGGCCAGAAAGTGAGCCAGGATTAGAGCTTGGGAGTTCCTGGCTTTCAGCCCTGTGTTTAGATCATTGGACCACCTTCTTCTACTTAATATAACCACCTGCTCCCTGCCCTAGCAACCGCCATCCTCCTATTCTGATGTCTTCTTTCTGGATCTCTGGTATGTTCGCTACCATCTCAAGCAGGCCATTGGGGAGCAGAAGGAGGTAGGGAAGGAGGCCCTCCAACTACACAAACAGCTGTACAAAAAGAAAAGAGGGTAGCAGAAGGGCTTAATGTGCAAAGTTTGGATTCAGGTCTGAACATCCCTAAGGTTTGGGAAAGTCCAGATGCAGGAGTGCAATTCAGGCCCAGCTCAAACTGCTTTTATGTCGACATGTTCGGTTTCCACCCCCATTTGCCACAATGTGAAATTCCCTGTTTATCACAGATGTATGTTGCCAGTGCCTGGGGAGCACTTTGTCTGGGAGAAGCAGAGGCAAAGCAGGGGTGAGAGGCTTATCTCTAACAATAGTTGACAGCTTAATTAGCTCCTCAAAGTTCATTACAGCATAACAGAACTTGCCTTGACAGCACCAGCTTGGCATGAGCCATTTTCTCACTGAAGAGCCAGAGGGGTAAAACTGAAGCCATCGGGTCTGCGTTGCTGCTGGTTTATTTTTAAATGCTCTGGCATTTCATTTGAGGTGCTGTGTAACTAAGGTTCTGTCAGTTTCACACTAACAATTCTCTTCAGGTGAGAGCTGAGCAGGCAAATTCCCACTGAAAGGAGGAGGCGAGATTCTTGTGAGATGTGCAAAAGAAATTGCTCATGTCATTCTTTAACTGGAAGGGAAAATATTACAGTGCCAGAGGCAGCCCTCCCACTACACTTAGCCAATAAAGACTGATTAAAAAAAAATTTACCCAAGGCAATTTAAAGACTCCCACAGATTCCAATGGCCTTTGGATGAGACCCTCATTTTTGCTCTGGACTAGTGATTGTGTCATGACACTAAAAAACCTACTACATTTGCAAAGATCCCGGCAGGGCTTGTTCTCTGCTGTCATCACCCTAGTGACTTCAGTGGAGCTGCAACAGAGAATTTGCCCTGTGGTCTGAGCATAGAGCTGGGAGATAGTGATGCATGTGATGTGAGGAAAGTGGGGATCCCCTTCAACTTCTGGAGCAAATCACCACCTTTGGAAATTCAGAATTCAATGAACAAAGCACTATTCAGCCAACAAGAATCCATCTAGTGTCCCTGTGCTTCAGGCCCATCTTGCTGAGTGAGCATTATAGAAGTATCCTGCAGTGCTCCTTGCCCTATCAACCTGTGATGAATCCACTCTGTGGCTGTGCCAGCAGCACAAGTTGAGGCTAATAAATCCTGCCTTGTCTATGGTTCTCTCCCTCTCAGAGTTTGTGGCCATGATGACTGGAGAATCCTTTAAGCTTGTTCAATAGCAACCTGAAGAAGAACCAGATCCTTTGTTACAAAGATCCTTCCTAGACACTCTCTCCTGCAAGGACTGCAATTCTTCTCAAGATGCTGTGATCTGGAGATGTTTCCGAACACCACTTATACACTACCCACATCTGAGTAACTTCACCTGGCATTCACAGCAGAAGGAAGCTACAGACCAGAGCAGAGCTGAGAGACTCCTCTCACAGCAGGTGTAGAAGCTCTTGCAGGACAGATTCAGTTATTCAAGCAATCTGTTTTGGGCCATGGAAATCGTACAAGAGCCATAATTTATGTTTATTAATAAACTTTATATAGAAAGTTTTTCCAATATGGCTTTAAAGAGTCCTGTGAAAGGAACATAGCGTACTTGGGAAAGGAATGCATGTGCTTTGCCAGGACTCTCACTTCTCCTGTATAAATCATTCCTGGGACTGAGAATTGCTCCCAGGTCCACACCTACTTTTATGCATCTCAAAAACAGTTCACACCTTGGTTAGAAATGCCTAAACTTCACTTCTGCACGGTGGACTAAATAAAGCTACCCGAGGGAGTGCCTGAGAACATGAGTCACATTGCACTGAATTTCAAGCTCACAATAATTCAGTGTTTCAAGTGGGCTTGGAAAAACATTGAGGAAACCTGTGAAATGATGAAGTCGGAGTTGGGTAACAGATGGAAAAGCCTGTAATGCTGCAAGCTGGTTCTGAACCAGACCACAGCACACAAGGGGAAGGGCACTGGACTTGGGAAAAGCAGAGGGAATCCTTGTAACACTGCATGTCTGTGCTCCAAACTACAAGTGGGTTAAAGCAAGCTATTAAGTCAGGAGAAAGCAATGGGGAATTGGTCCGTTTTGGCACATGCGCTGTTCATTGTGGACCAGATTTTCAAAAATATTTAGGCACCTAAAGGTGCAGATGGCACTTTTGAAAATCCATTTGGTGCCTATCTGCCACTTTAGATCCAAATATCTTTGAAAATCTGGCCATTTGCCCCAATATTTTAGAATGAACTAGAAGTTATTTCTTCTAACCTACATGTACCCTCTTGCTCCATAAAGCTTTTTAAATTCAGAAGACCCACCATTCAACTCTTGCTGAGGGGAGGAAGCTCATAGGATCTTTGTTCAAAAGTATATGCTACCCTGTGAACTGTACATAGTGCTTATTTCTGCATAAGAGCTAGGACTCTTCTTCCTGCATCAGGTTATTGAAATGAAGTAGTCAAGTGAAGATATTCACCTGAAGACAAACACTCAAGAGGCAGCAGTTGTGGTTTGGACTATATTTGAGGAACATATATGGTGCAATGGTTTAACTAAAGATGTGATTTTAAACTGATTTAGTTAATCTAGTGCAAACCCCTGTGCGGACACTATTATTTCAATTGAAACTAGATTTATTGCAGTTTAGTTTAAGTCGGTTAAGAATCAGCTTAAGCTAAAACAGCAATGAGCCACTCTTAACCAAAATAAGAGTGTCCAGTTTTTAAACTGATTCAATAAACTGTCTCAACTCTCTTATGTAGACCAGGCCTAAACAAATGCTATCTCACAGGCAGCAGTAAAACTGAGCTCAGTTTGCAAGTGACACAGTCCAGTAGCTTTTCAGAAACCATTCTTTCCATGCTGATTCAGAGACCTGAACAGCGAGGGGTTTTTTTGGCATCTACAAAGCTCAGACATCATTGAAAATATGATTGACAGTCTTCTTTAGCCTATTATACATTTGCATTGTAGTAATGCCTAGAGGCCTCAGTCAGGGATCAGGACCTCCTTGTCCTAGGGTAATTATGAACTGGGTCCATAATATTTTCCATAGCACACAGCTCTCCAGTACAGGATAGTTCAAGCAGGCAGCGTACACATATCTGTAGATTTCACAGAGGCTTCATTTTTATCCACAAATACCGTCTAGACCAGTCCTTGTCTTACTCCAGCAGCCGCCAATCACATCCTCAAATGACTCCTCAAGCTCACCACGCTTGCTTTGCTTTGGTCAGTGAGAAAATGTGACTTGTTTCTACCAGCTCTGAGACAACATGAAAAGCTCACACAGCACCCATCTCATGCTCAGCAAAGGATCCCACTAGATCTCCTGCACCTATATGCTCTTATGCAACAGCAGGCCTTCACTCTGTTCCAGCAATGCAATCACAGGAACATTTCTCTAGAGTCCACAGTCATCTCCCCTCCTTAGGAAACTTTCCCTGTCCCAATCACTACTAGTCTGAACAGACCCTGTGTCCAAACATGAAGGACTCTCTCTGATTCCTAATACAGTATCTCATCTTTATTTACTAGCTTAGTCTTTCCTTTTAACCCTCTAGGGCTCTCCCTTCACTCACCTCTTAAGTAATATAAGCAAATATTTTTTTCAAGCCTATCTTTATGTTGATTTCGAACAAGCACAGTTCATCAGAGGGTAATTCTTTCCCTAAGCTGCCCTGGGGAAATCCCCCAGCTTCCTGGAAACCACCAGCCTCCTCACCAGACCAATTATAGGATAATTGAGAGCAGGTTTAATATTTCTTCCCATCATGGCCACAAACCTTCAGTGGTGGTAACTTCCCAACACTTGTTTGCTAATAAAGCCTCTGATGCAGTGCAGGCTACTGGGTCTTTTGGGGATAATTTTACTTGCCTACTTCACAGGGGTGTTGAGAGGTATCATGATTGTGGTATGATTTAGATGGTGCCAGTCTGTACCATAAACAAGCACAAGTTGTCCCGGGGGTGGTCGGAAGTGCCTTGCTAGCCCTTTGTACCTCGGCAATGGACAGCAGATTAAAGCAGCAGGAGGAGCTCTCACCTTGCTAGCCAAGGAGGCTGGGGGAATCTATGGCAGGGGACAGGTGAGGAGGGGGAGCTGCACTCCCCACTTGATCAGCTGGGAATAAGAGCTAAAATGTGAAATGAGTTGAGCGGTGAGATGTAGGTATCAGTCCTACAATATGAGCGGGCCCCAGCATCTGCACAGAGTCCCACAGACTTCAGCAGGTCTCTGGTCAGATGCAGAGGTTTATTTGCATACCATGCATTGCAGAATCAGGGCCTTAGTCCAGTTGGTAGCCTCCTTATCACCAAACCTCCAGCCTGTTTTGGCAAATCTCAGCAGCGATACCTAGGACTGAAATGGCTGTAGAGACTGAATACACCTGAAAGCACCACCCTCCAAAACAGCCTTGAGGAGCAGTGGGGCAGGTTGCCCTGCCTGACCTACCTCAGGCAGTTCTATGGCCCATGCCCATAGAACCTGAGCACCCTCAGTCACTACTGTATTTATCTTTGCAACATCTCTGTGAGGCAGATCCACAGGAGCCAAAGTGAGTAACAAGAAGTGGGGAAGATGGAGATATGCCCCCTCTCTCCTTACAATAAAATCTGGCTTTAACTAGGACAATTTCACAATGACCAGAAGTACAATAAGCACATTGCAATGCATTGTGGAACATCCTGGGCACATCTCATCACATCCATGTACCTCAGTGGGACTCTAGGATGGGCAAAAGAGACACACCAGAGACTCCATCAGGTTTTACATTAATCCCAGTGCAGAACTTTGAGAGTTTTAGCCTGTGCTTCCTGAATACAAAGAGTGCAAACACAACCAATAACTGTACTGAGAGTAAAAAATTTTCATTTGAAAAATTGAATGGAAAATGGCCATTTTTCTCAACAAACAAATGTGCTGAAAATTTCCATCTCCTTTGAAATTTTCCAATTCGTGAAAAAACAAAACCTGAAAATCCCCAAATTTGGAGGGTAGAGGAGGGGTATTGTCAAACCAGCTCTACTCACTACATAACTTAGTATCTCAGTGCTATGAAGTAAGGAGCTTCCCCTTAACTGTATCATATTACATTGGATCACTCTATATAACAAGAATACTCTGCAAGTCACTACAGTATCATTATTGCAAAGTGCAATGTTTGGGACCTTACCTTAGCACTGTTTAAGAGGGGAATGTATGTAAGAGAAACAGCAGGAATCTTTGTAGATAGAAGAGGCTGTGATGTAGATGGGTTGTGAAAGAGGCAGGATTAACTTATGCAGCATTTCAGAACTCATGTCTGCCCGACATGTGGCAGAACATTCCGTGCCCGTATTGGCCTTACCAGCCATTTGCGGACGCACTGTGGACAGCTCACAACCTGATAGATGTTAAGGTCTTCTTCGAAAACGATGGACGAACATCATCTTTCTGCAAAAATAGCATTACGTGTCAGTAACCCTACTGAAAGTTAGAGTGAGCATGAACACTGAATTCTGTGTCAAGTTCCAGTACAAAATATGCTAGCTGCCTGCCACAGCACTGGCAGGCGAGATATGATACTCATTGTACCGGCAAAAATGTTGGCAACCACTAGAGAGCACCAGTTTCCTAATCAGAGCACAGCTATGATATTTAAGTTGCTAACTTAGCACCCCCACCAGAATGGGCCTGCTGCCAAGCTTGAGGGTGTAGAGATCGCTTGTGCAAAGATCTCTCACCAAGGAGGATGGCAAGCTTGATGAAGACAAGACTGGGCTGTGAGCCATACTTCCTGAACCTAGTTATTTTAATAATAATGCCTAGCTCTTATCTAGCACTTTTCATCAGTAGAGCTCAAAGCACTTTACAAAAGAGGTCAGTATCATCCCCATTTTACAGATGGGGAAACTGAGGCACAGGGAGATGGCAGCCCAGATCCTCAAAGGTATTTTAGGCACTCACTCCCATCAAAATGAAAGGAGGCTCTAAGTCCAAGTGACTTGCCCAATGTCACCCAGCAGGTCAATAATACAATCCAGGTTCCCTGACACCTAGTCCAATGCTCTATTCTATCCACTAGACCAGACCACACTTCCCAGACAGGTCAGCCTGCTAAACTAATCCACTGAGCAAAAGACAAGTTGCACAGGCCAATGACCAGGTTGGCTGGGAGTCACTAGTCAACACAGGGGTTTAGCATTGGGGGAACCTGCTGAGGACTCTCAAAATCAATTGACAGGCAAGGAGGATGTTTAAGAACCTTGTTCCATCAAAAAGAACAGGAGTACTTGTGGCACCTTAAAGACTAACAAATACTAAATACTAAATTTGTTAGTCTTTAAGGTGCCACAAGTACTCCTGTTCTTTTTGCAGATACAGACTAACACGGCTGCTACTCTGAAACTTGTTCCATCAAGGAAGTCACAAACAGTGGCCTTGGACTCAGGAGACCTGTGTTGATTTTCAACTCTTCCCCGGGCCTGCTGGGTGACCTTGGATGGGTCCTTGTAGCTTAGTTTACTCATCTGGAAGATAGGGATAATGCCACCAACCTCCTTTGTAAAGAGCTTTTGAGACCTACTGATAAAAAGTGTGATGAAAGAGCTAGGTGTAATTCCCAGTACTATTTTTCCCTTCTCCCTTTGGAATCAGACATACTGGACTTTCTCCATTTTAAAAATTGTTTTAATTGGAAAAATGTTCAGTAGGGCAAAACTAAGTAACCAAACAAAACATTTTAACAGTTCCACAGCATTTAGGGCTTCACAGATGTCACTTTACTTAACAGCAGGAAGTTACACTTGCAGTGAAATGCCAGTGCAGGCACAGCCAAGATGGCAAACAGTAACTGCAGTGTATCAAAATTTGCTCTAGAAAAGTACGGTGCAGAAAAAAGGAAACTGCAGAGATGGACTCCAGGCTGGAAAGCACTATGGGGCCTACTCCTATTTCTTTTGAGGTCCACAACCCAACGATTTCCAGCGACAGCAAGATCAGGCCCTTGCTCTTTGTTATGTCTGCAGCTAAGTGGAGTCAGTGATGTGGTCTGTCCCTATAGCATTTAATCTCCAGCACAGAGGAATGTAAGTTGAGCAACCAGGCTACTTGGGCAGCAAAGTATGTCAGCGAGTCAGTGGCGCGTGATCTGAGAAAAGCAGTCCCAACCACACTGAGGTACCAGGTGCAATTCAGGCTCTATATCATTTCCCCTCATTAAATGTCTTTTGCAGCAGCCTTAACTCAGTCATTAAGTTCCCATTTGGGCTGGAATCAAACAAGTAACTTATTTTGTTTGTGAAGTTTGCTGTACAAAACACGCTTAATCACTTCAGCCAGCAGAAGAGTGTTCCATATACTCATGAACTCCTGTTACCAAACACCAGGACTTCTGGGCCAATTTGCAGATGTGCTGAACCAGGGACAACTCCACTGAAGCCAATGGGAGCTGCAAATCTAAAGTACAACTCCTCTTTGGCAGCCCTTGTTCATCCAGTACCATCACAGGCTGGCAAAAGCAGGAGTGGTTTTTGCAAAGCCAGGTACAGATGTTAGGAACCAGATTCCAGCTTGTAACAGGTCCTCTGCCCACCACTCTTCCTGCAGCCCCCTGGCACCCCAATAAAACTCAGAGAGGCCTCTAGCTCTTCAGCACCTGTGGCTTTATTTACGCCAGGTTCTCCCACCACCAGTGATATACTATATACAGCTTGCAGGCCTTACACTCTCCTCTTCCACACAGTCTGCCCTCAGCCTGGAGACTGACCTTCCCCTGGCCATTCCCCCTTCTTCTGCCAGCCAGTCTTTATAGCCCCTGAACCCTCAGGCCCGCGGGTGCAGCCAATTCTAAAGGCCAGGCACCAGCCCCAATCTATTTCCCACCCACCACCAGGGCAGGGTAAGACTTAATTGAGCCTTCTACAACTCAGGCCAAAAAAAAAAAAAAATCAAATCCCACAGAAAACAGTTGATACTAAATGCTAAAAGTTGGTGCAGAATTCCCTGGCTTGGTAGGTTTGTGTTAAAACTACCACTCACTTCCAACCCCAGCTGAGCCTCTTTGCTTCTAGTACAAGTCAGACTAGTCAGTAAGGAGCTTAAAAACGTCACCAGTGTGAATAGGGCTAGAAGAGAGAAAAAAAACAGCCCCAGGGCCCAGCCAAACACCTTTGTCAGAACAGAGGACAGCATCGGAAATACAAGTTTACACATCACTCTTCCCTCCCACCTCCTTTGTACCTGCACTCCTTCACCTGAGAGTGCAGATGAATGAGTGAGAGTCCCAGGGGTGAAATACCAGCAGAACTGGTCTCTGTTGTAATTCCAGAAACTAGATCAAAATAAATCCTCCCTAGAGAACAAGAATGGAAGTGGGAAAGGCATAACACCCACACCACCTGCCATGGTGCCTTGTCACCTCTCAGCTTAAAATGGTACTAGAAGATGCTAAAATGATTTTGCGACAACTTAAACTGGCAATTATAGTCCAACCTGAAGCCCATCTACAAAGACCATTCCCCTCTAATGAAAGGCTGAGCTCACAAGTCTGAAAGCTGGTGATGGCTAAAGGAAAAACAGGAAACGGGAAAGATGACCTGCATTCCAAAATGAAGAATTTTTAACTGATGAAGCCAGGGCTGCTTCCCTTTGTACTATGCATCTAAGTAGCGGTAAACAGCTTTCCAGAACAGTGCAATCATAGATTAGTCCCCACAGAGCAGTGGTTCATTCATATAGAAACTGGGGACGTTTTCCCCCTAGGTTTATTTCCTGGCAGTGCAGCTTCCCCCACAAAGAGGATAGTTTTCTGCAATAAATACGCATTTGCTAACTATGTCACAATGAACTACTTACTTTTGAGACTGGTGTGGCTTCCCCTCCCTTTTAGCCTTGGTCCTGTGCACTGTTCTGATAGTTCAATCAGTGTGTAGGGCTTCAGTTCTCAAACAAGTAGCTACTAGATGGGTACTGGAAATGCTTACTGCTGGGTAAGCAGCAGCAGTGCCCTATTCAATGGGGATTTTTGCCCAATACAGTTGTTGCAGCTGTGGCTTTTCCGACCTTCATCTTTTCCCACCTCCTGAGTTCACTTTACCCGTTTCTAAAAGATTTTGTGCACTCAGTTTCCTCTCTACAGTTGCAGTAAAGAGGAGACAGAATATCACACTGCCACTGGAAAAAGTATCCGAACAATCAGAGTTTATTCAAGCTCAAAGGACTAGGATTTCTTGTACCTGCAGTTTTAAGGGATAGAAGGTTTATACGGTTTCCATGCACACACAAAAACGGTTATAGTGTGTAAGCCCCACAGTCCCAAGGAAACACAGTGTGGAGTTGAGCTACATGCTATGAAAGATCCCTTCAATGCTCATTTCTATTGTTCTATGCGTCACAGATCTTTCCTTGAAGAAATTTTTATTGGACACTTTTCTCTGTAACCCTTATCTTAGGTTACTTAGAACTCACAATGGCAGATGGTTTGCTTTAAAAGGTTAAAATTTTATTTATAGTTTAAAAAAAAATCAGTGAAATATAAAATAAAAATCCCATAAGAAGGTCAAGCGCTGCACTTTTAACTTTTCTCTTTTTCTGAAATTCATACTACCGACTTTTTGTGCTGACAAGGCATTCAATATTTACCAGATCATTTAGTTTTTCAAACCCATTGGGTTAAGTCAGCAAAAAGCATGAATACTTGAAATATTTTAATGATACCAAACCATGTATAAAAGTTTCTCCTGGAGGCTAATTTGCACTGTAACTGACAAAACCAACAAGCATCAACCTCCCCTTCCCCATCTTGAAAATGATGGGTTTTTTTAATGATTCGGGTCTCCTATAACTGGCACAAATGTCTTTTCCCTTGTCTCTCCCCATCACTGTGGAAATAACAATGTGCATAGTAGAGTCCTGGGGTGCCATTTTCTTCAGTTTAAAGAACATTCACCGTTACGTAGCAACGAGTTCAGTGCTTCAGCAATTTGCTGGACAGTTAACCTTCTCAAAATAAGAGACAAGCTATAGAAGCTCTTGAATTTGCACTTGATCAAGACTCCATTTCTGTCTCAAGTTTGGGAAACTCCATCTTCTGTTCAGGAACAATGCACTGTTTGCGTCATTCTGGCATCTAATGAAGGTGTCGCTATCACAGAACCATGCCCCTGCCCTTTTCATTGCTATATCAGTACAAAGGATTATTTTTCATTGGCAAGACCCAAACTAGCATCCATGTATCACCCATACAGGGTATTTTTAAACTGTTGTCCTCCTATTTCATTTAATACCCTAGAAGCGTCAACAGAAGATTACTGCAATTGCAGGAAACATTCCTCCCACATGACAGATCATTGCTACAGACATCAGATTAGGCATCTTCCCATGGTTACTTGCATATAAGATCAAACTTTTAATGTCTTTAGTACTTCAAGGTCCTTGTATTCTCCCTCACCTCTAAATGGGCTAGAGCGGAGGTTGGCCTTGTGCTTCAACTTGTGGTTCTTCTGAACTTGGCTGTGTCTCCGGTTCACCGGCCACAGGAGCAGATGAACCTTGGTGCTGATTTGGCTCTTCTGGTGCCACCGGCTCAAGGATGTCATTGAGCTTCTGGCCCACCAACACCGTCTCAATGTAGGGCTTAGCCATTTTGATGGCCTCATCATATGAGGGTGGCAACTCCATTGCATAGAGGCTGTAGGCTGGGGGAGACATGGTGCTCCTATCCATATCCCCAAATGGAAGTGGAAGTGGGGCGCTCTGGGGGTACTGGAAAGAGCTGTATGCTGAAAAGAGAAGGCACAATAGGGCTTGAACAAGTGAATAAAAGACATCTTTGTATAAAGATCTGACACTATTTTTCCAGTAAATTAGTGCATCTATAACTGTGGCATAGATGGAACCCACCCAGCCAGCAATCAGGAAAAAATGCTTCTGTTTAGACCCATCTAGTTATTACAATGAGGTGTGTGACATAATGGGTACATGCTGTAACCCAGACACCAGGAGACTTATTAGTTGGGCTTCTACCATTCTGGTTTTGTGCTATAGCTCCTGTAAGAAGCAGTTTGGCTGGAACGGACAGATGTGAGGTAGAACAAGATGGCGGGGCAAGAATGGATGTGTGAGGACATGCACAAGGCCAGCCCATCAGGAATTTATTTGAACCTTTAGAGCACTAAACCCCGGTTGCCTTCTGCCACTTGCTCACTGAGCCTCTCTCTGCCTCTGTTTCCCCATCTACAACATATGGGATGATAGTACCTCACAGGGCCTGAGGTGTTGTGAGGATTAGTTTGTGTCTGCTTTGAAGATGTGAAGTGCCAGGAGTATTGCACACCCAAGTGCTAGCATCTCCAGGATTAGAGCCTGAAGCACCCCTGAATAAAAGCCCCTGAAGAACACTCACAGGTCACCGTGCTGTGGGCGGTGCTATCACCATCAACGGCAATGACTGTCAAATCGTAGGGGCGTCTAGGGAAGGTTTGAACTGGGGGTCTCTTCTTCCGGCAGCAGAACTTCACACAGCTCGCTGTGATGCCACATAGCAGGAGCATGAACACAGTCAGTAGAATCAGCCTAGAAGATGCAGGGAGAGAGAAGCCCACTACTTTATTATTGATGCTTTTCCTCTTCCATGAATGGAAGAGATTTAACTCCTAAGGAGGCTCTTTTCAAGGTCTGGCTTACCTACTATATAGGAGTCTTTTTTTATTGGTGCTGGCTCCGTTTGTGTGTAAATGCCAGCATGAGAAAAGCCAGTCACAAAACAGTCAGCTTAATATCCCCAAGCTTTGGTGCTACTGATCACCTGTTAAACTCTTCCTGACTCAGGGATGGTGTTGGGTTAAAAAATACACAGGCCAGACTTTCAGCTAGTGTAAGTGAGCATGGCTCCACTGACTTTAACTGAATCCAGTGAGTCTGTTTATGTGCTTAAGGCAAAGTATGTAAGTCTTTGCAGGACCAGGGTCTATATTTATAAAGCACTGCAGAAGTTTTATAGTGCAGTGTGTATCTTTGTGGTGCCATCTCTATCTGCTGTATAACCTCATAATACACAATGCCTAAGTCAGTATTCTACAGAGTAAATGAGGGCAGTGCAAGAGTTTGGACTTCAAAAGGTGCTGTTTTCCCAGCATTCCCATCTGGACTTCTACACAAAACCAGATCTAGAACTCTGAACCACTTAAGTCCTCAAAATAGTGCATAAGTGAGATTTAATGGGGGCATAGGCATTTAATGGTGTATTGGCCCTCTACCCAGGGGTCAATTCCACCCAATATACCTAAAATCTAGATTTTGGTGCTTCTGGCTCCCCTCTCAAATTTAAATTCTGGAGTTTTTTCCATTCTTAAAAGTGTTCTTGAATGAGTTTAAGTGTTCTCATGAGCTAGTTAAGCAATAAGGCATGCCAGGCTGGGATTGGGTTGCAAGAAGAAAGAGACACAAGGTCAAAGATTTAAGTATTCTCATGGTACTTTGGAGGGAGCTGCTCCAGAACAGCTGACACACCAGAATTCCATGTTCTGATTCCTTCCCTCCCCCCAATACACACATAAGTCAGAAGAAGTGACCCCAACAGTATTGTTTCCCGCCTCTCCTCCAACCAATTTAAAGGTAATACTGACAGATCAAAAGCATGCCTCCAAAACAATTCCTTCTTAGCACTCCTAGATTACTAAAGATGACAATGTAAAAGTAACCAAAATTATACTGCAGGAGATGTTTAAATCCAAACAAACAGTTTTATTTTATTTTAATCAGAACATTTCTATTAGTATTAGGGTCACACAAACATATCCCTCACCCACAAAATCTGGAATTTGGAACCTACAATTGAATAGCTAAAATTCCATACCACAGGCTTTAGTACTCCATGGGAATCCCAATACCTTCCTTGACCCCGGGGATCTGAACCACAGTTTCCTGCACTCCCAGGACAACCCTTATGAAATTGCTGTTTTAACAAAGCCAGGTTTCTTTCTTGATCAGAAGTGAAGTTAGATTCTTCAGAACTAACCTCTGATCAGTGGCTATAAGTTCCTGGAGTTTCAAGCCATTTAAGATTACTTTAAAAAATAAAATGTAGAAAATTCAGAACACAGCAATGGCAGAACAGGAAGAAACTGATAGTCAGTGCTGGCTTTTACATTTCATAATATAAAAGCTTGCTGGAACTTCATAATAAAACATTGCACCAGAGTGAGCAGAATATGACCTCATCACCAACTAATCAGATCTTCCTAGCATTCCAAGAGCTATGAGGATAAACCTTCATGATTACTGTACACTGCTATAATAGTGTAGCAGTTCTGAACAGCAAACTATGATACATTAGTTTTACTGTTTATAAATGCTGACAGCTGCCTTCAAACCAGTCTTAAAGTGTCAATTAATTTTTGAAACAGTTCTGCATATCAACTCCCACTGAGAGGGTTTAGAATATTTGTAGAAGCCTAAATTAGTCCAAATGCTAAGCTGTAGTTAACACTGGCCAATTTGCACTGTAGTCCCTCATTAAGTTTTACAGCATACATCCTGACATGTACACTCTGTAGCTGCAAGCCAAGATGCATGTAGCCTGCAATACAATGGAGCGACTGAGCTGTCTATTACAATAGTGTTTGCCTATTTGTCTTCTCCCCTTTTTAAGTCATAAAATCAGCCAATAAAAAAAGGTTACCGATCAATGACAAGGAGTTCAGCAAGCCGTGTAAGAAAGAACATCATAATCCAACCATCTTCTCCCCCATAAAAGGGAAAGAGGGATAAGCTCACGGATAAGCAAAACCTGATGCAATGCCAAGAACTGACAAGTCCACTACACTGCACTGCTGATCCCTCTCCAAGCAAAGATTCAGCAAGCTGTCTGTTTAGAAGGGGTGCACAATGGCTTTGGATTCAAGCTGTAACATGTCAGAGTTATGGGGATGGAATACTCATCTAGGAACATGTCCCACGTTCTATGGAATTGATTACGTTTTCATCTAGCTAGTCTGGGTTGTATTCCTCTGGCACCTTTCATTTAGCCACAGGCAGACTTGGCTAAGTCCTCCTCTTTGATTCAGGATCAAAGAAGTGTGTCTTTATTCACCCATTCCCACTATTTATTTGTTTACATCATCTCCCAAACATCTTGTATGTTAAGTAAAATAAATCTGAACTTACCAGACATACCACAGGCTAGTCCAGTTAGAATTATTCCGAGCACACCTGGAAATGAAGGTGGATAACTAATCTCAGTCGTTACATTCAAATATTAAGTTTAGTAACAAAGCAACTAAATTTCACACTAATTGCAGAGTAGAAAAGGCAATTAACAATTTAAGAAAATGAAGCTAAAAACGAACTCTGTACTTTGTTTCATAAGATCACTGTAAATCATTTAACAGTACCTCTATTAAAGACAACTCAGATGCTGCAGTGCAAATTGTACAACAAACTCTTTATTCCTAGTGATATTTCCTAGTTTCTTGGATAGACAGCTATTTAGGCTAAGAAAATTAGCCAAGTCACAACTCCCTTAGATGCATCTGAAAATTCCAGCCTAAGGCAGCTTTTTCATCCTAAATTATTCGTATAGTACTTTTGCCATGGCTGTAATACAAACAAAAGTGCTGTAATGGGAGCTGCCCATAAATATAAAAGATGACATCACTTCTCCAATAGCCAAATTGCCAGAGAGGCAGAAAAACAGTATTGCATTTAGCAAGTTGTATGCATTTAGTATACAGAAAACCAATTTATGCATCCAGCCAATAGGCTGTATTCACTCTTTTGTGCCATTTTAACATAGTAGATATAATCAGAATATGAAGATTGAAGGGAGTTACTCAAAAGTTAGCTGATTTTTGAGAGTGAAGATGTTGGAGGCTGCACTTATTTTTACTACAAACAGGAGCTCAATCCACACCCGGAGAGGAAAAGACGGCAAAACGGCATTTCGAAGAACAGTCAAGTATGAATGAAAGGATCTTTCACCCCAACCTCCTGAGTAGGTAGGATTGAAAGGAAAAGAAAAGATGAGCTGAACTGGCTTAATCAAATTCGTGGGTTGTTCTCCTAGGCAGAGGCTTTCCACAGAGAAAAAATAAGCAGCAAAAGTCCAAGCAGCCGCCTAAATATGTCAGTAAAGAATTCCACTGTGCCACATGATGATTAAAACAGCGTCAGAACTACCCTTTGCCATAGCGAGAGAGCTTTTACTTACTGGTCGGGGCTATCGCAGTTACCCTGGGAAGAGCAGAGCGCTGCCTGGGGAAGGAAGGAATCAGCATCAGATACAAACCCCGAGCGTGCATGGAAGCAGATAGCCAAAGGCAGAGAGTCCCGAGTCTCAGAGGCCCTTGCTTGGCTAGCTGCATAAAGGTTTGTCGTTCAATGTATAACCTCAGCCTCCCAGCGCGTTTGCAAGTTAAACCCATCACATTGGAAATAACCGTGCAAGCACAATCAAATATCCCCGCCGCGCTCAAAGCCCTCAGAGGGGTCCCGCCATGAGCTCTGTGGCTTAAGGCCGTCTCCAGAGAAGGGAATTTAATCAATAAATAATAGCGCTTCCACGTGAAGAAGCGGCCGCTGGTGATAACAAAACACCACTGCCGAGCAGCCGAGGGAGAAGGTGCAGGAAAGGGGCATCATATGCAATGTACGTGCCTAGCTAAGCTGGCTGCTCAGGGGGGCCACAGGAAAGTTTCTTTAGGCTGGGGCTTGTCTGCGAGAACCTTTCCTCGCGAGGCGAGCCCGCAGAAAGCAGCCGGAGCGAACGCACGTGCTCCTGCCTGCGAACAAAGAGCTCCACCGACCCACCTGCAACAGCAGTAAGCTCCAGCCCGTGCACAGCCGATGCACCTTGCCAGCCATGCTCCAAAGCAGCCGGGGGAGAAGAATCGGGTCCCCTACGTCCAGAAACGCCTCCAACAACCCTGCAGAGATCAGGTCTTGCAAAGCCAGAGGAGCCCTCCTGGGATTGTACCGAGCTCTGCAATCCTCCCTAAGGAACAGGCAGAGCTACAGGCTGGCTAGCTTGTCGCTTCTGAGCAATATTTATCATCCTCCCTCCTCCGACTGCGGCTCAGATTCCTCTGAAGCCCCGCCCACCTGAGAGGGAGGCCCGCCTCTCCTTTTGCTGGCCTGGTTCATTGCAGCAGGAGGGGGCTGGCACTGAGATGGATCAGAGGGGGATGCGCGTACACGCAGCCGGAGGAGCGATGCCACACGGCTCTGACTACGGAGGATCCCGTGCTCGCTGCGAAAACCACCACCCAGACCAGTTCACAAAGGGACAGCAGCATCCTCCAGCGCGTTTGGCACAGCCCTCCTAGGGAGGGTGCTCGGAGCTGGCACCTGCGACTCGGGCCCCAGGTTAAGGACTAGCAGCCTCTCCCATTCCCCCAAAAACCTGTCTAGTCTCCACCTTTAAACACCTAATGGCATCCTTGCCAAGGAATACATGTTACTTGTTCATTTCTCATGAGCCAAGCCTGAGCCGCTCCCCCCATGACATCATCTGCCTTACAAAACTGGGGCAATCACTGGAAGAATGGAGAAGCAAGGGGGGCTAAGTAACCACTGCCAGCTGCAGTCAGACCCCATCAGTGCGTGGCCTGTATGATTCGGCTGCTGACAGCATGCGTATAGCTGCCCCCGTCTCAATTCTAGTGGTTTGTTTTACTAGAGCACTGTAGGAACGGACCCCCTTCTTTACAGCAGCCTTCTGTCACAATGACTTTTAAAGGCTTTCCACAGTTCCCAGTTTTACTGAGCAGTTAAAGACCCACCTACAATACACAACTGATTTTTGCCGATCCCCTGGTTAGTCACTGCTGGGAGGCTACCCTGTGTGTTATGAAGCACCATCTACTGTGCTGCACCCCTTGGTGAACTTTATATGTCTTTCCCCTCTAGAAATTTCACAGATGAATCACTAGAGTTGGGAGATGGGGTCTGGGCAGTGCACAATGACATATGGGATAAGAACATAAGAGTGTCCATACTAGGTCAGACCAAAGGTCCATCTAGCTCAGTATCCTGTCTTCCGACAGTGGCCAATGCCAGGTGCCCTAGAGAGAATGAACAGAACAGGTAACCATCAAGTGATCCATTTGGTGTGGCCCATTCCCAGCTTTTGGCAAACAGAGACTAAACAGAGGATCACGCAGGGAATGGCACTTTCAGGGAATACACTGTAGTTCTGAACAGGATTGTGTTGCTAATTATGCCAAATACTACACAGTGCTTTCTTTGCACAGAGTGCATTAAAATGCACACTAATAAGAATAGTCTGTGCTTATGTTTTGTCACAGGAAAATTCAGGCAGGATATTGGGGAGAGTAGTGAAAGAAATGTGAAAATTTAAAGTGAAAAAAGCCTGGAGAATGGAGGAGGTTTTTGCTTTTTGTTTCAAATATTCAAAATTGGTCCACCTTTTGGGAAAAAAAGATTGGAAATATCAATTTTTCATTTCAAAATTGGAGAGAAAAAAGAGCCTGTTATTCACTCAGAATTGCCCTGTTTTGAGGAATAACAACAATGCGGTGTTGTTGCAGAAATGTCATGAACATTAAATTTCTAGATCACAAATGGCCCAAAAAATGAGGTGCAGATACATTTTTGCTTGAAATGTCACAGAAAAAAATGTAATCACCTTCACAAGGTTCCAGTGATCGCATCTGTATGTAAATAAAGACCTTTTTCTTAACGGTCCCTGCTGTGGTTCTCTTCTCTGCAGCCTGGACATGGATTGATTTCAGTGGGACTGCTCTCAGTAAGTAAAGTTAAAAATGTGCATAAGTCTTTGCAGGATAGGGTCCTTACCATGAGCATAGAACTTCCACTGACATCAAGAGAACAGAATATGCAGAAGAGATCTGTAATGCAGATAAAAGATCCGCACAGTGAATCAGGGAGGATTTTCTTGCCCTTAAAGTATAAGGAAATATGGAGTTCAGTCACCTTTAAAGAACGGCATCCTGGAGCCTGCAACAAGACTCAGATATGTGACTAAAAGGACAATACTAGGTAGTAGGAGAGGTAATTGGAAACATGTGATAATGATGATATATGGCTGGGAAAATGAGGAAAAGGAAAAGATGATTAGAGCTGAAGAGCTGAGGAGTTTATTAGTTAAATCAAGTGAATGGTGCAGTGGAAAAACAAACATTGGTGATGAGTCCTGGGAAAAGTGTGCTGAAGATATGGTGGAAGGAGAGATGGAACTGATAAAAGTTATGACTGTGTGGAATAAAATTTAGATCTGTCTGGAGGAGACAACATTTTAAGACCTGCACAAAATTCCCTGAAGAGGCAGCTCAGGTGCCTGCCTGCTTCTCAGAAGCATGTATCTGAGGGCTAGTCTACATTAGAAATGCTCCAGCAGTTGCGCCGCTGCAGCACGTCTGGTGAAGACGCTGTATGCCGACGGACGAGAACTCCAATAAAACCACCTCCACGAGAGGCGGCCGGTAATGATGTTGGCGAGAGAAGCTTTCCTGCCAACATAGCATTGTCCACACGAGCGCTGAGGTCAGTGTAACTTACGTTGCTCAGGGGGGTGGCTTATTCACACCTGAAAGACATAACTTATACCAACTTATACTAACATAAGTGGATGCACTACAACAAATGAGATTCTTCCCGACACTTTAACATAACATGAGACTGATATGTTTGGACTCAGGCTTGATGGAAGTTTGGAAGTATGAGTGGATTTCAGAAACATTATGGCATCCATAGGGAGAATAGTTTGGAGGTGCCAAGATCTTAGGTTCCACCCTTAGAATGGAAACATTTGGTAGAGTTATTCTGTAAGCCTCATGAACTGAAAGTGCTTTGTGGATCATGGCTGGGATGTGTCATTAACTGAGACATTTACCTACAGGGACACCAGGGTCATGAGATTGTTGCTCATGCAGGAAGTGCTGCATTCACTAAGTGTTGAGTAACCTCTCAAAAGTCAGTGGCTATGCAGAATATATCTAAGTGACATAGATATGAAATTTGGGCTTACTCTATGTGTCCTCACACTTCACCATCATCACTAAAAATAGCAAGCTAGATGTTGCTCTCCAAGAATGAAAGAGTCAAACAGGATCTAGATTTCTATTAAAATGAGAGTGGGGCCTGAGGCTGGAAGTTCACGTCCAAACTTCCCCAAAAGTACAAGGAGGCTTGGATCTGGTGACCCTGTTTGGATCCATCTTACAAAGATGCATCTGAACTTTTGAAGTTCAGATCCAGATCTGGATCCAGATCCAAACTTCTCCAATGCTTGTAGAGGGAAGAAGTTTAGGGTCCAAAGAGATTTAGAAACAGTGATCCAAGTCAGGACCATATCTAACAAATAGGAGAGAAGTCTTTTGCATATTCCACCTCTTCACCCATCCACATCTCAGTCCTACCCTTACTCACATGAGTAGTTCCACTGACTTTATAAATGTTGGACCTGATGCTGGTCTGATTTGCACTGGAGTAAATCAGGAGTAACTCTATTGAAGTCAGTGGAAACCAGATGAAAGTCAAACCCAGTTACTTAATTCGGTCTGCTCACATGAGTAAGGGCTACAAGATCGGACTCATGATAGTGATTTAAATAGAGGTACTTGATCCAGCAAAATGTAAAAGCTGTGGCAAGAGAGAACACATCCACATTTGTTACAGGTAGATTCCAATCTCTGATTTCATCATGTACAGGGAGATCTGTTCTGCTTAAGGTACTTTGCATTGTTGGACTGATGTGAAGTACCCAGAATTTAAAATATTCCCAGGAACATTGTTGTATATGCAATAATGTGTTTCCTGTTCAAGAAACAATTCCACAGATGTGAAGTTTAATCTGTGAGCTTTAAGCTTCTGCTGAAGTGTCACGTGAATGAATGCCTGAGGGCAATGGGCTATACCTGGAGTTATTTAGGGCATTTAGCAGAAAAAGTTGGGGTGGGAGCAGAGCTCTGATAGTATGAATTTAAAGATAATATATTTTCTTCACATCCACTCCCCAAGCTCTCTCTCTCTCTAGAAAAACAGCCCCACCTACATTAGTGGCATAGGGCGTGATCTTGTGAGGTGCAAAGTGCCTTCAGTCTCCATGGAAGCCAATGGGAGTAGAAGGTGTGCGATACCTTCAGGAGTGGAAGATGCTCAGCACCAGACAGGATCAGATGCATAACAAACCAAGCCCATAAATAAACCTGCCTTTTCTGATTACTTAGGTTCTAACTCATCAGGACATGTTTCCTTCAAATTAATTATTGTTCATCTGAGTCAGATCTCTTTGAAACATCTGATGTGACAGATACATGTGGCAAGCCCATGAGTCAATAAATACATTCAACTGATAAACAATGGTGCTTTTTATAGCATTTTTTTTTCTGAGGATCTCAAAGTACTTGATAAACATGAAGCTTCACAGTGCCTCCAGAGAGGAAAGTAAGGGTTATTCTACCCATTTACAAAATGGGTAAAACTGAGGCACAAAAGTAAAGTGACTTGTCCAAGGTCACAGAGCCAAGACTAGAACCCTTATTCTTAGTTCTCTGCTCCAGTCACAAGGCTGACTATCCAGGGATTGAGAAGAGATTAGTTACTAATTTTCTCACTATGTCTTCTAGTCATAGTCTTTCCCCCTAACCCCTGGGTCTTTTGTCTTTTGCATATTAGTATTATTTGTGCTAGTTGTGCCAGAGGCTCCTGTAAGAACTGGATTCCTATGACACTAGCTACTGTACAAACACACAATGTGATCCAGTCCCTGCCTGGAAGAACTGACATTCACAAATATGTTACATGTTTTGTATCCTTCCTAAAAAAAAAAATCTAAACAAAGAAACTCAAATTAATTTCAAAACCCTCCTGCTGCTGATGGAACACTGGGAACTTTAGAAAAACATTCCATATGGAAGTATATTATGCTTGTTATAATTTGGATTTATTATCCCCTTTTTCATTCATTGATGTGAATCAGGAGTAATTCCATTGAAATCAAGAGAGATATT
This sequence comes from Mauremys mutica, assembly GCF_020497125.1. Classification (NCBI taxonomy): domain Eukaryota; kingdom Metazoa; phylum Chordata; order Testudines; family Geoemydidae; genus Mauremys; species Mauremys mutica. The sequence goes on along the minus strand of NC_059092.1, from coordinate 6,162,457 downwards.
GTAGGGAAGGTGAGACCAGAATCAGGAGCAGTGCTCACAAAGTCACTTGCTCTGGTTGCTTAAGCGAAAGTTTTTGATGCATGCTGTCATCATCAGGATTGTCACATTCCCAGAAACCATTGCAATGCCACAGACCAGGGTAGCGAATGAGTCTGTGGCAGATGAAGGGGTGAGAAGCAAATTCCCTGTTTGCATGCCAATGTCCTGAGTTACAAAAATGAAGGAAAGGGAAATATGTGAGAATAATTGGGAAATAACACAGTTCAGGCCTGGTGTCAGCAGGTGCCTCCTCATTAACTTGCACCTGCTCATACCAATTCTGAATTAGTCATGCAAAGCTTACCATGGGCTGACATTTAGTCATGAAGGGGCCCTTTCGCATCTGTACAGGGATATAGGAGAGAGAAAGGACTCACTCTCCCCACCTTGCACAGGGCACTGTAAGGCTATCTGTGTGGCGGCTCCAGGTCTGCAACTGGAAGGGATGAGGCAGGGAATAGACCAAGCTATGGCGCTGCCTACATTGATGTTTGGCTACACCTGAGCAAAAAGTACCACAGATTATTCTCCCCCTCCCCCAACCAGGGAACCTCACCTGGAATAGTGCCATGCTGAGTCCTACCACTGGTCCACTGTCCTCCTGCTCAGAGCTTCTCATGGAGCACTTGTCTACATGCCATCCCCTAATACGGCTGCTTGCAAAGGAGCACAGGGGTGGGAGCCAGGAATCCTGAGTTCTAGTCCTGACTCTGATAGGCTAGGTCACTAGGGGTGAGTTACTTCCCATCTTTGTGCTTCTGTAAAATGGGGGAAACGAGCCAAATCCTGGCAGGTGCTGACCCTCTGAAATTCCACAGTGAAAAGTATCAATAAATAAAATAAAAATAATAATATTGGTGCAAACTAACAAAAGCATAATATATAGGGTCAGCTCCCCAGCTAGTGTAGAGCCATTGAAGTTAATAGAGCAGAGCTGATATACAGCAGCTAATCTGACTCTAAAAGTTTAAAATGTCCCTTTACCAGCAGAGGGATCAACCTTTACACCAGTGGTTCTCAAACTTTTGTACTGGTGACCCCTTTCACATATCAAGCCTCTGAGTGGGACCCCCCTTATAAATTCAAAACACTTTTTAATATATTTAACACCATTATAAATGCTGGAGGCAAAGCAGGGTGGAGGCTGACAGCTCGTGACCCCCCCATGTCTGTGTCAGAAACCCTAATGGTAAAGTAATTTTCGCATGTACCAATTTAAGGTCTTCACACCATACTCCTGCAGTGAAGAATCAAGGCACTTTCTTTTGCATTTGGTTTTCAGTTTCCAGCAATGGCCACTTGTGTTGGGCTCTGTACAGTCCGAGTGCACCATAAATAAAAGTCTGGTAATATAGTGCAAAAGGCAGAGATGGGTATGGTGTGAACACAACCTGGACAGCCCATCATCCTTGAGTTATAATTCTATCTTTGTCAGGCAGGGTTTATCTACTTGGGGACACTCAGAAAATTAATCTGAATTAACAAGTGTGTGAATTTAAAGTAGATTAGTTAAACCCTTGTAAATTGTGTGGATGTAATTCAGGTTATCTGTGAATTAAATTAAACTGAATTAAGATTACTTTAATTCTGAATGAAAGTGTCCACACAGGGGTTTAATGCAGTTTAATTTATCCACTACTGCCCACTTTAGTTAATTCAGATTAATTTTGCTGAGTGTCCCCATATAGATAAACCCTCAGTCCCTCTGGCACTGTCTACACTTAAAATGCTACAATGGCACAGCTATATTCACTATAGGGTCGGGAGAACCTTTTCTGTGGCTGTAGTTAAGCCATCTCTCTGAGAGATATTTGCTAGATTGACAGAAGAATTCTTCTTTTGACCTAGCGCTGTCTACTCTGGGGTTAGGTTGGCATAGCTACATCTATCACACTCCTGAGAGACGTAGCTATGCCAATGTAAGTTTTCAGAATAGACCAGCCCTCTGTGCCTTTGGCCAAATGGTTTATTCTCTCTATGCTCTACTTCCCCATCTGTAAAATGGAGTGACTACTATTTACTGCAGGGATGTGAGAATTAATTATAGTGTTTATAAGTCAGTGTGTCAGTGATAAATAGTGGCAGTATTATTGCTTCCTGGACCTGGTGTTGCGTGACAGTAAGGAGAAAATGTTTTTAAGAAGTAACAGATCAAGTATATTCACACAGAGTGCAGTAGTAACAGGACTTTACTGAGTTTTGCATTATTTTGAGACCATATTAATATTTGCAGAGGTTAGAAATAGGCCTACCCCATACACCTTGGTTTGGACACCATGGTATTTGGACCTGGATTTGGATCTGATTCAGAATTTTGCAACCCCAGATCATTTCTAGGTTTTGCATCTTTTAGGCCTGTTTCTGCTCCTGTGGAAGTCAATGGCAAAACGGATTTCAATGTGTGGCTGAGAATTGGGCTCTGCTGAAACTAAGTGGAACATAAAGTGCTTCTCATGGGGCCCAATCTCCTTGGTAAATTCTGACAATTTGAGTGGTTATTCTATGGATAGCTGCTGTCACAACTGTGGAACATTCCTATAGGATTTAACAGATTGCTAATCTTTCTATAGATTTTTTTTTAACCAGTCTACAGGCTTTGATAACTGGGATGTCTGGGGGAAAAGGTGTAAATCTTATGCCGGGCCTGCCCATATCCAAAGCGGGTCTCCTATGTGAACAATGTTGGTAAAGAAAGCCAGTAGGCCAGATCCATAACTTAGGGATAAGGATTAGTTCTAAGGGCAGTGTTCGTTGGGCATGGGCACTATGGTTTAAAAGTCACGTAGAAAGGATTTCATTCTCTGTTAAACTCCATAAGTTTTCAGAATAATTTTTATAGACCTTTGAGTAATTGAGTAATAGAATCCTACAGGTTTTATTGCTGTTACATAGGAATTTTCCATGAGGACCAGGACACACACCCTAGGGCATTGGAGGAGGAGTTAGAAACTTATCTTATCTATTGTAATGTCCCACTATCTAACCTCTCAAGCCAAAAGTTCACAATGACTTTGGTCCATTGTCTTGTCTAGCATTTCCCATGTCTGTCAGCAGTCACATGTCCAAAAGTCCATGAATGTGACCATCAAGTACCTGTGCACCCTCAGGCACTCAAGTAGTTAACTTTATGTCACCACATGGAGTTAGAATAACAATGGACAGTGTTCAGAAGGGACTTTTCAAAAGGCTGATCTCTCTGGGAGCACATTGTTGTGCAATTTCAGGGTGTAAAGCAAGCCATTTGGGTGATAAGGCAGGAGTCATAAATTCTTTTTAAAGCCTGCTGGTTTGAAAATTTACATATTTACCCTTTACTGTTAAGAGACATTACCTTACCTTTGTTCACATCTTGTATTCTTTCCTCAGGGACATGCTAGAAGAATACAAGCCCCTACAGAGGAAATGGAGTATCATCACCTTAGATTAAATACAAATATCCTGTTTTATGCTGAGTGTACTGAGGAGGCTAAGGGGTCAGGAATAGACTAGTGAAGAGATCTTCTGCCTCTGATACAAGCAGCAGGGCAAGATTTTTAGCAAGCACTCAGAAGAACACAAGACCCAGGGCCTAGCTTCCACACCAAACATCCAAAGAGATTAGTGATGTACGCTACAGCCTGCAGCAAGAGCTAGTCAAAGGAGCATGTGCTGCTTTTCAAAAGGAAGGTAAACTGTGCCCAGTTGTTTGTCATCCCATCTCACTCAGTGATGTTCTGTTTTGTGCTGATCTAGTGGCTCAGGTCCCAGTTAGGATCCCTCAGACTCTACTCCACACCTCTTCCATGCCCCTCAGTCATGTTAAGATGTGGTTCTGCTTAGCCCAGGTCTGCACTACACTTACTTTGGTATAACTGCATCGCTCAGGGGTGTTAAAAATCCACCCCCCTGAGTGACAGTTATATCGACCTTAACCCCTGTGTAGAATGACAGGAGGAAAAAGCAGTACAACATTATTTTTGTCACTAAACTCAGCAGATCTGTCTCTGAATCCTGACAGGGAGCAGATCTATTAAGTAGGAAGATGCATTTTTTACTAAATCGCTCTAGGACCACTCTTTAAGGCTGGCATGTTCAAATAAAGAAGTAAAGCTATTAATAGCCCAATAAAGACAACTGCTAAGGTAAATACCTCAGGAGATCAGCATCTTACTAACTGCAGACATGCATTATGAAAAATCTTAACAGGGATGCTATCAACATAAAGCTAATAAAAAGATTCCTCACCTATGTTACTAAAAACACCAGACATTTGTATTAAAACTGAAACAGTTTTAAGAATCTGATTTATTGTTCACTCTATGTTGCTTGTTTAAGACCCAGCACTGCCAGTAGGATGTTGCTTTAGGCACATGAGTAGTCCCAATAACAAAGCATGTGTGTCAATGTTGGCAGGATTTGGGCCTTGATTTTTGCTCTTCAAAATAAGCCTAGACAAAGAAACCAACCTAGTCAAGCCCACTGTTGCTTCTACTCACTTTCTGATTGTCATGTGCTAGCAAGAGAGACAAGGTGGGTGAGGTGTTTTTTATTGGATTAGCTTCTGTTGATGAAAGAGAAAAGCTTTTGAGCTGCACGGAGCACTCTCAGGTGTGGGAAAGGTACTCCAAGTGTCACAGCTAAATGCAAGATGGAACAGATTGTTTAGCATAAATAGTTAGCACATATTCTAAGGGGCCATTCAAGGAGAAGTAGCCTGTTAACACCTCAGCAGTCATAGAACAAAAAAAGGGGGGTTAGTGGGTTACAGATTGTTGTAATAAGCCATAAATCTAGTGTTTAGCAAAGTTATGAATTTAAGCGCCCAGGCTTGTCTTTTGAAGGTGTACACAGTTCCTTTGAGGATGAGGACTGAGAGGTCAGCTATGCAGTGATTGTTCTGTGAACAGTGTTCGGCCACAAGTGATATGGTGTTTTTGTCCTTTTTCATTTTTCGTGTGAGTTCATTCCAGAGTGCAATGATTGTCTGGTTTTGTTTCACCCACATAGTTCTTGTTGGGGCATTTGATGCATTTGATGAGGTACACCACATATTCCGATAGGCATGTGTAGGACCCCTGCATCTTCAAGGAGTGTTGTGGGGGGTATTGATCATTGTAGCAGTGGAGATATTGGAGGTTTTGCATCTGTTGTTATGGCAGGGTCTGGTGCTGTTTTGAGTTGGTGGGTCCTGGTCTGTGGGGGGAGCTTGCTGCTGCTGAGCTTGTCGAGGTTGGGGGGCTGTTTGAAGGTCAGAAGAGGGGATTTAGTAAAGGTTTCTTGCAGGATGTGGTCCCCATGATAGGCCTCTATACAGGTCGATTGCATCCTGAAAGAGTTAAATACTAAATAATGCTAAAATAGTGCTGCAGATATACCAGAAGGAATTGATTCTTTCCCCTTTTGAAACTTTCAAAAATCATATCACATGCTTTCTGCACCTGTTGGACAGGCAGCATTGCATGTAAACAATTTCCTGTCAAATAGCAATAACAGAAGATTCAGGGTGGTATTTTTCAGAAAAGGGTAACTATGTATGCATCTCTCAGATTTCATTTGATTAGATGGAACTCCAGATTAGATCCAGACCAAGAAACAACTTTGCAACCCAGCGTATAGTTTATGGTAAATGTATTATTTTTGTATGCCAGCCAGTTACTGTTGGATTTCATTCTACACATGAGCCACTCCTGTTCTATTTTTGGCTGAGTGCTGCTTCACGTGAGGTCTGGGAATGTTGCACAAAACACTCCCCCCAAAAAAACCACTCACTGAGGCAGGAAATATTTCAGACAGTCTTCAGGGCCCAATCCTCCTCCTCCAGGAAGCCAAACTGCGTTTAATTATCGATTTCCAGAGACATAGGATTCAATCCGGCCCTTGTTGCATTAAGTTGATATCTGAATAATTTTATTCTTTAAGTGCCATGCAGAAATTCAGTGGTATCTCTTTTGCTGAAAATATCATAAATTCACTGACTCTTAGTGGGAGTGCACCTGCACAAAGCAGCTGTACTCCGTGATTCTGATATCCTAAATGCCTCATCCTGCAGGCTTTGATGCACATTTAACCTTTAAGCACATGAGTTGTCTGTCTGAAGTCAGTGGCTTAATTGGAGCCAGTGTGATTGCTCACACGTGCTTGTAGGATTGGGGCCTAAGAATGCAGCCTGATACTGCACACTTGGAACCTGGTTTTATACCCTTAATCCATTTTGTTCACATTTTGCAAATCATGATTTGGTTGCAGACAATGAGACGACACTGGTCGATTACCCCTGCTTTTTCAAATCAGCTTCATCTTCTGGTTCTCATGTGCTAGCATAAAGCTGCTGTGTTTGGGATTCCAATACCCTAGGGCTTATTGCCCACTGATGTCAGCAAGTCTTTCTCATGGGTTCCAAAGAGCCTCACAAACTCCTTTGTTTCACTGTAAAAATATATGTATATAATATTTCCATGCCTGTGTTTTTAACCCCCCTCTTCTTTTCATCTTTTAAAAATATAAGCTAAACCTTGGACCTTAATTGCTATCCCCTCAACATTCACTCATTCCGGCATTAAATCTAACCTAAACCCTGATTGGAACCACATAATGATTTGCATCTGGCCATTAGTATTTCAGTCCTGCAATTTACAGTCTATTGGATGATGTGGCTCAAAGCTCTTTAATTTAGACTGCGCAGGGGTGGATTGGGCGTCCAAGTGCCTGGGTTCTATTCTTGGTTTGTCTCTACTTTACTGTATCTTGGATAAGCCACTTAAAAGGAGCTGATTAGGTGAGGCGCTGAGCACCACAGGTATTATTGACTTCTGTTAGAATTGGGGGGGCTCAGAAGCTGTAAAAATCAGCTCCCCAGTTTCCCTGCCTCAAAGGTATGTTGTGGAGATTAATTAATTCATGTCTGTCAAGCACCTTCCTTGGAGGACAGGTTCTGGGGACTTACACAGTGGTACTATTCCTTCTCAGACAATAGATATTGTTGCATACGCTGTCTGGATTGGTGCTGGCACTAATTATAATAACAAAACAAAAGTTTTGGATTATTGAAGTGTTAAACCTCAGGCTCTGGGGAAAGCAAGAATGATCTCTTTTTAAAACCCAGGGACTAAATTCATCCCTGGGGGAATTTCACCCTGGGATTTTCTGTTGCACAGCACTGTCTCCCAGTGGCATATGGTCAATGTCTGGTGGCTTTTGAAACTCTAGATTATTGATCTAAGTACAGTAAACTCCATTTGTCCATCAGGAAAAGCCTTCCTGCAATGGACTGCATTAGAAACCCCTTGTGAAAATTCTGACACCACCTATTCCAGGGGTCAGCAACCTTTCAGCAGTGGTGTGCCGAGTCTTCATTTATTCACTCTAATTTAAGGTTTCGTGTGCCAGTAATACATTTTAATGTTTTTAGAAGGTCTCTTTCTATGAGTCTATAATATATAACTAAACTAAACTACACCTCTACCTCAATAAAACGCTGTCCTCGGGAGCCAAAAAATCTTACCACGTTATAGGTGAAACTGCGTTATATCGAACTTGCTTTGATCTGCCAGAGCGCTGCTTTACTGCGTTATATCCGAATTCGTGTTATATCAGATCACGTTATATTGGGGTAGAGGTGTATTATTGTATGTAAAGTAAATAAGGTTTAAAATGTTTAAGAAGCTTCATTTAAAATTAAATTAAAATTCAGAGCCTCCCGGTCCGGTGGTGAGGACCCAGGCAGTGTGAGTGCCACTGAAAATCAGCTCGCGTGCCGCCTTTGGCACGTGTGCCATAGGTTACCTACCCCTGATCTATTCAGTGGGATGCTTTCCATGTCCCTGAAATTAACCTCCTCTCTGTATCCTTAGAAATCATCCCTGCCTAGGATCAAAATCATACTTGTCAAGAGCAAACATTTAGCCTTTGGAATGTACCAGATTGCACAAAGAAGCAAATTGTTAAAAAAAAAAATCCCAGGAGCGTAAAACCCCCTTACAAGGTCTTTGCTTCCCCCTCAGTTATACCAGCAGAACACTGTCCTGTTCTATTAATATAGACAGTGAGCAGATCCTCAGCTGCCGTAGATTGGCATAGCTGCACTGAAATCAAGGAGCTCTGCCAGTTTACACCAGCTGTGAATCTGGCTCAACATATCTGTCAGGAACAAGGTTCCATCAAAGTCCGTCTCAGCATCAATTTACCCAATATTGCTGCCTCCCTCCTCTGTAATAGAGTAAACCTGTTTTAGGCTTCCCAGTCCCTCCCTCTCCTCCATGCAACCCCTGGTACTGAGGGAGTTATGTGCCATGTGCTATACAAATTATACCAAAAGATAGCCCTTGCCCCAAAAAGCTCTACATGACAAGCAGGACATGACAGGAGGACAGAATCGACTAATAGGGTAGGAGGATGAGGTCACAGAACTCACAGGACTGAACACAAAAGCAGAAGTCAGAGCTCATCAATTGCTAGAAGATCCTCAAAATTTCTTCACAGTCCAAAGTCATGCTGAGTCTGTCAGGCCCTTTCCATCAGTCTCTTCCACTCCTCCCCCATAATTCCTATGCTGCCTCCTTAAGCTGATGTTCTAGTGAAATCAGGTATGTCTGGTAATACAAGAGGTACATTCCTATGGTATATACATGTCCCTCATACATTTGGCAGTAATCAACTTATTAAAGTAGGTCAACATAAATGGAACAACATAAATGCTCAGCCCTCTGCAGTAGCTGGAAAGGCTAAGGATGAACAATTCCTTTGCTTGTGGCTTTAAATTGTCCAAAGTGTGATATACCCTGGAGGCAGCTGTTTACAGCTGTGTTGTCAAGTGGGACTGAGGTTGGGAGGGTAATCAAGAGAGTGAGGAAGGTTTCAGGTGGCTCATTTCTTCTAGCTCATTTCATAACAAAGAGGCTTTTGTATTGCAAGGGGAAGAAGCTGGGTGACTGTCTGACTTTATAAATATGCCTTAAATGTTTTGTTTGCAGAGGTATTTTAACTGGGTTGGTCACAGGATATGAGAGAGACAAGGTGGGTGAGGTAATATCTTTTATTGGACCAACTTCTGTTGGTGAAAGAAACAAGCTTTCAAGCTACACAGAGCTTAGACCTGAAAAAGAGCTCTATGTAGCTCAAAACCTTGTCTCTTTCACCAACAGAAGTCCAATAAAAGAGATTACTTCACCCACCTTGTCTCTCTTGGTTAGTGTAAGGAGAAAAGGGTGAAACTGCACGAATGTGCTCACATGGCCGTTGAAAGGGAAAACACAAAGTTCTTTGTGCTACCAGTGTTCTCACAAGCCCTGGTGTGTGTTATGGTGTGAATGGCAGTGACAAATTATTCCAGAATAATATGCTGTGAATGGCAGTGACAGAGGTTATTCCAGAATAATATGCAGACGAGGAGTATAAATGTCTCTAAAAAATGACTCGGAGGGAATTTAATGCTTGTGAAAAGTGCTGGATGCTGATGTGTTCTGTTTAATCACAGAACAAATAGTGATAGGACAAGATTCCTTCACGCTACACATCACGCCCTTCTCCCAAAGCAATCACCTTACTGGGCAAGAGAGGAGTCCAATGTCTGGGGCCTATTCAGTTCCTGGCTTCTCCGCTGAGGCTTTCAGAGTAGCAGCCGTGTTAGTCTGCATCCGCAAAAAGAACAAGAGCACTTGTGGCACCTTAGAGACTAACAAATTTGAGCATAAGCTTTCGTGATCAGTCATCAATGTAGCGCAAGTAGAGTAGGAGTGTTAGGAAGCGTTGTTCTAAGTCAGCCATAAAAATATTGGCATACTGTGGGGCCATGCAGGTACCCATAGCAGTGCCGCTGATTTGAAGGTGCACATTTCCCCCCACTACAGTTCCTCACATCTCCTTGTCAATTGCTGGAAATGGGCCATTTTCATTACCATTACAAACAGTTCTTTTTCTCTCCTATTGATAATAGCTCACCTTAACTGATCACTCTCCTTATAGTGTGTATGGTAACACCCATTGTTTCATGTTCTCTGTGTGTGTATATATATATATTCCTACTGTATTTTTCACTACATGCATCCGATGAAGTGGGCTGTAGCCCACGAAAGCTTATGCTCAAATAAATTTGTTAGTCTCTAAGGTGCCACAAGTACTCCTGTTCTTTCTGCTGAGGCTGGCAGTGTGATGAGAACAATGGGAAATGGACTGAGATTCACAAAACGTATCGGCACACTGACCAGCTATCGGATGGTAGACAGAAATCTTCTCCATTACACTGACTAATGCTAAAGCATTTCTCTTCCAGGGGGATAATGTATCACTGTGAAAGATTAGCAGCAAACAACAAGAAGATGTATGACGCTAAACACAATTCAATGAATCTCAGCAAAGCCATGAAGCTATTACAAGGATGAATTTACTGAGAGGATGTATCCCCCTCTCTATACTTTCAGCAGGTTCAGGGTATACTGTAGCTGGACATTTAGTAAAGTTCTCTGTTTCTGTGTTTCTGGCATCCCAAGTTGTATACCCCAGTGGGTCACAAGTGGAAGGGGCATGAAGCAAGGAGGAAATTCTCCATTGCTTGGCATTTTTAAATTACCACTGGATGTCTTTAGGAAAGACAACCACAGATGCCTGGGTTGGATGTAGGAATTGCCGGGTGACAGTCTCTGGTCTGTGCTATGCATGTAGGAGGTCAGCCTGGATGATTAGAATAGTCCCCTCCGACTTTTTTTATGGGTCAGCTTCTCATTAACAATCTGGCCTTTTTAAGCCACTCAGGTGGCACAAAGGGGCCAGAATCTGGCCATAAACAACATGTGGAAAGTTCTCCTGGTAGAGGGGAAAGTGTCTCTGGAAAAATTGGTGGACTGGTTACTTTACCAGCCACTCCCATGCCTCCTGGCTTAGGCAGCATGTTACAGGATGGAGGAGGTGTGCCAGGGGCAAGCGCGTGGTGCAGTATAGTATAGTATAGTGTAGCAGAGCTCTGCCAGTGCTCCACCGGTGTAAGAGTAGCGTAAAAGCTGCTCTAACTTATGCCCGAACCAGGCTGACACTGAATCAGAGTTTCATAATGGACACAGAGCTCAGACACTGTGGAAAACTGAGCCCTATTAATCTCAGAAAACATGCCATACAGACCAGAGTCCGGTACCAGTGTAGATATGGAGTAACTCCACTGACTTAAACAGAGTTAATATGACATAATTTAGATCAGACTCAGGCCTCACATCTCTTTTATTTATAGGTCCCGTGCATGTATTGATTCATGATGGGCATGAATTGACAAGAGACCATGGAATACAACCCCTTCATGATGCACATTCCAAGGTGCTGGGCAGAGAAAACCCCTACAATCCAGCTGAAATTAACATGTGAACTAGAAATAACACAGAGGAGGGAACTAAATTTTCAAACTAGCAGACTGAAGATCACTAGTACAAATATCACAGCAAATCCTGAAGTCCTTGGTTACACAGCTGAATTACTTTACTCCTGTAAGTAAGCCCATTACTGACATTAATGTTTGCAGGATCAGGCCTTACTCATTTTTTCTTGTTCATCATTGGGCAACACTCACTGTATACTGGAAAGTATAAGGCTGAGGGTACTGATCCAAAGCCTGTTTGAAGTCACTGGGAAAGTTTCCCCTGATTTCCAGTGGGCTTCAGATAAGGCCCTAGATGTGTCTGTGAGTTAGAATAGCACCTGCAGTCTCACCAGCTACAGTTGATTGAAAATACATAATGCTGTTTAAGAACCTAGAAGGGCTGTATGATGGGTCCAATGGCTGGTGCAAGGGCGTGGGAGCCAGGACTCCTGGTTTCTAACCCTGGCCTCATCACTGAGTTGCTGTGTGACCTTAAGCAAGTTGTTTTATCTTTCTGTACCCCAGGTATCCCATCTCTAAGGAAAAAAAACAGGGATAATGATCTAAGGGCTTGTCTATACATGAAAGTTGTTCTGCATTAAGGCAGGGTGTGAATTCAAATTGGAGTAGCTATGCCAGGGGTCAGCAACCTTTCAGAAGTAGTGTGCTGAGTCTTCATTTATTCACTCTAATTTAAGGTTTTGTGTGCCAGTCATACATCTGAATGTTTTTAGAAGGTCTCTTTCTATAAGTCTATAATATATAACTAAACTGTTGTTGTATGTAAAGCAAATAAGGTTTTTAAAATGTTTAAGAAGCTTCATTTAAAATTAAATTAAAATGCAGAGCCCCCCGGACCAGTGGCCAGGACCTGGGCAGTGTGAGTGCCACTGAAAATCAGCTCATGTACTGCCTTTGGCACGCGTGCCATAGGTTGCCTACCCCTGAGCTATGCCTTGACTTTTATAAAGCACATTGCTATTTGTGGATGGCAATTGGTATAATACATGCTAATTATTGCTAGGGTGACCAGATAGCAAGTGTGAAAAATCAGGACAGGGGGTAAGGGGTGTAGGCACCTATATAAGAAAAAGCCCTGAATATCAGGACTGTCCCTATAGAATCAGGACATCTGGTCACCCTAATTATTGCTATGATTATCATCCAACATCTGGCAAGCATGGGGTTAAAAGCCCATCCCCAGCATAAGAGCTGTAGCAGGTGTTGGCCCTCTTTGCTGATAAATGGTCACATGGCTGGGTTCAGCTAAAACTGCTAGTCTCACAGGGCAGAGCCCATGGGTCTCTGGGAAGATCTAAACAATTGCTAGTGTACTAGGAACTGCCTGAACTATTAAACTCTTCCAGTAGTTGGATTTGGGGTGGAATTGTTTTCCCACTGCAAAGGACGATACTAAGGTGCATCTACCAATAAGAGTGTAAACCACAGAAGTTTGACTGTTTTTATAACCACTAGGACACCTGACTGTGAAATGTATATTCTGAGCTAAAATAAGACCCTGATGCTGTAGTCTCTTACATGTGAGTGGATCCCCCACCTCCATGATGACCCTGTGGAGATCAGTGGGGCTCTGCACAAGTGTTGTGTTAGGGGAGAGAGGAGGAGTGCCAGGGGCAGGAGCATGGTGGAGCTGAGCCCTGGTAATTCTTCATTCCTCTCTAGAACTACCTTGGCTCTGGACTTTGTAGGATTGAGGCTCAAATATTTTTCTTATCTGGCATGTGCACTGTGGGGTTTCACTTTTGCCATTGGCTGGTCATAGCTACTAGATTTAGTTCCCAGTCCTGAAAAGATTTCATTGGGTTCTACCTGGATGGTTCCTTCTGTAAGATCAGGCCTTTATTTATTGCAGGGTCGTGTGGGGCTGTAGCATTGACTCTGATGGGATATAATTTGCTTTCATTTATTTATTTTTAGAAAAAGCAATGATGCATTTCTTTATTGGGGAAAGAAAATGCACATGAACGATGACTTGCGCTTTCTCAGGAGGGTGATGTCGCTTGTGCAAACAGGTAAGTGGTGGCATTGATGGGGGAAACCCTGGTCAGTTAACTCCAGCACTTGTGCTGGAGTTCTATGTGTACTTCCCTGTTGTTTTTCCTCTGTTAACTATTTATTAAATCTATGCACTGAGCATCGTTCAGTAAGGAACTGGGGCCAGTTCCAAGACTAGGGTGTATGGTATTTGTGCAGTTTTCATGTGCCCATCTCTCGTGTGCATGAAAGGCATTTTGCATAGCTGTCTAATGTTCGTTAGGGTCATTTGAAAAACCCTTTTGTCTTGTTTCCCTTCAGTCATCAATCATCCTCTCCCCTCTACTTCCAACATGTAGCAGAGGGGCACACCAGGAATGAAAATAGAATGGGCGGGACCAAGAAAAACATTTGCTTTAGAGAAATGCGTCACTTACATTCACAAGACAAAAGGAATTTGCATGGAGCCAGGGTGAAAAGCTGGGCTTGTCAATAACATACTATTGATTGCTTCTCTGAGCAGTTACAGATGTCTGAGAGATGGTGTCACTTAAACAGTAAAGCAGTGGCATTGTGGCTTAGGGGGGGATGTAGAAGGTAGCAAAATGAGGGTGTGATGGAAAATAACTAACAATAAAATTCCTATCTGCTTGGGATCCCCCAAACCTGTTCTGCTACTTAAGATTCTTGACATTGTGCCTAATCCTCAACATGCCATTTCAAAAGGTAAACCTTGAAACAGGCCAAGCAAAGCAGCTCTTTCATCTCTGAAGTGTTCGCTGCCAGGCAAATTTGACTCCCTTAGCTGCTGTGTTGCTAGCGTTCCCATGCTATTGAGATCTTCTCAGATGGAAGCATTGAAAAGATAGAAGGTACAGATACACCAGTGCAAGTCAGGAGTAATTCCACTGTATGAATGGATTTACACCAGTGTAAAACAGCTGCAAAATGAGAATTAAGCCAAATCGCTTTTTGGAGGGGACTGAATCGGTGGGTCTGATTCTCCATTACCCTGCCCTTTGTTCGCTTACGTACAGCAGTGCAAAATGGTACCATTCTGATGTAGTAGTGGTATACACCTACTGTGCACTGGTATAAATCTCTATATAAGGTGCGGATCAATAGAAAATCAAGCCATGGAACTTCCCAGTTCCACTAAATGGTGGTTTCTCAGGCAACTTTTAGACTAACCCTAAAAATGTGTATTTACAAAAAGTACAGCAGGAGGATTCATTGTTTGCTTCTTGTAGGTGTTCTGTAGTTCCTCTATAAACAAAGCCTGTTATCTGACTAATTTTGCCATGTAATAGAAGTGGGAAATTGGATGAGATTATTAAAGCCAGTTTCATGCTCCAGAGTGCTGAGATGTTGGTTGGTTGACCTTTGAACCGTTGCTGTTTAGGATGAATGCAAAGCCTATTATTTATTATTAACCCTTTTATTGCACTAGGGCTAGCGTCCATCCAGGACAGGGCTTCATAGTGCCAGGCACTGTGCAAACATATTTGTTACAGTCTAGCAAATGGTCCTTAAAACTTACAGTCCATACACAACATTATTCGTTTATATTACCATAGCAGGTAGGATCCCTAAACATGGATCAGGACCCCATTGTGCTAGGTGCTGTACAAACACAGAAGAAAAAGACAGTCCCCGCCCCAGAGAGTTTACAATTGAAGTATAAGCCAGCAGATGGATTCCTGCGAGGAAACAACGAGACAGTATTGGTCAGCATGATAGGCAGCTCTCCAAGCATACCAGCGGCCTAATCATTGCTAAGTTTTTATAGGCATCACAGGAAAGGAGAGTTTTAAGGAGGAGGATGAGTTAGCTTTGCAGAATGTACTTGACAGCGCTTTAGCATGATCACTGATAATGAAAACACTGCCGCCATTACTCATTTAAAAAAATACTGATAGTGTGCTGTATACTTATGACGTGGTTTTTGGCCACTGGATGTACTTTTGCTTTGTGACTAAGAAGAAGGAGATCAGTATACCCGTGGTAAGTCTGTAACCTCCTCCACCCAACCAGCTGATTTTTGTTCTTAATTTTCATGCATAAATCCCACTTCATTATAACTAGTCCCAATAGGCAGAGTGCTGAGGTGACTGATGCAGTGTTTGAGAGAGCAAAGATGGTGGCTGACCTCTGGTTTTGTATCTTAGAACATCCGTGTCCTGTTGCTTAATTACGGTATTGCTCTCTGTGTGGTAGATAGAATTTTTTACATGTAAAAAATTCTTTCTTCTGTTGGAGATGAGGGGGGAGTTTGGCATGGGATTCACCCATCCTTTCCCCATGACCAAGGCCCTGCTTTGCTGGTGACTTTCTTTCAAGACGTGCAGGACGGGATTCCCTTAAAAGCCCTTCCATGTGGTTCCTATGACTTCAAGGGCCGAGAGTCAGATTTTTTTTTCAAAGGTGCTAAGCATCTAAAACTTCATTTGAGCTGTAGATGCTCAGCACTTTTGAAAATCAAGCCAGTTTACCCACAACTGTGGGGCTGCACCTAAACCCCAGACTCAAACATCCCCTGACCTTTGGGGAAGCTTGAACTTGGTCCAGAACTCTATGCCATTGGCCTATCTCCACTTTTACTTGTTTTCATTTAATTTTTCCTTCCTTCAGGTTCCCCAGTCACCCATTACCTCTGCACACTAGCATTGCAGGCTGCATGTGATTGTTGCTCAGAAGCACTGTCTTAAAATAATCCTTTTGACAACCCCTAATTACTTCCAAGAAAAATTGCATCCAAAATGCACCGGCTGTCTCTCTCCAAGTTTAAATTGGTGCTCTGAGCTATCCCTTCAACTCCTGCCAGTGATTGGTGCATGGGTCATTGCACAAAAACAGAACTACTGTTATCCTGGGACACACTTGAAGCACTTTCCTTTACACTTAACAATGTTGAAAGGGATTGTTTAAAGTGAGTGAATTTAAACTGTATCCAGCCAACTGGACAAGCATATGACAAAATTCTAATAAATAAAAGTTTACTGATGTGTGCAGTATAATTTATTTTCCATAGTTCAGCCACTTCTTGTGATGATTTTTTTAGTCATCTTATAGCATTAACTATTCAGCTTATCATTCATTCTGAGTCTATAATAAACCTCCTATAATGGCTGTGTGTGGCAGTGGTCCAGATCCGCCCCCAGTGTAAATTGACACTAGCACCATTGACTTTGTGTGAGCTATGACAACTGAAACAAGTTGAGGGTTTGGTCCAATATGTTTATTATCTGCAGATAAGTGGCCATTGTTGTGGATCTGTGGTTCAGTTCTTAATGGCACTTCATTGTGGCTACCTAATATCGAAAATAGACTTTTTTTTTTTTCCAGAATGGCTAAGCAGAGCCTGGATGTTTCAGAGGATTGGTAATAGGGTTAAAAACTTCTGCTGTATGTATCACTATCTTGAATCCAGTGATGGTCAGATGTGTTTGCTAGAGAATCAAAGCAATACTGTACGTAGTCCTTGGCCCTACAGTTCACAAGCCAATCATGACTGGGTAGTGGGAATAGAACAGCCAAGATAACTTGGCTAATAGTATAGTTGGTGTGAGTTGCGTTGTGCAGCCCATAGCTGTAGAGGCTGGGATTGAAGCTGCAGGTGCACTGGAACTGCAAAGCCAGTGCATCTCCTTATTGTAGAATATCTGTGCAGCCCTTGAGTGAGGGCATGGCCTAGGAAGGATGGAGGTATGGCAAAAGCATTCTGCCCTTTAGTTGTACTAGGATTCTGGATGGTTCCATAGGGTTGTCATAACAACATAGCTTAGAGACTCCTGGGGCTGCTCTAGCTTATGCTGGGAAATTCCCTGGTAGCTGGCTGGCTTCCAGAATCTGGTGTTAGCAGGAAAAAGGCTGGTCCTGGATGGCCCAGTGGTTAGGACACTAGTTTCGGACTTGAGAGACCTAGGTTCAAGTCCCTGCTCTTCCACAGACTTCCTGTGTGATCTTGGGTCAGCTACTTAGAACTCTCTGCCTCAGTTCCCCATCTGAAAATTGGAATTAAAGAGCACTTCCCTACCTCTAAGGAGTGTTGTGAGGATAGATCCACTGAAGATTGTGAGGTAATGGGGACCATGTGAGTACGATAGAAGAATGTGGGAAAGGTGATGCCACACATTCTTAATTCCTGCTGAGCTCAGAATGTGGCCCTTAATGGGTAGAGAAATAATGGTGTGAGCACAGGGATCTAGGATCTCCTGTGTGCTAAGCCTGGTGTGAGGCTGCCCCTCTGCATAACCTATATAAGTGCTAAGCAGTAGTAACACACTACAGGGTTTGTTCTGGGTCTTGCATACATATTGGAGTCGGTGACATGCAGTCAATGTGGAGTGTTCCTAGCTCATCAGTTCCATGCACTATATACCATGGGTGGGATTTCTAAAGGAGCCTAAGGGCTTGTGTAAATGGAGAATTTGCACAGCACATGCTGGTGTGTAGATTGAAAGCCCTCCCCGTGCACTAACTGGCCAGGTGGACCCTGCTATCACACTACAAGTTCTGAGCAGCAGAAGATCAAAGTGCACTACAGAACTCCTAGTGCACACTAGCAGGGTCCACAGGGCCAGTTGGTGCATGGCAGGCTGGTGCGCAGTAGATTTCCATCCCAGAATGCTGTGAACTCTCCATATGGACAAGTCCTAAATCATTTAGGATTTTCAATGGGAAAATCCTCCTGAGTCACAAGTGCTTATGACCTTTACAGTATGAACCTTTCCCACTCTACAGTAACAAGCTAGACTGCATGTACAATGTGAGAATGGGGAAAACATCAGCTGCAAAGTTTCATATTTACAAAATCTGGAAACCCCCAGAAAGTGCCTGCATCACTGCATTTTGGTTATTTATTTTAAACATGCTTGTTCTAGTTTCTGGCTTGTTTGGCTACACCTCATTAATACTGTTTTCTCTGTGTGACTCTTTCTGTAAGTCATTAAACTTTGACTAGTTAGCATAGGGCAAAGTCTTGCAACTTGACTTGTGATCTGGTGTTCAGTTTGGTATTAATTCTTTAGCAGAATCTACCAATGTATCATTCAGTACAGAAGCTAGGTGATGCTTGCACTTTCTTACACCTTAGCAACAAACTCCCATTCAAGGTCTTACATATCATTAATTGAAGTTATTTACTGGAAGTCAGAATATCATAACCTTTCATGTATCCACTGTGACTACTGGTGACCAAAATGGTTGTATCTTGATAGCCCCATTGGAACATATAGTAGCCCAAATGAATCAGGGAGAGCAGTATCTTGTCACGTTGTACGCTTCTTGAACCAGCATTGGCAGTTTTGTAGACTTTTCTAATTATAAATTTCTATAGCCAAATAGCTGCTTAATAATTTGCATTGCTGTATAGATCCTTATATGTGAGGATCTTGAAGTGTTTTCCAAACACTAAGTCTCACAATACCCCAGATAGGTAGGTATTTTCCATGTGTTACAGATGGGGGAAGAGAGGTAAGAGAGGGTGAAGTAATTTACCCACGGTCACATTGCAAGCCAATGGTAGAGCCAGAAATAGAAACCAGAGTTCTGTCACCCTACCCCATCCTAACCTCTGGCCTTGGACTGGATTTCCCCACTGTGTAATAATTAAGAGTTTCTGATTTTCTGCTCCCCCCATCCCAAACTTTCTCTCAAACTGTGTATTCCAGGAATAGTAATGGTACGAATGTTCTGAAAGCTCTTTTCATAACAGGTGACTGGCAGGAGGGGACTTATCATAAGTTACATAGGCATGTGTCCAATGAAGGTGCCAAATATACCTTAAAAAATTTTGCTCTCCCCAGCTCATTACATATTGGGCTGTCTGCTACCAATGAGTTTGACCTAAGGGGTCTCCATACTCACGGCGGGTCATCACAACAAATAAGGCAGCAATCTGGCACTACAGTTCCCTTCTCCTGAACTAAGAATGTAAATCTTCAGTACTCATCATCTCTTGTGAAGCTCAGCTCACCAGTCAGAGGGGGTGAAGGTCAAGCGGAAACTTGGTACCTTCTATTTTCCTCTGTGAAAAGAGGCCACGTCAGATTTTTATGCTTTTGATGTCAAACTGTCTCTGACTGCAAATATTTCTATGTACATGTATTTTTTTTTATAAACCCAACTGGGAAATCAAGTTTGTGACATCTAGATAGGTTAAAATTACAGAGACATTAATGTGCTTGCCCTTTAAATGAATAGATTTAATCTTTCTCATACCCAAAGAACAAGGAGCTATCCAATGACATTTCCTCTTATCAGTTTTAAAATATACTGCTTGTTAGTCAACCCCTAACCACTGGAGTTTCATGCAGGGCACATGTCAGTGCATGATAGTCTCATATTGGGAAATGATACCATCCTCTGCAGCATCTGCTACTATCAGAGACAGGATCTGAGGCTGGATGGATCGTTGGTCTGATGCAGAATGGCTGTTTGAAAGTTCCTGGTATAAAGCCCTGTTTAATGTGGCTGAATGAACTTGACCCAATAATACACATGGCATTTCCAAGTCATATGGCTAAGTGCTGACACATGGAAGGCTTTAGTTACTGATGAAGTGTCAAGAACACAGAGGAACCTCAGGCCTTATATTTTTTTATTTATATCTTGGCTGTAACCTGAGCTCTAACGCTGGGAAAGTTCATCTCTTATTTTTAATGCCGTCTGTGCCTTTGGAGACCTAATAACTTTACAATATGCCAAGCCCTCAAATGAACATTCACTTTCCTAACAATTAGCTCTGTGCCTTAAAGTTTAAGTAGGGTCCAGGGAGCATTTCAAGCATTTGGATGCAATAAACAGTCTTCTGTAGTAGATTAAATATACACAGGACTAGGAAGCAGAGGACTAGAGTTCTAATCCCAATTCTGACACAGGCTTTCTGAATGGCCCAGCCCAAATTGCACACAGCCTCTTCCCAGGAAGTGCTGACCCCTCACCAAAGTCCCACTGAAGCCAGGGGGAATTGAGGGTGCACAGCAGCAGGGCAGGATGAGGTCTTCAACGTCTTTCTGTTCCCCCATGTGTAAAACTGAGAGGGCTGCTTATCTCCCCTTTAGCATGGAGTGTGGTGAGGATTTATTTTTGTTTGTCAATGTCAAGCACTGTGACCATGAGACACACTGTGGCTGTGTGTTCACTAGACTGTATGTTCTTAAAATTCCCACCCTTGTCTACCCCAGCTCAGTTCCCCATTGCTAGCAGCAGTAGGAATCCTAGCATAGACAGTTGTTCTCGATTCCATGTTCTCTAACTCTTCTTGGAGCAGGTCAAAGGTCAATGATACAATGGGTAAAGCACAGAGAAGCTAGAGTGCTGGTGACACCAATTCTCTAGCAGCTTTTGATTACTAGCAACCTAAAGCTCTCTCTCTGGGTGGGGGGTGGAGCATGTGTTTATCTATTTAATCATCATATCTGTGCATGGTGTAACTCTCCTTGCAAAGTGAGTGGCACCAATTAGAATAGGCACTAACCCATACTGATGATTACTACTGGAGTTTTATTGTCCTGAGAGAGAAATGCCAAAGGATCAGTCCCCTGGTTCTTCTCCTACTAAACATAGTTTAAATCCCTGTGGGAACATCACTCCACCTGAACCTTCCAGTCTTTCTCCCCACTTTTAGAGATGTTCTGAAAGCTGCCTCCTCTGACATCTCTAAAGGCCGGGCCTTGATGGAGTTGTGCCATTGAAACAATGCTTCATTCAATGCTAATGAGCATCCAGTCACACAAAAATGCAGCCGCACCATGAAATATAGGCATGATCCCCACAGCAGCCCTTCGCTACCTGGATTTGAACAATGTCTCTCTCAGACAAGGACTCTCTGTGAATCGTAACCAGATTGTACCAGAGTCATTCTGCTCAGTCTACAAATCTTTCACATGACAGACCTCGCTTCCCCTTCTCCCCTGTTACTGTTCAAATATTTCTTGTCACATGCATGATTTATCAGTGGTGCTGCTACATTTAGTGCAGGCAGGCCTGCTTCCCCACACCAGCTCCTAGTGAGATCACCACCAAGTCGAGACAACTAGGTCAAGCAATGTGGTATATTTCAAATGTAGAGCACTATGCTTTTCTTGCCATAAATCAAGACTTTGTTTTCCCTTCAGATCCTACTTCCTCATCTTGCCATTTGGAAGCTGCCCTGTGAATTGTTAATGGAGTATGCAGTTCTGTTCTGGTTATCAGATATTTCTGTTCACTGAAACAGGATCACGGTTTCCTAAGATCTCTTAATTGTATTTGGAATTCCCCTGGTTAATGAACTTATCCTCCTGCCTGTCAAACATTCACTTAACTGATCTTGTGCTGTATAATTTATTTTTGTTTCTTCTCTTTGCTGTTCAGAAATGCATTTCCTGAAACCTTCCCCCTTTTGGAGAAAATGTGGTCTATTTGCTTCCGTTCCGTTCTTACTGTTCTTTAGTTGCAGATGATGCTTTTTAACAGCATCTGTTTAACAAACTTCCTGTTGCTATAGGACTGAAGTTCTGACTTTCCCCTTTGGAATTTTTTGCTAGT
Source organism: Mauremys mutica (assembly GCF_020497125.1). NCBI lineage: Eukaryota > Metazoa > Chordata > Testudines > Geoemydidae > Mauremys > Mauremys mutica. The sequence continues at coordinate 6,140,574 of NC_059092.1, read as the reverse complement.
TGAGCAGTTGCTTCTTATGTCTGGCATTCCCCATATGAGAATTCTTTTTCTGGTTTCTCTTCTAATAGTGCATGCATCTCAGATGCTGAACTTGGAGTCGAGACACCAGGGTGTCTCAGACCTGTTGTGCAACCTTGAGCATGTCATTTAATCTCTCTGTGCCTCTGTTTCCCCTGTGAATGTCTGTCTTGTCTACTTAGACTGTAAATTCCCCAGATCATGGATTGTTTCTTATGAGTCTGTACAGCACCTAGCACAATGGGACTCCCATCTCAGTTGGGACCTCTAGGCTCTACCACAATACTACTTCTACTACAAAAACAAACCACAAACACCCTCTGCATTGTCCACTCACAGCATATGTAGGTATCCTGTTTTTCCTGGTGTGATGCAACTAGAACTTGGCCCTTCATTAGCTGAAACACACCCTAGAAATTATCACGCTAGTCATGAGGATTTTGCCAAGTGATTACTTTGAAGTGTTTAGACAAGGTAAAGTTGAGGGTGAGATAAAAGAACTGGCTTTGCAGGGCCAGAATGTTTCTATTATTATCAATAATACCCAACACTGATCTAGGAATTGAAAAGAGAATTCCTGTCCTAAAGAGTTTGCAATCTAAATGATCCTTACTGGAAAAATCCCTTTCCAGATGATAAAGGGAATATTTTATTGTAGGCCTGAAACTAACCAACAATAAGAGAAGAGGTTTCAGCTGTGTTTCAGAATAATCTACATTTAATTGACGTTCTTGGAACTCTTAACTCCTCTTAACTGCAATGACTTGTATTTGTTTGTTCTAATTATTACTTGTTCATCCCTAAGCAAGGCTATGTCCAATCCTATGATCAGATCTGCTTTCCTGGGACAGAGATGACGCTGAACCATAAAAATTATCCTTCCTCTATTGGGGTAGTCAATTGTTTTTTGTCAAGATGCAAATTTCTTGGTCAAGGTATAATCAAGGTCCAGACTCCAGAGAAACATTTTTGACACCACAATAATAATAATAAGGCTAATAAGTAAATATGCATATTTTGCGGTACATTCAAAAACCTCTGGCAGTTCAGATTTGGCTCATGGTCCGCCTACTACCTCTGCTCTAGATGCTTCTGCCAGAATGACCTGAGGCTGGCAGTCATCAGAATGGGCTGGGAGGTGGAGGCAGAAGGACTCTGCATGAGAAGAGTTGGGATAATGTTAGGCGATAAAGAGGTTGCCCCTCACTCAGCTATTACTGCCGTTGGAAACAGTCAATGACCACTACAGCCTCAGTATCCAATCTATCAAAAATCTATGGCAACGCCCTATGCTGGGAAGAATTAAGGTGAGAGAATAGGAACTATAGAAAGGCTCAAACCATGTAGGGTATTGTATGAAAGATCCATATTTGATTTGTTCCTCCGCCAGGAAACAAATCCATTCTAGAAACAGGTTTTTATGGGCACAATGTTCTGTAGTTTAAAATAGGCTATTGTCTCCTTTGCTTTAGGCTTGTATTTCACAGGCAGGTGCACACCAGTTGAATGAGTGCTGCTTATTCCTTTCGTTCCTTTACAGCCTGGTCTTGCCTCTGCTAAAGTTAATGGCAAAATGCTTGTTGAACTAAAAGGGATCAGGATCAGGCCTTTAAATAAGTCTCTGACAAGTGCAAGGATTAATTTGCATTATAATGTAGCTCTTTGCTGCGATCCCATTTGAGTTGGCTTTGTCCATTTTATATGTTGCATCCATCTTGAGGACTATTTCTGTCACAATAAGAAGAACTCTGTGAAGCTTCTCAGTATTAGTCTGCTTATAGACTAGATTATTTCTCTGACCTTTTAATCTCCCGACTCCTCTGACAAAGCTCACAGCACTTTTGAACTTGTGATGTCCTAAAGAGGTTGTGATGCCCATGTCCAGCATTCAAAAGCTTGATGCCTCCACAGCTGATTGGCCCTAGTACCCGGGGAAGGCAATGGAGTTGATAAATATGCCTATCTCTAGGTGTCATAGCAGAACTACTCAGAAAAATGAAGTCAAAATGTTGGCACAAGGCCTATCTCAGCCTATCTGTATCCCTGCTTGCATCACATGGACTCTCCAGTGTCCAATCAGGTTCTTTCTTGCAAGTGGTATGAGGTCTGTAGAAACAAGCTGTTCCTCTCTTTGTTCTCCCAGCATTTATAGTAAACACACCGTTGTGAATGCCCAGGCCAAGCTGGCATTAATGGAACAGTTCTCCAAGCTGCACTGTCTCAATGAGGGAAGCTGTTGCCGCAAACACGCAAAGGGATTCAGAAACACTAAATGAAAGATTTAGCAGCTATTAATTTGGCTTTCCTAAACAGGACTGAATGACAGTGTTTCACAGCCCTGGATATGGAAATCCTGGAGCTGCTGAATTACAGGCAGCTTCCCTCCACTCTGGTCTGCTGCAGAGTTTACTACTCCTGGGGGAATTCTGCACCACTGTGCGTGTGCAGAATTCATGTTCCCTGTAGATCTTTTTTGTTTCCGTGCAGAAAAAATGACTTTCTGACAAGAAGCAAAGGGAAGCTTGTCGCTCTGTCTGAAGCTTTTTGACTTGGCTCATTTCGATGTTTTGTCCCCGCTCTGAGGCAGAACTAGGCTGAGATGCTGCATGTATTAGTTAGTGTCATTCTGATAGTTCATACAGTCATTTCTACATAACACAGAGCTCTTGTTTAATTGTTCAAAGACATGTTCAAATTGACTGTTGGAAAACAATACATCTGCAAAAGGGCAATTCTTGCTCTGCCATGGGCCAAATTGCAGTTGTGCTCACAGTTTTGTTTTGTTTTTTCATATGCTGGTAGGGGGATTTGCTTGCCTGATCTAGGCAAGTGAACTGGAATAGTTTTGTATTGTTAATTGGCAGTGTGACCGGTATAGTGCAAGAAATTGCTATTTTGGGAGAACTTACTGTATTAAGTTTATATATCATTGTGGGCCAGGGGTTGTATAATTCTGTGTGGGAGGGTGACTACAGTCCTGTGGAGGGTGATGGGGCAAAATTCACTCAAGTTGTAACAGCTCTGGAGAGATACTGCCTCCTAGAGAGGCTCACATATTCTGGTTCAAACTGGATTCTCTAGAGACCAACAAACAAAGAAAGGACTTTTTAATTAATAGCCCCAGTTTAAACTGACTCAGGGCCAGCTTTGTGATCCAGCAAATGGACAGAACTTTCTGTCAGAAGGAGGGCCCCAATCCTTGGCAAAGGGTTGGAAGGACTGATGCCTGCCAGAGCCTGAGGTTGGAGTTGGGGTGACCTCTACTAAGCTTTTTAGCATGTGCCTGGGTTCTTTTATTGTTTTGAATGTGTTTTCTCTGTATTGCTCTTACCATAAGAATAAATGCACTTGCTTAGAAAGAGCTGTGTGGTAACTGATGACTGTGAGCCATCATGCTGCTTATAGCCTCTGGAGAGAGAGCAAAGCAGAAACACTGGCCTGGTTAGGCAGTCTGACTTGTTGGGAATAACAGTGTGGGCAGGGAACCGTACAGCCTGGAAAAAACATGGTCAGGAGGAAGAGATGTGGGTTTTGTGACTGCTGAGGAGCCAGAAGCCTCAAAGTGGATGCCTTGGCTGGACTACAGAGAGTGAATATAGGTGCAGTTGCCCTGAGCTGTGACAGACAATATAAAGGAGCCTAGGGACTCCAAAGGTGATTGTGTGAAGCATGGTACAAACACTTAGTAAGAGAGTCCCTGCCCTGACACCTTCCAGTATAAGTAGACAAGACAGATAAAAGGTGAGGAAGAACCGTGACCTCATTTTACAGGTGGGGGCGAGAATCACAGGGAGATTACACAGATCGCCTCAAGTCACATCTGGCATCTGTGTCAGAGGCAGGAATTGAATCCCCACATCCTCAGTCTTAGTCCAGTGCCTTCACCACCAGACTGTCCTCCTTCTCTACAAGATCAACCTCACTTACTCTAGAGACTGGGTTGAAGCCTACTTGGAAATTTAGGAGGGAGCTTTCCAAAGCACCTAAGTGATTTAGGAGCACAAGTCCCATTGAAAGTCCTTGGACTTGTGCTCTGAAGTGATGCTTTTGAAAATCTGCCCCTTAGCTGAAAAGTTGAATTCATTTCCCCACACGTCTTGTCTGTTTTAGGTTTGGTATTGATCTGTCTATGTATTGTTTTAACCATTAATCTTTGCTAAAGAAATTGTTTCCTTTCAATTGTTTCCTTTCAATTGTTTCTTGAAAGGAAATTCCAAGGGTGAGATCAAGTATGTATTGGAGGAGTCACTCTTCTTTTTTCAGCTTTTGTTGCTCTGAGGATTTTTTCTATCGGGAAGAAAAGACGGGGATGTCTTTTCTGAGCAGAGCAAGCAGGAAACATTCAAAGGTCACTCCGGCCGCGCTCGTAGCAGCTTGCTGTCAGAACTTGGCAAGGCTGAGCTGATGTCTAATCATCTACACATCCCAGTATCTCTCTCCATTCACAAATACAAGGTGTAGTGACCTGCCTGTGAGAGGAGATGAATGGGTGCTGTGAATTACCTTGTATAAATGTTGCTGCTTGTGACTCATATGTGCGCTGATTCCAAGCTCTTAGTGTGAGCAGAAATCCTCTCGGAAATGTAAGGAAATGCTGAAGCTAAAAGCAGCTGTGTCTCAGACTCTTACTTAGGGGACTAGGTTAGTACAGCTGTTGGAGGAGTGCTCAGGATGGAAAGTGGAGGGAACCTTACTGGTCCCATAATGTCTCAGGGCCTGCTTGAGAAAGGAAAGCAAAGCAAGGGAGTTCCTGTAATGCTGCAGACCAGGGCTAAGCTGGAGGGGAGTGGGGAGAAGAGGAAAGTAGGGAAGCTCTCATAATTCAGAGCAGGACGGAACTGGGGACCACCAGGACATGGGGAGGGGGTGGAGAGAGAGAGGAAAGAAGGTGAGCTCCAATAATGCAGAGCACAGGAAGGAATATAGAAGGGAGTTCTGTCAAGAAGGTCTGATCCAGGGGTGAAAGTAACACAGAAGACTTACCAATATGAGGGCCCAACTTCAGGGCCTTGGGTGGAAGGGGGAAGGGAGCGATTTAAAAGGGCCCAGGGCTCCGGCTGCTGCTGCGGTAGCATCATTGTCATCGTCTGGGAGCCTTGGGCTCTTTTAAATTGCTGGGCCCCGGAGCAGCTGCTCCTTTTACCCGTGCCCCCCTCCCCGCCCTTCTGCCCCCCCGTCGGTGTCCCTGCCGGTAGGGTCCCTATTGTCATGACAGCGCTTTAACATCGGCTGCGTACAGGCTAGTAGCAGCGGACACTTCTTACTGGTACGCCGGCCTGGCCCGTACTGGCTTACTTTCACCCCCGGTCTGAGCTCTCTGATCCATTCTCCTGCCTGGTATATTGTCTTTACATCACAGGAGGGAAGGTCTGGCTTCTTTGAATCCAGGAGAAAAGCCCATCCCTGGCTCTCACTGCTCCCAAACATTTCTCTCCTCTGCACCAAACTTCTGTTGCCTTTGAAGTGGATTTTTTTTTCTTTTTTCTGCATGGGGAATTGCATTGTCATAAAACTTCTGTGCTTCCTGTTTCCTGCTGTTTCACCTGCTATGATCATGACTGAGGCCAAACTGTGGTGAGCAACTGATCACAATCTCCAGGGGCCTTTAACCTGGTTTAACACACACAAAGTTCATTTAAAAGCAAACCAAAAATCTCCTTCCTTGGGCTCCCACGGAGGGGAGATCCACTGGCAGAAAGCTGCCATCCTGACCTTCAGCTTGCTCCTCAATTGTCTGAGATTGTATAGGAGATGGTAGGCAAAATATCAGGGCAAAGGAAATAGACCAATGTAATAGCAATGATGGAGTGACATCCTGCTTTGAAAAAAAAAATGAGGAGTTCTTGTGGCACCTTAGAGACTAACAAATTTATTATTCTCTAAGGTGCCACAAGGACTCCGTGTTTTTTTTTTTTTTGTGCTGATACAGACTAACATGGCTACCACTGAAACCTGTCATCCTGCTTTGAGGATTTTATAGGGAAATCATAGCCATCTGACCTGCAGACTCAGGGCTCACCCAGCCTCTATCGAAGTCAGTGGGGCACTTTCCATTGATTTCCAAAGGAACTGGGTAAGCAGGGAGGTAAAGCTGTTCCTGTTCCTTTGGACATCAAGGAGATGTCCAGCCAAAGATGTGTTGTATGATGGATTTGGGAAAATTCCAAGTCATCAGGAGTAGTTAACCAGCAGCCCATCCAAAGGATAAAGTGTGTTTGGCATAGATCTTTCATTCAGTAATTTCAGATACTGAACACACTTGTTAAAAATGAAGGTTTGTTTGTGAATGGAAAGAAAGATTACCTTTCTTGAATGGATGGCTAGCTTTGAATGGTAAAACTGCTAGGAAATGCTTGTTCCTGTGGGAAAAAATCAATGAAAATGGAAACAAATTTCAAAAGTTGAACAAAAATCCACATTTTTTGTTTTGACCACAATTTTTCAGCATTTGGTTGGAAAAGTTTTTCAACAACCTCCTCTCCTCCCAAAAAAAGGGTTTAAAATGGACATTTTCCACAGAAATTTTTATTTTAATGAAAAGGCCATTTTCATTTTAAAAAAAAAAGTTGAATGAAAAGTCGTGATGAGTTCTAGCGAGCAGCCAGCCTGGTGTACTCTGGGGTTTGCCATTCAGGGTTATGTCAGATGCCCACTGAAGAGTATGTTATGACCTGTCCTTATCTTTGCCTTTCCTGTGGACACATGTAGAAAGAAGTCAGAAGTAGACTGTAATCTCTCAATGTCTTTTAAATATTTGAAGACTGGGGGAATATTGGACTGAAATCCCTGGGCCTAAACCCAACCCTACAGTTACAGTTCTGGTGCTGGGTTGCACCCAAAACTGGATGGGGCCTTTTTTCAGGTTCCACTTCACTTGTCACTGAAATCATATGAGATTTTGCTGTAGAGACGGCAGAGATCTCACAAGAACAGCAGATCTCAAGCCTTCTTCCACTCTGGATGGTGAAAATATGTCAGAATTGTCAGTGAGACCCCCATGAACCTCAGGCTTAGCCTAACCTGGATCAATATCCAAGTTAAGCTTCCTGGAACCAAGACAGTCATACCCAGTGTTTATCTCTTCTTTTTACCACTGTACAGATCAAGTCAGTGGCAACCAGGTATTTGGAAAAGAAAATATCTTTTGAAAGGTTGCTAGTGTCTGTGGGCAGACACGTTGTAGGGGGAAGAGGGTCACAGATGGCAAGGGCTTGATCAGTGGCTTGGGTTTAGGAGAGATTTAACTGGTTATGTTTCAGGTTTGGAAAACCTGGGGGGTGGGTTCAGATCCAGAGCCCACAGTCCCCCAAATCCTTTTAGTACGGGCTCATCTCCTGCCAAAATCCTCTTCTGGTGCCTTCAGCAAATATGCAGCTGGAGAGCGGAGAGTATAGTGGTCCTGATATAAAGTCAGCATGGATTAGTTCCACCAGTTTTGTACTCCTAACGGGGTGGGCGGGGGGAGCAATGATATTTTTAGACCATTTCAATGATAAGCCCCATCTGTCAATCTAGTTTGAGGCATGTTAGTGTCAATCCAAACAAGATTTATAATGTGACTGAGACCGACCAAGGACATGCAGTGTATGCCCTTGAGCTCAGAAGAGTTTACTCTGTAGCCTGGTTTGTTCAAATATTAACAGATCTTGAGGGAGTAACTGTGAAAGCAAGGTCGGGTCTGATATGGATGATGCTTTTCTGCATGAAGAAATCCTGGCTTTTTGATTTGCCTCAGTGGTAGCTCCGTTCACCTCCTTGTTCTTGCTCATATCCTAGGTGCAGATGTTTTAGCCTTTTTAAGAAACTGTTTCTGCATGTTCTAATTTGCAGTAATTTGATTGACATGAAAGTAGTCTAAACCAGAGGTCAGCAACCTTTCAGAAGTGGTGTGCTGAATCTTCATTTATTCACTCTAATTTAAGGTTTTGCGTGCCAGTAATACATTTTAACATTTTTAGAAGGTCTCTTTCTCTAAGTCTATCATATATAACTAAACTATTATTGTATGAAAAGTAAATAAGGTTTTTAAAATGTTTAAGAAGCTTCATTTAAAATTAAATTAAAATGCAGAGCCCTCTGGAACGGTGGCCAGAACCTGGGCAGCGTGAGTGCCACTGAAAATCAGCTCATGTGCCGCCTTCAGCACGCGTGCCATAGGTTGCCTACCCCTGGTCTAAATGCTGTTCTCTGCCAAGTGAAGGACATTAGTCCTGGTGATGACTTGTGGGACAGTTTCACAATCTTGCCATATAAATGACTAGGGGCTTGTCTATTGCTTCAGTGAGACGCTAGCTATGCGGCCAAGATTGGGGCAGGGGGAGCGGGGAGAAGCTCCCTGAGAGGCACTAGCTAGGTTGACAGAAATTCTTCTGTCTACAAGGTGGGGTGGAAATTGTTGAAATCATGATGGAATTTCTCAAGAGCTTCTTTTCCATGGGTCCAGATGATGTCATCATCCAATGTAGCCCAAGTAGAGTACGGGCGTAGGGGACGAGAGCTGAGGAAGCGTTGTTCTAAGTCAGCCATAAAAATGTTGGCATACGGTGGGGCCATGCGGGTACCCATAGCAGTGCTGCTGATTTGAAGGTACACATTGTCCCCAAATGTGAAATAGTTATGGGTGAGGACAAAGTTACAAAGTTCAGCCACCAGGTTTGCCGTGACGTTATCGGGGATACTGTTCCTGATGGCTTGCAGTCCATCTGTGTGTGGAATGTTGGTGTAGAGGGCTTCTACATCCATAGTGGCTAGGATGATGTTTTCAGAAAGATCACCAATGGATTGTAGTTTCCTCAGGAAGCCAGTGGTGTCTTGAAGATAGCTAGGAGTGCTGGTAGCGTAGGGCCTGAGGAGAGAGTCCACATAGCCAGACAATCCCAATGTTAGGGTGCCAATGCCTGAGATGATGGGGCATCCAGGATTTCCAGGTTTATGGATCTTGGGTAGCAGATAGAACACCCCTGCTCGGGGTTCTAGGGGTGTGTCTGTTCGGATTTGCTCTTGTGCTTTTTCAGGGAGTTTCTTGAGTAGATGGTGTAGTTTCTTTTGGTAACCCTAAGAGGGATCAGAGGGGAAAGTATCCAGTTTACCTAAGATCATGTGAGCAGAGTACAGAACGCTGCAGTGTGTCATCTCAGCAAAGCAGGCTACTGTGAGCACATCAGATGTGTCCTCCACCCTCTGCACTGGCTTTCAATAGGATATCAAGGCAAGAACAGAGGAATGAAAGTAGTTTCTGCTTCTAGAACCTCTTTCAACTGGGGAGTGGAAAAGTTTAATTAGTGTTTGCAAAATGAGTTCAACACCCTTCTGAGGTGAGATGAGGTGGTGATGATGGCACTTAGCGTGTTAGATAGTGCTTCAGAGGTGCCGTTTTCATAAGCAATCAATACTGGCCTGGCTTTGCTCCCATTGAAGTTAATGGTAAAACTCCTGTGGCTGCCAACGATTGTGGAGTTAGGTCTATGCTGAGAGCTTCTGAAAATCCAACCCTAGGTTTGTAGCTTTTAGAGATAGAAGGGACCCTTATGACCATATAGCTTGACCTCCTGCATAACACAAGCTGTAGAACTTTACCGAGTCCAATAATAGATCAATATCACTTAAGTTCTACAGATGGTGGAAAACTGAGGAAGAGGTAGTGACTTGCCCAAGTTCATAGAGACTGAGCTGGGAATAGAGCCCACATGTCCTAACTCCCATTCCCTTAATCTAACTGTTATGTACATATCCTAAATATGCTGAATGTAAACCTCAGACTCTTAAATACTTGAATAAAATGGGAACCCTTTTATTCCTGCAAGATTATTTGTAGGGAGAAGTAGATACTGTCTGTTTACTTTATTAACTGCCTTTATTGCCATGAGATGCAGAACTCTGACACAATCAAAATGCCCACAGCTCTTGTGATCTGAATTTATGCCCACTAGAGAATGGGAGTTAGGACTCCTTATGAGTTATCGCATAAAATTAATGCAACAGATTGGAAAACATAGTCACATCCACTTACACTAGAAATGATTAATGAAGTTAGGTAAAAGAGCTACCTGAAAATCAATGGGACTGTTTATGTCTAGATGACCTGATAACCATTAGTGCAGTTACATAGCTCTTTAGTGTGGATGTCTTCCTCCTCCCCCACCTCTTGTATTTGCAAAGAAAAGGGTGACTTCAATAATATTACTCATGTATTTAATCATTTTTCTCAGTTAAATAATAAATTTAAAAAGTATTAGTCATCTCAATATCCTCCAGCAACAGGAAGATTCAATAGAGTACATAGCACACTCAGCTATGTAGTACAATCTTCAAAGGAACTTGCTGTTAAGCAAAAAAGAGAAACTAAGGATCTCCAGAAGGTGTAAATTAGCCTAGCTCTATTGACTTCAGTGGAGCTGTGCTAATTTACACCAGATGGGAGACTGACCCTCTGTGTCTTGTAATCATAAAAAATCATGAGTTAAAATGGTACCTTTTTAACACTCATATCTGCTTCTCTGCATCTTTGAATTAGATCTGTCAGCTTAGATACAAGTCTCTGTCTCCACCATGGGTCTGAAATAGTTTGACTTTGGTGACCACCTGTCACACTGCAAAAGAGATCTGCTTTGATAGGGGTTTTTGGGGAAGGATGAAGGTATTCTTCCTATGGCAACAAAAGGGCAGGAAGGAGTTTTTGTAGGTGGGTGACTGGCTGAGTCCCCGTTGCATTCATCATTTTATTGCTGTTGGGATTTAGTTATATCATTATGGTGGTGTTAAGGCACCTGGAGCCTTGGATTATTAGTTATTATTATTTTAGATATTTAAATAAAAATAAATGAACTTGAGTGAACTGGATTCTGCATCATCAACTCCATCAACTTTTTCTGCAGTCAGAAGAACTGGTGCTGGTGAAGTAAAAAGGAGAATTAGCATGATTTGTAATTTAAAATCTCAGGTAGAGTTTGCTGTATTGTTAGGTGGAGCAAATCATCCTTTTGATTTGTAACACTGAGCAAATTTGATTGGGAAGTTGCTGAAGCAAGAGAAGAAAATACCGGAAGTTCATCAGCAATGTCTCTTATAAAGTAACTTTTCTGACTTTGAGTTGCTCTCATCACTTCCATTATTGTAGGAAAAGCTTGAGATATAACAAGACCAGAGGCAACCCCCCTCCCCTCCCCAAAAAGGGAAAGTTCCTTGGTAAATTGCAGCTGGAGGTTCACAGAGGCTGGCTTTTCTGGCTCACCGTATATGAATGGCTTGCAGACCATTCATTCCTTAATCACGCCTGGATGGTTCTTGACCAATATGCCAATGCCACAAAATGCCTGCAGATTATGAACCAACCTGAGTGATGTGAGAAGTACCAGGAAATAAAGATGTCTTATGTCAGACCCGTATTACACTAGGCTGGTCTCTTGGCTGTTGCCTCTAGCAAGGGTCGGAGGGCACCAATAAGTGCTGTTTGTGATGCAGATACCCGCCTGGGGCAGAGACCAGCAAAGCTCATTTCACATGTATTTCCCCCCATCTCCCTTCTGGAACAATTTTTTGAATTGGAGCAGAGAATTTGGGATTGAAAAATGCAAGGATTGGACAGAGAGGATGTACTAATATTCGGATAGGTACTTATCCCTGGTTCTGTTAGATACTGCCCTTGTTTTCCAGACTTGGCTATATACTGTGAGAAAACCTAATACATTGAGAGTGAGTAATTGCTCAGTGTGGCAAAGTCTATGGCTAAATCTACACTGAGTCATACTTAAACTATTGTTATTTTCACTTGTGCTCAATAAATGAACACAGGATGTCCATCTGGTAAAAATCAGGTTTGAAATTGCCACACGCCTCTCTGCTAACTTACAGATGAAACAGCACAGAAATCTGAGATAATGTTTTTTGCTTAATACTCTCATTCTGTTTCAAAATCATGCAGGGGCCAGATTCTCAGCTGGCATAAATCAGCATTAACATCAGTGAAACGTAACATCATCTGAGAATCTGGCCTCTGTTATATATTTGCCTCCTACCCATAAACTAAAGAATTAGCCTGGCTGAGTTGCTGGTATGTACTACTGGACACCACACTTAGAGTAGTAGATGGAATTACAAGGAGATGGGGAAGAACTATGCCTGGGAAGGGGGTGTTTGTACAGTTGGCAGGCGCTGCCATTTGAACATAAAACTATTGTTTTATAAGCGAAGTTCTGGCCATGGCTCCACTCTGCAAATATTTAATTCTAGGTTTCCATGTGTGCAGAATATTCATGAGAATGAATGGCAAGAAGACAAACAGAACCAGCCTTCACCTCCGGGCAAACCATATGTTTCTCTCGCTCTTTACCTGCCTAGCTGAAGCTGTGTGTGTACATTTGCTACTTAACTCTCTGCATGATGCAGCTATAAAAAAACAAACAAACCCAACCTAATTAGTAACACATGGGGATATGCAAGTTAATTATCTTGTTCTGTAATTCATGTCCTGCATGCTTGGAGCACTGCTTGCAAAGGGAGGGTGAGGGTTGGAAGGAGTTACCATTTCTGAAGCTCCCAGCATCTGAGTGGTACAGTAACAGCCGTCTAGGAATACAGCGGGTGGCTGTTAGAATGTGTGTCCTGAAGGCTTCCTTGGGGTGAAAGACAAGTTGGGTCAAATACTGCTTTCAGGTGGTACTTGTACTGGCCTATATCCAGAGCAACAGAAGAATCTGGCTTATTTTCTTCTGTTGTAAAAACGCACCTCTGAGTTAGTTACAGTGACTCTCCTATTAAGCTTGAGTCATTCCCTCCCCTGCCCCCACCCCCGAATGATTTCTGTGACCAGAACTATGGTCTGCACATTGCAGTGCACTGTTCAATGCACATCTTTTGTTCCATTTCACTATACATCTCTAGGCACATGGATAGCAGGGGGATGAGTGCTGTATAAAAGGTGTTCCATTGTACCAGCATTCACTAGGAGTGTGTCCCATTGCATAGCCTGCTTCTGACTATATAGAAAACAAGTGATCTGTTTATATAATATAGAATTGCATTAACCCTTTGACATGAACATTATGCTTTCCGCAGCAATGATCGTTAGAATGGTCTAATGAATAATAATCTAATATAGATAAAACAGATCTACAATCCATATATATAGTGACAGAGATACCTAAAGAAAGTAGGAGGCAAGGGAGAGAAAAAAGTCTTAATGTTAAGCTTTGAGGAGAGCTGACATGTTTGAAGACCTTTGGTGAAATCCTGGCACCAACGAAGTCAAAGACAAAACTCCCATTGGCTGCAATAGAGCCAGGATGTCACTATATGGATTCTGATGTTACCTACACCAATGTAACTAACTCCATTGACCTTGGTGGAGCTGCTTCTGCTTTACTCCAGTGTGAATCAGTCCCTGAGTATCTCCTCTCGGAGTGTATTTGTTACTTGACTTCTAGTGCATCCCCATAAACATACAGCCCAAAGGCTTGATTCCTGAGCTTTTCACATTTTGATTTTAGCTGCATTATTTGACTGCTCAATGAGGCCTTGCAGGATGGGCAGACAGATCTGCAGAGAGGTATGGATCCTACAACTGACTTACAAATCACAGGAACAATCCTTAAAACACAGTTCCTGTTCCTGTTGAAGCCTATGAGAGCTTCCCCATTGAGTTCAGCACGGGCAGGATCAACTCCAAAGAGGCGGGTAGGACTTTGCCCTCCAGGTGTATGTGACTCATTTACAACATAGGGTGCCAGGAAGCTTGGCTGTCTGGATGTGCATTCTCCTCCCTCCACATCCCACTCCAAAGGTCTCAGTTACAGCAGCAATGGAGGGAGGAGCCGGTGAACAAGGGATGTTGCCAGCCAAATTCATCCCTGGTGACAAATCCCATTGACCTCACTGGAGTTACAGCAGGGTTGAATTTGTACCCGTGTTTTTAAACAGAGCAGGGCAATCCTGCAGCAGGGGATGCTGTTCTACAGTGATTCCCAGTAGGGTTTCTGAATCTCTGTGCTGTGAATGAGGCAGGCTCCCCTCTGGGCACATGGCTTGTATGTTCTCTTTCCCCTTTGTCTCGTCTATTAGGATCCTAAGCTCTGTGCTGTGTCTGTACAATGCCTAGCACATTGGGGCCTCTGCACTGCTGTAATAAACAGACATTATTAATAATGAAACCTTTACATCGGGGGAAATATTTTAGTGCCTGTGGAAAGCTCTGGGGCCCATAGGTGCTGGAGCGAGGGTTGCTGTCACACCCCCTGGCTTGAAGTAGGAATAACAGCCCAAATACATGGTTTCCGCCTTCAGCACACCCACTATAAATATTGTTCTAGCACCACTTCTGGGGCCTGATTCTGTCCCTCCCTTCTCGGTGTATCCTGGCCCACACCTGACACCATCTCCCCTTCGACTCCTTGGAGTGTTCTACAGGTGCCACATTTCCTTTTGTTTCTTGCCACACTTTGATTTCAGTTCCCAGCTCACCCTGGTGGGGATTAGATGGATGGAGGGTGTGGGAAGGAAGTCTGGTGTTGGAAGAGGAAGGAATTAACTATTTTGAAGGCAGAAAAGATTCCAGCACAGCTAAGTCTTTCCTAGTTCCGAAAGGTTAATACATGACTCTCGGGTGGCTGGGCGTGGATTGTCCTGAGAGGAAATAGCCCTGGAGGAAGCTTTTTACCATTGCCCACGTGCTGTGAATACTCTGCAGCACTTTCTTTCCCCTCATAAATTTCCATCAGACAAGACCTCCTCCTGCCCCTACATGGAAAAAGAATCCTGTCAGGAGTGGCCTGAGGAGGTGTCTTTCCTGCCCTGTGCTGATGTTTGAACAACTTTGCCCTGCCATAGATAAAGGAATGAAATGTCCCCTGCCTCCACGCACTGAGGCATGGTGCCTTCTGATTGACCTTTTCCCTCTGAGCTATACAGACTAATGCCCTCATTCAGCAGCGCGTGTCCGTAAGCCTGTCCTTTTCCCCTCTAGTACGTAAAGTGTTTTGCTGACTAGGGATGAGCTGTGTTGAAATGAGGCCCAATGGGGTTGCTTACAGGAGGAAGGCAAGAATAATGTACTGTTGTTTTGTAATGACAATGAAGCTAGACAGCACCGTAGTGAGGGCTCAGGTGCTATTGAATCTCTATGTTGCTAGGGCGAGAGACCATTGCCAACCAAGATTTTACTGCAGCTGAAGAGGAACTCCCATGACCCTCCATACCAAACTTTGAGGTCAGTGGTGTAAATATGATCAGATGCAGGCCCAGAAATCAGATAATTTTTGAAGGTCTGATGAATATCGGACATGTCCAACATTAGGGTGAGTTTTAAGCTTTATTAAAGAAAAATCATGATAAGAAAGTTGAATTTCAGCTCCCTTTGCCAGAGGTCTGATACTGAGCTGCATTTCCCTCTCCTGATCCAGGTCATCAGACCAGACTCCCTTCTTATTGGTTTAATATTCCTGCTAGAAACTAGCAATAAACATTAAAATGGCAACTCCTCAGTGCAGTGAGGATCCATGCTCTCCTCTCCGTTACACTGGTGTGTGCTCAGAGTAAACCCACTGAAAGCAATGGGTGTGATGCTGGGGTCAAGAATCTCATTGTTTCCTAGGGGTTACTCCAGATTTACTCCCATTTAATGAATCGTTGTTGGAAACTGCAAATCGGCAGCTCTTTTTTTTTTTAATCAAGTAGCACCATTCACAATCTGAGTGGGGGGCAGCAGAGCATTCATGTGTTTCTTTTTAAACTAAACGTAGTTATGCCAAGGGTTACCTACCTGTGCAAAATGAGTGAAACCAATTCACTGGCTTCCTTTGCATGGCAGCGACTCACTGAGTCATTTACTTGAAGCAACAGTTATGATTTGAAAGTACCCTCAGCCAGAGGTGGGGGGAGAGGGCCCATTCTCAGATTCTGACTCTCCATTCTGACACCCCGTCAATGGCTGCATTTTATCTTGGTCACCCTTTCACCACCCTAATAACATTAAAATACAATTTAAACTGCTGCTGTCTTTTATTTGCTATTCAGGCCTCTGGGAGCAATAAACCAATCAAGGGGAGGGAGAAGACTTAAAACACACAAGCATGCCCCCAAACTTCCAGTGAGGGTGGCTTAATCCTACAGAATGTGTGTGCGTCCGCACGTGTGTA
The DNA here is from genome assembly GCF_020497125.1 of Mauremys mutica. NCBI lineage: Eukaryota > Metazoa > Chordata > Testudines > Geoemydidae > Mauremys > Mauremys mutica. The sequence continues at coordinate 6,124,429 of NC_059092.1, read as the reverse complement.
GGAAAGAGGTGGGGTGGTCAGCAGTGCTCTCTCTTTCTGACAAACAGCATTCCAAGGAAGAAAGGGCACGCTCAGGCTTTTTCCATTGCTTTACTCAACCGAAGACAGTCAAACATGCACATTCCCCAGACCTCTGCTGTTTGTGGGCATGAGCAGTGGTACGCAGATAGAGATGCCTGTGAAGAAATAACAGCTGATTTGATGTGTCCGGCCCCATCCCTATTTGCTTGCTGATAGACCAAAGTATAAATCATCTTATGACCCAGGTGGGTCCAGGCCCCAAGTCCTAAGTTCTGTCAGGGTTAATGATTTGTGTATGGATGTGAAAAGGCAATCCTTATAACATCCAGATGGTGTGCCCGGCACCTCTGACTCCTGGGATTTTCTCTGCCTTCAAGAATTACAACCAGGGGTTTTAGACAAACAGAGCTGTTCTTTCTGGTGGGCAGAAGGACATTACATGTGCCTAGAAGGGCAAGTGTAGTACATCTATCTCCAAACGGGGCACTCTACCATCCACCTGGCCAGTGAGTAAACAGGTGTTTTGTCTCCTGGCTAACTAAATACATGGACCCACTAGTTAAACTCTAGCTCTACTGATGCCAGGAGCAGAACTTCTCTTTCCATGGTATCATTAAGCTTCCAGTGATGTATCTACAAGCAATGATAACACTTCACAGTGCTCCCCAAACAGTCACTAACGTTTGCAACATGACTGTCTGGCAGGTTAGTCAGTATCATCCTTATTTTATTGGTGGGGGGGGAGAGAAACTGAGGCACAGTGATGTTAAATAACTTGCTCAAGGCCACACAATGAGTTGGGACTTCTCTACGATGGAGGAGGGGTTTGCACTAGTGTAGCTATACTGATGTGCAAACTGGGAAAAGGTAGGCTGGCACAAGTCACTTTTTATACTGGTGCAGCATATCTATAATAGGGGTTTGAATTAACATGGCTACATCAGTGCAAAAATGCAGACAAGTCTTTAGCAGCAGGAGTTACTGGCCTTCAGACCAGACTGTGTGTGTGTGTGTGTGTGTGTCTTTCTAATATGCCTTTCCTTCTGGTGAATCTACACATCATCCTGACCGCCTTCCTTTTTCCACACTCCAAGAACTCTGCTTGCAAGGCACACTAAATATTTCACCATCAGCGAATTGTTTAGACTTGAATGAATTAAAATAAACAAAATAGGGTAGTATCAGCTATAAACACATTTTATTCTCTCTTCTGTTCTTTTCAGTCAAGATTTTATTCAGAGCTTTAAAATGACAAACAGAGGTTCTGAAGGTAATGAGTCTGGTCTGTATCACGAAGTGGTAGGAGTCTTACAACATGATGCAAATGTCATGCTCATAAAGGCCTGGCCAGATCAGACTATTTTCCTATCTAGAAATCAGTAAACAGAAGTAGATGCATCCCATAATGGAAATTGGGCAACTAGACTGGAGTATTTGCATTTTTCCTGTTCCCTTCCCCTCCATTCAGAGGTGTGGTGTGCACAGTTTTAACAAGCCAGCCTGGCTTATCTGTGGTCTGGTCCTTTAAGTAAGAATTCTTGAATGATGCATAAGAAATACAAGATGTACAGCAGCTGGCTGGAAGTTGCCTCGGCACTGAACAAATCTAATATCCTCCTAAAAGAACGAGGGGTCCTTGTGGTATCTTAGAGACTAACAAATTTATTTGGGCATAAGCTTTTGTGGGCTAAAACCCACTTCACTGGATGCATGCAGTGGAAAATACAGTAGGAAGATATATATACACAGAGAACATGAAACAATGGGTGTTGCCAGACCAACTCTAACGAGACTAATCAATTAAGGTGGGCTATTTGTTAGTCTCTAAAGTGTGGCAAGTACTCCTTGTTCTTTTTGCTGATACAGCCTCTGTAATATCCTGCTCTGTCTATAACATCTCTTTTGTATAGAATGAACCTCATGTGAGCAGATTACACTGAGCACGTAGGTAACTCCATGCTAGCGGTTATTTGGGAAACATACTGCTGAAAAGCCATTGTATGGCTCAACAATTTTCTGAATATAGCAAAAAATACTGTCAGGATCTCAACACAACAAACAGTCTGTTATAATGATAAACCTTCATTCCATACGCCTGTCCTCTTGGGCTTTTTCCGTTGTGATCTTGAGATAAGAGTTAATGACTCTCTATAAACACCCCCTCTAGCCTTCCTGTCAGATAGTTCCTGGCTTGTTTAAAATACCACTAGACTGTGCATACGTCAGAAATTCCTTTTTCACAGGTAAATTGACTTTAAAAATGTCCAGGTGATTGACTTGGTTTTGTAACTTATTTGTACAGATGAAAATTGTCTTCCCCATAGTCTTGCTCCTTTGACCTATGCTGTAAATATCAGGGGTTTTATTCTGACTGGGCACTATGAACTTTAACTACAGTCTCAGTCCATTATGTTAATTTCACACTTATGGCTGCACTGTTTATTTCTAGATTTTTATTGTTTTGGATCTCTGAGGCTAGAATGAAGGATTTCCCCTCCCAACCATTAAAAACTTTTATTACAATGAATGGAAAAGAACAGACTGATTGAAATTCATAATTTCTGTTCTGTGAGAAATTCCAACGTTTCCATTAATTCTTAATTGGAAAAAAAGTCACAATTTCCTGCAAAATGAAACTTTTTAAAAATTTCATTTTGGAAATATCAGAATGATCACCTTGAAGTGTTGTATTTTTATAAGGTTGAAGTATTTATTTAAATTTGTATATAATATAAATTAGTCAAAATGACCTTATTGAATGAAACATGACTCTTTTATGTCAATTTTCAGTGAAATCAATATGTTTCTTTGAAACTTTTCAATTTTATCAAAACAGCATTTTCTGAAGGAAAACTGTTCTGTCAAAGTTTTGGCCAGCTCTTGAAAAGACCACACACAGCATTGTTTATTGGTTCAAACATTGATTTACCCTCTGTGCACATTGCACGTAACAATAAAATAGGTTATATTCAGTTGAGGGAAAATCTTTTTTATATTAATAATAAGGTTGGTTGAAACTAAAAAATGTCAACTGAAATTTTCCCATGTTTTGCTCAAAAATGTTTACCAAAAACTGACACATTTTTTCAGGTTTTCATTTTTTTGACAACAAAGTAAAATGTTTTGATGAAAAATTTTCCACAGGGGGGAGAGACCCATTTTCCAAGAAGCAATAGTTATTAATGTGATCGCTTGGAAATATCCATTATTATTCCTTTCTTTCTGCTCTCCCATGCTAGAAAATGAGACTCTTTTCTTCTTTACTCTTCATCCTCTGTCGTGAGTCTAATATTTTGCCCTCCATCCCTTTGCTGATTTCTTATCCTCTTGTGTCTGGCTCATGGGTACAGGGCATTTTATCTTTTATTTTGTCACACCTGTGAGTTTACAGTGTTATGATTCCTGCAATTCAATATTCAGTATTTCCTTTTTGCTCCTGTAATTACCCTAAAGTGCTGCTGTTTTTCTGGTTTTGTAGCTCCCAGTCCTTGAATATGCCATGTTCTTTCTGTTTATTGCTCTTATTCTGTCTTATCCCATTCCAAGCATGTGGCCTCCACCACTTTTTCATATATTTGCAGCCTTCCTAAATATTCTTGCAATCATTTCCCTTAGTCCGCTGCACACTTTCCCATCGGAGTCACAGTTCAAGGTATTTTGGCTTCTTCCAGAAGGAAGATTCCTAAACTGGGTGTGTTGCCTTCTGGTATGTAGCCTTGTATGTATTTTTAATAATATTTTATATGGTTACAAGAGGTCGGAGTAGACACAGTATCCCTTTTTTCTTATCACTCATCACTTCTCACTTCCAATGATTAAATCCAAAAGAACCTGAGTTTATTGCCTAGGAAATCAATTTGCCTTCTTTCTAACAGCTTGGGCCCATCCTTGCTTTTTGCAAACACCTCATTCAGTAAGTAACCATCACCCATGCACTCACATTTGGTTGCTTTTCCTTTTGATGCATCATTTTTAATCTACTTTCTTTAACTGTTTCAAGGACTATAGGAGAATTGTATAAACATGCACCTTCATTGTCCTTAACCACAATCCAAACTGTCTCTGTTGTGTCAGTGAAAACACTGAGTCTCTCTCTCTCTCTCTCTCTCTCTCTCTCTCTGCACAGGCTGCGCCCTTTCCTTAGAACAGCCAGCCCTCCCCCTGCAGTGGCTCCTTGTCACGTTGGTATGCTAAATCCTCAGTCATTTGATCTGTTATTAAAAGAGAATAGACCTAGATGAATGCAACACCCTTTAAATCCTTGTAACACTGGTTCATCAATGTTATGTAGGCTCTCAGTGCAGGGGTGAGAGTTAGTTTAATGTTTTCCTCTGTTGTTCCTATGCCACCATCTCCTACGTTCTGAGTGGTTGATATTTGCAAACCGCGTCTTGTTTCCACCTCTGTATTCTAAATCAGCAGCCAAGTAGTTTGCCATGTAAATGGCCAGACTCTTTGCTTCATTGAAGGTGAGATGCAGCCATTTGCCTTTACCATTTTCTCTCTCCCTGTTTTGCTATTAGAAGGGAGAGTGCTAGCGTCTGGAAGCAAACTAGAAAAATAAACTGATTGTAAAATAAATGCTTTGGGATGTGGGGCTGGGTCTCGTGCAGCGCTGTGTAACCTTAACAAAGCTCAGTTGAAACTGCAGGTGCATGATAGGAGGGGGAGAATTTCCATCTTGTCTGATTTCAGAGAAACTGCCTATCTACTGGGATAATATCATGCTACAAACATTTATGGGCTAGACTCTCCATTGATGTAAATCAACTGGCCATTCACAGATTAAAGGCCAGGAGGGACCACTGTGATCATCTAGTGTGACCTTCCGTATAGCACCAGCCAGAGAACTTCCCCCAAATAATTCCTAGTCCAAATCTTTTAGAAAAACATCTAATCTTGATTTTAAAATCATCAGTGATGGGGAATGCACATGACCCTTGGTAAATTGTTCCAGTGATTAATTACCCTAGCTGTCAAAACTGTATGCTTTAGTTCCTTAATGGAGCACTGCTTGTAACAGCTGAAGATCTGCCCTACATCATCAGAAAAAACTCTCATTAGCTCATCACTCCTTTGTAATGTGACACTGCTGCTAGCTGTGTTGGGACCATTGCCTTATAAAAATTAACCCTCTCATGGGTGCTTGAATACATTACCTACCAAACATAGGTACAGCCCCCAGCCCCGGAGCACCCACAGGAAAAAAAATAGTGGGTGCTCAGCACCCACTGGCTGGCAGCCCCGTGAATCAGCTCCTACCCCTCCCTCCCGCCTGCCGCAGATCAGCTGTTCAGCAGCGTGAAGGAGGCACTGGGGGGAGGAGTGGGGGCAGGAAGAGGCAGGGGAGGGAGTGGAACGAGGCAGGGCAGGGCTTGGGGGAAGGGAGGGAGTTGGAGGCAGGGTCTTGGGCGGAGCAGGGGTCGAGCACCCTCTGGGAACTAAGGAAGTTAGCGCCTATGTTACCAAAATCTTAAACACCCTGGATAGCTGCCCATCTTTTAATAATATTTCCCCTCTCATCCACGTTCTGCTCATCATTTCTGTTACCAACTGGTAAGATATCAGGAAATGCAGTTTTACATCCCATTTCGCTGTAAGTCCAGATCTGTTCTACATCATCCTTGATCACTTGTCTGTTCAAACAAGTGTCTCACCCCCAATTTTCTTATCAACCCCCTCGGTAATATCTTTGACCATCCTCATTATCTCTTTATCTCAGCCCATTTTAGATGGAAACAGCTAGCCACTCACAGGGCCAAATTCTGTAGTAGTGTAAATGGGTGCTGGTCCATTGGCTTCAGTGGAGTTTCACTGATTTACCCCAGCACAGAATTTAGCAATATGTGTCTAACCAAAACTTCTTTCCACTCATCTTACTCAGGTGTGTTTTGTGGACAGCTGAATTAATGTACTTATGTGCTTGGGGAAAAGGCTCATCTCACATAGCCCAAATCTCTCGGTCACAGCCAGGGCCGGCTCCAGCGTTTCTACCACCCCAAGCGGCAGGGGAGGAAAAAAAAATACCCGCGATTGGCGGCAGTTCGGCGACAGCTCCACCGCGCCGCTTCATTCTTCTGCCGAATTGCCGCCGAAGAGCCAGACGTGCCGCCCCTTTCCATTGGCCACCCCAAGCACCTGCTTGCTGCTCTGGTGCCTGGAGCCAGCCCTGTTCACAGATCACCTCTTAGTGCTTGTCTGATTCTTTGTTTGCTATAGGTTGTCGAGCTCATGTTTAGTTACAACTGAGATTTAGTTTTAGGAAACATCGTACCAGTGACATGCTGAATAGAGGACACTGGTTAAAATTCTACCGCCAAACTGAAAGCAAGGTTGGGGCAGGTTCCTTGCCTCTGGACTCATCTCTTCCTTACCCTCCACGCTTGGATCCTAATAAATCCCTTCTGCTAGAAAGAGCTTATCCCTAAGGCTCATAAAAATTCTTCTGAAGAGGAAATATTTGCCTTTGGAATAGGGACATAGCAAGTGCCCTATTGAATCACACCCCTGGCCCATTTCCTTCAGTTTTCAAAGTGGTCAGCCCCATATATTTGAGGCACATGGAAATATAGAGTCCCCGCTGAAGCGCTCTCTGAGCACAACCAGAGAAGGAAGCAAGACTCAATTGGTGAACACACTTCAAAATCCTAAATGACAATGTACCATTTTGCATTAAGGAGTTAATCCAGCGTCCACTGACATAAAAGGAGGTCTTTTTAATTGATGTCAGCTAGTGTTAGATCAGACCTTAAATGTCATGTAATTTTAAAACAATTTCCTGTGGAAGATATCATGAGTTCATCTGCCCCTTCCACTGGCCAAATCCCCATTTCAAACTACGCAACTCAGGTACTCTGCGTTCTAGTGATAATGTAGTATTTTTCAAGAACCACCCATTTCCGAGTGCTGCTTCTTTCTCTGGATGTGCTCAGAGAGTTTTTAATCCTGGCCACTTCTCTGCAGTCATGTGCAGCTCTCTGGTACATGGGGACATCACAGACTAATGGAGATCATTTTTATGAGAGCCCCACGTTAGCGGCATGCTGCTGACTCTAGCTGTGTAGAGGAAGAAAATCCTTGAATCTTGGATTTGTTTCCTTGCAGAGGGATCATACAAGCTCATTAGAAATGGGTGTGTGACAGGTTCCCCCTGGGGTGCCACATGGAACTGGGGTATGACTGAACCAGCCTGGGCTCCCTTTACACTGTAGTGCTGTGACAGGCCCTCAAGCCCCCTCCAGACACATACAGGTAGGAACATACCCAGCTGCAGCTACGCACAGATGCTGAGATCAGCTCTGCATGGGAAGGCTCAGCTAAGGCACCTTCTAGTTCCTAAGGCACGCACCCCCCTCTGGAGTGTAAACCCAAAATTAGACTGTCTTGCGCTGCATGGAGAACTGTACAGCATGAGCTCATGGCATTCCCCCCCGGCCTCAATGTGGAGGAAAATATGCAACAGCTTTTTACCCCCAGTTATGATGGCCACACACCTGGTTTTAGACAAAACAAAAACAAGCTGGATTTAAGGGATTGTAAGTGATAGCAAACAGATCAAAGCAGGTATCAGAGGGGTAGCCGTGTTAGTCTGGTTCTGTAGAAGCAGCAAAGAATCCTGTGGCACCTTATAGACTAACAGACGTTTTGCAGCATGAGCTTTCGTGGGTGACTACCCACTTCTTCGGATGCAAGATCAAAGCAGATTACCTAGTAAATACATAAAATTTGCAAACTGAGCTTAACATACTAAATAGGTAGGACAAGAATTAACAAATTCTCACCCTGAGTGATAAACAGACTGGCAGATTCTTAAGGCACAAGCCTCCTTGGCTTTCCCAGATTTTCATACAAGGACTAGCAATCCCTTAGTTTGGGACTATCACTTCCCCCCTCCCCCGCCCCTGTTCAGGCTTTATTCCTCAGGTGTTTCCAGGTGTGGTGTTGTAGGGAGAGTGAGGTCCCCCATGATGTCATTTCCCCCCTTTTATATATTCTTCCCACTTGCCGGAAAGCTCTTTGCTGGGACCTGGGTCAAACAGTTCCCATTGTGTAGAGCTATCTCTGAGAGGTTTCTATTGTACACAGTTCCTGGGGTAATCCGTGTGCTTGTGTGCATTTCCTCAATAAGCCACTAACATTGTTTGGCCTTTTTACTGTTGTACCTGAAAGGATCCTTGTGAGTGTTTTTCAACCTCACGACATGTTTCAGTAACACGTACATAGCCAAACTTCACATACGTCAACAGCACATACAATCCAATGAGATATTAATGTCTAGCAGATCAAGACTTTTAAAATGATACCTCACAAGGCATACGTTGTATAAAACATATCCTAATTACATGATGGTGAATGTTGGGGTGCCAGAGTGTCACAAGGTGGATCTTAAGTTTGCTTCCCTGACTACTGCCGAGTTTTAGGCTAAAGGTTGATAACTTGTGCTGTATCCAAAGAAGTTGAAACAGGCTCATTGTTACCCATCTGTCCTGATGTGCTTGTTTGCATGTCAGTAACCAGAATCCATTCACAAGGCTATTTCACAGCAGTACTAGAGTTTGAGCTCTGGAGAGGTTGGAGGTTTGACTTGTATCTGCATGGAGTTCTTGTTCTGTAGGATCGATAAGTCAGAAATGTGAAAGGCGTTTACCATTTCTGCTCTTAGAACCTTCATCATTTGTTCTTTGGCAAATGCAATAATCTATAAATGGTGTGGCCGTAAGCTATTCTCAGTATTGACCAAGGCCAGCTCTACATTATAGCCAGGACAGATGGTTGACAGGGCAAGAAGTATTTTAGTGACTGTTTGATTGTTCAAGTGAGTAATTGTGAGGAGTGGATGCTTTTTCCTTTTGCTTAGGAAAAAAAAGCCCAGGGGCAGGGCCCTATCCATAATTTGTCATAGTAAAACTCCAGACACTGAAACACCTTTGGAGTAGACAGACCATAAAACCTAGTAATTATAGCAAATCCAGGATTTATGGCTCACACGCATGCACAGCAACACACCTGTTCTAGTAAAGCCATAGGCAGCATTTCCATTGTCTCTTGAGGCAAATAAAGACCAGCTGAGCTTGGTTTTTTTGCTGCCTTCATAGTCCACAGAGCTAGAGAAGCTGCATCTCTCATACAGTTCACCCACCCAGATGATGTATTGGACATTAAATTGACCTTCCCAGCTTTAAAGTTTGTGGCCTGGGCAGAAAGCAAGGTTGTCTCCTACAGGAGAAACATTGATCTCAACAGAAGGTTAGTCTCACTGCTGGTTGAAAATTTTCCAGTGGAACAGTTCTCTGTTGGGAAAATGCTGTTTCACTGAAATCTAAATGTTTCACAGGAGCATGTTGATTTTAGTGAAATTTTGCTTTGGAAAAAAAAATTGAAATGAAGATTTAATTTTTACATTTGAAAATAATTTTTCATTTCAAAATGTTGTTTATTATATAACATAAAAAGGTCAAGATCTGAATGAAGTGTTCCAATTTCTTCACAATGGAACACATGGATTGACCCGAAATGAATGTTCTTTAAAATAATAAAATAAAATAATGATATAAAAAAAGTGTGGGAAATTTTGGAATTTTTCGGTTTTGTTGTGATTTGGAACAAAATCAGATTTTGAAATCATGGAAATTTCCTGTGAAATGGAAATTCAAGTTCCTGCATAGCTAGAGTTAAGTAGACTATTGCTCTTTGAGCCATTTCACTCTGCATCTCCCCAAGGGCCTGCAATATAAACACTGTAAAGATTGCTTTATTAGTACCCAGTTGTGCAAAGTGCTATGGAACCTCAGCTGCCAGTGAGGTCTCCAGCAGGATCAGACCCTCATGTCTCAAGCACTAACCATTTCTCTACACTCTCTCTGTCATTCTTCCTGGAAGATGCTCACAGTACCCTCTTTCACCCTGGCCTATCAAATCCGCACTACAGGGCCTGATTCTGATTTCACTTATGCTGATGTAACTTGAAGTCAAGGGGTTACTCTAAGTTATACCAGCCTAAGTGAGGTCAGAGTCAGGCCCCCACTGATATAATCTAAATGCATTGTAATAATACATATGGATTGCACTACAATATGTCCTGTGGAACCTACATAGATTATAACATATAGTTATCTGCTATTTGCATAAATAGATGGTAAATCAGCTGTGCCGAGTGCTGCAGTCCAATTAGTTTTTTACAGTATTGTACTATTGCACCTCCCTTGGTGGGCCAGTATCACCCTGAAGAGCTGGCCTCAGCAGAGAGATTGGAATGTTTTGCCGGCTGAGTGAGCTCACTGACTGGCCAACACAGATAAATAATAATTATCTGACTTTCCCCGTGATTGACGGTTCTGTACAAAATTCCTGGATAACCTCAGCTGGTGTTTGTGAAATGTTGGGAAGCACTAAGTGCCGCGGGGTCACTACTGAAGTATCAATGCTTAAGCTATGGCTGTGTCTACACCACAGAGCCTATGTCAGCACTGCCACCTAAATAAGCGCAGTGTGTGCTGACAGGAGTTTTCCTGCTGGTATAGGAATAGCTCCTCCCCAACAACACCAGCACTGTACTGTTGGCATATTTATGTCTTCGTCAGCAGCTACGTCAGCTAGAAGTGTGGTGGTTTCACATCCCTGACCAACAGAACTACACCGGTATAAGTTTTAAGTGAAGACCAGGCTGCATAGTGCTGTGCCATTGCCTAAATGAAGACCTGGCATAAAAATTAGATCGACCTCGCTCTGTTGCTCAGGGCTGTGACAAATTGCATGTTCTGGGCCTTGTCTGTGCTTAAAAAGTTAGGTTGACTCAGCTACGTCGCTCGGGTGTGAAAATCCATATCCCTGAACAACGTAGTTAAGCCAATTCTTCCATCAACCTAACCTAGCACCTCTGGGGGAGGTGGGTTAACTACATCGATGGAAAACCCCCTTCCGTCAATGTAGGAAGAGTCTGCCCTACGGCACTCCAGCAGCACAGTTACAGTGTACCCATACCTAAGGATAGAATATATCGTAGTAAATGAAAATCCTGTGGCATAGCTTGTAAACTTTTAGGCAGCAACTGTCTCTTTATTCCGTGTGTGTGTACAGCACGTAGCAAAGTGGGGCTCTGGTCCCCAATCAGAGCCGCTAGGCACTGCAAATACAGAGCATTTTTCCTTTAATGGGTAACCCTGCAGCGGTATCATGCAATCAAATATACTTTTTAAGGAGATATCTCTGGGTCTCACTTCTGGCTTGTTCCCTGTGTGTGTAATGCCGACAGATTCTCCCCCCTGTTGTCAGCAGGTGGGATCGAACAGGGGAACTCTAGAGCTTGGTGCATGAGCAAACAGCCAGTTGGTGGTTAGCTAAGGCTGTACAGCAGAGTCTCTCTCTCTCTCTCCCCCCCCCACCCCCAAAATGTGCTCTCCGTGCCACTAGATGGGACACACCACCACACCCAGGAGGTGTGTGGGTTACATGTGCACTCAGTTCCCACTGACCGGAGCTGAGGACATGCAGCCGCTGACGTGACTGGAAAGGGAGAGGTTCCTTCTCTCATGTTAACAGTCTGCACTCTAGTCAGTCAATATGTTCCTGTGTCAACAGGTCTGTGTATGTTTGGAGTGAGACTGCAGGGAACATTTGTGTTTTGGGTCTTTAAGATCTGCTCTGTTCTCTCTGGTGTGTTTCCACAACACTGTGTCTTTACTGTGCAGTAGGTCTTGGAATCCTGAAATGGTAAATTAATCTCTGTGAAAACTCTGCTACAGAGACAGTCTGATAGAATTAGTATACAAGCTATGAGGTGGTGGGGGTTTTTTTTTGGTTTTTTTTTAATGTCACTTCTCGGATTGTTCATTTCCTGATCCTCTGTCATGCTGGCAAAATAATTTTGGGGATTAAATCCAGGATTAGCCATATAATCATCTACTGAGATCACAGCATAAGCACTGTGGGAATTTGGATTGGGGAGGTGGCATCTGTGTGAATCAGAGGTGAGACTGAAGTAGGGTAGAGATTTTTATCTCCCTCTATACATGAAATAGTTGAAAGAGATGTGTCCGAATATATGTAGAAATACTGGGTCAGATTCTCAGCTGGTATACATCACCCCAGTTCCACTGAAGTCAATGAAACTACATCAGCAAAGGATCGAGACCAACATTCTATCCTATACAGACTTATGTCCTGCTCATTATTATAGTATCTTAGCATCTTCCATTAGTACTTTAAGCAACCTACCATATGTCATGTAAGGGTTCTCCAAGCATGAACTGTTCCCTAATAGACTTACTACTATTTTAAATATTAGAAATTACTCTCCTTGTAAGACTTCAGAACCCCATCCCCCTCACAAGTTACCTCTGTAGAAAATATTCCTATTATTAGGTCTCTCTATACCAGCTGTGGTTCTGCACCCCGCTTGGAGTGAAATCCAAAATCAGGAGACAAGCAAGTCATGATGTGAAGCAATAAAAAGGAAGCTGTTCTAACTGAGAATATACCTTAGCAACATGAATAAGTAATGGGAAACAGCAGCACTAAGTGACAGCTAAATGGCAGAATCCAAGTCATGTAGTCAATATGGCCCTGTTGTCCTCCAAACAACATAGATGTATGGTGCCTGGATGCAACATATGCATGTTTCATGAGTATCATATGTAAATATGAGGTTCTAGTTAATTTTTAACTTCTGAACATAATAAATAACATCCTTGTATCTGAGCTTGTTACTTCCTTTCTGAGCTAGAAAGGATCACGTTGCCAGCTCATTTAAATGAGGCCTAAAGATACTGTCAGGTGCCTACCTCCACCTGGTGAAGGTCTATAACTAGCAAACCACAGACTTAGTGTTATGCCATGTTTTATGTGTTGCATAATCAGGGCTATTGACACGCTCCATCTGATGCTCACTAATGGCAGTGGAAGAGGACAGGCTGTGCCGCAGGGGAGGAGGTGGTGATCCATCTAAATACATTGATGGTGTTTATTACAGACCAAGATGATCCCAGCCCTTTAAAATACCTCCTGGGCTGCAGCGTGAGTTCCATTGCATAACACTGAGTTCTTGACTTAAAGAGGCAAATAAGACTCCCTTACTGTGGGACAGGAAGAGTCTTAAAGGGCCAGGACTATAGTTAGACTTTTAGTCCTGGCTCTTCTTCCTCTTTCGGTTCTGGGTATGTCTCCTTTATGCTCACCTGTGCTGCTGAACATACCAGGTATAGCACTTCCTACCTCACTGAGTCCAATGAAAAGTTAATGGATGGTCTGTAATACAGAAGATACAGCGGAAAACCAGCAGCAAAATAGTTAATGTGAAATAAACGGGCCAAATGACAAAAAGCCCTGAGAAAAAGGGGCAGTGGATACTGCCCCACCCTGGTGTCTTGGGAAGTGTGCGTGGGAGGTACAGGGTCACCCGTGAAGAGGGGTTCTGTGTCTCCTGGCTTCCTAATGCTCACCTTGGTTCCCCTGTCGACCCTGGCTTTCTCTGCAATGGCCACGCCCCGCTGAAGTAGAGCTCCCTTCTACTTGCAGATCAGCCTAGCTCCTTGGTAATGAGGAGAAATCAACACTTCTATAAGTAAAAGTCCTAGGGAACATGAATGTATCTAAGACGGGGGTCTAAGTAACCAGATCCTGTGATGCAGTCAATAGCACAGGGCAGAGATCCCTCTTTTTCTGATTGTACAGAACAGCAAGGAGTTTAAACTGTACCATGGGAACTGATTTCCACTGGGTGGCAAGCAGAGGGAGAGATTTCTATGGAAGCTTTAATTCCAGTCTTAGACAAGAAAAAGTCTTCTGTGTTTATTGCTTGTTTTGTATATTTATTAAAACTATTAGCAAAAAAACAGGATCAGCTTGAAAAATATGTTGTTTACAAACTTACACACACTGACAGGAAAACACCCCCACCCTGAGGCCCAGCGTTATAAAGGCATTTAGGGGTTGCTACATTCATCGTTGCAATGCCTAAGTCTCATTTCCCAAAGGGATTTAAGTACTTAGGAGCCAAAATTGCATTAACAATGGATGGGATTTAAAGTGCCTAAATTCCTTTTGAAAATGAGTTTAGGCTCCTAAATCAGTTAGGCACTGCAACGCTGAGCACAGCAATGCCTAATACCTTTAAAAATCTGGGTCTGAGCTGACACTGGAGTTCAGGGCAGTTGTGGATGCATGGTATCTCACAGGCTTTGGCCCATAACTAGGATAATACGCTATCAGCCATCTTTTCTGTGTTCACAAAGTCTCTTCTACACACTCTACAAAGCAGTTCTTTGAAGAAATTCAGCTTGAAAGCCATCACTCTTAGAGTTCATACAAAAGCAGAAATGTTTCTGCAGCAATCACATCTTTGCATGTACAAACTAAAATGATCTCTGAAGTCTCTTGCACCAGCTCCTTACATTCTGAGATCTAATAATGAGTTACCGGCCTGAGCAATCCTCAGTGATTCTTCACAAGGTTTAGCTTGGATTCTTCACTTGGTGGGAGTTCATGTGCACACAACTCTGGCTATGAAGAGGACTTTGTAAGATTCTTTAATGTCTCCTTTTAAGGTGAGTACGGCTGCCACCATCAAAGGGTGATCCGGCTACAAACAAAGAATATGCAAGTATAAGCAGTCCTCTTCATCTGGCACCTAGAGCCAAAAGTCTGATTTTGTAAATTATGCCTTTTAATATCTTGAAGTTATTAGATGTGCCAGTTATGGTTGTAGAGAATCTCTCTTAACTGCGCGAGCCTAATGAAAGCTGGGAATAACAGGGTACTCCTTCTCTAGTGGGGGGCATGACATCATCCGGTTATAGCCATGACAACAAGCTGGGTGTGGCTGTGGCATACTGTGCTGTACTGTGGGTTTGGGAAGGAAGTGGAGATCCTTCATCCATAAGTTGTGTAAGAGCCAGCTCTGGTCACCAGCAAGCCCTGAGTCAATATCAGGGCCTCATGCCATGAACTCTAGTACCTCTTGCACAGAATGACAGCAGCCTTCTACTTTTGGAAGATGCTAGTCATGCTGCCACCCCCACAGGGATCCCTGCGGACAGAGGGAGACTGAGAGAAGGAATAAGAAACATGTGAGGATGAGACATGGAGGAAAATCTCAGCTTGTAGGGACAGTGTTGTGAACATATACCAAGGCTCTGTAGAAGGAACCAAGGCAAACCCTAGTAGCTGTGGTGGTGCCACAAGAATTAACAGGCTTTGTTTGCAGTAAAGGAGATTTAGATGAGATATGACAAAAAATTTTTTGTTAACTCTAAGGATAATTAAGCACTAGTACAGGTTATCTAGGGAGGTTGTGGAGTTCCAGTCACTGAAGGATTTTAAGAATAGGTTGGACAAACACCTGTCAGCGATGGCCCAGGTATACTTGGTCCTGCCTCAGCGTGGGGGTGCGGGGGGAGATAGGCGAGATGGCCTCTTGAGGTCCCTTCCAGCCCTGCATTTCTATGATTCCATGAAAGAGACAGGAATCCAGGGCTACCACAGCCTGGGTACTGCAGTATCATGCGTTTAAATTTGTCTGTGCTTTCATATGATCGGGGCAGCAGAAAATCTTTTCTGTGTTGAAATCTAGTGTGAGAGAGCTTATCAAATGACTCCCCCCTAAGCAATCTGACCAAAGCAGTGACTTTAATTTAATTTAATACTAATAAACTTTTGGCTGAAAGGTGCTATGTAAGTGCAAAGATCTTAATGCCTCATATAAGGTATGCATGATTATGCCCTTCATTCTCATCTCATGGATGGATCGACTGAGGCACAGAAGTTATGTAGCAAGCTCCCAAAGTGACACAGCCAGTCCCTGTTCTCAGTTCTCTAACTAATAGACCCTTTGTCCTGTTTTCAGACACTAAGTTTAGCAGGTTTATTGTTATAACTTCTGTCCAAAGTGAGCTGCACTGATGATGACTCAAAGACTTGCTTCTGAGCTGATCCTGAAAGCTAGTGAGAATGTGCTCTGTTCCATCCAGTCTACAATCATTTCAACAAACATGCTTTGGAAATATTAACGTACATCAAAGTCAGCAGGTGGCACCCAAGAAACACTGATGCATTTGATTTGACCACGATCAACTGTTCCTTTAACAGGCTCGATGGTAAATCCCTTCTGCTGCAGGACTGGTAGGCTATCCAAACTGAACTCTACGTTCTGCAGCAAGGACAAGCACAGTTAGTGAAGTAGAACACACGCTGTTGGTTACAGCCAGCTCAGCTTCTGGATACAAAAGGCCTTTACTTATAGGCTACATCACCCTAACCTATAGAACTGTGCCTCCCACCTGCCAAACCTCTTGTGCTTTTGCTCCTGAGACATAAAACAAGCAGTGAATTTAATGTGCTTGGTTGTCATGAAACATACTCTAGCTAAAAGGAGAGTGTCTAGGGATTTTTCATGAAATTAAACTAATTTGTTCTCTTGAAGTCTCATTTGTGGGGACCACAATCTGTTTCATCATTCAACGAACAAACCCTGAAAGCTACAGCTGAGTGTAAGTTCAGAATGTTGTTTTTATAAACAGTTGCCCATAGCACTTTGTTGGTAACGTGCAAGCTGCTAATTTGGTCTATATTCATACTTTTATTATGTATTTAAGAATTAGGGGAGAAATGTATTCAACTAATTGTATTATCCTCTTCTAATATCCTCCTGCTAATTCCTTGTCTCCCCTTGAAAAATAAACCTCTATCCTTTCAAACAATACTAATGCTTTTATAATACGGTGTCAGGCTTAATGGAGATCCAGAAACTCATTTAATGTGGGATCTCTGCCGGTTCTGGATTCTCGAGAGCAGTTGGTAGCCATTTGCAACTGCTGACTCAATTTCTGAGCTGAGTTGCACATAAAAGTGCATTTTTCATTTTGTTTACCTTCTTTGATGCAAACTGAGCTGTCCGTATAGCCCCGATTTTCAGCTCCCTCACTGCTGGAGTCCCAGAGGTCTCTGCCTGGATGTACTCCAGGCTCAGGAGGAGGGACTTTGCTGGTTCTTCCAGCTCTAAACAGACATGGGTCAAGTTAACTTTGGAGCAGCCAATGAATGTTGGTCCCAAGTCAGGCATAAATGACTTATTGATCAGTTGGTCTAAGATGGTGTAATTTACACTAGAAGGCACCAGCAGAGAGGCCAGTAATAGGAAAGTCCACCAACAAGAGTGTCTGAACAGTTCTTACCACACTTTGACTTGCATACAATGCGTTGGAAGGAAGAGTGAATTTAAAGAAAGGTGAAGTCTGGTTAATTTGTGTCATCTTACACGTTCTTTGCTTTTTCTGTTTCATCCTTCTGTTTGGGCCCCTGAGCGTGTAAGTTACACTCACTTATATTTCTTTGCATCTTTAAATGGGTGTAGTTTACATAACTCCTCTGAATTTAAACCCCTATCTTACATTCAACCCTCCCATTTAGTGTCTATTAGCTACTCCTAAGGTTTTTGTCTCTGAACTTGGGAATCATGTAATTAGAGCAATGCTGAGGATGCATACATGTGAGAATTTTATAAGCTTTTTAAAGTAAACCTTCACTTGCCATTTACAGAAATGCAGCTAAAATACATTTGTGTTGTACTATTAGTTTATCCTTTTTCACATACTAAACTGAAAAACTGTCTAATCCACATGAGGTAAAGCCTGCCATTCACGTGGATGAGAAATTCTACTGTATTCAATTTAGAGAAAATTCTTCTCCTGATAAGTTCTTTTTTCTGCAATTTTTATATTGAGTCAAACCCCTTCCATCATCATCTGCCCTTCTTTGGCATTTGACTCTGGTACCCACATGCTGGAGGTGCTATCTCCTGTGAACTTTTTTTTTTAATACAAATGGAGACAGACAAATCTATATTGATATAATTCTCCCACATTTGAATAAAAATAGAAAAGACAGGTTGTTACCTCCTTTTGCGGCTTCTTCAGACATGGGTGATGTTATAGCCAAAGACTCCAAGGGAACATCCAATGGATCCCCTCCTTCCACAAACATCATATGGTTTCTTGCAGCACCCTTCAGCCAGATCTCACGAGCTATTTCCTATGTAGGACAAGAACTCTGCAGATGCAGGTTACAGCCCAGGTCTTGATCTAATGGTAGTAATCTCAACACAACTGTACTAGCTGTCTAGAAACAATTGTATAATCTGTCTCAATTGTTAGCAGGCACACTGACCACTGAGCTTAGTCTCTCCTTTATGTATGCAATTATAACCCATGATGCAAGAGATCTTTGCCATCTTCATTCTGTAATCAGCTGTTGACTTGGTGGGGGACATGTATTTTCCTCAGCCTTTTTTCATTCTGTGGCAGAGTGCCTCTGTGATAACGGGGAAAACCATTCATCCTAGACCCCCAAGATGGGCAAAACTACCTGGTATCAAATATGACCTGTCTGAGATTTGTGAAGCTGGGCCAGGTTTCAGGCACTCATCACTGATTTCGTGGTTCTGAGTGTGGAAATCATGCACAACTCAACTCAACCAAAATTAGATATCTGGCTTTATCCCTACCCGAAACTCTGGGAATGCAAACTCACCTGAAATGTTTGCAGTCACCTCTTTACTTGCAGTCCTGACAGCAGCCACTAGGTGGCACTCCTTGCTAACTGTTGGCTAGCCTCTCCTGGGAGTGTGGGAATATCACCCCGAAGTTGCTCATCTGATTGCACTCTGATTTTGGCTTCTGTTTAAGCTCAGTCCCTGCGCCATAGATGGACCACTCCTTCCCCATGCAGAACGGCAGAGCAGCTTCACAGTAGAAAGAGCAGCCTCTGTTTCAGAAGGGCTTTTGGGGCATGGGCTCTGCAGGAAAAGAACCACTATCCCAGTCCCTTCATCAGATTCTCTGCACTGGGAACCTATGTGAAGTTGTGCTCAGCAATTCACAAGGGTATGTGCTGGTTCTCCACAATTTGCCCAGCTGTGAAGTGGGGTTATGTAGGGAGAAGAGGGATCTTACTCCAAGTCATTGTGAATTAATTAGGAAATACAGTTATTTCCACTCCTGATAGAATCCTAATGCCCATGCTGATAAATTCAGTTTGAGTCAGATGGCAGCTTTAGATTTAACAATCCAGATGCCCTGAGGTTGCCTTACCTTGCCAAAGAGCACAACCTTGAGGCAATCAGAATAATACAAACTTTCATGGTCTGGACTGAAGGTAACAGTGAAATCCTGACTCTTCCCAGGCTCAATTACGCCCTCTACTGGAAATATGTTGAACACACTTAAACCACTGTAGTTCTGTGTACCTGGAAGAGCAAAAAACAACAGAAATATGAGGATGACAGAAGGAAAGCTCTGTTCTACCACTTTTTTTTTAATATTTCAATCTCGTGTCTTTTTTGTCCCAATGGTAAATGAGTAAAATTTCTGATGCATGTTTATGCAGCAAAGTCAGAAATCTGGGTGTTAAAAAGCCTACCTGGAACCACCTGTGAGGTTTTTCAAAATACCCATTTCCCTAGAGGAATTGGAGAAGTGCCATTAAACCATTCTTACTTTCTAGTATTAATTACACATAGATTGATCTTGCTTCTTGATGAGTAATATACTGAGTGGGTTTAACCAGATCTCAGCAATAGAGCCTTCTTACCTGGGAATGTTCTCTTAGGCTATGTAAACTTGTACCAACCAGGAACTAATTATTAACACATTTGCTATTAGTGAAGCAAATACTGTCCTTAGTTACGGTGTTGTGACCTCCCCCACCGCTGTAAGGCTTCAGTGGAGCTGAATGGACCAAACACAAGGCAGAATTTGGCTCCTATTATATACTTGATTAGTGAGATGGAAAAACTATTTACCAACAAAATCTGTCCGTCCTGGGGGAGACGTGATGAAGAAGGGAAGTCTCTGCTGCTCTTTGTCCCTTGTTTGTGAGAGTGACTCTAGTTTGATGGAGTATCTCAGGGGCAGAGTGGAAGTGTTCTGTATCTGGAGGGAGTCATTGATACAACAGTATTTTAATTGGGGAACTGATTAAAAACCCTATAGGATGTGTATTGTGCAAATGGGCTGAAATTGTTTATTGCATGCCCAGGTGCCATACATGGTGCATCTGGGTTACTATTATCCACAGTCCATTCTTCCTGTCAAACAACACAGAGCTTTTTCCACTCTTAGAACCCATCTGCGGGAAATACACACTAGTTGCTTCCCATCAAAGCTTTGTGGTGCCTGCACAGTGAAAGATTTTATAGACTAACAGTTTGCTTCTAATACTTGGCCTGTTCACTAGATTTGGGATTATCAGTGTGGAAATCTACAGCAGATAAATGAATCAATTAACCTGTTCTCCAGCCTACTTGGGTAGTCCCTAGCAGGGCACATCCCCCTCCCATGGAGACAGGAGGCAGGCACAACTAGGGTGGCTGCAAAAGGGAGCACCTGGGAGGGAAGGGCAAGTAACTCTGCTGCTGATGCTTGAGGGGCCATTTCTGGCCTCCCTCACCTTTGTGTGTACTGGGCAGAACCAGGGAGAAGAGCATTCAAGAGGTGCTTTTTAAATGTGCAGTAAGACCCTCCCCAGTGCCTCTGTAGGCAGAATTCCCACAAGCAGTGCAGAGTCAGCTCAGCACCCCTGCCAGGTAGAAGTACTGTTGGCCCTTAAGACTCTCCGCTTTTAATGAACTCATTGAACTACCAGTTTGTCATGGGTGTTCATCACAGGCTTAAAAGCTAAAATGCTTAGTGAAGCAACTTACTGCTCAGCATAACATCCTGTCGGGAAACTCTCTTACATGCTTCTGACCAACTAGGAATGGTATTGACCCACCACAAATCAGGTCTTTCAACTCAACACAAGGGAGTTTCCACTAGTTCAGGATTTACCTTGAATGTGGAAGTGACCTTCTCTTTGGCTATGACATAGCCCATATCGAGCACTTCTCCTTCCACAGAACAAGCAATTGATGGAGCCACCCCCTGGCCAATAATACTGAGGGTCAGGGTGGCTTTTATGCTCCTGATATCCAGAGTTTCAAAGAACTGCAAAGAAGGATGTTGATAATAGTCAACTGTAACAGACACTTGCTTTAGAATTTCAGGGTACAATACAAAGCCAGGGCTAAATGCCAGCTGGGTGCTGTGCATAGGCACCTGGCAATGGGAATGCCCCAGTCCTAGCTTCTCATAATCACATCCCAGGTCCTTTGTGGAAGCATCCACAGAGAGGATAGTTTCAGGGCTTAGGGGCCATTGCGTCACTTATCTGTGGGCATGCCCATTGACTGACTGTGGCATTCTGCCTGTGCTGGGGTTAGAGGTGGGGCTAGGGCTGGTTCACACTGGAGCTGGATTTGCAGTACTGTATGTGAGAGTCTGGGCTTGAGAGCACTTAAACAGCAAGCCAGAATTTGGCCCTACTTTCTTATTCTGATTCTGAGGGTGTTTATATTTCCTTATCTAAGAAATCTCCAGGGACGAGGGGCTGGATGCTCAAAAGGAGTTAAATCAGTGGAAGTTAGGAGGCTAAATAGAAGTTTGGAGCCAACCTCTTTCTGAGCATCCAGCCCTGGATCTATAATGGGGTAGGCAACCTATGGCACGCGTGCCGAAGGCGGCACGCGAGCTGTTTTCAGTGGCACTCTCACTGCTGGGTCCTGGCCACCAGTCTGGGGGGGACTCTGCATTTTAATTTAATTTTAAATGAAGCTTCTTAAACATTTTAAAAACCTTATTTACTTTACATACAACAATAGTTTACTTATATATTATAGATTTATAGAAAGAGACCTTCTAAAAACGCTAAAATGTATTACTGGCACACGAAACCTTAAATCAGAGTGAATAAATGAAGACTTGGCACACCACTTCTGAAAGGCTGCCGACCCCTAATCTATAATGTAGTCTCCCAGGGAGAATGACCTCACTGTGATATCAATGTGCTAAAGAACACAGCTTATCTGACTGCCCATTATTAGAACAATATTAAGCTGCTGTCAATGTTCTGATAAGGGTCAGGCTCCTATAGAGCCATGCACATTGCCCAAAGACAATAGAGAGCCCACTACACATGTCTTTAGACTGCACTGTTGTGCACTGTGCTGTGCATCAGCTGCGTACTTTCTCCACCCAGAAGTGGGTGCATTTCAGAGGGGCTGTCTGTGTAGTTTGCAAAGCATTGTGGGATGGACTGTCTGTGTAGTTTGTAAAGCATTGTGAGATCCTTTGCTAGGAAAAAAGAACAGGAGCCACAAGTACTCCTGTTCTTTTTGCGGATACAGACTAAGGCTGTGGCTACACTTAGCACTTCAAAGCGCTGCCGCGGCAGCGCTTTGAAGCGTTAAGTGTAGTCAAAGCGCCAGCGCTGGGAGAGAGCTCTCCCAGCGCTGTCCGTACTCCACCTCCCTGTGGGGAATAACCCCCCTGCTGGGGCTTTGACCACACTGGTGCTTTGCAGCGCCGCAATTTGCAGCGCTGGAGAGGGTGTGTTTTCACATCCTGCTGCAGCGCTGCAAATTTGTAAGTGTAGCCAAGCCCTCACACGGCTGCTACTCTGAAACCAGTCATTTTGCTAGGAAAGACATTCCATAAATGAATATAATTCCCCCTGGGGAAAAAATGTTAAAATCAGGTCTTAACCAGTCAAATATGTCCCAGAACTCCTTCAGCATGAAAATTCTTGATTTTATTATTTGTGCACCAGTATTGACATTATTTTACAAGTATATTTTTGGTTAAGTCTTGTATTTTTAAATGCTTCTGATTGCTTAATTATTATCCATATGTCTCCCCATGTGTAAAATATTTTCATATATATATAATATTTACTCACCAATTTACTCTCATTTGGACAAAAAGAGATGAAGAGAAACTGGTTTTCCCCTGGCTCAAGAGTGCCAACTGGACTGACCAATAGGAAGGGCCCATTGGGGTTCAGGATGGAGAATCCTAGCTGAAATGTTGCAACTCAAGGAAATGCAAGTTTATAGGTGACAAACTGAGGGTACAAGAGCAGGATTTAAAGATAATTCAAACCAACCTGTTGTCTATTAGCTCTTTTAGGGTTAGTGAGCTAGACCAAATAAAATAAAAACCAACCCAATTCTTTGTCCAATACTCAAATGTCTGAAACAGGGTTTTTTTCTGTTAGAAAAACCTGTAATAACTTCCCTGCAGCTCTGTCCCTAGGTTTTGCCTGGGGTGGGACGCATGCGAATTAAACCAGCATATGAGAGATGTTGTTCTCTCAGATTTTTCTGGCCCTGTTTAGACTTGGCAATACAGGAAGCCTAGAGAACAGCCTTTTCTAACTGAAGATTTCCAGAAGTTGGGAGAAGTGTTGAGCAAAAACTTGGCTTTTGGCTCTCTCTGCTTGTGTGTGTCATGTTGGTGCTCGAGTTGGCTGCATTGCTAGTAGCTTTTGCTCTTTTAGAAAGGGCTGAAGCATGAGCATGAAGAGCCTCTCAAGTCTGGTTTTTAAATAGAGATTTGCCAGCAGAAAAGTGCATAGTGAGAATTTTGCAAAAGCATTTAGATTGGAAGGGGTCTTCCAAAGTTCATTTCTTCCAGCGCCGCAGAATAGATTTTTACAATCTATCTAGCTGTGAAAGATGGGCACCACATCTGAACTACAGTCTCCATTAAAGGTGCTTTTACAATCCTAATGATGAACAATTCTTGTAGAAATAGGCCCAAAGTCAACAGTGACTGAATAGCGGATTGTGGGGAGTGAACACTCCAGTCAAGGATACTGCTAGCTGCTCCTGGGAGATGTTCTGTATTGTAATCTGTTTGATTACTCTGTGGCCTAAAATGTATAAAAACAATACTTTCAGAAATGTTACTGTAATCAACCAGAGAGACCACTAAATTGGACACTCAAGTTTCTAACTCCAATGCTGCCTAGGGCCATCTTTAGTTATGGTGTCACAATATTCATTGCACTCCCGTGTGAAGCAGAATGACCAGGAAATAAAACCACCAGTGTTAACTCCAAGAATGAGACAGAAAAAAGTTCTGAAGTTAGTGACAGACTGATCCTTTCTTTCAAGACAGAAAGCAACAAATGTGACACTTCTAGTATCTCCCAGTCTTTCAAGGAAAAAGGTCAGATACCACTCAGGTGGCTGTTTAAAAGCATTTTCAAGGTCTGAGACTTTTCACTCTTCATCTACTGTGTTTTTACCTTACTGGGATTTCTTAAATGTGGTATTTATAAACCAACATTTTACAGCTAGCCTGGTTGTGATGAAGGTTCCCTGTATTAGAAGGCTGTCCTGCAGAGGCTAGACCTGTCAATGACCACATTGTATTCTCCAGACACTGCTTAGCTAGGAAATTATATCCAGGAGGGAAAAATGCATCTTCACAACCCATTTTACTAGTGGATTTGTTTTTAACAAAGGTTGTTACAAAAGACCATAAAACCTCAAAGAAGAATTGTTAGGAGTAGTTTGAGTAATATTCTATTGCATCAGATCTCCATGCATGACTGTTCTTATGAGAAATACAGTTCACTCCCACTTTTCCCTCTGCTAAATGTTCACTGCATTTCTGGGGCTGGTGTACTGTGAACGAACACAGGTGGTCTCCATTAGGGCTACTAATTACATCTCTGGGCATCAAATGGGCTCTTAAGAACCTTAAATGGTTATCTGGGCTCCTAATTGCGTGACTACATCTGGCCTAATTTAGACACCTATGTTTGAAAATTGATCCTACAGCAAGTAAGAAAATCGTAACAAAACTACATTTAAAAGGAATTAAAGCCAGACAGAAAAACCTCAAAAGTTGAATTCTAACTTCGTACCTACTGCGACCTCCCCAAAATTGACGATGTTTTTTCCATTATTTGAAGTGACCACAACAGATGGTGCTACAGCAGGACAATGCAACTCTAGGTACAAGGTGTTATAAGGACTGGGGAGATGGAAAAAAATGTTTGGTGTTAGATCATAAAATCTGCTCTTACTCTATGCAGGAGGGGGAAAAGCATTATGTCAGTGTTAAAGAGACTGTATAATTCTTGGCTTCTTTTCTTGCATCTGCATAGGCAGAAGAGGTGGACTGAATCTGGCACATAAACTTTACATATTAAATATTCTCTAAGGTACTTTGATATTAGCAGGCTTGATCCTGATCTCAGTTATGCTGGTATACTATCTAAGTTATTCCACTGATTTATGGGGCAATTAAGATCAGAATCTGGCCTTTCCCCCAAAAAACAAATGAATACTTTTTCAACATGTGTCCCTACTTTCTTCTGACTTTTCTGGTCCACCATAAATAGCATTCATACGGTTTCATGCTGCTCATTTATACAGTACCTGTACTTTAGATTTTCAGATCCTATCTTTTCATCAATATCTCCACTTGCAACAAAGCAAGGTATGATGTATCTCTCAAACTTTCCTGTGAAATTCCTAATCAGGGAATACTGAGCTGCAATATATTCTTCAGAGCTAGAGAGTACAAGAATATAGTCATAATAAGAAGAAAGCAAAAATCATGTAGTAACACAGCAGTCTAGTACTAATGCCAGCAAGCAGAATATTACATTGCAGACCCGACCTACTAAGTATTTGCATTTACTATTTATTGATCATTAATTGTTTAAACGTGGACTTTAGCAGTAAAGCTGTGTACTCATTTGTTACAAAGCAATGGATCTGCTCAACAGAGGGTGGTGATGAATAAGTAGTGTGCTTTTCTGCCCATGTCATGGAGAACAAAAATTATGAACTCAGATACTTAATGTCACACTAGAGAAGATAAAACACTTTTTTTAGTGTGATTCTCCCATGCTGAATTTTCTAGTGAAAATCCATTTTGCAAACATTTTCATTGCATCTTTTTATATTCCAATAATATTCCTAAATTACATATTTCTATGATAGAGTATGTCTGGCAATGCCTCCGAATTCTCAAATATGTATTTCCTTTGGAATGAACTGTGTAGTTACAGTATACTTCAACAATTCATGTTTAAAAATATAAGTATTATATGCTGCTAGTTAATGGATTGCAGTAAATATGTAATTCTTGTCCAAAGCATGTAGGGCCCAATTCAGCAAAGCACATAAGCATGTGCTTAACTTTAACATATGAGTGGTTCTATTGGCTTCAGTGGGACTACTCAGATACTTGGGACTACTTATTTACTTAAAGTTAAGCACATGCTTAAATGCTTTGTTGGGTCAGGGCCCTCAAGCACTGGACTTTCTTATTAGATGGTATAAAACTAAATAAATAAACTGCTAGGTACCACATGAAATAAATGTTAATTCTCTGTCAACTGACCTGCATGCTGCAAAATGACTACCTGGAAGCTATAAATTAAAGCATTGTTATATTTCCCAATGGGTGAATTTCGCCCTGTCCTAGTGGTGGTTCTCTAGACTATATGCCATTTAACTCCCAAATTAAGGCATTGGGGGGTCTTGAGGCAGTGGGCATGAGCCTTGTGCTGCCTGGGGTGAATTTTACTCAATACAAATGCAACTAATTTATTTGGAAGAGGTGAATCATTCGCTGTCAGTTTCTGTTGTTAAAATGTTTAATCGGCCTCCTACCTGAAAACCAGGCCAACTGCCCTTTAAATTGGTATTGTGGTTGGTTCAGCTGAGTTATAGTACAGCCATGTTTAATGCTACATGGTACATTCTTTCAAGCCCGCAGCTCTGCTATTTGATCTATAATGAGGGATTCTCTGCCTTGCAGGAGAGGTTATAATGATAGTGTAGATTAGAATCATTGCTAATTTTGGAAATAACTTTTGTAATAAAGAAAAAGGCCAGTTCACCCCTAAAGTTAGATTGCTCACTCACACACAGGGATTAATACATTAATGAAACCAATGTGGCAAATGGCAGTCGTTTGCTACCCAGTAGAAGCTGCTGCTGCTACTGACTTACTTGGTTTTTATTTCTTCTGGTTTTGGTGGCTCAAAGCCACTGCTAGCAGCTGCATGTTTACTGCTTCTGACCCTCAAAGGCTGTCTCAAAGCGGCAAAACTTGGTTTCTTTCCATCCTTCTTTCCTGACACAGTTTCGTCTTTCCTCTTCTATAAATATGTATATATAAATATAACATGCACTTGATACTTCAAAGCTGCCTAAGTAATTTGGACATCCAATTCCTATTAAAATCCCATAGGTGGCTACAAATTAGTATAGATCAGAGGTTCTCAAACTTCATTGCACTACACAATCCCAGGAGTGGGGACCAAGCCTGAGCCTGCCCAAGCCCTGCTGCCCCAGGTGGGGTGGGGGCCAAATCCCAAGCCCCGGGGGTGGGGGCTGTAAGCTGAGCCTTGCCACCCAGGGCTAAAGCCCTCAGGCTTTGGCCCTGGGCGGTGGGGCTCAGGCTTTGTCTTCAGCACCAGGCCCCAGATCCACGTTGTGGTCCTGGCCCACAGTTTGAGAACCACTGTTATAGATTATTCTGTGGAGATGCTCCAGTCAGGGATCATGGCTCCACTGAGTGAATGCTGCTGCAAACATACAGCAAAAAGACACTCTGCCCCAGAGAACTCCCAATCTAAATATATAAAAAGAGGTGACATATCTGTAACCAAAACCATACGATAACAGCGATACAATTATGATTTAGGGCAATAAGCAATGGATACAGTGTTCAAATAAAATAAAGTGAAATTAGACAATTCAAGCTCAGAGGACAAATTGTCTGCTGGAGTAAATAAATGCAGCTCTATTGACTTCAATGAAATTTTATTAATTTACAGTAGGGAATTGGGAATCTGACCCCATTTTCAAAAGTGCCTAAGTCACTAAGGTGCACGTCCCATTTTCAGAAGTCTCTTTTAGGCACTTAGGAGCGCCTAAGGAACTTACAAACCAAAGTCAATTTTCAAAAGCCAGTCAAGTGCTTTCGAAAATGTTACCCCATATTTATTTATTAATCCAGTCCGCTGATTGCGTTAACTGCCACTTTGTACTGCTAACCTCTGGTATAAAATTCTTGGCTTCATTTATTGTATTTTTAATTGCAAATAATTTTATGCTAAATAAGTTAGTGCTGTAAAAATGAGGTTGATTTTCCTTTGAGAGTGAGTACTTAGATTTTTAACTGTTCTTACTTGCATTTCTGATTCACGAATCTTCTTCATCATCGTCGTTTGTGCATCTGCCCTGCACAGCATCTGAACTGCCTCTTCTCTGATTAGCTGCTCTGACAACACTGGTCTGAAGTACACTTGTATCAAGCATTTCTGGGGTAGAAAGATTGCACACAATGAATGACACTGGGCTGCAAATTAACATCAGTGGCTAAGGGCAGAATTTGGCCCTTGCTTATTTGTAACTCCCACCAAAATCAATAGAAGCTGAGAGCATGAGTTTGAGAGCAGATTTTGACCCTGGATACCTTGGCCCTTTTTTGTAAGGGAGCCAGGTGAATTAAAGAAAAGGGCTAATAGTAGCTGTGTTTTAAAAAGTCCACAGTGCTGCAACAGTATTAGATTACCACCAGTTTGTCTACATTTAAGTGCCTTTCAGCTAAATAAATCATGCTATAACATTGATGCAAATTTGTCCATGAGTAAAGTTACATGTGTACTTGTTTGCATCATTGAGCTCTAGATTTCCATTAAAAGTATTCTTTTAAGCTCAGTGTACAAAAATGAATTAATTATAGGACTGGTACAGTATATTTTGGGACTTTAATTACAAGGTACTAAATTTGTAAGGATAGAGATGATCATAGGATTTTATCTTTTGTATTCAAATACTTGACATACTCAGAATGAATTTACCTTCCCTGGTAAAACTGTTCCAACAGAAGGCATAATTGTCACAGGAGAATCTTCTGGCACAAGGAATTCAAAGGAAGTGGATCCAACAGGGGCAATTTCCCCTTTGCCGATCCTTGGGACAGCATGAGTAAAGCGGTTGCGGCTCACATGTGCATTTATTACATACAGTGTTGCTGTAGATACATCATTTAAAGCTGTTGCTGCAAACTTGACTAAGGAATGAGACAACTCAAGAGGTGGGTGGACTCCAACTGCTTTGCATGACAGCTTGAATTGTCTAAAAATAAACACACCATAAATTGTCTCAGCACAAACAGAGCATCTTAAACAGCCCAGAAGCCTGGGGACCTGATTCTGCAGCTCTTATTCAAGCAGGATTCCTATCGATTGCAATGGCAATTTTGCCTAAGGATGGCACAATGAGACAAATATGGTATTTGTTTTAAAATGTGCAACTCCCTATACAGGCTGTACCTGAATTATCTCTCTGAATAGAAATGCAATGAGATGCCATCTGAAAGCTTGTGCCATGTGCCTTCACTATTATGCACCATCACCTGGCACAGATGATGAGCGTCTCCAGAAGAAACATACACACGACCAATGTAAAGCTTCAGTAATTCCAACAAGAAAAGGGGTTGGGAGGAAGTTGCAGGTAAAGAAAATAAGAGGCAAATTTATAACTGGAGGCATATGATATCGATCAACTTGGGTGAGGCAGGAGGAGAGTCAGCAAAAAGGCAACAAATTAACTCTGTAAAGACTTGAACCTGGCAGGCAGACACTGAGCACCTCTTGTACGACACAAATCTTCTGCCTCTGCCAATGTACAGACAACCTAGACTCTGGGACTTAGTTATCAGATTCTGATCTTGACTCTAGAACTCCACCATTGATTCAGAGTAACACTTCTACCTTTACTCATTTGTGTTTCCAGATTCTTAACATACCGATTAATCTCTGACTTGCAGGTCAGCTCAAAACTGTATTCCTTTGCCTTGTTGGCTTTGAAGATTATGTCCAGGTTCAGGCTTTCCAGGGGGAGGAGAATTCCAAATCCATCACTTGGTTGAATTTCTACAAACTTCAAAATGACAAAAAGAAATCTCATGTGTTACAATGTAACAAAGGGTCAGGGCACCAGAAACACATGCCTGAGGAACTTCGGCCCGACACTCATCTGAGGATAGTGTGTGTCTGTGAGTGACTAGAATTCTCTGCAGACTTCTAGTTCTAGAATAACTTGAAAGGTTGCAATTTCAATTTGCCTTTCCTGCTGCAATTGATTTCTCATCTTGGACAACATGTGACCATGCCGTAAAAGTCTATAACCTCAGATTTCAATGGAGTTGACATTTGAGAAAGGACTTCCTTTCAGGCTTTCTGCTGACTTATTGTCCATATTATTCTTATGTAGCTATTAGGGCTGTCAATTTTTAATTAAGTTAACTCACGCAATTAACTCAAAAAATTAATCACGATTAATTTCAGTTTTAATTGCACTATTAAACAATAGAATACCAATTTAAATTTATTACATATTTTGGATGTTTTTCTACATTTTCAAATATATTGATTTAAATTACAACACAGAATACAAAGTGTACAGTGCTCACTTTGATAAACAAAAGAAATAGTATTTTTCAGTTTACCTCAGACAAGTACTGTAGTGCAATCTCTTTATTGTGAAAGTGCAATTTACAAATGCAGATTTTTTTTGTTACATAACTGCACTCAAAAACAAAACAATGTAAAACTTTAGAGCCCACAAGTCCACTCAGTCCTACTTCTTGTTAAGCCAATCCCTAAGACAAACAAGTTTGTTTATATTTAGGGGAGATAATGCTTCCTGCTTCTTATTTACAATGTCACCTTAAAGTGAGAACAGGCGTTCACATGGGACTTTTGTAGCTGGCATTGCAAAGTATTTACATGCCAGATATGCTAAACATTCATATGCCCCTTCATGCTTTGGCCACCATTCTGGAGGATGTGCTTCCATACTGATGACACTCGTTAAAAAAATAATGCATCTATTAAATTTGTGACTGACCTCCCTGGGGGAGAATTGTATGTCTCCTGTTCTGTTTTACCTGCATTCTGCCATATATTTCATGTTATAGAAGTCTCGGATGATGACCCAGCATGTTATTCATTTTAAGAACACTTTCCTTGCAGATTTGACAAAATGCAAAGAAGGTACTAAAGTGAGATTTCTAAAGATAGCTACAGCATTTGATCCAAGGTTTAAGAATTTGAAGTGCCTTCCAAAATCTGAGAGTGACGAGGCGTGGAGCATGCTTTCAGAAGTCTT
Source organism: Mauremys mutica (assembly GCF_020497125.1). Lineage (NCBI taxonomy): Eukaryota > Metazoa > Chordata > Testudines > Geoemydidae > Mauremys > Mauremys mutica. The sequence goes on along the minus strand of NC_059092.1, from coordinate 6,093,393 downwards.
AAAAGAGCAACACTCCAATGCAGACTACAGAACCCGAGCCACCAAAAAAGGAAATCAACCTTCTGCTGGTGGTATCTGACTCAGATGATGAAAACAAACATGCGTCGGTCTGCCCTGCTTTGGATCATTATTGAGTCAGAACCCATCATCAGCATGAACGCATGTCCTCTGGAATGGTGGCTGAAGCATAAAGGGACATATGACTCTTTAGTGCATCTGGCATGTAAATATCTTGCAATGCTGGCTACAACAGTACCATGTGAATGCCTGTTCTCACTTTCAGGTGACACTGTAAGTAAGAGGGAAGCATTGTCTCCTGCAAATGTAAACAAACTTGTTTGTCTGAGCAATTGGCTGAACAAGAAGTAGGACTGAGTGGACTTGTAGGCTCTAAAGTTTGACATTTTATTTTTGAGTGCAGTTATTTTTTGTGCATAATTCTACATTTGTAAGTTCAACTTTCATGATAAAGAGATTACACTTCAGTACTTGTATTAGGTGAATTTAAAAATACTATTTTTTATTTTTACAGGCAAATATTTATAAAAAAAATATAAAATGAGCACAGTGCACTTTGTATTCTGTGTTGAAATTGAAATCAATATATTTGAAAATGTGGAAAACCTCCAAAAATATTTCAATAAATGGCATTCTATTATTGTTTAACAGCGTGATTGATTGTGATTAATTTTTTAATCACTTGACAGCCCTAATAGCTATCCTCATGCAAGACTGAATGAGATGCGAGAAAGCTATCAACTACCTTTCCTACCTCACTAGGGAGTTGTGAGGATAAATCCATTAATGCTTGTGAGGTGCTCAGATGAGACCCAATATATTGCATATAGCTCTCACAACACTTCTTCCTGGAGTGTGCTGGTTTGATCAAGGAAGCAAGATTTCATTAGACTGCTATGACAATGGCTACTTGTTTAAAAGCCATATGAGTGGCCTGTACTGTTTATATGCAGCCATTAAAATAGATCACATGAATTCCTGCATGAATCCTTTTAAAAATGAATAAGCAGTGCTGTATGAGTCAGAATCCCAAGAAGTCTGAGCTCTTCAGTGCTTCTGCTATACATGACAGCTTAAGCTTCAGCCCCAGCTGCGTATCTGAGAAATGAAGCTCTGATGTAACTGCAACTGATCCTGACATCTTATGTCAGCAGCCTCTTTGGTTTTCATTCTCTGAAAAGGCTGGAGAGGGAGTTGCCTCCCCAAGTTGCCAGGTTCTCCCTAGCACTTAATGAGGCTTCTGCCCAACCTGCTGTGCCCTGGAGGCTTCATTCAGCAGGCACCTTAGTTTGACCCTGATGCTTGAGTAGTTGATTTCCACAAAGGCCCCAAAAGTCTTAGCCCTCAGGACCCTGTGGTCTCCAGTGTTTGCTTTAGCTTAAATGACCATTTAGAATGAAAATGCTCCTCACTCTTGTTAAGTTAGACACCTTTCTTGCTAATGAGGGATTGATTTGTTGCATGCCTGCAGCGTACATGTTAGCTTGATCAGCAGCACCAGCAGCTGTCTGTCAAGTCAGCCTTAACAATCTTACACAGTTCAATATTTGAAGTAGATTTTCTGCTCTGAAGAGAGACCTCATAGAAGTGGCACTGTAGGAGTCTTGTGTCTTTTGGGGACCCCATCTTGGATTTGTGTGGTTAGAAAGCTTTTAAAAGATGTAGGGGTTGCTTTAATTGCAACATCATAAACTCACCAGGAGTCTGAGTGTCAAGCTGGGTGTGCTCCTCCTCCAACATCACCATTACTTTGGTATTAAAAATTTTGCAGGGCAAATTATACCCTCACTGAGACCTGCACAGTCCTATTAGCATTCAGCCAGGTTGCAGAGGATAACTGGGAGTTGAAGGGTAATTTGAGTTGAACAGGTATAATTGAGGCCAGAGTTGTCCTGCAGAATTTTTAATGCTGGTCATAATGCATGAACCAGAAAGAACACAGCCAGACTCTCAGAGCCCAGGTTGTTTGCAGAGCTGGAAGTCAGAAAAACATGGTCCCTTGTACACAGAGCAAATTTGATCTGGAATCACTAAGACATGATAACCAGGAGCTCCAACGGTCTTAAAAGTCTTACTAAAATAAAGATATCCTGTCTACTGCTTCCACTCTATCCTCTAGGCCAGTAACCCTGTCCAAGATCCATGACAGTAAGTCACAAGCTTCATTTGCACTCAACATTTCACAAGAATAAAATATATTTAAAACAGAGAAAGTGGGGGGGGGAAACCCAGCCATGTACCTCAGGGAGTCCAACAAATCCAAATTCTTGTGGCAGGATGGATTTGTTTGTTAGAGTTATGGTTGTCTGAACAGCTTCATAGATAGTGCAGTAACCAAAATTCACTTCAGCTGGACTGACTTCCAAATCAGAGGTAGTAACAATTGCATGGACAATAAATTCAATTGGCTTAGTCTGAAACAAGATTGAAAGTACTGAGTAAGAACTGCAGCATTGGGCAAGAACTATGGTATATAATTTGTGAAAAGATTTCCAAAAAGACACTGTGAATTAAGATATTCTATTCCTCGAAAGCAATTTAATTTAAGTAACATTCTTATTTTGAACTTGAGTTTATCATGGTCTTAACAACAAGCAATTGAAACGTGCCTATATTATAACTAAAACTGCCAAAAGAATCACTAGGTATTTTGGATTCCATATGCTGGAATGTAGTCACACCTGCATTTGTATGAAGTATGAAATATGAATCCTCAGATGCATGTACATTTGCTGTACAATGTTTTATAGTTTCAGAATAAAACTGTATGCTATGGTACCTAAAAGCTGTCTGGAACATAAGAATACCTCTGTGAATAAGTGAGCACCTTCATTAAGAATTAAAAGTCTAGGGTTTGCATTTTGAAGATGTTTGATAGAAAATGACTTTACACAACTCACCATCTATTATACCATTCTGAGCATCTTTTAATTAATTTAATCACAGACTTCTGCTAATACACAAAGGTTCAAACTGAGATTTGGTATCACCAAATGCAACTCCACTGAAGTCAATGGAATTGCACCTGCTGACATCAGATGTGAATTTGTCCCAAAGAGTACCTAGTATCAGTACTAGAGCTATGCTCTGGATCACTGAGGACTAGATTCTGCTACCCTTACTCATTTGGAGGAGTAGTTGACTCCATGAGTAGCCCGGTTGAGTTGATTTTTGAATTAGAATTATCAGTGAGAGGAACGATTAGTACTTCATCAGTTGTCCTACTGATTTGATTTCAAAAGGATGGCTCACTGAGTAACTCACTGTCTGTAAGGTGTCAGAATCTGGCCCTGAAGCAGCACAGAATTATTGTGATTTCCACACTTTGCAATTAGAGGCTGCTTGGACTGTGGAGCTCCTGTTAAATTTTAAATCTTCTACTACTTGCAATACACAATAGCACTAACCTTATCAGCAATCATTATTGTCATTGGAACTTCCAGAACCCTGGTTTCTGTGTCAAAATATTTTCCTGCATCTTCTGGGAGAGAGAGCCTGAAATAGAAAAATGCAAGTCTCTAGCTAAGGAGGAATAATTGGGTCTTCAGTGCCTATATTTTGAATCAAGTACAAGTCTAAGACAACTGAGTTTAGTTAAGATCCAAAAGGTATTTTCATCAACACTCTAATCCAGCAAAGCACTTGAATTCAAATAGACCACTCGGTGCTTACATGTTTCACTGGATTGGGGCCTAAATTAAAGTCTTTGTATGAATTTGAATATGCCGATGCTGGGGAAGAGCATGGAGGGAGTTTCCAACCAAAAAATACAACAACCTAGGAGAATTTACCTCTGTCCAACAGACAGAAAATGTAGTTGTCAGAGGTAGAGCAGACTTGTCCTAGATTTCATATAGGAAGATCATATCTCACTATGCAAGTAGGCACTGTCCAAGCTATAAATCAGCTTTTATGAGGATAATTAGCAATGTGGTGTTCATATTAATAGATCTGACTAAGGCCCAATTTTCCAAAGACAAGCTCCTTTTAAAAATCCCAGATTAGGAGCCTATGGGCATTATTACTCAATGGAACTTGTTCTCATAAGGAACATTAGGTGCTTTTGAAAATGCCATCCCCATCTCCAGAGGCACCTTTGAAACTACCAGCTTTAAGTTCATATTTAGGCATTTGATTTTTCAAAAGTAAGGAACACTCATCAGCTCCCAATTAATTCAATATTGTTCTAATCAAAATTGGTTATTGTTAAATATTTCAAACTGTTGAAAAGGCCATAATAACACGGTTAATGTCTGTTTGAAACACGGGATAAAACACAACAGAAAAGGTTTAGTGCCTCAGTGATCATTCTTCATGGCTACTATCTTGTTTGCATTTAGCTAGGAAACACAGGGAAAATTAGAACAAGCATAAAGACAAATCTTTCACTCAGACATGGGCCAAGGTTACCCAAAATTATCCAAACTTCTAGCGTGCCTGGATGTAGGAGTAAATTCTCTGCTGGAATAGGAGCAATTTATTCCAGCAAATGAACAGTGTAAATGTTACCAGTCCAGGCTATTTCCTACTGTTTTATGTGTATTTAAATGTTATGCTGGAACTAAAAAGCTGGACATGAAAAGGATCTAGTTTGATAGGTGCATGAAATTCCCATGAATGCTAATGGGAGTTAGATCCATTCGGGTGTTTCGCCTGTATTACTAAAGGAGCTGATTATACAGCAGGGTTTTATTTACAGGCATTTTAGTAAAGTATTACCAAAACTGCCCTTTTATTTTTCTACTAGCAAAACCTTTATGGCTATAAATAGGAATTAAAACTTGCTTTGTAATCGGTATCTAAGCCTCTTGCATTCTGGCCGCAATCATGAGTACATGAGTAAACCAACCTAGGCAATCTGTTCCTGTTGACATTGATGTTAATTAATTACCAGTCCCTCTGAGTCAGTATCAATGGGATCACAACACAACGGAAAGACATAAATAAAGACAGGCTGCAGAAGTGAAACACACATGAAGACCAACAGCCTTTGTCTGATTACATACCAGATTTGTTATTAACAGGGAATGTGTGGGCTTCAGTTTCTGAAACTTCTCACTCTCGTACAGCCCAATTTCAGAGCTCTTAAGCCAAGTCAGTACAAAAGCTCTATTATTTTTAGATCTAGGTGCCTATTTATAATACCTGGACCCTTAGAGCATTGGAGTGAATAGTTTCCCATTGTTAAGTCTCCACAGTGATACTATTTCTGCTACCAGCTCTTTAGATAGGTTTCCTCCACAAACACCACAGGTTGCAGAACAGTGAGGCAAAAAGATGTTTTTCACAAAGAAATGTTTAGGCCCCTGTTAACCAGCACGGCAACTGCATATCTACTCTTTAAAGGTAGTGTTGCTCATTCGTCTTCCTTCTTTAGTTTGTGCCCCTTTCCCTCATTGATCCCATCCTTGCCAATTCAGGATTGCTCCCAACAATATATTCTCTAGTTTTCTGTCCAATTTAGTCTTAAAAGTCCCAAGCAATGGGCTTTCACCACTATCCTGGAGAGACTAGTGCACTGTCTAAAAGAATTTGTGGTCAGGAAGGATTTCCTGATATTCAACCTAAATTTTCTTTCACCACGTTATTCCTAGTTAAACATCCATGTAGCACATTAAATAATTCCTGTGCTTGTCCTCCCCCACCAATACTCACTACTTACAGAAACAAATAAGCTTCAGCTCTTACTTTTTCCTGTTTACTTACATGCTTGCCTTTAAGAACACCAACCAACCAAACCCCATGGTGGCAAATCTCAGAGTCTTGGTCTACAGACTGGGCCTCACAGGGCTCATGCTATGGTGCTAAAACCAGCAGTGTATATGTTCCTGTTTGGGCTGGAGCTCAGGCTCTGCGATCCACTCCCTTCACCAGATTTCAGAGCCCAAGCACCAGCCCCAGCAAGAATGTAGCGCAAACCTGAGTCTATAGATCCACTGCCATGTTTTTGTTTTGTTTTTTACAGTGTAGACATTAGGCTGCCAGTGTCCATGGAATCTGTTCCAACTTCCAAGAAACCAAGAAGCAGAATACTTGGGGAATTCTGGCAGTTGGTAAATGAGAAATCTTGCTTTTAAATAGGCTGAAATCATGACTTTGTCGCAAGCAGGAGTACAGTTACAGTATGAGTGCTATGACTATTGGGATGTGCACTGAAGACCGAGAGCTCCCCAAGTCCTACCAGCCCTTCTGTCTGCACACTTATCATTCCTGCTCGACACATTTAAGGCTTAATTTAAAAAAGATCATCTATTCCTTCTTTTGAGGAGACTGAGTTTGTAGTGCTGAACCAATGACGTATTTGTACAAATGTGTCACTAGCTCAGCATTATGTATCAAGCTTGTACCATAAAAATACCCACCTCCCATGCTGTACCATACAAATCAGTTTGAAAGGACTGAAGCAGCCTGGTACTTATTCCATGAGTCAGAACCACCTTAATCTCATCAAATCTTTTTTTTTTTTAAGCTTTCCCATTTTTCAAATGCAGGTTAACATTTTTAATCCACATTGTGCTTCTATCCATTCAGCAAATGTAATAGTATTTCACAGGATCTGATGTTTAGGAACTGGAAACTATCATAATAGTGATAACTGTTGTTGTAATGGGATAGAATTGGATATGTAGGAAGAATTGTAACATTTATATTTTCTTTGAAAATTATGCTGTTAAAAGCTTTGGGGTCTGATTTTAGAGCTGAGGGTCTAATTTTTGGAGAGGCTGAGGGCAAATGGGTGAAAATCTGACCCTACTGAAATCAGTGAGACTAGAATTTTTAACTCACAACTCCAGATAAAGTCAATGGGAAAGGCAGATGCTCAGCGCCAATGGAAATCATACTTAAAAGTCTGATTCCACTCTCACGATCACTGCTGTAAATCTGGAGTAATTTAATGATGCAACTGGTTTTACAACAGATTCAAAAGGATGTGACAGCAGAATCAGAACCTAACCAATCAATTTACACTTGAACAGGAAATGACTCACTAAATTCTGTTCAAAAAGTGATTATAGCCATAGTCAGAGCATGGTCAGTAAAAGACCATGTAATCTAAATAGCCAAATGGATCTCTTGATTTATATAGCTATTCTCTTCTGTTTATATACAGAGCCTCCTTGTGAAATGGTGGCAGAGAATCCTACTGGGATAAGGCTTTTGACATTTCTGAGAATAGAAGGTGGTATTATTTTAAATCTAGAAAAGAATCCCAAAATGAGAGATGAAAACCATTTATAACCTCTTTGGGGATAGAGTGGGTATGCAGCAGCAGGTTTGGCTATTTTGCATTTGCTCTGTAGCCACTTGTTCAGGGGTTAACTAATTAGTGATGTTTGACTAGAAAGCACACCCATGAGCCAGAGAAATACCTTTTCAGCCATGTGACACTGATGTGTGTCTCTCTGTTCTGAAAGAGTAGCTTCCCCCACAGTGACAGAAGTAACCTACTAGGACTGCAACTGCTAAGATTTTCACACTGTTGCTGTCACCACAGGGAAAGTATTACTAGGTAGGAATGTGATCCAAGTCAATTTCCTCCTTGGACTTTGACATCTCAGAAGAATAGAGGAGGAGGAGGAGGAGGAGAGAAGGGGGAGAGTGCTTGAAAGGGCCAAGTTCAGTATAGCTATGCAATCACACTGAAATCAATAGTGTGAAGTCCGGCCATTGCAGTCTGTGAGTGTAAGAGGAAAAAATTGGCCTGCTCTGACTTTTCGCAGACAGGCTCTCTAAATTAATATCTTAAATACTAAACAGAAAGGTGATTAATACCATTCATTCACCTGGGCAGGAACTTCAGCTGCACACTGAAGGATGACTGGGCTTGAATGTAACCTGTTTTCGGAAGAAGCTCCATGTGCTTACTCAGTTCTTTGCATACTTCAAACTTCAAGCGTAGAGCGGCTTTTGCTCTGCAAACAGATCAGACAGACCTGAGTGGGTTTGTGCTGCCAGCTCAACAGCTACACTTTACTCAATGCTTTAGCTCTCTTTTCCCACTGCAGCTCAGTTTTGTATGTTGCACTTGGAAATATTCCAAGCTTTCTTTGCAAGTGAAGAAGAGTACGCTGGGCACATAGAATTGTTAAAGCAAAATCATACAGTTATGTTCTCTGTCAGGCTACAATGCTTCCAAATCTGGGTTTCTATACTTGAGTTCACCCTGCTTCAAACCCAAAATGTTGCAGAATAAAAGCAGTCTGTACTTATCACACATTTTTCCTTCCTGAATCCAACAGCTCCAGAGACACATGGACTCTGTTCCAGGTGGAACCCATTCAGAAGTGAAGGGACAGCAGGGGCGGCTCTAGCCATTTCGCTGCCCCAAGCATGGCGGCATGCCACGGGGGGCGCTCTGCCGGTCGCTGGTCCCGCGGCTCCGGTGGACCTCCCGCAGGCTTGCCTGTGGATGCTCCACTGAAGCCGGGGGACCAGCGGACCCTCCGCAGGGACGCCTGCGGGAGGTCCACCGGAGCCGCCTGCCGCCCTCCCGGCAACCGGCGGAGTGCCCCCCGCGGCATGCCGCCCCAAGCACGCGCTTGGTGTGCTGGGGCCTGGAGCCGCCCCTGAGGGACAGCCTTGCTACAATGTTGGGCCTGTGCGTTGCTAGGCAAAAGTAATCTGGCATGGGTGGGACCAAACAAATGTAAACAAGTATTAACCCTAATATTAACTCATGAGTCAAAGCCCAGCAATCCCCTGAGCCTGGACGCCCCTGTGTAACCCACACACCTTCTGGGTGTGGTCTTCTGTCCCATCTAGTGGCACTGAGACCACGTAGAGAGAGAGAGAGTTAAATGAGTCTTCTCTACAGCCTTAGCTATGCCCGTTGGCTTTCAGCTCATGCAGTAGAGGCTCATGCACTAAGCTCCAGAAGTCCCCGGTTTGATCCCGCCCACCAACAACTGAGGTCTGTCAGCGTTACACCTGCAGCACTGCAAGGCAGAGATTGTCTCCTTTGTGAACAGGGGAATAAGAGAGGAATGAATCTGGAAGTGGTTGGTACATATGAATGAAAGCATCAAAATTAGCCATTTGTTAATTAGTTATTTGCTTTCTTCCCAGGGCTTTTCTAATGCTGTAGTTGATCAAATCAGTTAAACTGATGAGTCCTTTCTGCTTATTTCTTATGCATTCTTCTGGATCAGTGGTGTGAGGTGCACTGTATAGCAATGGACATCACTAGTAAATCCTTCCTCCAACACCATGTGCACAGAATCTTTAATGACCATGGAGGGCAGCAAGGGTCCGGGCTTCATCTGAAAGATCTCCACACAGTAAACCAAATGGACTGAATGTGTCTGCTTCAGCATGCTGAAAGGCTGAGCCAACACTGCCAGTGTCTGAGTATATGATACTAGGGTTTCAGACATGATGCTTAAACAACACAGGTATTCTCTCTAGCACTGGGAGGCTAAGTAAAACACCTGATCCTCCAAGATGCTGAGGACAGGCTGCACTGTAGTGAGGACCCTAAACTCAATGTGAATTGGAAGGCTGAACATCTTGCAGGACTTCTCCCCTTGGTTGGCCACATTTTGGCCTAAGCTACTTGATAGTTTTCTAAAATAAGAACCTGGGATTTGCACTGGGAGAGTTAATCACTTTTAACTGACAAAAGTTATTCTGCCTCTGCTTTTATAATCTTGTCCCTGGGAGTGGGTTATTTTAGACAAAGTAAATCTCTTACATAACTTGTGCTTGTCACATTTGCGAGCTGAATTTCTGAGATAACAGCTCTACTATTTCTTTCCAACTGTGAAGAATCTCTGCAGTGTCTAATTCTGGTAAGAAGTTTAGAATATGGGTCTTCTAACAGAAATAGTGTTTAAAAAAAACAACAAAAACCACCAATCCTATTAGCATGCATTTAAAAAGAATCTAAAATATGGGGATTGTTAAAATAGGAACACTCAGCATCTAGCAGCCAATAACTGCATTAGACAGAAAAAAACCAGCACATGGAAGTCAAGTAACAGAGTAGCTCACATAACCATTCTCTAAAGGTAAGAGTCACTGCATAGATCTCTAGGAAACTAACAATCTGCAGCACTACCTTTACACTGCAACATGTTCTGACACCATGGGACAATGCACAGCTATTACAGTGGTGAGGGCCATATAAGTACCTGGACAAAAAATCAGGATCCTCTGAAATAAGGATTTGATCCATCTATGTATTTATATGGGACCTAGCACCAGGGGTGGCTCCAGGCCCCAGCACGCCAAGCGCATGCTTGGGGCGGCAAGCTGCGGGGGGCGCTCTGCCAGCGCCGCGATGGCGGCAGGCAGGCTGCCTTCGGTGGCTTACCTGCGGAGGGTCCGCTGGTCCCGCGGCTTCAGTGGACCTCTCGCACGCCTGCAGGAGGTCCACCGAAGCTACGGGACCAGCGGACCCTCCGCAGGTAAATCGCCGGAGGCAGCCTGCCTGCCGTGCTAGGGGCAGCAAAATCCCTAGAGCCGCCCCTGCCTAGAACCACAGCATCTGAGCATCTTCCAATCATTAATGAATGTACATTTGTGTGAGTTGGGGAAAATTTTATTATCCTCATTTTACAGATGGGGAACTAAAGCAAAAAAAGACTTGCCCAGCATCACACAGGAAGTCTGTTGGAGAGCTCTGACTAGAGCTCAGGTCTCCCAAGTTCCAGGCCACTGCCTTAGCCACAAGATGTCATGCTAGGTATGTAAAGTATCTAGGAAACAAAGGTTATATCTACACCACCAAAAAAACCAAAACCCATGGCTGAGAGTCTCACAGCTTGGATCAACTGACTCAGGGTTGGGCTATGGGGCTAAAAGGAGCAGTGTAGACATTTTGGCCTGGGCTCTGAAACCCAACCAGGGGTTCTTGCTCCAGCCCAAGCAAAAATGTCTATACTGCTATTTTTTGTCCTGTTGCCCAAGCCCAGTGAGTCTGAGTCAGTTGACCTGGGCTCTGAGACTTGCTGCCATGGATCTTATTTTTTTTTTTTTGGCAGTGTAGATATTCCCAAAATACACCTAGAATGCTCCACAACAGCTCTGAACATTAATGACCCATGAATCACGCCAAGTGCATACTATACAGAGGTACTATAGTATCTGTTTAACGGTATGCTTGGACCTCCATGGAGGCTGCCCTATAGATCTTCTGAGGCAGAATTGGCCTGAGGCTGGCTTCTAGTTTTGACATTGATTTTAACTACAGGGGAAAGCCAGAGGAAGAATAACAATGAAAAATACAAGGCACTTTGTAGGTTATCCCAGGCTGACTAAATGTATTTGTGTATAATTAAATAATAAGCTTAACATTCTTCCCTCTCTAAAATATATAGTGCTGGCAAAAGATGCTGGGTGTCTGCCTTAGAGACGGAAGTCTTCCATCCAGGTACAACACAGGCAGCAGCTGTGAGAGTTTCCCCCACTAACCAACCAATGTGCTTCGATCCTGAAATGAAGTGACCAGCTCTTTAAATGATGGGGTAATTCAGTCTTCATGCCTGCTGAGTGTTTGGCTTCTCTGCCGACATAGCCAATATGGGACCCATTTAGTGGTATTTGTGGTTATGGTTATGTGCCTACCTGAATGAAGATGATCGAAAAACTAACAGATGGTAATGGAGAGAGACTTTCATCTATTCAAGCTAGTACCAAGAAAATTTTGAAGGCCTAATTAGGTGTTATGAGGCTTTTATTAAAACAAAAATTATTAAAATACTACTGGTCTCTATATTAGTGTAGTTCACTGGCTAATTAAAATAACTAAATAGGGAGATCATAAAGGAATAACTTGTCTGAGAAGGGGGAAAAATCAAAGCATCATACTAATAGACAATCATGAATGTATTACGGGATAGCTTACCTGCTTCGAATAATGATACAGTCTTGATAGAGCCGGTCGTACATACAGATCTTTAGATCAACATTTGGATTGGGCACCCAAACAGGAACATCAACAGAGACTCCAATGACAGAAAAGTGTAGCTATATATTTGAATATACAAATCAATAATGGTTACTACTTTTCAGAGGCCATTGAAAATTTCTAACTAATCAGGATAAAGGGAAACTAGGTTTGTGCTGATAAACAGCAGAATCATATATCCTATTATTAATATTAAAGACAATTTAAGTAAACACAATGAAGAAAATGTCCTTTATAAATTAAAACGTGGCAGCTTTCACTTACCAGTATAAAACACAAACGATAGTAGTTTTTGTCCAAACATTATAGAAGGCATACGTGAGTGTCATACTGGCTAATATTTTAATCTTATTCTTAAAATATAAGATTTTTTTTTTTAAATTTAGCACTACAAGTTTAATAACCCTGGAGACTGCAGTATGTTTGTGGGATAAACAGTTATATAATGGTCAGCACAGTGCAAGCTGCTCGCACAGTGCAAGCTGCTCTCACAGTGACTCCTCCCCTCACAAAAGGACTCAGCCCAGTCCTACTGGGAATATTCCTTCCTTCTGAAGAAGTGTATCCACAAACTCATGAGGGTCTGGACTACTCCTCTGCAGCTCTCTTTGTGGAGCTGCTGCTTTGTGGATTTTGGAGAGAGCCAGGTTTGGGGCAATCGGCCTCCTGCTAAGTATAGATTTTCTGCCAAACTACTAAGATCAACACCACGGCAGTGTGTGGCCTGAAATAAAAGTGTAGCATTAAAATACGTTGTAGTGGTAATTAGAGTTGTCACCTGTCCCAGTTATCATGCATTCTATGCAGGGCCGCCCAGAGGATTCTGGGGGCCCGGGGTCTTCGGCGGCGGGGGGCCCTTCCATTCCGGGACCCGCCGCCAAAGTGCCCCGAAGACCCGCGGCGGGAGCCCCCCGCCACCGAATTACCGCCGAAGCGGGACCCGCCGCTGAAGCGCAGCCCGGTCTTCGGTGGTAATTCGGTGGCGGGGGGCGGGGTCCCCGCCGCGGGCCTTCGGGGCACTTCGGCAGCGGGTCCCGGAACAGAAGGGCCCCCCCGCCGCCGAAGACCGGGCTGCGCTTTGGTGGCAGCGGCGGCGGCGGGTCCCGCTTCCCCCCCGCCCCGGCCCCAGCCTCTTACCCGAGCGCGTCTCCGGCGGGGCCTGAGCTCCGTCCCGCTCAGAGCCGCGTGGTGAGGGGGCGGGGCTGGGAGCTCCACGCCGAGCGGAGCTCCCAGCCCCGCCCCCTCCCCATGCCGCTCTGAGCGGGGCGGGGCTCAGGCCCCGTTGGAGCTCCCAGCCCCGCCCCCTCACCACGCGGCTCGGATCGGGGCAGGGCTCAGGGGCTCAGCCGGAGACTCGGCGCTTGATGCGCTGAGGCTCCAGGAGAGGGGCGGAGGCGGGAGCCTCCGCTCTTCTCTTGGGGGCCCCTGCAGAGCCTGGGGCCCGGGGCAAATTGCCCCCTTTGCCCCCCGCTCTGGGCAGCCCTGATTCTATGGGCGGTTTCACTTTCCTTTCTCAGAATGACTATAAACTTATTTTTCTCTAACCTCTCCCACAGCTTCAACCGCACCTCCCAACCCCTTGTAGTTCTTGTTACACACAGAAGGATGTCAAACTTGCTTTTCTTCAGTGTGTTGGATCAGACCCTGGCACTTAGAAACACTCACTGGTTTGCAGTTTGGGTTGTCAAATGTAATCTCAAATTCTGCATGTACATCCCCAGGGACAGAGGGGGTAAAAATAATCTGAAGTTTGATTGAGCTGAAGGGTCCAATTTCACCTTCTGTAACCTAAACATGATGCAAAAAAAAGTGTTACTAACTTTCATTTAAAATCTGGCTGTATTATTCTATTCTATATAGGACCTTATGCTGTGCTCATCATGGTAATATCTGAGCCTGTACTGAGTTACTGGACCTTTGTACATATTGATATAATATATCAATATAAATGTTATATTGATCTATACAGTTACATAGTTCTGCCCATTGTCAGACTGAACACACTATGCTGGACACAGTAGTAAAAGTGTATCAATAATACCTTAAAGAGCTTGATCCTTCAAAAAACTGAGTCACGGAGTACCTTCAGTTTCCAGAGGGTGCTCAGCATCTTGCAGAAAAGTTGCTCAGCCATGGACTCTAAGTGTGACATCTCCTCTGATGGAAGGAGGGTAGAATACCCACTGTCTGAGCTGGCGTATAAGTGATACATGAAGCAATGCTTTTTTGTGCTACCACTCAAGGGCCTGTTCCTCCTCCCACTGAATTCAACAGTAGCAGGCTCAACAGCCTCTCCTACTCCCCTCCACAAGGGGAGCAGCAGAAGCCAACAGAAGCTTCCAGCCTATGATTGGTTTTGTAAAGCCCAGGACGTGTGGAGATCCTGCTCCAAAGCAGCAAACGCCAGTTACTGCTGAGAGTGCAGGGATAAATCAGGGCCTTCCAGCCTCTCTCTGAGTGGATTCAGAGGCAGCTGCCAAGGGCCCCTTGCCCTGTCTTCCCCCATCTCACATAGGATGCATCAGCAGTTGAGAGGAGCCTAGGTAGCCTCCTGCTATCATATTCACTCTAATCTGAAACCTTGTCTCTGGCCAGAGATTATCTATCTGGGTGAATTTCCCCTCCCCCCAATCTTTCTAGACTGCAAGGCGGGCGTTGTCTTGCTAAGGCTGTGCAAGGCCTATAGCATTTTGAGTGCTACTACAATATAATAAATAATAATAAAAGCAGCAAACTATGGCCTGATTTCAGCTAAAGCATGAGACTTTACATCCCATACAGTTGTGGGAGTGTTTGCAAATTCCATGAAATAATGGTGAATCTATGAAAGGGGATGAAATTCAATGAAAATTCCCCAGTTTGACTACAATATGCTTTGGTTTAATTTTTACATAAAACATATACTTTTAAAAGGCAAAGAAGACACAGAGTAGCTGAACCCAAGACTGAAATGGTGCCAAGTATAAAATAGGTGTAAACTCTTTCTTGACAGCTGGCTATGGTACATTTTAAGCAGAAAAAGGCAGTATAAGATAGGTCAAACTGCAGAATACCAATACAGTAGAACCTCAGTTACGAACACCTTGAAAATGATGATGATCGTAACTCTGAACAAAATGTTATGGGGGTTCTTTCAAAAGTTTACAGTTGAACATTGACTTAATACAACTCTGAAACTACTATGCAGAAGAAAAATACTGCTTTCAACCATCTTAATTTAAATGATTCGCCAGCCCAGACAGTGGGTATCCTTCCTTTGTCAAATCTTTTTTTTATAATTTTCCCTTTACTTTTTTTAGTAGTTTATGTTTAACACAGTACTGTACTTTGCAGTATTTGCTTTTTCCCCCCATCTCTGCTGCCTGATTGCGTACTTCTGGTTCCGAATGAGGGGTGTGGTTGACAGGTCAGTTCTTAACTCTGGTATTCATAACTCTGAGGTTCTACTGTACAAATGAAATGCCTAAAATAAAACCACACTAACTGTTATGTGATACGATGAAACCTTATGGGTATGTCAGTGCTCACACTGAAGTCAACACAAGTTTTGCTTGAGTAAAGAATGCAGGATTTGGTTCATGGTCAGTTTCCCTTGCTCAAGAATTGGACTAGCTGAATGCATGTACATATCTCAGTAAATAGGTTACCTTGCCCAGTGTAATTTCAATGGGTTCTTCTTCAGGCGGGGGTTCCGCTGGGCATTGTGCATTTTCTGCCTCTAGATCTGCCTCGGTGATTAATGCATCTTGACTAAGTTGTTCTAAAAGACAAACCGGATGTTGGGCCTGGGTAACTAACTCTGTTGAAAGCATCAGAGCCCATGTTCCTTGAGTTTGGGGGACATTTGCAAGATCCATATCTTCTCTCAGGCTTTTGAGGAGGGGATTTATGAGGGATCTAGAGAATGATTTCTCTTTGTTCACATGAATGATCATGAGAGAAGAAGGTACAATTTAATTGTTAAAGTCATACTGTAAATGTTCAGAATGCAGCAAGACCTGTAGTTATTCTTAACTCATCCTCCTGTGAGAGTGAGTTCATAGTCCAGAGTTTGCTCTAGTCATGTGAAAGCTCTGTCTTCCCTGCTTATGAGCCTCCCACTACTGGGTGAGTTTCATTGGTCTAGTAGAATGTAGCTGTGATAGGTGGCCAGGGTCATCCCAGAGGGAGCTGGGACCAATCCCATGAAGGGCCCCAAATAACAGAGAGCTTGAATTGGGATTCTTCCGTCCTAAGTGCAGGACTCTGCACTTGTCCTTGTTGAACCTCATCAGATTTCTTTTGGCCCAATCCTCCAATTTGTTTAGGTCACTCTGGACCCTATCCCTACCCTCCAGAATATCTACCTCTCCCCCCAATTTAGCGTCATCCGTGAACTTGCTGAGGGTGCAATCCATCCCATTATCCAGATCCTGAATGAAGATGCTGAACAAAACCGGGCCCAGGGCCGACCCTGGGGCACTCTGCTTGATACCGAATGCCAACTAGACATCGAGCCACGATCACTACCCGCTGAATCCGACAATCTAGCCAGCTTTCTAGCCACCTTATAGTCCATTCATCCAATCCATACTTTTTAACTTGCTGGCAAGAATACTGTGGGAGACCATATCAAAAACTTTGCTAAAATCAAAATATATCACAGCCACTGCTTTCCCCATATCCACAGAGCCAGTTATCTCATCATAGAAGGCAATCAGGTTGGTCAGGCATGACTTGCCCTTGGTGAATCCATATTGATTGTTCCTGATCATCTTCCTCTCCTCCAAGTGTTTCAAAATGGATTCCTTGAGGACCTGCTCCATAATTTTTCCAGGGACTGAGGCCAAGGGCGGCTCTAGCAATTTCGCCACCCCAAGCATGGCGGCACGCCGCGGGGGGCGCTCTGCCGGTCGCCGGTCCCGCGGCTCCGGTGGACCTCCTGCAGACGTGCCTGCGGAGGGTCCGCTGGTCCCACGGCTCCAGTGGACCTCCCGCAGGCACGCCTGTGGATGCTCCACCGAAGCCGCGGGACCAGCGGACCCTCCACAGGCACGCCTGCGGGAGGTCCACCAGAGCCGCCTGCCACCCTCCCAGCGACCGGCAGAGCGCCCCCCGCGGCATGCCGCCCCAAGCACGCGCTTGGCGTGCTGGGGCCTGGAGCCGCCCCTGACTGAGGCTAGGCTGACTCGTCTGTAGTTCCCCGGATTCTCTTTCTTCCCTTAATAATGAATACTTTAGATTGATTATAGCACCTACCCTCCTAAAGGATTCCAAAGTGCCTCAAACTATATTCATATTGCACCAAATAAAAGTGCTGGAGTGGGGGCAGTAACCAGCTGCTGACTGCATATGTAACACCAACAGACCCTGGTCATCGACAGGCAGGATCGAATCTGGGACCTCCGGAGCTAAATGCATGAGCTAAAAGCCATATGGTTGTTTAGTTAAGGCTGTAGAGTAGACTCATTAATCTCTCTCTCTCGGAGCCACTACATGGGACAGAACACCACACCCAGGAGGTGTGTGGGTTACACATACTTGTTCATAACTGGGGGAAGAGATATTGTATGTTGTAGAGAGAACACCATAATTGTAACAAAACAATCTAAAGAACTGTTACTGAATCTTTTAGGTTCAAAACACAAAATCCATATTTTAATTAAAAAAAGAGAAATCTTAATATGATTTTAACAGTGTCTTTTGATCAGAATGACTGGGAACACTTAGCTTCTTCAATATCTGTATTAATGGATGCAAGACTCCCCCCTCCCAAATCTTATAAAGCACAAAATAAAGATTAAAAGATGAAATGAAAAATGTCTGAGGAGGTTCATCTGTATGTCACTTTGTTCCTAAAATTATAGGTTGTAAAAATAAACTTGTCATGTGGTTCTCTTGTGAAAGGTGGGTGTTCAGTTGATGAGACAAGAACAATGATAACAATTTTGTAGTCTCTGCATGAAAATCCAGTTGGATTTTTTGTTTTTATCTGAGGTTAGTAGTTGATAAGGAGTGAGGTTGGGGACATTCTCCACTGCTTTTAGTATATGCAGTGGTGCTAGTGCGTTATTTTTAGTGATTTTTATGTGGTGCCTAGATGCCTTTCTGTTGGGACAGCATACAAACAAAAACATGTATTACTACTGGCATGGTCATCATTTCATTTATTGAGCAGGTTTGCTAAGCATCTTAGCTTCAGTCTCTTACGTGAACCAATGAAACTGTTAGGAGAATGTTTAGCATCAGAAATTGCAGAAGGTCAATTTTCTAAAACCATAGTCTTACCTACATGGCTGCTGCCCAGGTTGTTTTCAGTCTTCTGGCTCTCACCCACCATGCAAGTCTGCCTAACTTCTTCAGTATGGACAGGAGAAACTTGTTCCTTGTTTTCATTTATAGATGATTCCACAGGACTGCTGCTAGCTTTCTCTTCAGAGGTGATGCCATCCAAAGCTGGACTAACCTAATTGGATGATTTATAGAAAATATTTTAAAACATAAAACATAATTGCACCTAGCTCCAATTCCATCTGCCACTTTTCGAAAGGAAGTAGCCTTATTATCTAACTACATTCTGTATTGTATGTGGAGAAAATGCACTGTGCGTTCCAAACAAAGTGCACACATTTTTATACTACAGTTTTATTGGTGGTAGGATGCAACTATTGCTCCTCAGAAATGGAATTGATATATTGAGCACAATTCACTAGAACATTGAGTGACTGTGTTCAGAAAAATGACTCAGGAAATTGACATTTCGTATTGGTTCTCAAGGACTTCATAACAAATTTCCTAAAACACACAAGTAAACAGGTGCTTTTCTTTAACTGCCAAAGCTGAAAATTCAGCCTTGGATCTGAGTCAAGCATAGCTTGATTTCTCTTTCAGTGAGACTTGTTACCAGTGATAAAAACTCTGCATCTGAAACTGGGCAAGTCTGCTGATGATGCATAGCCAGAATAGAATCCATATTACTTGTTAAGGTGTTCTGGGTTTGCACTGTTAATTGGAATAAAGAGTGATAGGTAGCAAAGAAAGTGGACATGAAAGAGAATATAGACAAGGAGTTGTGAATTCAGAAGGTGTAATTTCTAAATAGTCAATTTCCTTATATGAATAACACTTTTATATGATAGAATTAGAGTTGAAACCACAGTCAGCTCAGCAGTTTTATTGTACATTATGTTTGACGGTCTCTCTTATAACAGGTCTATCACTTTCTTAAAAATTAAAAAAGAGATTAATTTTGAAACACCTTGGAGCCAATCAAACTCTAATATATAAAAAGAAGAAGCTACAGATTGGGTTGATTTTAAAAAAAAATCAGATGAAATATCCTCAAATTGTCCCATTAATTTACTGTGAGACTTAAAAAATATATATGTATATATAACAATATTGTTAATCAAGACAGCAGTTACAGGGCATGATTTGATTGATGGTATGATTTTTTTAAAACCGCACTGGAGGAAAAAAAACAGATTAGCTGGAAATGCTACCCTGGAATCAACTAATTATCTCAGGGCAGGTCTACACTAAGGGCGGGGGTCGAATTAGGGTACGCAAATTCAGCTACGTGAATAGCGTAGCTGAATTCGAAGTACCCTAATTCGAACTACTCACCCGTCCAGACGCGGCGGGGTCGAACTCCGCCAACTCCTTTTGCCGAGGTGGAGTACCGGAGTCAACCGCAGCGCTTCCGGAGTTCGAACTATCACATCTAGATCAGACGCGATAGTTCGAACTCCGAAAAGTCGAACTCTCCGCGTCGAACCGGCAGGTAAGTGTAGACGTACCCTCAGCTTTCATTTTTTTTTAAAAAGTAAGCTTCTAACTTTGTGGCTGCAGAGGAAAGCATGAAAATTTGACCTGTGTATACCTGAAATGCTCAGAAAACCCAAAATGTATTTTTTTTTAATTTTATAATTTTTAAACTAATTCCATTATATTTTGGGAGGCCCAAACTCTATTTTTGAATGCTTGCAGTTGGAAATGTTGCATAACTGTTTTTAAAATCTAACAAGCTCTACTGGTTGGAGTGTCTAAATCAGTCTGATGAAATGCCCTTGGACCCACCATTCTTTCGAGGGAAGATTTCGCTGTTGTTGTGCACGTGCCATTGTCACCCGCTGATGTCTGAAGTTTAAATCTTGTTCCCAAAGCACCACGGTTTGTCAGGATGATCATCCGTGAAATTGTCTCCCCCACCACGTGAGTGCCAAAGTCAATGAGCTCTTTATCTAGTGCCAGCTGTAAGGAGAAAAACCATAATTACTGCTGTCCTAGATAGTAAGTAATGTCAATTAAATGAACATCTACCATTTTGAGGATAAGACTTTAAAGTCCTTATTACCTCTTCAAAGACCATGTCAAATAATGACACAAATTATGGGCACTCTTCTGTCTTTCATGTAGAAGCCAACCCATCTGAACAACGAAGTCATATTATAGTGAACAAAACTTTCCTTTCACTCCATTAAATGATGCTGGAAACAGTTGGCCAGATTCTGCGATTAGTTACATCATTGCATAAACCTTTGGTAACTCCTATTAAATCAAGGGAGTTATTCTGTATTTATACATTGGTTTGCAGGGCAGAATTTGGCCCCATTGTTCTTTTTATATCACAATTATGTGGACTTATCTTGCTGGTACCATGCTGGAAAAGAAGAGCGTCCAATGTGTTGTATTGATTGGCGATCAATTTGTGACACATTCTAGCTTGTTAGGTCTATAACAGCTTTAACCTTATAGTGACTCATTAGTTAGTAGAGGTGGAAATTTCATTGATCTTGTAATTAAGTTTATGGAAGAGGCATATGAAATAGTTTCAAGCATCAAGTGGCTGAAGAGAATGAGTCTTTCTTTTGTAAAACTTGTTATCCTTCAAACTGCTAGCAGACCACAGTGGGCTGAATTCCCACAAACTTTTAAAGCATACAGAATGTTTCTTTATACAATATACACTTCAATTTGTAAAATTTTAAAGTTGCTGTAGTTCAGAACTTTCCCCTCTCCCCATCTTTCTTTAAAGCTTCCACTAACTCTTTCCCAGAGAAAGTGTTGTTTCTTTTGAAAGGGATGGCAACCTTAACTGAAGCAAAGACATAGGCAAGTTGCTTTGGTTGACAAGGACTGTAGTAATGTGAAATAGAGAATGTATATAACTGTAATGGCCTGGAAAATCATTGAATCCATGATAGCAGAGAACTGGCCATCTGTTCTTTCAAATCCATATACACAACTCAAAGGCTTTACGATCAATTAGATATTTTCTTATGGGTTTGCTGTGCAGCTAAATTTCACATTTAGTAGCAAATAGATATTAGAGCAGCTGATTTATTAGGCAATTTATTTACTGGCAATTTGCTGCCAAGTCCGGGGTGAATTTCTGAATCAGGCACTACAGTGATATTTAATACCAGTATCCGGGGCTGGAGCACCCATGGAAAAAATAGTGGGTGTTCTGCACCCACTAACAGCCCCCCCAATCAGCTCCTCTCCCTCTCTCCCAGTGCCTCCCACCCACCATCAACTGTTCAGTGGCATGCAGGAGGTGCTGGGGGAGGGGGAGGGGCAAGGGTGGAGTGCGCTTGGGGGAAGGGGAGGACTGTGCCAGGGGTCGGGCAAGAAGAGGTGGGGGTTTGGGGGAAGGGATGGAGTGGCGGGGCAGGGCCTGGGGTGGAGCAGGGGTCAAGCACCCCCCCGCCCCCTGCAACTCACAAAGACAGCATCTCTGCTCATGGCAATGGGAAATCAACAAAAAGTTGCTCATTTCAAGGGTTGACTTTTTTTACCTTGACTTGTAGGGAACAGAGATGATTAGAAGCACCTTTTGTTGAAGAAAAATTATGGGCTTAGTTCGTTTGTACAAATCAAGGTTCCCTAAGCAGATAGTCTGTTCCACAGCATTATGCATAAATTGCTCAACATAGTGGATTGGATCCCCCAGGTGATAGTTTTTCCTTCTGACAGTCTGTCAAATCCCTAGTTTGCTGGCTCTCTGAGTGTGGTGCAACACTCATGTTTATTGTCTTTAGGCCCCACCCCAGTAAATCATTTAAGTTCATGCTCCACTTTAAGTATCAAGTAATCGTACTGAAGTCAAAATGACTTCTCATGTGTTTAAATTTAAGCACCTGCTTAAGTGGTTTAATAGATTGGGGATTTCCTGAATAATACACGGAATTTCCTTTCACAGTTTCTATTTTCTAATTTTTCCTCTTCTGTGTATTTGATTATTTTTGCTTTGTTTCACTATCTATCTATGAGTAAAACTTGCTGTCTGCTGAGCTCCCAATGTGCAATGCAATAAAGAACAACAATGCTAAAAATTCCAAGCTAGAGCAAAACCATTTTTTTTATTTAAAGTTTTTTCAGCAAAAAATGCAGATTCGAAAACATGGAAACATTCTGCAAATTCACATTGTTTTTGCCTAATATTTTAAGTCAAGAAAAAAAAATCTTAAAAAAAAAACAACAAACCCTCAAATCAAAGCATTTCATTTTGATATTTTCAAAATTAAATGTTTACATTTTTTGGTTCAAAATAATTTTTCATTTTGGAATGTCCTTTAATTTTATTTTTCAAATTAAACTTTAAAAAAATGTTCAACCAAAATGAAACATTTTGTTCAACCTGAAATGAATTTTTTTCAACTCTTTGATTCATGGAAAATGTTTGAAAATTTTCATTTTTGGTTTGATCTGACACAACTTTTTTTTGTTGTGTCAGATCAAACCAAATTTGCCCAGTTCTACTCCAGGATAGCTCTCCTGTGTCTAAATCCTTTTTATACCTGTTTGTGCTGCTAGTAGGACTACTAGTAATACTCCAAATTTTCTATTTGCTAGCCTGATTCCTTAGTGACTGCTATATTGGAAAAATCATCCTGCACACCCATTTCCATCCAGTGTCTAGATTTTAGTGTCAGTCTGTAGGCACACATTGTTTTTCCCCATCTCCTTTGGTCTCTGATGTAATCTTGTGACTGATATATCTTCACATATCTGATAAGGAAGTTTCAAAAGACTGGTTGCTCTGACAAAGTACATTCTTCAAAGTAGCCCATGAGAAATCAAATGCCCCCACTTAAGAAAAACTAGCACCTCCTGTGAAAATACTGTGTGTTATAGCTTAAATATAATAGGTGTATATTCCTCATTTGAAACCAGGTTTAAAAATTCTCTAAAGGCTGATACTTTGCATAAGGAGAGATGATTTATAAGTTTTATTATGAATAGATGGAGGGATCTAAAGATGTTATATGATTTTTTTGTCTATATGGAAAGCTAAGCTTAAGAACAAATTCCCTGAGACACAGGCTAGATTTTCTAAGAAACATAAGGAAGTAAGGTACGCAACTTCTATTTGTGACTTTGAACATCTTTCCCCACTTTCCTGTCATATTGTGCCACAATTTTTTAAACATAACTCCCAACTGGTTTCCACTGGAAGTTAAGGTCACGGCTCATGGTGAGCTGTATATGTTAAAGTGATTTTGTAAATGTCTCAGTGAAACCCTCAACATTTGTGTGTAAGATAGCATGTCTTCTCATACAATAAGTTATTTTCACCTCCAATAAAATATGAAATACATTTTGTAATGTTATGTTCAAAATAAAATGAGAAGGAAAAGTAACGGGTGTTGGCTACATGTACCACGCATTTACCAACTCTTTTTCCATGTTAATTAGAGGACCCAAATGATAAAGCTTTAACTATAATTTTAACAGATTTTAACTATAAGCACATGAGTACCTTGTAAGGTCCTTGGAGGCAGAACATATGTTTGTTCAGTGTCTGTACAGTCCCTAGTGCAATGGGATCCTTGTGCATGACTAGGGGATCTAGGCACTTCTGTATTGCACATAATTAATAAATCACAGTAGTAAGAGTCCCACTGACTCCAATTTGAGTACTCACATGCTTAAAGATAAGCACACACACAAATCTCTGCAGAGTTTGGGGCCTGAGACCTTAAACAGCATTTCTTGTTTAACTCCAAATATAACAATGCATCTACTAGGCAGAAATGTTGGACATTGTTTACTAACATGCTTACAAAGAACCTTACAAGCTATAAATAAATCTTTATGAAATATGCTGATAGTAGTGCTGTACTTCCATAGAAGAATCTATTCAGGAATGAATCATTATGGCAAGAGAGTACTTTAGACAGAGAGGAATAAGAAAGTGAAAAGTGTATACATTTCTAAGTATTCTCACTAATATTTATATTCATTTTGCTCTTACACTGGACTCTCTCAAAGTATTTAAAGTTTAAAAAAAATTGACTTACAACACATCTCTTGGTTGTACATTTCAATGGAATGGAAAAGGAACCATTCTGAGCCAAAAATGTGACTTTTCCTTCAAGAACTTCATTTATCTAAACAAAATAATTTAAAAAAATTAATGATGCATCTAAACAGATTAAGTATTAAATCTTTAGCCATCTGAAAAAGTTAATCAACTTATAAATTACAGTAAAAAAGAAATAAATACATTCTTAAGGTTAGATATAACATAATTTTAGTATGTCTAGGTTTCTATGTAACTGCAACTTTTTTTTTTTTTGCTAATTACCTAACTTTTTTCAGGAAGGTAACATCCAACATGTTTTCAGCCTGACAATACATACTACTGATATACTTAATGCTTGAAGTTGTAATAAAATATTGTATTAGAAAATGCCAGTGTGTGGTGTGCAAGATACTTAAATTAGAATATTATTTTTAAGGTTGTAATTATCTTTGTTTCCTTTCTAACAATAAACAAAATTGGACTAATGATACTATTATCAAATTAGGTGGGTGGATAACGCTATTATTCACATCATCCTGTAACTAACATATTTGTATTATAATTGCTGCATAAAATGCACTTACCATTGGTTTAAATGTTACCACCACTTCACATGACATTCCAGCAGACATCTGGCCAGGTGGATCAAAGCTGTGCAGATCATAAATATATGAGTTAGATTTATATTTCAAAATCCGGCTCCCAAAATTCACAGGAAAATTACATATTTTTACTTGGTTGAATTTATTACATACAAGTCAGAAAGAGTGACAGGCCAGTGAAAGGCTGTGCAAACATTGAGAAATAATAAATAATCACACTTTGTACTTATATAGAGCTTTTCACTGAAAAATCTCAAAGTGCTTTAAAAAGGCGAGCGTTATCGTGCCCATTTTACAGATGGGGAAACTGAGGCATTGAGGGGTGAAATGACTAGCACAAGATCACATAAAGTGTCAGTAGCAGTGTCAAGAATAAAACCTAAGTCTTTTGACTTCAGTCCCCTGATTTAGCTACTAGGACACAGCTTCTCCCAATATCTACATGTCTGTTGAGCATCCTGACCTGTAATACCTCTGCTAATCAAGTTCCAGAGCAAGGAAAAAAGAGAGAAATTAAAAAGAACCATGCAGTTGCAAGCTCACTATACAATATTACACTATATGTTGTCTGTTGCAAATTGTACAGAGAGCAACATTTATATCTTATCCTCTGAGTAGAAGTTGTCAGTCGTTTCAAATTTTGTTCACATCACAAAGACCATAAAATATGGCACAAAGTCCACCAGGGACTTCAGTGAGACCATTAAACTTCTTTTCAACTGTGACTGAAACAGGATTTGTGAGACAAGAAATCTAGGTGCTGCATTCTAAGTACTGCTATTGAGTCACAGCTAAGGGTCTGTTCTGGCTACATGGCAGAGAAGATGGAAACTAAGCAAATGAAATAACTGCATATTATTAGCCAGAGGAATTCCCAGGCAAGCTGGACTATCTTGGAACTGTTAGAAACACACCTTAAATCATAAGAAAAACTAATCTTATGAAAGGAGTATTTAAAAAAAATCCTCCTCCAATCGCATTTGGAAAAAGGGAACACCATTCAAGGTTCTGGGGTTGAAACATGCTTACAGTCTGGAGAAAGTTTGCTAGACTAATCTTCACTCTTAGCAAGGACTCTCAACCACAAAAGTAGCCTAAATTCAGCCAGTGCAGCCTGGAAATGGCAAAGATGATGAGCTTTCAGTTGGAGAGTAATCAACATCAAGATCTGAACATCTCCAATGTTTACTAGTGACAAAGAATCCTGTGGCACCTTATAGACTAACAGACGTATTGGAGCATAAGCTTCGTCAGATGCATGTACTACTTCACCATATTACATACATTCATTCACACTATATCTCCTTATACCCCTAAACACATCTGCATTATTGCAGTTCCTGTGTGTATGTGATGGGGGGAGAGTAGTATGGACAGCTATGGAGTCCCTTATGGAAAATTCCTTCAGGATAGAAATTGGGATCCTTTCAAAAAAGATATATAGATAAAATTTCTAGCTAGCTACTTGGTAAATGTAAAGGGAAAGAGTATAATTTAGTTTTTGAAACCTAAATTAATTCAGACATATTTTTCCATGCAGTTTCACAAAAACTGCATTAATGTACTTTGCTCACAGTACCTGAAGCTTAATTTGTAATTGGAAGGTACTTTGACAAACCTATTAAACCAGGGTAAGATTTAGGATTTTTAGCAAGTTGTAATTTATATTTCAGTCACATATCAGGGATGTCGAATTAAATATGCAATTCAATGAACATACTAAATGAAGACAAAATTAACCAATCCTCAAGAGCATCTAAAGATCTGTAAGAAAATGGCTTTCCTAATCCATAAAAAAGTGTATTCATTTAATTTTAATTAAGACGACTTAATAGTTAAAATCATTGGTTCAAATTTTAGATCAATGTACAGTAAACTCCAAAACTGGCATAAAGTTAGACGCCTATTCAGAAAAGCACTTAAGCATGTTTAAAACTAAGCATGTGCTTTCTTGAACTGGGGTCAGATTTGCATCTCTTTCTCCGTGAGTCTGTGACTAAATTGTTCAGCAATCAACCTCTTCCCCTTTAACAATGAATGTGACAATATTCAAGATATTATAATAGCTTAAACTAGTCAATAGAGTCAAATATCCTATTTCTAATTCAAAATGTGTTAAATTAAAACTGCAAAGGGCCATGAAAGGCTGCACTGAGAAGGATATTTGAAAGCAAGAGATAAAATTTAACAAGAGCTTCTACAGCCGATTGAATTCATAACTTGTAGCTCTCAAAGAGGTTGTGCTCAGTCAGTAACTGTATCTTGTTCATATTCCAATACACTGTTGTAAGAACTGAAAGCGTGGGGCTTGGTTTAGACTTTAAGGTCAGAAGGGACCATCATGATCGTCTAGTCTGACCTCCTGCACAACACAGGCCACAGAATCTCACCCACCCACTCCTGTA
Source organism: Mauremys mutica (assembly GCF_020497125.1). NCBI lineage: Eukaryota > Metazoa > Chordata > Testudines > Geoemydidae > Mauremys > Mauremys mutica. The sequence goes on along the minus strand of NC_059092.1, from coordinate 6,066,171 downwards.
ATAAACCCCTAATCTATGTCTGAGCTATGAAAGTCCTCAAATCATGGTTTAAAGACTTCAAGGTGCAGAGAATCTTCCAGCAAGTGACACGTGCCCCATGCTGCAGAGGAAGGCAAAAAAAACCCAGGGCCTCTGCCAATCTGCCCTGGAGGAAAATTCCTTCCTGACCCCAAATATGGCGATCAGCTAAACCCTGAGCATGTGGGTAAGACTCACCAGCCAGACACCCAGGAAAGAATTCTCTGTAGTAACTCAGATCCCATCCCATCACAGGCCATTGGGCATATTTACCTCAAATAATCAAAGATCAATTAACTGCCAAAATTAGGCTATCCCATCATACCATCCCCTCCATAAATTTATCAAGCTTAGTCTTGAAGCCAGACATGTCTTTTGCCTCCACTGCTCCCCTTGGAAGGCTGTTCCAGAACTTCACTCCTATGATGGTTAGAAACCTTCGTCTAATTTCAGGTCTAAACTTCCTGAGGGCCAGTTTATATCCATTTGTTCTTGTGCCCACATTGGTACTGAGCTTAAATAATTCCTCTCCCTCCCTAGTATTTATCCCTCTGATATATTTATAGAGAGCAACTGTATCTCCCCTCAGCCTTCTTTTGGTTAGGCTAAACAAGCCAAGCTCTTTGAGTCTCCTTTCATAAGACAGGTTTTCCATTCCTCGGATCATCCTAGTAGCCCTTCTCTGTACCTGTTCCAGTTTGAATTCATCCTCCTTAAACATGGGAGACCAGAACTGCACACAATATTCCAGATGACGTCTTACCAGTGCCTTGTATAACGGTACTAAAACCTCCTTATCTCTACTGGAAATACCTCGCCTGATGCTTCCCAAGATCACATTAGCTTTTTTCACCGCCATATCACATTGGTGGCTCATAGTCATCCTGTGATCAACCAATACTCCGAGTTCCTTCTCCTCCTGTGTTACTTCCAACTGATGAGTCCCCAGCTTATAACAAAAATTCTTGTTGTTAATCCCTAAATGCATGACCTTGCACTTTTCACTATTATATTTCATCCTATTACTATTACTCCCGTTTACAAGGTCATCCAGATCTTGTTAAGCACTATGGCTTATCTTATTGAGGTGGCTAGAAATTCAAAGCACATCCTATCACTACAAAGTGGCAGAGGGCAGTGAGCTGTAAAATAGAATCTCTCGAGTATGAAATCAGTTATTGTAGTAACATGACTTGTTCATTTCAGTGTGGAATATATTGTGTCACTTCACTGGGGTACAACAGAAACATCAATGTCAGAAACTATTTCCTCAGGTTAGCCTGAAGAATTGGCAACTTTTATTTTCAATTACATGCAGAGCAAGCAAGTTTGGTTCAAGCTGTTTCATGTTAATAAATAGCATTTACACACACAATGCTGCCTTTTTTCACTTTTAAGCCTGATCATAATTGGTCTTCTTTTGTTTGGTTTAACAGAATTCCAAATAAATGTGATATTTCCTTTTTTTTTTTTTTAAATTAAAGTTTCAGTGAATTCTTGGGGGAATAATTGATATTTTTGTGGGTTCAGAACATCTCAATCTAAGATTAGCCTATGAAGAATGCTTGAAAAGAAAGACCCGGGATGTTCTCATTTGCTGATTCATAGGTATACAAAAGGAATTTATCAATATAGTCATTTATTGGAATCTGTTCCAACGGGACAAAATATTTTGCTACATAATCTATTGTCAATATTATGTTAAAGAATTGATGTAGACATCCCTAGAAATTTCCGTTTAAATGATCTTTGTTATAAAGATTTCTATTCCTTTATTTCATCAGCTCTTTTCATCTTAGCCTTCATATGAACTACCAATAATCAGGAAGTTAACCTGACCCATATCACAAAGGAGGGCAACTGGATCGGCGAAACAATTTCTATGTTAATGTAAAATCCCTTTTAGTGGCCCAGACAGAAACTCAGGTCCCTTTTCTCTAATTACCAGGGTGGTTCTTTGCCTTTTTCATAGTGCCTGATACATTAAGTAAAAAACAACAGAAGTATTCATTCAGGGCTTGAACCAAAGCCCACTGAAGTGAGCAGGAGTCTTTCCATTGACTTCAATGAGCTTTGGATCAGACCCTTGTTCATTATCACTTAGATACTACAGAGATGGGCACGTTAGATTTACTACTATTCTCTTAATCCTCATTTTGCAAGACCAAGTAATTTTTCCCTTCACACTGGCATGGAATATTAATGATTTTAGGTAAAAGAAAAAGTCAGATAATTCTTATGCCCCATCCCTCCTCACTCTTTTTTGTCTGTTTATTTAGATTGCAAGATATTTGGAGCAGGAATTGGTTATCCTACATCGGCCAGATTCTCAAATGCTCAGCACCCACAACTGGAACTAGATTTTCAGAAAAAAAATCAACTCCCTTGTAGGCACTTAAGTAAATAGTCAGATTCTCAAAAGTGCTCAGTTTGCTGGATGCCAGGCTCCTTTGAAAATCTGACCAGTTATTTAGGTGCCTAATTGGGATCTTAAAATCTGATCTCAGTTGTGGCTGCTGAGCCCTTTCGAAAATTCTGGTCCATGTCTATACACTTCAGTGCTTTTCTGTGCAGTTAATTTATAACGAATCGTCTTGTCACCAATGTGTGAGTGGAAAGTGGGCATCTAACTTCCTTAGGTGTCTTTAAAAAGAAATGAGTTAAGGCTGGGATTTTCAAGCAGCTAGAATATGGAAGGAACTATATGAAATTAAATTCTATCTTGTCTAAAGACCTTCATGTAATTACCAGAAACAAAGGGTAGGAATAAATGGTCAGTTTTCAGAACGGAGAGAGGTAAATAGTGATGTCCCCCAGGGGCCTGTACTGGGCCCAGTCCTATGTAACATATTCATAAATGATTTGGAAAAAGGGGTAAACAGTGAGGTGGCAAAATTTGCAGATGATACAAAACTACTCAAGATAGTTAAGACTCTGAAGAGCTACAAAAGGATCTCACAAAACTGGGTGACTGAGCAACAAAATGGCAGATGAAATTCAATGTTGATAAATGCAAAATAATGCACACGGAAAACACAATCCCAACTATACATATAAAATGATGGGGTCTAAATTAGCTGTTCCCACTCAAGAAAGATCTTGGAGTCATTGTGGATAGTTCTCTGAAAACATCCACTCAATGTGCAGCGGCAGTCAAAATAGCGAACAAAATGTTGGAAATTATTAAGAAAGGGATAGATAAGACAGAAAATATCATATTGCCTCTATATAAATCCATGGTATGCCCACATATTGAATACTGCATGCAGATGTGGTCACCCCATCTCAAAAAAGATGTATTGGAATTGGAAAAGGTTCAGAAAAGGGCAACAAAAATGATTAGAGGTATGAAACGGCTGCCATATAAGGAGAGATTAATAAGACACGGACTTTTCAGCTTGAAAAAGAGATGAGTAAGGGGGGATATGATAGAGCTCTATAAAATCATGACTGGTGTGGAGAAAGTAAATAAGGAAGTGTTATTTATTCCTTCTCATAACATAAGAACTAGGGATCACCAAATGAAATTAATAGGCAGCGGGTTTAAAACAAACAAAAGGAAGTATTTTTTCACACAACGCATAGTCAACCTGTGGAACTCCTTGTCAGAGGATGTTGTGAAGGCCAAGACTATAACAGGGTTCAAAAAAGAACACAATAAATTCATGGAAGATAGGTCCATCAATGGCTATTAGCCAGGATGGGCAGGGATGGTGTCCTTTCATAAACTTATCAAGCTGAGTCTTAAAGTCAGTTTTCTTGCCCCCAACTGCTCCCCTTTGAAGGCTGTCCCAGAACTTCACTCCTCTGACGGTCAGAAACCTTTGCCTAATTTCAAGCCTAAACTTGTTTGATGGCCAGTTTATATCCATTTGTTCTTATATCCACCTTGGTGCTAAACTTAAATAACCCATCTCTCTCCCTGGTATTTATAGAGAGCAATCATATCTCCCTTCAGCCTTCTTTTGTTTAGGCTAAACAAGCCAAGCTCTTTGAGCCTCATTTCATAAAGCAGGATGCATGAGGCCTCTGCAGGATCGGAATAAATGACCAAAGGTACCACTGTGAGTGGGGTCCTGGTATTTTGAACATCTTGGGTACAGTTATTTTATTCAACACATTCCTGTAAAAAGGGCCAACAACTGACAGGTCATCTTGCCAAAGAGCACATCTTAAAAAAAGATGCCTGAAGTAAGGCTCCTAATTCTGTGTCCAGACACCTAAATGAATGTTTCTCAGAACTATTGCAAACCAGGCCTCGTTTAGTGCTTACATTTGGATTTAGATGTCTAATTTTAGCCACCTTTTTTTTCCCCCCAAGTCTCAGCAGAGATGTTATGTCTGCTGCAATTTACGTTTTGGAGCGGATGGTAGTAAATAAAATCCCATTAGCACATTTTTAAAGCACAAGGGTAGAGGGTTCACATAAGGGATCTAATGACCTTGATGCTATGCTTTCGTACTGTACATGACATAAATGAGAGATGGGAAAAGGAAAAAGGAATAGCAAAGGGAGATGAGATTTGTTTTGGAAGGTAATTTTTTTACAGCTCTATTTAACAGAACTGACTCTACTGAGAATAAAATATAAATGCAATAAATACAAGAGCTTCCTGCTTGTAACTTTATAAGATTGTTCTGATTTTAAGGGTGCAATAAATCATCCTCTCAGATTTTGAGCCTGTTTACTTACTGAATATTGATGAAATCTTTGAGATGCTCACTGACTCCCACCAGCTTACAGAAGTTAACACTGTAGGATGCATTTATCAAAATTATCTTCTTTTTGTAGGTTTTACCAACATCAAAATCCTAGAAATAGCACACAGATTAAATCACACCTTCATGGAGCTGGTAGCATTTTCACATGTGATAATGATTTTTTTTTAACGTGTACTGCAGTAGTATCCGAAGGTCCCTATGAGGATCGTGGCCCTTTATACTAAGTGCTGTACAAAAACATTTAGGAAGCTTTTCTGCCCCCAAACAATCCAATTTAAGACAAGAGACACAATTGGGCAACAAACAGCAAGAAGGAGGTGGGAACTAGTAATAGGATCATGTGGTAGCGTTAGCTAGCTGTGTGCACAACTTGATGTTTCCAAGCCATTTTATTGGTTGCCTGCAGTGAATGCATATAAGAATATTATTACATTAATGTTTGATTCAGGGTCTAGTACTCTGAGCACAGGATTGAGAACCAGAAACTCCAAGGCAGTTTTGAAATCAGTCATTAAACTATAGTCTACACTATGGCTCCAGCTATTTTTTAAAAACTGGTTAGGATTTAGAGGAAATTTTCCCAGTGCATACCCTTCCCCAGTACACACCAGGTCAAAGGGTCCCAGTTCTAAAGGTGGAATCGTGTAGCTGCAGTTCCCACTGACTTCAAATGGAATTGTGAAAATTATAAATGCTATGCAAGTGTTAGGTATTATTTACTGCCTTTTAGAACTGTATTTTATAGGCGCATTGTCATCAATGAATTACATATTATTAACAAGGAAAGTTAAATAATTACCCAATGGTAGATTAACACTAATTTGCAAATTGTTTACAAATATGAATACCATCTATTATAGGTGCAGATAGCATAATACTAATTCACTGATTCATCTGGGCCTCCTAAGAAGGGGGCTCCCAGTCAGTCAGTGTGCCTGCAGTCACCGTAAAGGAAATAGGAATTATTCTGCAAGTAAAATGGAATAGGGGAAACTATAAAAGAGTTAACAGCTGATCTGCTGGTCTTTTTAAACATGGGGATATTTTTAAATCTCACATGTAATCTAATTATCAGATTTTTAAAAGTGCTCAGCACCCACAATTAGAATAAGATTTTCAAAAAAGCTCAGTTGCATTTAGGCATGTGAAGTGATTGGATTTTCAAATGGGCTCCATATCCACCAGTGGAAGCTACTAGGTGAAAATTGGGCCATGTGACCCTTTCTGAAGTAATAGGAACTTCACGCCAACCATATTTTTGGAATGAGCTTATAATTTCTTACTAAAATTGTGTATGAAACTCCAACCACAACAGAAAAAGGTAAGAAGATTTCTTCCTCTGGCCCTTATCTGTTTATGAGGCTGTCATCCTTTGTTTAGTTCCATATGAAAAGAAATATGAAATGATCACTAGAGTGTTTGCCAAAGGACAGGGCACATAAAGGCAAAGCTTTCAGTCTTGTTGATAATGCACTTTAAGATTTAAAAAGACTTCTCGCATCTTGCCTGAACCTTGACTTCAGTTTGATACTTTCAGAGAGTTGTGTGTCTGCTTGGATACAGCAACTTCACTTTTCTAGCATGTTCACGGTTTACCTTGGGCATGTTTTTAAATGGGGAAATGGTACTGTCCAATATGGCAAAACGCTTTCTGAAATTTCAGAAATTCACTGCTGAAAAGCCACCAGTTCGAAGCTTCATAAGGGATATCAGAATCTTTAAGTAAAACGAATTTAGTTCTCAAAAAACTGAGCAGGGAAGCATTGCAATGAACTGGCAAAATAAAATAGCTAAAATACCAGGGGACAATGGGGGGCTTGGAACATGCTCCACCTGCCCTCAAGCATAAAAATACCTAAAAGCTAGAGAAGTTTGCTAAGGAGTTAACACCCTGAAGCAAGAAGCCTGCATATCGTATCTGTGAAGAGCTAGGGCTAGAATCAGCCCTGCCCCACTATGTTTCCTCCCATGTATATGAAAAACCACAACAGAAAGGCTGCATGAGAGAGGATATTTCCACCCAATTCTGCCATCTCTCTACACCCAGTGAGAGCCCACTCTTCCAGTACTCCATACTAGGAGATATGCCAGAGCAGGGCAGACAGCTTGGGAAGTATGGTCTGTATATCAGTTATATACCCACCACGTACCTTACCCATGTCCCTTGAAGGAATAAACTTTGGTGCACTGACCACGAATAGGGATGTGGCTGGCCGAAAAGTTGAGTTCATATTTGATGCTACAAAATCATTAAAGTGTGCCTTTTTGGGGAACATTTCACAGTGGCCCAGAAACTGGCTCTGTAAGAGGTGACAGCGCATGGTGGGGGTTGGGGGGGAAAGGGGAGGAGAATGTGACATTGTGTTGAATACTAGAAAGCTATTGTTCCTGTTCATAATTAAATTATATCTGACAGTGGGATACACGACTTTCTTTAAGCAGCTTTTTATTACATTAATATTGTATTTATGCCACATACTCTTGAAACAGTTATTAGGTTAAGTAATTTATTTTTAATTGATTAGCATGGAACATAGCCTAACAAGAACCACATAATTGTATCTCCTCAGGCAGCTTCAAATTATGTGCTGACCTTTCTGACTGTTTTAATTCCTTAAAGTCTGAAAGCCCATTTAAGTCGATGGGAGTCTTGCCTTTGATTGCAATGAGCTTTTGACTGAGACACTGGTTTGTACATACAGTAAATACACAAAGCCACAATGCAAAATGTGCACCAACCTTGAAGTGAATAAGACTTGGTTTGCTATAAAAAGGACACCCCTTAAATTCATGACCGGACACAACTTGTTTGCGAATAATTCCACTTCGAAGTTTCTCCAAGTTTTCAGTGAAAATCTTTCTTTCCATTTTACTTGCACCTAGTGGTTTGGGATCTGTTTCATCTTTTGGTACCTAATAATTGAAACCAATAAAAATGGTAATTTATTGATAAGAAACCATAGTTCACAGATTTTTTGTACACGCTTGCATTCCATCAAATTTTCAGAACAGAACCCTAATTTTGAGCTTACAAATTTGTGCCTTAAATCTGTTCCAGAAAACTCAATTTTCATATTTTAATTAGCAGGCACTGATTGGATAGCTGGGTATATAACCAGTTGATTTGTATGTGCAAATGCAGCATGTAGACAGACAAATGGTTATGCATTCAAAATTAAAGGCTAATCTGAGGCCTCTTGAAAATCAGGCTCAATGTATTCTCTAGACTAGACAGTAAGAAGAGAAAATGATACTGTAGGTCAGTGGTTCCCAAACTTGTTCCGCCGCTTGTGCAGGGAAAGCCCCTGGTGGGCCTGGCAGGTTTGTTTACCTGCCGCATCTGCGGGTTCGGCCGATCGCGGCTCCCCGTGGCCGCGGTTTGCTGCTCCAGGCCAATGGGAGCTGCTGGAAGCAGTGGCCAGTACGTCCCTTGGCCTGCACCGCTTCCAGCAGCTCCCATTGGCCTGGAGCAGCGAACCGCGGCCAGTGGGAGCCGCAATCAGCCGAATCCGCGGACGCGGCAAGTAAACAAACCGGCCCGGCCTGCCAGGGGCTTTCCCTGCACAAGCGACAGAACAAGTTTGGGAACCACTGCTGTAGTATGCATGGAGTTTCCACAGAGATGGATAAAGTTATCAGAAAGTAGAATGTGGCCCTTTTAGGAAAAGCTGAAGAAGCTATCATTTAAAAGAAAAAGACTATAGGCCCAATTTTTCAAAAGCGTTAAGAAAATGTGCCTGTGCAGTTTTGAACATGTGTGTAATTCCAATATATTGCATAGCAAGGAAATATGTGGTTTGGGCCATTTCTCACTTACTCTAGATAATTCAGGTTTTTCTCTTTTTACATTTAAAGAGTCAAGGAGAGGAACAGCTGAATACAAGTACTGAAAACTGTCATCTGTATAAGAGGTAAAGTGGCAGTGAACTGAATAGATAGAAAGTGTTACATTAGATATTTAGGCATTCAACCCTCTCATTTTAAGCTCTCTTTCTGATTACTAGCATTCTTCAAAAAGTTCCATCCACATAATGATAATCATTACGGGACAATCTACTGCGGAGGAATTTTATGTACCGCTTTTGACCCTCTCCACCCTTGTTTCAATTCCGAACTGAGCTAACAGCCCAAATGGCAGTTTGTTGCTGGTTACCAAACTACAGCCTGTAGTTTAAGCAAGAGGAAAATAGTCAAAAATGATGCAATTAATAATCAAAATACTTGGGTATCATGATAAAGAATCACATCAGTTTTACTATTGCCTCATTGTAGGGACCAGAAGCTGGAGGATAAATTCTGTCCATCAGTTTATGCAAATCAAAAAGACAGAAATTGTGCCTTCAGGGTTTCAGCCAGCTGAAAAGGAATCAGACATTTTATGTTTCATGTAAACATCAGTAAGGGAAAGAAACCTCCCAGTGGGCCTAGGTGTGTGCTGTATAGAAGTTTCCTTTGATCAGTTTTAAATGTGTTGTCTTTCTCTTTCATTGAATGTCCCCAGGCTCTTGTATAACACACAGGAATAAACTCAAGCATCTGACTTCCCCTCACATACCATTTATTATTTTATATACCTCTATCATACCTCTCCTCTTTGTCTCCTCTCTAAACTAAACAGTCTCAATCTTTACAACAACTCTTCCTCTTTTTTCCATGCCTCTAAACCAGGGGTGGGCAAACTTTTTGGCCTGCGGGCTGCATGGGGTGTCAGAAATTGTATGGAGGGCCGGTTAGGAGAGGCTGTGCCTCCCTAAACAGGCAGCATTGGCCCGACCCCCACCCCCTATCCAACCCCCCCTGCTTCTCGCCCTGACGGATCCCCAGGACACCATCCAACCCCCCTCTGTTCCCTGATGGCCCCCCTGGACCCCTGCCCCATCCACCCCCCATCTCCCTGTCCCCTGACCACCCCTGGACCTCCCCACCCTTCCTGACTGCCCCCCAATCCCTCTGCTCCATCCAACCACCCCTTCTCCCTGACCACCCCTAACTGCCCCTCACTGTCCCCATCCAAAACCCCCTCTCCTTCCTGACTGCCCTCAGAACCCCCACCCCTGACTGCCCCCAGCTGCCCCATCCAACCCCTCCTCTCATTCCTGACTGCTCCCCCACCCCCTGGACTTCTACGCCATCCAACCACCCCTTCTCCCTGGCCGCCCCCGGAACCCCTGCCCCCATTCAACCCCCCTGTTCCCCACACACTGACCACCCCGACCCCTGTCCACACCCCGAGCCCCTGACCACCCCTTGAACTCCCTTGCCCTCTATCCCACCCTGCTCCCTGCCCCCTTACCATGCTGCCGTGCCGCCCGGCTGGAGCCAGCCATACACTTAGGGTGACCAGACAGCAAGTGTGAAAAATTGGGACGGTGGGGCAACATATTACATAAAGCTCTACAGGATTCTACTTATGATATTACTAAAGACATGTTCTGAGTCTGAGGAAGAGTCACAAACCAGGCCAATGTCTCAGCCAAGTGTCAACAAAATCAAATGGATTACCACCTGGTTAAGTGGCCATTCTTTGGTAGGAAAGAGGATGTGGTCAGAAATCTACATCTTGACAAAAGAAACAGCTGGGGGTTCCCATCCACACAGACTTTTGTCTCCTGAACCTCAGCTGGAAATGATTCTCGAAGAAGAGAAAGAACTATAAGAAGAGATAGAAGGCGCCCCAAACTATTCCTCCCTTCTCTGTATCCGAGGTTTCCACAACACCTGAAGAACAGCGTTGGACAAGATTTGTGTATATCATTTTCTGTTAATAAAATGATAGACTTTATATGAACTTTTGTTGTCCAGGAAAAAGCTGGGCAGTACAAGACACACATTTTGTGGGGAAAGTCCGGGTCTGGGAATTTGCTGGTGATGCTCTGCAGTGTAATTCAAGCAGGGGTGGCTCTAGGCATTTTGCCTCCCGAAGCATGGCAGGCAGGCTGCCTTCGGCGGCTTGCCTGCAGGAGGTCCCCAGTCCCGCGAATTCGGCGGCAGCCTGCGGGAGGTCCGCCGAAGCCGTGGGACCAGCGGACCCTCCGTAGGCATGCCGCCGAAGGCAGCCTGCCTGCCGCCCTTGCGGCGACCAGCAGAGCGCCCCCTGCAGCTTGCCGCCCCAGGCACGTGCTTGGTGTGCTGGTGCCTGGAGCCGCCCCTGAATTCAAGGGTGGCTGGCCATAGCAGTCTTGCAGTAAATCTGTGAGTAATTTACGTGCTAGAAGGTGTGTGAGAGCAGACCAGGAGTGATAGCTCTCACAGCCAAGCAGTGTAAAAGGCACCCCAGGTTGGAGATCTGGGGAAGGACAGCTGTTCATCAGTCCAGATTGTACCCTGGGTAATGTCACAACACTATAAACACATTTTATATAGTGACAAATAAATAAATCCAGTCTCCTGAGCAGGAGGGAATCAGAAACCCAGCTGCTTACCAGCCAAAAAGCAACACAATGTTGACAGCTGCACACCCGCCTCTCACTCTCTGGGTTTAACATAGTGTAAAGAGTGAATGAGAGATTCTGAGTTATCAGCATCTGGACTTGAAAATCTCTTCACCACTGTAAAGAGGTTAGATGCTCAGAAAATACAAGGGCAAATCCAGAAGACCTTACACAGCCCTCAACCAGGTAAAACACCCTTACTTGTGTCAATGAGACAGAGGGACAGACACTGCCATCCGCTACATCAGTATGTATCTGGAGTGGCTCCATTAAATTCAAGAATGGTTCCTGTTGTTAAGCATGTCCATTTCATGGTGTGGGTCTGTACTGCTTTCCAGGGTGACTGTATATTGTGTTTAACTGGTCACATGATAGACAGTGCAGTGTATACATAGAAATTAGAATCAATAATGGAATATTTTGCACTTCATGATGCCTGTTAGCCAAGGCTCTCAAAGCATCTTGGGAAAAATTATCTCAATAGAGGGAAGCTTGTAAGAGGATTTATTTTAACAATAAATTGTAGTCAGTGGAGTTACTTCAGGTTTACACTGATATAACTAAGAGCAAAACCTGACCCTGAGTATGAACAGTAGGATTGGCTTAATGGAAATATGAGAGAAGTACGTACTTTTGCCACTGAATGAGAAACTGTTTCAGCACTTTTACACTGGCCTATGTTGTCTCCAGGTTGTTTACTTGCAAACTGGCTAGCATTACAGAGAGACCAACATCCATCAATCAATTAAACAAAATAATGATTTAATTGGAATTGCAAATGCAAACATTTAGTCATCTACAGAAATTTACAAACACTGCAAAATATTGTGATTTCTTTCCAGTGAACCTATTGTGCTAAGACTAAGCTTTGGAGCTGAATTAAGCTTACTGGGTTAAGGCTGTGCTAAGCTCTTATTATACATACTGGTTCATCTGAAACACTGTGAGCCAAATTTATCCCTGATGTGCAACTCTCTTGACTTCAACAAGCAAGGACTTTGGGGGCTATAAATAACTGATCAGAGGTGTTTATAAAGGATATTTTGTATGAGAAGAAAGCCATAGTTGGTAGAGGAGCCTGTGACTGGAATCTTGTCAACACTGTTTGGCTTCTTTCTTTGCTACTTCTCTTCAGCTGGAACCCAGCCTCCCAACTTCTGTATGAAGATATTCCAACCTTCCACTTGTTTTGTACTTTGCACCTGGGCAACACTATGTTCTGACTTTTGTATACAGCAATACTGCCTCCTCCCCACTTAAAGTGAGTCTTTTTCTGAACTTCCTGAGTGACTGACTGCTCAACGAAGTCAACTAACTTTACAGCCATCTCAGCTTTGATGCCAATTTATTTTTTCCATGGAAAGAAAATACATTTTTACTGATGGTGCCCTTTGATGCTAAAGTCTACTCTCAAGGTCACATGTGACTTAAAAAAAGAGATCTATGGAAGGTATGTGCCTTAGGAAAATGTGCAAGTGCTTGGCGACATTATGAAAACATCAGTTTCCACTTTGCATATGTACATTATTTATTTCTGATCAGAACTCTAAATGTTGTTACTTTGCTATACTGAAAGATGTGCTTTCTGTGCCAAGCACTGAGTGAAAAAAAATGTTTTCCACATGAAATGATCTTCATTACCAGCTCAACAGAATGTCATGTTCAGTTTTAAAAGTCAAACAAACCAGCAAACATGAAGTGATATATGTCTCCACAAATCTTGGAACTAAAACTAAGCCAGTTAATTTTCTCTATATAAGAGAACAAACATTATGAGAATATAGTGGAAAACTTCAACTGCTTTGACTGATAAGTATTTTAACACATTAGTGGTTCTGTTAAGATTTGCATCTGCAGGTACCTTCTTTAAAACAAAACTTTCAAATGAATTCTTCATGCAAGACTTTGAGTGCACATTCACAGTGATAGCAAGAGTCGAAAAACTTCTAAAGGCAGTGAGAAGGCCAATTTCTAGGAAACTAACAGTGGGAAAAATGCAGGGGATAAAATGAGAAATTAAAAGTTTTACCTTGTATAAGTTACATTCTTGACTCCAAAGTCCTGTAAACTCTGGCTCAGATAGAGTCTCATTCGCCTCTTCATCATTATTTTCATGGATCGTATCTTGCAATGCTTTTTTAGAAAAATCCACCACAGAACTAGATTTGTCATCAACTAAGGAACAAGCTGATGGAGTGCGCCAAGACTTCTACAATGAGACAGGAGCAAAATTCCAAGGAACTATTGAAACTATTGTTTTACTCCAGCAGCAATACCTTAAGAACAGACACTTAATAATGTTTTAATAGGCTATGAAGTATGGATGTCTGGGACTGTTTTATGCTAATTAATCTCTAAGACATTGTGCACAGTGAAAACCGTATGTTACAAGAAATCACATCATGTCAATTGCAGGAGTTAGTAGGTTGGAAACTAATATTCAGGCATAAGGTTATTCATTAATGTGTACTGCCAGGAAGCTGCTTCAACCTCTAATAAATGATGCAGCCCAATTTCATGTGTTGTTTTTAACAACTGTTGTACTGTGCCTATTTTCACTGGCAGATACATTTTTCCTTTCTTTTCTTTCTATTAAATAACAAAGACTTACACCAGACCAGAAGTCACATGGGGGGATCTAAGCTGGGGACAAAACTCCACCCTCCTCCTCTCTGAACCAGCGGAAGCCTGGAATATTATGGAGGTAAAATACTTGTAGGCACTGGTTGAGAATAACAAGTCTTGAAAGAACTACCCCACTTGCTTAGTGTAAAAGCTGCGTGGAGAGGCTCCAAACAGAGCTGTGTTTGTCACTTGTGACAAGCTAATCTGAAACTAAGTCTACAACTACATTTTACTTCTGAGTTAAATAAGGAAGTGTTCCATCTCAAAAGAGTGTCAGAACTGGACTAGCAGACTGATACTGATGACTATTGAGAGATCTGATGGGGGAACTATCCCATTGCCTGCTCACATTGTACTCTACAACACCAGGCTCTAGCCAATGCAAATTCTTTTTCACAACCACCAACTCAAACTATTAATTTTCAGGGGTGAAAAAATACTATTTCCCTGCCACTCTGATAACAGCAGCCCTAAAACATTTGACCAATTCTCTAAAGGTTGTTAGGTATAATAGCATTGCTTACCTGCAGTACTGCTGCAGCTGGATCTTCACAGGCATTCTCAATATACTGCCATGTTTTGATTCTCCACTGTAAGGAATCCTGAAGTTTACCCTGACTCCTTAGTGCCTCTGCCCGAGCTTGATGTTTTTTCTGCTTCTCTACATACGCTTCCTCTTGCAAAATCCGAGCTACAATCTCAATTTTTCTAGATTTCTGCTGTTCTGTAAATTCTCTGTATTAAAGAATTTAAAAAATGAACAGAAACCAGAAAGAAAGAAAGAAGCCATTGTTGTGCACTAACAATACTACCAAAGGATCCAGATTTTTTGAACCTTTAAGCTATACTGCAGTGATGATCTGTGTATGTCAAGATACCATGGGATTTTTATGATTTCTACTTATTTCTACAGACTAAATATTTTCAACTATGACTTTTAAAAAGACTTATTTGGGAAGGATATCAGGGCCCATTCCCCAAGGCTGAAAGTAACGTAAGATTTTCAAACTGTAATGTTCTCGACTCACTTCGGCTTTATCTTTTAATGGGATATTGTAAACTTGCGATCTAGTCAGTTTATAATAAAAGACCTCAAAGGACTGTCTAGTGGCTAGGCCACTAGCCTGGGACTTGGTAGACATAGATTCAAGTCTCTGCTCTGCCACAGACTTTGTGTGACCTTGAGTGATTCACTTATGGCACATCTACACAGTATATCATTGCGCACTACAGAGGTGTGATTTTTAAAGCACACTAATTGGTCCTTGTAGATTGTGCTGATGCATACTAAAAGTACCTGTTAGGATATAGATAGTCAGGCCAGTCTGCAAAGGCCTATACTTTAAGAATTTAGGTGTATTCTTATCACTTAGATAGTTATAGAGGTATAAAAGAAAGAATCAAAATCACTGTCTGTCTGTGTAATGGCCTTCTCTTACTGTGACAGTCTGAGGCCTGTTTCTTAAGCTAAGCAGCAGAGTCCAGCCATAAACTGGAAAATGTATGGTCACATCCTCACATTCCAAACTAGTCACATTGAAATAAGGCAATCTGGGGCTGTTAGGAAGGTGAGCCGATCTATCATCTCCAGAGAAAGGAAAGAGCCTAGAACATGTAAAAGGAAATTTAGTTTAATAGTTTTCTGTCTGGTAAGAACTCACTTATCAATAGACACAGCTGGAAAACCCTTATGTCTGTATACATGTAGTTGTGAAATCCTCCCTTCTGTATTGTTTTGTATGTTTATTTGCATGGTCTCTGTCTGGTTCTGTAATTGTTTCTGTCTGCTGTATAATTAATTTTGTTGGGTGTAAACCAATTAAGGTGGTGGGATGTAATTGGTTAAATAACCATATTACAATATGTTAGGATTGGTTAGTTAAATTTCAGTATAATAATTGGTTAAGGTATAGCTAATCAGAACTCAACTTTTACTATATAGTCTGCAGTCAATCAGGAAATAAGGGGGGGTGGGAGGGTTGGGAACAGGGACTGGGAATGGGGGAACTGGGATCATGTTAGGCTAAAGGGGGAAATGGGAACAGGGGATGGGAACAGAAACAGGGACATAGGCAAGGCTCTGTGGTGTCAGAGCTGGGAAGGGGGACACTGAGGAAAGAAACTGGAATCATGCTTGCTGGAAGTTCACCCCAATAAACATTGAATTGTTTGCGCCTTTGGACTTCGGGTATTGTTGCTCTCTGTTCATGCGAGAAGGACCAGAGAAGTGAGAGGGTGAAGGAATAAGCCCCCTAACAGTACCCAACAATACTATGTTAAAGCACAGTAGGTAATGTTTAGTGCACACCAGCGGGATCTACATGGAACAATTAGTATACAACAGGTTAGCGTGTTTTAGAAATCACACCCGTGTAATGTGCATTTGCCATGCTATGTAAACAAGCCCTCAGTCTCTATGCCTCAGTTCCAATACTAGCAGTTCTAGTGCTTTTAGTAGTTCTAGTACATCTCTGCCTCACAGCAATGTTGTGAGGATAAATACAGTACAAAGTTTGAGATGCTCAGATACCATGGTAATGGAGACCATATAAGTACCTTAAAAATAGAGAAGTAATTTGAGATCCTATGTCTGCCCCTAAATCCCTCTGACAATTTCCGTGATTTTTGCAATAACATTTTCTTATATTTTAAAATGTTCTTTCTCTTCCCTGTGCTGTATCAAGGACCAAACCAAATATTGTTGAAACTGACTATAACCAAAGTGTAGTCAACACACAAAGTAAACAAACTGAAAAAGCAGGAAGAAATTTTTTCTCTATTCTCTTTCGGTTATCGTAATCTTAAATGTTACTTGTAGGAATAGAAAACACACTTCTGTCTGAAATTATCTGATTTTGAAGCCATATCTCTTTAAAGTACAGACTTTAGCTAGCAGTCTAGGGCAATTATGCTAAGCTAAAAAAATGTGTGTGTTGGTGGAGCCATTCTGTTGAGAAGGGAATTAACAGAATCCACAGGAAAAATTGCTTTTTCTATTTCTTTCATCTATATTCCTTTAGGTTCTGTATAATTTTCAGAAACAGAAATTATTTATAGTAAAGATTCAATTAGCTTCTGAGGTTTACATTTTCAACTTATTTGCTTGTAAATGATTGCTGATTCTAAATATAGGCAGGACATTATCTTTTGCACTTATATATTGACCCTTATATCACAAATTGCTTTATTAACAGTTAATTTAGCCTTGCAACATTCCCGTGAAGCAGTTATGTGGCGTAACCTCCAGTTTACATTTGGGGAAACCGAGGCACAGAAAGTAGCAGTGCCAGAAATGGCAGCGGATGCTTGACTCCCAGTGCTGTGCCTTACCTAAAGACCATCTTTCTTCCCTACAATTATTTCATGAGTTTACATTGCAGTCTACAGAAAGTTTAATAACAGAACATCATATTAGCCCTAAATCACATTTTATATGTAATTTTGCTATCTTTTTTAAATTGAACAGCACAAATTAAATTACAGATTCCAATGGTTAAAGAATTAATTATTCTGCAAATAATCCAGGGACATATGCTCAGGTTGAGACTCAGATAGGAGACAGAGCACAGATCATCTCTGTTATGGGAAGAAAGAACTAAGAGAAAAACAAAGGCACTCGGAAAAATAGTTAGCAGAGTAATAGCTGAAATTAGAAAGGAACTGCTGTGAGCAACATACTGTCATATATAGCCAATAGCAAGTCTAGCAGAACATGTGATCCACACTGGGACTGCTATGTAAATTACAAGGGGAAATAGTGAAAAAGATGAAGGATTAAGCCTAAAAAAAAAAAAGGCAGTCTTTTCAAGGACAGAGTATCCATAACTCCTGCAGAATGTTTATTCATTAATTTTTTTAATGTGCATTTAGTGCTGGTGAAAGTGGCTGGTTCACAGCTCCAAAGATTGAAGTCTTCTATTTCTACGGATATCAAGTGCATTAGTTATTAGTCCCCACACTGCCTCCTCAATCTGCTTCAGTCCTAACCTAGAAGTCTCCCTGGCCAGTCATCCACAGCCTCACTGGTGCATCTGTCAATAAGAGTTCCACTTCCATCTGCTAGGTTTTCATGACATGGACACCTGGCCACAGAATGGACAAAACTTCAGACCTATTCATGTGGGCCATCTAGTCATGCTTAGATGGCAACAACTTTGGTCTTAACAAAGACCCCGATCCTGCAATTCAATCCATGTGGATTGACTCCCATGCAGCGCTCCACTGACTTCGATGGGTGTCTTTATGCGTGGTAAGTTATACCTGCACAACTGCAGTGGCAGGTTGGGGTCATGGTTTGGATGAACCGGTGACTCCTTCACACTTTTTTAAACTATAAGGAAAAACAGTTGAGTCAAATACTCAGTTGATATAAATCAACCTAACTTCTTTGAGTCAATAAAGCTTTGCCAATTCATATGATCTGAGGATTTGGATTGATATTTTCTAGCTACACAAGATTCCAAGAATCAGTTCAGTTCCCTGGGGTAGCAAGGCTAACAGCAATATAGATTTCATGTTTTCAGTTTCTGAGTGGAGTGAGGTGGAGATTCACTCCTGTATGAGTATCGACCTGGAGTAAAAAGTACACGAAGAAATGACTGCTTACTGCTTCTGCCTTTCTAACTCAACACGCTGTTTATGGAGAAAAATCTCCTTGGTGACGTCACCTCCTTCTGCCAGAATAGCCCCTCTCATCTTCATCTCTTGCTTTTTTGCCTCAAGAGCCTTTGCTTTGTCCCTCACCTGGAGGGTTCGAAGGGTTTCCTACAAAGTCATGCAAATAACAGTTACACATTTTACTCACACAATATGGAATACAACATACAAAATCTGATTTTAGTCCCTTTCTCTATTCACAGATTAGTGGTGGATGTTTCTACCAAGAGGTTGCTTTATTCTTTTTAATAGTTGAACTTGTCTTTGGGTTTGTTTGGTTTTTGAAAATCCTTTAATTGTACCTTTTTTTATTTGCAATAGTTGAGTCAACTGCACCCCCAGCTCACACAGATTACTCCTGCTTCTGGCAAAGAGCTGTGGCTGGGTCAGGACTAAATGCATGAACCATGTCTCTTGACCTCCAACCTCCTTCTCCAGGGCCCTCCCCTGAAACAAGTTACTCTATGCAACATGTGGAAGGCATTGGTGGTTATAATACAATCAGTGGCTAGTTAAGATAGTTAAGACCATCTTTTCAGACTCTGGAATACATAGGTTCAAACAGGTAAAACAAAATTATGATAGCCTTAAATCTGAATTTCTTCATTTTCCTGTTGGTTTAAACTATTTTAACTGTTATGTTATGTTAACTTTTATTTTAATATAAAGTATTTCTGTATTAAGAGCAAGACAATCAACCACCCTATAGGCCAGATTCTGATCCCTTTACTCATGGAATACCATATTCTAGGCGTGGTGCCACTGAAGTAAGTGAACTGCTTATGGAATAAGGTACTTACTCAATGAGAGTGAGGGTATTTGAATTTGGCCCTGAGTCTGACTCTAACCTTTAGTCACTAGACTCCTAGGTCATGTCATACCAGGGGCATGCTGAACATTGAAATGGTTTTCATTAAAATCTGTCACTCCAGAGAATCGATTGCATCACTACTAATCTTAGCAGTCGTAGAGGTACCCTATTGGAAGTTATGTTGTTTTTCAGGGACAGCACAGCTTGCATCCTTTTTTCCATATGCTCCTGAGTTTTCAGTTCTTCCTTTGCTTCTTTCTGACGAATTCTGTTGGTAGAATAAAGCCTTTCAGGTTCGTGTCCTGCTGTGAAGCATTCAGCATTAAAATGGCTAACCTGGCAAACAGTAATTGTTAATGTTGCCAAACATTCCTCCTGTAGGTTACACTGTGTTTTCTATGATAATGGGCACAGTAAAATAGAACAGTTGGAAGAGTCTTCTACTTAGAACCATTTAAGTTTCAAAGGGCCACAAAGTCTTTCAGATAGTTTGCTCAACAATGTATTTTCTTAAACTTTGACTATCAGTAGGTGTGTTCCATATCGAGATCAATGTCTAGCCATTAAATATAGTAAAAATTCAGGTGTTGGTTATATAACCAAGACATACAATGACATTTACTAAAACCCTCAAAGGCTGATGCTTGCATAAGTTGCTCTACTGTTTACAGACTACAAATACACCCCTAAATATGGGCTTTTTCATACATGGTATCCCCCAAATCAAGCCTGAGAAAATCCCATAACTATTAACATGAATTTAAATATTAACAATAAAGAAAAATATATTTGGTTAATCTTTTAACCAGTTGGTCTTTTCCATCTCTAACTACTATGATCCTAGATTCTATTCTAGTAGATGCAATATATTTTGCTTGAGATATAAGATTCAGCAAGAACAGTCAAGTAATGAATTCACTGGACTTAATTGTTGGCACCTTGTCCATAATGCCAAAGAAAAAACTAAAGAATAATAGGGAAAATATACAATTACCTTTCCAATGTATAAGGTTCTAATATACATGTAAAGTTGATTTAC
Organism: Mauremys mutica; assembly: GCF_020497125.1. Classification (NCBI taxonomy): domain Eukaryota; kingdom Metazoa; phylum Chordata; order Testudines; family Geoemydidae; genus Mauremys; species Mauremys mutica. The sequence continues at coordinate 6,045,869 of NC_059092.1, read as the reverse complement.
AAATATTTTGTAGAGAGTTTCTGGCATAAAAATAAAAACTAACAATAGTTATTTACAAAAACATAAAGCAACACAGAGTGCGCTCATCTCATTTACCACTGAAGTACAATGCAGAGATGTAACATAAACAGTGCAAAGAAACACTGTGCAGCAGTTTTAGTAGACACAGTGAAAACTACCATATCCATTTGAAACGTCAGAGGTAAGTCAGATACGTAATCATTTGATTTGGAATTCGGCTTTTCCCCAGTTAAAAAGTGTCAAGGGAATGATGAGCCTATGAGTGTCCAGGATTGTATATCTAAATCAAAACTCAACTCCTCCAGCAATACAGTGCCCCCTAAAACCATAGAGTGACATTGTCACAACAGACTCAAAAGGAAGGATCCCAACTACTGATTCACCCACACTACCTGGATTTTCCTCCGAGGCCTCTTATTCAAGTCCCTGCTTAGCTTGTGAGACCTGGCAGGATCACAGCACTAAGTGGTATGGCTGGAGATTTCTAAGGGCTTGTCTACACTTGTTATGCCGCTGTAGCACTTAGTGAAGATGCTACCTTCACCAATGGGAGAGCTTCTCCCATCAGCATAGGTAGTCCACCTCCTTGAGAGGTGGTAGCTATGTCCCTCCTGTCGACCTACCGCTGTCTACACCAGGGGTTAGGTCAGTATAACCATGTCACTTGGGGTGTGGAAAATCCACATCCCTAAGCCAATGTTGACATAAATTTGTAGTGTAGACAAGGGCTAAGTGTCACAATGTAAACTAGCTGTAAAATGTTTACTCTTAAAGGCTGAGGATCAGGAATCATTTCAGAAGTTGTGTTTTGACACTAGCAAGGGGAAAAGCTAATGGAACCTTGACATAGATTTTTTCAGAAACTGGACCGCTTTCTCATGATTCCTGTGTGCATCTTCGACTACTTTTTGATGTCTTCTCTCATACGCCTCCCAGGCTTCCATTTCTTTTCTGCAAAACACAAATAAAAACCTACTGGGCATAGTCCTCCTGTCTTGATGTACAAACAGCTCCCACTAAAGTCAAGGGGTCCTCTGCTTGCCCAAGGGCTGCAGGATTGTGGACTGTTGCCATTGGTTTATGTTGCCCCTTTAATTGTATTTCTCTGTGTAAATATTCTGTGGTGAGTACCTATATGAAGAGCCTTCCTAACTAGCATCCTTTGAGTTAGCAAACCTTTCCAATACCCAAATGAAATGGGCTAAGATAGTTGGGGAAAGGAAAGTGGATTATCAGTTATTGTGCTTACCTTTTTCCAACCTGTTGTTTTCGTTCTGCCAGTCGGGCTGCAGTCTTTTCTTTCTGAATCCTCTGTTCCACCCGCTCTTTGCAATGTCTTTCTAGTTCCTCCTCATCCTGCTCAAGTTGCTCCCGGAGGCTTCCAAATTTCCCCTGCTCAATTTCAATCTGCCACATCTCATACCTTTTAAGCACAGGATGAGGTGTTTTTCATTAAAGGGACCCAAATGAAATGGGCAAAGATAGTTGGGGAAAGAAAAGCAGATCAATTAATTACATATATTCTATCAATTAATTACACATATTCAGTGCTACCAGCTCCACAGTGAAAAAGGAAGTTCAGCCATGTTTTACTCTACGCCCTGCTAGTTTCAACGGACATTATAGCTAAAAATCCTGGTAGTGCTAGTATTAATAATACTTCTGATTTTTAGAGAGGTCACTTATATTTCTCTTCAAAGTCCTCTTTTTCCTCACGCTGGTATTTACCCAATATAAGGAAAGGCAGAATGTTTACTCGACAGTAAAGAATGCTTTTAATGCTTTCTTTATTCAAAACCACCTAGTTTGTTTGTAAGCTTTTTCAGTGATGGTCCTTAGAGTTGACTATTTTGAGTTTTGACCAAGGTGCCTAGATACCATGATGAGGGGTGCATTAAGGATGCTAAAGAGTGATACAGGACATTAAATCTGAGTTAGAGTGTAAATATCCATGCCCTTACATCCATGAAGATCAGAGACAAAGTGTTAGGGTAAAATCCTATTGAAGTCTCTGGGAAACCTGTGTGCATATCACAGACAATATGGAGCCCTAGAACTGCATGAGACTGAAAAATGTGTGGGGTCCTGTTATATGTGAACCTGCCAGACCTGGAAATTGTAACATTCACATCCAGTAAAATTAGCCCTGAAGTCCCATTTTCAAAAGTGACATAGACATTTAGGAGCCCAACTCAATAGAACTTATGCTCCGAAGGCCCAGATCTATGAAATCAATGGGAGTTAAATCCCTAAATACTTTTGATCGGTGGTTTTCAACCTTTTTTCATTTGCAGACCCCTAAAAAATTTCAAATGGAGGTGTGGACCCCTTTGGAAATCTTAGACATAGTGTGCAGACCCCCAGGGGTCCATGGACCAGAGGTTGAAAACCTCTGCCTATGAGGATCAGGGCCTAAGTGCCTAAATGGGATGTAGGCTCTTAAGTCACTTTGGTGCTCTTGAAAATTTTACCCATCATGTTACAAAGAGATATGACTGAGGCAGACACAGAATGTGGAGAGAACTATTCTCTGCAAAAGTGAAAGTCTTAGGACATTCTAATGCTTTCAGATAGAATCAGGAATTAGAAAGCACAACTTACCTAGCACTTCTTTGCCTTGTTTCAGGAAGTGTTTTTATCTGTTTGGCTTGTTTGGCTGTCACAATCTTTAACAACATTTTTTTTTTTTTAGGTTTAATGCAAATCACACACCAAATGAAAGCATCAAAGAAGCTTTTTAAAGCTATTATGTAATTCTGAAGTAGGATATACTACTTTCTGGCTAATAATTTGGCTAAGCATGTCTATAAGCTCCTGCTTGTGCTCAGGCTTTGATATGGCTGCATTAGTATTTGAACTGCTGGTGCAAAAATATAAAGGGGTTTGCCTGCTACCTTCTGTAAAGATATCATTTTATTTTTTTATCATCTGAATAATTTTGTAACTGTGATGCATCAACTAAGAGCATGAAATGTTAATTTAGCAGAAAAATACAGAATGATGCTGAACTGTCTCTATTATTTTGGTATTATAGTTCTCTAAGTGGTGCCTGGGAGACCGCAGCTAATAACACAACACTGTTTTATTCAAACTAAGAATGGTTCCAAATGGGATACAGGGAGAGTTAATTATCCTAAGTGACCTGCACACTTGAGATGATCACTAATTGATACATGTTACCTATGTTGCTACAAACACTCATCAGCATCAGTTTTCTATGGTTGTTGATGTTGCATCCCCTTCATTTCCTTTTAAGAACTAGAAACTAAGTAAATCTGCATAGATACAATTCTTTATATATTATTCAGTTCATAATTGTAACAGTCTGCATTCCTACATCCACCCCTTTTTCAAGGCTATGATACAGTTTGTATAAACTATGCCTTGTAAGCTATCTGAAAATTCATGATTTGCTGATCATTATTATCCTGGTAAAATATGTGTGGCAACATTGTATGTAAAGTTTTAATATTCTACTATATGATGTTACTGGAACATATTCCAAATCTGGGGAAGCAGCTACAAACCACTTCCTCTGAGGTAAAAGGCAAACTGGCACCTCAGCCAGGTGTCAATGAAATCAAATGGATTATCACCTGGTTAAGTGGCCATTCTTTGGCAAGAAAAAGGGTGTGAGCAAGAAATTTACATCTTGTCAAAGAAATAAGCTGGAGGTTCCTGTCCCCACAGACTTTCTGTCTCCTGAACCCCAGCTGGAGATGATTCTCAAAGAAGAGGGAAAAGTATACAAATGGAGAACAGACACCCCAAGTTATCTCTCCCTTCCTCTCTACTCACGGTATTGACAATACTTGAAGGACAAAGGAAGCATCACTGGACTGAGGGAGATATTCTGCCTGAAAAGAATTCAACCAGTAATATTGCTAGAACGTGGTGAGAGAGACTTTTGCTTTGAATTCACTTTAGCTTGTAAAGTTAGGTGTTGTGTTTTACCTTTTATTTCTTTGTGACCAGTTCTAACTTTTATGCTTCATTACCTGTAATCACTTAAAATCTATCTTTTTGTAGTTAATAAACTTGTTTTATTGTTTTATCTAAACAGTGGGCTTGTGTTGCCCAGGAGAGGGATGGGAAGTACAAGATGCGTATTTCTGGGGGAAAGTCTGAGACTGGGAATTTGCTGGTGTTGCTCTGCAGTGTAATTCAAGGGTGGCTGATCATAGCACTCCTACAGTATAGTTGGGAGTAATTTCCATGCTAGAGGCTGTGTGAGAGCAGACCAGGAGTGCTTGCTCTAACAGCGAAGCAGTGTAGAAGGCACCCCAGGTTGGAAAATTGAGGGGACACAGCTGTTCAACAGTCCAGACTGCACCCTGAGGAATGTCATTATAATGTATTCAGTAAGAATACATTGAAGGATAGACGTTAGAATCTTCCTATTAAGGATCACAGGGAGAAATGTCTACTTCACTCCACCTTTCTTCCTACTTCAGAGTGAGACAAGGACCTATATGTCCCTAGCTGGTGTAAATCACCATAGTTCTACTGTAATAAACAGAGCTACATTGATTTACAGCAACTAAGGATCTGGCCCACAAATCATTTCCAAAACAGGGAATTGCATGGGTATATGTGAGGTCAAGCACTACTCCCCAAAGCCCTTGCTTTATGTGGAAGCTCGTGTAAGTTACTCCAAAATATTATATAGCAATTTATATAAAATCAACATTTGGAGACATTAATGTTTTGGTAAACGGCATCATACTCATTCAGTGGATAGTACACGGTGGATGCTAAGGAAATAGGGGAGAAATAGAAACCCAAGTTAACCTATGAATGCTGACATTAGGAGATTTTTGGAAACGTCCCTAGTGTTTTTCTCACATCTGAAAAAGAAAGAGAAGGATTGCTGAAGCGCAAGTCAAAAGAGTGAGTAGGGTATGTGCTTGAAATGGTGGAACAGTAGCACAGGCAGCACTTTCTTTTGTAAACAAGAATCAATTCTGACATCTGCAAGAGATTCTTTAGACATCTTGTGAGTCAGAGCAAGTTAGAGAAGTTGCAGTCAGGAAATACCTAACTTACAGAGACACAGTCTGTGGTCCTTGTATATTAAGCATTTGGTTTCTCCAAAAGACAGCAAAGAATTTAACTCATATAAATTAACCTCCAGTGTCCAGGTGTCTTTCAAAATTCTTGCTTACTATGCTGAATCTGACAGATATTTACTCAATTTCCCAATGTGGCCCCAACATCAGCACAAAGTTGAAGGAAAACTTTTATGTAACAGCCGAGGAATGACTCTATTCAAGTTTAAACTGTGGCATCTGCAGGATGGAGAGCTTGACAAAAATAGAATACACTTCCCTCACATAAATATGCAGAGTGCTTGTTCTGCAAAAGTAACACTGCTAATGTGGTGGCAAAAATATCCAAGGTCTGGTTCCGAAGTCTTTGCTTTTCAGATGTGTTTCTTTCTGCTCAGACTCTAAGGTATGTCTTCACTGCAGCTGGAAGATTGCCCTTGGTAGACAGACAGCATGCTAAAAATAGCAGTGTGGATGTTGCAGCACACACTCGCCATATGTGTACAAGCCTATCTTATCCCTTTGGTCCATACTCAGCTAGCTAGTGCATGGTGCCACCCATGCCACAACATCCACACTGCTATTTTTAGTGTGCTAGCTCCAGCAGAGCTATCATGTGGCTGTCCACCTGGACTGAGAGAAATAATCCCAACTGTAGTGCAAACATGCCCCTGGGGGTCAAGTTGCTTCATCTCAAGGTCACCAAGAGAGGGGTCATCTCTTGTCAAATCTCTGGCCATATGCACCAGTGTTTTATAAGGCCTCTTTCATTTTGAAAGACACAAAGAATTGACTGTCCTTCAACTGATCCACAATGGTGACAACTGTCACATTGTCCCTTCAAATTAACCTCGCAATGCCTTTTGAAAATTCACACTAGCTTAGATAGGACCCTCTGGTACACTAGAAAACAGCAGCTCTTCGCAAACTGATGATGAGATGCAGATACCTGCCTTATCCTGGTGCCTTTATGTACCTTTATCATGGAAGTAGAGTGATGACATTTCCCTGAACTTAACTGTTTCCTTGACTGGAGATGCTATGAAAGTGAAGCACTTTTAAAAAAAAATTCTCAGTACAAATTCCTTTATCAATAAGTTGCTATGGGAAACAAACACGCAAATTGATAAGATACAGTAAGTAAAAGATACAAGTTCCTGTGTATTTCAGAGCTAGGATGCAATAGTCTCACTAAATAGTCAAATCCCAATCCCACAGAAGTGAATGGAAGCACTGCTGTTGATTTTACTGACTCTTTGATGTTGTGCTCTCTAGTAGGTTAGCCCAAAAATAAAATCTACTTTGAAACTGTTTTTAACCTGACAAATGTCAGAATGTCTATGTGAGATTTTATTAAATCCACTACACCTTTGCCACAGACAAAATTAAAATATGAACTCAAAAACATTAACATTTGAAAAAGCAATAAATGCTATTTAGTGGGATCTACAAAGAGACAATATTTTCTTTCCACTATCACTGCAATGAACCAAATTCTAGGTCAAATTATCTGTTTATCTACATGGGCACAACTCCAGTGACTTGTTATGCAAAAGGAATATTGCTGGTGTAGTAGGATAGTATCAAAGGTCAATTTCTGAAGTCTTTGCTTTTCAGATGTGTGTCTTTCTGCTCAGGCTGCAAGGGTTAAACTACTTCAGCTCAAGGTCAGCAACAGAGGAGTTACACTTATTTACACCAGCAGAGAATTTGGCCTGCAATTCCTACAGCTGTGCTCACATTTCTAATGATGCTGTTTAAGCCTGATAAAGGCACCTGTTCTATACACTGAAGGAGTAATAGTTGCTAAAATAACTGTCTGCATTTCAGCTCCTTTCAGAACACACACACACAAAAATGTTTGCCACAAAACTACATAATGAATACAGAGAGAGGTTATTTTCAAGCTTCTAAGACAGTATTGCAAATGGTGTAGGATGGGAAGAAAATGACAACTTATGTCCTTTAAACTTTGTCACAAGCTTTGCTGCCTCTAATTTTTGGATCACTTTAAATATCATCTGTTATATATTTCCATGCTTTATGTTCACTTCCTTTCAAACAGAATTAATCAATAAGTTGGTTTAAGACTTTGGGCTAAATTGCTGTAATAAAAACTGTAATGAAGAACAGTCCCTTCAATTCTTTCTCACTTCTTAACTTACACATTTTCTTTCAGCATCGAAGCAATTTTCAACTCAAGGTCCTTTTCATTCCCCAGTTCAGCACACAGTCGTCTGTGCATTGCCTGTAGGCGGAATATGGCAGCACTGTTAAATTTAAAAAGAAAAAATAAATAAAATAATGTATGTTAAAACCTTTTAAAGTAAAAAATTCCAGAAACAATTAAGGTGCCATAAGGCTGAGACATTTGTTTTAGAATTCCACTAATTTATATTAATGTAATGTCTTTCAATTATGGCTCCTAAAGTGTCCATTCTCTTCTGAAAGGCACAATCTCATTAAACTACTATCTACTGGTTAATTGAAAATTAAGATGAGAGCATGTTACCAACATTCAGCCATATTTTAAAGTGATTTGTAATTTCTAATGCTGATAAATATCAATTATGTAGTTAATTTTAGGAAAACAAATAGGACAAAGGTTGATGTCTTTTAAAATGATAATACAACCTTACATGTACCAGCCCAAGATTTGGGCATACAGAGTAGATAAATTCTGCTCCTAGTTGCATCGGTGCAAATGCAGTTATTTCAGCTGAGTTGCACTGGTGTAACCAAGGAGAACTGAGACTGGCAACTTTCCAGGATGGAAAAAAGGCCACATAGGGCCAAACTTTCAGCTGGAGTAAATCCCTTGACTTGAATGGAGTTGCGCCAGCAGAGAATCTGTCCCAGAGCCTCCATTCTATCAAGTTTTCCACAGGAAAAAGAAGTGTTTAATTCACTGACCCAAATAACAACCAGGAATTTAAATCTCCTTCATTTCCATCTTTCTCCCTTCAGTGCTTGCAATCAGGCCTTTAGCCACTTCAACAGTTGCAGTTAGTTGAATGCATTGTCTTACTGCTGGTAATAAACAGAATAAATGAGTACTTTCTGCTGACAATCTGTCTCTTGCTAATCCTGCTTCTTATGCTCTGTACACCCCAAAATGGGCTTTACTGGACTTAACCTCCACAAATTTATCTAGTTCTCTTTTAAACCCTATTTTAGTCCTAGCCTTCACAACCTCCTCAGGCAAGGAGTTCCACAGGTTGACTGTGCGCTGTGTGAATAAAAGGAAGTTCTTCACACAGCGCATAGGCAACCTGTGGAACTCCTTGCCTGAGAAGGTTGTGAAGGCTAGGACTATAACAGGGTTTAAAAGAGAACTAGATAAATTCGTAGAGGTTAAGTCCATAAATGGCTATTAGCCAGGATGGGTAAGGAATGGTGTCCCTAGCCTCTGTTTGTCAGAGGGTGGAGATGGATGGCAGGAGAGAGATCCCTCAATCATTACTTGTTAGGTTCACTCCCTCTGGGACACCTGGCATTGGCCACTGTCGGTAGACAGGATATTGGGCTGGATGGACCTTTGCTCTGACCCATTATGGCCGTTCTTATGTACTGAGCTAAGTATCAAAACTAGCTTGAGTACCTTAGAAAGCATAAAAAATGACTGATATTTAAAGGTAGCTTTGCCCTGGGTTTAACAGGCTTGTTTTAATAGCAATTACTTACACTGATTTAAAAAATGTGTCCACTAAATATAATATAAACCTCATACTTTCAAACCTGAACCATACACAAATGTGTATTTTCAGCTGGACTGAAACCTGATCCATTTGAATGTAATTTATAATGAATGATTCATATATGCCACTTGTCGTCCTTACTTCTCCAAGGATGAAATACACTCCTGTGCAGAAGGCCAGTGCACAACTTAAGTCCCCTGTAGGCCCTCGAGATAGGGTTTGCAAGGGATTTAATTTGTACATATACCTGTGCTGGCTACGTGTGTATCCCAGGTTTGAAAAATAAGCAAACTGAGTGTAAGAACCTTGACTTAATACAGCTTTGAAACTTTACTATGCAGAAGAAAAATGTTGCTTTCCATTTATTTTTTTAGTAGTTTACATTTAACACAGTACTGTACTTTATTTGCTTGTGTGTGTGTGTGTGAGAGAGAGAGAGAGTTGCTGTCTGATTGTGTACTACTGATTCCAAATGAGGTGTGTGGTTGACTGGTCAGTTCGTAACTCTGTTTTTCGTAACTCTGAGGTTTTATTGTACAGGGGTTCCAGGCTGCTGACGTTTCCATATCATCACTGGAAGCTGAGGCCATGTTTCTGCTGGGCGACCCTAGACACTGCAGCATGTACTGCCCAGCTGGACTTGGGTGGTGGCCCCCCACAGCACACTGATCGGCCCATGCTGATATATAAGCCAGGAAGCCATCGCAGAGAGCTGCCTGAGCAATTATGCAGACTGCCTGCTTGGGTCTGTTCCACACCTTGCCTTGCTGTGAACCCCAGACTCCACCTTCTGATCCCAGTTCGTCCCTGCCACCTGCCTGTAACTTGGTGCCAGACTTCCTGGTATTGTGACCCAGCTCGACGCTGACTTGTGCTCGTCTCCTGACCACAACGTGGTAAGTGACCCATACACACAGGCCACCCACTACCCGGCCCTGACACAGAGGCCCAAAGTGGTGAAGTGGCTAATTCTGCCATTGGTCACAGAAGCCCTACAACTTAAAAACAAAACCAGTGCATTGTAATATGCAGTACAGGGCGCAAACTCACTTGTAGCCATAACCTAAAGTACTGTATTATTTCAGGCTTATTGAATAGTAACTTGAACCTGACTAAATAGAAAACACATTTATCATTTGCATCTCCAGCAAAATTTAACATTGTCATTAACTTAAGTCCAAATTTCACTGCATAGGTACCAATAATGCTAAGTTAATGATAATTCATATTTTAACAACTGTTAAAATGTCATGCTACTTAAGTCTTTAAGCCAGGAATTTGGTATATCTTCCTACTCCATTTTTAAGCAGCAAATATCTGTAATGGACCATTATGACAGTTGCTATCCTAACTGCTACATAGTTACATATCTGCAGATTAGACCTTGGCCTGGCATAAGTATAAAGGTTATGTTGCTCTTCTTAGCATTTGTTTAATGATTATTTAAATTATAGGGCATCTGATACTGAGCATATTTCTTCTACAATAAATCACGAAAGTGTCTCAAAACTACTCCATAAAGACTTCCTGAGAGGAAGAACTATGGAAATTAACTCTAGAAGCCATATGGGACCAAACAGGACGTTGTTATTGCAGACGGTACATTTCTGTGCAAAAGACAGAAAAATATTTAATTCAGCTATTTCACCTGATTACACTGCAAACTCCACTCCCTGGAATCTTCAGACAATCAAACTACATCTTTTTTTTATAATTTTCTTTTAAAAAATTCTTATGTTTACTTGCCCAAAGAATCTGAAATTCAATCACACGCAAACTATATGTTAGGGAGTAGTGTCTACTACACAGGAATTCATTTTCCTTAAACATTTAGGCACGTGTCACCACTAAGTCTACTGTTTTTGATTATTAGCCATTCTGTTTTGGCAATTGTTACCTTTATTAGTTTATTCATTGAGACATTTTATTAACCTGAAGAATAGTACAGGCACAGTGGCAGCTGCAAAGCTGGTTCATAATACATTGGATACCAGCACACAAACCACCCACTGCTTTCAATTTAAACAAATTGAAAAAGTCCAGTAAATTCCCTCCCACTTCACAGCAGAGTAGCTCAGTAGCTGCTATTGTATTATATTGCATTTGTGCATTTCACAAACATACGACACAGAGAAATAGAATATATAAGTATCAGTTCCTTGTCATAACAGGCATCAGCGTAGCAAAACTAAAAATGACATAGTGTACTTCTCATGTCAGTTGATCCATATTAACCAGATGATTAAATGAATGGTGGGTGGAAGGAATGATAAATGTAAACCAAACTAACTATATATGTTAAGATTACTTTATTTGTACTATAGTAGTACATACATTTCTTAAATCTACATTTTAATCATCCCAGGCTGAAAATCCCTTTCATACATTCCAGCCTCTTGTGTAAGGCTAAAAATTAGAGTCCTCCCTCATGTAAAATGACGAACATGATCAAGGGGCTTTCCTGGGAGTTGGAAGAGTCAACCAAAGTTAAAGGTATACAAATGTAATTAAATTCTCTTTCAGATTATCATATTTTTGTTGTGGACCTTGTGTCAATGGCACTCAGTTTTTGCCCAGCTGAGGGCTACAATGACAAACTTGCATAAAATGAACAAAATGCAGATACCTTCTTTTTGGAATTCATCTTCCAGTATTAAGGTGCATCTGTATGGACTACAGGTCTCAGCATGCAATGCTCTGTCTTGATATGAGAAGGTGACTCTGATTAAGACAGTGCATTGTATCCTGGGATTAGTAATTTACAAGGCTACACATCCAAACAAAAATTTAGTGCATCTGTGGACTACATTGTAAAACGCCACAGGCTGTATCTGTATAAGGCAAATATATAAAAACTCATTGGTAAAGTATATATGATATTCTTCAGTGAGACTGTCAGGTACATTGTATATATCACTGATAAAATGATGACAACAATAGATTGTCATGGGTTGATTCTCCAAGTGAGGCATGTTTGTATTCCCAGTAATACCTGTGATTCTTATAGGAGTCACAAGATAAATTCCCATAAATCCTTAGTAGACTGTTATCTCTCACAAAATGACTAAACTGATGGTCATCATTTGGTTTTGTTTTTTTTTTATCATAATTTGTGCATAGCTTTTGGGTATAGTATTTCTTTTTTAAAGTATTTTAGATTAGGTTAGTGCACGTACGTATTTTTAATGTGCATCTGTCAAAAATAAATGGAAATATGAGGAAAGAGGCAGATTCTGGACTAATCACTGCCCTCAATAACACACGTATAAATACAGAGTAATTGCCTGGAAACCAATGAAGGGCCTCCAGATTTATATCAACGTAAATGAGGACAGAATTTGGGCCTCTTTGTTGAAGAGGAGACAGAATGAGTCTGAGGATATTTCAGGTGACAGGATACTAGCTGTATCTATTACTCCTCTTCGGTTTGTTGTAATTGTTAATGGCATTGTGAACAATCTAATTATTTCTGAAAGAACACTGTGAACTTTAATTAATTTAATTGAGCAAAGGTATGGCTGAAGAACAGTGTCAACTAACCCGCTCCTAATTAGCATGACTTAGTTATGGTAAGCAACAAACAATTTCCTATTGCAATCTGTTTTGTGATGGAGCATTGTAGTTTAATAATAATTTTAGGACATTTTAGTTGATGGGGTTATTATTATTTTTTAAAGATGAGCAGAAGATATGTTTGTCTACTAAAATAAAACATGTTTGGGATAAGGGGCATGAGAATAACACAGAAATCAGAAGCAAAATGTTTTTACCATATTTACCACTGGAACAATAAATCCTATATATAATATTAGGATATTATCATAATTCAGTATGGTCCTGACCCACAACTCTGGGTCCAACACCCACAATACCACACACTTAAATTTGTGGAAAATTTTGGATTAGAATTTGGATCTGAATGTGTACTTGCAGGACACAGCGCTAGATTCAGAATTTAACTTATCTCACACTTCACCTTTTTACAGTTTCCTAGAGTGTTTAATGTTTGTAAATTACTTTGAGCTCCTCATGAGATTGACAAGGAATGGATCACTTGATGATTACCTGTTCTGTTCATTCCCTCTGGAGCACCTGGCATTGGCCACTGTCAGAAGACAGGATACTATGGATCTTTGGTCTGACCCAGTATGGCCGTTCTTAAGGGATCTCTCAAGACCAAATTTCAGATAACTAAAGAATTATCACTTCCGTTTTATAGATGAGTAAATGGAGGCAGAATGACCCCACTTGAGGTCACACAAGTCAGTGACAGAACAAAGTAAAGAATTCATGAGTTCTGACACCTAGTTCCCTACTCTAGCTATTAAGAAATACTGCATTTGGTCATTCTACCTTGTCAGTGTTGTCCAAATGCAAAGGACTAGCTCATAAATATCTGCTGTCATGAAACATTCCTTTAACCCCCAATCCTCACTTATTTCTCCACGGCAATTGCCCTAGTAGCATCTTACCTCTGGACAGGAAACTGCACAGAGGAGCCTTTCCCGAGCTACTGAACTGCTGCTCTGTATATCAAGTGGAAGGTACTGTTGGTGTGAATAATAAGCTGCCTGGAGAGTAATTGCATCACTTAGTCTTCACCAACTTGGGACCTAACCTATCTGATTGGTTCTCCAAGCACAGTATGACAGTGCAATGCTCCTTGGCAGATGTCATGGCCCACTGAGATAATACAGCTTGTTTTTTTATCCTGATAATGGCAATGACTTTTAACACTGACCTATTAGGTGTCATTTGATAGATTCAAGAACATGTTTAATAATGTTATCAAACATTTTCAGCAATAACAAGAAGAGGGAAAAGGTCACAAAGTTTACCTCATTACCTTCCCCTCCCCATGTGTAAACACAGAGAATGTCAATAATCTGTGACAACCAGAAATACCCTCTACCTACGTATTTCCAGCCTCTTTCTCCTCTTCTATTTTGGTCTCTGTGCACTCTCGTTCTTTTGTTAGCATTTCGATCCGCAGCTGGCAGGCACTGAGCTCTTCTCTGAAACAAACAAAATATCCTTATTTATATTTGGTATGTTTCCCACTCCTTCTCTTGAAGCATTTCTGCTTCTTAGGATCATAGCTGGATCCTATCAAGAGTTTCTTTAGAGGCACTTGTTAACTTTAAAGTATTTGTACCAGGAATTTAGAAAAAAATATAACTTCTTAATTAATTCTGGTTTCATTCAGAGCTCTAGTAGCATCTATGAATGATAATAAATAAAGAGCATTTTTAAAATTTAGCCTCCTCCAGCATATTTGTAATTTGGTTTTTATACTTTTTGGCCTTCATGCAATGTAACATTTAAGATGAGTGCTTAATTTTAAGTACACGTGTAGTCCCACTGACTTCAGTGAAACTATCTATATAATTAAAGGTAAACGATGTTATGCTCCATATAGAGGACCTGATCCAGAGTCCACTGAGATCATTGGAATTCTTTCTATTGATCTCTATAGGCTTTGGAACAGACTCATAAATTGTTATATTGACAGCACAAAACCTGAAGTTTTTATTTATTCAAGTATAGCACAAGAAGAAACAGTGCAGATTTCTGTATGACACCGTGGCAATCTGCCTTAAATTCTGGAGGGACCCCCTTGAGCAGTAAATAGGAAATTCAGTGTGTCTGGCCAGTTTAATCTTTGGCCCCATTGTGCTAAGACTGCCAATAAGGGGGTCTAATTTGCTGCAGTTATGACAGTGATTTTAGTTGATGAGTAGACAGAAGCCCACTAGGAACTAGACACCAGTTCAGGCTACCAAATAGTCATCAGATGGTTGCCTTTTGGTCACTTTTGAACCAGTGACCCAAAGTTAAAAGACTCCATATATGCCTTTATAAATCTAAGCTACCCAGTCCCCCAGACATTTGTAACTGTTCATAGAATTATGTTTGATAATGAAGTACAAAGATTGTTATCCTTGCTCTGCAAAATAATAGCAATTGATGAGGGAAACCTTTCACAGCATGTCACTGTAAAGTAGGTCATATGCAGTTGAGCTTCAAGTGCCGTTGTAAATGGCACTTCCAGTTTAAGAATTGCATGGATATTTACCAATAAAAGCCCCCTTTCAAGGAAGATGCAGTGATAATTATTAGTTTTTGTTTACGATGAAAAAATGTTGCAAGCAGCTGTTGGCCTCTCTACTCCCTGCCATCAACTTCCTGCCACTCCAAGATGATTGCACAATTGGGAAGGACATGAGTTGACATCTTGAGTGCACACATTGGGAGGATAATGACTAAATGGCAGGAAATGTCTAGAAATATTGAGCTTTGCAGATTTATATTTATTTTCCAAAAAAGTTCCCTGAAATATAACAGGAAAAAAAAGCTGAAAACCCTAATACTAAGTTACAACATCTCACTATTCAAGAGCACCATTTGTTTATAAATTCACAGAAACAGTTCATTTAAAACTTTCTCCTCCCAGTTACATAGCAATAGTTCATCAGAATCAAAATTTCCTCGTTACCTTTTTATTATAATTTATGTTCATTTCTGCATAATGTTACAGAATCTGAAACTAACAACTTCTTTTTTTCTAATAATTTGGAATAGTCACTTGAAATATGATAATTACTGAGTCAAATCCCCAGATGGGGATTCATCTGCCCTGGGCCCCAGTGAGCCTAATGCTGCCCCCTGCTCTCTGACTTATTTTGGCAGATCCCCTGAAATCTGTTCATGCCCCTCCCCCCCCCCGGGGGACCCGAACCCCTGGTTGAGAACCGCTGTTCTAGACTGTTGCTTTGACCATGTCACCCCGCTCTTTGCCTCCCTCTACCATCTTCCCCTTCTGTGTTGCATCAAACATAAGCTGCCTGTATTCACTTCAAGGCTCTTTATGTTACGACTGGTTAAAACATTGTTTAGTAATAATTTAGTAAAATGATTGATTAAGGTACCGCTAAGCAAGATTCAAGTTTCACTATATAAACGGGGGTTCAAAAGGAAGTTCTTTGGAACCAACTCCAGGACAGCCCCAAGACCAGAGCTGCCAGACCTCAACACCCTGCCAACCACACCATGCAGAGCAGGAGCTGGAGTCCCCCAGATGACCTGATCCTGACTGGCCATCAAGAAAAGTTCATCTGCCCAGGAGCGCCGCCAGCTTTTTTGGAGCCCTAGGCGGCAGAAGGTCCTGCCCCCAAAATGGCACCCCCGACAGAGGCGGCGGAAGGTCCCGCCCCCGAAATACCAGTGACGACTGCAGTGGCCGGATCTTTGGCCACCGCGGTCGCTGCCCCCCAAACGTTAGCGCCCTAGGCAACCGCCTAGGTTGCCTAATGGGTTGCGCAGGCCCTGCATCTGCCTTATTGGGAGGGGTGAGCATTGTATGCTTAGCATGCACATTCTTTTTTTGGTAATCGTTGTTAAATAGAGGTTAAAGATATTACTGTGTAAGGCTCTTTCACTGGTAAAAGACCCCGCAAACCCACAGAGTGTAAGGTTACACCCTGAGCCCATGGAAGGGAAAGGGTGGTGCTTAAATTAAGAGAGTTATGCCTTGAGCCCATGAAAGGGTAAAGGTGGGTGCCCTAGAGCGTAAGGTTACGCCCTGAGCCCTAGGAACGGGGTAAGGGTGGGTGCCTAAATTAAGAGGGAGCCCCACCTTGAGCCCTAGGAACTGGGTAAACATGGGTGTCCCTAGAGTATGTGAGTATTAGAGAATTTTGTACAGGTAACACCCTGGGCGAACTTGTATTTTGGCACCCCTAGCCCCCCCTGCCTTCCCTGACCCTCCATCCACCCCCCCATCGCCCCAGGCATCTACTTCTTCCCTGGGTTCCCCACCCATACCCCCTGGCTCTCACTGCTTCCCCACACTCCCCATCATCCTTGGGCCTCACTGCCTCCCCCACACCCCATTACTCCGAGCTCCCTTCTATGGCCTCACACCCAGGCCTGTCCCACTCCTTGACCACAGCATCCGCCTGACCACAGCACCCTGAGTGCTTGCCCACATCACCCACCTGTAAGGCCGGCCCTGATTGCACTGCCAAAAAGCAAGCCACCTGGTTTATTTTGCAATTTCTTAGTTTTTAAGAGTAACTAAGTTTTCATTCACTTAAAAAATTAACATGATATTTAAACTATGCAGTCCTGAGGGGCAGAATGGAGGAATTAACAATCAGAATAGACAACAGAACAGCTGCAATAATGGTTCCTTCTTTGAGTTTTCATAATCTCTGCTGATCACTTATCAATCCCTAGGCATTAATTCCCAATGCCAAACACTCCTAACTCACTATATAACTTGCTGATGAAATTTTTCTTGGCAGCTCCAATATAACTTTTGTGATTAACTTGCCTTTTTTTCTCATTCCTTTTGTTGCATTACACATTGTGCATACACAGTATGAGCTGGCCACATTTGATTGTACATGACTGCTAATAAAACATAAAGCAATGGGAAAATATTTTCAATATGAAAAAGCAATTTCTCAAACAATTAAGTCTTGTTCAGTTTCAGAAAAAGGGATTTTTAGTGCTTATAAATTAGGATTAATTCCGTTTAAAAATCCCTAAGGCCTGGTCTACACTAGGACTTTAAATCGAATTTAGCAGTGTTAATTCGAACTAACCGCTCAACCGTCCACACCAGGAAGCCATTTAATTCGAACTAGAGGGCTCTTTAGTTCGAATTTGGTACTCCACCCCGACAGGTGGAGTAACGCTAAATTCGACATGGCTAGCTCGAATTAGGCTAGGTGTGGATGCAAATCGAACTTAGTAGCTCCGGGAGCTATCCCACAGTGCACCACTCTGTTGACGCTCTGGACAGCAGTCCGAGCTTCGATGCTCTGAGCAGCCACACAGGAAACGACCCGGGAAAATTTGAATTCCTTTTCCTTTCTGGACAGTTAGAATCTCATTTCGTGGTTGGACATCGGGGTGAGCTCAGCAGCACCGGCAGCAATGCAGAGTTCTCCAGCAGAGGAGTTCATGTAATCTCTGAATAGAAAGAGGGATCCGGCATAGACTGACCGGGAACTCTTGGATCTGATCGGTGTGTGAGGCGAGGAGTCTGTGCTTTCGGAGCTGCGCTCCAACAAACGGAATGCAAAGACCTACGAGAAGGTCTCCAAAGCCATGATCCAGACAGAGGATACAGCCGTCATGCAACGCATCGCCGCCTGAAAACCAAGGACCCCAGACAAGGCTACCAAAAAATCAAAGCGGCAAACGGACGCTACGGAGCCTGCCACCACTGCCCCACCAGTGACCATGGACTCTGATGATGGGACAGTGTCGACGGACAGTTCCTCGACGATGTTCACGGACGGGGAAGATGAGGAAGTGTTTGTGGAGGACGAGGCAGGCGAGAGCGCTTACAACGCTGGTTTCCCCGACAGCCAGGATCTATTCATCACCGTCACGGAGATCCCCTACCAACCCTCCCCGGCCATGAACCCGGATCCTGAATCAGGGGAAGGAGCAGTCGGTAAGTGCTTTAACCATGTTAACTTTTATTCTTAATATAACAGGAATCTGAAGTGTGTGAGAAGGAGGTCTCTCTATATATGGTGATAGAACAGAAATCCTCCTGGGAGATCTCCACGAAGCTCTCCTTCCGTTAATCGATAAGCATCAGCAGGAGGTTCCTGGGGAGAGCTGCCTTATTGGGTGCTCCGTGATAGCACCCTTTTCCGCGCGAGGCTTTCATGCGGTATTCAGGGAGCATTGCCTCCCTGAGCACGGCTGCATCGGTCCGTGGTTCGTGATAGATTTCACGCAGCATGCGCTCTCTATCTCCTTCAGTGCCCGTCCTCACGGTGATCTCGCTAGGAGACTCATGCATCTAAGTAGTGGAATTACTGTTATGGTGCGCCTGGTCCAAAGTATTTTTAATAAATCCACGGACAGACGGCATAGCACAGACTCAGCATGCAGCTGCGTGATGAGCGTAACGGAAAGCCAAAGAATATAATGGACGCTCATGGAGGGAGGGGGGAATGAGGACGCAAGATATCCCACAGTTCCTGCTGTCTCCGAAAAGTATTTGCATTCTTGGATGAGCTCCAAATGCTTCTAGGGTCAAACACGGTGTCTGCGGTGGGTCAGGGCATAGTTCGGCAATTTGCACACACACCCCACCCACCACCAGAAGTGAAAACAATCCTCTGTTGACTCTTTTACATGTCACCCTATCTTTACTGAATGCTGCAGATAGACGCGATGGTGCAGCACTCAACACCAACATCCGTGCTCCCCCCACGCTATGGATGGCTGATGGTACAAAACGACTGGTATCCGTCCTCATCATCAGCCTATTGGCACATGGGGCAGTGCAAAAGGACTGGTAACCATGCGTACTAGCATCTGTGAGGTCGATCAAGGGCGCCTGGCCCTAATTTTTCATGGTAGATGGTGCAGTATGGCTGGTAACCGTCCTCATCATTGCAACAGGGGGCTGAGCTCCATCAGCCCCCACCCTTCCTGTGTAAAGAAAAGATTGAATTGCCCCTGGACTAGCAGAGGGATGATGGGCTCCTTCATCCACAGTAATTAATGTCCTGCCTGGACTATCATTGCAGCTGGAGGCTTCCTTCCACTCATTTCTCACAAACAAGTCACTGTGTCTTATTCCTGCATTCTTTATTACTTCATCACACAAGTGGTGGGACAATGGTATGGTAGCCCAGGAAGGCTGTGGGAAGGCCGGAATGAACAGGTGGTGTTGTTGCAGGAGCACCCCCTGTGAATAGCATACAGCTCCAAATTTATGCAGGATCGGACACAGAGCAGCTGTGCTATCTGGTTCTATGATACAGTGGTTCTCTAGTACACTTGCCCATAATCTAGGCAGGACTGATTCTATTTTTAGATACCAAAAAGGAGGGATTGACTCAGGGAGTCATTCCCAATTTTTGCTTTTGCGCCCCTGGCTGCTCGGCCAGGGGCACTTATGACAGCACCAAATGGTGCAGTGCAAAAGGACAGGTAACCATGTCCATCTTATTACCATCTTATTACCAATGTATGGTATGGTAGATGGTACAATACGGCTGGTAACCATCTCTGCTGTCATGCAAAAGCAAAAGCATGCTGCTGTGTAGCGCTGCTGGACCGCCTCTGTCAGCGGCATCTAGTACACATACGGTGACATACACAAAAGGCAAAACAGTGTCCATGGTTGCCACGCTATGGCGTATGCCAGGGCAATTCTGGGAAAACGGGCTTGAAATGATTGTCTGCCGTTGCTTTCCCGGAGGAAGGAATGACTGGCGACATTTACCCAGAATCCACCACGAAAATTATTTGTGCCCCAGCAGGCACAGGGGTCTCAACCCAGAATTCACAGAGACAGCCTAGACTCAGTTAATTGTTCGCAAAAATGTATCTTTGCAAGGAATTCACTCCCTGTTTCCCATCTCACAGCTTCCACTGTCTCCAGACCTGCCACAGCATCCCCCTCGCAGAGGCTGGCAAAGATTAGGCGGAGAAAGAAAAAGACAAGGGACAAGATGTTCGATGAACGTATGGGCTGCTACCTAGCCGAGGCGGACCAGCAGAGCCAGTGGAGGGAGACCGTCTCTCTGTACCAGCGCTCACACAGCGAACGGGAGGAGAGGTGGCGTGAGGAAGACAAGCAGGCGACTCAAACAATGTTTGGACTAGTGAGGGAGCAAACGGACACGCTCAGGCGCCTTGTGGATGTTCTGCAGGACCGCAGGAGGACAGAGCCCCCCTGCAGTGTATCTGCAACCGCCCTACCCCGCCACAAAGTCCCATACCCCCCTCACCCAAAATAACCAGAAGGAGGGGCGCCAGAGGCCGTGTAAACTGTCACTGCACCCCAGCAGAGTGCTCAAGTACCCAAAAGCTCTCATACCCTACATTTGCAGAAGTCGTTCCCTTCCGGACTCACACAAGTCCCAATCCCAGTTCCATCCCCTAAGTGTCTACTTAAGTAATAAAAATACTTTGCTGTTAATTACTGTTTCCGTCATGTTTTTTCAAAGAAGACTGTGTTTGAATGGGGGGCGTGGGGAAGGGGGTTGTTAATTGCATAGGACAGTCACCTTTCCCAGGGTACAGACACGGGGGCAGGATCAGCAGCGGGTCACACACACAGTGCAGTCAGTAGGCACCATGGTCGGTATGGGAGGTGGTTTCCAGGTTCTGTGTGGGCGGGGGGGATGTGACTTTGTAGCGGGGGAGGGCGGTTACAGATCTTATACAGCAGTCCTTGTCCTGGACCGCTGAGTCACGCAGCAGAGGAATCTGTATCCGTACTCCTCCGCCACAAGGTCACATATCCCCCCGCACACAGAATTCGAAAAAGAGGGATGGCAGGCTCCGTTGAAAGAAGCATTCCGGCACTGCGGACTGCTCTAGGAGCAGGAGCCTGTCATTCGTTGAGTTTAGAGGCGGTCTTTACATCACCGCACACCCTACCCAGCACAGTCTGCCTCCCAGTTTCAACCCTTTAACGCAAAGTCATGAATAAAGAAACCTTTCTTCAGTAACAATGGGACATGTATTTTATTTTTACACGTGTGTTGGAAGTGGGGGAAACGGGGTGAACGGGGTATGTAACCGAAGAGGAGAGTCAACAGTCAGTGGGTAAAGAAACAGGGGCAGGTTCAGCTTCTCTGTAAAGAAAATGAACAGTCACAGGTCACGCTGCTCGCTGGTATTTGAAGAGTTCCTTGTCGCTGTCCCAGGCGCCTGTATAGGGCTTCATGAGCAAGTGCATTAGCGGGCAGGCTGGGTCCCCAAGGATGACTTTAGGAATCTGCTCATCCACAACAGTTATTTCGTGGTCCGGGAAGAAACTACCTTCCTGCAGGCGTCTGAGCAGCCCACAGTTCCTGAAAACACACGCATCACGAACCTTGCCCGGCCACCCGACGTTGATGTTTGCAAAACGTCCCCTATGGTCCCCCAGTGCTTGCAGCACCATTGAAAAGTAGCCCGATTTCTCATCAGCTGACTGTGGAAGAGGTGGACGATAAAGTGCGAGGAGGAGAAAACGGCGATGATCGCAGCGGGCTCCATGCTTGCAGTGCTGTAGCGTCCGCGCTGTCACTGACCAGAAAAGTGCACGAACAGATTGCCCGCAGGCGCTTTCAAGGAGGGAGGGAGGGAGGTTGTGATTGACGGTTCAATGACGACACTTACCCAAAACCACCCTCGACACATTTCTCCCCCCAGCAGGCATTGGGGGCTCTACCCAGCATTCCAATGGGCAGCGGGGACTGCGGGAACTGTGGGATAGCTTCCCACAGTGCACCGCTTCCAAAGTCGACGCTGGCCCCGTGAATGTGGACTCAGAAATTCGAATTAGTGTATTTAGTATGGATACACAAATTCGACTTCATAAGGTCGAATCCACAAATTCGAACTAAGTTGATTCGAAATAGTCTTGTAGTGTAGACAAGGCCTAAGTGATGGTAAACTCAGGGAGCTTATTTAAAAGAATCGTGGCAGCTCAGCCACAAAGACAACAGCAACACATTAGTGGTTTTGAATATTAAATGAAATCCTGAAAATATGTCATTAGTGAAATATGAAGGCAAAATGCAGTCCTGATTTTAGAGGTTTCAGTAGACCACCAAACTCTGAATTATCTACTTGATGTTCCCAACAGCCAGTTGGGTCAGTGGGGTTGCTTAGAAATAACTTAGGGAAGCATCTGTCCATAGTCACTTGTATTGAAATCCTCATTTTATTAATACTCATCACAATTTGTTTGTATCCTGTTTAACTCTCATGAGTCCTGCACTCTCTTTCAGCCTTATCCATTTAAAGGGAGGAATTAATGTTGTTATTTATGTATAGGCCTCAAAGAGCATTGCCAATGTACATCTGTTTCTGACATTAAACTTAAGGGACAAATCTTCAGATGATGTAAATTGTCATAACTCCACTCACATCAGTGGTGCTATGACAGCTTACACTAGCTGAGGATCTTAGAGGAGGCTATTTTTTTCTGCCATTTCCTCAGTAATTCCTGTTGATTTTAATAGAGGTTTAAAATCAAGGAAGGATTTGGCACAGATAGCAGCAATGGCTAGTATATGCAACTAATGTCCTGAGTGTCACACAATGGATTTATAGTATGGACTTATAGCATGGGAGTTACTGAGTTTGTATCATATTGCTGCCATTTCTTATTCCTGATATGTAAAATCAACAAGTGTCTCTTTTGAACTATTTATATGATTTAGTATGGAGAAATAAAAATTGAGAATAACAACTGAGTCTGTAACATGCATTTATCTTCACAAAAAGGGACACTGTCAGATTAACATTCCTTTAAAAAACAAACCCCCACTTGTGTTACAAGTTATGAACTCAAAGTGAATTTTTTAATGTCCAATTTACTTGTCTCTCAGTTTGGACAATGAAAAGAGACTAGTAATGTTCATTCTGGATTATATTCAAATTAACTTTCTGCATTTACATCAATAGAGTTACTGCTTTCAAGGTTTTACAGAACCTAAGAAGAACAGAACCTATATTTGCATCCGACAGTTCCCTTACAGCCTTGATCCTTGTTTGCAATATATCTGTTGTTGGGATAAATATAGCTTTCACCAAACAATAATACAAACTATGACAAACAATAGTTACATCAGGAATGATATCCTGGAATTTGATTTTTGTTTGGGAGGACAAAACAAAACTATGGTATATCTATACTGGTGTGACAGCTGAACCCCATGGCTAAACACTAACCTTGCTTTTTCAATGGTAAGATCCTTTTCTTTGGCTATGTTGTCAAGCTGGTTGAGATTTCTGCGCAGGTTTAATATCTGAACTCTTTCTGCATACTTCATAGTCTTTTTATTATTGTTATTACCATTGTTCATGTGGCGCTCCTGGATTTCCCTTTAGATTGAAGAGAAAAAAAAAGACTTCCACTGTGACAAGTGATTAACCACTGTGAC
The DNA here is from genome assembly GCF_020497125.1 of Mauremys mutica. Classification (NCBI taxonomy): domain Eukaryota; kingdom Metazoa; phylum Chordata; order Testudines; family Geoemydidae; genus Mauremys; species Mauremys mutica. The sequence continues at coordinate 6,022,178 of NC_059092.1, read as the reverse complement.
AATGTTCAGGCATTTAATAATTATTTGGGGTTTATGAATACACACTTGCACTCTTTTTCCTTCAGTTTTTAAAATTAATTTTCCATCAGGAGTATAAATGTACAGTGAGCATAAAAAACAAAACAAACAAAAAATGAACAAAATCACCACTAAAATCCTTGTTAGACAGATGTAAGCCAGAGCCAAACTTCAAACTTGGGTAGCTAATGTTAGGCACAAAATCCATATTTAGGGAACTAAATAAGTGACCTGATGTTCAAAGATACTGAGCATACACAGCTCCAGTTGACTTCAGTGGGAGCTGTGTGTGTTCAGCACTTCTGAAAAAACAAGACATTTATTTAGGCACTTTTAGGCCCCCAAATTTGAAAATTTTGGCCTGAGCCTGTAAAATTCCAGATTCTTGGACAGTAATTCAAAGCCACCAAGGGGACGTTTCAGACTTCTTTAAAATGTATTAAAAGCAGTAGATTAAGGGGTTCATGTCCCACTGAATTAATAAACTATTGGATGTTGTCATTCAGGTTTCATGAAATGTATAGAGAGAAGGGGCTGGTGGGTTTTTTTCTTAATTATTTCAATGTACTTTGAGTTTTAGTGCTTATGGAACTGAGAAAGTATAAGTCTGGCTATAGCTAAGCATATGTGATATGCAAGTTTCCTTGTGCAAACAGGCTAATGAACCTTATTCCCTGATCTTTATCACTCCTGCTACCCTCTTGCCAGGTCACTCCTGGGCAGAGATTAACAATCTTGTCAATCTGGGCCTAAGATTGCTTTGATCAATGTGAAGCAGCACCCCCATTGGATTATGTTTAAACCACCAAACTCATTTTCACTTGTGACCTGTGTTAGATTTTTTAACTGTGGTCTACTGAGATTTTAGTAGTATATTAATCTGCTGTACTGCCTATTTGCAGACCCAAAGTAGCATTAGTACAATTATACTGATGCCTATCTGTTCAACAACATGTGACCCAACCCTGGTGTTCTTACACAGACAAAAGTCTCACTTACTTGCAGATCCCAATAAGTTCCACGTGATAAATAGGGCCCAAAGTTTGTCTGCATCTTACCATTACCGTCTATACCTTGTTGCTTTCCATTACTAGAACAGCTTTGTCAGAAAGGCCTACAATTCTTACTTCCTATAAAGAAATCCAGTGTATTCTTGAAGTTGCGATAAATAAATCTTCTCCCACAAAAAGCAAATTAATACCATATAAGAAATTACCAGCATAGTTGATGACTGAGTATACAAATTACTCACCCACTAGAATCATTGTCCTCTCCAACTCCTTCAGAAGCATCCTTGCTTCTGATTTTATCCTCCTCCTCTGACTCTTCTCCAAACTTGTGTCCTAACAAAAATTAAAGAAAAACAAGAGTTTAATAAAGATACTTTGGACATTAAAATGTACATTTCCTTCCAAGTCAAAACATGACAAGCAGCATGGAGATGACATCTTAAAAGCTTTATTGCTGTGTATGATCAAAAACTTCTCATCACAAAATACACTTGAAAGCAATTTTACACCTGGGAAATAAAACAGACAAATGCTCTCCACCTTCATTACAGAGCTGTCATTGGCAATCAAAAATAAGTGCTATAAGAAGAAAGTTTGTATTAGCCAAATGGAATTCAGGATTTATGGATCATTGATAGGTTTTGGCAGGCAGTATAATAAAATACTGTTCACCAAATACTAACCTATTCTACACTGCATGCATTTATATATTTTTCATTCTTCTAGCTTGCTGCAACAATAATAGAATAATTTATCACTAAATATTTATGTGGTCTCCATGTACCAGGATGATGATGAAAAAATAAAATGCTTGCCTAAGAACATTTTCATTTTAAGGTCAGTATCAGCACTGCACTCTGAGTAATGGGTAATAGGGCACGAAAATCAAAAAGAAAGTTGCATCCAGTAAAATATTTGTATGCTCTCCTTGTGTAAGAACAGGTTTAAAAATGTCATTAAGATGATGTTTAAAAAAGTGAATGGTACAGGGAATAACGTACAGATTATCAAGGGGTGTGAAGTTCGGTTTAAGATTGTATGGCGTAAGTACAAAGGGACTACACAGTCAAACCCTGATTAGTGCAGTCAGTATCTCTGTGAGCAACTGTTTGATTTGAGAAGTAGAGGTACTGGGGATACACAGTGACAGACTAGATTCTAATTAGGTACACTAGTATAAATCTGAAGTAACCTCATTGGAGTCAATGGAATTACTCTGGATTTATACCAATATAACTAAGATCTCAGTTTGACTCCAAATCTGTTGTATGGACTGTACTGTATTATATTGTCTCAAAGAGACAAATGAGTGAGTACATTAATATGTCAGCATTTGTAAATTAACAAAATATTTCACCTTTACCATTTTGCTGGTTCGCCACATTCCAGAACTGATCTGTTACACTGTCGTCGTCATCTTTTTCTTGTTCCAAAAATGGTGTAGCAGCTGTCTGTTCCTTTTCACAAATATCAAAGAACTCAATATCTTCCATACTGGCAATTCTTTTAATAGAATTCGGCTACCAGAGAAAATAATTGCTGTATAAATATTCCCACTCCACACACAAATGCTGCCTATATTTTGAGATGAATTAATCACAGTTGATCAAGCAGATATTTCATATATGTGAAATAATTGGCTACAATTAAACATTTAATTACTAGCTGCACAATTTGAGTCTGGATTTTAATGGATCTCTTAAAGAGAAAACTAGGCCATTTCCAGAGTATTTTCCTATCATAATAAGGTCAACAATGACGTAGTGCTTCCAAACACATTTTTACCCAGTGATTGAAACTGCTAGTTTTGTGAGAAATGTCAGGTGTTCTATATTAATTCATTTTTATTAATATTCAAAAATAGAATTTCATTCAGCAAGCTATTTATGACAATTGACAAGAAAACAGATGTTTAGCATAGGTTTGTTTCATTTAACAAAATTATGTACAAAAAATGTATCAAGATAAATCAGTTTAAAAAACATGGAAATTTACCTAACAAACACATCATTTAGGTAATATAGGGGCCAAATCCAGTTCCCAAAGAAGTATATGGGTATGAACAGAAATAAAGCAGGGATATTCATAGGGCATGCATCTATCGTGTCCAATACCTAACATCTATAGGATGCATAAATAAGGTTCAGTGTTACAATCTTTGTGAACCCAAAACATCCTATAAGTCAGTGAGAAGTTTCAGTCCACAAGTATTGCAAGGATCAGATTCTTAATGTTATGATAGAAACTAGGAGCCAGAAACTCAGGTGGTATAAATTGGTGTAGCTCCATTGTCTTCAATGGAGCTATGCCATTTTACATCAGTTGAGAATCAGGGCCTAGAGTTGAAAAATAACAATTAGGTCATTTTACCCAACTCCTTTTATATACAAAATTGTACCCTAAAATGTACAAACTAGCTTTATGCTAGTGCACCATCTAGATACCACACACTGGTTACTTAATCTTTAATTGTAAATTTCCCTGCTTGAATATAAGCCAGGGAGCAATTCCATCAGAATTAAAACCTGTGTAAATGGGTTCATCAGGTCCATCAGAATCAATACAGTTTGTGTTTGAATTACTACATAACCAGTAGAGAAAACAGTCTAATTAGTGGCATCAGTAAAAAGTATGTCTATTATTATTTGTATTATAGCACTCTGTAAATTTTTTTTTTTAAATCAGGTATTTTATTACTGTTTGGATGCAGCATATTAACGTCTGAAAATAAAACAACAATTAACATTCAACAGACAATTGTGGATTTTTAAACAAAACAAATCTGGCCCATTGTTTCACAGAGAGAGCAAAGTCTGTTTGCACAGTATAAGAGCTGATATTTGCTGACTGAATTTGTCTATGAATTAAATATGAAAGAAAGCGGGAAAGAGGGTCAGACTCCCAGTTATGATCATGCATGTGACTGAACCTTAGGAAGCAAAATTGAGGTGAAGAGGGAACCAAGGATAAAAGTTCCCATTTTCAAAAGTGACTTAAGCACTTAGGGTCAGATTTATAAAGATATTTAAACATCTAAAGATGCACAGAGGTGCCTAGTGGGAATTTTGAAAGTGCAGAAAGAGAGTAGGTGCCTAACTCCCATTGAAAATCTTTCTTGGTGCCTAGCTGCATTGTTAGGTGCCTAAATACCTTTAAAAAATCTGGCCCTAAATGCTTATCACATTTGAAAATGGGATTTAGGAGCTATTGAAAATTTTACCCCAACAAAACAGCACCCAAATTCAATAAAAATGTCAGGGTGAACAATTCACGGTGAAATATTATATAATATAAACTAATACCAAACTAAACAATGGCTTAACATATCAAGGGGCTGAACACTCTGGCCCCAATCCAGCAAAAAGCACTTAAGCATACATACACATTGAGAAGGATTTGACACCTTAGTGCTGGTAAGTAACTTGAAAAAGCCTCAATGCTACTTCTATAATATTAGAACCAAAAGGTCTGCAGCCTTGTTCAATCCAGCCCTCTTAGGGTATGTCTACATAGCCAGCAGCAGCGAGCCTCACAACCTGGGTTGACAGACTTGGGCTTGCTCTACAGTGATAAAAGTAGCTGTGTAGATGTTGCTTCTCAGGCAGGAGCTTGGGCTCTGAAGCCTACTTCCTTCCCCAGGTTTCAGAGACTGAGCTCCAGCCTGAGCTGCAATTTCAAAGCTATGTCTACACAGCTTTTTAGTGCAGTAGCATAAGCCCAGTGAGACTGAGTTTGTTGACCTGGGCTGGGAGACTCGCTGCCCTGGGCTGTGTAGACCTACCCTTATTCAGCTAAAATACTATTACATATGCAATGACAAACAAAACAAAACAAAACAAAAAAACCCTGCCAAGTGTGACTTGTTTAATCAAGGAGCTACAGTAGCTGAGACACTGTAAGCGTTCAATATGATCTGTTTAGTCACACAGATAGTATGTGTGTGACATTTTAATAACGTACATACAGAATTTGCTGTGTGACATATTTATTCACAGATATAAAGTAGCTGCAACAGGTTTTGGCATGTGGTTAGCACGCTGTCTGAACACTTTATAATTTCCCTGGATCCATATAAATATTACAGTCCTATCCCACTGGTTCTGGTACAAATATAAAAATAATCCTTCCTGTTGTTGATACTTTACCAGAATAGAGTAGGCTCAGTTTGAGTCGCTTCCTCATAACCTTTGTTTCCGACACAGTTCTCTCACTGTTACCATAAAATACTTCCCCAATGTTGATTAAATTGACCCAAATTCAGTAAATGCCTTGTGGCATTCACTTGGAGTTATTACTAGATGGTACAGCATTAAGACTCTATTCACACAAAGACTTATATGCTTAATTTTATTGCACATAAGTAGCACCATTGATTTCAACTGTATGTGCCTAAGTCTTTGCAGGATTGGGACGCAAATCAATTTGAGTTAAATCAATATAAGCCAGTGTTAAACCCACTTAAGGGTTTTGTACTGGTTTAATTAAACTAGTTTAAAGCATACCTTTTGTTAAAGTGGTAAAAGTTTGTGTGTAGACAAGGACTTATTAAACAGGCATTGTGCTGGGAAACTATGCTGGGGTAGTGGGTGGGTGAATGGCACTCTCCTTGGTTGCTCCTTCAGCTGGGCATGCAGCCCCTGGGTCCATATAATCATCAGCCAGAGAGTATGGGTGGAATCCACCAAGCTACTTAGGTGCCTAAACACAGATTTAGGTGCCTGCATCCCCCACTGCAATCCACAAAACTCCCACCAAACTCTGTAGGCGCCCAATCTCACTTGGCACCTGGGCATGCACACTGCTCCCTCACTCCACATTCAAGGTAGAAGAAGAGGTGGTCATGGTGCCCACCTTATAATTTTAGCCCAGTGGTTAGATCATTCACCTGGGATGTGGGAGACCCAGATTCAATTCTCCCCTCCCTGGCAGAGAAGGTGAAAGAATTTGAACAGGGATCTCCCACTTCTCAGAAAAGTGCTCTAACCATGGAGCTATGGGTTAATCTAATATATTTTTTTATTTATCTAAGTGAAAGAGTTTCAACAAGAGAGAGTGACTGGGCCGGACACAGAGCGAGAGAGAGAGATTGGGGAAAGACTTTGTAGTCCAGTGGTTGGGGCACCCAAATGGGGGGCAGCAAATCCTGGGTCAAGTCCTCCTCCTCCAATCACTCTTTGTCCACAGTGGAAGAGCTTCAACACTAGAGACAGAGGCAGCCCCACATCAGAATATCCTATAGTTCAGGGGTTAGAGCACTCTCCTGAGAGGTGGGAGACCCTTCCTCCCTCTTTGCCAGGGGGAGGAGGGGTAATTGAACCTATCTCTCCCACATCCCACAGAAATGCTCTAACAACTGAGCTAAAAGTTATAAGGTGGGCAGTAGCAACACCAGCTCCTCCTCCTCTGGATGTTTTTGTATGTAGCGAGGCAGACACCTCACTCTTTCCCTCAAGAAACTACATAGGTGCCAGAGACAAGAGAGGGGTTCCCATTTGTGCATCACTAGCAGAGCTAGGTGCCTACCTCTAAGACAGGGGCAGGGCTTAGCTAATCAGCATCTCACATTGGGTAGGTTAGGCAGAGAGCTGCCTAGTCTGCTGGCTTTTGTGGATTGTGTTTCCCAGCACCTATCTCACCTCATTCATCGCATAAGGAACCTAGGAACCTAACTCAGACTTGTAGATCACAGTATGATTCCTGTGATTTTCCAGGTGCCTAACAGTTAGGCACCATGACACTCAGCATTGCAATGCCTCAGTCCTTTTGTGGATTCCACATCATGTCCCTATCCCTCTACAATGGACCATGAAGAGCCCACCTGTGTCATGTGAACAGTGTATGGAGTTCACCCCTGAGCAGATCTCACAACACCCCACCTTCTCACACAATTAAAGTAGTGGAGTTTCCATGGCCCAAACCAAATGAAGCTGGGAAAATTTCACCCTCTGTGAAAAGAGAAACTTGTGCTTCCCAGATGGGAGACTATGCTATATGTGGCAATGAAGGATAATGGGGGAGGGGGGGGTCTGATCCAAAACCTATTAAAACCAATGGAAAGTCTCCCATTAACTTTAATTGGCATTGGATCAGGTCCTAACTGAGCAGCAACAAGAAATTATTTCAAAGAGAGACCTAACATACACCATAAGTACAATAATAACATGGATAAGGATTAAAAACAGTATCAGCACTTTACTATAAAAAATTAGCATGATCTATTTTTATACCATTGCGTGGAGGGGGATAATGCACAAAAAATGATCATGTTTGTACAGAAGGTTTAAAGAGTCACTGACACTTCATGGAAAACTTTGAAAAAACATTCTGCTTAGAAACCATTCTGTTGCCATGGACTATATTTTCTTCTTTCTTGCATTCTCTCTGTTATTAAGATCACTTGCAAGAAAAAAGGCTTTTGGTTATTCAACAGCTCAAAAATTTCTGCAGCTTTAATTCCACCTTGAACTCACCAGGCTGTATTCCTCACACCATTGGTGAATTTATCCCATAAACCTCACTATTTGTGACATCAGTCACTGCCGCATGAACTATATGCCATAAATACATTCTGATTTTAACCTTCAGATGAGCAACAGGAGCAAATAAAATAATTAATAATAATGCTTTGCACTTCATCTGAGTACCCCAGAGCACTTGACAAAGGGAGAGAAGTGTTACAAAGCTTAACAAAGAACTTGTTTTCCTGCAACATTAAACTGGGATCCTATTGTCCTCACGAGTAAAAAAAATACAGACCTTGTTTCTAAATAGTCCATTTTTCAGTTTTCCATGAAGCATCAGCTGAGGCAAAAGAGACTGAAGCTACAACCTAGTCTTGAGTTTTGAGCATCACATTACATGAAAAGGTCATCAGATAATAACATGATGTCAAAACAGTACAGCAAACATTACAATACCATACCATACCATACAACATAACCCGACAATGTATCAAAATGTCATTGTATTGGGAAGCAATATGAATAAATTCTGACAAAACATCACATTGTCTAGATTTAAGTCGAATTAAGTCTAATTTCTCTTGAAATATGGCAACATAACTGTGATTGAATTGGGTCAAAATTTATTGTGATATGTTTTTGTACTAATGTTTTTGGTCTGTTTTATGCATAATCTATTTTGGAGGATTATTCTTTAAAGAAAATCATAAATGGGCAGCAAAAATCCTGTTGCATCAAAAGTTTCATCATACTGCATAATAGGTATTTTGCATCACAACATTGCACTATGTCAAAATGCCCTCTTGACACGACAGTGGATCAAATATATTACAGCGTATCACAACAGTGTCATGCATAATGACACAATACATTTGTATCCATCATGCTGTGTCAAAATGCCATAATGCCACCATAGTGTTGCAAATATCTAATGAGATTGAGGCGAACTGTCACCATACAACTTGTTGCATCAAAATATCACTGTGATATGGTGTGACATAACATGCAGTGCAAATATGGCGAGTGTGATGCAATAATCCTGCATCCAAGCATGACACTGCCATACCATGACCTGCCATACCATCCTCACATCACAATGTTGTCATGCTGCAGTGCAGTGCCTCATTATGTTTTGCAGCCTGTGAGCATGATTTTGGGGAAGGGGCTTATCCCTTTTGGCAGGGTAGGGAGAGCTAAATGCCCCATTAAAATCATGACAGCCCTGGAACATAGGAGCATAGCACACCCTGTGACATAACACAATCATGGCAGGACACAACACGTCACGACATTGCATATCTCGTGACAGTGATTTGGGGGAGGGCAAAGCAGGGAGAACTGTTTGCCCCATTAAAATCATGACAGCCCTGGAACATAGGAGCATAGCGCACCCTGTGACATAACACAATCATGGCAGGACACAACACGTCACGACATGGCATGGCTTGCCAGTCACAACATGGCATGACATTGCAGGGCTTGTGACCGTGATTTGGGGGAGGGGACTCGTCCCTTTCGGAAAAGCAGGGAGAACTGCCACCCCCCCCCATTAAAATCACACCCACCCCGGAACACAGGGGCATAGCGCGCCCCTTGATGTAATACAAGCGCTCCAGGGCATGACAGGTCAGGACATCGGCTTTGGGGACAGGGCTCGTCCCCCATGTTGCAGGACAGGGGGAGGGAGAGGGTCTCAGCCCCTTAACGTCGTGTCTGCCCCAGACACAATGTGGGCCCCAAAGCTGCCTCCCTCCATCTAGCGGGCGAGGCATGAGGGGTCAGGGAGACGCTGGGAGGCGCAAAGTTTGGGCAACCCCCTGCAGGAAGGGGCAGGCCGGCACCTCAGCAGTCCCCCAGCCATTGCGCTAATGGCACCACCCCGCCCCGCCGAGACGGGGGGTCAACTGCCGCCAACGGGCGGCAGCCACCGACTCGGCACCTACCTCCCCAAGCCGCGTCCCGCGCCCGTTGTTGTAGGAGCCGCTAAGGCAACGGAACGAACCACTTTGGGAGAGCTGGGGGGGGGAAGCAGGAAGACACGTTCAAGCCTGAACCCCTCAAAGATGAAGTCCATCAGCCGCGTAACCCGCTTCGCTGTTAACCAGCTGCTTGAATTGGGGAGGAGTCCTGCCTCCTTTGGGTTTCTGTGTTCCCCTCTTCCCCTCAGGAAATGGTACGTTCCGACAGTGCCCGAGGCTGGCAGGCAGCTCAGGGGATCCCCCTCGTCCTCCCAGAGCCTGGGCTGGGCTCGCTCCCTTCAAGCCCGCCCCCCAGAGAGGCCCACCGGGCAGGCCCCTTTTAGTGCCCCCCTCACGGGTCATCCCCCCTTCAGTGCCTCCCACAGTGACCCCCCCCACAGGTCAGACCCCCCCGTTCAATGCCTCCCACAGTGACCCCCCTCCCACAGGTCAGACCCCGCCCTTCAATGCCCCCCACAGTGACCCCCCCACAAGTCAGACCCCCCCGTTCAATGCCTCCCACAGTGACCCCCCCACAGGTCAGACCCCGCCCTTCAATGCCTCCCACAGTGACCCCCCCACAGGTCAGGCCCCCCGTTCAATGCCTCCCACTGTGACCCCCCCCACAGGTCAGACCCCGCCCTTCAATGCCCCCCACAGTGACCCCCCACAAGTCAGACCCCCCTCGTTCAATGCCCCCCACAGTGACCCCCCAGGTCAGGCCCCTTTCAGGGCTCCCCTCACAGGTCAGCCCCCCCCCTTCAGTAACCCACACATCCCCAGGCCAGGTCCCTTTCAGTGCCCCCCCACACACACAGGTCAGGCCCCAAGGCAGGCACCCTCCATTGCCCACGTCCCACTAGCAGCCACCCTGTCTCTGCAATGGCATTCACTATGCCCCACTGCCACCCACAGCACAGCTAAGTGGCAGCGTCTCTCACACACACCAGCTGTGGCAGCATGCTGATCCCTACATGGGCATAGCCACCATAAAATTGGGCTTACCCCAGAACTACCAGGATGGGAGTGGGGCAGCATAAGGGTGGCAGATAGAGCCGAGGATAGGAAGTCAGGCGGTCTTGGCTCTGGGAGGAGAGTGTGGTCCAGTGCCTACAACAGAGGGAGGCTGGGAGCCAAGAGGCCTGGCTCTGGGAAGGGAGTAGGGCCTGGCAGTTTACAGCTGGGGTCTTAAGGTAAGGAATAGTGGATGCTTCCTGGCAGGGGTGGAATTAAGATTTGGTTAGAGCCATGGAGAGTGAGTGTGGTGGTTGCAGCAGGGGGCCTGGGAGTCAAGAGTAGAGCTGCTTCAAATTTTCCACTGAAACTTTTTTTCAGTGAAAAATGGTTAAGTAAACATCAGTTTTCATAAAATTAATTCCAGATTTTCATTGTTTTGGACGGAAAAAAAGTATTTTTTTTCAGGGGAAAATATCATTTCCTACACATTACTAGTCAGGTTTTTGTTTCTGAGCTAAGAAGGAAGAACAGTGTCAATAGTTAGAGCACAGCAGATGGCATTCCTGGGATTTGTCAACTCAAATTTGACCCTAACAATGTATATTTTGAAAAAAAACCAAACACAAGCTTTTACAAAACATCCTACAGAAATGTTTCCAGACATTTGTTTTTAAAATTTCCACTGGAGACAGTTGTTTATATTGCAAAAAAAAAATCCCCTGCAGTGTTTACATTTTAACTTCCTAGTACTAAGCAGCAACAGGTGAAACTGATTGTAAAGCAAATGTGAAACTGACTTGATTGTTTTCATAGGACAGGTGTAGATAAATTGCAGTTTTAATAGTCTAAGTTCTTTGTAGTATATATTGAGTTGGTCAGGTCCATTAAAGTTTTACAAAATTCCTTATATTAATATTGTGAATAGTCCCTGGAACTACTCACATGCTTGCAGTTATATGTGTTTGCAAGATTACCTCAGTTATCTAGGGAGGTTGTGGAAGCCCCATCACTGGAGGTTTTTAAAACCAGTTAGACAAACACTTGTGAGGAATGGTCTGTGTATACTGAATTCTGCCTTAGAACAAGGGGCTGGACTAGATGACCTCTTGAGTTCCCTTCCAGCCCTACATTTCTGTGATTTCTATGAAGATCAGAGCCTTATTGTAAGTTCTTCAGGGCAGGGACTGTTTTTTACTATGTCATATGGCCAGAAGGGACCACCAGATTATCTAGTCTGACCTCCTGTACATCACAAGCCACCTCCCCACAGCACTCACACACTACAGTGCCTGTGTAGTGTGGCTCCACTAGGTGCTAGTGAAGTATAAATAATAAATTAAAAAATAATAATGGTAACAAAAGGTGTGTTTTAAATATGATTTTTATTCTGACAATGACCTTGGAACCTCTCGCTCCTAAAACTGTTCATCTGTGAAATGGGAAATAATAAAAAAAGAGTAGGGCTGCTGTTTTGCAAATACCTGTGCATGAGAGTAAATTCATTCATGTGAATAGTATCACTGATTTCAAGCGTAAGTATTTGTAGAATCAGGGCCTCAGCTTAACATCTGCTGCTTATTTTATCTGCCCGTAACAAGAGAACGTTCACTCTTTTTGCCTGAGTACAATTAAAAAAGCTATGAGCCAAACACAGCTCACAGTTACACTTCAGTAATATTGTACCAGTGTAACTAAGAGGAGAATTTAGTTCAGTGCTTCAGAAGAATGGAGACTTTGTGTACTATCAAAATTGTATTTAATTTAAGGCATAACAAACAATTTACAGGATATTATTGATTGCAAAAATATGGAGGGACAGTTTTATTCATAGCTGAGTGCTTGTCCTAAAGTGCCATTTTAATCATTGCACAATACATTATCTGCCTTGTTTCAATTTAAAAGCCCTGTTTACTAAAGATACGTGGATACAGTCATTACAGCAAATTGAAAGCAATCATAGGTAATGTTTCTCTCCTCCCCTCCCCCCAAATAGATATGAATAGCTTTGTGAGAATAGATTTTAAGTTTGCATACAGTTAACCACCATATTCAAACTATTCTTTATAGTTTAAACTGAAGTGGTCTTCTGAGGTATGCAGTACCTGCAAATACATGCTGGACTTGTGTGGTTAAAGATCTCCCTTGTTTTAGGTGCTTTAGGATCCAGAGCTTAGTGGGGCTTCTAATGCTGTTTAAAACTAAAATTAAAACATTAGGAATTTTCCCAACAAATTATTTTTAGCCTTCTGTTAACTCAACTAAGATTGATGTAGCTAAAGTGTTCTCAACAGACACATCTGAGGATACTCAACATATAATCAAATTGCATAATTTCTCCAGTATATTTTATCTTATTCTGTAACACACACAATGTGTATCCTACACTGAAAAGCACAAAATAAATCCATTATCAGCAAATCATTGGTTCTAAATTGCACCCAGATAAATAACCCAGAATTACAAAATGTGGGTCAGATACTCAGCTGATATAAATCAGAATAGCTCTGATGTCAGTGGACAACATAGATTTGCATCATCTGAGGATCTGGTCCCAAAAATTGTCAGTTAAATATAAGCTCCTGTGTCACAATGTTCATTTGTATTGAACATATTTCTAGCATTTATTAAAAAAAAAAAACACTGAAAACTGCCACTTAAAAATACATAGACAATTACATTGAATGTACTATTTAGTTCATATATGGTGTGAAATAAAGTGCTCTTATAAAACATAAGTTAAATTGCTAATCTATAAATACTGACCCAGTGCTTTATACATTCACATCTGAGTTACTTTCTTTATGCAGGCTGTTTATTAATATGACACTAGATATAATTTACCTGCCTTCCCTTAGAAAATGGTATCTGGTCTGTATTGTTCCATATATTGCACAGTTTCTGTGGTAATAGGTAATTACCTGAAATTCACACTGCTTTAATACTTAAACTAACTTTTAGATACATGGTAAAGGGCACTGTAGAAAATATAAACATATAACAACATTTTGATAGTTAATGATATAGAAGAATATGAAAAGTAGCAAAAGACTAATAAAATAGTCAAAGTTCTGTAGTGAGACCCACGCTGGGGATGCATAAGAATGGCTCCTTTCTCAATTTCAGATTGGCATCAACCAATGATATATGTCCACTTGGAGATTGTGATCATCAGCACAGCGTGAGTAGCAGACCAAACTCTATGGCCTTATCTTTACAAGCTGGCTGTACTGGCTAACTTCTTCTTTTCTCTTTGTATGGCTTTACTATCTAACTTCCCCTTCCTATAGGATTTAAGCTGTATCAACTCTGTAAGTGTGGTGTTTGGGCACCTGCTATGATATTTAAAGTGGATTGTCCCACCTATGGTGCTCCTGTATTTATATGCCAATTTCAGGTAAGTCTCTGTCTAGTCTAGAGAAATCTAAAGGTGTAAAGTACACCTCTGTGTACTTTACACCTCTGTCAGCTCCCCAAACATGCATATTTCACCATTTAAAACTCCCTCTGCACTCAGACTACTCATTTAAGTGTGGCTTTAGGAAAGCACTTAAAATCTGTGCTTAATTTTAAGCATTTGCTTAAGTCCCAATGTGTACTTAAAGTTAAGAATGTGGTATATGCTTTCTTGAAAGTCAAGGCCTTAAACCCCAATCCTGCAATCTGATCTGAGGTTTTGTTCTGCTTGTATGAAACTAGGTTATGCTGTGATGTGTCTGTTGTGCCGGGTACATATATGTGTTACTCTGGGTTCTATCATTCATTCTTCCCATAAGTTTGCAGTTTTTAAGCCACTTAATGGTGGCTTTATGATGGAAAAACGCTCGTTCTGAGGAATCCACAACCCTTTCTACAATGTGGAAGTTATGCAGATTCATACTAAAATATACACATTTTGAAGTACTAAAAAATCCAGAGCTCCAGCCCAGAACAGACCTCTCTTAATTGTATTTTATGTACTTATCTTTATTATGTTTTCAGAGATAAGCATATACAAATCTGACAATAGGATTTTGCCCTTAATGTCTAATGAAAGGCTATTACAGCACATCATGAATGCTGATCATGCTACCCCGTATAACATGTCACTTATATTGCAAATCCTTCCTCTCCTTTCAGCATAAACTGTAGATTTTTGAGATGTTTTCTAGCACCTTAACAATAGCTACAAGAACATAGCAAAATTATTGTTAGTAAAAAAGTAATTAGATGACATGTTAGTTATTACTTCCTTCGTTATTCAAATAATTAAGTCATTACATTTCATAAAATGCCACTCAGTGTCTGAATACTTTGTCTCCTGGAGGTATTGCTGAATCTGTGAACATCTGTCAGTCACTGTCCATTCAGTGGAGAGAATTTAGCTATGCCCACCGAAGAGGTATGTATCCTTTCCAGCTCCAAATGGCGAGAACCTATGATCAAATTAGGTTAACTAAATAAAAGACAATTAAGATCTAAATTCACCCTAAATATCTATTATTTTTGGCTCAAAACCCAAGTGATATATAATTCCACAGAAACTGCAGATTCACTTGTGTCAGAAACAAATATTTACAGGTGTGTAAGGAATGGAGCTTTACAGATGTTTCATGCCTCTACTCAGACCTGTTTGGTAATTGGATCAAGAAACCATGTTGAAACTTTTGTATTTAGTTATGTCTTTAATAGGTATTCAAAGGCATTCCATTATAATTGACTTGTGCTTAAAAATGACACAATATTTTTATGTCTAACTCTGCATTTAAATAAAACAGGGAGTTATGCTTAGAAATTGAAGGGCAGATATGGCCCATTGTTTCATACAATGGTTGCTGATGAATTTCTCATATTTACCTAAAATAAATTGATACGGTTACCTCACTGGATGCAATATTTCCTTGTAGTTCCCTATTCATATTACAGGAAATAACCTCAGTGCTTGTAATATGCAAGCGGTATCCAACTGCAAGTATTTATTTAAGGCAATTTGCAAGTGTTTTTACAGCTGCTGGTGGTGGTATATTGTGATAGGGTGCATAAAACCCATTCTGTCAGAGCTGCTAAGGATTAAGGGATAGAGTAGCTATCTCCCCACCTGTGGCTAATTGGCTGACCAGCACCACTGTTGACAAGAGGCTGCAACCCAGCTAGAAGGGGTTGGTTGCTAAAGAGGCTGAGGAGTACCTTGTCTCAGCAGCTTAGGGGTGGGAAGTTACTAAAGGAGTAAGACCACAAAGTCCTAGAGGATTGGAGTCAGGCTGTCTGGAGGGGGGGAGCCTGCCTGCTAAAGTAGGTATACCTTCTCTGGCAATCTACTAGCTAGAGGAAGTCTGGACTCTCTCTAGTCTTCTACTATCAGGACCAGGAGGAAGATGATATAGGGACTTCAGTGGGAGCTGAATTGAAGGGCTAGGAGAGCAAGGTCTTAAAGGTCGAGTGTGCATCTGATGAGCCTGAGGATAGGCAAGAAAGACTGAGTCCCTTCACATGTACACCTTAATTATAGCATTTGTTTCCAGTAGCACCTAGAGTATGGTAGGTGATATATAAACACTAAACCAGGCATGGTCCCTGCCTCAAAGATCTTATAGTTTAGGATATAGGCCCCAGTCCTTTGAAGACTTGTGCATATGGTTAATTTTACATATTATGAAATCTTGGCAGTCCATAAAGCTGAGTAAATACATAAATCTGCAGAGTATAAGATCAGGGTATTCTATGATGGTATTCTAGTAACTACAGAGGAATCTATACATTTTGTTAATTATGAACTGCTATGACTCTGTGCATATTGCTTCCTGTATGAATCTTAAGCAACTCAAGACTGGCATATAAAAGCTTAGTAATAAGCAACCATGATAGTAGGTTAGAGGAGTCTTGCTACACAGACAGAACTAATCAGAGGGTGTACAGATGAAAGACAGAACAAGCTGCTTTTGATACAGCAAAGATGTCCAAGCAGGTTTCTTCTCAATTAAACATTAGGAAGAATAAGTCTATATGGTAATGCACATTGTAATATAGTTCTTCACTTGGATGCAATTGTCAAGATATTTTTATAAGCATTTGTTCAAGGCCTGATTCAAATGTTATCTGACTAATATTTCATAAAAAAGAAAATAATGGGGCCACTTGTATTTTTAACAGTAAAGAAACATGAGCTCAAGGCCTTAAATTTAACCATGTCCTTGCTCAAAAATAATGGCAGAATCATAACTTTGCCACAAGCTCTAAAAAAGGAGCAGTGCTTTATTGCACAATCCCTGGAGCAGCCCTAGAAGAGTAATGATTAGAGCTGGTCAGAAAATGGAATTTCCATTCAGTGGGAAATATAGATATTTAGACACTTGTTTTCATTCTGAATTGGAACAAAAAGTCATGTAACATTTGTAAAGATTCCTTGGGCTGAGTCTGATGCGGTGTTAATGGGTACTGAGAACTGTGTTCAGCCCAGCCCATGTTGCTGGTAGGTGGTGGGGGCCTATGGGTCAGCTGTAAAGCAGGGACATAGTGTGGTATCTTTTTTTTTTTTTTTGCATCCTAGTGAGAAAGCAGAGCTCTCCAGAACTAATAGGACTAGTATGAGGGTACTTTAAAAAAGCCAGACCATTAGAGATTGTGGAAAACTGTTCTGTCACCAAGTTTTCAGTCAAAAAATGCAGTTTAATTGAAATGTTTTGTGGGAATGTGTCAATTTCAGTGACTTTTTTTAAGGAAACATTTGAAATGACTTGAAATTAAAATGGAGTATTTCAGTTTGATTTTCTCGTTTTGTTTAGACTTTTATATTATAAACAATTGATTTTATTATTCTACATTTATATAATAGGTATTATATTTTTCTATTGTATTATAATGTTTCAACAGTATTGAGATGGAGCAGTTCAATAAGGTCACTTCATTGTTTCCAAATTTTTGATTATCTATAAAACGTGTTTAGTAAACCTCTGCTTGACCTCATGCCTTCCTACTTAGTGAGTAGCGCTACTGAAATCAATGGATGTACTCCCAAAACATGCTGCTACTTAATGTGAGTAAAGATATAGAAATCAAACAATTAACTACTAATATTGGATATTAAAAATCATATTTGCCCTCAAACATGATGGTTTGGGGAATATGTAAGTTGTCTGGTTTAAGGAAAGTGCAGTGGGATTGATTACAGCAGCAGTTAAATTGATATGGGGAGATAGCTGTTCTCAACCTTTTCCATATCATGACCCCATATTACAGCAACAAAAAGTTTCAGTAGCACCTTCTCCCATGTGGACATACAAAAAGAGAAGGTGGTTGTGGCCCTTCTGGTCCTGTTGCACTGGGATCCCACAACTTGAGAATTCTTCTAGACTAACAGACGTTTTGCAGCATGAGCTTTCGTGGGTGAATACCCACTTCTTCGGATGGCATCCGAAGAAGTGGGTATTCACCCACGAAAGCTCATGCTGCAAAACGTCTGTTAGTCTATGAGGTGCCACAGGATTCTTTGCTGCTTCTACAGAACCAGACTAACACGGCTACCCCTCTGATACTTGAGAATTCTTGGCATTGTAATGGATATAGAGTTTTTTCACTGATCCCATTCTAGTCCCTGGTTGCAGGAGACTTATGAATGTTGGGTTTTAGATATGTAATATGGTTCTGGATCTTGCAAACAGTTAATATGTGAATAGCTGCAGAATTGAGGCCATAGAGACTTGCACTTTGGCAGCTTTGGAGGAGGACATGTGTGTGCATACATGCAGATCCTGCCATTCTCTTTGCTCTAATGTTAAACCTAGAGAAGCTTCATTAGCGTCACTAGGCTTGCTTCTTTAATAGAATGGAGTATAAACTAGATGCTATTCACATTGAACTGAAACTAGAGTTTAGGCACAGGAAAAAGTGACAGATCCACCAGAAAAGCTCAGAGAAGAAAAGACAACAAAGAAAATTACTACTCTCCAGGCTCAAACTGAGACATTAATTAGAGACCATAGACAATTTAGCAGAAAGATGCAGAAGTTGGAGAATGCACATACATATTGTTAATTAAGGTTAGTAAATTTCCTAAGAGCTTTAGAAAGTGTGTCTATTATTAGAGGAGCTCTTGGATTTTTAAATAATTGAAGGAATAATTGAACCTGGGAAGATGCTTTCCATCTGTTGGGAAGGGGTTTTATTAGGTCTGTTAAGAGATCTCTTTCAGTTCTCCAGACACATGCAGTCATAGGGAAGTGGTGGAGCAGCAAGATCTCTACTTAATTACTCAAACCTCCTCCTGCTTGGCTTCTTGAGTTCTCACATTGCACCTGCAGGTCTCTCTACCATTAAAGTCACTGTCCTCAACCCTCTATCTCAGATATTTATATAGCCTATTCTGAGTGACTCAGTCTTTGCTGTATTGACCACCAGAACAACCCTGTCAGGTAGGGAAGTGCTATTATCCCCATTTTACAGAGAAGGACCTGATGCACAGAGAGGCCAAGTGTCTTGTCCAAGGTCACAAAGGGAGTCTGTGGGAGAATAAGGAATTGAACCTGAGTCTCCTGAGTCCCAGAGCATTGCCCTAATCACTAAACCACCCCATCACTTCAGCCCACCCTCCACCCTGTGCTTGAGACCCTCTGTTGCCTTCCAATATCCTCCCTTGTCATTCAGGCTCATCCTTTCCAGTGCCACACACAGATCTGCCCCTGCATCTCATCTGTACTTGCTGCTATGCAAATTCAGCTCACCTTGATGCTCCCTATGTCTCTTCTTCCTAAAGGTGGTTTATGCCCTCTTTTCATGTCATCCTCTATGCCAGTAACAGCCTCCCTGACCCTGCACGCTGAGGAGATTGAGGCTGCATGGCACACAGGGTCAGGAGGATGCTGTCTTGGATTCTTTGTCCTCCCATCCCCTCACTCTTTATTTATTGTCATTGATTGCATTGTGTTTAATTTAGATACGTTTCCTCAGAGCAGGGACCTATCCAGTTTGTCTACCTTTGTCTTATACACATCACCACCATCATCATTTATAAAGGGTTAAGATGTAGGGGGGACCTATCTCATAACATTTGAATTTCTGACTCATTAGAATTGACAGTGCAGTTTGCTGCATGGCTAAATAATGTGCTTCCTTATATGGATAGCATTTTTTTCTGGATGTTTCCAAGGTGACGGCAGCTCATGTGGAGATTTCTACCTCTTAGGCAGGAAGATTTGGCACTAATGAAAGAGTCTAGATTCTTGCATTGTGGTGGGTGTCAGATTAGATAGACCAGCATCCCAGACCACACATGTTCTGTAATATGGATCAACTTTGGAAATTTCTTAAACCTAGATATTGGCACAATGTAAAGACTCATCACTATTATCAGAAAATGTATCTTGAATGAGGGCAAAACTGGATGATTCTAGAGAGAGAGGCAGAGAATTTATAAACAGATAAGTAGTAGTAGGATCATAGATCAGGTAAAGTATTAATGCTTCTGATTGCATGAAGTAAAAAACATCTGTGGACTGAACTATATATAAAGTTAGAGAAATGTTCAGTAGATTATGCCTGCCTCAACCTCACTTATGTATTGTCACTTATAAAACAGTATTGCATGGTTTAGGCATTAAGGTCCCAATCCACACAGATACTTAGATGCCTTAACACACAATTTAGGCACCTAAGTCCTAGTTTTGGGCTCTGCTGTGATCCACAAAGCTCCCACCGAACACTGGAGGCACCTAAACTCACTTGGTGCCTACATTTTCAGGGTAAAAGTTCCCTCGGTGCCTAAGTTTCTGCCTCTGAGCATGCACACTGCTGCCTCCCTTGAGGGTCCAGATGCCTATCTCATGCATAAGCCCCTGAAGGTATGTCTACACAGCAAAGAAAAATCCGCTGCTGGCTTGTGCCAGATAATTCTGACTTGCAGGGCTTCAGCTGGGGGGCTGTTACATTGCTGTGTAGATTTCTGGACTCAGGCTGAAGTCCAGGCTCTGGACCCTCCCACTCCGCAGGATCCTAGAGCCCTGGCTCTAGCCCAGAAGTTTACATAGCAATGAAACAGCCCCACAGCTAAAGCCCTGCGAGCCCAAGTTGGGGTGGCGTGAGCTAGCTGCAGGCTTTTCTTTGTTGTGTACATACCCTGAGTGATTCTTAAACCGAGGGAAGGTAGGCGTTTAGTATAAAAACTTTTATATAGTGATTGTTTTCCCATCAAAGAAGGAGCGGGTTCTACTGCCATAAGTGATGGGTCCTTCTGACAGGGTATACTAGGTGCAGAGGCTCCCTGCTGGAGGCCTCAGGGTCCTGCCACACTCTATCCTAGAGAGGATCAGAAGAGAAGTCCTCCAAGCAGCCTAGAGTGGCTACAAGGGGAGCAGCCAGTCAGGGGCCCAGAGGACCATGTGAAAAGGAGCAGCAGAGCAGAGACTGAAGTTTTGTCTACACTACAGGGGAAATTCGGTCTAAGCTACGCAATTTGAGTTATGTGAATAGCGTAACTCATATCTATGTAGCTTAGATCTACTTACCGCGGGGACCATGCTACGCGATGTCAACTGGAGATGCTCTCCCATCGACTCCCCCTACTCTTCTCTATCCGGTGCAGTACAGGAGTCGACGGGAGAGCGATCTGTGGTTGATTTAGCGGGTCTTCACTAGATGGACTGCTAATGCACTGATCGCCGCTCGTGGAACCCCCAGTCAGTGTAGACAAGCCCAGAGTCAGGCAGTTGCTTCCTTTAGCTAGAAGAGAAAGGACTGGATTTCTGGCTGGCTGAAAAAACAGCAGGACCATGGACAGCTCAGTGCAGGCAGGGACTGGGGAAGCTAAGAAGGAGCTCCTGGCTGGTTGCTGGGACTGAGCAAGCCCAAGGAGGCCTACAGGAAGACAGTGTTTCCAGGGAAGAAGCCCTGGGAGTACAGTCTCCTACCAGGGCCTGGACAAAGTAAAGACTGTATAGCCCAGAAGGGGTTTTTGTACTACCTACAGACTGTGGGTCTGACTTGACTGGAGGGCTCAGTCACTAGAGATCTGCTGAAGAAACCATTGACTGGGGGAGGAGGCACTTGCGAGAGGCAGGTGCTATTCTGTTACCACAGAGTAAGGAACTGCAGGCACATGCACTCAACCAGGGGGCTGCTCACAAGAGGTGGGTGCTGACCCCATTACAGTCCCCCAAGTTTCTCTGGAGGTGGTGCTATTTCTGCAGAGATCATCTCTGGGTTTCCACACTGGCTCCTGAGCTCCCTGCTCCCTTCTATTTCCCTGGTAGCACAAAAAAAACAGGAGTACTTGTGGCACCTTAAAGACTAACAAATTTATTGTAGCATGAGCTTTCGTGTGAGCTTTAGCTCACGAAAGCTCATGCTACAATAAATTTGTTAGTCTTTAAGGTGCCACAAGTACTCCTGTTTTTTTTGCGGATACAGACTAACACGGCTGCTACTCTGAATCCTGGTAGCACAGTCCCTTTGGAATCACAAAGGTGAGGGGGATAGAGGACAACCACAGCACAGAGCGGCTCTGCAGGAAAGCTAAGATAGCTCCAGCTGTATTGACATTTAGGCAATTCCCCCTGGAGTTGGGGGAATCGTAATGGGGCAGTACCCCCACTTCCTCCTTGACAGCCTTGCCCAATGCACTGTTCAGTCCCCAGTGAAAAGTTTTTAATGAATTTAGACTGGAGAAGAGTGCAGGATTCGAAGCCCTAAGACTGAAGTTTGGTATCCACACAACAGGTTCAGCATGGGCAGTGGCAGTACTAGCTTCCAACATGTTGCCACCTGCTAGTGTGCTCCCCATAGTCATTCACTCCTTGGCAGTGGCCTCTTTGCTGAGGCTGCTAGAAAGGGGGCATACAGTGGGGTTCAACACATGGGTCACGAAACAGCCTTCTGTTAATAATGACTTCACCAGCCTGAGTTCAGTTCCAGCTGGTGACTTAGAAGTGAAAGATTCAGTACCCTATTGCCACTCTTCTGGGACAGACAGTTGCTTTCTGCATTCTTCTTCCTAGAAGTCATCCTCATCACTAGTTTCTTTTATTACTGCAGGCCATAAGGACATAAAGAATTATTCCACGGCAGGAAAATGTCACTCAACCTCACAAGCCAGTCTCCTATATATTGAAATTTCTCTTGCTATTTCCTGCATGACCATGAGTTTGGTCTTTGGAACTAGTTTGGAGCTTAAATACAGAGGTCTCTTTTCAAAGATAACTACAGTGTTTAAGGATGAAGTTTGTTGATCCTTTACACAATGAAATTGTGTTGTATTCTTCAGGGAAAGAAGCCTAATGTATAATGTCAGTGGGAAAAGATATCTATTTTATTACTGTAACTTCTAAGAACCCCAGTCAATGATCAGGACCCCATTGTGTTAAGGCACTGTACAGACAAACAAACAACAAAGATGACAGACCCTGCCCAAGATCTTATAGTCTAGGTGTCAGACAGGATGCCGCAGGTAGACAAATGGTGGGAGAGAGAGGAGATAAAATAAATAGGGTTTGATAATGAAAGTTTTAGTGTCCTACTTGCCTAACCAAGCCAGGCAGGCATGGTGATTTATAGGCCTTGCAGCAGAAGTGGGTTTTAAGGAGGATAACATGACAACTACAGTTGTGTCAAGGAGTTTTCCCAGGCTATGAGAATGGTATGGGAGAAGTGGACAGGCAGGAAATCAAGGCTGACAGAATGAAGACAGGGGCCAACAGTTCAGCAACTTAGAGCTGAAAGATACCTTTATATCTAATCCTTGATTATTTTGATATGAGCTTTATAGCGCCATCATGCAGAATAAACCAAAATGATTTCATTAGGTGAGGAATCATTCAATATCCTGACCACTTGTTTTCAAAGAGAAAAACCATCTATTGTTCAGGCTCTTGCCACATTGCTTATTTCTTAAGATTTCTCACCCATCTTCCAGGTGGAGGAAACATCCATAGTGGCTGAAGTACTGGTAGATAGAATACAGAATTCTTGTTGATGGGACCTGACTACAGAACTAGGGATGAGCCCTGTGTAGCATCCAAAATGATCTAAATATTTCTCTTGTGAAATTGTTATTGATATCTCCTCTTATATAAAATTACACACACCAGGGCCGCCCAGAGGATTCCGGGGGCCCGGGGCCTTTGGCGGCGGGGGGCCCTTCCGTTCCGGGACCCGCCGCCAAAGTGCCCCGAAGACTCGCGGCGGGAGCCCCCCACTGCCGAATTACCGCCAAAGCGGGACCCGCCGCCGAAGCGCAGCCTGGTCTTCGGCGGTAATTCGGTGGCGGGGGGGGGGTCCCCGCCGCGGGCCTTCGGGGCACTTCGTCCGCGGGTCCCGGAACAGAAGGGGCCCCCCGGCGCCGAAGACCGGGGTGTGCTTTGGCTTCGGCGGTGGCGGCGGGTCCCGCTTCCCCCCCCGCCTCAGCCTCAGCCTCTTACCCGAGCGCGTCTCCGGCGGGGCCTGAGCTCCGTCCCGCTCAGAGCCGCGTGGTGAGGGGGCGGGGCTGTGAGCTCCACGCCGAGCCGAGGCAGCTGCCCCGCCCTCTCCCCACGCCGCTCTGAGCGGGGCGGGGCTCAGGCCCCGTTGGAGCTCCCAGCCCCGCCCCCTCACCACGCGGCTCGGATCGGGGCGGGGCTCAGGGGCTCGGCCGGAGACTCGGCGCTTGATGCGCTGAGGCTCCAGGAGAGGGGCAGAGGCGGGAGCCTCCGCTCTTCTCTTGGGGGCCCCTGCGGAGCCCGGGGCCCGGGGCAAATTGCCCCCTTTGCCCCTCCCTCTGGGCGGCCCTGACACACACTCCTATTTTTATATATCTAGAGACATTTGGAGACTTGCCACAACAGAGTCTTTCACTAGCTGTTCATGTAGAGTCAAGGGAGAATGAAACTAATTATCTATGTGGTGCATTTTTGCCTCTAGAAATCTTATCAGACAATTAGATGTGCCTGCCTGAGTGATGGCCGTAAAATCACCTGTTATTCTTTGAAAATGATCCATTAGGAGTATATGATAATACAGATGCAACTTAAAAAAATTTAAACAGCATGACCTCTTCTAGATATACTCTTGAAATGTTCAGATCATAGAGGTCTATGATGATTTTCTTATACAATTATTGGATGCATTTCTCCTATATCATCTCCTTTATTTGAGCACAGACTCCACACTTTACAGCAGCAATCACAAAGACATGGATCATTATGGTCAGGAAAAGGCTGCAATTTGCAGATGAAAAATCATGAACACTGCTGAAATATGGGGTTTCCCCGTTCAGCTTTTGGTGAAAAATAGCTTCCAAGTTGTGAACTCTGTTCACCTGCTTCAGAGAAAGCAGACACTAAATAAACAAGATCATCCAGATGTTTCTTCCAAGAGTGTCCTGATGTAATATATCACTCTTACAAGGGCTGAGCTTCAACCAACAAGCTCACATCTATTCTGCAGTCTCAATCAGGCAGCAGAATAGTCACCTGATGGGATGGAAGTGTAGCTCTGAATATGAGCAACATACTAATAATATTTCAGACTAAATTCTTCTATCAATTCTCCAGTGGCTTTACATACACAGTAACAAGTACCCATGAAAGGGGAGCCCTATGAGACTCCAAACTGGAAGTCACAGTTTGGGTTTATCAAGTGTAGTATCTTAATCTGATCCAGTCTCTGAGCCATCTGAATTCTGCATGCAAGGTCAAATCCATACAATGGATATTATCATAACAGTTGGTGCTTGCTGCCACAGAGTTTGAGAAGAGGTAACACTTTAGTAGGGTGACAAAACTGCTTTAAAAAGATTGTGTCATGGGCCATCTTTGTAAGAATATGTGACAGCTCCAACCCAGTGGCTAAGAGAAAACTTTAATTATTTTCTAGAGGATTAGATGAGAAAGATTTGGGGGCTTACTTTTATTTTATACTGTGGTTTTAATGCTGATTTTATGTGTTTTAATCTTCTATCTTTTAAGTCATCTAATCTGTCATTAACAGTAAAGGGCCTAGGATATTGTGGTAGGTATTGTAGAAATAAAATGCATTATAAATAATAATTATTCTAGTTTCCATGTTTCCCCTACTTCTAATAGGCATTATTAATGCTGAGTGGGGAAAAATATACTCAAAAATCTCATCTGCCTAAGTAAGAATTTGTGTGGAACTGTGACAAAACAGCAGGCTGTATGAGCTGGTGTCTGCCCTTCTTCAAAATCATAGTTATGCAAAGTGCAAGGCCCCATTAGACTCAATGAAAACTACTCACACGAGTAAAGTTTTGCACATGCGTAGAGTCTTGCAGGAGTGGGACTTAGATCAGGACTTTTCTTCTTCAAGGCATAGACGTATACTGACGGCTAAATCAGCCTTGCAAAATTTGTCATGAGAATTTTTCATCCCAGGCACAAAATCTAATTGCCCTATCTTAATGATAAAAGCACTTCCTAGCTTGTAAAATATTTTGCTTATTCAGGGTGATATTAGTAGGCTGCTTGCAAATACACAGGATACATTCTACAGTTTAAAGCCCTCATCCTGTATGCTGATCTCTGCCAGTGGACCATTACCCCCATCTAGATCCCAAATGCAATTAACGGGCTCTGAACATAAGCAAGGGTCCACTCCTAGAGATCAGTTTGTAGCATTAGAGCTTGTGTTTAAAAGACCAGAACACTGAAATGATGTAGCCAAATACATCCATGGTGCAACTCCATTAAAGCTATTGGGAGATCAGTGGTTTATGACAGGGATTAATCTGGCCCATCCTGTTTTGGCAACAGTGGTGCATTTTGGAAGCAAGAGCAATGGGAAAAAGAAATAGCCAGAACGATTAAGAGATACAAGTAAACAATTTCCTGTGCGTAAATGCTGTACTTCCATTAGTGGCCCAGCCACAGTCAACAAAGCTTATTTTAACTGGGTTTGAGGGTGCCCAGAAGAGGTTAGCTGTTCTGAGTGTAGTTGGTGCATAAAGAAACACAACTTTATTATTTCAACAACAATTCCTTTAGAGGGCTCCTCACTATTGTGTATTTTAAGGTTTTATACAGGAAATTGTCTATTTAAAAAAAAAGTTCATAACAGCATTCATCGTTTCAGAGAATTCAGAGATTCCAATAATCTTCTTACACATGTATACATTTTTACTAGATAACTTATTTACTGTTCTTTGATATTGTAACAGGTGTGTTCTTAGGAGATATAATTGTAACTGTGTGCCTGTTTTACTAGTAAAATAAGTAGATGGTAACTGTCTAGCCTTGGAGAGAAGCAGAATCTAAGAGTACTAACCGCAGGTAGGAAGACAAGGAAAAAATATAGAAAAAATGAACGTCTGAAAGATGTAAATCTGTGTTTATTCCATACCCAGATGTATTAACTGATGCGAAATCTTACCCTGTAGATTACATAAAATAATGTTTTGATTTCTCCTCCCCATCATAAACAGCTTTCAAGATCTTTTTAAAAGCAGCCAAAGCAACGCAGTGAAGCATTAGAGTGTAAATTTAGGTGTTTTCTTTCCCAGTATGCATTAGCTGCAGAGAATGACAATCCAAATGGGGGGAGGGGGAATAGAAAGAAAATCGAAAGCTACGTTAGTCCTACATATGTCCTCCCTTGCTCATTTTAATATACAATACCCGTCTATACACACACTTCAGACACATATGTGGGTGCATGGATGGATGGGTGGATATTATCCTCAGTCCCTTCAGGGCTATTGTTTTACTTCCCTCTCTTGCTTTCTATATAAAATATTAGTATTGAATGGTACGAGCAAGAATATAGAAAAACCTTCTCCCCGGTACATCCTTCGTCCTTTGGAAAAATATCGGAATAAAGTATCTGGATATTCTGTTCCTTCCTGCCTTCTAGTGCTTACTGATACATGTTCTTTAAAACGTTCCCTCCATAGTGCTGCTTCTCCCCTTCTTCCGACAGCCAAACCGTCCAGCGGAGGAGAGGTGCGGCGGAGAAAACGCGGACTTTCATACCCGACATCCGAGTTTGCCCTGCGAAGAGAGGCAGTGAGGACCAAACTTCCCAACTGCATCTTGGACAATGTCCCCCCCAGCAGACCGCTCTACTGGGTCAACCCCCTTTAACAGCAAAGAGGGGCCCCCGAGAGTTTGCAGGAGCAGGTTTGAACTGTGGCTTTCAGTGACCCTAGAGAGCTCTTGCCATCTGAGAACTCAGCCCTGGGGCAGTCACGGTCCGGAGTCTTGTAAGCGCCGCGTCATGCCTATGAATGTAGTAACCCAACATGTTTCATCTATGGGAAGCAGCCCTCTAGCCCTGCCAGAGATGAGGAAGAAGTTTGTCTAACGCTGGCTCTGCCGCCCATGCTCTTGCTAGTG
The DNA here is from genome assembly GCF_020497125.1 of Mauremys mutica. Lineage (NCBI taxonomy): Eukaryota > Metazoa > Chordata > Testudines > Geoemydidae > Mauremys > Mauremys mutica. Next base: position 5,994,489 of record NC_059092.1, on the reverse strand, counting down.
CTTTCTGTGTGTGACTTGTTTAAAGCCCCTGCAACTGCCCTGCTCATTTCCCTCCTCCAGTCTCCGTGCTGCAGAGGGCAGGCGCTTGCTGCTGTTGCCTCTGGAGTTGTGCAGGGAGCGGTGCAGAGGTAGGAGGGGGAGGGAACGTGCTGCGCGCACACACACAAACTCCTGCAGTTTACCCACGCTTTCTCCGGCTAAAACGTGCATTAATCTCACTCCGAGCAGCCCCTGGACTGGTTGCTGCTCCAGGGACGTGTCCCCCTGTGTCCTGAGACTGGACTCGATCGTTGTGTTTAGTTGTGGTTTTTGCACAGGGGCACTTCTAGGAGCTGACGAGCATTTGTAGTTCGCTTCCTCCTGCGCGTGCTATGATCAAATCTGTAATTTCAGAGGTTATTTTCGGCAACCAGCTTTGCACGGTGGAAGATCTGCTGGGAAGAAGCCTCTGAAAAGCAGCAGCGAGTGGGGATGGCACAAAGGGGCAGCTGTCAAGCCGGGACGCCACTTTTCCTGCCCTTGGTATGAGGCAGGGAACGGGGCGCAGCAGAGGAGACCAGGAGGGCTGACCCTGCTCCCCATCTCGCCCTGCCTGCATGTCTCTCGGCGGCTGTAGAGATTGTGGGGGCTGCTGCTGAGCAACAACACTGCTTCAAACTGAGCCTCAACTTACCACAGCAGGGATGGTAACGCTACAGCAGCCTCCTCGGCGCTTCCAGGACAGCAGGAGAACCAGGGTTTTGCTTGCCACTGTCTAATGCCTGGGACTAAAATGGAATTTCTCACCTGGATTTTACCGCCCTTGGTTCTGCTGTGCACCCAGCAGCACAGGTGTATCAGGTAAGGACGGGGCGGGGGGTCCAGGGTCTTTACTTATGTGTCATTATCCCCCTCTGCCAAGGACGCCCTGAGTTCGTGGGCTGCGGATCTCGGTCTGGCAGGGAAAGTGGGTCTCGATTGGAGAGTTTGTCACAAGGTGCCCTACTTTTATCACTATTGCACCAGCTGAGCAGCAGCGTCCCGGGTTAATCAAGTGGGAAGCCCGTTAACAGGATGTCTGGGGAAGGCTTATCTCTAGGGCACTTGGTCTAAATTGGAGGCAATCTCTAAAGTTAATGGCATTTCACAGGCCCGGGATAGTTCCGTCCCTGTTTAAAAAGCAGCAGTCCCTGCAGTTTGGCCATAAAACTCGGCTGCTCACTGGAGATCGCTGGCTGCTGACTAAGAGCCTCCCCAAAAACAGACTGCAAAGATGCATGTACTGTAGTTGTGCCCAAAGCTTTAGCTAAGGGGCTTCACTCCAGGCCTGGGGCTCCAGGCAGCATGTGGCCCTGGGAGAGCAGCAGAGGGCTGGCAAAATGCTCAGAGAGAAGTTTGAAAAACAAAGCAAACCCATTTAAAAAAAGAAGTGTAGGGCTAAATCTGTGCAATTGTTCGTTACGTTCACTCCGGAGGTGTTAGCTAGGCAACCAGCGCGGATCCAATTTGCGATGTTCTTTATATACTCTCCACGGATCTGGAGGCTGAAAGTGGAGAAAGCTTGCCATGGTTATGCAATGAACGCAGAAGGGGGAGGAAATCTTTAAAAGAGAGAGATCTAGTTCAGGACATCTAAAAGCAATGCCCAAGCTTTTCCAGACAGGGAGCCTTGGGAAGGGATTCCCCATCTCCTCAAAACCAGTGGATATGCCTGTTTGTATTTGGGGGGCTTCAAGATAGTGGGAATAAAGGCCAAGTGGTGATTGTGCACAGAGGAACATGGTTACTGTGGTGTTTGGGATTATTTGCTGAGTTTTTATTATTTTATTGAGAAGCAGGACGATCCAGTGGTTAGAACAGGAGTCAGGCAACTGAGTCTTAGGCAAAGTCTTTCATTGACCGCATGACCTTGAGCAAGGTACCAAAGGCCAGGTACTGATACATTTACGCAAATACCTTACTTCTCAGGCATTCCTGTGACTTAAGAGGGTCACTCAAGGAGTAAGATGCTACTCACTAGGTGAATAAGGGTGTCAGAATCTGCCCATAATTTCAGTACCACAGTTTCCCCGCCTATACAGTTAGGATAACATTGAGATTTTTGGCTGAAAGGTGCTGTACAAGTGCAAAGTATTATTATTTTAAATAAGCAATTACTCTTCTCTAGCCTGTGACTTCAGGATCTGTTTCAAGGCATAGCAAGAGCCTGGGTGTGTACAATGTATAATTTGTTACATAAATTATTTTATTACTGGTTTAATTGCCTAGTTACTTGGCTTTCTTCCTACAATGACACAATAGTGATGAATTGTTTGTTAGAAATACATACACTTTGTAACAGAGGAAGGGAACAGCTAGAAAAATACATTTGCTAGCTTTTGAGATTTAATATTCTGTGTTCAAAAGATGTTAGCGGTTTATCTTATCTAAAATTGCCAATAGCAAAAGACTCTGAGTTCAAAGGACGCTACTGTGTTTAGTACAATGCAGTTTTCTGAAAGATCACTTAGAACAGGGTTCTCATTGCAGATGAAGTGATGAGCTGTATTTGAAAAGAAAAACGGCTTAATGGACACCTGGTGTATCACACCCTAGCCAGACAATAATACAAATAATAATAATAATCCTGGAAACCAGCCTGCAAATAATTTTACTCATGTTAAATTAAATGGAACTACACAAATGAGTAAAATTACTGATGTGTAAATGTTGGCAGGATTGGGCCCAAAGTTTTTGTAATGAAAATCTGCATTCCTGAGTTTTTGGGTGGGAACCATGAAACCAATGAAAGTTAACATGGCTGGTGAAACTTTGAAGCTGAGCATCAGAAATTGCAAACCAGTTTTCACTTGTTTTTTAAGGCTGGACAAGGAGAAGAATTTCACCGTTGAATGTTAACCAAAATAAAGTTTAATGTATGTAGTCTAAAGTTGCCCTTGGGTTATTGAATCATTATTTACAACCGAGCAGAAACTGGTTTCCATTGAGTTCACATAGGACCTGATCCAAAGTCCACTAAAATCAATGGATAGGCTTCCATAAACTTCAAGGGGCTTTGGGTCAGGCTCTAAGTTCTGAAGACAATTCTTAGTGCTATAGCATCTGTAAGCAGCAAACTTAGACATACCAGACTCTTTACAGGTGATGCGATTCCTTTTCCTTATTTTAAAAACGCAATGACATTCTAACTTATTTTCTGGTTTAAAAATCAATTAAAGCATTTTTTAAAATGCATATTTAGCATTAATCTTACCCAAACCCCACTATCCAACTGAGCTTCATGGAGAAATGTGTGACTAAGGCTGCACAATCCTCAGGCTGAAGTCCTGTGCAAATGCGCGTAAATTCTGTGTGCGCTAACCAGTGTTGCTGAATTGTCACCTCAGGGTCCTGTTCTAATCTTTTGGACTGATGCATATCCCTTGGCCACTGCAATAACTCATCTTGTAAGGAGAGTATACTTTTCTCCTTCTACCTTCTGTGCCGGAGATGCACAGGTTTGTATGGTAGAAGGTGCTTTAGCCAGGATATATTTTACTAGTAGTTTCGTACACTGAGATTAAAATGTAAAATTTTATCAGTGGCTACATTTCCTCTTTATTGATCTAATTTTGATTTTTAAATGTGATGCCTTGATCATAATGACTGCAGGGATGCCAAAGAATACATCTCTCTGGCCACAGATTCCATGGATTGTAGAGCAAGAGGTTATTAAAAAGAAAGTGCTGTTTGGAAGATCCTAAACACCAGAGTATTAGTTAAGGCTTCCCAAGGACCAGCTTTAAAGTTAAATACCAGAACTATCATCACTTTTTTTGTTTTTTAAGGAAACACCCATAGCCTGCTCATGCTTAGGCAATGTTCAGAAAGTGCCATCTCAAATAAGATGCTCAAGACTGGTATAATTTGAGGTCTCCATTACTTGTGCTGTTTGACAGAAATCAATGAGCCAAATTCAGCCTTGAAGTCAGTGAAGTTGCATCAACTTATACCAGAGCTGAGGTTATCCTATCCCACTGTGTTTATTAGTAATATTGGTATTCGTTTGCAGCTTCCTATGTGTTTAGACAGAGCTTGGCGCATTGTAGATGCTCTCTTAATACAAATAAATAATAGTTGAGGTGCATTAAAAGAAAATGTAGTGAGATGTCTTCTCTTGCAGTGGGAGAGATTCATGTACTCTGATTACTATTAATAGGAGTCATGCGGATGTCATGCTCAAAGGTTTAAAAGGCCTCTGACTCTATAACTCTTCAGTGAAATAGTTTTTAATTCTCTAATTAAAAATAGACACACAATCTTGTTTAAAAATCATTCTATTTGTATGTAATTAACTATCCTATTGAATAGTACATCTCTCAACCTTTTACTCCCAGTGATGAGAAGAGAGGCTTGCACATGTGAAATATATGCAAAGAGTAGACTACTTCATGCAGCTTAAAACTCATGGAGAAATGGAAATAAAGACTTTGATGTTCATAAGGTTGCCATGAATTAATCCTAATGCTTTTTCAATTACATTTCAAAATATGGAACATATTTACAGCTAGCTTCACTTAGAGTCAAGAATGGCAGATGGAAAGGATACACATATTACTCTAGATAATCCTGGGGTCTGATACAGACTAGATCATTCACTGACCTTGCCTGATATTTAAAGGCCTTTTTCCAGGAAAAAATGGCAGATAAAATTATATTGAAATGAAACAAATTTACTTCCATACCAGTTCTCTGGACCACACACAGTCAGCTATTTAACAGACTGATTCTTTCAGGTGAAAATATCCATTTCAGGTGCTCAGTTCCCCACAGACAGTGTAGAATGTAGGCTGGTTGGGTGACTTAAAGGAGAAATAGATACAGGGAGCGAGAAATTTTCCCCACCATTTTTTTAACGAGCATACACGGCCGCTAGTGTGGGTTACCGTGACCTATCTACAAGTTTGATCTAAAGTCAGCACTGCTGATGGCATTGGCCATTGACTTGCAGAAGGTGCTTGGGCTTTTTGTGTTAGAGAGTGTAACTGAGATTCCTATCTCTCTCTATTCTTGTTCAGCAGCCACTGAACAGTGCATTCATTCCCACATGGCTTAACTGAAATATTTACCAAGTCTTTCGGTCACTGATATCAGGGAATTTTGACTCAATATGTTCAAGGAGTGTCCCAGGAAATAGTAAGAAGCAGGCAATATTGCAGTTGATAAACCATGCTGCATTAGTGAAAATGCATTTATTCTGCAGCTGGTTGGAGAGACACATCATCTGAATTAGGTGTATATGTTACCCACATTCCCATTGTGAGCTGTGTTTATACCCCCAGGAGAGCTGTATTTCTTGGGAATATTTATTTGAAGGGCTTTGTAGTTTTCCCAAGTTTGTATAATAACCATAAACATCAGCTTTCTCTCTGCTTCAAGAGGGCTAAATTGTCTTTCCCTACCAGACAGGAAAACTAGACTTTTTTTTTTCTAGAAAGAAAAATGAGGCTCTTTTCCATGGTGAACCACCAATTGCATCCATCAAAGCATCATAGAAATGTAGGTCTAGAAGGGACCACAAGAGGTCATCTAGTCCAGCCCACTTCACTAATGCAGGACCAAGTAAACCTAGACTCCCTGACAAGTGTTTAACTAACCTGTTCTTAAAACTCTCCAATGATGGGGATTCCACAACTTCCCTTGGAAACCTATTCCAGAGTTTAACTGCCCTTACAGTTAGAAAGTTTTTCCTAAGGTCTAACTTAAATCTCTTTTGCTGCACATTAAGACTATTATTTCTAGTCCTACCTTCAGTGGACATAGAGAACAATTGATCACCATCCTCTTTATAACAGCCATTAATATATTTGAAAACTGTTATCAGGTTCCCCCTCCTTCTTCTTTTCTCAAAATTAAAACATGTCCAGTTTTTTTTTTAAACTCTTCCTCATAGGTCAGGTTTTCTAAACCTTTTATCATTTTTGATGCTCTCCTCTGGACTTTTTCTCAACTCAAGTTTGTCCTCAACTTTCTTAGAATCATAGAAGATTAGGGTTGGAAGAGACCTCAGAAGGTCATCTAGTCCAACCCCGTGCTCAAAGCAGGACCAACCCCAACTAAATCATCCCAGCCAGGGCTTTGTCAAGCTGGGCCTTAGAAATCTCTAAGGATGGAGAGTCTACCACCTCCCTAGGTAACCCATTCCAGTGCTTCACCACCCTCCTAGTGAAATAGTTTTTCTAATATCCAACCTAGACCTCCCCCATTGCTCCCTGTTCTGTTATCTGCCACCACTGAGAACAGCCTAGATCCATGCTCTTTGGAACCCCCCTTCAGGTAGTTGAAGGCTGATATCAAATCCCCCCTCACTCTTCTCTTCTGCAGACTAAATAAGCCCAGTTCCTTCAGCCTTTCCTCATAAGTCATGTACCCCAGCCCCCTACTCATTTTTGTTGCCCTCTGATGGACTCTCACCAATTTGTCCACATCCCTTCTGTAGTGGGGGGCCCAAAACTGGATGCAGTACTCCAGGTGTAGCCTCACTAGTGCCAAATAGAGGGGAATAATCACTTTCCTCAATCTGCTGGCAGTGCTCCTACTAATGCAGCCCAATATGCCATTAGCCTTCTTGGCAACAAGGGCACACTGTTGACTCATATCCAGCTTCTAGTCCACTGTAATCCCCAGGTCCTTTTCTGCAGAACTTCCGCTTAACCAGTCAGTCCCCAGCCTGTAGAAGTGCATGGGATTCTTCCATCCTAAGTGCAGGACTCTGCACTTGTCCTTGTTGAACCTCATCAGATTTCTTTTGGCCCAATCCTCCAATTTGTCTAGGCCACTCTGGACCCTATCCCTACTCTCCAGTGTATCTCCCTCCCCGCAATTTAGTGTAATCTGCGAATTTGCTGAGGATGCAATCCATCCCATCATCCAGATCATTAATGATGATGTTGAACAAAACCGGCCCCAGGACTGACCACATGTCTTAAAGTGTGTCACCCAAACTGGAAACAGTACTCCAGCTGAGGCCTCATCGTTGCTGAGTAGAGTGGAACAATTACCTCCCATGCTTACATAGGACACTGCTGTTAATACACCCCAGAATTATATTAGCCTTTTTTTCAACTTCTTCACGTTGTTGGTGCATATTCAATTTGTGATCCACTATAACATTTAATTTTTTTCTTCCTAAGCCTAGTACTTCACACTTATTTTTATTATATTTAATCTTATTGATTTCAGACCGGTTCTCAATTTGTGAAAGTCATGTTGACTTCTAATCCTGTCCCGCAAAGTGCTAGCAACACTTTCCACCTTGGCGTCATCCACAAATGTTATAAGCATGCTGTCTCCACATTATTGTACAAGTCATTAATGAAAGTGTTTAATAGTACTGGCCCCAGGACTGGCCCCCACAAGCCCCCTCCCAGAGACCTTTTCCTGTTTTGACAGATAATATTATGAGTACATTTTTTTTCAACCAGTTGTGCACACATTTCATTTAGATCACATTTCCTTCGCTTGGTATTAAAGCAAGGGCAAAACGCCACATTTGTGCTGATGCAAGTCGCTGCCCTGAAAGAGAGAGTGCAGACGAGGGTTAAAAAACCCTCTCCTGAACTGCAGCTTGCAGAAAACTTTCCAGAGAAATGATCCAGGAGCATGTTGCCATCCTGTCAGCATGGCACCACTCTGACTTGGTGCAGGGTAAAGATAAGCTATTTTTTTATTGCGGGCTGGTGTAAGCCCCTGGAGTTTTAGGAATTAATAGCTTACTTTTATATGGTGCCTTTCATCCCAAAGCACACTGTACAAAAGCTTAGGTCAAGAAATGAAGTTGCTGAATCAGCTGAAGGTGGTTTCATTTAGTCCCATCTTTATTACTTGGATTATAAAATGCAAATCCTCTCCAGCTTGCATTTCCATGCCAGTCCTCATGTTTCCAGGTGAAATTCATGAATAACATCTCAGGCCTCAGATAATCCCCATGGCTCATTATGGGTGAATGGACTTCCCTGCTCTTGCACACAGCCTTAGGAAACTGGGCCTGGTGTAGGGAAGGCCACAGGAGTGGGGCTATGGAGGTATCCAACACACCACGCTGCTGGCAGGCCATCTCTATCACCCCCTCTCCCTCCCCACGCTCATGGCAGGCTGTAGTGTGGTGCGGAGGGCTTATGTGGGTTCTCCAAACTTGCATGAATGTCACTCCAGATGTGAATTTCACCATTTTCCATCCAGTCAAATAGTAAAGAGTCCCTAGTATTTTTCATTAGATTAGGTTAAAACAAACAAAAGTTATATGTATAGTACAGCGGTCTGGACTGGATGATGTATCCTCCCAGTCCTATATTTCTATGATTCGATGTACAATACCCTACTTGGATGTTGGTGGGGAATGGCTATTATGAAGACTTCTGAGGACTAGAAGATTTGGGACCAAATTTAGCCCTGGAGTGAATGAGTATAATTCCTGTTGACAGGAGTGGAAATTGTGCCTACTTACACCAGGGCTGAATTTAGTTCTTGGCCTACAGCCCTGTTCACTCCAGCACAAAGACTCTGCTGCATTATTCCTAACTCCTATATTCTTTTCCTTGATCCTTTATCTTCCACACCATCCGAATGAAAAATCTAGTGTCGTCTGGACAGTATGATTAGTTATAGAGGTTACCACCATGTAGATTAGGACCAAAATTAAGGTTTTTCATAGAAAAATCTAATATGAATAGACAGTTTTCAATAACCTAATTGTTAATGTTTTAAAATTAAATCAGTTTTTGTTTGTTTGGGTTTACATATTCTCTGCCAGTGTTGGTAATCCAAGCAGCCAACACTGTGCTAGTGCCTGAGAAATAGAAAGTGACTAGAAAATAACTGAAATTGACAAGTCTCATTTTCCTTGCCCAGTCAAAAGAAATTAATAAAAGGAAACAAGTTATGTAAAAGCAAATTGGCTCTTAACAGTTCTCTCAGTTGTAATTCTTTGATATCCGATCTTGTGTAAGTGGACATAGCTCCATTGACTTCAGTGCTACACCCATTAGTTACATTAACCTATACCAGGTGAGGATCTGACTCTCAGGCTTTATTAATAATAGGACCAAGATTCCTTTTTAATTTTGTGGTATATTGTGCGGTGGATTTTTAAGTAAAATTCTCCATGTACTGCAATCTGCTTAAAATGCATGGCATATGTGGCCCATCATTTTTAACCTGAGATTGTCCTTTTAGCTCCCTTAGTTCTTGTTAATGCCACTACCATAGAACAGTGACACAGGATAATACCCTCCCACTCTGTGGCATGCTGTAAATGCTGAGGCTTTTATGGAAAATAAATGTCAAGGGAAAATGAGGTGATTTTATTTGTCAAAAGAGATGATGCTCCTGACAGTTCTTTTACAATGACTTTATTTCTGTTATAGCAAATGACTGATGATGAGTCAGTCATCTGGGGCTAAGTTCTCCAGGCAGCCACGTAACACATTTTGGTGTGAAAATGGAGTTGCAAAATTTGTTTTCTTAAATGTTTCAGATTCATTACGCAATAGTAGACATAGGACTTTGGATTTTTATAACATCTTGCAGCTAATGATTGCAAAGCGTTGTACACCCAAAAACCTGCAGGGTAGAGTCTCACTTCCTTATGGATCAGGCCCCAAAGACAAGCACATGAGATAAGCAAGGGATGCATGCAGGAATCTCTTCACCCTCCACCAGAGTGCAGCCACCTCTAAAGCTAACCCTGTCATTTTGTTTAAAAACACAATCTATCCCTAAAAAAGTGCATGGGATCTTTAATGACCTGGATTCCATGTCTGTGTCTCAGGCCAAGACTTACAAATTACCAAAAAGGGGAAAGAAAACAAAAGTGAAACATTTAGAAACAACATATTTGAAAACTATTCCCTTCTTCGCTAATCTGCCAAGACCATACTTCTGGATGTCATATGTCCCCTGTACTAACTGATAGCATCAGTGATACTCAAAACAGGTCAGGGAATGCAAAAGAAAATAAATAAAAATATCACTGAGCTGCAATATCCAGCCTCGGCTGCAGCAGGAGAAATGCAGAACCTTGACTTTGGGTCTTGGCAGGTAAGTGAGTGAAAGGGTAAATATTGGCATTTCAATACCAAGGCAATAGGCACCTAAGAAATATCAAAGATAATAGATAGAGATAAATGAGCTGGCTGCACAGGTGACAAGACCCAGCAAATAGAAAAAAATATAGTTAGAATAAATCATCATCGCCTCCGTTGAAGTCAGGCTATGCCAATTTATCCCAACTGAGGATCTGGGCCATCGAATCCTCTGAGATACTTAGACAGGTGCTGTAGCTAGCTAGCTAGGTGAGTCTGTGTGTCAAGAGAATATTATAAATACATTTAAACATGCATCCCTAACCTTATGAGGTAATGAAATTATGAGCTAATGAAATTTCATTGTTGGGCAATAACTGTCCCCATGCGTCTTCAAGGTCACTTTACACCTTGACAGCTATATTAACTCGGGATGGCAATGTCTCTGTTACTCAGCTTACATTCACACGCTGTTATCCCAAAGCTTCTTTACATTATTAACTCCATTCACATGTGGCAAGAACATCATCTCTGGGATAATCAAATATTCCCTGTTCAGCCCATGGTGAGAGGAAACATTGTTCTGGTGGCTGATTCTTGCAGTAAGTGTAAATACTGAGCTGAATACACCCTTAAGTGACATAGTTTGGAGAAAAAACCCTTGTGCCTATGTGGGTCAATGTCACCCAGACATTCCAAGAAAGTTATATAAGTCCCAAGACAAGAGCTGTTTATGGTATATTAATCTGCAGCCTTTCATCAATATTTTAAAAGGTTTCTCTTCTGCTATCAGCAATATTTTTTAAGCTCCATGCTTATTGCAGAGCTGAGTGGAAGCAGCTGCACCAATGCTTCAGCAGCTCTGATGTGGTGCTTGCATCCAGTTACATGTGTCTCTGAGAGACTTGAGAGTTATCCACACACCCTGGTAGATAGGATCTCTTTGCTAATTTATAGTCCAACAAATACTTCCCATTTCAACAAGCAGGTTTTCATACTAATTTTCTGATAGCAGTAGGAGAGGCTCAAGAGATTATGCTGTCAGCTGAGTGCGTGTGTAGTTTTACAGGCAACTCCTATTAACTTTAAGCTGACCTGGGAACTCCCAGTGACTGGCACTGAAAATGGAGTTCTAGAGATCAAATTCTGATTCTGTTTATCTGGAGAAATCTGAAACTTCCATTCAAAGAGTGTTTTTGAAATAGTCCTTTCAGGACTTTGCTTTTTGCTGCCTCTCTGCTTTTCTCAACTTGTTCACCCTTTTGACCAGAGCTTTGCAAAAGATGTCCATTTCAGGTCACATAAGTTCGCATCCCCTCAAGTGTGCTTTTCTTTTTGTGTTTGCATGGGCCTATTGTGCTTTTCACAAGAGCAGGGATGATAAAACTAGTCTCCTGGCTCTATTCCAGCTGAATTACGTTCTTCTTCCCTGAGCTCCCCTGCTGTTACAACTGGGTATGTTCTTCACCTCCTGACTGTTGTGTAGTGTTGCTTTGAGCTGTTAGTTGCTATGCTCCATTATTGAGGTTGCTTCATTTCAGTGGTAAATGAAGCAATTCCTGAATGCACTAGGTGAAGTACTTCGTAGTTTTCTGGGACTCCTCCACCTCTTCCCTTCCATGAGGCTTAGCAAGTGAACCCTTACCATATGCTCACTTATTTTCTTTCCTTGACACAAAATGACTGTCCTATTATTGCTACCTCTCTGGGCAGAGTTAAGGGGAAGAGGACCTTTGGAATTTTCCATGTCCTTTACTCTTTTTGGGACTCCTAATCCTTTATCTTGCCTGTTCCAGCTCACACTGAGCCACTCAGAAACTCCATTCTCTTTCACATCCAGGTGGATCTGGATCTTTGAGGGAGAGGCCTGGAATTAAGTCACTAATGTCTGCAGGTGAAGTTTAACTCTTGTCCTCTACCAGTAGGGAATAGATTTCTCACCCCCAACCCCCGAAGAGTAAAAATTGATGAAGGCAAAATTGGCCCCTGATGGTGTCACATGTTATGACTGATTTGTCTCAGATTCATTCAACTCACAGGAATTCTCTATGGTCTCCGCAAGATGTTCTTTGGTGTATAGTACCTTGGCCACTAGAACTGGGGCAGAAGTAGTTTCTGAGCTCACTTAAGCAGCAGTTTGGTGGATGAAGGAGAAAGCCCTGCAGAACCTGTGAAGTGGGACTGTAGAGACCAGAGTGATGGCCATTATATGAGGGATGGATAGATCAGTGGCTGCTTTTTTAATTATTGTAAAATTTTTGCATTTTGATACTTTCTAGCCTGAGGTTTGTTAGTACTGGGGTCAGGTTGGCTTTGGGAAACGAAGATCTTTTAAAAATTGGATTAGGTAACTGGAGTTAGCAAATATGAAGCACCTAGGATAGACACAGTTTAACACCTTTAAAATTGTGTTAACACATTGTTTTGTTAATCCAGAGGTCCCGATTTCCTGACCCAGCAAGAACACCTAGGTGGTGCTTAGCAGTGGTAGATAGATGGTGCCTAGGCCATCAATAAGCTAAGGCCTTTGAGTATGTTGGTACTTCTGTGCTCTTACTTTTTCCACATAATCTCTGTTATTCATATGATAATTATAGTATATTTGGTTTAATTTGAGCACTTAAAGATTCCTGTTAAATGAGTATGTTGCTTTATTATGCTGTCAGTTGAGTACACAGTGAAGCTGGCTTATGGCAAAGTCATGTTTGTCACGCAATATCTTCACTACAACTGGAATTACACCTTGTATATCAAGATGCAGTGAAGCAATTCAGGATTTATGGTCTTTCTTCATAAACCAAATCTCTCTATCTCCACATCCCTCAATAAGCAGGTTCCACAGGATTCATTAATAACAGAATTGTATCCCATTTCTTTTTCATATTGGAGGAAAAAAGGAAGTTGAATTAAAAACAAGATCCTAGTTTGGTTCCAGTGACTAACTTTCTCAATTATTTTTTTCACAACAAGGAAAATAAATCAAGTCATTTTAAACCTTGGGTTTATTTATTTATTTAGGAGGAGAAATAAACAAACGAAAAGCTTTTTGTTCTTGACCGTATGTCCCCAAGGTAGTCTGTAGCCTTGTCTACACTCTTTTTTTAGTCTAAACATCATTTGTCCCCCACCCCCACAAATAAATGAAACAATCCTCCTATCAACTCTCGGTACTGCTCCAATCATGCTGAGTTGCCTACCTTTTATCAGAGCTCTAGTAATGTGGCAGAAAAAAATAGAAGACTTACATGTACGTGTTTTTTTTCTACACATGGTGAGGTTTTAAAAGCTTGCTTGGACACTTATGGTTTTGTTTTGTTTTTTTTATCCAGAGCAATGAATGACATTGGAGATTACACAGGCTCCAACATAGAAATATCCTGGTTACCTAATCTGGATGATTTAATGAAAGGATATGCACGGAATTTCAGGCCTGGAATTGGAGGTAAGAGTCTGATTTATGTCTCTTCTGATTTCTAATGTGTTCCTTGTATAATCTAATGGCCAGAGTTTCTCAGTGATCACGCTCCTCCCCCTCACTATGAACAACCCTCTTGTTTTGCGGCTTTGGTATAAAAACAAAACTCAGAGCAGGTTTGTCAAGAGGTTTCCAAACCTTTCAGGTACACCTGGGCCAGTCTACAGGATTGTGTCAAAACCATGCTCACTGTGCCGTTTCACCTGGTTCCAAAGCAAAAGTAATGGAAACTTGATTTCCACTGAGTTTTGCTTTGAGATTTTGCATTTATCTGAATTGGAAGCTCAAAGCAAAACTCAATGAATGTGAATGCATTGTGGGCTAAAGGCAAAAATGTTCTCCTGAGTCCTTGCACGATGATTCTGTCAAGTGTCACACGTTATTAAAAATGAGAGAGGCCTAACCCACAAAGTTTGGAGCCACACCTAGTCCCAGGTCATTGTCAATTTCAGTGGCATTTGGATCTGGGGTGTTGTTCAGGTCCTTTAAAGTTGAAGTCAAAGGGCCTAATTCCTCTCCATTCATCAGTGGGAATCTTTTCATTGACTTCAATGAGTGTTGGATCAGGCCCTAAACAGGCTCATTTTTTCTCACGTGAAAGAGCAAATGAGTCCATGAGTTGGGGCAAAAACATACCAAGATGTCAGGTTCCCTGGTTACAATATAAAGCATAGCAGTGCTCTGAATTTAAGGCAATCCAGTGAGTCTGCAGACATCGACCTTAAACAATCTACTAAATAAAAGGAAAATAACTCTGTGCTTTTTGGTCCCAGTGTTACTGAAACGCTTTATAAGGAAGTAAAATCAGTTGCTCAGATTTTCAAAAGCAACTAGTGATTTTTGGGTGCACAACTTGGGATGTCTTGAAGGGGCCTGATTTTCAGGAGGTGGGGGCTCAGCAGTGTGTGAAAGTCAGAGCCCTTTAAGGTGTCTCAGTTTGGGCCCCTCAAAATGGAGTCCTCCCAAATCACTAGTCAATTTTGAAAATCTTGGCCAATTTGACAAGGCTGTGGCTGGCCTGCAAAGAGACTGTAAGATTTTAAACATAGTAACATGGCAACTACTATAGACTGTCCTGTAGCTCAAGGGGCATTTTGTTTTCCCTTTTGAGCATGTGTGCAGTTCAGCTGATGCCCATGTGGCCTGCGTATGTATGTGGACCTGGATCTTTATAGAGTTGCAGCAACAATACAACATACATAGGGTGTTTAGATAGCATTGGGCAACCCCCCTTTCCAGCATTCTTTCCAAATGATCACTCTATCCCAATCCACAGAACAATGAACATGGCAAAGCATGCATGTGAATAGAAGCAAAACTTCCATCTTGCCAGGGCAGAAGAATTCTACTAAGAAATCTGGATACGTCGGCAAGTCAGTCAGTTTATAATCAGCTTTAATTGGCACTCTCATAAGCCATAATGTTATTTTTCACCTGAAGCAGCTTCTTTCTAAAGGGGTAAAGTTTTCTTATCTTTGAAAATGTCAAAGAAATTACTTCCACTGATCCTTAAAGCTGAAGGCTTTAAGGCATACAAGCAGTTCCTATTTTCTCCTGAGTTTTTACACCACTCCTATCACCATGGTATCTGAACTGACTTTTGGAAAGTCATTTTGTGGTCCATATCAAGTGGTGATCATTTCTGTACTTGGATACTCAAAGTAGGTGTAATGATTTCAAGGGGTTGCCACCAACTGTCAGAGATCATGACCAACCTCCCTTTCTTTATGGCTAGATGGGAGGGTTTCTATGGAAACTTGGCATCACAATAAGAGGTTGGAAACCCATTGTTCTAAGACATTTTATTTCGGGAAACTGTGAGTAGGGGAAAGGATATTTAGAGATTCACTTCTGTGAACTGACTCCATATGAAAAGATTGACAAAGCTAGTGCATATATAGTCATACCATATCCTCCCCAATTTAACATGTCTCTTTCTCAGGCCCTCCTGTTAATGTTGCCCTAGCGATTGAAGTAACTAGCATTGACCACATCTCCGAAGTTAACATGGTAAGTTGCCATTTAAACTTGTTAAGACTGGAAAGCTGGGAATGCTTATACTGTGGTGATGGGGAGTATAGAAAACCAATTAGGCATATATGATTGTTCTGCATAGAACGATCACTAGCTGAAATGAATTGGCAAGGAGAGAAAAAAATGTCCTACATTTTTCAACTGAAAAATTGATACAGGAAAATCCTATCAAGAGCAGACTTACAGCTGCATGCTAGCCCATAGGCCAGATCCTCAGCGGCTGTACATTAGCATTGCATATCTTTACTGGAGCGACACTGATTTGCACCAGTTAGGGATCTGGCTATGTATGTCCCATTTAAACTGGCTTAGTGGAGAGGGCAGGGTTGGAGTCTGAAGTATGTTGCCCTTATTGTTAGGAAAACTATTTTTAAGAATTAAATCCAATTTCTACTCCAATTCCACTTCCTCCTGGACACTTCTGGAAAGAGGCCTACGGAGCTCAGCCTCTTTTTTGCCCCTCTGCAAAGCTACTGAGTTGTGGGATGCTCCCTTAACCATCGCAGCCATGCCCACACCCCTGAACAAAACAACAGGCTAGATTCTAGAGCACGTCACGATACCACATATCTAAGAACTGCAAAGATCAACTGCATTTTTGTAGCCTATTAAACCTGAAAGATTTATTTTTAAAGCTATAGCTGTGACTTATCACTGACCCCTTCTCTCTATTGCATTCACTTGGGGCTTTAATTTTTTTAACCTGACTGAAAAAAACCACTGGTCCTACTTAGGAAAGGTGCTCAGGAGAGATATTAACCTGATTATTCCCATCAGTCTCAGACAGACATGCAGCTCTTGCTACACAGTATACCTGACAATGCCATTGAATCAGAGCAGTTAAACACATGCTTCGGTATCTTGGGGTTATCCATGGGTAGAAACAGACAAGAGACATTAAAATGTCCAGGCAGTTTTATTCTGATAGAGTATAAAAATATTCCAGTGCACAGGAAACAGCTATTAGATGTTCCAGACTAATACAATGAAATTTGACCAGGCCCCAAGATATCATCATTGTGTTTGTTTCACATGGTTTGTTAACTGTTGGTTTTTCTTGTGCTAGGAATACACCATGACAGTATTTTTGCATCAGAGCTGGCGAGACGACCGGCTGTCTTACAACCACACCAATGAAACTCTGGGCTTGGACAGTCGATTTGTGGACAAGCTCTGGATACCAGATACGTTCATAGTAAATGCCAAGTCTGCCTGGTTCCATGATGTGACTGTAGAAAACAAACTTATCAGGCTACAGCCTAATGGAGTCATTTTGTATAGCATCAGGTAAAGAGAGAGAGAGTTTCTCTCGTGTTAGCTTTTTGAATAGACTCAAAAATAATCACCCCCTTTCCCTAGATTATTTTTTAATACAACCATTCATTTTAAAAAACTAAAAAAAACCACATTAGCCTGATGCATTTCTGTTGATGACCCCTCATCTCTCTGCCGAGTCTACACGGGAAAGGCACCTGTGGAAACAGTAACAAGTTTCCTGTCATGTAATCATTAATCACAAGTACATCATTAACAGAGCATGATCTTGCTATAATTGGGGTTGTTCTACAGCCACCAGCCCAAGAGGCAGTGTGAACAGAGCAAAGAGTTCCTGGGTTCTGTTGTTGACTCTGCCACTGATTCTCTATGTGACCTTGGCCAAGTCATCTAGAATCTCTCAGCTTTAAACTTCCCCATCTGTGCAATGGCAATAACAACATTTCCCACCTCACAGGAGTATTCTGAGAAAAAGTTAATCTGTGCACAATGCTTTGGAGCTGTAGGGTCAAATTCATTCCTGGAGTAACTTTATTGACATTACACCAGAATGGATTTGGCTCACAAAACTCTATAATAGTGCTTATTTATTTATTTAGTAGTATCTGGTCTTGAACAAGTCATTTAACCATTCACTAGCTGTTTCCTGTACCTCAGGGGGGTGCTGTGAGGACTGGTTAGGATAATAGCCTAAAAGGCTTTGAAAGTATTACTGTTTTTTGATGTGGGCATGGCAGCAAAATGAGGACAGAGACATGCATGGAAGTAAGCAGCAGGCCACAACTTTTATTAAACTTGAACACAGGGAAGAGGCACTATCTGCCCATCAGCCATGCTCTGCTGTACCAGACATTTAATTTGTTCCAGTGTGGGGTTAACAGGGTTCTTTGCCATATAACCATATAACTCCTCAGCCTACCCCTAGGACACAGCTTTCTCTGAGTCTTAGCATCCTAGATCCTGCCGTGAGCAGGACAGAAGGTGCAGCAGTGTGGGGACCTTGGCCTGCGAAGGTCACAAGGTCTAATCCTGTCACATGAGCCCAAGGCCCATCACCAAAATCCCAGGTCTTTTGCCTCTGGGAACCATTCATTTTATTCTCTTAACCACACTGGAAACCAGCTGTAAGTTGCGACAAACAACTTCACCCCAGTACCTCAGTTAGGTCCCATGCGTGTTGCAACTCAAACCACTGTGGCTTGCAGATGCTGCAAAAAAACGCCCTCCCTGGTTCTCCGCCAACTGGCACATGGAAGGAATTCCTTCCTGACCCCTAAGCAGGTGATTGGCTAGACCTGCAGTATCCGTCAGGCCGGGTTCCCATTCCTAACTCAGATGGGTAGGGTGGGCTGCTGGAATGGAGCCAAAAAAGGCTCCACACGGCCCCTGCAGCGAGTTAAATCCTGGGAGCTGGCAAATGCTGGCCAATCAGCTGGCTAGTGGATGCCAGAGACTCATGGGGGAAGGAGCTACCTATTGTCCCTTGGTGAGTGTCTCCCTCCCTTGCTGCTCGGACTGACCCCCTGTTGCTGCCAGCCCCATCAAGTTCCCCCACCTGTAGATGCAGGTGAGTGGCATTTTAACAATAGAGGTTTCCTACCCAGTCTTTGGATTATGGGGAAAATTACATGCCAAACTATGAAAGTCTACGGCCCTCTCTGAATATAACTAACTGGTACTTTGATTTTCTTTGCATGAGGCAGGGTTACCTCAACTGTGGCCTGTGACATGGACCTTACCAAGTATCCCATGGATGAACAAGAGTGCATGCTGGATTTGGAGAGCTGTGAGTACGAAAGTCTGAGCACAGTGGTTCCTATAATGTATGTTCTGTTGAAAGCCTGCAGAGATAATCCTTAGCTTTGGATCTGTGAGTTAACTTAAATCAATCAAATACAAGGACTGTTTTGGGTTTAGTAAATATAAGGCCCAACCCCAATTCCCTTGATTCCAAGTTTGGGCATCAGGTTATAGAGCCTTACAGCACTAGTTCAAAACTGCCACAGTCAGGGTTGCCAGGTGTCTGGTTTTCGACTGGAATACCTGGTCAAAAAAGGACCCTGGCGGCTCTGGTCAGCGCTGCTGACCAGGCAGTTAAAAGTCCAGTTGGTGGCACAGCGGGGCTAAGGCAGGCTCCCTGCCTGCCTTGTCTCCGTGCAGCTCCCGGAAGCAGTGGCATGTCCCATCTCCGTTTCCTACGCTTAGGGGCATCAAGCGGGTTCCTCATGCTGCCCCGACTGCACGTGCCAGCTCTGCAGCTCCTATTGGCTGGGAACCACGACCAATGGGAGCTGTGGGGGTGGTGCCTGTGAATGGGGCAGCGTGCAGAACCATCTGGCCGCGCATCTATGTAGGAGCCGGAGGGAGGACATGCTGCTGCTTCCAGGAGCTGCTTGAGAAAAACATCACGTGGAGCCTGCACCCCTGACACACACACACGCCCGCCCATGCCCATGCCCCATCCCCAGCCCTGATCTTTCCATTTACTTCAGGGGGCTTTGGATCAGGTCCTGAGAGACAAAGTAGAGCGTACAGAGAGACTGAGCCCCAGGGCAAATTTCTGAGTGGGTTTTTTTCTCTAAGAGAAATCAAAAGGGGCAGAATTCCAGGTGTGTGGGGACTGCTATTGTGACTAGCCCCTGTAAAGGGTTCTGTCATTCCTTGGCAACACCTCACCCCTACACAGGAGTCAGTCAGAATCTGGGCCATAGACTGGTGACATTCTATTTAGTGCTTACTGGGAAACCTGTATAAATTGTGTCTGTATTCTACTCAGGAGTCATTCTCCTCTTAATCAGTGTTAAGCATTAATGCTTTGGGGACAAATTCACTCCTGATGTAAGCAGGCACTACTCATTGACAGCAGCGAGTTTGGCTTTTTGTGGCTACTTCAATGGGAGAGTAGAGTCCTGATGTTTCCAGAGATTTAGGACTAGCAGAGTACCTGAGCAGGGGCAAACACATTGCCACATTAGGGTGAGTGTCAGTCGCTCTCTTTCTTTTATAGCATTGATTCTGTTTTCTAGGCAATTAACCACAATACATTTTCATCCTGTCAAAAACAGCAATCTGCAGTTTTACTTATGTAATAAGCAAATGCAGAGGCAGCAGACAATGAACTAGCAATCAATTAACTCTCCCGGCAAGTTTTGCAGGGATTTTTTTTTTTATTTAATTTGAGGATTTTTATTTCAGTGCAATAAACATAAGTAGAAATAAAGCCTCTTTAAACAAACATATTAAAGCAAAACCAGAAGAAACTTTCCTCCTGTTGTTTCCACATGCAGGGTTTCTGCTAGGCAACTCCTAACCCAGACCAAGGTGACTGTGTATTCCCACCTTCCTGCAGCATTGGTGTGGTCCATTCTTAGTGCTGTTACAAGATACCTTGCTCTATTTCTATCTAGACAGCCATTTCTCACTAGTAAGGGGATGCTGACAGGTTACGCGTTAGGGAACAGATTACCTGCTGTGTCTAACTTCTTCAGGGCACAGTAGGGGGGTAATGAGATGCCAGGTGGCTGAGTATAACTCTGATTCCCTGCCTCACCTTCGCCTCAAAGGTACAAGCAGGGGCATCTCTAGCTTTTTTGCCGCCCCAAGCATGGCAGGCAGGCTGCCTTTGGCGGTGTGCCTGCGGGAGGTCCGCCGGTCCCGCGGCTTCAGCGTACCCATCGCCGAATTGCTGCTAAATCCGCAGGACCGGCAGACCTCCCGCAGGAACACCACCAAAGGCAGCCTGACTGCCGCCCTTGCAGGGACCCATAGGGTGCCCCCCCGCGGCTTGCCACCCCAGGCACGTGCTTGGAGCACTGGTGCCTGGAGCCGCCACTGGGTACAAATTAGAGTAGCCTCCATGGATCACCTGACGGCTGGGGATAGCTGTGGTGTATCACTCTCCAGTCACTCTCTCTTCTTGCCTGGCTTTACCTCTGATATGTCCTCTGCACCAGGGTCTTCAGAAAGGGTGATGCAGGGGCTAGCTTCATTGGCTCTATGCCTACCCATGACATTGGGATAATCCCCAGTGTTGGGGTTCTGACCAGTCTTTGCTCCATCCGCTTTGCTTGACTGGCACAAAAGTATTGGAAGTGGCACAGAATCTACTCCTATAGATGTAAAAAAAAACATTGTTTTTACCTGTGTTATGAGTGAACACCTTAGATGATTCAAACTGAAGGAATCATTAACAGTCTAATTTACTTTTCACTAATCCTGCTGCTTGGTTACTGTTTTGCAGTTCTGTCAGTTTGGATAATGAAAATATACTACTTTGGTCAGCTTTAATTTGTGGTCAGATTCTCATGCCTTAGCATAATATTGCTGTGTTTGGATTGCAAACACCGCAAAGGAAATATTCTTTTATTAGTTTGTTTTCCAACTGTTTCCACTGGAATGTAAACAAAAAACATCATGACCATTTTCTGTTGCTCTTAGGTTTTTTTAAAAGCTTATTTTTAAGTTGTGTTCTCCACTTCAAAGCTCTTCTAAAATTCTGAACGGTGTGAGCTAGCCTGGATTCTCCCCTTTGAGGGAGCACTATTCTGGCTGGGTCACTGGCAACCTCACTGTTGATAGGACATTGAGTTATCCAGATTGAAACACAACATGTTTGTTGTAGGATTGATAATGAGCAGCATGGCAGAGTCGTCTGAGTTTCACTTTCAGCCCATCAATGTTTATTTTTCCCCAAATCTTTGCATTTATTCAGCTTCTTTTGGCAGATGGCTACGCTTCAGAGGATATCGTGTACCACTGGTCAGAAAACCAGGAGGAGATCCATGGGCTGGATAAACTGCAGCTTGCTCAGTTCACAATCACTAATTACCGTTTCACAAGAGAAATGATGAACTTCAAATCTGGTAACAGATTCTGTGTCTTCATTGCAGGCATTCTCCACTATCTGTAACAGACAATCCCCTCTCTTAAGTAACCAATTTAATGTGTCCATCTGGTTTCCATTACATTTTTATTTAGCCTGTACCTAAAAAGACATACATTTTTTGCTGGTCCCTTGGGTAGTCATTGCAGTATATTGTGACACATCCATAGCCGTCCTGGGCTTTGTGTTTGCCATAATGCTGCACATGGCTTCCAGTCAGCACTTCACAGCAACAGCAGAGCTAGAACTCAGGTCCTCCTGCTCTAATTTGCAATTTAGGCTATAGGAGAATCTCCATTATTCCTAATAATATTGTGCTTATGATATCAAGTTGAGTAGTTCTGATTCCATCCACTGGAGGGTAGTGGTACACATACATACTAGCCTGCCTACTGCAATGTTTGTAAAATCCTGAAGTCATTTCTTCCCTACTGATTTTTGTCCTCTTACATGTGGTTAAATGCTCATTTATGCTGCCCCCTTATCCATCAAGCTCTTTCCCTATTAGTTTTAAATTAACATAATCTTTAAAAAAAATCTAAATTTAGTGTCTGTAGGATTTTCCACCGCAGATTATAAAAACCTTAAGGCAGATCATATTTTGAAATAGTGTCATTAGAGCAAGGGATTAGGAATCTGGACTCCTGAAATCTATTTTTTGCTCTTCTTCTGACTCACTATACAACCCAGGGCAAGTCAGGGATAGCTCAGTGGTTTGAGCATTGGCCTGCTAAACCCAGGGTTGTGAGTTCAATCCTTGAGGGGGCTATTTAGGGACCTGGGGCTAAATAAATAATTGGGGATTGGTCCTGCCTTGAGCAGGGGGTTGGACTAAATGACCTCCTGAGGTTCCTTCCAACCCTGATAGTCTATGATTCTATGACTTATTCTTAGGACTAACTATGGTACCTCAGAGGGATTTTATGAGACTTAATTAATGTAAAGCCCTTTGTGACCCTTGAATGAAAGATGATGTAAAAGTGCAAATCAGCGTCATTATTCTTGTATATTATTTTATTAACGGTGTAATTGTAAAGCCAACCTTCTAACACACAACTTTATATTTGTCCTTTGCCCACTCTCTCCACCAGCGGGTCAGTTTCCCAGGCTCAGTCTCCACTTCCACTTGCGGCGGAATCGAGGTGTTTACATCATTCAGTCTTACGTGCCTTCCATCCTACTGGTGGCCATGTCATGGGTTTCCTTCTGGATCAGCCAATCAGCTGTGCCTGCTAGGGTGTCATTAGGTAAAAAGATTGTGATGTTGGGATCTTGAAAGGGAGGACATGTGAAGGCCATATGTTCATCTCCAATATGCCATTATTGGAACAGAAGCACATTTATGAATGCTGTGTCTGCACTGGCAAATCAATAAGTCCTTCAGCGGGTTTCCTTCATGCTTCAGTCAGGGCAAAATGCGCTAATAAAGGATGGAGAATAAAAGTTTAATGCTGTTAGAGTGTATCCCTAAAAACAATAGACACTACTAATAAAAGACAGCGCTGCAGCCCTTACTCCCACTGAAGTCCTGAGTAAGAGGAGCCAGGTGCAGGTGCTAAGAATAGAAAAGACTCCCCAGGGTTGTTCTAATGGATCTGTCTGTCTGTGTCTGGTAACAGAAGCCACACAGAGATTTTCAGAGCTGCCTTGGGCATCGGGTGCCTAGTTCAGAAGTGGGTGTCCACATCCCTTAGATAGCTTTGAAAACCTCAGCCAGCTCCTCTCTAGGTAGAAGTTATTGTTTATTACCATTGGGATATGTTACCGAACTCTAAACCAAGCTTCTCATGCTATTCCCTAGGTATAACTACAGTTCTTACTATGACCACTTTGATGGTCAGTGCCCGATCTTCACTCCCACGAGCCTCTGCTATCAAGGCGCTAGATGTTTACTTCTGGATTTGCTATGTGTTTGTCTTTGCTGCTCTGGTGGAATATGCATTTGCACATTTCAATGCGGACTACATGAAAAAGCAAAAAGACAAAATGAAGGCAAGCAGACAGAGTGGAGAGGTCAGTAAACTGTGTGCTGGTGGCGCCGTGGAAGGCTTTGAAAAACAACCACTCTGCATTATAACCTTGTCTTCAGCCAGAGAAAACACTCCCCTCTGCTTCCCTTTGGTAAAGTCATTCCCTGAGTTAATAACCCCACCATGTGAGTGTTTAGCTGATTGTTGCCTGTTGCCAGTACAAGTCAAAACCAGATCAGAACAATTACCAGGATACAGAGCCGGTAACCAATCATCCCCATGGCACAAGCAGTTGGGACTGATTCTCATTCTGTTCCTGTGTTTGGGACAGGGTGGGGGAGTGGAAGGGAAGGGACACAAGGGCTTTTAAGCCACATTTGTGTTCCTTGTATTCTGGAGGTGTACAGGACCTTTGGAGACATATCCAGCCCTTGGTGTAGATTAGAGCAATCCCAATGTGCTCTGTTCAAATAGTCCCCAATATGTCCCCCACCACAGGCCAGGAGCAGGGCCAGTTCTACACCAGCCGGGGAGGACCCATGCCCCAAGGGTATTCTCAGGTAGCTGTTTACTTATGGGCCCTTTGCCTGTCAAGAGGACCATAAAAGGGCTTCAGCAACCCTGAGAACCAGGCCCATTGTCTTCAGTGTCGTCCCATGGAGATTAAATTCTCCATTGTGTGCAATGGATTCCAGATAGATCCTATTTTGCTTAGCATGAATACAACTTATGTTCCAAAGTAGGCCTCTGCAACAGGTTGCAAGAACAAAGCAATTGCTCATGTGAAATTCCTTCCTGGACCTCTTAATTCTAGATAGTTCAGTTGTTCCCTTCATGCCCTTTAAGTGGCTGATGAAGCAGAATGAATTGATCAGGGAAAAATGCTTTTGACAATCCACAGTTTGCAAATTTCCCCCTACAAATCTGCAGGCATGTGAATCCCTGGACTTGATTTTTATTATGATTATTTATTATTATTTTATTGTTATTAATTAATCCTGCTAAGCTGCTAGCAGATACAATTGATCTGCGCTCTTTACTGAAATCTACCCGGGGGCATCCACAGCCTTAGAGGACCCACCCTGTGTTTCAGGCCAATCAGTTATCCTTTCAGCTGGGTAACAGTCTCTTTGGAGCGGGTCAATACCACTTGTGAACCAGCCCAGGGCTGAGCATGCTGCCTCTACAGTGCCTCAAGCCCCTGCAATAGTCCAGGGAATGTAAAATTATAACCAGAATTTACTCCTGGATCTCCTGCATGGCAGAACAGAGCCATTCACAGCTCCCTCAGCCACTGCTAGCATTGGAACCAAGTACTGTCCATCACATTTGGATCTCCTGCATGTCAGACCACTACGCCACCAGGCTAGCTCTGATTAAGTATTCTGACTCTCTTCCCATGCAGATTGCCATAAGAGGTTCTTCTCTTTCACTTGCAGATCAATGTGAAGAATGCCATTGTTTTGTTTTCCCTTTCCGCTGCGGGTGTGAACCAGGAACTGGCCATTTCCAACCGGCAGCACCGAGCTCCCAAAACCCTACCCGGATCATATGGCTCTGTTGAAGTCGAAACTGGAGACACAAAGAAGCAGCAAGAAACTAAACTGGAGAAAAAGAGTGGCTTAAAGTCCCTCTTCAAGCCCATTGATGCTGACACCATCGATATTTACGCCAGGGCAGTGTTCCCAGCAGCCTTTGCAGCAGTCAATGTTATCTACTGGGTTGCTTACACAATGTAAGAACAAAAATGTGCTCCCAAGAGGTAAACTGTGGGCCAGAATTATGCTCAGACAGTACAGAGTAACTGAAGAAACTGTATTGGTCCATTTCTTGTCAAAGTGCTTTCCAATGCGTTGAAGATATTTCTCAAATGCAGCAGAGTATCATTTTCGTTTGGCTCCTACAATCAACTCCAGCTAAAACTGGGAGGGGGAAAATTGGCCATTACCAATTTGGTTTGATATATTTGTTATTACTGAACTCTGCGAAACAATCCAAGGATCCTTTGTTCCTCATCTCATCTTGAAACAATTTGTCACATGTACATATCTTCAGTGAAGGTGCCACCACCAAATCCTAAAGCACAGTTGGTTATTTTCCCTTTTCAAAGATCAGCAGATAACAAGGCTCTGATTATTCCCATACTCTGACCATGTCCTTTCTTACAGCACAGCTAACCTCATGTTTTTACATGGGAGTGACTTTTCTGTGTCATGCCAGTTGTGGGACAGTTCAGGTTTAACGGGGGTAGGAAAATGGCAGTGATCTCTACATGTGAAGACTGCGGGATTGAAGTATCGGGAGCAGAGCAAGGCAGAGGGTTTTTCTTTAATTATTATTTGTCTTGGATAAAGTATTTAGAACACTTTTGATTCTCTTCTTTAGTCACAGCATGAAATAAAATATATTGTATAGAATCTAACTGAACTGTTAATATCCACTGTGTTGTTTTTCAGATCTAAGCTAAAGAAAGTCTTTCTTTAACTGCGTAGACTTCCTTATATTGCGATTGCCAATGTAATTGCACCATAAATGGACAAAGTGATTTAAAAACACAGGCTGAGGCTAGGGTCCTTGTGCGAAAGGACTTAAGGTAAAATTTTCAAAAGCACTGAAGTGATTAGGAGCCTCGATCCCATTTTCCAAAAAGACTGAGGCACTAGGGAGCCTAAGTCTCATTGGCTTTCAGTGAGAGTCAGGTACCTAGCAACCATTTGTGCTTTTGAAAATTTCCCTGTTAGGCTTCTAAAGTGCCAAAGATATTTATGAAAAGTCATAATTTTCTCCTAAGCCACTTAGATGCTTTTGAACATTTTGTCCTGATGGTCAAAGGGGCCTGATCCTGGGAGATGCTGAGTACCCACAACTCCTGGTCACTTCATTGGGATTGACCGTAATGGAATCTGTGGGTACTCACCAGCTCTCCCTTACTCTGAGCCAGATTCTGTTACCCTTACTTACACTGAGGAGTACTGTCGTTCATATGTGATTCCATTGATTTCAGTGGGGTAAGGTGGCATTCACCATAAGTACAGATATCAGAATCTGGCCTTCAGATGAGCAGAATGAACAGGATAAGAGTACAGGCAGAGGAGCTATTGTTAGCATAGGAGACCAGCGTCGGAGGCTTTGCAAGTGGAATGGGTTTAGAGGTGGGAGGCACCACTCTTGGTGCCTGGAAAGTGGGAGGTAGTTCCCAGCGACACAAAAGAAAATGTGAAGCCAGAGTAGGAGGGGGAGACAAAAGAAGCAGCAGGGAGTGAGGATGGGGTGGGGTGCAAGATTAAACAAGAGCACAGATGTACTTGGCAAGGGCAGAGCTGTGCTGGGCCTGGAAGACGAGGAGCTTGAAGTTGGCAGTGATTAATACTTGTAATTGCAGTAAGAATGGTGGACGCTTTGATCAAAGTGCAAAACTCTCATTCCCCTTGACTGACTTCCCTCTGACACGTGGTTTGATTCCACATGACCAGGGCTGAAAGATGGAGTGTCCACTTTTTATTTTTAACCAAGTCAGATTTATAACTGAGAATAAAAATCATCCAATATCACTAAGGAAGAAAAATAAATGATCCTGAACTGAGCTATAATAGAAAATATATTCCCTTCATAAATCAAGCTTATGTTCACTTAAATCTCCAGTTTGTCTCAGAATGGGAAAACTTTCTTCCAGCTTTGTGATGGAAGATGCAAACTGACATCAAACCATGGGTGTTCCACAAATCTAACTATCCATCCAGGAAATTTGGCCTGGTAGATAGAGCACTGGACTGGGACACCTGAGTTCTATTCCACATTCTGCCACTGGCCTGCTAGGTGATCTTGAGCAAGACACTTTACATCCCCGTGCCTCAGTTTCCCCATCTGGGGATAACAATACTGACCTTCGTTATAAAGTGCTTTGAGATTTACGGGTGAAACGCACTACAGAAAAGGTAGGAATTATCTATCTATCTTCCTACCTGGTGCTTAGCACTGTAGTGTCTGAGGACATCTGACCTTGTATTAAAGCAAGAAAGAGCTCAACAAAGAGACTAGATATCTTCAACCTCACCCGGGAGGTTGCTGAAATTTTGCAGGTTTTTTAACGTGTGCGGTTGGGATGGGGCTTCTCTCTTAATTTTCTTGGAGGTGGATGCTGTTGTGGGAAGACCAGGCTTGCACTGAGTTCTGTCTGAAGGCACTGAAGTCTGTGGTCACTATCAGCTCCTCTGTAGTCTGAGTTCCAGTTGCTGAGGAAGCTCCACTTCACTCCACTCTGCTCTCACATGCGTGACCTTTGCCACTGACTGGCTCAGCATTACTGTGATACGTAACTGTGAAGAGCAAAGCGGAATGAAACCAGAGCTGAAGTGTGGTATTAAAATGCTTTTCCTTTAGTAAACAGCTGCTTCTCTCCTGATCTTGGGCCAACTCCTTGGCCTCCACTTACATCCCTTCTTGCACTGCTCCATCAGCCACAGAGCTATGATTGCACTAACCTGGGGGTGCTTGGGGATGATTCGGTCCTTGGAAATCCCTGGGATCAAGGCTGTTGTGAAGGTGGTTTAGGGTCACCCTTGCTTCCCCCCCAATCTCAGCATGAGTGTGCTCCAGTTGAGCATCCAGTCCCTTGTTTTACATCCTGATGTTGTGCTGGTAAAGCAATGTCATGACACAGACAGCAGAAACCAGTCTCCTGGGGAAAGGTAAGCTGTGACGCTGGTAGGTCTAAAATGTTCTGCCTAGTGCTTTTGATGGTGACACAATAACAGCCCACTTTAGGAGAGTCGTTGTGCCTGATTCTCTTTGCCTCTTCTCCATGGTGTAACTCATTAAAGTTGGCGGAGTTACACCAGTGTAAAATTGCTGTGAGATCAGAATCAGGCCCAGTGTATTCTGTTGGCATCTCTAACTCTATTGGCTTAATATGTGGCTTGTCTGGTACTGTCTCATCCACACGGAGGAGTGAGATTACAGACTAAATCCAGTGGAGGAAATACTTGAAGCCAACTCTAGTGGAGAGTGAATCCTGTGAGGAGTCACCCTTGATTTTTAAATCAAGGTTATTAAGGGATAGAGAGCAAAGTACTGGCCCAGCTCCTCTCGTGTGCTGTTGCTGATTATTCAGAGTAATTAGAAGCAGCTTCTAAAAAGGTGACTGATCTAACTTGTACAGAAAGTCTCTTATTGTGCTCCTCGCACAAGCTGCCTAGACTACAGCCAAGTGAATAATTCACAATTAATAAGTTATTGGGCAAATGTAGCTCCTCTTCTGCCTAAAGGATACTCACAAGCACACTGAGTCCAGCTGATTTCTTCAGAATTTGGATTTAGTCAGTGAATTTCTCTATGGTTTGATTGTACATTGTTGAGTTGTGTAGCTTATTCACAGCCGAGCAATGT
This sequence comes from Mauremys mutica, assembly GCF_020497125.1. Taxonomy (NCBI): domain Eukaryota; kingdom Metazoa; phylum Chordata; order Testudines; family Geoemydidae; genus Mauremys; species Mauremys mutica. The sequence continues at coordinate 5,965,428 of NC_059092.1, read as the reverse complement.
AACAAGCTGGCATCAGTCTTACAACCTGCAAGGTGCTGGATCTGCTGGGAAAATGCAAAGATCAGGCCACCCCCCCATCTCAGGTATGGGGGAGCACACTTGGGGGGAAATGCACCTGGGGCAGTCGGGGTGTGCCATAGGAGATACTGTGTCTGGGGTGGGAGGGTCTCAGAAGGGAGAACAGGGGTTTCGACTACTGCTATGGAAGCACACAGGTGAGCAGCTCAAGGATCAGACATCTCTGGAGAGTGGTTCTATGGTGAAGATTTCCTCACTGTGTTCTCAGAGAAAGGAATGGGGAAGCCAGCTGCCAGGCAGCTTCTCTTGGAGCAGACCTTGGAAGCCTGGATCCCCTATGTAGATCTTAGTTTTGTGCAAATGAGAATCTTCTGGAGGAGCAAATTTAAGTGACTTTTAAAATTGAATTTTTATGGCGTATGTAGCTCTGTGAATGTACGCTGCACTTCACAAACAGCTCAGAGCCAAAGGTCCTGCCCACAGGAGCTTCTATTCCAATCAGCATTCATTTTACTGAACACCGAATAAAGCACAACATCAACTAAAGTCTGCCTGAGCTTTGCTCATTGCCAGTACAACACACCCAGCACAAAACAGAAGCATGTCACAGACAAGGGAGCAATCACTTCCCTGCCATGGGACAAACTGTCCAAACCCTTGGTGTTCGGCTCTTTAGAGAACTATTGTATAGATTGGAAGTGGAGCGGGATTACATTTTTCAGCCAAAAAAATGTTTTGGTGGCAAATGCAGATTTAGTAACACCAAAACATTTTGTGTCAGCTTTGCTGAATTGTTCATTTGGAAAAAATTAAATTAAAAAATCCCATGTTTTGTTTCATCATTTTTCTAAATGAAAATTTTCAATTTGGTTTGAAATTAATTTTCCATTCAATGTTTCCTTTATTTTTTTAATCAACATTTTAAAATGGTCAAAACTGAAACACGACATTTTGTTTGACCCAAAACAATTTTTTTGACTTTTTGCAAGAACATTTTCATTTGCAGGCTGACCCAAAACAGATTTTATTTTTTGAAAGTGCCATTGTGTACCAACTCTAACTGGAATGCCTTTGTGAAGTAGGGAGTGTGTAGGTGTGCTTATTCTATAAATTGAAGTATTAATAAGTTTTATAAATTATACAGGAAGATGTAGCTTCTATGCCCTGACAAAATAAACATTCCACTGAAAGAGAATTATTTTTAAAAGGAGGAAACTGGAAGATAAAAGGGATAATAAAGAAAATCAGACTAACCTCAGGGATTTCATCCCATCCTGAATTCTTGCCTCTGCATTGCCTAGGGCCCCATAAAACCCTAATTTGGCCTTGACAACAAGAGGAAAAGTACCATTCTGTATTCATGCATGCTTTCAGAGGGGGACGTATGTAGATATTTGTATTCATGTTGGAGAACAGCTATTGCTTTTTTTTTAAGAAGCTGAAAAGAATTAGGAAGTCATGGGATGAAGGGGTTGGGGGGAGGGCAAGGAGAATTGCACAATGTATTCGACAAGCAATATTTGCACAGCATCAGAAACTGTACAATTTGTTAAAAGGTGAGGCTGGGTTTGCCTTGATTGTGTGCAGAAAAGGAAGCATTCATCCAAGGTTAAATAAAGGCTCCCACGACAGTCTTTGCTGCTCCAATAGATAATAGAGTGAAAACCAATTTTAGCTCAATGAGCCTTCCACACACAGCACAACTAAGACTTTTCAGTCTTTCAGTTTTCAGCGTCATTAGACTAAACTAAAACTCTTAACATCAGGAGGAAAAGACCATCCCTCTGATTATTTGTTTGGGCAATAATTGGTGCTAGAATAAATAACACAGAAAAACACTGCAAGCTACCAAGAATATTTCCATTTAAAAATCCAAAGCCCAAGATCATTTTCTCCCTTATGTTACAGACATTTGACGCATTAGCGGTGATTGAAGGCCTGTTTGATGTTGGTCAAGGAAGGGTAGTGCAATGCCAACATAGAAATTACAGAGCTTTCTACTGAAGACTTCATGAATATGCTCAAATAGAAGGGTTGGGTGGCTGAGCTGCAAAGCACTGTCCTTTTCTCTCTCTACAACTGAAGTTTTAAGCGAAATGAGTTTGATAGTCTAAGCCTGATCGCAACATGGCATATTATAGGCCTGATTCTCTCCTTTACGTGAGTTTTAGGCCACTGTCACTCCATTAACTGCAGAGGAGTTATTCCTGAGAGGAGACTCACACTTTAATCACAAAACCTAACACTGTAAGTGCTTATCAGCTGTCACCATAGTTAGCTCAGTATATAGTGAGAATAAAGATGGCCTCGTACCAAACCCCTGAACTTCACTCTTGGATTCCACTTGGGAGGAGGGTCCAAAATCTGAACTTGAACCTGTATCTTAACTCTACATCTGGTTCCAATTTTTATGATGGGACCAAACCAAAACTCCCAGATCCAAATACCCCAGAAAGCGGAGATGGTTGAAATCAGGGTCTGAACTATGTGTCTCAGGCCCATCTCTGCTCGAGAAGCAAAATCACATTGATTTATCACAAAGATTCAGTCACATCCTGGTCTAGTAAATGAACAACACATTCATGTCAACCTAGCACACTGAGCAGCAGAACAGTAGAGGACAGAGGGTGGTCTAGTGGGCTGGCACTGGGAACTCGGACCTGATCCCAATTCTGATGCTGCCTTGTGTGATCTGACAGGAAAGATGTCCCAATGGTTAGAGGGCTAGCCTGGGTTGTTGAACTCCCAGGTCTAGTTTCTGCTCTGCCACAAATACCTTGTGTGACCATGGGCATGTCACTTCGTCTCTCCGTGTCTCAGTTTCCCATCTATTAAATGGGGATAATGGCAGTGCCTTGCCTCACGGAGCTGCTGTGAGGGTAAATACATTAAAGAGCGTGAGGCTCAGATACTACAGTGATGGGGGCCATATTAGTTCCTTACCTAGACTGGTCTGGGCAAAGCATTTAAGCACGTTGTCCATCCACTATTTTGGTATGCCTCAGGTTGTGGGTGCTCAGCTTGAGACATCTAGGCCTTGATTTGCAGAGGGGCCAAGCAACCACTGTTCCCATTGAAGGCAAAGAGAGTTGTGGATACTCAGCATCTCAGAAACATACATTGTCCTCAAGCTGGGGACACAAGGAGCGAGTCTCTCAAAACTAGTGAAAACTTAACAACATCTGTAAGGCCTCATCTAAACAAGACAGTCGGACTGATTTAACAAAATCAGGTTCACAATCTGCTCTCGTGGGCACTCTTATTTTAGCTTCAGAATGCCATGTATCAATTTTGCTGAAATCAATTCCTTACAGTCTTATGCTAATTCAATAGAAGTCATTCTGAAACTGAAATAAGAGTGTCCAAACAATTGGTACAACTTTCTCGTGTAGACAAAGGCTAAGCTTTAGTGCCCCTATCTGTCAAAGAGACAGGTTTATGTACCTCATTAAAAATATTTTGATGTTAAATTATTTAATGTTTGTAAAGCACTTTGAGATACCTAGCAGGAAGGTGCTAGGATGTGCAAAGATCATTTCAGATTTATAATAAGCAGTTTGTACGTTTCAAAACTGCATCACTAGCAATTGTATAATAACCCTGCCAGTGCTTAGTATGGTATTTGCCTGCTCCCAGAATCAGCCTGTTAAGGACAAAAAGTTTTGTACTGTCAATTCCTCTTTAAGAGGTATGAGACATAAACAAACCAAAGGGCTATAATGTGAAAAATGACTGTACATTTTTTAAAATTCTGATTGCTTTCAGACAGTTTTTATAATTTTGCATTGACCATTAAGCACTAACCAATGCAAAACAAATCACCTGAGTTATGATGAGAAGCCTTTATTCCTTTACCCCTCATGAAATTTAGGTGCCATGGGAGCTTTTATAAATAGAAAATAAAATATCACCATATGCTCCTTCCCTATGTTAAGATGCAAGATTTCAAAGCCAGCACATGGAAAGTTAGTTAACTCTACAATTATATTTCCATGCCTGAAGACCTTATGTATCTTAATGTAAATGGGATGCATTTAACTTTTTTTTAAATGACTTGATTTAAAAAAAAATCAAGCTAATGAAAAGTAATTTTTCAATATCTGTCTGAAATTTACAAACTCAGGCCTGCAAGTCCACAGGCTCTACCTTGACTTCAGTGAGATCTCAGCACATGCAGTGCTTGCAGGATCAGGCCCTAAACCACAGATTTATGTATTGGTAATATTTGTTTTACAGGCGCTCCTAGAAACCCTAACTGAGATTGCAACCTCACTGGGCGAAGCTGCATTTCACCTCAAGAAGAAGGATGCTCAACCAAGCTAGACACTGGTGTGACAGGCCTGGGAGTTAAAACCCACAAGAGTTTCCAGTCCCAGCTGAGAGGGCTTCCCTGAGTGGAGCACAGCTGAACCTAGTTAGAATCAGAGCCTTTCTAAAGGGACTGGGCTAATCTAGCTGTTCAGAAGCAGGATTAGCTGGTTTCTAGGGGTCAGGTCAGGTCAGGGATTGCTAAAGGAAGAGAGGTACTCCCTTGCTTACATTATTTGGTGTCTATGATGAAAGCCATATGGAAGGAATGGGATCAGAGATTATGATGGATATGGGGTAGAGGTTGTGTTCTTGGTGTACACAGATGCTGTAAAAATGCTTTCTTTGCTTATCCTGGGTCTCCTGTGATGTTTCCTTTCAGCTACTGGACCTGTCAGAGTGACTTTAGCCAAGTGAGTTAACTTTTTGTGTGCCTGTGTTTCTCCATCTGTAAAATGGGGATAATAGGAGGTTGTGAGATTCAATCAATGTTTATAAGGCGTATTGAGATCCCCATATAAAAGGTGGCCTGTTTTGAATGTAATGAAAACAACATGGTATGATGAGTACAGCATGTGGTGGTGTGAAAAACAAGAGTGGTAGGACTCACTTCACAGAAATGCGAGTTGAAGGGCATTTTTCTTGTGTAATCTCTTTCTAAATGTTGAGTTTCCCAACCAATTTAAAAATATTGCTGGCTCTACTTCGTTTTCTTCCTCTCTCTGTTCCTAAGCTGAGGTCTTCAAAAATAGTTCTACAGGGGTATTTCTTGCCAATATTGGCAAGACTTCTGCTGTTGAGCTACTGCCATAGTTATTTATGTTATAGTTGGAAAGCTTTTTCATAATATGTAACAAATTTCCTTTGCTGCAGATTAAGCCATTTATTTCTTATCTTACCTTGAGTGGACAACATGGAGAACAAGTGATCACTATCCTCTTTATAACAGTTCTTAATGTATATTTTAAGGCTGTTAGGTCTCCCCCTTAGTCTTCTTTTCTCAAGACTAAACATCTAGTCAAGCCACCTGTGCTGAGGCAGGACCAAGTATACCTAGCCATCCTGGACAGGGATTTGTCTAACCTAGTCTTAAAAGTCTCCAATGACAGGGATTCTCCCTTGGAAGCTTATTGCAGTGCTTAATTTCTGATTCTATGCCTTCTAAGACAGTGAATTGTTTATACTCTGCATATGTACATTGCAGATGCACTCTAACACCAGGTGAACTATGCTGAATAAATAACACTTCATGATGTATGGTGTGAAGCAAAAGGTATATATAGAAACATCTAAATTATTTTAGAATTGTAGAATATCAAGGTTGGAAGGGACCTCAGGAGGTCATCTGGTCCAACCCCCTGCTCAAAGCAGGACCAATCAATCCCCAACTAAATCCTCAAATGGACCCCTCAAGGATTGAGATCACAAGCTTGGGTGCTCAAACCACTGAGCTATCCCTTCCCTGACTTTGCAACTAGCAAAGATTCCCCCCTACACACTGTTTTGGTGAAACGCATACAGAAGAATGTTGATTGAAATTAGTTACTTTGCTCTGTCCTGCACTGCAACAAGATATCTGTGGTGTTCATGCAGGGTATGTACAGGATGGTTTCTGAAACAGACTAGACCTCAATCCTGCATTCAAACCTTTGTGCCATGTGGAGCCCAATTGATTTCAGTGGGGATCATGCTGGGCACAAGAGCCCACCTGCATGGATTTGAATGTGGCTAATGTGCCCATTTGTGCCTTTGAAAATCTCCCCCTAAATCGTTATTAATCAGAATAGGTTTCTCTAGTATGGAAACGGGTTACCTTTCCTCATTAGAAATCTGTGAAAAGAAGCTTGGTCCCCAAAGATATCATTGGTATTCATAGCTCTGGGAACTTACTGATACATTAACCTCTTTTTTGACAGTAACAAAAAAAGTGTCATCTTAATGTAACTGTTAAACATTATTTGGTCTATTTTAATGTGGGTTAAATAACATTAGTATTCAATCCAGCAAACTGATTTGCAAAGAATTACCATGGTGATTTGTGGTTTTATATATCATCTTGCTAGCTCATAGATGAGAGATGCTTGGCTCTATTTTATGTTACAATAGTCAAATACCAACTCTTTGCAATATCTGTCTTAGCTTATTGGCATTGGGCCCAATTCTGTTCCCAGTTAAGTCAATGGAAGAATTGGTATTGACTTCAGTGGGAGCAGGATTTGTCCCCTTGCTAACACATCATGGGTGGAAGACTCAGCCAATGAGCCCAGGCATGTACAGATCACTCCTTATTCATGCAGCACTTCCAGGGAGAACCCTTTCTTGTGACACAACTTTACACAGATTCCCAGTGCAGTGGGGATACTCACTTGAGGAAATGTTTGCAGGGTCGAGCCCCAAATTCCATTCATCTTACTTCAGCCAGGTAGTCCCTGAATGCTTTCTGGTAATGGAACTACTTGCTTTAGTACAGTGAGAGGGATGGATTTGGCCGTTAGTAAGGAGTGCAGATCAAAATGCGGCTCCTGCTGCTTGTTCTAGTGATGGGGCCTTGTTGCTAAAGAAAGAAGATACAGTGGATCAGTTTTCATTCTTAGCTGACACTTCATTTCAGACATTTGAAGGCCAGGAGGTAGAACATTTTAGTAGAATAAGTGGCCATCTTGCTCTGTTTGTCCCTTATTTAGGTCTCACTCTGAACCCACTTTGTTCTAATCCCAACTAAATCTTCAAACCCTTGGGGAAATGACTAGTCCTAATCCATCAGAAGATCCTAAATCACTTGACATGAGTGTAGCAGGATGTGTACCTCCTGCTCCTGTTACATAGATGGAGACCTTCATGTAATGAATATGGTTACTACAAGGACCTTTTCCTAAGCAACTGTCTTTACCTTATGAGTTAAGATTCAGAAGGATGCCTCAAATCAAGTAGTAGTCTTTTTTTCACCCACAAGGAAATTTTATCAGCGCCCTTAGTGGCCCAGTACAGGTTAAAGAGACACATTAGGGGAACCAAAGGAGAAGTGCACAGGAGATGGGAGGATTAGAAGAGACCAGTTTCCTGGTGGTATACATTCATTTAGAAACCACCTTCCTGATTCTCCTGTCTTCACCACTACCATGATCACAAAGGAATGATGCTCTACATTTCTATGGTGCCTGTCTTCTGACTTTCTCAAAACACTTCACAAACCGGTAAGTTAGCCGATCCCTGGTAGGTTAGTGAACCAAGGCACAGAGGGCCTGCTCTGTCATCACTGGAGCTAATGGAAATCTCTCATTGACTTGAATGGAGCTAAATCAGGCCCAGACAGATCCTCAAATGTATCTCAAATCAATGGGAGTTAGGCATCTAAATACCTTTGAGGTTCGGAGGCTAAATGCCTAACTCAGTTCTCATAGCAGTGCAACTCTGACTGCAGTGGGTTACTTACCACTCTGTCAGGTGATGGAGAGGAGAATGAGGCTCTCAGGGCCAGATTTTTAAAGGGCATTTAGGCACCTAACTCCCATTGACATTGAGAGGAGGTAGGCACCTAAATACCTTTAGAAATCTGGTCCTATGTGACTTGCCAAGGTCATATGGCAAGTCTTCACTCAGCTGGGACAAGGACCCAGGAGTCCTGCCACTCAGTCCCCAGTGCTAACCACTTGCACACATTCTTTGGTTTTCCTTTTTCTGAACTTTCCACTTTATATGTAACAGTCTCTTATATGGCGAAAGCCAGAAATAAATTAATGTTAAACTGACTCTTAAGCTACTAAAATTACTAGGTATCAGGGGGTAGCCGTGTTAGTCTGTATCCACAAAAACAATGAGGAGTCCGGTGGCACCTTAAAGACTAACAGATTTATTAAGTGCCCTAATAAATCTGTTAGTCTTTAAGGTGCCATTGGACTCTTGGTTGTTTTTATAAAATTACTAGGGTACTTTAGCTGATTTAAGTGAATAAGCAAATGAATCTGAATATCTTAGCTGAGTTGCTTGCTAATGAATACATCAAACTGCATAGCTTAATAATTAAAAATTATATAAAATGCCAGTTCATAATTTTCATGTTTTTCTTCTTCTCATATGCATTGCAAAGGGGAGATGAAAACCTTGAATATAGCAACAAAATTTGTACTTCAAAATTACAAGAATGGACACATCTCATATCAGCTGATTCATCCCCTTCTATTTAATGCTGGGCAATAGGGGTCTCTGTTCATAAAGTGATGTTTTTCTTTCAAAGGAAAAGCCTCTTTCTAAACAAAGACCAAGAGCTTTGGGGAAAATAAAAATTATCACAGTCAAAGCTGGGGATGAGGGGGGGGGGAAGTTAGTAGTGGGGAGAGAGGAGAAGGGGTAAAGTTCCTTAGTGTAGAGATAAAAGGCTTGGGTCGTGGTTACTGTGCTAGCTAAGTGCACCTCTATTCCCTTTCTGGTCTCTGAGTGTTCCCCTCAGGTGTCAGGCCTCATACTTTCATCTATCTGGGGTGAAATTCCACAATTCTCCCACTCTTAGATCAGGCCTGGGTCCCAGTATCCTGTGTATCAACAGTACTTAACCCCACAGGCGCCAACTTTCCATTGTGTAGGGGGGGGCTCGACCCCCAGCTCTGCCCAAGACCCCACCCCCACGCCTTCCCTCAAAGCCACACCCACGTCCTGTCTCTTCCTGCCCCTGTTCCACCCCCACCCAGTTTTTTAATCTCCCCTCATATGGAAGCTGTTCCATACCCCTAATAACTTTTATTGCCATTCTCTGTACTTTGTCCAATTCTAATATCTTTTTTGAGATGGGTCAACCAGAACTGCATGCAGTATTCAATGTGTGAGGGTACCATGGGTTTATATAATGACATTATGATATTTTCTGTCTTATCTATCCTTTTCCAAATGGTTCCTGCATTCTGTTAGCTTTTTTGATTGCCGCTGCACATTGAGCAGATGATTTCAGAGAACTAGCCATGACTCCAAGATCTTTCTTTGGTCGGAACAGCTAATTTAGACCCCATCATTTTGTGTGTATACCTGGGATTATGTTTCCTGTGTGCATTACTTTGCACTGATTAACATGGAATTTAATCTGCCATTTTCTTGCCCAGTCATCTAGTTTTGTGAGATCCCTTTGTAACTCTTTGCACTCAGCTTTGGGCTTACCTATCTTGAGTAATTTTGTATTGTCTGCCAACTTTGCCACTTCACTGTTTACCCTTTTTCCAGATCACTTATGAATATGTTGAACAGTACTGGTCACAGTATAGATCCTTGGGGACCCCACTATTTACCTCTCTCCACTGTGAAAACTGACCATTTACTCCTACCCTTTGTATTCTATCTTTTAACCACTTACTGATCCCTCTTTCCTTCAGGCATCTGTGACAGTGTTGAATACAGTGAGCAAACAACCTTCTTTACTGTTAAGATTTAACAGTAGAAACAAAGAGAGAAACTATTTTAAAACAGTCTTTATGCATGTCTGTCTTACCCAAAGGCTTAGCAACCCCTGAGGGTAGCTGAGGCAGGCCTCACTTCTTCAAATGCCACAATGGGTGCCTGTGTGTGTGGGTCATAGAAACGTAGGACTGGAAAGGGATGCTGAAAAGTCATCAGATTCAGCCCCCTGTGCTGTGGCAGGGCCAAGTAAACCTAGACCATCCCTGACAGATGTTTGTCCAACCTGTTTTAAAAACCTCCACTATTTTAATTGTATTGATTAACTGGTTGCCATAGGGCTTGTCTACACTGGCGCTTTACAGCGCTGCAACTTTCTCACTCAGAGGGGTGAAAAATCTCTCACACACACTGCAAATTTCAGCACTGTAAAGCCCCAGTGTAGACAGTGCGCGCACCAGCGCTGGGAGCCGCGCCCCTCATGGAGGTGGGTTTTTTTAGAGCGCTGGGAGAGCTCTCCAGCACTGTGCCGCGACTACACAAGACCCGTTGCCAGTGTAGACAAGCCCTAAGTTCAGTCTGTTCTCCTGAGGTAGGGAAAGAATCACTTTTTAATCCAGTTAGTTCTTTTATCTCCTCACATCCTGCGGCTTCAGGCCCTGCTAGCCAAACAAACAGTCCAATGGGCTCAGTGGAATAGAAGCTAGTGACCTCTGAGCCAATGGCTCTTCCATTATCCTGTAACAATCCTCAAGTATTTGCTGTTATCTTGAGCCATTGTTTCACCTCCTGCTTGTTTTTATACCCCATTTCTGACTCAACTAAACCAATTTAGTCAGACGGTAAATATCCCAGTAAACAAGTCACATACAGTATTCATAAATTATCACAGAGCAGCCCCACTTCCTTCACAGCTTGTTTTCACTGATGGTATGATTCACTACCATAAGTCACCATATGTTTTCATATATTCAAAGAAAAAACTTGGTTTGTTGTTTTCACAATGTGAAAAGTACTTCTTAATAATGATTTTAAATTGGTCAAATCAGTCCTTACATAGGCAAAATTTCTGTTGACTTCAAATCTCTTTCAGTCCCGCTGAATAGTGTATCATGGATTCAGCCAAACCTCCTTTTTTGGGACTGTTCTTATCTTTAAAACGTCAATCAGTCTACTGAAGCTGTACCACATGCTGTCAAGGAATAAGTATGAGGATCATCTTCTCTCTTTTTTTTTTTAAGCTCTAGCTGGCACAACAGCAATGGGTAAATGCATGAGCTGTTGCACTTTATAGATCTTTTGTGCACAAAAATATGAAAAGGAAATTGATTGGGGGTTATGTGCAGAGGTGGGCTGGACTCATTTGGAAAAGTTGAAGTACTATCAGCTCTGTATTTATCTGACTTTTGTTGTGATAGTTAGCAAATATAGCAATTGCTAAGTCACAACGAGACAACAGTGTATGTATAAAAAAGGAATAATGTGCTATAATGCAATAAAAAGAGGAAATAATACACACTCAGTAATTTCAGAAGCAATTGTTCTGTCCCAAGAATAAACATTATATACAGATTCCTAAGCACGCATCAAAATAACTTCCTGGGATAAGTTAAGGAGGCACCTGGGTTTATCTATTCCTGTCCCCTCTGTTATGCAAGATATCAGAGCAGATATCATAATGGTTCCTTTTGGCCTTAAAATATATTAATCTGTTCATTGTTCACTCCCTAATTTCTTAGCTAAGGGTGCAAAGATACCTCCAGCAAATATTACAGGTAAGATGTCAAGTGACCTTTTTCTTTATTCACTAATGTAGATTATTTTTTAAACACAGGATCCTTCCTATTTTGTCCCAGTAGTTGTGTAAAATTCACATTTTAGCCTGTAGTCAACTGGATCCTCTGAATGGTTCATCCTGGGGTGGGGAGGGGGGAAGGGAGAGTGTTCTCTTAGGTTTCAGAGTATTATTCCTTCCACTGAGAACAGCAGATTCCATCTGCTCTGTACAGAGTCTAAAATCAACTATTTTTAGTTTCTTCTTCTGGATTTCCCTTAAGTACTTCTCAAAAGCAAACGTGTTTTACAATATTTTAATAGAGATTTTTATGAAAGAGAGCTGTGCCTCCTGTGGTGACAGATATGAACCATTTCTGAGTGGCTTGGGGAGTTGGAATATTAATGAACATTCAGGGATAAACTTATGGCCCTGATTAAATCACATGCTTAAACATGTGCTTACCTTCATGCATGTAAACAGTCCTATTAAAGTCAAGGGGATTGCTCACATGCTTGCAGTTAGATGCGCTAAAGTACCTTCCTGACTCAAGCAAGGGTGCCAGAACTATTTTTATAATGGGGGTGCTGAGAGCTATTGAACCAAACTGTAAACCCTGTATCTAATGAAAACCACTTCAAGCCAGGGGATGTGGTAGCACACCCAGCACCCCTACTTCCAGCACCTATGGACTCAGGGCAGGAAGAAAACTACATCCCTGTGGGAATCTTCAGTTCACTTTAGATCAAATGGGACTGATCCCATCCCAGGTGCTCAAGGAAAAGAGAAAATAATGCAGCTTCCCTCTTTCCCTGTGTAATTGCAGCCTCTTCTTTCATAGCTAAAGAGATGGGGTAAGGAAAGGCAAGGAGGACCTGGGACCAGGGGGAAGAGGGAAGCACCCTGCATCCTCTTAAAGAGGTAGCACAGCAGCTGCACCTAACTCCCTGCCCAGGAGTTCTGAGATGCTGTGCATCTGACACCTAGTGCCTTCCGTGGAAATGCGGGTGGAACAGCCCTGCACCAGAGTAAGATATGATCATATATGCTTGCACAGCTTCCTATTTCCCAGAACCAGACTATGGCTTAATGCCAATATTTACCCCAAAGAAGCTCATTTTCTTCCCCCAATAAACTATTTTTTAAAAAAGAACAGTGCTCAGTACCCTGTGAACAACATTAAAATGAAGGAAGCCATGATATATGAACATTAGGTATTCAGCAGTACTTTTCCCCAAAGCAGTTGCCTGGGACCATCTTGCCACCTACTGGAACTATGTAAATATACATTCCTATAGAAAGTTGTGCTTTTTAACTTCTACTGGCACCATGAAATAACTCAGAAACCACTACACCCTGAAACCAGCACTCTGGATAGTGGTAGCATACAGCCAAAAAATGATTCTTTAACATGATATTTTATTAGGTACCATAGGGCAAATAAATGCCCAATGCTACATTCTCTACCTACTCAAAGCTCTCCTGTCAGTATGTATATGGGGCAGGATTGGACTCTGAGTTTGAATGCACATCTGGCTATAAAATGTGTGTAATTGAGGGCCAGATTCTGATGAAACCTGTGTAAAGCCGAAGTAAATCCACTCAAGTCAATGGGATTGGTTGGAGTGTATGTAACTTGGCACATAACTTGACCCCGTTTGCAGAGATTTCTCAGTCAAAATGCATGTCATCCTTTTAGGTAACAGGGGCCCAATCCAGCTCAGGGAGACTTTACAATGAACTTCAGTGGAAGCTGGATCAGATTCCTGATTAGAATAATCTGAAGAATGTCTGAACTCCTTGGGTGTTTGTTATTCTAAGTTTTCTGGGACAGTTCCTTTCCAATGGGTGGGTGTGGATGGTCCTCACCCTACTTCTATAAGGAGTTCACACTCATAGCCACAAAGGTGTTTAGTCTCCAAACTTTGCCTTAGTGGCTAGCCCAGTCCCTAAAAAAGTCTGCTACCATCTTATACAAAAGGAGAGCTCCTTTAGTTCAAGGGGTAGAGACTGCTGGTTTTGGTGCTGATGTTACTGCATGTGTATTCAATCAGTTCACTCCCAAAGGAAGGGAATGCAGAATTGAAAGTACCCAGTGTTGCTGCTGATGCATGAGGCAGAATAGAACCAAACTTGCTCTCCTCTATCTGTACTGGATCTGATAATAGCCACATTTCAAACAAATCAATTTTTTTCAAGGAGTCATTTTTTTCCTAAGACAAACTGAACAGTCCACTTTATAGTCTGCTCTCAAGTATGAAAAAAAGATAGCACAGAGGTATTTTTCTCCCCAATTTTTTTTTTAAATAATGCCTCAGCTTGAATACTTCCTTTCAATCTGGCACAAATTAAAATGGCTGAGCTAGAACCCTCTAAAAAATGATGTTTATAATAGGAACATTCTCAGGTCCTTTACTTTAGCTCTAGTGAGCACTGGTTTAATAACTGTCAGTTTATTAGGTTGAGGGTAAATTAATGGCAGATAAATTCAATATTTGGCCTCGTAAAAAAAAATTGGACTCAGGAACATATTCAGGATTTCCGGCTCTACGCCAACAGAAGTTGGTTGTGTTTCAAAAACAATATGCCAGAGACAATGATCTTACAATATGTTATGCTTGTAATGCTGTTACAACCTTGTTAGCTAATCCATAGAGGAAAACTGACATCATCTCCAAAAAGTGCCATCTGCTGACCTTTCTCCCCTGAAATGGACAGCATCAAATTAAAAATGAACACATTAAAAAAATACTGTGATATTAAGAGACATTAAAACTTAGGACACTTTTGTTAAAATGATTAAGAGGTACTGAATGACCAGTGAAAAAAATCATAATGGAATATGGAGTACTTGTGGCACCAATGAAGTGGGTTTTAGCCCACAAAAGCTTATGCCCAAATAAATTTGTTAGTCTCTAAGGTGCCACAAGTATTCCTCATTCTTTTTGCTGATACAGACTAACACGGCTACCACTCTGAAACCTGTCATAATGGAATATGTTCATTTTATGAACATGTTATAAGTGCTGTAAATGTACTTATTTTTTTATGTCTAAACTGTGCTGAAAAAAACCCAAAAGCTCAGCCCTGTAGTTCACAGCATCTTTTGTCTAAGGAGCTTCTGTTGCTTTACAGCAGAGGTCGGCAACCTTTCAGAAGTGGTGTGCTGAGGCTTCATTTATGCACTCTAATTTAAGGTTTTGCATGCCAGTAATACATTTTAACGTTTTTAGGTCTCTCTCTCTAAGTTTATATTATATAACTAAACTATTGTATGTAAAGTAAACAAGGTTTTTAAAATGTTTAAGAAGCTTCATTTAAAATTAAATTAAAGTGCAGAGCCCCCGCCCCGGTGGCCAGGACCCGGGCAGCATGAGTGCACTGAAAATCAGCTCACGTGCCACAGGTTGCCTACTTCTGCTTTACAGGTTTAATTATTTATTTCCATGCCATGTGAAGTATTATCTCAATTTTACAATAGGGAAACTGAGACACAGAGATTTAAGGGCCAGTTTTGAAACCATGACTCTTACTTAAGTGGGACTACTTGTGCAAGTAAGTACTACTCAGCAGGAATAATGGTTGCTAACTCAAGCTCTTTGAGGCTTGCAATGGTTGCAAAGTGAATAAGTGGCAACGTTACGTCAGAAACAAAACTTTGGAGTCTTGACCCATAGTTTCCTACTCTAATGGCTAGACTACAAAAACAGTAGAAAAAAAACCATATTTCCATTCCAGTGATATTATTACTATTTAATTTGTACGGCTGTAGCACCTAGAAATTCCAGTAAGGGATCAGGGCCCCATTGTTCTAGGTGCTATACAAACATATTGAAAAGACTCTCTCTTCTCCAAAAGCATGCATAATTTACATATAGGATGAGAATCGACAGGTGGATGAAAGTGACTGGAGGGGGAACACCAAGTAACAATAAGATCACTATGATCAGCATGACAAGCAGCAGTCACGCAGGTCACATATACTAGTGCTTAACATGTATGCAATACATCTTCAAAATGCAAATTATGACGGCTCCAGTGGAAGCGTAAGGAACAGAACCCACTAGTTCTTATACCTAATCTCATGCTCTAAGTACTAACCATGTTGCCTCACTGCCTAGAAACAGAAGGATGGAGAGATCAAAAGAATCACACAGAATCTATAATGAAAAATCTCTGAGTTGAGCCAATGGGTAGGTCAGCCATCCATCTCTCTTTTGACACACTTGGGAGGCTCTGCAGGACAGGGACTCCCTGCAGCTTGTTTTTGAAGCTGTTCAGGCAAAAGTATTTTATTTACTTGTTTGAGTTTTTATCAGGGTTGGCTCTTTGGAGTTATTCTTTTTTTTTTTTTAGTTATTTCCTTTGTATCTTCATTTTGTTTGTTTTGATTGCCTTTTTCCTCTTGCATAGGTTTATTTGGATAATCTTTGGATTGTGTCCGTTGTCTTAGTGAAATACGGGGCTGAAACAAAAACAATTGTTGGAACATACTATCGATATCACATCTATTGGTTTCTCAGTTATGCTCAGATACACGATGACAGGATCAAATGTATCTTACCCTTGAAAAGGTTGCAAACCTCCTGAGATAGTAGAGATGTTCTTTTAGCTGAAACTGGAAAATTGCTCACTTGGGAACCTAGTTTCTGAACCCACTTTGAGATTTCTCTTTGTAAATGAGTTTAATTGACTTGCAACAGATGCCTTTTACTTCTACTGAGGGATGTGGAGACCTCTACTGTTCTAAGAGAGCCTTGAGAATGATTACATAACAATATTAAGTAATATGTTTGCTTTTTAAAAAACAGATTTAAAGTATTTGTTAAAGGCCTAAAATTAAGAATGAAAAACACTTATACTGAATAGTGAAATACATTTGGGATGATCTACCCTTGACCTCACTGACTTACCATCTTTCACTGAGGATGGTGCAGAAACAGCATTGTTTTTATGCTACGCTGATTCAGTGGGGTACGTTAGAGAGGGGTAAACTGAGGCACAGAGGATAAGGGAGATGCCTAAGGCCAATTGGTGGCAGGGATGGGAATAGAACCCAGGAGTCCTTGTGGTCAGGGCTCACTTCCGCTTGCCCCCCAGCTCTAACCAGAAGCCATGAATCCTGCCACCAAGCCCCAGCCCCGTCCCCGTCCCCCTTTCCTCAGCTCCAGTTCACCTGTGGGAACCCTGCCACCCCGCCGAGGCAGATGAGTGTCCCGCCCTCTCCGCGCTCGCTGCAGGTATTCTCCTTGCCCCCCTCCTATTTTATGATTGGCTGCCTCGCCTCAGCTCGCTAGGTAACGGATGCCGATCTCTGATTGGCCAGGCCTCGGCGGTATCCCTCTGGGGATTGGTTTCAGGTGGGCGGCGCTTGCTATTGGTCGGCAGGTAGGGTGGGCGGTGCTCCATTGGCTGTTGTGGCCGCTAACCTGCTGGCCTAGGCCGCCATGTTCGGAGGAATAGCGGCGGCGCTAGGGCCGTTGCAGCCGCTGGGCGGGGGTCGCCGCTGAGCCGGGCACGGGGTGTGAAGGGGGGGCGCTGGGTCTCCGGGGGTGCGGGCCGCCGCCTCAGGGGGGACCCCAGGCGCGGGGAAGGGGGAACCGAGTCCGACCCCAACTTCCTGCCGGGACTTCGGGCAACTTCCAGCCCGGGGGCAGGGGAAGCCGGGGCGGGTTAGGCGGGGGGGCGCGAGCCGCACTCCTGGGGGGACCCACTTCAGCTGGCGCCGCAGCAGGTAGGAGATCGCCCTCCCCCCACCGCCCCCGTGCTGTGGGGGCGTCGCTCCTCCCGCTCGGCTGGGACCCCAGATCTAGAGCCGGGCTGCGGGGGGGCACCCCAGGGCCTGCCTCCCACTCCCGCGTGGGCAAGGAGCCCCCCAAAGCGGCCGTGACCCAGCGCTGAACGCCCTGCAGGGGGCATGCCCCCAGCTACCGTGTGCCTGGCCCCCTCTCCGCCATAGGGAGCCCCCTCCCGCAGGGGGGAGGCAGACTGTGCCCGGCTCCTAAGTACAGAGACCGCAATGCCCCGAGTTGGGACTCGGACCCTAGGAACAGGAACATCTGCAAACCAGCTAGTGGGGTCCTGATAGTAAAGGGGTCACCACGCTTTCTCTGAACCAGAGCTACCTGGGGAGGAATGACCCCGATACTCAAAGACTGACACATCCTGTAGGTTGTGTCCCCCCAGCTGTTACACCCCTGCTTCAATATATCCTTTAAGGGGGGGGGAGAGTCTTCAGATTATTAAACAGGTTCCTAACTAGGTCTCCCCACCCCAAAGGGAGGCCAGCATGCAGCTGGAACCTTTTCCTTAGAGACCTAGTTAACATTGGTCTGAGATACAGCACTGTTTCTTCCCTATGGGAAAGTGAAAAACTTCTGTGTGGCATGAAAAACGTGGGACTAGAAGAAGGATGAGTAAACAACTTTTCTGTAAATAAAGTGTCCCTTCTTTTCTCCAGTCTCTTAAAAAGAGCTTTTTCTTGCAATATTTTTGGCCAGAAGTGGAAATATGAGAAGTTTTATTAGGAAACTTTGGGGGAAAAGTTGTTCTTGAAGCATTCATATCCTAGTTTTGCCAATGTTGGAGACAGATTAATGTTCTGACAGTTGGAAGCTCATCTTATCTTAACATGAATAATTTTGTAAAATTAAGTTTAACTGGCCCTATTATTTTTTGACATTGCTGTTTTTTTAATGCTTATCCCTCTGCTTGTTAGGTGTTTAAAAGATTTTATAAAGTTAAAGCAAGAGCACTACAAAAGTAATTTAAAAGCTGACATATGTTTTTGCAGGACCAGAGTCTTGTGGCAGTGGGTAGTCTCGTTGATTTCTATGGTATATTGTGGGTAAAGTTAGTCATATGATTTAGTCATTGCAGGATCTAGCACTACATCTGTACTTTAATGTGTTTCAGTTTTTCTCTATGTGTTCGTTAACTCTCTATTTTTGCTTGTGTGTGCAGGTGGACTGGATATCATTGGGGAAAAAAGCCTGTAAATTTCACTTGCTACTTCATTGGAATTTAGCATAACATTAGTGATTACTTGTACCCTCCAAACCAGTCAAATCTTTATGCCTGGAACATATTTGTCATTTAGACTTCTGTTTTAGTACCATGCCTAGCAGAATGGGATCGAAAATGAATCTCAACAGAGACTTCATCAGAGTAAAAGCACATTATAATGGGTAAGTCATACAGTCCTTTCAGTGCTGCTTTATATGTGGCTTGTCACTTTTTAGTTAGCAGCGAACAATAGTCCATGAACTCATTTAGTAATGCAGTAACCAAAGAGTTGATGGTTCCAATGGATACTAACAAATCATTTTGTGTACAAACAGTGTTTGTAAATTTACTTGGATGTTAAAAAGTTCATTTTTTAAAATTCCTGAATCTTTATAAACTAATGAGGGATGTGTCTGGCTTATTTTTGGTTAGCTTGTTTTTGGTTTCTGACCAAATCTGTTTTGAAACAGAAGTGTTTGATATATTTGCTGATCCAGTTTGAAGATTAATAAAACAATGTAGTCTGTTTAAACCCAGGCACAGCTAATATATTTAATTGGTTTTCCTTAGGCTCCAGTCCTGCAACGAGTTCTGCATTGGCAGATTTCCATTAAAGTTAGTGGGGCTGTGCTTGCGAGCTGCTGTCCACCTGAATAGTTCTCATTGAAAGTTTGGGGATGTATGCTGTGAGCTCTTTGGGGCAGGAATTGTCTGTGTTTCTATAACACCTATCACAAAAGGGTCCTGATACTAGTTAGTGCTTTTGGGTGCTAGTGTAATGCGAATAATAATTTATAGCTGCTATTATACTTGCATAATTAGAGGTATCGTTTCTGTGGTTAAAATTGTAGACTGTGCCAGCAACTGCCATTGTTTGGCGTATTGATTTTCCCCACCACCACCTTAATGAAAACTCAAAAGGATTGTCTGTCAGAGAAATATTTAAGCAGTTGTGGGAAAAAAGTGTTTGGGTTTTAACCACAAATTATTAGTAAATCCAGTAAGAATATTTGTCTGCTATATTTAAAATTCAGTTATTAAAAATGAACTTTACATTATTTGTTGTTGTTCCATGTTGAGTGAAATTGTAAACATCAAAGAGTTACAGTTACACCTATTATGTTCACTTTGGTTTATACTCACTTTCATTTTCTGGCAACTTTGCCCCCAGGTTGCTTTTGTTGTTTGGTTTCTAACATTGTAGGGAAATGTTACTTTTTAAATTGAATTTAAAACAATCACGAGAGCACTTCTATCTAGTCTTGAATCCTGCTGCTTCTCTTTTTTTACTAAATATAACCGAGCTTAAAAGTAATTGACAGTGACTTTTTAACTTGAGTTTTGGCCTTTTTCCTTGTAAGCTAAAAATACGTTGATCCCCCAGTGTATTCATTGTCAGTAATTTGGTGTTTAGTGTAGTTATATTGTTGTTTTTTCAATAAGAAACTTTGTTTAGTAACAGTTGGAAAGAGGAGGACAAAACCAGGATGAAGAATTTAGTCTTTACAGACTGTGAAAGCGAGTAATAATATATTACTTTACTAAGGCTATGGCTGTACTGCACCTCTGTAAACCCTCTAATGTAGCTGCTCTAAGCTGAGGGGAGAGAGGTCTCCTGTCAGCTTAATTACTCCAGCCCCTGAGAGCAGCAGTAGCTGTTTAGGCAGGAGAAGTTCTCCCACTGACATAGTGCTGTCCACACTGGCACTTAAATCAGCATAAATTATGTCACTTAAAGTGGCTAATTCACACCCCTGGGCAACATAATTTATGTCAAATTAAGCTATAGCATAGCCTTAGCCTCATACTCTGTTCTGATGTGTTAGTAGGATCGGCAAATAATGCCTTGAAAACAAAATGACTGGGTCCATGGATATATAGGGAATTTTTTTGCTCCTGCAGTGAAATGTGGCATAGTCTTGTGGTTAGGGCAGCGGGACTGGAAGACAGCTCCTTGATTGTAAAACTAGCCATACCATTAACTCTCATTCTAAACATGAGCCAGTCAATCTCTGTGTCTCGATTTACCCATCTGTAAAATGGAAATCCTCCAGAACCTTTCTAATTCACACTTCATTACAGATATAATTTGAACATAAAAATGTCCTCAGATATTTAATGAGGCTTTGTTTATATAATGAGGAGTCATGTTGTTAAGACTACCTTTCAAAATATATTGCAGGATATTATATTATATTTCTATAGCTATTATATATTTAATTTGTTTTTATTATAATAGAAGTGTAAGTGAATACATGTGAAAATAAATGAGCACAGCATATTTTGTGGTGCATTATTATTGATGTTATAATGTTACTGTTGCTCAGTAATTTGTGAAATTTTGATAATCATCAGTGATTAGTGCTAATTAGCAAGGTTTTACTACCTAACAGGGCTGTTTGAGATTTAATAAGTACATGTAAACATCTTTGGGATCTTTGGATGAAAGGCTTGCACCATACAAGTGCTGCTAAGTGTGCCTAGTTTAAGTTCAGTAGAGATCTTTATCCTAAATTTATAAGACAACATCAGTCTGAGTTTATGATTAAAGGATGTTCTCAACTTAATTATAGTAGAACTAGAGTGGTACTACATGTTTGAGATGTGCAAGCTGCTCTGAAACTGTGTAGTCCACAAATGTGTTTTTATATATATATATATATATATAAAAAATATGCACAACATTCAAACCCAATAAGTGTTTCCAGAATATAAAATGTGTAATTCTCCAAATGTTTGCAAGGTATATGTATAGGCTTTGTTCAAGAATGAAGCAGACCTTTGAATATTTGAAATTTGTGATAACACTGGATTCATTACTAAAATTCACTGGAAGGAATGTGACTATCATAAAAGGAATTAGTAAAAGCATTGAGAACATTTTTTGTACTTCCCGCAAGAAGTATTTTGTAATTTTCATGAGTCATGCAGATTGTATTTATAGGAAAAAAAGGGTTCTTTTTTTCTTATAATTCATTCAGAACCTCTGAAGCTTTCCAGCCATCATTCTTTAATGTTGTGCTCAGTTGGAGAAGAGCAAAGCATCTGTCCCACTTACAAAGTAGGGGGTCCCAGAATTACTGAATTTTGTCTTTGCTTTGTTGACACAAAGTTCTGTGTTAAGTAACAGGTTTATGTAAAACAGTTTATGGGCTAAAGCATAGCATGATGAGTTTTTCAGTATCTGTTCTGGATTCCTGCTTCCATATCTGCAGATGTAGTAAAACATACTATTTCAGAATTAGTGTCAAGAGTTATTCAGATTGGTGCTCTAAATTATTTAGCAGCTATTGATAGTACAATATACCTTTTTGAAATTATTGATTAAACTTATAGCCTGTTTACGTAAGGACAAGGAAGCTGCAAAAATCATGAATGTTGTGATTGTGTCTCCATGGAGTATCAGGAGCTATGGCATTTGTATTTCTTGGGTGTAACAGAGTTCCTTATATAGCAGAAATAACAGCATACAGAAACTGAAGTGTAGAGCAAATTTGTGTAATTTATCATTTCATTTAAAAAAAACATTTTGTTGCTTGTCTAGATTATGTATAATCCTTTGAAGTAATCTGCATTAAATCCTACTGACTACAAATGAACTACCTTATTCTGGTTAGCTCTGCCCTAGCCAGCATGATTCTAACCTTTGCAATGCTTCATCCTAAGAATGCAAGAAATGCTCTTAATCCAAGTATGTGCCCAACATTGGCCCCTTATGCCGCTTGATGGAGTCTGGCTTCTTAAATCTGACTGGGGAAAAGTGCATATCTAGTGGGATTCTTAAGTAAAGTTTATCAACAAATAGTCTTCATTCATCTGTGCTCTGACCAGCTGATGTAGTTGTTGGCATTCAGATTTAATGTAGTAGCTCTCAAAAGAATATATGTAACTGACACTAGTTATTTGGATACATACTGTACACAATTGCATCAGAAATAGATGCTGCTTGGTCAAAATAACAGTGGAAGTTTTTTCATCTGTACTTCTCTAATTAGTACAAAGAATGGCAGTCCACCTCCCACTTAAAGTTTTAATAATTTAAGGCTTGATCCTGCAACAGATTTTGCATCTAATACTCACATTGACTTCAGTGGGAGTTCGGGGTATGCATCCTGTGGTAGTAATATGCATTCTGGGCCAGATCCTGAAATGGATGTTTGGCATTGAGTAAATTCCATACTCAAGGGAATTTCAACATCAGAGGTTGATCTTCTAACTCAGTGGTTCCCAAACTTTAACAACCTGTGAACCTCTTTCACTAAAATGTCAAGTCTCGCGAACCCCCTCCTAAAAATGAATATTTCCAGGGATTTTCTCCTTTACCTGAGTATAAATTATAAAAGCAGTGATCTTGGAAATATAAAATTTGTTTTTATGACATGCTTATTACACACTATTTAGTATTATTATTTATCATTACAGTATTTTTATTACCAGGGGCGGCTCTAGCCATTTCGCCGCCCCAAGCACGGCGTCATGCCGCGGGGGGGCACTCTGCCGCTCGCCGGTCCCGCGGCTTCGGTGGACCTCCTGCAGGCGTGCCTGCGGAGGGTCCACTGTTCCCGCGGCTTTGGTGGACCTCCCAAAGCCGCAGGAACGGCGGACCCTCCGCAGGCATGCCGCTGAAGGCACCCTGCCTGCCGCCCTCCCGGCGACCGGCAGAGCGCCCCCCGCGGTATGCCGCCCCTAGTACGCGCTTGGCGTGCTAGGGCCTGGAGCTGCCCCTGTTTATTATATTATGAAAACGGCAACACTCTTCCAAGATCTCACTTTCATAGCTTGTATCACTTTGAATAAGCCTGTTATAAGACAAGGCTCCTATCTTTCATCAAGGAGTATCAGATGTGAAACAGCATGAAGGTATTTAAGACGCCAACTCAGAGTTCCTCCACAAGCATTCAGGTCTTGAGCAATCCAGGCAAACAACACACATCACAACAAAGCATAAACTCGTTCTTCATAATAATTTTAAAAACAATACTAGCTGCCCATTTAATTTGAAAAACAGCAAAAAAAATCCACCTCCCTTTCCATTTCTCATTAGGAGTCTTGAAGTTTAAATCTCCTCAGTGTGATAGATATGCTCGCTTTGATCTGCTTAGCTCTTGGAACTCCAGGGGCTCTGTGCTGCTGACCCTGTGCTGCCTGGGGTCCCTAGGGACAGCTCTGTCCGCCATTAGGGAATTTTTTCCCGAGAACCCCGTGTAACATTTTACAAACTCCAGTTTGGGAATCACTGTTTTAACTGAAAGCACATAGAAGGAATACCCAAAGTGGATGGTGTCACAGCGCAGGTACATAGAGTCGAATCAGTTTTCACCTACAAAACAACATGACTGAATAGTTTGTGATTCTATCCATCTCTCCTGTGTTGTCTTCACTGAGCTAGTTACACGCTAAGTAGAAACAACCTGTAATTTGATCTGTATTTCATAGTATTATTGATTTCATAGTCAGGTACCTAGAGATACATGTATGAAGGACCCTCCACGGAAGTAATATTAGAAATTTGTTGTAACTTTTGGACAGAAGATGTTTGTTACATATAAATAATTGCTGTTCCGTACATGAGAGAGATCCTGACTAAAAGGTCATATGGATATTCTGCAAGTTTTGTTTACTTAATACTGAAGTATGGGACAGTGTTAAATTAGATTGACTTTTTTTCTGGATCTGTAATGTAACTTCTTAAATCCTTTAAAATGTTAGTTTCAAAGGGAAATAATTACATTTTTAATCTCCTACTGTAATCTCATCCCAAAGCATCTTTACAGACATGAGACATGTAGAGTGTTGCCATTCATTCCTGTCCATGGGTAGTTCCTCCAGTAAGCCCAGCCTGGTCAAGTCCCTGTGTACTAAGTCCTGCCATCTATTCAGCAGTCAGCTTCTAGGTCTGACTGATCTTGTTGTGTTTTTATTATTTTCTTTGGCATACTATCATTTGTTTGTTCTATAGTGTCCACATCAGGGTAATCTTTCAGTTGCAGCGAATCCCCTTGTGATGGCGCCCCCATAAGGCTTTATGGAAATATGCTTATGAAAATGTGACATAACAGGAATATTTTCTGTGCTACATATGCCCTGTAACATATCTATGTAAAGGTTATGATCTACTGAATCTATTAATCCTATTTGTATGCATGTATCATTTTTGTACTCAGTTATGAATATTGTCCATGTACTGGCTTGATTTCTAAATAACCTTAGCAGAGCATTTGGTCAGTTCCTGGAGAAAGGAATTTGCAAAGTTAAGTGCCCAATCAGGAAGCACTTAAGGAACAATGCATCTTGGAATGCTCCAATCCACATAAGAATTCTTCCTGGAGGCATTCAAGATACCATGTGGGCAATGGCTTCTGCCTGTAAAAACTGAGAGTCATGCATGGACATGTGACTTGCCCAGGTGACTCCATAACTCCATCTTGGAGCTGGACTTTGCATAGGAGAGAGGAGGGGGTCTCCAGCCACAAGAGAGAGTCTATTTAAGCCCATGGGAGACTCCTCCATTTTGTCTTCAGCTGGCTGAAGAGAGGGCCTCTCCACCCCCGGAAGATACCTGAAAGAAACTGGAACAAAGACAGTGACTGCAAGGGGTGTGAGTAATTGCCGGACCCAGACTAAAAGGAGATTAGTCTGTAAAAGGAAGCATTCTGGAACTGGTGAGGATTTGATCTGTATTCAGTTGGATTAGATATAGGCTGGCGTGTTTTATTTTACTTGGTAGTTCACTTCGTTCTGTCTGTTACTACTTGGAATCACTTAAATCCTACTTTCTGTATTTAATAAAATCACTTTTTGCTTATTAATTAACCCAGAGTATGTATAATACGGGGGGGAGGGGCAAACAGCTGTGCATCTCTCTCTATCAGTGTTATAGAGGGTGAACAAAACAGATTTATTTGGGTTTAGACCCCATTGGGTGTTGGGCATCTGAGTGTTAGAGACAAGAACACTTCTGTAAGCTGCTTTAAGTCTGCAGCTTTGGGGCAAGTAATTCAGACCCTGGGTCTATGTTGGAGCAGATGGGTGTGTCTGGCTCAGCAAGACAGGGTGCTGGGGTCCTGAGCTGGCAGGGAAAGCAGGGGCAGAAGTAGTCTTGGGACATCAGGTGGCAGCTCCCAAGAGGGGTTCTGTGATCCAACCCATCACACCCCTACCTTGGTGTCACATTTTATTTTCCTTCTAACTTCATTTATTTGAATACATCATTCTACTTTTCAACTGCCATCTTCTGAAAAGCTCTCATCTCTACTGCCTCCAGCCTTCTGACGTCTGTTTCATTTAAAGCAACTGCTTTCAGACCATAGAGTAATACTGTTAGTACAGTGGTGTGATAAATTTTCACCCATGGTACTGAAGATAATGGTTTTTATCCATAATTTCATCAGGCTCTGTGCAGCACTTGTAGCTACAGCACATTTCCTTTAAACCTCAGCCTTGATGGAACCATCATCACTAATCAAGCTTCCTAGGTGTACTCAAGATTGTACTTGTTCTATGATTTCCCTGCTGCATTTCAACACTTCATCTGTTGTCCCTTTTCTAGTATGAATCCCAGGCAAGATAATGGAGTAGCTGATACGGGACTCAGTTAATAAACAATGAAAGGAGGGGGATATATTTAATGCAAATCAACATGGGATTATGGAAAATAGATCTTGTCAGACTAACTTGATACCTTTTTATCAGATCACAAGTTTGGTTTATAAAGGTAATATGACCTAATAATGCATGCATATTTTCTTGACATAGTCTCCACATTTTTGACACTTTGACTAAACAGTTTCCATGAAAATCAAGCTTGATTATTGTAAAGTTTCAATTTCCAGCAAACATACACAAATCTATGTAGTAGGTAAGACAGCTTGTGTTTTCTAAAATGATTTGTCATAGAGGGTGAAAGTAGCAAAACTAATTAAATCATGTTTAGCTTATTCTCCTCATTTCTGTTCTTGTTGACTTCAGTACATTACATGAATAATTTACATATGGCTCTAAGTACTATTAACTGAGAAGTGCAGTTGTATAGTTATCCACTAGAGAGTGTTAAACTTTTTTTAATCTCTGAACATCCTTCAAACATCTGCTTTTTTTGCCATGTTTATTTTGTGTAGCTTTTTCTTGAGGTACTTTAACTTTAACATAAAACATGAAAAATCTACTTCACATGTTCAGTTATATACAGACTAGATCATGTAAGCATGGTTTTTAGTTTTTATATGCAACCGCTTAGTGTGACAAGATGTAGTTTCACAAATAAATTCTCTAGGATACTAAGTGGTTTACTTTGTGTGGGTTTCATCATTCTAGAAACACTGAACCTCGTAGAAAGGAATTAAAAACTTAAGCTTCAAGGAAAATAATACGTCCCCCAAAAAAGCATACCCAGCTTGCTAAAAGCTAAAACTTAGCATCCCATTCTAATTGTCTGTCTTTATTGTCTTTCAATAGTTCCATGTTGACTTCAGATTTTAGAATTTTGTAATTATCAACCACTCTGCTAAAAGTATAGTTCTTAGCTGAAATGTGATGCAAATGTTATATTCAATACAGTAACTTTGAAATTAGTTTTATCGCACACACCTAACACCAGAAATAACTTTGCCACTCTTCTCGTTAAAACCATGTAAATGTGATAAGTCAGATTTTAAAGCTTAATCTGTTGTAGACCTTTCACCATCCTACTGGTCAACTGTTATATACAGTGGTTTGTCAGTTTATTCCAGTCTCGCTCTCCTTCCCCCATGCTGCTTATGTGAGTACAGATCAGCAGGATAAGTTCCACAGATGCAGCTACTGAAGCAAGCAGTTTATGACAGATGCCATATTTCTGAATGAGGGAATATATTTTGTGATTTAAATCGGTGAATTCATCTTTTGCAGGGACATCCTAATAACAAATTTGGATGCATCAATGAACTATGGTCAACTTTCTGATGAAGTGAGGGAGATGTGCAGTTTGCAACAGGAACAGCCAATTACTCTCAAGTGGATTGATGATGAAGGTATTACAGACACACGAGAGATTCGTTTGTAAATCTTTACTTGTTTTCCATATTGTACAGTATGACAAAATATTAGGCGGGGAGGACTTGATGAAATTTGCTTAATTTAGTTTTCAGATAATCCAGGCATTTTTTATTGTAATTTATAGGTATCATGGGACATAACCTTGTTTCACATAACAGGAAGGTTTGGATAAATGAGGCTCAGATAATCAAGGTTGTGCTGTTCTTGAATTCACTTTTTAATCCTTTTAAATAATGAACTTTTTCAAAGTGTAATTATCTGAAGCACTGTTTTTAACTAGAGTGATTAGGGAAATGTATGGTGGGAAGGAATGTGGCAGGGTGATTGCTTTCCTTACCTGGATGCTCTATTTTCTTTTTATTTATTTATTTTATTGTAAGTGGAGAAAATGCAAACATAAGGGAACTAGAATTGTGTATCTGTTCTGATTGTTGAGGTCCATGAACTGCCTTGACAGGGTGAGGGCCCCCATTTTCCAAGAAGAAGTCATGAAGTTACTAATGGCTATGGCTTAATTAGATAATGATTGTAGAGTGCATGTAGAGAAAGGGTAGAGTTCCTTGCCAGCAGAGCTCCAGGACTACATACTCAAGTCTCCAGATTCTATTTTTTTCTGGTTTTCTTTCTCTTGTTTTTTTAAATCTAAAAACATTAGTCAAAATGCTCTTAACTTTTCTGTGTGTGTGTGACCTTGGGCCATCCTGATGGGAGTGTTTCCTTCTGAGGACCATGTTGCAGGGGTAAAAAGTAGAAGCAGCAAAGAATCCTGTGGCACCTTATAGACTAACAGACGTTTTGCAGCATGAGCTTTCGTGGGTGAATACCCACTTCTTCGGATGCAAGGCAAAAAGTAAAAAGTAGTGGCCTTTGCCCACACCTTTTGGAAAGGTTAATATAGTAGGTATTGTCAGGTGAGACTGTAGGATTCTAGGGCGCACCTGTGTCTTGCAGTGGGCTGGGATGAACTGTAAGCTTGTGGATAGCACCAGCTTGCTGGTCAGTCATCCTGAGTGTTACTGCTCAAGAGTTATGGCAGGGGATCAGAAGCATGGCTCTGCTGGAGCAAACTTCCATGTTCATTCCCTGACTAAAGCCTTGCAGCAGAAAAGACTTTAATTTGGGTATTGTGCTTAAGAAGCAAATAAAATTAGTTCTCCAGGGATTAGGCCCCCTCAACAAAGTTACTTAGGTCTCGATCTTGCATTGAGAGCCATGGAGGCTGGTTCCTGAACCTGTACAGAGTTCCGTTGAAATCAGTTGCAAACTGGAATCCGATCAGGCCTTTAGTTTAAGGGCGAGAGAGAAACTGACCCTTGGGGAAGTCTCCTGAAAGACTCTAGAGAACACCAAGTCTTGATCTTGCTTGTGAACAGACACATTCTCAGTTCTTGTACCATGTTGGAAAAAGTAACCAGTCCTTTGTAATGTATGGTAAAGATGTTGTTTAAAAATGTTATTGGGCATTTGGAAAATCCACTCCTTTTGTTTGGTACTTCCTTTACCTGGAAGAGAGTAGAGAAGCTAGGGTAGAGATCTTTTCTGTAAGGAAGCTGACTGAGATCATACCTTTGGCTAACAAAGCTGAAATACCACCAATGTTTAACTGATTCTCCATCGTTTGAATTCCAAAATAGAAGATAACCTAGCTCATTTTGTCTAGCCAATTAGAAGGATAAACTGATTTGTTTTTCTGTCTCCTTCAATTCTTTTCTCTCCAATGCACTGTTGCTGCACTCCTTAAGTCAGCATGGATGGATTTTTCTGACTCACCTTTTTTCTCTTGTTGCCACTGATGAAGCCATGCTATTTTGGTTAAATTAGTTGTAGAATATCTTAAAGGAAGATGTGGGACAGTTGATGGAAGGGCATAGGCTTGTAAAGTGCTGCTGCAGCCCGTGCCTGCATGTGTATACCACAATTAAGCAACTTCTTAGCCTGAGCGCTAGTCAGCTGATGCGGGCCAGCCACTGGTGTCTAATTGCAGTGTAGACATCCCCAAGAGTATAATTGATGTGAACAATCACTTGAAGAAAGAATGGTCAGTTACCCCAGTAACTGTGGTTCTCTGAGGGGTGTTGTCCGCACAGATTCCATATTCTGCCTCCATCCCCATTTATCGGCATCCCAACACCTGGGATTCTTATTGGCAAAGGAACTGAATGGTGATTGAGGCTGTCAGGGCCCTTATGCCCTTGCCTGTGGCAGGGGTACTGGAACTAGGGGTGCTTTAAGTGCTGCCGCACTCCCTGGCTTGAAGTGGTTTCCATCCTATACAGGGTTTACAGTTTGGTTCAATGTCTCTCAGTACCCACACTATACAAATTGTTCCAGCAGCCCTGGTCGGTGGTGGTCATGAGGATTGCAGGCATGGCCACGACACATACTGCTATTCAAAAAGAACCCAATCTCGTGCATAAGCTGCATGTGCGCCAAGATTGGAATCTGTGTACACAACACATTTTGAAGAATCACTTGGACTGCAGAGTAAGTAACGGTTCTTTTCTGGGTTCAAGCTCTGTCATCCTCTCTCTGATAATCTTTGGCAAGTCACTTAACTTCCTTGTCGCACTTTACCTTCATATAAAATGGGTATAACTATTCCCAACCATGTTTGTTTGTAAAGTGCTTTGAGAGCGAGAAGTGAAAGTCACTTCAGAACTGTAAAGCTTTATTCAATAGCAAGTAAAAAAAAAAAAAACCTTTTAAAATAAAGTGCACATTTTAATAGCAAAATGACAAAGGTTGATGAAAGGCTGTTCAGAATTCTTCTTTACGATATTCTTTGACATGCATGCAAAGTAACATTTTTCAAAAGTGTACAAGTCCTATTTGACTTCAAATACAATTTGAGTTACATAGATGCTGCTGAAAATTTTACTTCTAGTCCTGATTCATCTTTGGAATGAGTGTGTCTGCTTTCAAGGTGATAATATAGCTGTGTTATGGAAAAACTACATGTTTTTGCCACTTACGATTTTTGATGTTTTGCACAGAACATATGACAACTATAGCAGTGATACATATTTTCCTTTTTCTGTTGATTATTCTACCTGACAGCCACCTTACTACTTCTGTAGGTCATTGGATGCAGCCTTGAATGTAGTATTGGTCTAATGTATCCCATTCAAGGACTAGTAGATGGATTGATGTTGGCTTCCTTTAAAGGAACACTTTACTAAAAGAGACAATACTGTTAATGTGTACTGTTAGTGTGACTCACTGTGCCCTTTAACTATGGTGTGAGCAAGGTGCACATTTTATGTGAACTGAATGCTTTCATCTACTTGAGTGCTATTTTCAAGGGACGTTTTCAAGGTTGATAGAGCCAAAAGTGACCTCTCCTGGTGTGAGAGGGAAAGGTAAGTAAGCTGTCTGTCTAGTAGTTAGTTAGGAACGAAGTGCTAGTGTACAGTGCTTGAAAAAGTAGATGAAAAGGTACATACCCCCTTAAAGCTAGAGAGATGGGGATTGGGAATTCACCCTAGAGGCCCCACCGGGACCCCTGCCCCATCCAACCACCCCTTCTCTCTGATCACTGACTGCCCCTGGAACCCCTGCCCCTAACTGCCCCCTGCCGCCCCATCCAACTCCCCCTCTCATTCCTGACTGTCCCCTTGGTCCCCTGCCCCATCCAACCACCCCTTCTCTCTGTCCCCTGACTGCCCCCTGCTCCCCCATTCAACCCCCCCTCCTTCCTGACTGCCCCCCGGGACCCCTGCCCCCATTCAACTCCGTTTCCTCCCAATCACGATTCACACACCCCGCCCCCGACCACTACCCAGAAGTCCCCTGCCCTCTATACTACCCTCCCTGCCCCCTTACCGCACTGCCTGGAGCACCAGTGGCTGGCGGTGTTACAGCCGCACCACCTGGCTGGAGCCGGGCCACGCTGCCGCTGCCACCACGTAGCTCAGAGCACCGGGTCAGGCCCGACTCTGCAG
Organism: Mauremys mutica; assembly: GCF_020497125.1. Classification (NCBI taxonomy): domain Eukaryota; kingdom Metazoa; phylum Chordata; order Testudines; family Geoemydidae; genus Mauremys; species Mauremys mutica. The sequence goes on along the minus strand of NC_059092.1, from coordinate 5,933,970 downwards.
CTGCGCTGCCCCAAGAGCTCACAGCCCTGCCGCCCAGAGCATTGCGCCAGCGGCGGAGCGAGTGAGCTGAGGCTGTGGGTGAGAAGGAACAGCGGGGGAGGAGCCGGGGGCGAGCCTCCTGGGCCAGGAGCTCGAGGGCCGGGCAGGATGGTCCCATGGGCTGTAGTTTGCCCACCCCTGGGATAGCTGCTAGGAACATGAGGGTGCTTTCCCTGGATCTTTCTAGGAACTACATCTTTCATATCTGCCATGGGCTAATAGTTGTCTGACAAATGTAAAGCTCTTCTGACACTCAACCCCACCCGCCACTGGCTCCTTCGCCACTCGCCTCTTCAACCCCCTCTGCCTGATGACCTGAACCTGGGAGTTGTAAGTTGCAGGCACTTGGGGTCCCCTTCCCCTCATGTCTAGGATTACCATATACTTCCGTATTTTCCCAGACATTTTTTAGATATTTAGAAATTCCTCTTGAATGGCGATTTAAGGACTAAAAAGCCGTACATGTCCGGGAAAATATGGACATATGGTAACCCTACATTCTGTTACTAGAAGGGAAAACCTATAATGGCAGCAGGCTGTAAAAGAGACCCAGTTTGGGAATAAGAACCATTCAAGAAATATGTTTGCTGATGATATTTTAAAGAAAGTCACTTAAGCACTTGGATTCAGAGACTGTTGAAGTGATAATCTCACTTTTAACAACAGTAGCTTCTTCTGCTGGTGTAGAAAGAAAATTTTCTTCCTTTGGACCAATTCATTCCAAATTGAGAAATTGTTTGTGACCTGATGGAAAAAGCAGGAAAGGTTGTTTTTCTTTTCCAGATTATGAACAAACAGGAAAATGAAGGTGAAGACAACTGAGTTAGCTGCAGAAGCCAATATCTTAAGTTTCTTATGTTGACCTGGCTGACAGTCAATTTTAATATATTTAAATTTAATTTTATTTAACTATTTTAGTTAAAAACCATTTAAACAGAAACAAACCTGATTTTAAAAAACATGAATGTTAACTAAATTCAAAAATTCATATGCTTGTTTTGTTAAAATATTATATGTTTGTTGTTGAAGAAAAAAATCCAGAATACACAACGTTGTTGTTTTAGTGAAATGAAACAATTGAAATGGCTGTCTGGTGGGGATCTCCTCCTAATACAGCCTGGCAAGAAAATCCTCCAAATATTAATGATTAACCTGTTGAATTGAAGATAGTTCATCTCCTAATTACTTCATAGATATCTGCTTCAGTTACCTTTGGTAAATGAAATAACCAACCAAAAATTGAATGGATGTAGTGAAAAATTTTCAAATTAATCTCATCTTTTATTTCCATTCCTAATCCTGAAGAAGCTGGTGCCACTACACTGGTTTGTTCCCCCTGCCCCCAATTTCACTTCAGTAAATAAGAATCTCTAATATGAAACAGTTTAATCAGGAGAGGTGTATGGAGAATAATGTACTCTACACCCGACTATTTGGACATTTTAATTAGTAATACAAAGAAGGATCCTTTTAATTAGAGGAGGAAGTAACTCATGCGTTTTGTTTTGGTGGGCCCTAAGAAGGGAGATATCTATCTATCATGACAGTGTTTATTTCTCTCTTATGTTTGGGGTTTTTTTTGTTTTGTTTTTTGTTTTGTTTTGAGGTTTACTTTGATTTAAAAGAGCATGGATTTCTACTATTTCAGGTGCTGTACTAATGAGCATATTCCTCTTGTAATCTTGAGTTGAATTTGTATCTCAATCGGATTACAAATCTCATTTCAAATGTCTGCTTCCAAGTTGTAAACCCTTTCCTCTTAGATTCAGCTAGCCTGCTGATTTGCCAGCCTCAGTCTTCACAGATTATATTAGCTATCGTACTTTTGCATACTGGTTTGTACATGTAAAAAAAAATATAAATGCAATTTAAATGCCTCTGGCTGATGATCTTCTAAAGTAAGGTAAACAGAGAATTTTTTGGTGACTTAGTGGATAATGAGCTTTGCCTCTAGCAAAACTACTCAAAGAGTTCACTGTCAAACTGGGGAATGTATCTAGTGGTGCACCACATGGGTCACTTCTGGAACTGGCACTGGTCAATATTTGCATTAATGACATGGATAATGGAGTGGGTGTGTACACTTATAAAATTTTCCAGATGACACCAATCTGGGAGGGATTGCAAGCATTTTGGAGGACAGATTAGTATTCAAATTGAACTTGACAAATTTGAGAATTGGTCTGAAATTAATTAGATGAAATTCAGTAAAGACAAGTGCAAAATACTTCACTTAGGAAGGAAAAAAATGCCCACTAGAAAATGGGGAATAATTGGCTAGTTGGTAGTACTGCTGAAAAGGGTCTAGGGTAATAGTGAATCACAAATTGAAAGAGATTCAGCAATGTGATGCTGTTGCAAAAAAAAGTAATATCATTCTGGGATATTAAAAGAAGTGTAAGAGATGGGAGGTGATTGTCCCACTCTACTCAGTGTTGGTGAGGCCTCAGCTGCAGTACTGTGTCCAGTTCTGGGCACTACACTTTAGGACAGTTTTGGTGAAATTGAAAAGATTCAAGAAGAGAATAACAAATGATAAAAGATTTAGAAAACCAGACTTATGAGGAAAGATTACAAACACTGGACATGTTTGGTCTTGAGAAAAGAAGACCGAGGGGGGACTTGATAAGTCTTCAAATATGTTAACGGTTGTTATGAAGAGGATGGTGATCAAGTGTTCTCAACATCCACTGAGGGTAGGTCAAGAAATAATAGACTTAATCTGCAGCAAGGGAGATTTAAGTTAGATATTCAGATTTAAGTTGGATATTCAGAAAAACTTTCTATCTATATAGGTAAACTCTGGAATAGGCTTCCAAGGAAGGTTGTGGAATCTCCATCATTGGAGGTTTCTGAGAATGGGTTGGATGGTCTAGGTTTACTTGGTTCTGCCTTAGGGTTGGCGTTGATGACTTCTTGAGATCCGTCCCAGCCGTACAGTTATATGATTCTATGAAAACCTACCTTAGAGCCAAATAAAGTGGATTTTGTGGGGTATCTGTTTTTGACAAAATCCCCAAACTTCAAACTGAAGAAATAAAGTCTCACACATAGGAACTGCATGGGTGGCTGACCTTCAATATAATTCACCTTGTATTGCTTTCTGTGTGGCAGGTTGCTATGTTTACTGTAGTACTTTACGTTAATGGAGAGAGTCATAGTCCCCTAATTCTGGTATTACAGTTCTGCTGTAGTCTACCTACAAATGTTTTCATGTTCAGCCTGGAAAGGCCTTGTTACACAGTTTAGATCTTTAAAAATTCAGTTGTGATTTGGCATAAACTCCAGGGTCTCTGAAAGTCTCTCAGGTCAGTCTACTATGGTTTTTGGGGACACTTTTTAAATAGTGGATATCTATCTTTAGGTTGTGTTTGCACATGTCATTGAATCAATTAAACTACTAGGTCTTGGGCAAAAGTGCATCCATGTGGTTGATTCTAGCCTTATTGTTCGGGACTTTTAACCTAGACTAGACATACTAAATACTAAAATACAAAATACTAAGAAACTCGCAGTAAGGAATAATCCTAGTTTTGCAGTGAGATGAACTACATGATCTAATAATACAAGTCGGATGGGCAAATCTGTGGTTCTCTGTAGTCCTGTATCAGGACTTGGGCTAATATCTGGTTCTGAGAGTTCAGTACCATGGAGTCCTATGCTGTTTAAAAAGTAGTCTCTGGAGGTTTTAAAAAAAATCTTTGGTGGTCATCTTGATATGGAGAAGATTTTGTAGGGTGGTTGTGAAGATTGGTTAACTTGTGGGTATTATTTACATCCTCGGCTGTTTTAATTAGCTATTTTTGTATGACGTACAAGTCTTTTTAAAAGAGAGCGGTATTTTTCATCCGTTTGTCCACTAACTTACCTTGATTGAGGTACATTTCCTCCCCCACCTTTCTTTCTTACTTCTCCATTTGTTCTCAATGTAAGGACAGTCATGCCTTGAAATATTTTTGGGGTATATTATATATATATATATATATATGTGTGTGTATGTATAGTGTAACAAATCCTTGACGACTTGCAAGTTGTCTCAGTTTAGAGCTAAGTATCTACTTCATGGGTACTGGTGCAAGTTTGGGCTGGGTCTAGTATTCGGACCCATTCTTCCATACACTGTAATTCCTGTAATTTTGTCAGATTCCCTCCCACCCCTCTTTGACATTAATATTTCATTCTTTCCTAATTCATTTGGTAGAGAAGGTCAGAGAACTTCAAATGGCTTCTTGACTTTCCCTTTTAAAGCTCCTCTTAACTGCCTGACTGATCTAGTAACCTTACTTCAAGTGGACTCTTGCTTTTGCTTTGTCATGCATGTCAGCATTCCCAGCCTTCACTCTCCATCACACAGCTTCTTTATGCACAGGAAAAACTCCGTCATAGAAGCAGAACAGTCACTACCTTAACCTCCCTTAAATTGCTCCATAAGACACCCTCTGTTGTGATGGCTTCAACATCCAGTCTGCTGATCATGGCCAAGCAGGTGTGACTCTTTTCTTTTTTCCTTTTTCGATTCCCTATCTCTAATCCTAATTACAAAAAATTCACACACACACCCTGCAAGAAAGTAATTGTGCCAGCTCTAACTGTATTCACATATATGTATTCCCCTCCTCTACCCTTTGTCTGTCTGTCTGTCTCTCTGTCAGCACTTTGGGTAGGGATTACCTTTCTCTGCTTGTTCAGTGTCTAGCGCAAGTGGTACCCCGCCCTGATTTTGGCTTTTGGATGCTACTCTAATATTAATATTTGCTACAGTACGCCCTCGCTATAATGCCCTTCGTAATAACGAACCTTCGGATATAATGAACCCAGTCCCTGGATCCCATCTCCAGCCCTGTGGAAGTTAGCTTACTTAAATTAATTTTTTGTCACATGTACCAACCTAAGAGAACTATGTCATAACTCTTTTATGTTTTCGTCTTTAATCTTTTCAGTTTGGTTAAAAATTTTAAGTAAAAAGAAAACATGTTTCATGTTACTGTATTTTGTTTAATCTTAATAAAATTATTAGGATAATATAACTTTGCTTGAATTTTCTTAGCTAACCAGTTTAAATCCTAAACTTAATATACCATAGTCATAAATTTGGTTGCATGTTTCTTTGTTCCCCTTGCTTAGGTGATCCGTGTACTATCTCATCTCAGATGGAACTGGAAGAAGCCTTCCGTTTGTATTGTCATCATAGAGATGAAGGGCTCATTATTCATGGCAAGTACTCTGCAGTTTTAGAACCATATCTAAATTTCTTGTGAGGAGGAATAAAGCAGTTCAGGAGCCCTCTTCAATATAAATACTCGCTGAGCTTCAACACTGTTTGGAGCATGGACATGTGTTAAATTAAATATTCTTTGGGCTGACTTCTTCTAAGCCATTCTTGCAGTCATTTTATGTTCTGAGTCATGTTTGCTGGTATCCTTTGTAAATTTGTAATCTAAATTAATGTAGCTACAAATGTGATTCCTGCTCTCATATAAAAATACATTCTTTTGGAATCTTGCTAAACCTATAATGATGAACTAACTACTGATGGAGGGAAAAGATAAAAGAGCAATGAAGGTGATGGTTGCTTAATAATTAAATATACCATAATCTGCTCTTTCTAATTTGGTGAATGTGATAAACTGAAAATAACTCCCTTGTAACCACCTCAGCAGTTAAGACGATATTAATATTGAATGGCTGTCACTGAAATTAAAAATCAACCAATCAATCATTCATTTCTTTTTAAAATCTAAATTTTTAAAAACTTAAAGCCATTCATTTATGAGAGAAACCCGTCTGGGCTGGAATAAATTGTAGGTTTTTTAATTTAGAGGGATTTAACTGGTTGTTTTATTTCTAAATTTGCTTCTCAAACCTGCAGACCTGCAATTAGATCTGCTCAGATGTTTTCCTATCCTCTGTCGAACCCCATGGAAGCAGGAGGGATTCTGTACAGGTGCAGGAGTCTGTCTGTGTCGATCTGATTGCAGGTTTAGGGGGTCTGCTTGAGTAGTATGCTTCACGATACTTTTTTAAAGTGTATTTGGGGAAGTTAGTTAGTTTCTTGCTTAGGAAGTTTGCATTGCTGATTGTGGTGTCTTCATAACCTCATGTGAAATATTTGTTTACAAGCTTGCTGGAGAGGAAGATACCAGTACAAAAGGGCTCAATTCAGTCACATTAAAGATAACAACAAAGCAATATATTATAGACTATTTATCTAGGCAAAATTACTATTTCCTGTTAGGTCTCTATTTCAACTTGTATTTTTAATAAAATACTTCTGTTTCCATTTTAAGAACCAATTATAGAAGCTTTTGACAACTTGAATTTTTCAAGTAGATCTACCCATTATGTAAATAGGTACTGCAAATATATTATGTAAATAATGCAAGAGAAATTATTCTAAACTGATTTTTATTGGTACATTCTTATGTAAACCATGTATTTGTCTATGTTCAGATTTTTCAGGAGTCTCATGTCAGCTATATTGTCTTCCTCCTCTCTTTTGGGCTTTTTAAGTATGTGCCTCATGGTCTTCATTGTAGTCAAGAGGATCTTGGAGCAATGGTGAAAGCACAGTGCTGGAAGCTGGGAAATCTGGTTTTTGTTTCTAGCTCTCCTACAGGCTTCCTGTTCAACTTGGGATAGATCACTTCAGTTTGTGTCTCTGTTCAGACTGTAAACCGGGGATAATACTACTTCATCTTCTCATAAGGGTGTTGAATAGATTAATTCATGTTTATATATTTCTTTGAAATATGCTGTGTCGGGATCTGATTCAAATTCCATTGAAGTCAATGGGAGACTTTCCACTGACTTCAGTGGGCTTTAAGTCAGGCCCCATGTACAGTGTACTGTGTTGTTGCTAGAGTAGTTGATTCTATGATTATGGCATAATAAGCAGCTGGCTTAACCTGTTGTTTCTCAGAGCAGAATTGGAAAAAATCAATAACAAACCTTCCAGAAATTGTTTATTTTAGATAAAGTAATTTATGTCAGTAATAAGTGTTGTCTGTTTTTACTTTAGTTTTCCCCAGCATTCCAGAGAAACCAGGCATGCCATGTCCAGGAGAAGACAGTGAGTACTATAATGTGTTTTGGCTTTGCTCTTCATCTTGCAGCGTTTTTTTTTTTTAAATTTGATTTATATGTGTAAGAGATGTTTGCTTATTTGAAGTAGCTTACAATATATAATTAGTTACACGTTTACCTTTTCCTGTGTAAGTATTGTTTAGAATATAAAAAAGATGGAGCAAGCATCTGGTGGCATTTTAATGCTAAGTAGAGTTAATACTGCTTTCCAGTAACTGACATAGTTGTATTTATTAAATTTTAAACAAAGTGGTTTAACAATCAAATAGACTGACATACTGGTACAGTTGGCACTCCTGTTTGCAGTCAAACTTTGCATCATAAAATCTAAAGGCAATTACAACTGACTGGTAATTATAGATCAGTTTCAATCTTATCTATAAGTGCAAGGTTTGTAGCTTTGATAGCAGGGATTGATTCTGAATAGATTATTTTTCAGAAATATTTTATGGATGTGTGTGTACTGCTGATAATACTAAATGTGCTAGACCAGAGGTAGGCAACCTATGGCACGCGTGCTGAAGGCACCACGCGAGGTGATTTTCAGTGGCACTCACACTGCCCGGGTCCTGGACACCGGGGGGCTCTGCATTTTAATTTAATTTTAAATGAAGCTTCTTAAACATTTAAAAAATCTTATTTACTTTACATAGAACAATAGTTTAGTTATATATTATAGACTTATAGAACAAGACCTAAAAACGTTAAAATGTATTACTGGCATGCAAAACCTTAAATTAGAGTGAATAAATGAAGACTCAGCACACCACTTCTGAAAGATTACTGACCCCTGTGCTAGACTGTATGAGTGGAGGGTAGCAAGCAGAGCTATCTTCAATTAAATATTTACAGGATATTTGTAATCTTTCAAATCTTTATCTAAGGTGCTGCAGTTATTTTCTTTAAGTATACAGACATAATGCTGTTTCTCAGGTACCAGTGTGAATTAACTATTGGTGAATGTTGACTCTAATTACCACCATTGTAGATAACTAATACATTAGAAAAGAATATTCCTAAACATTTGTTTTGTAAAAGCAAATTGACAGAATAAGTCAAGTAATGAAAACTTGTGGGAAAGTAAAATGATGCTATTTTGACTCACTTGCTTCACAGTCTAGTAATATAAAGCAATATTCTGATTTATGCACTGCACTGCCATGCTTTTTTGCATGAATGTGATACTTTTTGCCTATTGAATATAATTAAGATAATGTGGACAATTCTGTTCTCCCATATATAAATACAGGATTTTAAAAATGGGCCTGTTTTTTTTTTTTTGAAAACCATCTTGATCTAGTCTTACTTTGTATTGGGCTGTAGAAAATGGAGCAAGGTAGAGTCAATAAAATAGCAGCATTTGTTTTAGATTCCTTAGTTAATTGTTGAGCTGCAGTGGTCAAAGATGGACTTGTAAAAGTCAGATATTTGGATGGGTGCTGTCTTTATTGGCTCTATCTAGATTACAACAATAAGGTTCTGTCAATCAGAATAAGAAACTTTGGGTAAGTTACAATATGGAAGAATCTTCCTTTTCAAGTTTAATTGTTATACATAGGACGTGTTTTGTACATTTCTGGTGGTACTAAAAAAATAATTTTCTGTTAGACACTTTCCTTAGGTTTCAGAAAACCTAAATCACTTTAAACGTAAAAAAACCCCAGATTCCTAGATGGTCTTTAGAGTCCCTTTTCAGAATGCAGTGGAATGGTCTATGTGAGAAGAATTCTATCTAAAAAGTTATAAGGCACTCATTCCCAGATATTGAAGTCATCATACCTGATATATTTTTCTTAGTTGTGCGGGGTTTTTTCTCCTGTGTATCTATGGATATTTAATTCTTGTTTGATTTCTCTCCAGTTTCACTGATGAAATAGTCAACAGACTTCTTTCACTGTATCATGTAATGAACTCTGCTGGAGGTGCGAGAAAATGAGGCGTGGCTCGATTAATTTTCCCTTGAAGGTTAATCTTGAAGTGCTAGATGTGTGTTCATATTGAACAGTATGTTGAAATTCCATGGGAATTTTAACTTAATGTCATGTCTATTTTAGATTTGCAAGTTGTTGAAAATAATAGGTAATATGATCAGAACTTTTCTTAGGTGAAAACAACATCATTTGACCACTCCAGATAATGTGCTTGTAGCCCAAGATCTATTCTTGCTGCAAGCTGTATAATTTAAATACTGTTTATTTTGACATCTGAGTTTAGCAGTTCTTTCCTAAATTGAAAGGTGTCAGATTTACATACACTGCTGGAAACTGAATCTGTTATCTATAGAGCAGGTGCAGCATATGCAATGACAGTAAAAGCTTGTGTGCATTGCCTTGCTACTTTGCCTCAAACCTGTTTTAGTAGTGATCGCTTATGGTGTGCAGATTAGTATCCATGTCTATGCAATCCTTGGCCTTTGAGACTGCGTTCAGATGGGCCAGTGATGGGATTGTTTTGCTGATTTAGACAGCTGTTGAATGGCTCTGGCACTCTACCACTACCAACCAGGGCAGAATTTGGCACCAGAGATTTAGATAAGTATTGCTATCTTCATTTATCAATCCCCAGACTATTCGTTCCCAGTTGAAGCAGTCATCTCTGAATGAGCAGCAAATGGTTTATTTTTATTGTTTAGTTTGTTACTATAAAATTATTGGTAAAAAAAGCAAAGTCAGACCTGTCTGTACCATTCAGTCAGGGATCTTTCATCACCACCTAAGAATGTTTTTGAGTCTTAGGTAGTATCAAAATTGAAAGATGTTAACAACGTGATTAGTTAGCTAATGGACATCCCTTGTATTTGCACATTGTGATAGAAGAATTCTAATAAACAGCCAGCTGAAATTAGAGAATTATGCAGAGATTTGTACTGCACATTACCTGAAAAAAATCAAGTTCACTGCAAACAGAGGACACTGAATTTCAGCATTCAGTTTTAGTATAAAATTAAACACTACTAATTCCAATAGTTTGATAGATATTATAGTAAAGAAACCAAGGAACGGGAATATAATTGAGTTATGAAGCTAATTATGGCCAGAGCTGAAGTCCACTGAAATCAATGGAAAGACTTCCATTGGCTTCTGTAGGTTTTGGAACTGACCTCAAAATAAGTAAAACTTTCAGTTGACATATATGAAGGGCTCTTCAAGTGACACTGAAATTTTTTCATGCAATGATTTTTTTAATAATCTCTTGCAAGATAGCCACTCAGAGCCTCAGTACAGAAAAGCCAAGGGCAGCATGGACTAAGGGCAGGGATTTAGGAATGTTGGAGCTGATTCCCAGCTCTGCTACTGGACTGCTCTGTAACCTTGAGCAAGTCACTTTATCTTTCTGCATCAGATCCTTCTCATCAGCCCTTGAAAAACAATATTCAAAGTCTGGATTAACTCAAAGTTAGATATTTCTAAAGTGCTTTCCTTTTTCATAGACTACTGATTTGTGTACCATCAGGTGCCCTGAAAGTAAAGTACTGGCAAGTCATGGTTCCATTAGTACCGCCCATCAGCTGGAACCTACTGAGCTTATCTGAGGTTTTTGATAGTTCCAGAAGATCACTAAGTTTTCAAATTCATCATGAAGGTTATATGTGAAATACATTATGTTGAGCACAATTAAGAAGAAATTCCAAATTGTACCAATCCAGATTAGTACTAATCCCAAATAAGATTGTTTGCCTCTAAAGTATGGTAATTAACCTGGGGAAGAGACAGTTACCTAAAGAGAGAAACATCAGGGGAGAAATTTTAAACAAATGTAAAGTGATTCTGAGCTGAAAAGTCACTATGTAAAAATTAGCGAGAGAAGGTGGGTGAGGTAATATCTTTTATTGGACCAGCTTCTGTTGGTGAGAGAGACAAGCTTTTGAGCCATACAGAGCTCTTCTTTAGAGTTCTTCTAATATCCTGGAACTGACAGGGTTACAACTACACTGCATACAACTATGTAAAAATAGTACTTTCTTTCTCAATAGATCGGTTCCTTGTGTCTATTCAGTCACTTTACTTTCTATCTGCTTTTAGCACCGGCAATCCAGTTCAGATATGAGAGCGTGAGCTGGATTCTGTTAATCAGTTTAACTAAATTTTGACTACATAATCTTTGTTGTTGTGTGAACCTGAAAGAACCTAGCTTCATTTTCAGATCCCAGACTAATGGTATGTTAGCACAGAAGCTGTGAGGTGGTATTCCCAGCTTGAATAGACATATATGTGCTAGCTTCAAGCAAGCTAGCACTCTGAAAGTCAGTGTGACTACAGCAGCATGGGTCTCTGGCTATACAACTCTGCCCAAATACGTATGCAGGAGGTCATGGGATTGTACTCTGGTGTCTCGCTTGAAGTGCCACCTGTGCTGTTGTGGCCGCAATGTTATTTTTAGCACACGATGTAGAGCAGGGGTAGGTAACCTATGCCACTTTTGGCACACAAGCTGATTTTCAGTGGCATTCACACTGCCTGGGTCCTGGCCACCGGTCCAGGGCGCTCTGCATTTCAATTTAATTTTAAATGAAGCTTCTTAAACATTTTAAAAACCTTATTTACTTTACATCCAACAATAGTTTAGTTATATAATATAGACTTATAGAGAGAGACCTTCTACAAATGTTAAAATGTATTACTAGCACTCGGAACCTTAAATTAGAGTGAATAAATGAAGACTTGGCACACCACATCTGAAAGGTTGCTGACCCCTGATCTATAGTGTGTGTGTCTACCTGAGCTGGGAATTGCTCCTCCCAGCTGTTGTATAAACATAAGTTTGCAAGGCTGGAAAAAAATGAACTTGTAAGCTGAGCAAATTGACCTAGTCACTGAAACACAATAAATATGAACAATCACAAATCCATTTCTACATAGTTAACTATTCAGAGAAGAATTGCCTACTACCATTTTTTCCTTTTTGATTTTTTTTTGTAAATTATTTTCAACATGACCTAAATAAACTTAATTTCTTGATTGTTGTGACTCAGAAGAATAGGCTGAAGAGATTACTGTTGTGAACAGAGCTGTGAATGAATTTAGGTTCAGATCTGGTGCTGCTCAATCCCTGGCCTGAGTAAGCTGGAGGGGGCACTGACCTAATGCTAGAGAGAAGAATTATTCCAACCTCCAAAGGCTGCTGTACCTTCGCAGAGACTGCTCCAGTCCATGGGCTGGAGCAGTCTCGAGTGTCTTATACCTAATACCTTCTGGTCTGCTCATGCCTTGTTCTGTCATATGTAATGGCACATCACTTACTCTGGCAGAGAGTCTGTTGGATCATGGAAGAGGAGAGTTGCCCTTGGCCCTTGAGTGCTTGTGAAAGGTGGCTGAAGTCTTCTGTCTACAGAACAGGTGAGAGTGTGGGCGTGGTAGTTGAAGCTTTCCTCCTACAAGCTAACCCTGTTTTGGAGGCAGGGACGGCCCTAGACTAGCTGCCAGCAACTGGCACCCTAGTCGAACCATGCAATCGGCACCTCCCCACCCCCAAACCCCAAGGGCAGATCTAGGCTGAGGTTTTTGGGAAACATTTTGCCCCTTTTTTCCTTTTAATGTTTTTTAAGCATTTTTTTTTAAACACAAACATGTCCGTCTGTCCAAGCAATGTTTCTGAGATCAGATAAAATAGAGAACAAAGTTTTCAGAATAGATTTGTACACGACAGCTAGATGATATGTCTTATTTCAAATAAAAATGCATTTAAAATGTTATTTATAATTTTTATTATTACAAATCCAAAATCATCCATTACACTATCCTGCTTTAACTGCCATTACCACCACATCCAATATAGAAAGAAATAAGAAAACTCTTCAATGAACTTTAACCTGTATTTTCAAAACACTCCGAATAAAAAACACTGCTCTTAAAACATGATTTTTCTTGCTTTATGTTTTGAAAATTCAGTCACTAGTTCTTTTAGATCCAGTTTTCCAACTATGTCATGCTCTATTGACATTGTGGCAAATCCAACAAGTCTCTCTTGCACCATTGTTGAACACAGATATGTTTTTATCAATTTTAACTTTGAGAAGCTATGTTCCCCATTAGCTATGGAAACTGGCAAACTTAAAAGAATGTGTAGAGCTATAAAAATGTTTGGAAAACTTCTGTTTATTTTCACAAACAAACTTCAGTACTTCAGGAGTGGAAAGTTTCTTAAATTGTCTTGAAAAAGCCTGAAGCTCACTACACAAATCTGTAGCATCAATGTCTTTTGAATTTTCATGAGTCAATGCCGACTCCAGTTTTATACAAAATTCTCTCATCTGTTTTGCTGGTTTGTTTTGCAAGCTGTGGATATCATATAGAAAGCCAAATACTGACTCTAGGTGCTGCATCTGTTGAAATCTTTCATCAACCAAGTGAATAGCAGTATCAAAGACTGCGAAGTAGAAATTCACTTTGAACCTTTGTTTTGAGTTCTGAATGGGTGTGTCTTGTCCTTCATACGAAAACTGCTGTTTCTTTTGCCGAATGCGAACTGGCTCAAGTTCAAATTCTGTCAGAAAGTCTATTTCTTCAGCAAGCTTGAGAGAATTTACCAGTGTTCTTTCGAACCCTTCATCACTTCTGAATTTCTTGAGAATATTTTTAGTTTGCTGCAGTTTTTGAATAGCAGAATGTATGTTCAAGTTCTTTTCCTGAAGCTGCTTACTAGTGAGGTTAATCTCGAAAAGGATATTACACCACAAAATGAGTGAAGTCACAAATTTGAACTTGGAAAGGCCATTTGCAAGAGCTTCTGCATCTGAACGTGCCGTATTGCCAGATGATCCAGTAAAGACAGTATCATAAATTTCAATTAGGGCATCATAAATGTTTCCAAGTTCATAGCGAAGAGGCTTCAAAGCATCAATGCGACTCTCCCATTTTGCCTGACTAAGGCCTGGGCTACACTGGGGGGGGAGGGGGGGTTGAACTAAGATACGCAACTTTGAAGTCGAAGTATCTTAGTTCAACTTACCTGGCCATCCTCACGGCGGCGAGTCGACTGCCGCAGTGCCCCCGTCGACTGCGCTTACTCCTCCTACCGAGGTGGAGTACGGGCGTCGATTAGCAGATCAATTTATAGCGTCCAGATGAGTGGCGATAAATTGATCCCCGATGCATCGAACACTACCTGCTGATCCAGCGGATAGTATAGACCAGGGGTCTCAAACATGCGGCCCGCGGGCCGCATGCGGCCCGCGGAGCTCTTCCCTGCGGCCCGCGGAGCTCCCCAGGGGAGCTCCGCAGGGGCCCCCAAGAGAAAAGCGGAGGCTCCCGCCTCCGCCCCTCTCCTGGAGCCTCGGCGCATAGAGCGCCGAGTCTCCGTCCGAGCGCCTGAGCCCCGCCCCGATCCGAGCCGCGTGGGGAGGGGGCGGGGCTGGGAGCTCTGGGCTGAGCGCTGCGCTCGGCGTGGAGCTCCCAGCCCCGCCCCCTCACCACGCGGCTCTGAGCGGGACCGCCGGAGACGCGCTCGGGTAAGGGGGGCGGGAAAGCGGGACCCGCCGGGGCCGGGCCAGGGGAAGGGAAGCGGGACCCGCCGGGGCCGGGCTGGGGGGGGGGGAAGGGAAGCGCTCAGGGCTGGGGCAGAGGATTAGGGTGCGGGGGGATGAGGGGTTCATGATGTGGGGGCGCTCAGGGCTGGGGCAGAGGATTAGGGTGTGGGGGGATGAGGGCTCTGGCTGGGGCTGAGGATTAGGGTGCAGGGTCCTAGTGCCTGCCCTCCGCCAGTACTGGCAAGGCAGGCTTCCCTTACCCTGAGCCTCTCCAACCCCAAACCCTCAGCCCCAGCCAGAGCCCTCATTCCCCCCGCACCCTAATCCTCAGCCCCAGCCCTGAGCACCCCCACATCATGAACCCCTCATCCCCCTGCACCCTAACCTCAGCCCCAGCCAGAGCCCTCATCCCCCCACACCCTAATCCTCAGCCCCAGCCAGAGCCCTCATCCCCCCGCACCCTAATCCTCTGCCCCAGCCCTGAGCGCCCCCACATCATGAACCCCTCATCCCCCCGCACCCTAATCCTCTGCCCTAGCCCTGAGCACCCCCACATCATGAACCCCTCATCCACAGCCCTCACCCCACACTCCAAACCTCTTCCCTAGCCCTGAGCCCCCTCGCATCATGAACCCCTCATCCACAGCCCTCACCCCACAGCCCAACCCTCTTCCCTAGCCCTGAGCCCCCTCGCATCATGAACCCCTCATCCACAGCCCTCACCCCACAGCCCAACCCTCTTCCCTAGCCCTGAGCCCCCTCCTGCATCATGTACCCCTCGCCCTCAGCCCCACAGCCCTCACCCCTGCACTCCCTCCTATCCCCAAACTCCGTCCCAAAGCCTGCACCCCCACCCCCTGCCGCAGCCTGGAGCCTGCATCGAGCACAGAGCCTGCATCCAGACCCCCTCCCCCACCCAAACTCCCTCCCAGAGCCTTAGGCAGTAAATCTAAGTGCGTGTTTTGTCCTTTGAGTGAGGTGCATTACTGAGTGTATATATTTATTAAAACTGCGCGCGCTTAGGGGAGGAGGTGGAGAAGAGACAGGGCAGGGGCGGGGCCTCATGGAAGGGGTGGATTGGGGGTGGGGCCAGGGGCAGCAAGGGGGCGTGTCAGTGATGCGGCCCTCGGGCCAATGCACTAGTCCTCATGCGGCCCTCGGGGTCATTTGAGTTTGAGACCCCTGGTATAGACGTACCCTGAGTGGTTTCACAGTTAGAGAATTCACATGGCGAGTCAGAATTTCCCAATGGTGTGTTGAGCCTGAGAAAAACACAAACACGCACCAGGTCAAAGGAACTGCTTGCCTCCAAACAGCATCTAGCAGCATCATTGACAACCAAATTCAGAGAATGTGCACTGCAAGGAACGAAAAAGGATTGATTTCCATCATTCTCCTTTGCACATCATTGTCTTTACTCTTCATATTACTCCCATTATCATAGCCTTGGTCACGTAAGTTTTCAACAGATAATGACATTGTTTCAAGCTCTTGTAGAATAGTTTGTCATAAATGCTCCAGTCATCTCCTTCAGTGGTACAAAACCCAAAAAATGTTCCTTTATGAGCACTTCAACATTATCTTCATCTGCAAACTTTTCCATATCCACAAAACAAATGATTATCATGTGTTCGACATGACTCACATCTGGTGTACAGTCCAGTATTATTGAAAAGTATTTTGCAGAATGGGTAGCTTCAACAATTTTCTTTTTAATGGCATTTGCTAGGATTTGAATCAGTTCATTCTGCATATTTTTTCCTAAGTAATGAACCTGTGTTGCACTATCAGTTATTTTACGTAGATGCTCTTTCACGACTGGATCAAACAAAGCTAGGTATTCAGGTAATGGAAACTTTTTTAAATTTGTTGGAGTGTATAATTTTTCATTTCTACTGCGGCCGCAGAATGCTAAATTTTGCCCACCGAGAACTCTCACTAAAGCAATCAGACTCTAATATTTGTTGCCAGTATTCTTCTTTTTCCTTGATAACATGTAAATTTTCTTCGAGAGTTTTTCCTTTTTTCAATCGTAATTCAAGTTCTTTCCAATTTTGAAAACATTCCAAATGTTCTGTACTACTTTTATGTGAAGAAAGAATTGAAGATATGTTTTTCCAGTCCTTCGAACCATTTTCAGCAAGTGATGCACCAATTGCTTGATTTCTAAACAACTTGCAGCAAAAGCAAAACAGAGTCCTTCGACACTGAATATCGTAACCAGTTTCAATGAATTTCTTCCCCATTAATGAGTTTCCTCTTGTAACGCTGAGCAGAGAATTTTCTTTTATTTCCATTCTTAGGGAAGGGAAATTCATGAACTTGTTCAGGTTCATGTTCCACGAATATTTGCTGCACGCTGTCATCACATCTGGGCCATGAAGCTGGATCCCCATACTGTAACTTGTTTGTAACGTCATCATTTCTTCCTTCTACTTCATTTACTTCAGTTTCTGCATGTGTCTCTGAAGGTGAATAAATTTTCTCCACTTCCATATCAGTCTGATGCTGTGAGCTGCCTTAGTCTAGAAGTAAGTTTCCATCTTGAGTTTCCAAACTGCTTTTTTGTGGATGTGAACTAACCTCATCTGAAAGTAATATACCTTCATCTTGATGTTCCGAACTGCTTCCAGGTGGATGTGAGCTAACCACTTCTCCAAGTAAAATTCCTTCATCTGGATGCTATGAACTACTTCCATCTTTATTTGGATTAAAGAGAAGATATTTCAGGAAGGATCTCTGCTCTTTTGCTTGGTCCTTTTCCTTCTCAGCCTTTCATTTACAATACTCAGCTCCTGAGGGTTTTCTTTTTCCTCTTTCTGCCATGGGGCATATGAATATTGTTATATACTGTGCTCCCGACTGCAAGCATTATAGCGTTAAGGATGACTGACACACCCACCACATGGTTGGTGATTTAAATCATGTTGCAGCCATCCCAACACGTCGTTTCACTGCTTAAAGGTTCAATGATTAGTAACATACACTCAGCTATCAAAACAGTTAGTTACAGCATTTACATGGAAACAAAATCACCTTTTTCAATGTTATAACCCTACACCAGTTTGGAAAGTAATCCCCTTCCTCACGGTTACCCGCTTGGAGTGTGATGTCATTGCTTTCATAGTCTATTAAGCGTTAACGCTGTTACTTTTCTTTTATGGACCTTATTTATTACATGTGAACCAGTTATAACAAAGAAAAGTTCATAATTGTACAGCCCAATAATAATGGTAAGGTTTAATAACACTTAAAGATACTCACATTTTGGATTGATAATGCTGAAAGACATTATTCTTTGGCACCAAGAAACAGTTTTCCACAGTATTCGCTCAATTCTTAACCATCTACCTGCGATGTGTGTTAAAATGACCATTTGGCATGTATTAACTCATGATATCTCCACTCTACATGAATTTCCGGCTGTGCGGCCTTGATGTATATTCAAGTTAGGTGTCACTAGCATTGCAGCTCTTGCTGCTGGTGGATGTGTTTCATTGTGGCTGAGTTATTGCTTATCAAAATTGGGAGTGGGTCATCTTGACCCTATGTCACAAATTGAAAAAAAAATCCGCTAAAATATTATTTATTTTTGCAGTAAATAAAAGATTTGACATATTAATAAATTCTCAGAAATGTAGAGAAATTAATTATAATTCATATTCCCTCAATATGCGCACGGGAATTGAAATAATGACATCATTATTTTATTTGTATTTTTTCATCTTTTTTCATTTTATTTTTTTTTATTTGATTTTTTTCCCCCTCGAATTTGGCACCCCATTTAACTTGGCACCCTAGGCGACCGCCTAGTTTGCCTATATGGATGGGCCGCCCCTGCTTGAAGGCCTGACCTCTAGAGGTGAGAAGACTATTGACTTTTCATGTCTATTCAGTCCTTGGCCTCCATTGTAGACTTTTGAGAGTGTCAGTTGGGTTAATGTTTTTTGTGATTTGGGCACCTTTTCTACTAAGAATTTGACTTGACACCATCAACTCATTATGTTAGGCCACTGAACAGCCAGTAGATGGTAACTTTTGTTCACTGCTTGTCTCGGCTTGTCTCAGACCAGTGACATCCCTTGAGTCACCTAATCCCTCCCAAGTGTAATTTGAAGGCTTTGTGTGTCTAGGGGTGGTTCTAAGTCACAGTAGTTCTGGGTTAATATTTTAATAAAAACTGTAAAAAAGAGCATTGGTTTAATCTGATGATGTTGGAACACCTTTAGGAAGAATGTGGAAGTGAACAAAATATGTGCAAATATTAAACGGCATGTTAGAGATGTGTTCCAATTTAACATGATCTCAGTTAAAATAACTTGGATATTTAGGACATTGACTATTTCAGCATTAACTCATAGCTGTCCTGATTGTCTTGCCCCATATTATAAACTATATTTATCTGTAGAGATCCATAATTCACTTGACCTGTTTCTTTGTTGGTATGTAGAATGCTCATTCTTGTGCTGTTTTAGTAGTCTTGTTGAATCACACTTTGATTGTTTTGAAAAGCCTGTTTAGTAGGATGTGCTTGGTAAGGGATTTGCAATCAGGTTTCTAAAGATATAATAAATGAATTTTGTACACATTATCTCTTGCAGTTATGGGACCTGCGTGGACACCTGGTATTGTGAACTAGTTTTGACTGTTTCCATATTGTTATGGTGTTGATATTAGATTGTATCAACACTAATTTAGCATAAATTGATGTGTTCAGCAGTATTGTTTGTTTAGTTGCATGAATACAGCTAGAATTGTCACTATGCAATTGTGCCTGAAGTTCTATTGATATTAGTGATTTTGATTATTTAAAGGACATGACGTGAAAGTGGGTTACTCTGAAGAGTATTTTAAGTTTAACTTTATACTTAACAAAATCCATAGTAAAATATGAGTTTACATTTGCCTGCTAGTTTTACTGCATGTAAAATATGGCACGAGTAATGTTGGAGTAGAAAGTTACAGGATTTTTAAGTATTCGAATTGTTTCAGTTTTTTTGTTTTATTTATCTTCTATTCTTATCTTACAATATATCTTTATAGTATTCTTATATTAAATTATTTTTTAAATCATTTTTGTTTTTTACAGCATATATTGTTTAAATTGAACTATATAAATAGAGATTTTTAGGTTTGTCTCAAATTATTTGCATGAACAAGTGAAAATTAATTCTCTACTAAATTAAAATAGGCTGCCACTTATATTAGCAATCTGTCATTGCAAACTCTGTTTCACAATTTGTACAAAACTATGGACACTTTGGAATGGAGCATATGAAGAACAATCAGTTGAATTTCCAAATCCATCTAATTTTTAGTGCTTTGCTCTGTGTTGTTCATATGAGGTCATGAAGTACCTATTTAATAATGTTCTGAAGTGGCTTTTATATGCTGTGATTTTTGTTTTGAATTTCGTTTTTTTTTTATTTATTTTTTTTGCCCTCTACAACTACCTCTAAAGATAGTATGTTTGAAGGATAGTGCAGAAAATATTTTTTATTTAGAGTGTTTTGTATTCATGTTATGGTGTTGTATGGTATGTTGAAATATAATAGTATGATTGCAGTCTGCCTGGAACTCATGAAAAAATGGGATGTACTAAAGGTTGTCCCAGTGAGCAAAACTTTAAATAAAGAATGTGACTTAAAAACTCAGTGCTGTTTGCATCCCTTTTTTCTAACTGCAATTCAAGGACAGTGTTGAGGAAAAAGTTATTGAATTCTATTTTACCCTGCATTTGAAGAACAAAGACAGTTTTTTGGAAAAATAAAATCTTATTAATCAAAGATTTCTTATGTGTGTTTGAAGAAGACCTCTTTTTCTGGGAAGCAGCATCCTAATATAAAATAGGATACACACAGTTCTCTAGCTCCTGAACTTAGAATGATCCACCCGCACTGTCTGTCTTTTGGGATTTTCCTTCAGACCTGACTTCTTTACTCCCTATGTACCACTTCTGTTGTTACCATGATACCTTTTACCCTCAGTAGGACAGTTACTCAATTTCACATAAATCAGAATGGCAGTGCTGCTACATGGGTGAGGTAAAACAGCTTGTATCTCTTTCCAGATACTGAATGCAACCTGCCCTTCCCTAGGTGTTTCTGTCATCTGTTGGCCTGGAACCTCAGATACTGATTTCCTTATAAAAATGGGAGTTTTTTTATTATGAAGTAACATGCCAGAGCTGTATATATTAGACCAGTCTTCAAAATTGTACATATATTTTAATTTTTTTGGTAGGTCACCTCTTCTTTCAGATTTGATGTTAAACATTGCTATAAAATTTGTGGGTGCGTTTGATTTTGCCCACAAGCTACAGACTTGCTACTGTCTTGATGCAAAATGAGATTTGAGTGGCATTCTTATCACTTTGTGGTCCCATTTTTTGTCTACACTGAGTCAGTTTTTTGGCACTGTTTTCATTTTTGGTATTCCCTTTTTGTTGTATAACACAAGTATGTTTTGCTGCCACTGTTTTTCTTATTCATTTGTATCTTTCAGAGAGCTCTTTGTCAGAGTTGTGAGTTGTACTGCAGAAATATATGGGGTTGTAGGGGTTTTTGTGTGTGTGTATGACATCAGCTCCTTGATGTCCATGCCATGTTTTAGTTTGTGCCTCAGCTGCTAGCTACAGCCTCCCAAGGGAGCCAGTACCACCCGTGCCTGGATACATGAGGCAGAGATGTGAAAGGGAGAGAACAGGATAACCAGTCTTCCATTAAATATTTGCTCTTAATGTTCAGGCTGATCCTGCCTATTGTCCTGGTGTCTAGTGGTATTCTAACAGCAGCATCAGTGAAAAAAGGGAAAGCGAAAATGTTTCATTTAATACCTACTGCA
This sequence comes from Mauremys mutica, assembly GCF_020497125.1. Classification (NCBI taxonomy): domain Eukaryota; kingdom Metazoa; phylum Chordata; order Testudines; family Geoemydidae; genus Mauremys; species Mauremys mutica. Next base: position 5,912,540 of record NC_059092.1, on the reverse strand, counting down.
TTGTAAAGCATAAAGAATTACATGCTGAGGAAGCAAAAGAATAAAACCCAGTGAGTAATGCATGTCTTTTTTTGTATAGATTTTATGTACCTTCATTGCTATTGCTGTTATGAATTGAAGCCATTGGTGCAGTATGTGTGTGCATGTGGTGCAGTAGATAATAGAAGTCAGCATTTTGGTTATCATGTAGTTGCTTTTCCTACAGTCCTCCTTTGCAACCATAGATTGTTACAAATACAGATATCGCTGGTGCCTCTGCGTGTGTAGGGATGTGGCTGAAAGAGCTCTGAGAAATGTTGACAAAATTGGAGTGAAAAGACTTGGATTTTTTGGGTGATAGATTTTAGGAGAAAAGAAGATACGAGTATGCAGAGTGAGTGATGCTGCTGAAAATAAGGGAGATTAATGAAGGAAATGTATCCAAAAAAACCTGATGGTATGTGTTTAGGGCCTATTTGTTATAAGATTGAAAACGATGCTCTGAAGCTGTAAGTCTTTAAATTAGCAAAGGCCTTTTTTCATTTTGCGGTATAGTGAATTGCTTTAGATTGTTGTTGAATAATGAAATATTTTGTTTTGAATTAGAGCATTCTGTGTAATGTTACGGGAAGAAATGTGCTGGTACGCTTTTTGTTCTGCATTGCTACATCTGAATAAATCAATGTTATGTTTAATGATAAAAAATTTATCTCGATGTTGGATAGTTAATACTAATGGATTTGAAGGATTTCACTTGCCATTGTTTTTCTCTCAATAGAGCAATGAAAGGGACAAATCACTTTGATTAAAGCTTTTAATATGATATAGCATTTTTATACAGTAGTATGTTGGTGCTTATGGCATTACCATGATAGAACATTGATAATGTTTGTTGTTGAATCTCGATGGTGATCTTTGCTGAACTCCCCCCCTCCCTTTTTTGGAATAGATTATGTCATGGATGTTTGATATTCTTTATCTGCTCAATTTTTTGGTGCTAGCTTTTGATTTAGTTACTCCTTTTCCATATTCTCTCTCTCTTGAAAATTATGTCCTAGGGCTGAATGAGATATTTTATTAATCTAATTAGTATCTGTCTTGTGAATTTATTTTAGATCTGAACCTATAATTTTGCTGTATGTTCTGCCTAGTGCAACACAATAGCTGTAAAAGGCTTGTTGCGACGGTTGTGTGGCCTGTAAATATTGTGCTAGCTCACAAGGACAGGTTTTTCCCTTCATTTGTTACTGTATTGGCAGCAATGATTAGGTTATTCAGAGCACGTGAACCAATCCCATCCCCCAATGAAGAAAGGAACTATTGCGACCATAGAGACAACTCTGAAGACATAGCTTGGATTGCACTGGGTAATTCATCTGTTTTGAAACTAATTCATAAAAAAAGCTCTTTATTGGTTGAAATGACTGAAGGGGAAAACTAAACTGTTTTTCTTGTAAAATATATATTTGCTCAGGATTTTAAAAGAGCTGTGTCATAGTTTCTCAAGAATGTCTGAAATCTCTGCCTCCATCCTCGTAATGTGTACCACATGCTTTTTATTGCATACAATTTATGTAGATTAAGAGAAATTAAAATATATTGCCACAGGGGGTGGTAAATCTTAAGAACAAGAATTGTGGTTTAAGTCCGTTATTTATTTGATTAGAATTATTTAATTCCAAAATTTTTATTAAAACTGAAACCCCAATGAGGAAATAAAAGAAAGGCTTTGGGGTTTTTTAATGACTCTGTAGGTGTGAGATTCCATAGCTCATATTTTATTTTGATTTTTGCTGTTTTTCCTTTAGTTTATAATGCTAGATACTTACCAGATGTGTAAATTTCAGTCCATAAATTGTAAACAAAAATGTATTTCAAATAAGGGAAGCTGCAGTTAAACTAGTTTAAGGGCTCAACTGCGTGGCTTGGCTTCTTTCTCATTTTCTCTGTCTCTCTCTACTAACTTAAGATATATAAACAATAGCTGCATAGGGAAGTGTCACTTGGCTTTAAAAACCTTCTCCCTCCTAAGACTCTCTCAATTCAATTTCCCCGTCTTATCACTTGTCCCTCCAAAACCACTCCATCCATAAAGGTAGATAGCTGTCTCTTAAATCTAGACATTCATTTTGGCTGGAAGGAGTTATTGACACAGTTGATCACAGTGAGGAGTATTTGTTGGATGACTCACTGACCACAACAGATACTTGCAAATCCTTTAGACCTACTAGAGCATCTTTTTTTTGTTTGTTTTTAGTGTCTGTAAAGAGATTTGTATAATCAGCTCTCCAGATGACAATTTCAAGGTTAATTGTTAAAGGATATCGTTTGTCTGAAGGTCTTTTTTTTAAAACCAGCTGCTCCATTACCTGTTTTAGATCTTGATAACTTTGTATTAAGCCACAGGAACAAGCTCAAAGGCCGATGTTACATTGCCCTCGGTGCATGTATGCATCTGTGTATAAAAAAAAATAAATTGGGATTCTAGGCCTGGCTAATTGGAAATAGAGACCATTGCGGAAGTGAAGCTGAAGATTGAGAGTTTGCTGCAAATGACTGACCATTAAAGAATTTGCTGCCAGCTGAGATTTGTATAGCATTTAATCCTTCAGAAGGAAACTAATTGTAGGCATGTTAAAGCAGTGAGCAGTTCAGAAGTATGGAGGTGTTGCTCTAAAATAGTTAGGTCTGGCAAATATACATGTTTAACAGATTACAAATGTTTATTTTAGTCTAGGACTTAACTTCTTTTCTTTGGTTAATTATTGGGAGGGAGGGGAGTTGAAATACCGAGAAGCCTGGTTTTGACCAGAGAAGTACCTGATTCAGGTCTCTCAGATTCCTGCACTAATACTTCACATCCATAAATGTTTGTGTTTGAATTATTAGCTGGGGATAAAGAGAAATTTAAGGATAATACTACAAGAGTTTAGTACAACCCGCTTTATCTGTGTTTGTACAATGCTGAGCTTGTAGTCACTACTAAACAAATAATAAACAAGAATGTAATATAATAAATGGTGCAGGGTTCTTTGAGATAATTGATTTATGCCCTTTCACTAATGGGGATTGGGGCAGGTACAGGTGAATCTTTGTTCTCCAGATTTTCAGCTTCCATTTAAAAGTCTCTAGCTGTTTATGGTTATGAAGAAAATCTTCAAAATGTGAAGCAAGTGATACAGAGATGTCCACTTGATTTTTCAGAGAGCCTGAAAGAATAGCTCTGAGAGGTGTGAACTTCCCCATTCATTCCAAGCTCAGGGACGAGTGATGAGACTTTAAATGAAATACCGTTAATGACTTCACTGTTCTTTCTTAAATGCTTTAATGTAGAGGAAGGGTCGCTGTAAGCATGCGAACTCACCCCGCAGTGCCTCCTGCTGGTTGTCCTTGGGAATTAGCTCTCCCAGCCTTGGAGCACCCTCTGCAGGCCAGTGATCCGCCTTGCCACTGGCCCCATGTCCCTCCCAGGACCCTGGTGCCCCTTTTACCTGGGGTGCTGCCCCTCTGGCAGTAACCCCTCCAGCCTCAGGGTCTCCTCCTCCCAGGGGAACCCCCACCCACTATTCCCCACTTTGCCTCAAGGTTAGGCTACTGCTAGTCTCCATCTAGCCCCCGCTCACTGGGGCAGACTGCAGTGTAAGCCACTCATCATAGGCAAAGGGGGTTCAGACCTGCTGCCTCTGCCTACCAATGGGCTGCCCCCTGCAACCCAGTACCTAATAGGCCTTATCAGGCCTGCAGCCTGGGGCTTTCCTAGGCCGGAGCTCCCCAGGCCTTCCCCCAGCCCTGCTCCAATCTAGGTTCCCTTTTTGGCACCTTGCAGGCAGGCCCTTCTCCCTCTACAGACAGAGGGAGACTGCCTGGGCCTCTGGCTCACAGCCTTTTATGGGGCCTGATTGGGGCATGGCCCCAGCTGAGCCTACTTTCCCCCAATCAGCCCAGGCTTCTTGCCCCAGCCACAGCCCTCTCCTGGGCTGTTTTAAACCTCACAGGGCAGGAGCGGGTAACCACCCCGCTACAGTCGCATTATGAATCTCTGTGCAGCATTTCCAAAGTGTATGTGGGGAGTGGCTAGGGAGCACGGAATATATGCAAATTAAGAGATCTAGCTCTCTAGAAGCATATGGTGAGGTTGCTGTGATGGTGCAACTGTTTTCATTTTTGTGAACTTGGCTGGAAGGGGGATCATCTTTCAAAAGTATAGGAAACACTGTCTTAGACATAATTTACAACTATAACTTATTTTAAATTTTCAGATTGTGATTCAAAATTTTAATGTCTGAGGGGGAAAACATGCTAATTTCTACACCTTCTATTCCACAAGGTCAATAAAGGGAAAGGTACACAAGATTCCATAAGGTAGGCTTTAAGCAAGTCTGAGAAACCATCAGAAACGCTTCTTGACAGATCACTTTCTTGGGTCAGGATTTGATACTCCTCCAATATCATAAAAACTTAAGTGGGTGGCCGTATTAAATTTTCTATTAGAATCTATGTATCATCACATCAACCACTTAGTCCAAAACTCTCTATGGATATGTTGAATAAGCTTGTAAAATATCTGAGCTGTTACAGAAGAGATTTAACTGCCATTTGGCTATATAGTGTTTTAATAGAGTTTTTCCTCTTCAAATCACTTTACAAATATTAGCTAATTCTCATGATATACTTTTGAAGTAGATGAATATTATCCCCTTTTCAGAGATGAGGAAACTGAGACAGTTGTTTGAGGCCACAGAGGGAGACTGTCAGAGCTAAATTTTAGTGCTCTTTAGTTCTTGACTCCACACAAATACTACTTCAGAAAGTCATGTACAGTTTCTAACTCTGGCTTAATACAAATTCATATTTTCAGTTTAATATTAAGTTTTCCTCATTTAAAAAAAAATCAGAATCAGGTCACATGCTGAGATATTTTGTGAGCAGTTTCGTTCAAGTTAGAAGAATTCAGGTTAAAGACTGAATGTTTCTAGTCCGGTGTCTGAAATGAGAACAGAAATCCTGATAAAAATAAACAGCTGAATGAATGCCTGTACAAAGTTAATTTTAATTTCAACTAAGTCCTTTAAAAGTAGCTTTTCCTGCCTATTGGTGTACTAACAATAAGGTGGGTTGTTACAGAATCTCTTATGTTGTGCAAGGCATCCTGTATTTAGATTACATGAGTTGCCTGACATTAACTTGTAGTGTGATATAGCTGCAAAGAAGATCAATGCAAGTTTTGTGTACCTGGGCAAAATAACACATTTTTGAGCAGCAAAATAATCCATAGAAATGTAGGGCTGGAAGGGACCTCAAGAGGTTATCTAGTCCAGCTTCCCAGTGCTGAGGCAGGACCAAGTATAGCTAGAACCATCCCTGACCTGTATTTGCATAACCCAGGGTGGCCAAGCCGTGGCTTTTGAGCTGCGTGTGGCTCTTTTACAGTTAGAGTGCAGCTCCTGGATCCCCCCATAAATCCCCATTCTTCACCTACCAGACTGGGGGCAGGGGAGCTCGGCGCTTCTGCTCCGTGGTGGGGCTAGGGGCTTCAGAGACAACTGGTGGCTGCTGGGGGGGGGCACAATTTAAAGGTCATCTCTTCCCCCCCCCACACACACACACAGCTCGAGTCACACCTTTCTCAGGCATTTCCACCCCTTACCCTCAGCTGCCGCTCCCTTCAGCTCCCAGGAGTCTGTTCTGCAGGGAGAGGTAGCAGCAAACAGCTTGGAGCTGCAGGGAGTACTCCTGAGGGCATTCTATGCCAAAAAATTAAAAATTTTGCACACAATATTTTAAAATTCTGCTAATTTTATTTGTCAAATAAAGGTGGAGGCTCCAGTATGGCATTGGAGAGCACAAGCCACTGGCTGCACCGAGGTGGGAGATCACTGTGCAGCTTCCCCTGGGACATGAACTCATTGGTGAGGCTGTACCCAACCCTGACATAGTGCAAGGACCGAGCCTGCCCCAGAAACACCCCAGGGCTCTGCCCCTCCATGCCAGGTGCACCAGGTGTGAGCAGGCAGGCTCAGCAAGACAGGATCCAAGTGTGAAGGGACTTAATGTCGGGGGGATCCGATGTGGGTTGAATGGTGTCCTGTGTGGGGCAATCTGGGTGCGGGGAGGATCTGTATGCACAGGGGCTTGTTGTGGGGTGGGGAGATCCAGGGTCGGGTGGCTCGGGTTGAGCCAGGTGCAGTGGAGTGGGGCTAACCGGTAGGTGGGAGGGGTTGGCGTTGAGGGAGGTGAGGCAGGAGGGTATGGGTATGGGGGAGTTTGCATTCACAGGGATGGGGAGAATGGGAGAGCAGCTCCCTGTACAGGGATCCCTCCCCCTGCAGCTGAGGAGCGATGGGTGCAGGAAGTGGGGGGCTGGGGAAGTTTGCAGAGCTTCCTTGATCTGGGGGAAAAATCTGGGGGTGGGTCTGACCCAGCCCTGGATGCTGTGCAGGGAAAGAGGAAGTCCTGTCCTGCCCAGCCGGGACTAGCAGCTGAGCCCAGTCCCGCTTCCTGCCCCACAGTGATTTTCCTCTCTGCCAGCTGCCCTGCCCCCGTGAAACATACTGCTGGGGAGGGTTGCATGACCGCTTTTTGGCTTCCCTTGGCTTCCCTGTCAGAAAGTCATTTTTCTGCGGGGAAGCAAAGAAATCTGCAGGGGATATAAATTCTGTGCATGTGCAGTGGTGCAAAATCCCCCCAGGAGTAAGGGAGGGGCCACTGCTTTAGCTCCATGGGGAGAGACAGCAGCAAAAGCAGCAGCTCTCCCTGTAGCTTCCAGGTATTTGCCACAGCTTCCAGATTTCTAGTTCTAGCAGCTGCTGTCCAGGGAGGGAGCCTGGCCACACCATCGGACTGAAAGGGGCCAGTAAATCTTGGCAAAAATGGCGGGTGAGGCACAGGACTGCACATGCCCCCCCATGCATTGCCTCTGGCTTTTGCCCAGCGGGGATGGGGGGGTCTCTGTGCCTGCTGGGGCTCAGAGCTTCAGTAGGAGTGGGGCTGAAGCCCCAAGACCCAGCAGAGGAGTCCTGCAGGGCTGAAGCTTTCTTTTGTGCTGCCTTTAGAGCTGGATGGCCAGAAAGCGATGGTGGCTGTTGCCTGGGCACCCAGCTCTGAAGGTAGCGCCTCGCCAGCAGCAGGGCAGCAGTGAGGGTGGCAGTACCGTACCATACCATGCCATCCTTCTGCGCTGTTGCTGGCAGCAGCTCTGCCTTTGGAAGTGGGCTCCCAGCCAGCAGCCGCCACTCTCCAGCTGCCCAGCTCTGAAGGCTGCGCCTTTGCCAGTAGCAGCACAGAAGTAAGGGTAGCAGTACCGCAACCCCCCCTACAAAAACCTTGTGACCCTCCTGCAACTCCTTTTTGGGTCAGGACCCCTACAATTACAACAGTCCAAAATTTCAGATTTAAATAGCTGAAATGATATTTATGATTTTTAAAATCCTATGACCGTGAAATTGACCAAAATGGACTATGAATTTGGTAGGGCCCTAGTAACAGTGGGTCACAATCTAAATGTGTGTCAACAGTGTAAGACTTGCAAAAAAATAAAAAAAACAAACCTCATTCTGGGATGTATTAGCAGAAACATTGCAAGCAAGGCACAAGAAATATTTCTTCCACTCTACTCTGTACTGATAAGGCCTCCGCTTCAGTATTGTGTCCAGTTCTGGGCACCATGTTTCAAGAAAGATGTGGATAAACTGAAGTCCAGAGAAGAGCAACAAAAATGATTAAATGTCTAGAAAACATGACCTGCGATGGAAGATGGAAAAAACTGGGCTTGCTTAGTCTGCAGAAGAGAAGATAAGGGGTGGGGGGAATACATGATTACAGTTTAAGTATATAAAAGGTTGTTATAAGAACAACAGTTTTTTTCACTCTCCTCAACCTCTGAGGACAGGACAAGAAACAATGGGCTTAAATTGCAGCAAGGGTGGCTTAGGTTAGACATTAGGAAAAACTTCCTAACTGTCAGAGTAGTTAAGCACTGTAAGATATTACCTATGGAGGTTGTGGAATCTCCATCACTGGAGGTTTTTAACAACAGGTTAGATACACACCTGTCAGGGATAGTCTAGATAATACTTAGTTCTGCCTGAGTGCAGGGGAGTGGGTGTCTTCCTGTCCTACATTTCTGTGATTCTTTGTTAGGACACTGAGCATGTTCACTAATTCCCTTCACATACTGTATTACTGTGGGGCTGATTGTTTTCTAGTTGAATGACGGAAAGAATATATTTTAAGAGGGGATGAAGCCCAGTGATATCTGAGTGATAAGGGGTAACAATGTGCACGGTCCAAGAATAGGGAGTTATGGAGCACAGGAGGCAGGGAGCTCATTTTTATGATCATCTCCATCACTATCTTTTGGAGTCTTTTGCTTTTGAAAGGCACACTTTTTTTTCTCCGGGATAAGACAGCCTGCCACTGAGCCAACATCTGAGAACATTCCAGATAGCTTCCACAAATCAAGATTATACATATAAAGTGTTCTGCTCTTTCAAGCCTCTTGTGTAGACCTAATTTTCAAGTGTGTGTAGGGAGGAGAGAAGGTGTTTGGAGCATCATCCTAAAAGCATTTTAGGTCTGACAGTCACTATTATTAGGATTTGACAGCGAACACTCCAGAGAAGTGATTTTTCCAGTTAAGAGACTTTGCCAACTGCTACATTAATTTCACCATCAAGCAAGTATAATGTGGAAAAAAACCCCGTAGCTGGTGTAAATGATTCTCAAAATGCTTCAGACTGATCAAGGAAAGAGTTTTTTTCTATAAGATTGTTAATAGTAACAGCAGCTGATTTTTACGACACTTATCTATCTTGTCCCGCTTGTCTTGAGTCCAAAAAAAAAAAACAACCAAAACCCAACTTGTAAAACTCTGGCAGAGGTTTAAAAATAATGCTATGGCTTTTAAGAATGCCTGTTTGAAAGATTAATAGTATCCCACAATGTGTGTACTATCAAATGTGTTTACAATCAATTGTTAATCTATTTTCCCAACAGGTAATTAAATGTGTGGATCCAACATTATTGTAATTTACATTACAGCAGCACCTGCTAGTTCCATCATAGTTCAGTTTTCATCAGATCCCATTATATTTTTAGGAGGATTTATAGCTGAGTTAAAAAGCAGTAATAGAAAGTCTAAGTGGGGGAATGAATTGATTTTCTTGATTTGTTTTCAGTTGGTCCAAATCTAGGGTTTTCCTTTATTGAATGTACAAGTCTATGGACACAAAATGCTAAACAAAATTAAACTAAAAGGGGGGGAATTAAGCTTGTCCTTATGAGTACACAGAAGAATACCAAGATAAATGCCTAGAGAAGAAAGTCAATATTATTAAGAGATGTAGTTCAAAAACAGGTTGTGCTATAAGACACCAAAGAGTCAGCCTGTGAGCTGCTTCTACCTCAGGAATTAGTTACTGTTGGTCATGACTGTAGGAAGGGTATACCATGGTCTTGGAGATGTAGCTACATGATTATTGGGAGATTACGTTAAGAGGAAAGATTCATAGAGTTGGATTTTTAGTAGGAAAAGAGATGACTTAATTTGTTTTGGAAAAAGTCTAGGGAACATTTGAAAAGTAAAAAAAAAAAAACCTAAATTCAGGAGTAAATATAGAACTTTGTCAGAATTGCTTCAGGGCAATGGTGACACATCTATGAATTAAGTTACTGATGATGATGTGATCTGAACCACAGAGTATAAATAAATGCAAAAGACATCTAGACTTGTTTCAACAAGGTGTTTGGAGGATTGATGGAAAAGTGGAGTTCAGATATACCAGAAAGAGCAGATATCCTGAGCAGCATGGTCTTACTCCTGTTAGTTAGGATTAAAACAGCAGATGCTCTTGGGCATAGAGTTGGCTGCTATAAATAGTCTAGAGGCTGGAGTAGGTACTGTATCTTTTTATTCCCTAGAATTCATATCCTTGGGATATAGGAGTGGATGGGAGGGCTCCATGTGGTGGGAAAGGACTCTCACGTTTTTCTTGCATACAATCAGTGATTTACCGAATTGTGCAGTGTATCTAATATTTCACTTCGCGATTCTGTAATATTTATAGCATACATTGTAATCAGATTAATTTAGTCAGACAATAATTTTATATAATTCCTTTGGATGTTCTTAAACAATTTTCAGATGCATTTTTCTCTACTGGATTTGGTCTATGAATGTTATTTAAAAAAAAAAATCCTGGAACTTTGGAAATAATTTTTAAACAATATTCCAACTCACTCTACATTCATTTGACATGAGATTAATCTCTGATGTGAATATAAATTAAGCTCTGGGTATAAGAATCTGCCCTGTATAAGAGTATAACAAGAACAGCTTTGGGCTTGCTTTGTAAAGAAAAACTGAGAACAAAGAGAAAATTCAATACAACATGGGGGAGGGAAGGGAAAGTCAAGGTCACATCTTATAGTATTGCTTCGTTTTTGTTCAGCAAGTGGAAATAAGTTGCAAATTTCATCTGAAAACCTTTTTGTTCTACGTCAATTTATAAGTATACAGTAGATTGTGAAATGTCTTGTTTCTTTGCTTTATTCTGTCTTTTTTTGGTGTTGCTGAAAGTAGTAACTTAACAAGTATAGGCTACAGGTAATTTTATCATCTTAATTTGCACTCTGCATCCTTGGAATTCGCAGTGTTCTCACTTTAAGAGCTCTTTTGAAGCTTGTTTCACATGGCAAGTTGATTGAGTTCAATAACTAAATGTTTTATATCTTCAAATACTGTCTTTTCATTCCTTTATAAACGTGATCGTTTGCTAATTCCTAATATTAAGTAAATGCAATTAATTTTGTTTCCTATCTGTGCCCTTAGTCTTCCTGACCACATCCTACTCTGTTAATGCTTTTTCCTTTTGTATCTATATAAATGTAATTACCTCCCTTAGAAAAGGTATGTTTCCTATGCTGATTTTTTTTTAAATTTGAAACAATTTATAAACAGGAGGGGGATGACAGTTCTGAAACATGATCACATAAAACACTGGAAACCATTCTCATTGTTCTGTCATGAGAGGCTTATTTCTTGCATGGAAGTGCATTGTTTCTGCTAGATTGGATTTGTAAAATGCACTTCAACTGCATTTTGATTCATCACAGACTTGTCTTATTTTCTGTGATAAATTAATCCTGGATTAATTGGGTGAGGCAAGGTACAAGGAACAGTTCAGACGGTCACAGAAAATGTATCTACCTGACATGTGATTGTGATATGTTGGCTGGAGAGTGATTTGACAAGTATTCTTTATTTTGAATACTGGCATATAAGATGTGATTTGTACATTTTAATGTAACATCTCTTTTATCAGTGAAAAGAGAGAGGCCCCTCTCAGGTTCTCTGAATAGTAGCAATAAAACACAAAACAAGCCTAGCAAATCTGCAGTTGCAACAAAGAACGGATTCTGGAGGCCTCTTGATTAAGTTCACGATGCACTGCTTTAGTTTTATTGACCATTAAATTTCAGCATTGCAGGAATAACAAAGAAGGTGAAGAAAGCTGAGTGGTGAACATTTATGGGAAGCAAAAATAATGAAGGGGCCAACCTTGAGCTATTGAGATTAGCGAGAAAGGCAAAAAGATACTCTACAAATGCTAGTAAAGGCTGTATCTTCTTTGTGAAAGAAGCTGTTGCTGGGTGTTAATTACAAGGATAAAATAGCTGGAAATAACCATAGCAAACACAGTAGTCAGAGGAATAGTGAGCAAAATGAAAATGGAACAGTAAAAATTGTGGAGATTTGTTGAGAAGCACTGCCAAATTTAGGAATATCATCATAAAAAGAAACCAGTAAGGTATGTAATAAAGAGAAAAAAACAACATAATGAGATTAATAAGACCTTTAATTATCACTTCTAAAATTTTATATTGTAGAAGTACTTAAAGAAATATTTGTTTACACTGAATGACTGAAGATGAGCAAACTTTTCTTTTGATTATGGTAATTAAAAACCACTTTCTGTCAAAAGCAAAGTGTTTGCAGGGGTAGACAAAATATGTACTTCATATTCAAATCCTTACCTTGTGGGATCTGTAAAATGTTGAGAAATATCTGGTAGAACTTTTTTCCACTTGGAAAACCTAAAAGCTATGTAAACAAATGTATGTAAACCTAAAAGCTATGTAAACCTAAAGCTATTAAAACAAACAAAAAACAAATCCTAGATAAGTGTAGCCTTTGTCACTTGACAGTGCTGATTTTAGGAATGTTCTAACTTGAGAACCATGTACATGTTTTGCTATGCATAGCTATTCTATGTGGCCCATACCTTGGTCCTATTGAAGTCAGAGGGAATCGGGATTTTGCCCTCTATGGTACTTTATGTGAAGTGATGTCCGTTGTATCTCTAAATGAACATATAAGGGCCAGACTCTGGCTTTTTCCAGTGTATATGCTCAAAAAGCGTTAGTAAATTGAATCGAAGGATGTTATCATAAAGTTGAAGGTGTTCACACTGCCTGGACTCTCCATATGCTAGTGTCAGGTCATACAGAGTCTTAGAATATGCATTCTTCTCCATTCAGTTAACTTGTTCTGGTGGCATGATTGATTGGTGTCTGCCTTGCAAGACAGTCTAGAATGGGGGCATAAAATAATGTCTCTGCACTATTAATTTGAGCCAGCCGTTTATGGAGATAGAGGGGTAGAAAGAGACAGAATTTGATCCTTATAGTTTTGAATAAAACATAACATCCTGGCTTTGTAGGAGAGTCCAAGGGAGGAGAAATGGGGATAAAAAGAAACAACCTTATAAATCCAACTTTCATGTTTGGACTAAAATGAACTAATGCAATAAATATTATTGCACTTTTACCATTTGTAGTTGTCATTTTGTCTGTTTACAGAATTATGGCACTACATTAAATATTGTGTGTATGTATTATAAATCTAGATAAACATTGAAGGGCTGACTTGCTGATGATATTTAGCTGTATCCTATTCCCCCCAAAATGAATTGTATTTAATTAAGGATTTCACTACACTAGTTTTTTTGTAACATCACATTACCAACAAAAAAAGTTGCCATAAAACATGGCATTATCTTTAAAATAAAAACAGGCATAAAGAGTCCAATCCAGTACTCACTTAAATTATTAGTCTGCCGTTGGTGTTGAATCAGGGTTACAATGAAATTCTAAATGCTAATGCAAGTAACGACATTTCAGTGAGCAAAATAATCTCTCAAACCAAAGAAGCGTTTCTGTATTATATGCCTCTTCTGTGATGGACATATCTCTAGGCAGTTTTCCACTTGTCTGGACAGATAAGTCTAACCTTAGGTATATTTTTGCCCAGCAAACAGTGTTTGTCCATGATTCATTTGAAATGTGTGCTTGTGAATTTTACTGATATAATTAAGCCACTATAACTTTTTATTTAGTAAGGACCTCTGCCAAGGCAGTTTGCTGAACAGTAATACAATGAATGTTACTACTCTGTCTTAATTTGTTTGCTCAACTCTTGGAATAATAATTCTATTGGCATCTTTCTACAGCCAAGTGTGTGTAGTAATAGAGAATATATTAGTTATTATTTCACATCCCAAAGAATCCATTGGAAGGGCAGTATAAAGTTCTCCAGTCCCTGATGCATCAATCTGGAACTGCTGAGTCAGCCAGACACACAATGAAAATGGCTGACTGAAGTACCGCTGAAATTGCAATAGAATTTGATTAGAGTTACTCTGTGTCCTCACTTCCTGTTCCCATCTTGCATTTCTCAGAGCAAAAGAGCAACTTAGGCTTTGCTTACATAATCAGTTATGTACCATTTTAACTAAATCCGTTTAGAAGCTGATTTAGTTAAATCAGTGCAGTCTCTTTGAGTGGGCACACTAACTTGAGTTCAGGAGTGCCTCACATTGATTAGCGTTAAGTCACTAAGGAATCAACCTGGGCAAAATTGAAGTAAATCTGGATATAGAGTAACTGTCACCAAATTATGTGGTGCAGTTTGATTGGTGCTTCTGTCTGCTGCTTGTATTGTGAGTTACTGACCCAGTCATTCCGTACAGCTTGGAGATTTAGTTACATTGGTACAACTTTCTTTCTTTTGTAGATAGTCCATAGAGATTCAAATAGTACAACTTGTAGGATGCATATCATTCCACTCATTTTGGCCTCCGGTAGGTTACTTCAGCTTCTCTATAAAATAACAGATATATAGAGGATGACTTATGTTGTAAGAAACATCATAACTTATTGCAGATACATTGCATCCTTCTGGTATTCTGATAGTTTAACTTTTAAAATAAGAACACTTTAAAATTAAACAAGACACTTACATCTACCTAATTACTAAAATATATTAAATCTTTAATTGTGTAGTAGCCAATTCAGAGGATCTAAACATATGCACCATGACAAGGCCTATAATTAAGGCACTCACAAAATTTTCTAGTTTATGCAGATTTCCATAGATCAGAGCCCAGGAATATTTTAAGTTACTTATAGATATGCAAATATGCAGAATATTAATGTATAACTTAGTAGTTTTCTTAGGTGCTCTGCATAATTTTATGCTTTTAACTGTAAAAGTTGAAAGGGCGGGATTGCTGTGTATACAGCAGTGTAAATGAATTAAGACTTGCTGATCATTTGTTTGTGTTGTTGCAGCATACTGGAATTATACCCCTTAACATTACATTTTCAGTACAGGGACATTTAAGCCCTTTCTATGCTAGTTTTGTTTGTCAAAATTTCCCCACTGGCTAATCTCTGTCTGTGAGGTCCATGTTTAAATTATCAGGCATTCTCATGTCAGTTACTTCATAATATTCCAGTCAATTTTCTTGTGCTGTACTGTTTAGCTTTCTTTTAATATAAACAATCACCTTTACAACTCACTGTCTGTGACTTGAAGAGGCACGTCTTACTAAAGAAATTTAACACATCATTTTTCATATAGATTGAGTTCAGTAGCAATGCTTCTCATTTTTTTAAATAAAATCTTTTGGATTTAGTTGCTGCAGTGGGTATAAAAGTCTGTTATTCCTCTATTATATATTCTTTACTAAATATGCAATTACACATCTATTCTTCTGTTTTTTAACCCATTTGTATTTTTTATAATGAACATGTTCTGTTTTTTTGTATATCAGTGCCTAAAGATATGTTGCTATATCCTATTTAGGCAGCGCTAACTAACTGTCCTGTTTTTTTTAAGGTGCTGAGGTCCTCTTGTTTTCACAGGCACTCAAGTTTGAAAATGTTGATCTTTGCTCTTAGGGAGAATATTAGGATAGTAAATTGAGAAGATTAATGTTTGTACTCAATTCCTGTTGACATTTGTAATCTGTGGGAATTGTTTCATAAAGGATTACTTTATTATTTTCTTATTCATTGTTGTATTTAATAATGAAATTACTTTCTGCATATTAGGTAACCATGAATTTAAGAAGAATTTAAATGGTCTCTCAAATTATCAGTATAATTAATCCCTTTGTCATTTCTTATGTCACTTTTTGATACTTCAATTTGAAAACTGAGGGAGAAGTAGTATGACAGAATATAGTCAAGTAAAATGTCTATTGTCTCGATTTTATTTATTGACTTTAGTGCTGGTGAAAAGTTCCAGATTTACTGATGTTCTCTGATTATTCACTGAACAGGTTAAGTGCAGCAGGGGCAATGTAAGCATCCCTAAATTACCCCATATGGAGCCTCAGTTTTGTTCTAGAGGAACCACCTGTACAGAATAGAACAGAGTTGTCAGTGGTGGTCATAATTTTGTGATGCAGTTGTCTGTTCCATCAGCAGTGGACAGATATCGCACATTTAGTTCACTTAAGCTGCTAAACAACAATCAGAATCTAATGTGGGTTGCATATAGCTCGTTGAATGGAGAGGTCTAAAAGTGTACATACTGTTTTACCATTGATCTGGATTGTCTTGCTCCAGTCCTCCAGAGTTTGGTTTTCATACCATACTTCTTGTCTTCCAGACAAGCTATTCTTTAGACCTGTTTGCAGTAACATAGCGGTACACTGGTGGCGTACTTCAGTAACTCATTCTTTCCTTTTTTCTTCTTACTTCCCCTTTGGGTCGTATTAAGTCAATGTTCAGTTATAAACTTTTGAAAGAACAACCATAACGTTTTGCCCAGTTACAACAATCTCCATTCTTGAAGTGTTCATAAGTCTGAGGTTCTACTTTATTTTTAAACGATTGCTAGGAAAAGTTTTTTATTTTGTCAGTATGCTTACTTTTTGCGTTTTACTGCACTTTGTATAGAGTCGTATTCGCTGTTCCCCCTGTATAGTCACTTAGGCTCTCCTGTTTGTATAATAGTATGGCTCTTTAATATAGCAACAAGAGAAGAGCTTTAAAAAATAGGCAAATGTAATTGTAAAACTACTAAAATTAAATGGGAGACTGCTGCCAGATGTAATGTCTGAAATTACTTAAACTTGCATTTGAAGTTGACTAGATTTAATAGTAATTGATTGTTTAAATAACATTTTAAAATTAGTTCTCTCAAGGCACTGATATTAATTAACTGTAATCCATTCCTTTATTAACAGATTAAAAACAATTGAATCACTTTTCCCTTTAAAAATCTTCATATTTGACCCCTTGTCAGGATTGGTTAATGTAACATACTTCTAAGCGACTTATCTTAAATGTAGACACACACACCTGGCTATTTAAATTCCACAAGTGTTCATAGCTATGTAGTGTTCACTTATTACAGTAGGCTATGCTTTCTGCATAACATGCTGTCTGTGACAGTTGCAACAACTGCACATTTACTAATAACTGTCTTAAAACTCTCTTCCTAATTTTTAGTAGCATCAGTGAAACAAAACCTGATTGTCTACTTCAGTGTTTCTCTTCAAAACCTTTATTTAGGGTTCTAGTCAACTACAACCTATCAGGGTTGAGGGATAGCTCAGTGGTTTGAGCATTGGCCTGCTAAACCCAGGGTTGTGAGTTCAATCCTTGAGGGGGCCACTTAGGGATCTGGGGCAAAAATCAGTACTTGGTCCTGCTAGTGAAGGCAGGGAGCTGGACTCGATGACCTTTTGAGGTCCCTTCCAGTTCTAGGAGATTGGTATATCTCCAATTATTATTATAAACCTAGAGTTCTATGCTTTTGGCTAGACTTCATTAGCAGCTGTGGATCCTAAATATGTTTAGGAATCAAAGCCTTGTGTAGGCTGAATATTCACAGCTCATGAACATTTTGCTTCCTTCCATCTTGGTGTGTGAAAGAGGGTTCAAGTTTATTATGGCTAAGTTGAGATTTTGCTTAGGGATCAGTCACACTGAATGAAGTGAAATACATTGGGAGTGCTCTTGAGGCATACTGAAAACACAGCTACAACAGTTTTGTTTTTGTTTTGTTTTAAGGGCAGATACCTGAGTGTGTGTTGGCTGCATCTAATTGTGCTATGGAATGAAGACTAGAAAGACTCCAGACTTTGATTGTAACCTAGGATATTTGTTTCATTCCTTCTGTGACCTGACTGTGGTTGTTAGATACATGATTTATTTTCTGTACTCTTTCTTACTTACAGCCTAGGAACATATACTACTTTAAATGTTTCTGAAATCCTTTGTCTTACTAGGTTTCCCATGCACCAACTGCAGTGCAGCTAATATTTTTAGCAGCAATACATTCCTGAAAATCCCATTGTTTTCCATTTCTGATGCTATTCAAGTGAGCATTTTTATTTGGAGACTGGGGTTTGCAGCTGAACATGGCAACAGGAGTAAAGGGACATATGGCACCAGTGCAGGAGGGGCTTTCTGTAGATGAGATGCTATTCCTGCTTTTGTTTGGTGCAGTGCCATAATAACTGTGGCATATCACCTTGTAGTGGCATGGAGCCATTTAAACAGAAGGGCATGAGTATGAGTAGCCAAGAGACCAGGCATGAGAATGTGTGTGTGTGAAGGACAGGATTCCCAGCAGGTCTGAAGTGGTAGTCCGCTCATAGCATTTAGGCCAGTGGGGAATAGGATATCCAAACACTACTACTGTATAGCGGAGTTAGATTAAATATCCTTCTCTCCCCCCCCCCCCCAAAATCAAATCTGTATCTATTAATTTTTGGCACTGTTGAGTCAGAATTTGCTTTTTCTGGTGAGGTACAGTTTTATTGCGCTTTCATTGTTAACTTCTGCCAATCTTTATGTAGGATTGCATTTTTTACATTTGTTGTCAACATCACTGTTTTTGATTGTTTACTGTATTTCTGACAAAGGTAAATATATTTTGTTTTTATCACGATGTGTATTCACTGTGATTTTAGGGTCTGCTGGAAATGAAAAAACGAAGTGAGGGCAACATCATACCCAAAGACTAAGCCTTTCTAAATGTCAGTATTTATACAGTTACATAGATGTGCTGAAACACTTTATCCACAAGAAACCATCCTGCCATAAAAATTGTAGTCTAAATTAGAATTCAATGTAAATGTGTTTATCTTTTTAAAAATATTATGCCAAAATGCCTTACAAAATTTCAGTAATACAAAACAACCAACCTAATATATTATCACAAACACATTGTATAGTTACATTAGAGTATGTTCATGAGACCGCTTAGAGAGGGAGAGAGCAAATAATAAGAAAAGAGAAGGTAAGGTATGTTTTCCAGTGAAGAATTGAGAGTTGGAAGTGTTTCAGTTGGCAGGAGCTATAGTTCAGAAGGCCTTTTTACCTATAAAAGCTAAGTTTGTTTACTTTAAAAACAAAAATAGGGTATTTGTATCAGATGAGGAGAGGGAGTAGAGAGGAGGTTGGCAGGAGGACAATTTTGAACTGTTTCATGAGATAAATGGGAGTCACTGGAATTGTTTTTAAGGAGGATATGACATACCTGTGCTGCTCAGTACATTTGAGAAAGCAGGCAGCAGCATTGCTTATGGACTGGAATCTAGAGTGCTACATCCTGGAAAGGGCTACCCACTGAAGAGAGATTTGTGATAATCAAATTGAGAGATGGCTTTGGAAATTGGAACTGGTTTCATTGAGTAATGTTGGACTGATAGTCCAATTCCTTCTAGCTATTTTTGACCAGCGCTTTGGGATCCTTAGCTCCGCATTCTATTATTCCGCAAAGCAGCACAAGGACTGGGAGGTTAGCTGTGGAATGATTGTTTTGTGAAAAGTGTTTGCCCACGAGTGATAAAAGACAAAAACACCATATCATTTTTCAGTTTGAGTTCATTCAATAGTACAGTGATTGGTTTTACCCGCGTAGTTGTTGGGGCATATAGTGTGTTGGATAAGGTACACCACATATTGTGATAAGCATGTCTAGGACCAATTAATCTTGAAAGGTGTTGAGGGGGCTTTATTGATTATTTGTAGCAGTGGAGATATGTCTGTGGGTTTCGCATCTGCTCTGGCAGGGTCTGGTGCTGGTTTGACTTGGTATGCCCTGGTCTGTGGAGAGCTTGCATCTTATGTTGAGGTTGGCAGATTGTTTGAAGTCCAGAAGAGGGAGTTTGGTAAAGATTTCTTACAGGATGTTTTCCCCATCAAGTGTAGGTTGTAATCCTATTTGCATTCCAGTTTGGGGTGATGGGTGACAACTAAGGGTTTGTGGATGGAGGGTTATTTTTTCCTCTATTGAAGCAGGTTCGCTCAAGGCATTTGAGTGACCCGTTCCGTGATGCAATGTACTTCTCTGTTGGAGTATCTTTGTTTGGTGTAAGGTGCTGGAGATGGTTCCCCTGTTTTTCTGAAGTCCTGCTGCAGGGCTGCTCAACACATTTAGAATTGTAATATTAGAGTCCACCGGAAATGTAAAGATTCATTTTCTTTTTATGTACAGTTCGAGAGTGTTGATTTTTAAATAAAGCTCACTTGTTTGTTTTTCAGCAAAACACTTTTTTTTAAAAAAAGAGCGCTCTAAGTGTGCAGTTGGCAGGCAATATAATTTGCTCTTACATCATTGAATTAATCTCTGAGAAGTGATCTATTGTAACAGGTTTTCTCTGCTTAGTATTATGAGTTCGCATAACTTTTTAAATTTAAAAATACGTTTGAATTGCTAAAAGCATTTATAGTATTAAAATGGAGGAAAAAACTTTGATATACTGTTATAACTCATGTGGTACTTGGTGTAAACCAGATTTTTTAGACAGCTTCTGAATTCTCGTACTTTCTTCCACAAAGCTTTTTGCTTTTCTAAACTTTGTCAAAAGTAAACTTAATCTGTTTCTTAAAATTTCTCTCACTTACTTTGCCAACGAGTTACACTGACATTTATTTAAATAGCAAGCCTGTTTTCTTCTAGGTTTCTAGTCTCCCTGTTTACTTGAATCTTGCCTTTGCAAATAAGACTTAACTCCATATCAGTAAGGTCCTGGGGATAAGTAGCTGGATAGCAGAGTCTTTCCAACAAACTTTTGGATTCTCTCCATTCCCTTGCTGCTGAAATGCCATAGAAATAACCGCTCCAGAAATATAGTGAAACTTCCCCCCCTCACTCACTTCATTTGAAAGAGTATATGGGAGAGATTAAAATTAAAACCCTGGAATACTTAGACTCTCAACTTCAATTTAAGTAATCTGTCTAATATCGTTTATACTCTTTACTAGTATCTTAATAGAGAAGTAAGGCATAATATTGTAGAGCATATGACCCCTCACAATGTCTTCTGTAAATGTGATAGTTTAGGGAGAACAATGAGACGTCAGTTTCTCAAAACACTGTGAAAATAGTGCATGCGTTTGTCACATGTTTTTGTTCTACATGTATTTTTTCCCCTTACAATTTTGTTTTTTCTGTAAGTTGTTTTAAAAGGTGAAAGAAAATATGAATAAATTGAATAATGCCTTTGAAAAATAATTATTAGTTAAACTTAAAGGTGCATTGTACATTGCCATTAATGATGCAGTTGCAGAACTTGGCAACAGAGGGGGGAATTGTACAACAGAGACAGTCAGAGAACTGTTCTACGCTGTGGGTTGTGTTGAGGCAGCTGGCTGCTTTAGATTTAGCATCTTTGCTTTACGTGCAATTTCAGTATTTTTATTTTTGTGGAAATCAAAAGGAAGGACACAAATTTTGGAAAATAATGGAAGTAGTTACATTATAGTTAATATATTATAACTAGGGTTTTTTTCCGTATTCTCAAAAGCACATTGGACTCTTAGAGCAAAATGGGGAAAAAATCGCTTCACATCTAATCATGAGTTGGGAAGCTTTCTCTGGAAAGTGTGACTGGGCTTAAGACATCAATTTCAGCAGAATTTAAGTTTTGATTAAAGAAAATAATAATAATCCTTCTCATATAGTTGTAAAGATTAAACCTTCCAAAAGTGGCCTGAATGTAAAGCAATGCAGTGTTGTCTCACAGATTCTACAGACAGCTTCAGTCACTTCCTTGTTGCTCATAGCTTTTCTAAAAAACAGAATGATGAAATGAATGTCAAACCTTGTTGGTAGCAGTGAAACTGTTAGAAATACTTTCCATTTAATGCTGCTGCTTAGGAAAACTGTAAGGAGCACCAAATGGTGGCAGGACCAGAGGTATTCATAGAGGGTGACCCATAAATAAGGATTACGGGGAAGGGTAAAATAGCAGACAACTTTTGTTTTTTCCTCCCATGCCCTGGCAGTGACCAAAAGGCTCTAGATAGAGGGAAGAGACAGAAATCTAATTTCCCTTTCTACCATGCAGGGAGATTCACATTTATCAGATCCGTACTAGCCAGGTCTCCAAGCAGTGTCCAGGTCAGCATTCTGTAAAACTAGTTCCCCTTCCCAGCAGCTGGGGAATGCAACACAGTGCTCTATTTCTGCATCTACTAGCTACTACGTTTAGTTCCCCCACAAGGGTAGTCCTGAATTTTTGCAAGCCATATTTTAGAAACACAAAACTGAAGTGTAATTTCAAACAAAAAATATATAATAGAGCAATTTAACTGGAAGTTTTAATATGTTATGGACTTGCAGTTTTGGCCATCTGATTTTGTGTCATTCCAGAATGACTTGTGACAGTATATTTACTGTGATATTTAACTATAATACAGTAGGACATGCAGTTCATTTTTAAACACATTTTACTGATTAAAAAAATAAAGAAATCTATTAAAGTAGAGGATCTCTGGCTTTGGAATAACCACCTTTTACTAGTCCAGCAGAAACCTGCCTGTCTAAACTTCAGGCTATAGAGTAAGGCCCATCTGTTCTCTCAGGTTTTGCCTGAAACGGGTGATTATGAAGTATGCATAGACTATATTTGGTGGGTGAGAAAACTATATCACCCCTAGACTGTCATCCTTGTATCATATTGGATAATATTTCATGTAGTAGTGTCATAAGTGATGGTGCTTCTTGGAAATTATGTATTGTTACTTTATTTTGTACCTTTACTACATTTAGCTCTAACAGTCACCTGTCTCTTATGGGTTGAGATTAGGTAGTCAAATACCTATTGAGCCTCCTTTTGCTTAGCTTTGCAGAACTCACAAGTGCCATCATGTATGATCAGTGATGCTATTTTGTTGCCCTCCTCTCAGGGATACCAGCATTTGGCATGAAATATAGAAGGCTCAAAGAAGCTACAGGTTCTTAAAGCAGGAGGATAATCTACTGAGTCTGAAAGAATGGTATGCTAAATTTTCAATCTCAGCGGAATTTTCTAGGAGGCTGAACTCTTATGAGGCTGTGGAAGAAAATTTCCCATTCTCTCTGTTAGCTACTTTTCAACTCTGCTCCAAACCTGTAGACACCTATGAATGGGAATGTTATGAAATTCCCTTATGCTTCTGCTGTAAAAGATCCTGGAAGTGAAGGCTTCACTTTACTATCCTCCTAATTAAGCAAAGTAGTATTTTGCCCTGGAATTAATGTGCCTGAGCCTAGAAGCAACAAAATCCAGAATTCCTCAAAAAATTAAATTGTGTCTATGCTGTGGGACAGATGAAGGAAGGAATTACTAGTTCTCTTTGTGCAACTAATGATTTCAACTAATGCAGTAGTAATGGAAACATTAAAAAAACATTAGAATAATTCTGTTCCTCGTGGGCTGGTATCCACGTCATAAAGATGTCATTACAGCTTGTTTTAATTGTCTGTCTCAGAAGAGGAACCAAGGATAATGTTTTAATTATTTTTAACTCTGTAAAGCATTTTAGGAACACACTTTGAATGAAAGAAGTTGAACCAAATGGATTTGTATTGTAGGAATTGAACTGGCATAGAGTTTGAATCTCTCTCTTCACCACTGAGACGTGGGAGTGAGTGTATGCTAGGATAGAGGCCTGTGCTTGCAGTGCACTACTGCTGATTGAGTATCTGTTTTTCTGTTTTGTAGATAAATAGATCTTTTTTAAATTTACTTTAAAAAAATCCCTATTTTGTCATTCCTCATTCTTCAAAGGTCCCTTTCTGCTAGAAATGGTAATGAAATGCTAAACTGTATACTATTCGGCCACTAGGTGGGGCAATGTGTAACACACGTCTGTTAGTCTGTAAGGTGCCACAGGACTCTCTTTCACACGTTAATGGGCCACTCTACCTTGACTGACCCCTTAGAACAGGGGTGGCCAGCCTGTGGCTCCGGAGCCGCATGCGGCTCTTCAGAGGTTAATATGCAGCTCCTTTTTATAGGCACCGACTCCGGGGCTGGAGCTACAGATGCCAACTTTCCAATGTGCCGGGGAGTGCTCACTGCTCAACCCCCTGCTCTGCCCCAGGCCCTGCCCCACTCCACCCCTTCCCCCAAGGCCCCTGCCCCTTCCCCTGAGCTGGCCATGCCCTTGCTCCCCTCCCCCCCCCCCAGAGCCTCCTGCGCATGCAAAACAGCTGATTGCGGCAGGCGGGAGGTGCTGACTGGCAGGGCTGACGGCGGGTGGGAGGCGCTGGGGGCTGGAGGGCGGGAGCTGA
This sequence comes from Mauremys mutica, assembly GCF_020497125.1. Taxonomy (NCBI): domain Eukaryota; kingdom Metazoa; phylum Chordata; order Testudines; family Geoemydidae; genus Mauremys; species Mauremys mutica. Next base: position 5,888,698 of record NC_059092.1, on the reverse strand, counting down.
TGTGGGGGGCTGCTGACGTATTACTGCGGCTCTTTGGCGATGTACATTGGTAAATTTTGGCTCTTTCTGAGGCTCAGGTTGGCCACCCCTGCTTTAGAATATGTGTTAACTACTTATGCTAAACAATCTGTTCCATCTTACATTTAGCTGTGACGCTTGGAGTACCTTTCCCATACCTGAAGAAGAGCGGTGTGTGGCTCGAAAGCTTGTCTCTCTAGCCAACAGAAGTTGGTCCAATAAAACATTACCTTATCCACCTTGTCTCTCTAATACCAGGGAGGGAGAGGATTTATTTAAGTTGACCACCCATGTGGTCACAAGAACATATTGATACAAGCTGGCCATCAACAAGTTTAGGTTTTAAATTAGATGAACGTTTCTAACCATCAGAGGAGTGAAGTTCTGGAACAGCCTTCAAAGGGGAGCAGAGGGGGCAAAAAACCTAACTGACTTCAAGACTGAGCTTGACAAGTTTATGGAGGGGATTGTATGATGAGACTGCCTACAATGACATGTTGCCGATGTCCAGCTGCTAGCAGCAAATAACTCCCAATGTCTGGTGATGGGACACTAGATGGGGAGGCTCCGAGTTACTACGGAGAATGTCTGTCTGACGGGTCTTGCCCACATGCTCAGGGTCTAACTGATCACTGTATTTGGAGCTGGGAAGGAATTTTTCCTGGCTCAGATTAACAGAGACCCTGGCTGTTGCAGGAGTGGCACCTGCGGATGAGGGGTTAGGGGTGCAGGAGAGTGCTCCGGGCTGGGACTGAGGGATTCGGAGAGTGGGAGGGGTATTGGGGTGGGGCAGGGGGTTGGGGCACAGGAGGGGCTTGGGTGCAGGCTCTGGGGTGCGCTTACCTCAAGCAGCTCCCAGAAGCACTCGGCGTGGCCCCCCCTCCAGCTCCTACCACAGAGGCGCAGTCAGGTGTGTCTGCGCACTGCCCCGTCTGCAGGCGCCACCCCTGCAGCTTCTATTGTCCGTGGTTCCCAGCCAATGGGAGCTGTGGGGGTGGCACTTGGGGCGGGGGCAGCATGCGGAGCCCACTGGCTACCCCTATGCATAGGAGCCGGAAGGGGGACATGCGGCTGCTTCTGGGAGCCGTGCGGAGCGAGGCAAACCCTCAACCCCGCTGCCTGGCTGGAGCAGGGCAAGCCCCGGAATCTGCTCCCCGGCGGGTGCTCGAGGGCCGGATTAAAACATCTGGAGGGCCAGATGCGGCCCCCGGGCCATAGCTTGCCCACCCTTGGACTAGAGGATCATGGTGGTCCCTTCTGACCTTTAAAGTCTGATTCTAATTGTTATATGTCATCTGAATTATACAACATTGATCTTGATACAATGACATTTCCTAGAAAGAATGTGCATAACTCTTCTCTGGATAATGATTTGTGTGCCGCAATCAAAAGTATCGGTGTTCGATTTGTGCAGCAAGGAAATATTTGTAAATTTCTAACAAGCTATATAGTAGTTCAGCTCTTTAGGATGAATTTTATATTTGATCAAATAAATAATTGATTTGGAGCTATAGAAACAGAAGTTCAGTAAAACGTAGGGACTGGCAAATGGACAGTATTGAACAAAAGGTGGCAAATACTGACCTAATGCACTGATAATTACTACTTTTCTTATGAGGAAAGTGTTACCTCTTTATAATTCAAGGACTAAATTTAGTCTTGGTGTGACAGTCCATTGACATACATGATATTGTACTTGCTTATGCCACAGTTTAATTTTGCCCCTGATTTTTTTTTTATAGCATTTGGTGCCTACGTCTGAATATGGTAGTTGTGGTTTAGTGGTGTTCTGGAGGAAAGTAACTTGCAATGTTCCATGCAATTTTAATAAACCTCTTAATTTTATGAATAATTGAGTTAGTGGGTATGGGTTAATTCCTTTATTTTATTACAAACTGTAACGCTTGTTTGATTTCAAGAAGCCACACATCAATTTCTACAGTCCATCTGTTGGTTCCCTAATAAAGGCCTTTGTACTAGTTGCCTCAAAACTAATTTGTCTAGTTTGTGGTTTCTGACTGTTACTCAGTTCCTTTCAAAATGGATTCGTTCATCTGAAGTCGTGTATGTCAAGGCTTTAGTGTCCTCATTTTGTGGCAATGATTCTTTCCCCTGCTGACTCCATTCCCCCACCATACCCCCCTCCACTGGGGGCAGGGTGGAGGTCTAAAAATTTGGTGGAGAGTTTTCATTTTGGATTTTTAACCACCTCCACCAATAAATAGAATCCTGATGAGGTATTGTTGATATCTACAGAAAATTTCTGTAGATAACTAAAATCTGTTTAATTATCAACATTTTCCTTCTCCCTTGTGCACTCAAATTGTCTTGTTCCAGCACTGTTTAAAGTATAAGTGTTAGACTGCTGGCATAGTGTGTTTGCTGCTCTAATAAGAGCATTAAAGTACTTAGTTTGATGACAATGGTGTTTAAAGGATTATGAGTATTGCAGACGTTATGTAAATAGATGAGGGGAAAAATAAAAAAAGAAATTTTGGAACCATGTGACACTATGCTATTTAATACTGCTTCTCTAATAAAAAATGATTAGGAGTATGGAATGGTTGTCATGTGAGGAGAGATTAATATGACTGGGACTTTTCAGCTTGGAAAAGAGACGACTAAGGGGGGTTAAGATAGAGGTTTATAAAATCATGACTGGTGTGGAGAAAGTAAATAAGGAAGTGTTATTATTTACTCCTTCTCATGACACAAGAACTAGGAGTCACCAAATGAAATTAATAGGCAGCAGGTTTAAAAGAAACAAAAGGAAGTATTTCCTCACACAATGCACAGTCAACCTATGGAATGCCTTGCCAGAGGATGTTGTGAAGGCCAAGACTATAACAGGGTTCAAAAAAGTTCTAGATAAATTCATGGAGTACAGTATAGGTCCATGAATGGCTATTAGCCAGGATGGGCAGGGATGGTGTTCCTAGCCCCTGTTTGCCAGAGTCTGGGAATGGGCGACAGGGGATGGATCACTTTTTATAATTACCTGTTCATTCCCTCTGGGGCACCTGGCATTGGCCATTGTCAGAAGACAGGATACTGGGCCAGATGGATCTTTGGTCTGACCCAGTATGACCGTTCTTATGTTATGGCACCCCTGGAAAGCACATTTGTTCATGAACACAAGTAGAAATGCTTAGAATTATACTCCAAGGATTTTTCCTTAGGACGAGTGGACTGTGAAATGGATGAGGATGTGAAATACCAGTGATTTTACTCACATTTATAATCCCAGAGGAGGACATTTCGGTCAGCAATATGCATTTGACTGCATCTTGCCATTAGTGCGTGACTTCCAGCTCTTGTGCATTACTGGCGTTCTGTCTGCCTATATATTGATGCTTCATTTCACTTGATACACAAAGGGACACTGATTGTTTTCTGTAGGATTTAATGTTATCTCAGACTTGCTTGGGAAAATTGCTCATAGAGTGGGCAGCACAGATAGTGTATCAGCGAATAGCCATACATTATCTCTGGAATCCAAATTTTTACTAAGGCTTATAAGACACAAGGGCTCCATGGCCATATTAGACGGAAGATTTGTTCTCCATCATTAGGTTTGTCTTGGGTGTATGCCCTAGGATTGCTCTTAGAGTAGCCAGTACCTTTTTTTTAATGTGTCTGTATAGCAGTGAGCATAGCATAGCCCTGATCCTGATTGGGGTTTCTGTAAGCTACTGTAACTTAAATAATAAATAACCATCATGCAGGTGGACTGGAAGATAACAATAAAAATTGTCAACAAAACATTTATCAGATATTCCTTTGCATTGTTTAATCTTTTTACGCCAAATGGAAGTAAGAATCTGTCGCCTGGATCCTACTTCACTTCAGGTATCAGCTTGGCCAGGGGGTCTTTGTGAAGGTTATCCAACTGCGAACTAGTGGAAACTCTGACTGCTAGAGTTCCAGTGCAACTTAATTTATGCCTTCAGTCAAGTATTCTTCCATATTATTTTCCTTCCATGAAATCTAAAAGGCTGCTGCGAGAGACTATACTGTTTCTGAAAACTTGCTGTCTGCCATGTTTTTTAAAACTAGCTAGCCTTCAAGATGTCCTCTAATGACCATGATTAACTTCCTGTATGAAGGTCAGTGAATTGTAATCTCTGTTAATTAATTTTCCTTTTCTAGTAAGATGAAAAATTTTTCTTATTTTGACTTAATGCCAAAGTGTTTTTTGGCATTTAAAATGTTCAGCTGTCTTTCATATTTCTTTTGTAATAAGAGCTAAATTTTAAAATGTTATTAGAACCAAATAATAGTACTTAGCACATACAGGACAGGGCTTTGTGTAAGAACATAATATAAGAATGGCCATGCTGGGTCAGACCAATGGTCCATCTAGTCCAGAATCCAATCTTTTGATAGTGGCCTGTGCTAAATGCTTAAGAGGGAATGAACAAAGCAGGGAAATTATCGAATGATCCATCCTGTGTCATTCAGTCTCAGCTTTTGGCATCTTGAATACATCTTCACAGCTCTGTGAGGAACACAGTCGTATCCCCATTTTTCGGATAGGGAAATAGAATCAGAGGTTGACTTGCCTAAGGCCACGCAATGAGTCAGTGGCAGAGCCATTGAAAATCTGAGCTTTCCAGTCCTGTTCTCTGTTCACTAGACCACACTACTTTAGTATAATACGATATGAAGCTCTGACATGGTTTAATATTTTCAATCAGGGAAGTGGTTGCTCCTTTGTTTATGAATTTCTTCAACATAGGAGGCATGGCAACACAAGCTGCTTATTAATTTATCAACCATTTAATATTTCTCCTGTCTGTGATAGGCTCGTGCTCAGAACACAGATGTAGTAAGTTGCCTCCATATGGTACTGTCTAATGAGTCAATTAGCTGACATGGGAAAAATCCTTGTGGTTAATTCTTTCTCTTGGTGGTGAGCCATCCTACAAGTGGAGGAGCAGTCTTTTTCACTGATACTTGATTATGGTATATATTCCAGTTAGATCAAAAAAGCAATATTTAAGGATATATGCATTGTGGAAGTATTTCATAATTAGTGTAAGTATAGCTACATTCATTTATTTTATAGAATAGGCTTGAATAAATTCATTGAACATTGTTTTGGGCTCATTAATTCTAACTACAGCCACATTTTTGTTTTTTATTGGTGCTGAGTCAAACTATTTCTCATCGAGGAACTGAGTGAAAAGGGATGGTTTATGACACAGTCATTTATCTTTAGAGCCTACTAAACTTTTCCATGTACTAGTACATTCTCTTCACTGATCTAGTGGCTTGCAGTATTGCATCATTTGACATTGACATCCAAGTACACCTCTACCTCGATATAACGCTGTCCTCGGGAGCCAAAAAATCTTACTGCGTTATAGGTGAAACCGCGTTATATCGAACTTGATTTGATCCGCCAGAGCGCGCAGCCCTACCCCCATGGAGCGCTGCTTTACCGCGTTATATTCAAATTCGTGTTATATCGGGTGTTATATCAGGGTAGAGGTGTACTTGCAATACAGTACTCTTCACCCAGAAAACTAATTTATTTTACTAGTTCTGAAGAATTTGATATTGTACCATACTTATCTGTGCCAATATTACTTTGAAACTGCCTCAGTTTGCCTCATGGTAAGGCCAGCCCTGCGCAGAATTCATGTGCGGGAAGGAGCTGGTTGAGTGGGGGTGCAGGGACATATGGGGGAGGAGGGGCAGCTGAGTGGGGGTGCAGAGATATGGGGACAGGCAGATGTGCCTGAATGAATGAGAGGTTAGGGCTCAGCCACAATCTACATGGGGGAGGCTCTCTAACAATCCCCCTCCACCCAAAAATGAAAACTGTTCCATACGTCTCTCACCCACAGCCAGCAACCCTCCAAGTTCACACCCAGGTTCCTTTCCAGCAGTTACTTCCCTCTCCCTCAGCTCCTCCATTACCCCTGACTCTCTGAAGTCTTTGCACTGCTTCTGAGGGGTGCAGGAAATACATTTCTATATTGTAGTTTAAATGAATTATTACTAGGGCGCCGTGTTTGTCACAGAGGTTGCGGAAGTAACAGATTCTGCGACTTTCCCCGACCTCCATTATTCCTCCAGGGCCACCCAAGCAGCTAGCTCTGGTGTCAGCTGCTCAGGTGGCCCCGGGGCTAGCCACATGGCTGCTGCTGGAGCGGCTCTGCAGCCTGTTCCTGGAATGGCCCCGGGCCTGCTGCCCAGGAACTTCCTGAGCAGCAGCCAGTGCGCCTGGCCCCGGGGACTGCCTGAGCAGCCGCTGCTCGGCTGCCCCTGGCAGCTAGTGCTGCTTCTCCTCTCTCTCCCTCTCCCCCGCTGCCAGTAGCACCCCCTCTTTCTCGGGGCATCCTCCCCCGAGTAGCACTCCCCTGGGACACCCCTTGACAGCAGTGGCCTCCCAAGATTTAGTCACAGGTATTTTTAGTAAAAGTCATGGACAGGCCATTAATATTTTTTTATTGCCTCTGACCTTCCCCTGACTTTTACTAAAAATACCCTTGACTAAGTTGTAGCCTAATTATTACTCAAAGTTCCCTATTAATATGCCTACTCAGGAATCTGTTTGTCAGAAAATATTTTCTGAATCTTTTTTTGTTGTCTGTATTGTTAGACATACTTGCTCACAGGTATTTTGAAATATATTATCAAAATAATTGAAACTAGTGTGATTTTTTTTGACAAATAAAATATGCAGAATTTTGCAGAATTTTAAAATATGTGCAGTTTTTTTAATTTTTTGGTGCAGAGTTCCCCCAGGAGTATACCATTGTACTATGAAATCTGAGGTAAATGGAAAAGAGCATATTTATAAAAGAAAAGGATATGCATCCTAAGGGTTACAGTAAATACATACATATTTTGAACACAGGATCCCTAGAGAGTAGTGGGCATCAGCAGTTTCTGAAAGAGATTAGAATAGTAGGACATGAGCTCCTCTTGTCTAATAACTTTTAGACATTTTACACCATTGTTTGTAAATCTGAGGGTTTTCATCAACATTTTTAAAGTGAGAGAGTTTGGCAAACTGCCTAAACCTGTTACAGCAAATCGCTCATTGCATAGATCACTACTATGGCTTCCCACAGGACCAGCTAATAGTTTCTTCACTGTAATCTGTACATTTTCTTATACCTAATAAAACAGAAGGTGACCTCTCATAGGACTTTTGAACTGGTTTCAGAAGCCTTACAGTTACAGATGCTTAGATTAGTGTTCCACTTTTTTATTAGCTCAGGCTCTCCGAAGCAGTGCTCTTTTTGGATTTGTTCTGACAGAACAATCATTTTAAATTACTTGGGTGACAAATCCTGGCCAAACCAATCCTCTGCTAGTATGTAAAACTACTTAGGCATTGGCAACAGTGCAGTCTTGTTGTAAAGAGCAGGATGCTGGGAACAAGGGTTTCTATATTCTTGTGGTCTGTAGAGCTGTATTCTGTGTGGGGCTTAATCCATCTTTACATGGAGGGAATGAGTTAAAATATGAGGATCTGAAGGCTTAACACCCCTGCATCTGCATCCCTCATTATACAAGGCAGCACATCTGCAGTCAAGGCTGCTGCAGCCCTGAGGCTCTAGTAGTAGTAGATAAGGTGCTCAGCTGGCATTCTACAAACTTGGAGGAGTGTTCCTTACCATTATCCCTGTGGAACATCCCATTATACTGACAGTTCACTCTAATACTAACTCTCCTAGAAATTAGAAGCAAATTTTCTAGAACATTTTTGTCCAAGTTGGTAGGTAAACTATTTTGTTTTGATATTTATAGAAGATATTGTGTCATTGCATAGAAGCATAGGTTATAGGTAAGGCACATCCTATCTAGTCCCTGTTGAAATCTTGTTTTGTATTCTGATGTTTTCTGTCACTGTTTTCTCCAGGTTAGCACAGTTGTAGCATTTGTTAATTCTCACGTGTCATTATTTCTTATATTCCATCACACGAGTGGTTTTGGATCATGTGTAACCTATCATGCTGCACCAGGGTGAAAAACTGGAATATTAATTAGTAAAAGACAAGATTAAAAAAAGTTGTAAAAAAATTTGTAACAAGGCTTTTTATACCTCTTGCTCTTAATTCAGACAGTAGTTTTATTTTTCTTTCCTAAATCTCTAGAAAAATATAATTGATCTTTGGTATGTTGTTACTCAAAATAAGTCTCCATCAAACATGACTCCTCAGATTTCTTTCATGTTTCATGTATATGCTATTGGTGTTTAAAGAAATCAGTAGCTCACACAGGAGTTATTCAGTAGTCCTCATTCATGTTTCAGTCTTTAGGATTATACCTTCAGAGAACTCAACTGTGATGTTAATATCATTTAGAACAAAATTGCTTGTGTATTTCTTTTGTTTTCAAAGGTTAATGCCAGAGGTTTTAAATTTAGTTTTGTCAAAAGATTTTTTATTCATTGTAGACTTTCTAAACTAAGCACTAAAAAGTTAATAAACTTATTCTTTTAGATTCTGATTACTGTAGATTCTAAGAACGTGTAGGGTTTGTTTTTTGCCAACACAGATATAGTAAAATCTGAGCTGTTCTGAACATACTGTGTCGTTCAGGGTTTTTAGCTTCAGACAGTATGAAGAAAACCTGTTCGTATTTTCTGCAAGTTAGAAAAATGAACAGCACTTGAGATTTTTTACTATTTGTATTTACAGTAGCACAGAGGCCTCGGTGAGTATGGGGAGTCCATTGTGCCAGTTGCTGTACAGATAGAGAATAAAAAACTATTAAATGCAAAAACATAGATTAAAGATGGAGGGTCAGTGTTAACTTGAGTATTGCAGATATTGACAGTTTGTGTCGCAACTTCATTTAAGTATCAGAGGGGTAGCCGTGTTAGTCTGGATCTGCAAAAGCAGCAAAGAGTCTTGTGGCACCTTATAGACTAACAGACGTTTTGGAGCATGAGCTTTCGTGGGTGAATTCCCACTTCGTCAGATGCATGGGAGCATGAGCTTTCGTGGATGAATACCCATGCATCCGACGAAGTGGGTATTCACCCACGAAAGCTCATGCTCCAAAACGTCTGTTAGTCTATAACGTGCCACAAGACTCTTTGCTAACTTCATTTATTTAAACATAGTTTTTAAATGCGTTTTCTCAGACACTGTATTCTTTTAGGACTCCAGGTTACCATAGAAACTGTTAGTTAAAATTCCTTGAGAGTATCCTAATAGACATCCATATGAAAGCTCACTTCTTATTTCAAGGCCCTCAATGTTAAATATAGTCTGTGTCAATTTTCGAATGGTCAAAAAACACTGGGCTACAGAATTGCATTATTTCTTTGTTTGAAGAGAGACAGGAGGCCCTCTTTGTACATTGCTCAGACAGGATTTCTTCTTTCCAAAGAGGAATTGGAGAGGGTAAAATCCTACATCCTGGTACATGCAGAAGGCCCAACAGCACTGGAGATGTGTAATATGCTCCAGGAGGAGCATAAAGAGGAACGAGAACTGCTAGATAAAATAATAAAACTTCTAAGATCTATGTCTGGCATAGACATCGGATACTATGTTCTTAGTCTAATTTGTAGACAGACATGGAGAATCTTAAGGATATTATGACAAACAAAGTGCAGCTTATCTGAATTTATTAATATTATTCACAGAGGCAGCATCATTTTCAGAAACTCAGAAAACAGCTGTTTAGACTCTGGTTTACTTTCTGTGTGTCTGTCCCCTACACCCAATTATGCTAAATTTCTTGTTAAGGCTATATGCCTGGGCTCTCACTCAGAATCGTCACCATCATATGGACTTTGTTATTAAGAAAAACAAAAGGAAACTTACCTGATTTTTTTTCTGTCAACAACCCTTTTCCTTAAAGACAAGACAACTTGTCTAAATCAGTGGAACCATAACAAGTTACTGTAGCTGAGGATCTGGCCACAAGTTTCAAATACTTAATGACCCCCATCAAGTTCAAAGGCATCTATTATCTCCGCTATTGAGCCCAACTTGATCCTAAATATGTTTGCTGTAGCTGCTAACCCTTTCTCTGGTTTTCTGTTTGATATTTACTTACCAGTACTGCTGCAAGTGGTTATCTTTTCTAGACTGAAAAATTGTATAAAGTGTAAACATTTATAATGAAAGAATATTACTTGCAATAATAAAATCTGACACCCAGGACATGTTCTTTTCATTCATTAATATCAGCTGTTCAAGATACGTACAACATACAACAATACTGTACTGATGCTAAGCTGTGGCTCAAAAACACACAGATGAACACTACAGTCAGCTGGTTAGAATATATTGCAGTGTTTAAAATTCAACTTACCCAGTGGTTTGTTTCCATCATTTTTGTTGAGGTTATGAATCATTGGAGCTGATACCAAGTTCTGAAGTGAGTGGGAACTCTAATGAGAGTTTAAATGTGTAGCGCTTATTTATTACATGTTTGTTCAGTAGATTATGTCTCTTTGAAAATAAAGATGAATGCTATCAGAATTAATACATTCACAGGTACTGTAGTTTCCACCAGAAACTGAGAATGAGAATACTTGTCTAAAATATTTAATTGCCTGCAATCAAACTATACATCTTTCAAAAACAAAAGCAGCACCAGATACGCCTCCTCCCCCAAAATCAGTGCCCAAGGACATAGTCTTTTTAAGATCTACAGATTAAACTATTGTATTTGCAGACTCTGTAATCACATTAATGGCTTTAAGGGTTGGTTTCTATTAGGGTGGTACAAAAAGGATGCAAGTTCTCCTCCAAAGATTATCTGGATAATCAGTAGGGTGATTATATTCAGTTCAGCTTTTTCAGAAAATGTCATTAGTCACATTCCACTTCAATTTCCTGCTCTTTTAATAGACTAGTATATTCATAGGCCCAAGCATGTTTCCTTTTTTTCCATGTTTTGAGAAGACATACTTCACGTTTTTCAACATTCAGAATGACTTGATTTGTTTAATGTAAATTATTTACTAACATTTTTCTTTTAGGGAATTGGTGTCCTGGCCACTTCTAATACTGACTACATAGGTCAGTCTACATGCAGTGCTCAAAAATAAACAATTGACTGCCAGAAGTGGTTTAGATGGTATTACATTGGCATTTTACCTAAAAGCTCATGCTTAGAATTTTATTTTTTTGCTGTTGGTGCCTAGAAAACATGGTGCCATAAAATACAGACCCAAAATGTCACATACCACACATCACCTTGGTTATTTTGCCATTATGTTTGATTTTGGGTACTATATAAATAAGTCTGGTTTACTGTTGCAAGAGTCTATGCCTGAGCATATACCTAGTGACTGCCCTGTCTGTACATTGCTCAGACAGGATTTTTTCTTTCCAAAGAGGAATTGGAGAAGGTAAAATCCTCCATACTGGTACATGCATAAGGCCCAACACCACTGAAGATGTGTAATATCGTCCAAGAGGAGCATAAAGAGGAACGAGAACTGCTAGATAACATAATTAAAAGATTTTTTTTATCCCATCGATAATATCACTTGGGGAAAAGTACACTTTATGTAAAAGATATCAGCTGCCATGGAGAACTTCTGACTATTAGATTATAGACATATGTAATAAAGCATGTGAATTTGAAAAGTTAACCTATAAACTGACATAATTATTTGTTGTGTAAATGAAATTCAGGTTAAAACACCCATGTTCTCGGCTTTGTGAAGAACAGTGGATATTTGCAGGACTAGTGCAAAATTGTTTCCAAAATATAAGTGTGAGGAAGCAGTGAAAGAACTGAAGTGCATCTAATTAAAAATCATACCAGAGTATGAAGAACAGAATGCATAGATAAATAGCAGAGACCATATTTAATTTATCATAAATGTGGAATTAATTAAAACATGACACAAAGGTACCCAATACAAGGGTTCTGGTGTCATGTGTTGAGTAAAAGCAACCATTTTGCCAACACATGTTGCTCTAAGCAGAGTGAATTTTTTTTATATATATTTTATACAAAAAAAAAAAATAGGAAAGACTTTGGCGAACCTGCAGCCAGAGGGCAAAGCTCTTATGTTGCAGAAGCAGAGTTCTTTGTTGGATCTCCTTAATAAATTTGTGAAGCAAGGTTTAACAGATTGGTTTGTGGTATTGGAAATAAATGAACAAAAAGCAATCAAAATTGATAATGGAGCTGAATGTAGTGTGATCACGGGAAGCATAAACAAAATGATTAACTGTCCAATGTTAAAGCTTTTGTTTTATGTAGCGGGCACAAAATGAGCCCTGTAGGAAAGCCACAGTGGCATGTTTGACTGAGCTATCACTCAGTTTGAAATAGGACTTTCTGTTGTACTATGTAGCCTTGGGTTGACAAACAGTTTGCAAACATCGATGATCAGCTTGCCTACTAAACAGAATACAAAAGACCTTCTTAAAGAACTTGATCAGACTTTTTATGGTCCCAGGTTCTTTAGTTTAGGCTATACATTAGATTGATACATTCCAGTGTGTTGCCAAAACACATGCACCAAGTAAAGTCCCACTGTCAATGAGATTAAAGTTGAATTTGATATGATATATTTAGACGTTACAGAGGAAATTCAGACACCAACTGACTGAGTTTACAGGAAAAAGAACAGGACTACTTGTGGCACCTTAAAGACTAACAAATTTATTTTAGCATGAGCTTTCATGAGCTACAGCTCACTTCTTCGGATGCATAGAATGGAACACACAGACAGGAGATATTTACACATACAGAGAACATGAAAAGGTGGAAGTATACAAGTACTCCTGTTCTTTTTGCGGATACAGACTAACACGGCTGCTACTCTGAAACCTGAGTTTACAGGATGGCCACTGTAATAAAAAACAAACAAGTAAAGGATTTGTGTACATCCAAAAGATTTGGATAGGGCTATTAAATGCTACTCTATGAGAACAACAGTTGAGATCATGTATAGATTTTAAAATGCAAAATAATTTTCCATTTTGGATGCAAACCAATGATTTTTGGCAAGTCTTACATGAGACGGAAAATTCAAATGCCTACAGGTTGTAGATATGTTTTGATTTTCATTCAGGATTCCATCTGAGTCAAGCATCCAACATGATGTCCTGAATCTTTGAGGATCTGAATGTGGGGGAAAGTAACTGTTTGATTTGGGGCAAAAACGGAACCGCAAAATGAGAGTGCATACTGTATTATAGTGTGCTAAAGAGCCTGACAATGAACAGGAACAAGTGTCAGAGCTAAATGACATTTTGAGATTGACTCAGATCTCAGACTCTTTGGGCTGGTCTACACTGGGCGGGGGGGGATCGATCTAAGATATGCAACTTCAGCTATGCTATTCGCATAGTTCGACTTACCTGGCTGTCCTCATGGCGGCAAGTCAACTGCCGTGGCTCCCCCGTCTACTCCGCTTACTCCTCCTGCTGAGGTGGAGTACGGGCATTGATTCAGGGATCGATTTATCGCGTCTAGATGAGACACGATAAATTGATCCCCGATAGATCGATTACTACCTGCCGATCCGGCAGGTAGTGTAGATGTGGCCTTCGTTAATGAGGTCTTTGAGGGAGAGGGAGGCTGATCTATCTTAGCAGCTGAATGGGTGGAACCAGGAAGAAATTGTTTTGAGGAGAGACCTTTGAAGTTCAAGAATAGTAGTTATTGACAAATATCCTTTAAGAGGCAGAGTAATCCCTCGTCCCTCTAAGGGATTCAGGTCTACTGACTTCCATGCTAGACATCATGCGTGTGTGAGTGAAAGATTAATTAGCTGTATTCGTTTTGTGAGGGTTATTTTGATATATACGATGGAGGTTTTTTTATTGCATCCAACAGCCATCAGAGTCAGTAATTGCCAACCTCTCCCCTATGATGGGAATATAAGCTTTTGTGACCCTGACCAATGTCATTTGAATCGAGCCAGAAAATAATGACCGGTCACTTACTGGCATTCCTTATTCTTACATCATTATCATAGAATGCAGCAAGTAGATTTCCTAATTCTCCTTTGATGGAGGCTTTCAGACCTTGTGGCTGCTTATTGGCAACTTTATGTGCCAGGACTAGTTGGTAGCTCTGTTTTGAGTCCCAAGCACAAGTGTCTCTATCCAGTTGGTACTGAGGCATGAAGTGGTATTGGTACACAAAAAGTGTCCAGAAATACCAACAGCAATACGTTTCTTTTTCAAGTGAAAATTAGTTTGTATTGAGAAGGCGACCGGAAGTTAGGGAGTGTATTTCATCAGGTGAACTTCATATTGGGTTGACTAGCAAAATAGGTACTGGTTTCTTTAAACATAAGATTTTTTGTGAAATATAAAATGAAAAAAAAAGTATATTAAAGGATTTGCCAACCATTGAACTCATTCATGGACTAAGAAAAAAAAACTGTTAGGGCTAGTGTAGCTGAGGGCTAGTTACATTTGTTTTCAAAGTCAGCAGTTTCCTCCCTACTCTTCATACTACTTAGCTTACTCCTATCTCTTTATTCCATGGTTTTGTTACACTTTTTGATCCATCTGGAGCAGTAGCCAAACAATAAAGAAAATGTAATGTGACTGTGCTAGGATGCTACGCTGCCTCTCTCTTTTTTTAAATCATAAACCAAAAGGAGGATTTAGATAATTGGATCTTTGCATTACAGTTGTTTCTCTAGAGAGAAAAATTACAGAACACTCTTTGCCACCTATTTGTAAGATGGTCTGGGAGTGCTGCTCTTGTACAAATTTCTGCCACCCCATTTTGTTATCAGAGACTTTGGCTTCTCATCTCTGTCTTCAGCTACATGGTGTCAGGAGGGAAAGCTTATCCCTCCTTTCAAGGAAATGAGGCAAGAGCACCCATTCCAGTCTTTATCTTCCCACTCTGCAGTCCTTGAAAGCTATGATAGGTAGTTCTGAAATGTGACCATTGAAAAAGGTGGAGAAAAGAATACTAAAAATGTGAGCCAGCCATTTTCATTTTGAGTTAATGTTTACTAAGTATTCTCTAACACGTTACAGCCATTGTTTTTGATTGAAAGAATCTGCAGTGTCTGTCAGTTCTGTGTTAAACTATTCCCCATTTTCTGACTCCATATAGACCACATTCTCGGTGACTGATTATAAAAAAAACATTCTACTTGATGGTCAGTGCATCCCATGGTGCTATCCATGCATAAGGAAGAGTTACTTAGGCACTTGCTCGAAGAAACGTTTTTGACATTGATAGTTTAGCTAATTATTTTAGAGTGTAATCTCCCCCTTTTGGCAAAGATTGGAAATAAATAGGTGAAGCCACTCTGGCAATGCTAAATTCTTCAGATTTTGTTGCCCCTGGCCAATCCAATTTTTGTCCTGCATGTGGTATGGAGACTGCCCTGTTTTCATTGCTCACTATCTCCAGCTTCTGGTGATGACCAAGAATCCTATGTCCATACTGATTTTATTAGCCCTGCCAGCTGCTTTTGATACCATTGACCACAAAGTATTGCAGACATGGCTGCTGTCTGTGTTAGGCATGGAGTCATTTTTTGAGTCACTGTTCTTTTCTTGCTGAGAGGTCTCACAAGGATAGTGTAGTGAAATGGACCTGCTACTGTGAGGACAGTCTCACGTGAGGTTACTGCAATATTCTGTGCTGATGAATTTGTATGTGAGGCTGATGTCAGAGATCATAAGGTTGCTTGGGTTGTGGAGTCTTCCATATACACATGGTGCTCTGTTTTTCGTCTTTGTCACACCTAGCCAGTGCAGCTGACTATCTTGTCCAGTGTCTTGCTGGGACCAATGCTTGAATTAGAATGAGCTGGCTCAGACTCAACCAAGAGAAAACTATGGTTATTATGGTGGGATAGAGGAATCAAGCTGAGGAACTGGTGGAAGTAAATATTGCTATTTATTACCCAAATTCACAGCCTGTTAATCCACAGTTGCTTCTAGGATGGGGCAGTTTCCAAGAGCACTTTCAGTTGTTAGCTAAAAGATTGAAACTCTTTAGGATGCAGACCATCCACAATTGATCTCCCACTGTCACGGGGAAGTTTGCCCAAAGATCAAGAATAGAATATAACCTTTAAATTTCCAGTTACAATTTATTTTGTTTTGTTTCGTTTCATTCAGCATAGCACAACAGGAAAACATGCTCACCTTGAGGACCAGTGCTGTTTTTGCCTTTGTTTCTTTTTTCCTTCTCCATCACCTCTATCTCTATCTCTTGCTCGGGTATCTGTGTTCTCCCCCCCCCCCTTCTCTGCACCAACTCCCGTTTCCACTAGTGGACTTCAAGTCCAATCCTTTCCCCTATTTGAATGTTAAATAAGCAGTGAAATAGAGATTGTCTGTCTTTTAAAATGCAATTAGGCCTTTAGAGTTACCATTGGAATTAATAGTAGGTAGTGAAGTTCATACCTCTCAGAGCCATAGTTTCAGGCAGACAGCCTTGCACTGGGTACATTAAATTCATATATGGACTATTTCCTTTGCAGCAATGAAAATAGAAACTACTACTTAATGAAAGCTTAGATTTTTGTATATCATGAACAGCCATGTGGGTACATAATCCCATCACATAGGCTGTATCTAGACTAGCAACTCTGTATTTGATTCCTCTCTTGTTAACACTTTATTTAAAAAATAAAAAAAATTAAAGGTACTGTGGTCTTTTAAGGTCTTGATCCTTAAATTTACAGTGGCACTACTTGCATGAGTAAATTTATACATGTGTGCACGTGTTTTCAGATTTGGGGCTGAAATTTCCAGTGTGGCCAGAATCCTTCAAAATAGTCCTTTGTCCCCCTATCTAGAAATGACTTGCCTTGATTTTGTAGGACAAACAGTAAGAAATCTAAAAATTGGTTGCAGTACCAAGTGCACTTATTACACACGCAGGAAAAAAGATCAAAAATAGTTTTAGCTAATGCAGACTTAAATGCATTTTTCTTTTGTTGGAAGATCATTTTATTTCATTATCTATTTTTAGTCTAACAATACTCACAGTTGTGTATATGCCATTGTTACAAGTGAGTCAAGCTTATAATAATATAGGCTTCAGAAATGTGTTTAAATTTAGGATTTATTTTTGACTTCTTGAAAGCCAAAAAGTTTAAAGATGATGACCTGAAGGTAATATTGAATTAATTTACCAAGGATTAAACACTGACTGTCTTCCCACTTAAGAGTTCAGTACTGTATCATAAGAAAACAAACAAATACATTTTATAAATCCATTTCTTTAAATGTAATCTGGATTTTTGTTCTGACCTTAAGCAATAAAATATTCTCTGTTTTCCTTTGTTAATTAAAATAATTTGCTTGAGTTTCACGGACTTATCACTTTTATTTTTTAAAATCTGCTAAACTACCTTTATTCATTACTTTTTAAAAAATATCCCTGGATAATGTGCCAAAGAACATCTTAGTAGATCAGTTGGTAAGTAACTCAAGTTTACAGAGTTTCAAGATACTTGGGTTAGGGATCTAGCCACACAGAAATTTTCTGAGGATGGTTGGATAGCAGGTTAGGGAATCAGAATCTGGTGCTGTTCACTGCTAGGGCTAAGCAAAATTGTTTCACTTAATAGAATACAGTTTGGCAGTGACCAAAACTGTCCATGAATTCAGGAGGAATTCAGCAAATAGTTTCAGCCAAATAAAAAATTAGTTGATTTTTCTTGAAAAAGTCAAAATGGTTTGTTTCAGATTTTTCTAAATAAACCATTTCAACATTTCTTTCAAATTGACTTTTTTGTTTCAAATCAACCCAAACACATTTTTTTAAATTTTTGTTTGTTTGTTTCGGTGAGGGTTACTTTTGGTTTGAAATGAGCCTAAACTGTTTCTGGATTTACTTATTTTTTGTTTCATCACCAAATTGGAAAAAATCAATTGCTGAACCCTAGTCGTTACCAATTGTCAGGCTGATTTGGTTAGGAGATTGCCCTTACAACCAGCATATTAGACTCCTAGTGGAAAACGTTAGCCCTTTTGCATGAGTATTCTGTAATGCAGGAGAGAGGAAAACAGGACACAAGATTTTGTAATGTTTTAATACTATATAATATATTCCATTATCATCAGCTAACACATATTCTTTACATGTTTACCCATTAAGGTGACAGATAAGTAGCATGAGGTTTATAGAGGAACACTGTTTCTTTAACTATATCTATCCATCTCACCTGAGCTTGAAACAGCAAGCAGCCAAGGAACTGTAACAAGATTATAATCATGTGAGAAAAAGAGAGAGGGATAGAGAAAAGGGGAGAGGCAGTGGCAAAAGCACATCCTCCAGAAGCTGTCATTTAAGGCTTCTTTTAAAAAAAATAAAATAAAAAAAATCCTGATTCTATCAGCAGGGATTTTAGCTGTGTGTTAGTGTTTAGAAAAGCAAGAATGTTTTAAGTCACAACTTGCTTGACATGGTGTATCTGGTATTGCTATGTTACTATGCTGCTGCTTTACACCTTTTTAATTTCCTTCTTAGAATCAATCTACCGACGTGGAGCAAGAAGATGGAGGAAGCTCTACCGAGTGAATGGGCATCTGTTTCAAGCCAAACGCTTTAACAGAGTGAGTACTGTTGCTAAAAATGCCATTTTTGGGGTAATGCTCTGCAGTCATTGTTTTTTCAGTGTGTGCTTTTCCTGTATTTGGAACATGGGGAAGGAAAAGGAAAAGGGAGATGCTTGTTTATGTGAATTCAGTATGCAATATTATTCACTGCACAACGACCAGAAAAAGTCTGAAGTTTTTGAATTATTTAGAGTCTGGGATGAGATCAGTAGTACATAATTAATGGAAATGTTCTCTTTTAAATGCTCTTACAAGCTTTTATTGTTGTTGTTGTTATTACTGTTATTTTTTTAAAGATAATTTTAGATCAGATTCTCTCCCTCTCTCTCATGGTTCTGATTTTCTGTAAGCACAGTTATTGTCAATATTCCTTTCCATTCATTGTCTATATAAATGATTTTTATTAAATCTCTTAATATCCTGTCTTAACATGCTTGGAGCCGGAATTAGTATATAATGTAATTGGGGGGGAAATTCTGGTATATGTATTTGAGCTGCAAATCAGTATATATGCCAAGATACAACAACATGAAGGATCTGACTTAATCCATACAAGTAAGAGAACATAGCTTTAAAGGCTGAGACTCCTCCTTCCTTAACCTAGCCCATTGTGCCAGAATTTTGCAGCACATATACTGTATATAAGATACACATCTTGGAATTCCATAAAAGCCTAAGTGCAAAGAGGTGGGTTAATTTTTAGATCCAACAATGATATCCCATGACAGTAAAAGGAATCAAATCTTTGCTATTGTTTGGATAGAGTTTTTTGTTTCCAGTGCTCTAGGGGGAAAAATGCCATTTGACATGTATTACAGAGATCTAAGGCTGGTTAAGGTTAAGTATTGCATCTGTGGACTGTTAAAATTTAAATGAGATGTATATACATAATGCACCTTTTCACCACATACTAAACAAGTATAGTGACTAAGATACCGTTTTTGATGCACATTATGGAATGTGTTTTGCCTTTTTGCGTATTATACTTAATACATAATCAAAATGTATGCCTTTGGACAACATACATTTTAATTAGAAATCTACAGTATTATATTAGTAATTAGTAAAACGTTTGTGAAAATTAGGCCTGTAGTTAATGTATATCTGTGGTTTTGAAACCTCACTAACATGGTCATTTTATTTTTGTTGACAGTCTCTAATAGGCCTGGTTTACACTAAACTTCAGTATAGAGAATAAATGCATTTCAGAGCTACAGCATCATAAGAATACAACTGAAGCTAGTAATAAAGACATCAGTGTATCATAGACAACAAAATATAGCGTGCAAGTATATACATATGCATATGTGTGTCTGAGATTAGATATCTAACTTCAGCCTTGAATGAGTTTCTATAGTCAATTCTGTAAATTTCTGAATTTATTCAAAATATCAGATGAATTGTGCAACAGAAATCACTTTTTAATACACCTATTGCAAGGCAAACACTGTAGTCCGCTTAGTGTCTTGTCTTACTCCTATTTTAATTTTCTGTTTATTTCTTATTTTTAAAAATACTGCACAAATGAAGGGTACATCATGTGAAGGGGGGAGAGGGCTAGAATGTACAACTCTGTTAATGTTCCTTTATATTCAACAGCACTGTAGATTGTGCTTATCGATTTACTTACTCATAACTTTTACAAATACTTCTCAAAAATAGCAATTTGAAATGGGCACTTGTAAGATCCTGAATTTTAACCTCCTTGATTGTCAGCCTAATGTTAAAAAAAAAAAAAAAAATTAAAAAAATCTTCTGTACCATATATATTTTAAGTGGGCTTATAAGACTGTACACAGGTCAGTTGCAGTATTAAAGTGCCCTCAATTATATAACCTTTTCTCTTTTGCTGTGAACCTCAAGTGCACTTGAATAGGAACCCAGTAAAAGAGTTATTAGAGTAATTTAGATGATCACAAGCCTTTGTGCCCACACACAACGGTGACTGCCCCTAAGATTATAAGTATATGTAATTGAAAACTATCCCTCAGTTCCTGTTTCTCGATCTGCAGTGCCTCACTCAAGGATGTCAGTCACTAAATTATCATTTTTGCAGTCTGACATTTTCTTTAAACATCTTATTATTGGAGGCCTTTTATAGTTAGTCATTTTGTAAGCTATTTAGCCTGATCCCAGAATGACTCTCTTCATTATTTTTAATTTGTGACAAAATAAATAGAAAACTCACATAATTTGACATAAATGTGTCAGAAGAAGCCCAGAAGGCCTGAATTCAAATTGTTCCTCAACATTTACAAAAAATGTCCAATGGATCTGCTCTCTTTTTGCCATTTGTACTTGGGAGTCTAAGCATGTAGACTCCTCTGGCCCCTCCTGAAACCCAGGGCTTTGGATGAGATAACTGTGAGACTTTCCTTCCTAGGTAGTCAGCTAGGCTGGGACCTTGGATTTCTTCTCCATTATGCCTGTGAGAAACTAGCCAGTTAAAGATAGAAAGGTGCAGCAGGTAGAGTCAATGTTTTTAAAAAAGGAAAAAGTTGACTATTCCTTTCCCCCGCTCTTTATTTGTTGTTCGTGATCTTAGGTCCCATTCTTACAACTGGTTCGTCACTGGTGCAGGGTTCCTCCTGTGCAGAACTACAGACCCTTATAAATAGTGCAGACGGGCTTCAGAAAGATCATTCACTCTGTGACTAGTACTAGTAAGAATTCAAAGTGACTTAACCATTTTCTGAAGAGCACTGTGTTCCTGTAAGTGATTGATTCCACAGAAGAGGATCTGAAAGCCATACTGTAGCTTACAGGTTTGCTAGGCTAGACAGACTTTCACTGTTTTGGGGCTTGGAACAGTTACATCAGAGCCATCAGAGTTTGGTATAAGCCTGAGTGGAGGAGGAGGAATGCAAGACAGCATGTGCAGCTTTCAAGAATACAGTGAATCATGGGAAGACCAAGAGTAATGGGAGGAGTCTGGGACTGTCACTGTGGCTGCCGGAGCCAGCCTGTAGGTTGGGAGTACATTCTTGAGCTCTCAAAAGGTACTGTGGATATATGAGAGAATGGGGACTGGGCTGATGAAATGTTTGGCATTTGAGAATTTAAGGTTGCTGTCTGGCAGCTTGTTGGGCAAAATGGCTAAAATGCATGCTGTTTGCATACATTGCGCTGATTAAAGAAACAGTACTGTTAATCACAGGTGGGAAGTATTCAGCTTCTTAATGTGACAGTTACTTTTGGATGTAAGAAATAACAAGGAACCTAGCTAAAGTGGTAATGGATGCCCATTGGGGGTTAAAAAAGGTAACTTCATCATATTTTGGTGCATGTGTTAACACCTTACATTTATGTCATTGTTTAATGGGTTCCCCCCAACCAGTGTATGATATTTTTAATATGAGCTATTTTATTATGTATTTTGATTATCCCAACAATCCTGCTGACATGCACTATTACCAATGTTAGTGTGTAGGTATGGTGAGGTGTACTGTAAGGATGTTAAAATTCCCCTTTATTACAAATACTTATAATCAATTTACTGTGATGTTCTTAGAGTTAAATAGTCATTTCAGAGTTTTTTCTTTTTCAAATAACAATGTGGTTCAAATTCCTGTCAGTTTTTTGTCTGTGTGCTACCTAGCAACTCTTGATGTAGGAAAGGTAGGAAAAATGTGCAAATGTTACAGTAAATTTGTATTACAATCTAGCCATCTCTAATCCTTTGCCCTTGCTACGCTTGGTTAATATGGGCAGTCAACTTTATCTACATTTTAAACAAGATCTTAACACACACAAACCTGAGAAAAGAAACTGCAAAAAGCAGTCTCTTTTGAATTCTATTCTTTATTATTGATTGTCTTTGAATAAAAGCTTTCTCTCACAAACAAGTTTCTTCTTCTGTTTGAATCTGAAGTCATCATAGTCCTGTATTTGTTGTAGGTTCTCTTTCTCTCCCCCCCGAGGAATAGTTAGTTGTCACAAATTAAGTATTGTGAAGTTTTAGATCATTGAGAGAATGAGCTATGAAGATGTTTATTGAAACACATATACTGGTAGGTAGGTAGATAGATATAGAAAATGAGCAAAATTGGCGAGGAAATTTAAGAAAGGAAAACAAGCTGGAAATATTGCAATAAAATGAATTTGGATTTGTGTTCAGTGTGAAAGTGTACTAGGCCTTATTTTTCCCAAAAATTCTTATCATGGCTACCAGTGTAGTCCGGATATCAGCTACTACTGTCATTTACATAGTCTGACCTGGATCAGGCTCAGATCCTGTAACACTTAGGCATGTGCTGAACTTTACATGCATGCGTAGTGCAGTTGCAGCTGATGGGACTGATCACGTGCATAATAAGCTGTGTGTAAATATTTACAGGATCTGGGCCACATATGGCCCAGGATTTAAAACACACCCGGTGGCAACCGTGAAACCTGTGTACGCTAGCACGTCCACAGAGGCTAATGATGGTACAAACATTTGGCCCAAAAAACCTTGTATATATTTCACACCTCTGTCTCTGTCATCTATCTTTCCCCTAGTGTATGCACAGACTAAATGTACACCTCCAGTTTTATAATAGCATATTTAGTATACAACTTAATTTGATATATAATTAAATGATCAATTAGAAATTATGAAAATGAAATGCATGCATTAATTACAACTTCTTAATCAGGTATTTTCAAATATGGCAAAGCTATCTGGCCTAATAGAGCTAATTGTAATGTTGAAAAAAAATTGTAAGAGGCAATTATAAGGATGCGGGGGGAAAAAAACCCTGTTTAAATCATTTTTTTTTAAGTAGTCATTACTTGTCATGCTTGCATAGCTCAGACAGTTTAAATGATTTTATTCAAAATCCTTTGGACAGAGAATGACCATAAAAAAGCAGGTTTTGGGACATCTCTGAACAATATTACAGGACCTTTTTCATAAGTGAAAATCTACTACTATTTCACATCTTAATAGTTCATATGTTATGTCACAGAGATGTGGTACATTCCTGCAAATTGGGAATGATCAACATTGCAGGGTTTTGAGGAGAATTTTTGGTTTGGTTGGGATGTTAGGGTTTTTTTGCATTTAATCAAAACTATATCCTAGGTCTTCCTCTCAGCAGCTTGGAGGACAAAAATCACAGGTCCGCCCGGAGCGGGGGAAGTGGGGCAATTTGCCCCGGGCCCCGCAGGGGCACTCATGAGAGTTTTTCGGGGGCCCTAGAGGGGTCCTTCACTTGTTCCGGGGGCCCCAGAAAACTCTCGCGGGGCCCAGGCCCCCGGAGCTTCTTCCGCTCTGGGTCTTCGGCAGCAATTCGGCGGTGGGGGGTCCTTCTGCTCCAGGACCCGCCGCCAAAGTGCTGGGGTTTCGGCGGCAATTCGGGCCCCCTGAATCCTCTGCGTGGCCCTGAAAAATCACAGAATCATAGGACTGGAAGGGGGACCTGAAGAGGTCTACTAGTCCAGTCCCCTGCACTCAAGGCAGGACAGAGTATTATCTAGACCATCCCTGACAGGTGTTTGGAGATTTTTAAGAGCAGGTTAGACAATGGCAGATTCCACAACCTCCCTAGGCAATTTATTCCAGTGCTTAACTATTGTGACAAGAAGTTTTTCCTAACATCCAACCTAAACAGCCCTTGTTCCAATTTAAGCCCATGGTTTCTTGTCCTGTCCTCAGAGGTTAAAGAGAACAGTTTTTCTCCCTCTTCCTTGTAACAACCTTTTATGTACTTGAAAACTGTTATATTATCCAGTTTTCTCTTCTCCAGACTAAACAAACCCAATTTTTTTCAATCTTCCCTCATAGATCATGTTTTCTAGACCTTTAATCATTTTTGTTGCTCTTCCCTGGATTTTCTCCAGTATGTCCACATCCTTTCTGAAATGTGGCACTCAGAACTGGACACAATACTCCAGTTGAGGCCTAATCAGCATGGAGTAGAGCAGAAGAATTACTACTTGTCTTGCTTACAACTCTCCTGGTAGCATCCCATCCAATCTTCTAAGTATTAGAGACAACCATTCACTTGAAGTTCTTGAACCCTATTACCTGCATGCACACAGAACAAAATATATTTATCAACCTTGGCAAACTTCTTGGTTTCCTTCTAGGAACTGGTTTAGCGGGATTTTTTTGGGGGGGGTGGGGGGGAGGAGGAGAGCAGAGATTTTTTGAAAGGACAGATTTTTAAAGCTGCGTATTGTATTGATGGATTTTCCACTTGGAAGTATCTCTGTTTAGTGCTACTGAATTTGGTGGGATTGACAACAGACAAAGACACTATCCTATGGAGGATATTTCACACTTAAGTAAATGCTCTCCTCTCATATATCTAATGCCAAGCCTTTGTATCTGCAGAACTGCTTTGTATACTTCTACGCAGTAATGGGAGACGCACAATTAGCAACAGAAGTTTTTCATGAAGTGTGGAATTAATTAAAAAAAGAACATTACAATAATCTAAAAATTAAATTATTAACATGACACAGGATTTCAGTAGCAAAGTAAAGGAACTGATTTTTTTAATATTAAAGAAGTTATGCCAAATCTAGATAACTGGAGAAATAAAGGCAAAATAAGTGAAGAAGGACTTTCAGATTCCTTCCCACTGACAAAGTATACTGGTTGTGAGAGCTAGATATTTGTTATAAACATAGCAGAAATCAGTAATAAAATCTCACTTGTAGCATTAAATTCAGTAGCATCCAAACTATCTATATGTTTAATCTGAAGACATATATTAGCAGTAAAGTTGGAAAACTTAATCTGCACAGTTTCAGCCTGGAGCTGATTTTCAAATCTTATTTTCTTATTAACTCATTCACCAATGGCATAAAAATAAGGATCCTAACAATATCTGTTGAAGGGCTGATTATCATCATTATTGGGAACTCTGAGGGACATGTACTTGGTTAAATAAATTCTTAGTGCACATCTCCTAAAAGCCAAAGATCCAGGAGGATCTATGAACAGCAACACTGATGAATAATTTCAAAAGTAAGTGATAAATGAAGAATTTAAAATAGCAACAAGCCCTGGGATTTAGTGATAGTTAAGTCATTAAAGACTTTACTAAAGCCGTCTCCATTGAATGACCGATGTGAAACCCGGTTGATGGTGGTCAGCTAGGTCAGAGTAAGAGAGAAATTCAAAACTAAGCCAAGAGGCACATGCTCAAATAATTCAGAAACAAATGAGAGCAAGGAAGTTGGAAAAAGTCCTAAAAATCAAAGGACCCAGGGTAATTTTTGAAAATAGAAATCTTTATTAACTAAAGAATGATTAAAAGTAGAGGGGAAGAATCAAGGAAGCCAGAAAGTTATTAACATTAAAAATGGGGGGGGATGTCTGTAGAAGGAAACACATTTATTTTTAAATAATTGGAAGGAGTACAATCCAAAAGGACAAACATTGCATCTAATTTTACTGTAAGTATTGAAGCCATCATCTACACTAGTGAAACAGGCTCACAAAAAATAAATGGCAAAAGCGAAGGAAATTGAAGGTTCATAAGGGATTAGCCACAGCCAGCATCACACCTTGCAGGATGCAGAGCTGATGGACCACATCAAAAGTCACATAAAAAATAGCTCATCCTAAGGGGGGAAACTTTCCAGCAGAGCTTTTGGAAGAAGACATAAAAAATGAAATACTTGCTTTTTTCAAAAACTTAAGTGATAACAGCTGAAACTGGCTTTTAAAGTAGGAAATGTTTTGGAGTCTAAGAATGCATCAGCTTGGAGATTTTCCTTTTCCTTTCACTGCCTACAGTTGGTCAGTGTTACATCAGATACCTAACATGGTGCTTGTTTGCTGCTGGGATGATCCACGGGGGAAGAGGAGTTAAGCATATACAACATCAAAAAGTGTAACAAATTAAAACACAAGGTGGTTCTTATTTACAATATCATTCAGATGTGACGTGAGTGATTATTAAACAGTAGAGGGCATTGAGTAATAAAGGACAAGTGTTGGAGCAATAACAATTTGTGGATGTACAGTTATGGGATGTATACAATTTTTTGTTCTAGTTTTTTCAAATATCAAATTAGTTCACTTCTAGTTCATGATTCTAGTTCACTAGAAGTGTTTTTAGGACTGTACTGAGTTCTGTATATGCCTTCCCACTCATTTTGTTTCTTTCTAAAGTAATTTGTAAGTACGACATAGACAAGATACTTATTCTAGTCACTCTGTTTGACCCAAGTCTTTTCTTTTCTGCAAGTTACGGAACTTGTCAATGTTCAACAAAGGGTCTCTTTTTGCAAAGACAGACAAACCTAGATGAAACTGGCATGGATGTAAATTCCTGAAAAGAGAATCTTTAATTTTTTTGGAGATTTCTGATGTTAGTTATGCACCTTGGATACCACAAATTGTTTAAACTGCTTGAATTAGAAAATATTTAATCACAAGATACTTGTTCGAAGCCTATATTTTAACACACATTCCACTATCAAAGGTCCCATTGCTCACTATATCTCTCATAGCATTGCTCCACTGACACACAGGTTCCAAGGCAGTGGTTCTCAAACTTTTTTGTGCTGGTGACCCTTTTCATGCAGCAAATCTGAGTGTGACCCCCCACACACACACTTATAAATTAAAAATACTTTAAAAAATATTTAACGCTATTATAAATGCTGGAGGTGAAGTGAGGTTTGGGGTTGAGGCTGACAGCTCGCGACCACCCATGTAATAACCTCACGACCCCCTAAGGGGTCACAACCCCCAGTTTGAGAAGGTCATGCAATGGCAAAAGCTGCAATGAGACCCTAGGAGTCCTGACTCCCAGTCTATGCATATGGTCATAGCCCATATACTCTCCCCGGTTCTTTCCATTGATTGGCCTGGCTTGGAGTATCAGAAGTCTGAGAAAGTATAATCCCAGTGCTCGTAAACCATACATTTTAAAGCCTGCCTCCATTAGGCACTCTGCCCCTTTGAAAATATATAAAACAGCTTATTTTGTAATTGAATGCTATTTAAAGTAAATATATTGATTCCAAACATGCCTTTTCTACTGGGTAAAATGGCCAAATTTAAGCATGCTGATGTGTTCCAGTATCAGCTAAATCACTGTGTTCATTTCCAGGCATTAGGAAAAATACTGAGAAATCTCTAGTGCTGGTTTATGTGGAAGGAGGAGACACATTAAACTTATAAGGGGAGGAGCCTGTGTCCAGTACTCCAGTTAGAATCTTGTTCATTTCTTTATAATTTCTCTATATACATGCTGTAGAGATTTATCAAATAATGTTAGCTCAGCAGTGCAAAAAAGCCCCCCTCCCTTGGTCTTAAGAAACTACTTTGAGGAGTCTTGCATAACAAGTTGATGTATAGAAGTTCTCTGATCATCCCCTTTGATTTTTTGATGAAGCAGTTCTGGGAATTCTTCTTTTATATCTGAAGTGCAATAAGGATCAAAATGCTAATTGTAACTTGTTGAGCCTCAGCGCTTGCTGTTGAACAGTTATACTCAGCATCTGGATAAAACAAAAAAACTTTGAATTAAATATGGAAGAATATTAATACAGTGCTATCCAAGGAATGCATTAACCTCTCTTTTCACAGGCTTATTTCTTAACCATAAAATTGTCCATAAGTTGAAATTTTTCACACATCAGTCCAAGGAGTGAATTTTTAACAATTTGTGGGGAAGTGAAAATTAATTTGGCTGTTGGAAAGGTTAATGCTGTCTCAGTTTCGTGCACCTGCTGTCCATAAACAGTCTTCTTCATACAAGGCCATAGCTGAGCATAATGTTTTATGGAGAAATAAGAAATACAGTCCATGCCCCAAGAAACTTGGTCAGTGTCAATTAAACCTTGCATATTTTGTTCTACTGACTTGCAGTATTTTCTCCTCAACTAAAACGAACTATGGATAATTGTGCTGTCTGTTGTGGTGCTCCATACACTTCAGATACTCTTTTCCTGCAGTGTGACAAGCAATCTTGCTCTACAACCTCAAAATCTCCTAGAAATACATTTTTCAGTATCTTTAACCAAATGCCATCTGGCTTTGCTCTTATGCCTCACCTCATAATCACTTAATTTAGCTCGTGTTTTGTTATTTCACACTGTAATTGACAAAGAGAAAATACCTTTGTAATTTTTCTAATTTAGGTATTAAGCTCTTCCTCCCAGAAACCTTGTCTTAATACATGCCTTTAAAATGTTGCACACACTAATGGCAAAAAAAAAAAAAAAAAATACTAACAGCCCAACTTTTGTGTGCAAATTGCTGGTGTAGCAAGGTACAATAGGTGTACTTCTGCTTTTACTGACACAGTCAACTTTGTTTTTGGAGTATTGGGTGCAGTACCTAAAATCAGAAGCAATGTTTGAATAAAGTTTTGAAGATGCACCCTCAGGTGAGTCATATCAATAAAAGACATGTTTCTGATGAATATAAATTCTTGAAGGAGTGTGAAATAGTTTCTTTTGGCCGATAGTTATGAATACATAGAGAAGAATTGTTAGAGGTCTAAAACTTGAATATAATTATACTGCTTGCTTTTTAGAGAGCATATTGTGGCCAGTGCAGTGAAAGGATATGGGGTCTCGGAAGGCAAGGCTACAAGTGTATCAACTGCAAATTGCTGGTCCATAAACGCTGTCACATACTTGTTCCACTGACCTGCAAAAGGCATATGGTAAGTTTTGTATTCTGTATAAAGCTAATGTGTTTTACCACCTCCAAGTTCGTTATTTCCAAAGAGTATTTCCTTACTGACAAAATGTTGTTCATGTATGCAGGTCACTAGGTTTGTAAATGGAGAAGGGGGGGGGAGTTTTGTGATCAGTGAAGACAGTGAGGAAAGCAGACCTTTGTGCTGTGAATAAATACAAACAGACTTGGATTTGAAGTTCTTATTAGTTCACAAGAAAGTATTTATTTCACAGATAAATGAAGAACACAGTTTGAAAAAACATTTTCAGTTGTATCCTTTGTCTCATGGGAATTTCTGCAGAATTAAGAAGCTCTTTTTTGTTTTTACATCTCCATTTGTCATTTAGACATCTCCCCTGGGTCCTGCTGCCATTTTAAACTCAATCTATTAAATACTCACCTTCTCCTGATCTGTCTACCCATCTCCTTTATCTATTTATATTGACAACTCCAGTATTCTTTCAATCGTAGACTCAAAACTTTGGTGTCCTCTCCTTCCAATCCCCAGCCTCCTCCATACCGGTCCTGTATTTGGTATCTTACTAGTTACTTGGGTTTCTTCCTCTTTAGTATCAACCAAATCCATCTTTTCCTCACCATTCCTACTACTGAAACACCTTTTGCATACATTGCCTTGATTCTTTGCCATCCTATTCATTCCTGGTTATGTGGAGATTGTATTTGAGTCAAACATATTTGCTGCTATGTCTGCTCTAACAGTTCTACATGTCTTATGTTAATGGTTGAGAATTTGTTTCAAAAAGAAAACTAAAACTTATGTCCTTTATTAATGAATGCAAGACCTTTTGGAACAATGGCAGTATTTCTTATTTTTAGCTGGGGCAGGGAATATGCTGATGCTTTAGACTGTTTGTATAAATTCACACTAAACATGGATATACGGAATGGCTGCAGTTTCACATGATACAGTCTCAGAAATCTTTAATTCTGTTTGTATGTATTTTACAGTAAAATACGCTGGATTTAGTTTTAAAAGAGAATTATTAAACATGAGATTTGTTTACACTGCACTGTGCAGGGGGGCAGATGGACTTTTTGTAGAGGCTTTTTATAATTCATTACAAACCATTCATGTTTTGATAAGTATCTGTAATAACCCATTACCTGTCCTGGAAGCTTCAAGTGTAAATTTCTAGCTATAAATTATCTATAGAACAAGACAAACTTGTTTAAAACCTTTAGGAAGCCGTATTCAGATGGCATAAAACAGATTACATTAATTGATGGATGTTTTTTCCTGTAAATTCTGTATTTTGCCAGGATTCGGTCATGCCTTCCCAGGAACCTCAATTAGATGATAAAAATGATGACGTTGACCTCCCCTCAGAAGAAACTGATGGAAGTAGGTATTTTCCCCACTAGTGTGGAATTGATATACTTACGCTTATGGATGTAACTATAGTCATAATAGGAACCATGATACTAACTCTCAGTGCTACCATTATTAGTAATAGTAATTTTTAGTATGTTCGCCATGTTGGTTCCAGGATATTAGACATACAAGGTACGTGATGTAATGTAATATATTTTATCGGATCAAATTCTGATTTCAGACTACACAGAGCTCTTCTTCAGGACTGGGGAAGGAAATCGGAGTGTCTGAACTAAATACAAGTTTGGGATAGATTGTAGGAGGACATTGGAAATGGAGTGGGCAATAAAGGTTAGACTGTTACGCAAAAGGGGTTTCAAGTGGCCCATTAGAGGTTAGCAAGCAGGGGTGTATTATAAATTGTTGTAATGAGCCATGAAACCAGTGTTCTGAATTTAAGTTTTTAGCAGGAGCAATGGAAGCTCCCTAAAACTGTGTGCGGGGGGGCCACTGGTGCCCAAACCATGGCCACACTGCCTCTTGCCTCAAGGCCCCATCCTCTGCTCGCTCCTCCTTCCCTGCCCCTTGCCCTTCCAACCGGTAAAAATTGATGGGCCCATGACTCCAGATCCCCCTCTATTCTGGAACCCCTCATTTCTAGCCTCGCTTTTTGAAGTTTCTGTGCAGGCTTCCTTTGAGGATGTGTATTGGAAGATCAGTTATGGAGTGATAGCTTTGTGAAAAGTGCTTGCCAACAGGTGATAGTGTTTTTGACTTTTATCCTTTTTGTGTGAGAGTTTTTTTGAGAGCATTCTGATTGTTTGGTTTCACCCACTTAGGGTATGGCTACACTTGCAAATTTGCAGCGCTGCAGCAGGGTGTGAAAAAACACCCTCTGCAGCGCTGCAAATTGTGGCGCTACAAAGCGCCAGTGTAGTCAAAGCCCCAGCGCGGGGAGCACAGCTCCCAGCGCTGTCCGTTATTCCCCACAGGGAGCTGGAGTACGGACAGCGCTGGGAGAGCTTTCTCCCAGCGCTGGGGCTTTGACTACACTTAGCGCTTCAAAGCGCTGCCGCGGGAGCGCTGCCGCGGCAGCGCTTTGAAGCGCTAATGTAGCCATAGCCTTAGTTGTTGTTGAGGCATTTGATGCACTGATGAAATACACCATGTTGTGATAGGCAGGTGTAGGACACATGATTCTTGCAAGGTGTGTTGTGAGGGGCATTGATCATTGTAGCAGTGAAGTTTGTCTGCAGGTTTTGCATCTGTTTTTATGGCAGGTTCTGATGCCACTTTGAGTTGGTGTGTCCTCGTCTGTGGGGAGCTCGCTTCTGATGGTGAGATTGGTGTGATTAGGGAGTTGTTTGAAGGCCAGAAGAGGGGGTTAAGGAAACATTTCTTTCAGGAAGTGGTCCCCATCAAATATGAGTTGTAATTATTTGATGATACCCTGTATGGGTTCCAGTGTGGTTTGATAGGTGACAGCTAGGTGTGTGTAGTCAGTGGTTTTTTTCTGTATTGAAGCAGATTCTCCGCTGGTATTTGGGTGGCCCTTCCGTGATGCAATCTACTTCTCTGATGGAGTGTAAATTAGGGTGACCAGATGTCCTGATTTTATAGAGACAGTCCCGATTTTGGGGTCTTTTTCTTATATAGGCTCCTATTACCCCCCCACCACCTGTCCCAATTTTTCACACTTGCTGTCTGGTCACCCTAAGTGTAAATTGGTCCAATAAAAGATGTAACCTCACCTACCTTGTCTCTCTAATAATTAGTATTACAGTAGTGCCTCGTGGATCAGGACTCCATCATGCTAGGTATTATATACACATGTAATAGAATCCTTGTCCCAAAAATCCTACATTCGTGCCTTGCACTCTGCCTCAGTTGTCCTATATGTAAAATGGGGATTGTAAGGCTGAATCAGTTACTGTTTGTGGAGCATTTTAAGGAAGATGCTATAGAAATGTATAAAGGTATGTAAGGTTTGGGGGTGGGTAGGGGTAGTTTTTTTTTTTTTCACAAATTTTAGAGCCTACAACTTGTAAATTGGTTATAAATATACATTGCTAGTTAACTTGGTAACATTTGCAAGGAGTACAGAGGCAGCTGAGTATGTTACAGAAAGGGAGATCTTTAGCCTTCAGGTTAGGGTGTCTGACTATTTGTACATTAAGATGTCTGTAACCACTCCTACCTCAAGGCTTCATCTTCCATCCACAGTCTTTCTCCCTGAAGAGGACTGGATAGGACACTTTGGGCCTGTCAAACATGGTTCAGCAAGTTAAAGGGTCACTGTTAAATGCCAAAAGGTTCCTCTTCCCCATTCCAGTGTTGAACCCTGTTCAGCACCCTCAGTATGTACTATCAAGATTATGACAGCTAAGTGAAAGATTCCTACCTAATGTCCCATGGGGCAAAGTAAACTGATTTTATGGTTTTTCTGCTATGTGCAGGATAGTCTTGGCAATCTACTTGTTCTATTTATCCACTTTGTCTTGCAGTACCTTACATTCCTTCAACCCGGAAACATGACAACATTAAAGATGACTCTGAGGTATTTTTTAAATTATTTTTAAATTAATATTTACATTTTCTGTACATAATGTAGCTATAGTTTATAGACAGTGTTTTCTTCTTACTGTATATCTCCTTTTTTTTTCCAGTAAAGGAAATCTGGGTCTCCCACCCCAAATTAAAGTATTTAGTGATTTTAATGGATTTCTCAGACTTTCTTTTGTTTTCTGTTTATATTGTCTCGATCACAAAGTGTGAAAGACTTTATTTCCCCATTCATATTGGAACAACTATGATTTATCTGAGGGTTGCAATTTATTGGTCCTTGCCTCTGAATTAGCCACTTACAGTGGTTTAACATTATTTCAGTTCTTTGCTGTTCTCCTCTCTAATGCGTGTACACTGCTTATCACCCTCAGGCCACCCCTACACAGACTAAAATTATGAATCTTGGTCCAGTGTCACTGACAATGTAAGTCATTATCTATCTGGTTTGCTCTGAAATTTTGCAGATAAATAAGATGCACTCAATTATAAAGGGCCCCAAAGAAATAAAAGTAGAATAATATACGCGTACGTTTTATTTTTTAGTTCTTTTGTAGAGAGTCTAGCAGCATCTCTGCAGACAAAGAATGTTATTCCCTTGGAGCACTTTGACAAATCCCAGTGCACTTTAAAGAAGCCTAACGGGCTTTAAAAATGCTCCTGGCATATTTAAAATAAATAAAGGACACTTTACAAAGCATTACCAGTGTGGATTCCCCCTTTCAACAAAACTGCACCGTCTATTCTCCACTACAATCACTGCCACTGCCAGTAATTCACACATGAATGGCTCTGGTTATTGCATGAATTGCCTTGCTTTCGATCATATATGTTTTTAAGAATCCTCTCAAGTAAACACAGAGAGACTAAAATGTGTACTTTGGAATGACTACAGAAAATTTAGTTACATTATCTGAAATAGTTTATTTATTTACTTATATTGCAATAGTACCAAAAGGCCCAATCAGAATTGAGGTCCTCTTGCGCTAGGTGCTGTACAAATGCATAGGAAGACACCTGGCCCCTGCCCTAATCAGATGTTCCCATTTTTTCTACCTTGTAGATGAGTGCTACTAAACTGAAACAGCATATCCTGCACAGAGAGGATGTGGCATGCTGGAACCTTGCTAACTAGAATCTTTAAGCTCAATGCAATCTCTTTTAATAACAGTCAATCCTAGATCAAGACTCCTTATATAAACACTTCCCCCCCATAGATCGGCAGAACCTTGATCTGGCTACAAGTACAGTAGTATGAGGTCAAATAAAAATAGACCATAAAAAGTGTTGAAGCATTGTAAACATTGCTAACGCGGTGTAACTGGGGCACATACTGTACTTTGCTTAACTCTTTCCGACTGCTTGATTTTGAATGTCTCTAAATCTGTCATTTCCAGTCAGCAAAATTGTGTGGTTTTATTTAATGCCAAGACATCTCTCCAGGGGACAAAATAGTTATTTCTACTTTCTTTAATAAAGCTTCAATCAAAATAATATATTCTCCTTTTTAAAATCTCTTCCACAAATATTCACTCTTGGGAAATCAGCATGGTCCTGACCAGCAACTTGAATTTCACTACAGCTGTAGTGTGTTTGACGTACCCTGAAACTGCTTAACCTCCTGCCAAGGCAGATGTACTCAATTAGTAGAGTATGGTTTCTGTATCTATCTTTCTGCTTAGATCTTCTTTATTAATCTGTATCTCCGTATCTTTCAGAATGTGCAAGATACTGTTCACTCACACACACACACAGCTCTAGCCTGGAAGGGCTAGCAATCCAAGAATTGAATTCAGACCCTCTTTGCTTGGTCAGAGTCTTTAATTTTCCAGAGTAGGAAATACAAGAATTTTCATGTGGATGGATACTACATAGCTGTAACCAAAATCCTGTGAATGAGTATTTAAAAAAAAAAAATACTTGGAATTTCCAGGGCTTACAGTTAGACAAAACCTGAAGTGAAAAAGCTTAGTGCTTAGAAATGAGCGATCAGTGACACACAACTTTTTTCCACTGTGTCAATAATAAAAGAGAGTTGCATACCATCTCCTTTGTCCTGATTTTATCATCAGAAAAGGAACCTGGTTGTAGGACTCTTATTTTAAATATGTCTCTGTCTGACTTTGAACTTTTATCAACTTGGGATTTAAGTCTCTGAGGGTCTGTCTTGACTAGGAAAAGTGGTTGTGTTTAGCTATAACGTATACAGTAAGCATGACCTAAACTTGACCACTTTTTCAAGACAAAAACACCATGTGGGGAACCTGACTGGATCAATATTTGGTAATGTAATACAGACCCTGTCACCTCCAGGCCTTTAATGTAAATTTCTGCTCTGATCTGTATAAAATAAAAGCTGATTCCAATGCAGTGGGTTCTACAGGCACACTATACAAATGTAGAAACTGGTTTGCATGTTAAAAAGCAAGTTACCCCAGTAAAAAAACAGAGCATGAAATAATCTTAGATGATAGGTCTGCCACGAACGGTTGGCTCTGTCGCATGGGAGACTTCCTGGCTGGGTGTTTTGAACAACCAGCATGTCAGGCACTGGCAAACCAGTCACCATTGGCCAAAATAGCACTTTAATATAATGGCACTTTACATGGTGTGGTGAGCTGCTGAGGATAATTGCATAGATATGTATGGTTCTGCAGCAGTTCACCTGCAGAATATGAGAACATTCAGAATTTATTCTTAGTAACATGTTTTTAATTAAGATGAAATGTTCAGCAAGCTATTCCCTTGAAAAAAAATAACTGGCACCCATAATAGCAAGTAAAAAAAATTATACCAAGGAAGTTTAAAAAAAAAAAAAAAAAAGACTTGTTTTAGGGCTATGTCATTCTTGTACTATTTGACAAATCGGTGTTTGACTAGCATGCACATTGAGCAAATCCTGACTCTGTTCAGAGGTTAAACTTGTGTGCGCTAACAGTTCTTAGTTAAGAAGACTTCAACTGTTTCTGAATATGTATCTGTTTGTCTTTATACAGGATATCAAGCCGGTTATTGATGGAATGGATGGAATTAAGATTTCTCAGGGGCTTGGACTACAGGACTTTGACTTAATCAGAGTTATTGGACGTGGAAGTTATGCCAAAGTTCTTTTAGTACGGTTAAAAAAGAATGATCAAATTTATGCCATGAAAGTAGTGAAAAAAGAATTGGTCCATGATGATGAGGTAAAAGTCTGTGTTCAAAATTTAAAATACTGAATTGAATCATGGTTAGGTATTGTTGTTGGTTCTAACCAGTGAATGAAAGAAAATGTATTAAAAATGTGACTGAAATTTTGAATAAATATGTTGTCATGTAGTGGAAGCTTCACTGACTAGTAAGTTAGTTGGTGGCATCAACTGCCTACATGAAGTATGGCACAGATTGGTTCTGGGAGAAATGTCCACTACCTCCGAAGTAACTAATACAGACTAATTGGCTAGCAGTCTTAGAAAAACACAAATGAATTTTTTCTAATAAACCTGGATGTTATCAAAGTCTAGCCTTTTATTTGTTGGTTAAATAAAGCATTGGGTATTAAATAGTCTGTTCATCTGTGACTGAAAGGATAGCAAGATGTTGCCTCCCTCCCAATTTCAGCTTGTAGGGTGTCAGAAGAAACTAATCAACAAACGCTGAACTTCATAACAGGAGCTGAACTTACATTTTTATAATGTTTTTTATTTTTATAGAAGTAAATCCTCTGTGAGTGCATTTTGGGTGTGTGTACACACACGCGCACACACACACGTAGAAGAGAAGTACATGTAATATATAAAACTACAGATCGTTTTTCACATTTAGTAAACACTGGCTTTTAAAAGGGGCTACATCAACATGATTATTTTTTTTCAAGAGTCAATTTAAAAAAAAAAATTCCAGTCACTGGTGGACCAAGGGCATGTCCTGGTTTTTTTTTAATTGCTTTAAAAATGTGCTGTAATAGTTTCTTCGGTGAGGTAGGGAGTGACAACTTGAGAGGAAACCATGAATTTGACTGATACCAAATGCATTGAGTAAATGAACTGGAAAAATAAAGAAAATATTTTTCAGTAGCTTCTTCCTATATTAGTAGTCTAACTTCTGGCTATAACAGATACATATTTTTCAGACACAAATGTGATTTTCAAGTTGTCAGTCTTAATTCCATGGCCACTGGAAAACTAGTTTACAAAAGGCACTATTTTGTTGCAAAGAATTAAAAAAAAGAAATTGGTGGTGGTGGTGGTAACCAGTTTCACTAGTTGCTGTACTTGTTACATTCCAGAGACTGATATTAGAAGAGTAAGACTACTTAGATTCTTTATCTTTAGACTTGCTTGCCTAAGTGTTGCAATCTCTCTTTTTCATGACCAAGAAAAAGTTGCTTCACAGTTACGTTTCTTGTTTGTTCAATTGTTTCTTTCAGTGACAGTGAAAGGTGAGGAGAAATATTTAGTCAGCTTTGTAGTTGCCTTTGAGAACTAGAAACAGTTGAGAATGGTCTGTCAGTTATTTTGGATTGTGACCTCACACATCATAACATAGAAACTTGATCTAATTGCTGCCGATTGCCACAAGTTAGCATCTATAAGAAATGGAATTTTATGACTACATATCTCAAGTGATGGAAATTTCATTTGATTATGTTTCAGTGGTAAAGAAAATGCATTACTTAGTAATGTTTTCCTCTTTCAAATACACCTCTACCCTGATATAACACGATCCGATATAACACGAATTTAGATATAGCGTGGTAAAGCAACACTCCGGGTGGGCGGAGCTGCGCACTCCAGTGGATCAAAGCAAGTTTGATATAATGCGGTTTCATCTATAACGTGGTAAGATTTTTTGGCTCCTGAGGACAGCGTTAAATTGGGGTAGAGGTGTATCAGTGAATTTAGAATGCATCGAACCTGCTAGTGCTTTGTTAGTTAGCCTTTGAATATACTCCTGCTACTACAACACTATCTTCACCCAAGTGGAACTGAAGCAGATCCCCCCTGATTTAATTAGAACTGAAGTTAAAGGAACTGAAAGGAAATATCCTGTTGAATGCTCATTCAGAGTATATTGTCAGGCTAAAAGTAATACATTTTCAAAAAACAAAATTCATTAACTGTCTTCTTACCAAGTTACCTTTATTATGTGAAAGACAACTTAGAAATACTTATCACAAAGCACCAGTTATTAAAGCTGAAAGAATTTTTAAAATCTAATTTGCTTTACACTGTTCATGCTGTTTCTTTTGATTCTTTTTTTTCTTAGCCTAGGAAGTGAAAATAATGTCCCTTTTTTTCCCCCTTTTTCGGTAGTTACTAGCCAGTGTCACTCTCCTGTTCCAATGGAAATAACACAGTGCTACAAAGCTTAGTTTATAGTCATTGTAAGAAAAGTTTACTTGGTGTTTTTTTATTTAAAAAAAGACATGGAAACACTTCTATTGCTTGTATATACAAAAATTAGTATAAACATAATTTTTTGCCTGTAATTGACCTGTCTGTGCCCCTTCAAAGGCTACGTCTTTATGTACAGAACCAAATACATGTTAACACTTGATGGGGATTCCCAACTCCCATGGAGATCTCAGTTGGTGGGCCTGGCCTGACAGGATAGCACTAAAGATTGCTCTCTGGAGGTTGCAATCTAGCTTTTACCTGCCGGCCCTCACATAAGGGCACCTGAGTATCTATCCTAGTTGTCTTTGGATTGACTGCAGAGTTGACATGGTGTTGGTCAGCTAGGAACTGGGGAATTCAAGCCCACCAATGCCTAGGGTTTCCTGCCAATCACTCCTTGATAAGTATTCATGGAGTGGGTAGGGTATTGTGGAATATATGTTGTAAAATACGTGGGGAATGCCTACCTGTGCTGAGAACAGTTACAGTACACAGACTTTAGGTTTTGCATTTATGATCAGGTTTGGGATATTTTGTTACAATGGGTCTTGGTTTTGCAATGCTGTTCTAGCATCTATTAAATTTTGGAAATACCAATAGCTTATGGTCTCCTTTCTCGGTATTTCACCTTCATAGTTTAGCTGATCACAGAAACCATGTGAAACTCAGTGACTTGTACCCAAAACAAAGCAAATTGTGGCAGCTCCAGCTGACACACATGGTTATAATGTGATGTCCGCTTGCTTCAGGACACTTTGAACCAATATATCATTAATACTTCACATATGTTTTCTTATTTTTTAAACTTCATGACTAGTAAATTTTGTTCAGATTCTTCTGGATATTCAGAAAACCTCTGACAAGCTGTTGAAGCAAAAAATATATAGACTTTCTCTGGGCCAAGTTTTTTTCCATCTTTTTTTTTTAAGAATGTTTGTAACAGTGACTCACTATATATATGGGAATATAAATGTTGACAGTTTCTTTTCTGGCTTTACCCACAGCAGGGTATCCAACAGTAGTTCTGATTCTCCAAATACTCTATTTCAGGATATTGATTGGGTACAGACAGAGAAACATGTGTTTGAACAGGCATCCAGTAATCCATTCCTAGTTGGTTTACATTCGTGCTTTCAAACAACAAGTCGGTAAGAAAGTTTTGAAGTTACTTTGTTTTGAAAATCTTGATCTTTGTACTAACTGCTTTTCATAAAGCAACCATGGCAGTTAGAAAGTGTCATCTTAGTGTTTTGAGACCTTTGGATGGAAGTATTACTATAACAACCCTTTGTAGAAATAACACAAGATGACTGTGTGGCCTATTTAATAGTATAGTAACATTCAGATATAGAGATGTAAATGGACAAAATTTTAGGGTAGTAAGTTGGCTGTCTCTCTATTATATATTTCTGGTCACACAAAATCACAGTCTTAAAAAGAACTGTGTCTTCTAACAATATTTATTGGGGCAATTAAGACAGCTTTTCTACATAATTTGGACAACTTAAAAGCCGTTCCTACATATATATCTAGATGTAATTTTTTTGCATATAGCTGTTGTTATTTTTATGCTTTTGTCACTGTGGCATTTGAATAGGTAACAGATCGAGAAAGTTCTTTGGTTCATTTGAGAAAATACTTAATACATTCTTATCTACTTTCAAATATCAGTGAATTGTTTTTTCTCATCTGCATAAACTGAAATGGTTTATATTTTTTCAGTATTTTATTGCATGAAGGTATTTAATGGTGGGGGGGGCAGAAATCAAGAGAAATTGTCTTATGCCAGAGTGCATATGCATGGCTGGAATAAATGGATGTTTCCAACTGTTAACTTTTTCTTGTATAAGGGTATTCTTATTCATGGCTGAATT
Source organism: Mauremys mutica (assembly GCF_020497125.1). Classification (NCBI taxonomy): domain Eukaryota; kingdom Metazoa; phylum Chordata; order Testudines; family Geoemydidae; genus Mauremys; species Mauremys mutica. The sequence continues at coordinate 5,848,397 of NC_059092.1, read as the reverse complement.
TAGGTACCACAGCCCCTTCAATGCTATACTGACACACATGCTAGTCATACAAAATGTTACCTGTGTGATATTTGGAAGATTTACTTCCTTGGATTCTATTCATGCGAGTAGCATGCAGTAGACTGCCTGCATAACCTAAGCAAGCAGATTTTATGCAGTATTCAGTGGATTTATTTGTATTTAGGCTTATGCACATAGCCATTTTAAAAGGAGCACCTGTTCTTTGTTCCCCATGCACCCTGACTATTCTTAAATACATAGCCATGAAATGGATCACCTCTGTAACTCTCCCTTCAACCTTTAATCATCATATTCATAGTAACCATAATGACCCAGCAGCAAAAAACATACCTGCCGATCAGCACCTTCTCTTTTTCTCACTGCTAGTGGAAATAAATGGGGCTTTTCAGTTTGCCCTGAAGATCAGTAAGGTAGGGTTATTATGGACCAGGAAGAGAGAAGGAGTTCCAAAGGTGACCTGTAAAGGATGTTATTAAAAAAGGGATGTTTTTCCTTTTTTGTTTGTTGCTTTATGATGTATGAAAAAAGTGGTCTAAAGGTTTTTATTTTTGTTTTTAATTTCTGCTTATTTTTTAGCTTAGAAATACTAGCAAGGTCAGCTCTGGTCTTTTCTAGATTTTGCATAAGAGTCTGTGGGATGTATGAGGATATATATTACCACTCACCGAGTAATTGAAGGGAAAAGTTGCTGAAGTGTAGTAGATCAGAAAAACAAACAAAAATAGTTTTAAATATTACCTTTTAAAATCCTTTCCTTTCTGCTTCTAAGTTTTCACTCTCTTGGCTCTTGTGATGTCATTTCACTAATACTTGCATCTCATCATGGTGTCTTCCAGGACAGATGAGACCTGAATGACTAATGTAAAAAACAGAGAAAAAGCTTTTTAAAAAATCAGGCTTCCTTATAAACATCATGAGAAACAAGAGGAGGGCTGAAATCAGAGTTTAGATAAGTCCTTTGCATATCATTTCTTTGGGAGATTTTCATACTGGAGCAGGTTTGAAAAAAGAGAACATATGGAAATAAATATAAAGTACTTGACCAGTGTTTTTCTGTATTGCTTTTGTTGCTGGGATTGGTTTTAGTCCTTTCTCCCAGCCTTGCTTCTCCTTTTTAATCCTGCAGTGAAACCAATATCTGTGTTTATGACTTAAGTCTGTTGTCCTGGGTATTGTTGTAATGTCACAAATTCAGCATTATGACTTCACTGCAGGATCAAATGGAAGCAGGAAACTGACTGTGACGAAGCAAACTTATTCAAGTGCAAGTAGTGTTGATAATCGGCACACAGGAAACAAACAGTAACATGGGTAAGCTCTATGTTTAAGTCCTGTATTAGAAATTTTCTTTCCCTAAGCAACACCTTTAAATATTAGATCAATGCTTGGTGGTCTAAGTTTACTTTTAAACTTAAATATATTTTAGATTGTATTTGTTAACAATAACAAAGTTACAATAAATGTATATTCTTAGAGAAATAGTTTAAAAGAGAATTTCTCACTTTACATTTTTTACTTACCTGGATGATGGTCACTAATCCTCACAGTACAAAAAATGCAGTTCCCTACATTTTTAGGAATTGGTGTCATTTATTGTTATTACAGTAAGAGAGGTACACATGGTACTTAACCTGTAATTAAGGTAGTTTCCTAACATGGCTGGTTAAAATTGAAGGTCTTGAGCCTGCAAAGAGTAGTCCCATTGAAGATAGTAGGGACTACTCACGTACATATAGTTAAACATATGCATAAGTCTTTGCACAATCACAGTCTAAATTAGATAACATTATGGATCACAATAACCAAGGTATTGGGAAAGGGGCGGGGCATAAGAGGTCAGCAGTTGCAACAGTGAAAGATCACGAGCTCTGCTAATTAATATGTATTCAGATTGTTTGTTAGTGGCATGTTGGTCTTGGTTTCATTTAGTTTTTTTGTAGTTCTTCAATAGCAGTTGCAAAAAAAATACACTCAATTAATTTACTTAAGAGGCAGACTAGCTTGTCATGAGCCAATTTCAGGATTCTTTTTCTTAAGTGTCTTCAAAAAGAAGGGGGTCAGTCCTTTGCTTTGGATTTTAACTTAGTTTGGATTTTGACTTAATTTGGAGTTGTGTTTTCAGAGGGCTTTCTCTGGATGCAATTCATAGGTTCTTCTATATTGGTTAATCTTTACAAAGTATGTATTTTAGAATTGGATGAGCAGTGGGGAGAATTTGCCAAATATGTGTGGGGAAAGGAAGGAGTAGAGAGAAGAATTTTTAATTCTGGAATAATTGGGTGCATAAAGAAAAGCTGCTTCCGAGGAAGCTTCAGTTTTCATATGAAGCACTCATTCAGCATATTGCTATTCTGTAGGACTCTTTAACCTTGTCAGTTTGCATGGATCATATTTTTCCTACATATGGTATCTTCCCTCCAGTGTGTAGTAAGTCTTTTCAGATGGCTGATCATTCCACTTGTATTTTCCCTACCCCATTGCATTTTCTCTTGTGTGTTTTGAGGAGTGCATTGCAAAACTAGTTTTGAAAAGCCAGTAACAGGCCCTGATAATGCAGCCATTAACTTCAGGGGGTATACTATGGAGAATATTACAGACTTGGACTCATAATGGTTATTGCAATGTCTTCGAAGATATGTATCAGACTAAAAAACCCAGGCTGCTTATTCATCTGTCTCCAAAATGTCCATAAATTTCTGGAGTTTCCTGCAAAATCTTTGTAACCACCCCTGCTTGACATACTGCCTTTCTGTAATGCAAAGTAATAAGCAATGCTGCTTTATCAACAAAAAGCAAAGAAGGCTGAGGCCAGTTGTCTTGCTTTGGACAGAAATATACAGATGAAATTAGTCAGTGTCCTCTCTGATTATACTGTGTTGTGCTATGAAGTAGAGAATCATTGCATGCCAGTTAAGATGCCAGTGGATGAGACTTTGATGAGTTGTTGTTGAATTATGATGTGGTAAATTGGATTTTCCCAAGGTTACGAGATCATACTCTTTTTATATTAAGGTGGACCTGTATCCTATACTAGACAAGGGGTTGAAAAAATAAGCGTATTAGGTTAGCTTCTGCTACTGTGGGCGGCGTGGGCGGGGGATTATTCAGTTGCATTCACATTCAGATTCTTTTAGTGTCAAAGTTTCTAGTCAAAGAACAGAGCTATTATAATCCTAGCTGGTCCTGTTGGCCAAATTTAATTTCCATTTCTAGTGAAAAATGGCCACACCTGAACTCATCAGACTCCTAGTTTTATTACGGGTGGCCATACAGAGCCAGGCATTTCTGTATCCTTCAAATTTAGAATGTTTCTCACAGCATGACATCAGGAACTCAGATTGTTGTATTCAGCATATAAACAGAATTATCTTTATTTTTATGGGTGTGTATAAGGATCCTGATGCAATTTAGAACTTTATTTGGAAGAGGAGGGTTGTTGTGAATCATATATGATTGAAATCATTAGAACCCTTTTACTTTTCTCAAACATAAATTTGTTTTTCTACATTTCTCTGAAGTGTGTCTCCAGACATCTTTCTTCAGTGTATCAGTTTTGGCTTTTCATAAGCTAGTGCAAATAACAGCATAATAGTTGTATATTCATTAACGCTGAGAACTCTACAGTGCTTACTGTCCTTTTTAATGCTCATAAATTAATAAACTAGTCATCTTAGTCTTTTTAAAATGTTTACTTTTGACTTGTGTTTTGGTTGGTTTCAAATGTATCTGTTACATGTATCAAAAATGTAACAAGTCTGTGCGTGTAAACTTTGTTTTTCAAATATGAAGCTATTCATGCTTGATTTTTTTGTAAAACAAAAAACAAAAAACACCTTCACCCTAAAACAGTATTCAGTATTTTGTCTAATACATATTATATCAAAGTAAATCTGTGCCAAACTCCTAGATGACTGATCCTTATTTAGTGGCAAATAATAAAATTTCATCTAATGAGAAACTTTTTTTTTAAGTACACTATTATATTAAAACGTACTTATAATCTAACACAGTCAGTTTTCTAAGCCATTCAGAATACAGCTATTCAATAGCAGTACACGGAAAAAAATTGATACTACTATTCCCTATTTCACGAGACAGACATTGCAATCTGCATCAGTCATTTGATATGATAGACATAGCCGTTAAAATAAGATGTTTCCATAGTATAAATGTCTCATTATTTGAAAATTAATGTCTATTTTGCTCCTGCATTTGTTTTTGATAAAGCCTTTGGCTTTGCAATTTATCATCTACTTGTCATACTCCTTTGTCGCAATCTCTGACTATTTTAAACTTTTAAAATACACATCTGATACTGTATTAAAGAAATGTTTTACACTGACAGCCCACAATGGTACTTGGTTAATTTCAGCAACCTCTGTTATCCTTTTTATATGTTTAGATAGTTATATTGGCTTCATGCCAAACTCAGACCTAGTGTTAAGCAGGTACGCCTTCATTAATTTCAAATCAATTTCATTTGTGTTTTTCTATTGAAGTATTCTTATACATGCTTTTAAATTATAGCTATGTCATCTACATATCACAGACATGGGTCTATTCTAAATTAAATAGATGCTCTTGTTTTGTTTTTAAATGGTTATTAATTTTTATTGTAATTACAATTTTAAATGCCTGACTTGAGAGGGCAACTCGGAGGAACATTTTTAACTTTAGATTGTTGTTGGAGTGAAATATTAACTGTGACCTTAGTAAAAATGTCAGTCTTATGGAATTAAAAAATACAGTTTTCCTTGAGTTGAAATCCATTTATTGTATTGTATATTTTCAGATTGTTTCTTGTCATAGAGTATGTAAATGGGGGAGATCTCATGTTTCATATGCAACGGCAAAGAAAACTTCCTGAAGAACATGCAAGGTATTTTACTAATGCATTAATAAATGTGATAATTCTCTTATAGTAGCACAACATAAAATAGTTTATCTTAAATGACAGCAAGAGAATATAAAAATTTCAAGGGAAATTGCTGTAGGTGATTTGGAAAGTTTAAAAAAAAAAGCATTTGATAATAGGAACAACTAATTGACATTGCTTTTATATTTGATTAACAGTTCTCTGAAGTGCATTGCTGATGTAGGGTTTAAGTGTTTTGGTGAACATAGTTAAGGGAGTTTTATACAGAACCTAATAAAAAGTACTGTCTTGCAAGTGTTGGCATTACAGACACATGTCTTGCCTCTACATTAGAATAGTTGATGTAGATTTTACCAGCTCAGAAATTCAGTTCTGATACCCAGTATTTGAGTTTTACAGCTTCAGAGAAATGTTCGATGGTATGATGGGGAAAAAAAATCTCTTCAATATCAAATTGAAAAAAAGTTACTTGCTATAAGTCTTTAGCTTTGTAGATAGTGGCTATTTTTTTTAATTATTTGTATTTCGATTATAACAGCTACTTTTGAATGAATTTAGGGGTTTTGTTGTTTTTATCCTCTCCATGGTGAGAAGCTCTGGGACTCTGTTAGCTTTTCCTTTTTACTTTGTTCCTTTGGTTTCAAAAACTGTCATTGGATTTTTCAAGTTATGCCAACTTTTGTGTAATTCTTCTGGTAATGAATATGGCTCTTCTTTTTTCCTATTTAAGATTTTATGCTGCTGAAATTTGTATTGCTCTGAACTTCCTACACGAGAGAGGAATAATCTACAGAGATTTAAAACTAGACAATGTTCTGCTAGACGCAGAGGGTCATATCAAGTTAACAGATTATGGCATGTGCAAGGTAAGGTTCTCCTCTGATTTTCTCTCTTTACTTATAATTCTACTGTGAATCTGTATATTTTAATATGGTTGTGTCAAATAGTCTTGTTGAATCAAATTCTACAGCCAGCAACACCACAGTAAATCTGAGACATGAAGTTTGCCTAGATTAATGTAAGTGTAACTGATTCTAGAATTTAGTCTTAAACTGCAGTTCTGCTCTGAAAGATTACTTCTGAAAAATGGCATCACATTACTCAACAAATATATTTCTTGGGTGTACTCCAAGTCATACTGCTCAATTTGTGGACAAAAATAAAGTTCTTACTATTTTTGTCCTGTTAGACCGGCAGATTCAACACAGCTATGAGTGCTGAATTCTGTTCCTTCACATGTATTACCAACAGAACTGTTAACTAAATTCAGTCCCAGGACCAGATATGGCCAGGCTGTTTTTACATGCATATAATTTCATTGAAGAAAATGAATTGTAACTTGCCTTTATTTTAGAATAATCACATTCTATTACAGTGCTTTGGGAGCCAAAGTCACAAGGGGTTCCATAGTTAGATAGTAATTGATTCTTGACCCTTTGACTAAGATGAAGTGTAGGGACAGGTTATACCAGAGAGGCAGCTATGAGAATGAAACCCTGCCTCATGTCCTGTGCAGCTATAAGCCTCATTCCAGAGCATGGCCACTTCGCCACAATGTTGTGCATAATAGGTTTGTTAAGGCAATTTCAGCATCTGAGAGAATGGTTTTCGTTAACTCTTCTATTCCGGACTTCAATTGCCAGCTAAGATGGATGTTGTGATCACTGACAAGGAACCAGAAGTGAGTTATCCCTGTGATGGGTCCCTGGGTTCCCCTCCAGGATGCCACTTGGAACTGGGGTACCACTGAGCTCACCTGACTCACCAGCCTGGGCTCCCTTTCACACTGTGGTGCTGTGATAAGTTGCCAAGCTCTCCACACTTGCTCTTTCACCAGCACACACACGGATATGATCACACCCCGCTGCAGCTTCACACACAGATGCTGAGATCAGCTCTGCATGGGAAGGCTCAGCTAAGGCACCTCCCAATTGCTAAGGCACCCCCCGGCCCCCGAGTGTAAACCCAAAATTATACTGTCTTGCACTGTACAGGGAAATGTACAGCATAAGCTCATAAAATTTGCCCCCTCCCTCAATGTGAGGAGAGAGAGAGAAATGCAACAGCTTTCTGCCCCAAGTTACAATTTTCACAAACACTGCTGTTAGACAAAACAAGTTTATTAACCTCAAAAGATAGATTTTAAGTGATTATACATGATAGCAAACAGATGAAAGCAGATTAGTAATAAACAAAACCACAAACAGTTTAACATAGTAGATAGGTAGGATATGAATTAGCAAATTCTCACCCTGAGTGATAAACAGGCTGGCAGATTCTTAAGGCAAGTTGCCTTGGCTTTCTCAGGTTTTCACACATAGGCTAAAAATCCCTCTAGCCTGGGACCATCACTTCCCACAGTCAGTCCTTGCCCCTCAAGTGGTGTATTTACAAGGTGTATTGTTGTAGGGAGAGTGAGGTACCATCATGATGTCATTGTCTCCCTTTTATATATTCTTCCCACTTGCTGGAAAGCTCTTTTGCAGTGATCTGGGTCAACCAGTTCCCATTGTGTAGAGCTATCTCTGAGAGGTTTCTCTTGTACACAGTTCCTGGGGTAATCCTTGTGCTTGTGTGCATTTCCTCAATAAGCCATTAACATTGGTGGCCTTTTTACTGTTGTACCTGAAAGGATCCTTGTGGGTGATTTCAACCTCACAACATGTTTCAGTAACACATACATAGCCTAACTTCACCTATGATGATCACACATACAATCCAGTGAGATATTAATGTCTAGTAGATCAAGGTTTTTAGATTGAAACCTCACAAGGCATACTCTGTACAAAACATATCCTAATTACATGACAGTGGTGAATATTGGGGTGCCAGGGTGTCACAATCCCCTTCGAGAATCAGGTTGCTGCCTTCATTGAGACACAGGAATGGAAAATAGAGAAATAGGCACACACACCCCGGCTGATACCTTGAGAGAACGGGGATACTCCACTGCCATTCACACACTGATCATCAGAGGACTGAGTATCTGGGACCACAAGAATGAGACTGTTTTCAGGACTTGAAGGTGCTTAGACACTACTCCAGGCTGATAGAGTAGTTGATAGTTTCAGATACCACTATATTGAACACGTTACTGGACACTGCCAATCTGAGGATAAGATCCAGACCACTAACTGAGAAGCGACAAGACTGAAGGATTCTTTGAACTGATTTAACTAACTAGTGTACCTTCTTTTTCTATGTTACATGCTTAACCACTAATCTTCATCTGTATTTTCTGCTGCAGGCAATTGTCAGCTCATATCGCTTTTCTCTCTCTTCATTTGCAATCCATGGTTATAATGTTGTTTTTGACAAGCATGAACTGATATAGCACTGGTATTTATAATGTGTATTCAACAATTTGTGTTCTGTAACTTTAAATATTCTCTAATAAAAGTTTTAATTTGTTTCATATCTGATATGACCTCTATTAGGAGACCCTGCACTTCTAGGGGGATAGCCTTGATGAATTAATACAATAGGTCTTTTCCATCTCTGATTTTCATGATCCTGTATATTTGAATTGTATTAGCCCTTTTCAATGACTGATTGGAAATCTCCAATACTTTAGTGTTGGCACTGGAACTTTTTAGCACTTGTGACAGGGTCAGGCCAGATGGCTACAAGAGAATGGTCGAAGGTAGATACATTAGCTCCCGGTTAAGCAGGTCTCTTTTTTCCCTGGGTAAGATAACAGAGACTATTCCTGAACACTCAGGAACTTTCTAGAACTAATTAAGGCCGGCAGGCTAATTAGGACACCTTTAGCCAATTGGGAAGTTACTAGAATTAATTAAGGCTAATCAGGACACCTGGTATAAAAAGGCTCTCACTCCAGTTAGTGAGGTGTGCATAAGGAGCTGGGAGTGAGAGGATGTGCTGCTGGAGGACTGAGGAGTACAAGCGTTAACAGACATCAGGAGGAAGGTCCTGTGGTGAGGACAAAGAAGGTGTTGGGAGGAGGCCATGGGGAAGTAGCCCAGGGAATTGTAGCTGTTATGTAGCTGTTCCAGAAGGCACTCTAGACAGCTGCAGTCCACAGGGCCCTGGGCTGGAATCCGGGGTAGAGGGCGGGTCCAAGTTCCCCCCAAAACCTTCCAACTCCTGATCCAACACAGGAAGATCTCTGAGGCTAGCAAAATCTGCCAATAAGTGCAGGACCCACCAAGGTAGAGGAGGAACTTTATCACTCACCAAATAGCACTTTAGAAAGCACTACATAAATTTTGATCAAATGCAACCTGTACCTGAAGAGAAACTGAGGCAGGCAAATACAGCCCTACAGAAGGTTATTTGTAGCCTGATTTTAAAATGAATTGTGTTTTAAATAAATGTCCAAGCAGATATTAAGAAGCTCAAGTAAATTAATGAACTATGGAGATCAAACTGCTCAGGGGGCTTGTAATGGGATATTACCTCTTTGGGTTGCTACTTTGACACACACTAATACTTGCTGACAGTTTTTGTCTCCAAGTTATTTGTTGGCCCATGTGAAATGAGATGAGGGTTTCAGTCTAGCTTGTGATGGACTGCCAAGTCCCCAAAACTAGCGCCACAACTAGCACCCTTTTTGTCAATTTCAGAGGGTCCAGTTATTGAATGGAACAAATTAACTGAGCTACCTTCTCAGTCTTACCAGGGGTTACTCCAGTTCACTATGCACATTAGCAGTGGGGCACTGTGGGGGAGCTTGCCTTGTCACTGCTTGTGATATACCTCTTCAAGGGATAAGTAGGACTCTTATCTGATGTGTTGCACCAGCACTAAATTCACAACCTGGAGTTAAAAGGCAGCAATTGCAAAAAATTATGAATTGTTTTCATCTTTAAAAATAACAAATAAACACCTCCCCAAGCTCCCAGAAATGAGACACACTGAATGAATAGAAGATTGTTGGGGGCGGAATAGATCTGGACAAGGAGAAGTCTGGAGATAAATGTGAGAGGGATGGACAGGCAGTAGAAACAGAATATACTGTTTGAGCAGTATATTCCAAAGTCTTGAGGTCTTTCTGAGTGTAGCCTTCATTGATTTGAAATCTACCATACCATTCTCTCACTAGAAGGGAAAACCTATAGTGGCAGCAGGCCATAAAAGAGACTCAGTTTGGGAGTAAGAATCATTCAAGAAATATGTTTGCTGATGATATTTTGAAGAAAGTCACACCAATGAATTGGTGGAAGTCACTTAAGCACTTGGATTCAGAGACTGTTGAAGTGATAATCTCACTTTTAACAGCAGTAGCTTCTTCTGCTGGTGTAGAAAGAATATTTTCTTCTTTTGGACTAATTCATTCCAAATTGAGAAATCGTTTGGGACTTGAAAAAGCAGGAAAGCTTGTTTTTCTTTTCCAGATTATGAACAAACTGGAAAATGAAGGTGAAGATGACTGAGTTAGCTGCAGAAGCCAATATTTTAAGTTTGTCATGTTGACCTGGCTGGCATAGTCTATTTAATTTTTTGTGTTTTTTCTTAAATATTTCATTTAATTATTTTAGTTTAAAAACAGTTTTAACAAAAACAAACCTAATTTTAAAAAACTTGAATCTTTAACTAAATTCAAAAATTCATATGCTTGTTTTGTTAAAATATTATATGTTTGCTGTTGAAAAAAAATCCAGAATACATAACGTTGTTGTTTTAGTGAAATGAAACAATTGAAATGTCTGTCTGGTGGGGGTCTCCTCCTAATACAGCCTGGCAAGAAAATCCTCCAAATATTAATGATTAACCTGTTGAATTGGAGGTAGTTCACCTCCCAATGACTTCATACATATCTGCTTCAGTTACCTTTGGTAAATGAAATAACCAAACAATCATTCATTTTCTGATATAGCTGTAAAATTAGTCTGAAAAGTTTTCAAAATAAATCACTGTTTAAAAATGTATAGTGTGTACCTTCTAAAAATGAAAACGAAATCTACATCTATCAGAGTTGTGAAGAATATGTATTAAGGTTATAACAACCAATGAGAATGCACTTTTATGTAGAAATCCATGATTAAATTGAGTCATCCTGACTAGTGATTTCAATCAAATCCACCCTGGTAACGTCACACACACCCACCACAATGAAGGGCTGTAAAAAAATGTATAAGTTTACCTTGAATGGTAGGAGTTTTGGGGAGGAGTCTTATCACTACCTTGACCCCTGGTATATGGAGGCGTCTTAGACTCCTGGTTTGAAATACTTACAAAAGCTTGGTGGAAGGGAACTTGCTGCAGGTAGAATTTAACTTTCAAAAGATGAATTGGTTTATTCCAATAGGAAGGATTGGGCCCTGGTGACACTACAAGCACTTTCTGTGGAACGCCAAATTACATTGCACCAGAGATCCTAAGAGGGGAAGAATATGGTGAGTTGGTGCATAAACTTGTAACCGTTTAATTACAGTGAATCACTAATTAAAGTTCCGATTTACAGGGCATGAGAGTACATTTTTAATTAAGCTTACATGTTTTTACTCTGTTATGTACTGGCAAGATGTGTTATCTTGGCGCTGTTAATTGAAGTCTCTCTCTCTTATGGACCATTATGGCCCAGCTACAAGTTCCTGAACAAATTATCTTTTCTAATTTTTCTCCCAAAGTGCTCTATTAAGGGCTATTCCTATGAGGCACTGAGCCCTGCTGCTAGTGGTTTCAGTGGGAGTTGAGGATTCTCAGCTCTCTGCAGAATCAGGTCCTTAATCTCCATCGATGATGCAATAAATGTCATTGTAACATTATCCTAGAACCCAGGAAAATGTGCTCTTTAAATGCTTATAGGGTTCAGTGTGGACTGGTGGGCTCTTGGTGTCCTGATGTTTGAGATGATGGCAGGAAGATCTCCATTTGATATAATAACTGACAATCCAGACATGAACACTGAAGATTACCTCTTCCAAGGTATATTTAAGTTTTTGTTGTTGTTGTTTTTGAGTTTCAATTTTTTTTCTTGAATCCCTTTGAAGGAAGAACAAAACACTAAATAATGAAAATTAGCAGCCACTTTTTACATACTGTGGGTGCCTTCTCTCTTCCTTTTAATTTCCTACACAGCAAAGATTTGAGAGAGGGCTCAGTAGTTCCCATCATCTCGTGACTGCCAGTGATATTAACGCAGGGCTGTGGTATTTCTAATTCAACATCCAAGGAACTTAATTTTCTGGGACAAAAAACTAGGACTCAGAGTTAGACAAAGTCCAGTCTGAAAGAGACTAACAGTATGTCTAGACTGCAGCTGGCCGCATGCTTCAAGCCTGAGAAGGCAGACACAGGCTAGCTCTGCTAAAAATAGCAGTGTGCATGTTGCGGCATGGGCGGCAACTCCGACTAGCCACCTGAGCTCGGACCAGGTGGGTCCAGGTTCAGGTGCCTATCCTGAGCCATCACCCCTGCCACAACATCCACACAGCTCTTATTAGCAGGGTAATTTGAGAGGAGCTACTTACTATGTGTTGGTCTTCCTGGGCTGGGAGGCATGCTCCCAGTAGGGTGACCAGACAGCAAATGTGAAAAATCAGGACGGGGGTTGGGGGTAATAGGAGTCTATATAAGAAAAAGACCCAAAAATCAGGACTGTCTCTATAAAATTGGGACATCTGGTCACCCTAGCTCCCAGCTATAGTGTAGACTTACTCAGTGAGATCCACAGTTCAGAAGTAGCCACTGAAAATTAGGTTTAGAAATTTGGAGTTGAATCTGTGTATGTGCCCTCTTTGAATTGCAGTTCAAGAACATAAATCCATCATTATATTCAAGAAAGACATTATCATTCACATTACTCTTATACTCTGGGATACTTTTCTTTTTCACCCTAGTTCTTTGGTACATATGTTTATGTTCTTTGTTGGTCTTTCATTTTGTTACATTCAAAGTAAGTTTATATAATAATGTATTGCGCACTATGGCAGATGTGCTTCTAGAACTTGCTAGTTGCTTCCTACAGTGTGTTACACCCCAAGAGTACTGACCTATACATTTATTCCATGTAAAACAGTTAATCCGATAAATACAATATAAGCCTTGTTAATAGTATTAGACTTGATGGTGGTCTCTAGAGAGCTGACTGGTCACGTGCAGCTGGCTTACCTTGGTGCTAGTCAAGAAAAACATAACAGGTGGGAGGGAGAGATGAAATGAAGACACAGTAGACAGCCTGACTGACTTTCTTCAGAAAGGGCAAAACAATCATTGTACCAAAGGCTTTTAACAATACTTCAGTGCTATTTCTTCCACTAAACCAACTGCTGTAATTGCCACAAGGATGTTAAGTTATCAGTAGGGACAGAAGGTGGTCATGAAAGGATGGGGAGTCAGTGCATGAGACAGTATCTCTGCTAGGTTGTGTCCAGAGTATGGAATGGTTTTTGAAAACTATATTATATGAAGGCATTGAGGGAACTTTCTGGGCACCAACCATATCTACCTGTAGTTTTTGCTCCAGATAACTTTTTCTGTTTCCTTATGGTGATTTCATGGTAGCAGTGTCATAAGTTACCCATGCAAAGCAGCTGCTATTGAAGTAACAGTGTGCCCATTATTCTAATTACAGGTAGCAGTGCGCACAACCATATCAAGTACAGGAGCAATGCTGAAAGTGCTTGATTGGTAAAGAGTGAATTTCAAAGATGTATGTGAATAGTCTGAGAGAAGGAAGAGAGGGTTGGAAGGAATTTTCCCCCAGGTCAGACAGGCTTAGGGTTTCTGTCTTCTTCTGCAACATGGGACCTGGGTCACTCACCAGAATTCTCTGGGTATATCTCACTTAATAAAATGTCCGGCTATTGCAGGGACCTCAGGCATTGGTGCACAAAGATCCCTCCTGTTCTATGCCTGAGGCATATAATAGTTTAGTCTCCTGTGGATTTGATGTGCAGATGCTAGTTGGTGCTTGTGGCCTGTGATATGCAGTTCTGGCCTTAAACTCTGACTCATTCTGAAATACCTCCTAGTGACCAATCTGAATGCCAGCGTGAGCAGTCTCAGACACTGTTGTGTACTCTTTAAAGTGCATAACTAGTCTCCAAACTACTCCTTGAGGGGGAATACTGTATCGTGAAGGAAGAGGGTGGCTTGTAATGACACAATGGGGAATCCCCACAACCTCTGGTCCAGTGTAGTATTTCCTCAATTGTTTAAAAATGTGAGATCACATTTATATAACCCCTTGATCAGGACTTTAAGGAGATGAAAAGCCTTTATACAATGTGTTTATCAGTATGACAGATGGGATGAAAGAAACGATGCATGAGATTAAGAATTTTCAGAAAGTCTTTAAATGTTACTGCTACCATAGCACTTTTCACGTGAAGATTCCAAGATACAGACATTAACTGGGTAAGCCTTGCAAAGTTAGAGAAAAGTAAATGCTCATTTGATGGTTGTGGAAGCAGGAACTAAATGTTGAAGTGACTTGCCCCCACGGTCACTAATGTGTCAGTGACAAAATCAGGAATAGTACTCAAGAGCCTTGACTCTTAATCCCCTGCTCTAACCACTGGACACATTGCCTCCAGCTTTTTGAAAACAAATGAATACTCTGGTTTTCTCTTCTGAGTTATGTCATTAAAAGTCCATTTTATAATACTTTTAGAAAAGATATTAACCAGAGAGAATGGTATGACTTTTAAAAAAAAAAAAATTGTAAAGCCTGGCAAATTTTGCAGTAATAACTTAAATAGTTGCCATATTAGCACGGTGTCCAGGCAGTAATATGAATAAAAAAAGTTTTTATTAAAATATAATATAATAGAGCGCAAAACAGTTTTGTTTTTGTTTTTGTTTTTTTTTTAACTTGTAACAGTTATCCTTGAAAAGCCAATCCGGATTCCAAGATTTCTCTCTGTCAAGGCCTCTCATGTCTTAAAAGGATTTTTAAACAAGGTAAGTTTTTTACAACACTGTGTTATTTATATAAGTTCAATAGCTCAGAGCTTCATGATATAAAAAAAAATTAAATAAAAACATAGAGGTGTATCTCCTTTCTGTAAAGAAATTTTATAAAATTAGGACATATAGCTTCCAAATGCAATCTTTTAAATTGCTAATTTTTTGTGTGAAAATTTCATAGCATGGAACTTCGTTTGAAAACCTACTAGCATGTTGGTTACTTAGTGAAATGGTATTTTATAATGAAACTGAGTACAAAACCTAAGATAATTAATTATTGGTTTGTGCTTGCAAACAATTATTAAATGAGTAGTCCTTACTAATACAAGCAGACAAAGTGAAGTCAATGGAACTATTATCTGCGCCAGTAGGGAAAACAGCACATTTACTAAGTAAAATCAGAATTTTTATATCACGAGAAATGCTGTAAAATAAAAAGTCTAAAATGAATTTTCAAACCCATGAAGTTTAGAAATCAGATTGCCTTAATGTATTTTACCAATAGTTTATATACTGCTCCCTATCCTCGTATAATCTACATGGGTCAGTGAAAAACTGGAGAATTTGTCATGATAGAACAATAAAAAAGAAGTGTAAAGAAACACAATCTCGATTGTGTTTTCTCTTGTCTTCCACAGGATCCCAAAGAAAGGCTTGGCTGCCAGCCAGAGACAGGATTTTCTGATATCAAGTCTCATACGTTTTTCCGCAGCATAGACTGGGATCTGGTAAAAATAATTTATTCTACTTAAGTATGTTAAATAGAAGCATGTTCCTTCAATGTTTTAATTACTGTGTGCATGAACCTATCATGGTAAACACTCTGCTAATAAATACTCTCTTCAAAAATACAGTTGCTCATAACTGAAAGAATACATCAAACCTCTAAAAGTATTCATGTAAAATTATCTTCGGTGTCATCAGTTTAGGTTTGTCATGAATGTAAAAATGTTGGAAACTAGATTTATTTCATGGTAAAAAACATGACTTGTTACCTGATATTAAGTGTAGTTTCACTCATGGTCTTTACTTTAAAAATGTGAGGTTAAATTTTTAGTAAAATGACAACCATGATATTAGGTAGAAAATAACAACAAAAACACATGATTTAAACCATAATAAAGCCTTGGGGCCAATTAATTCCCTGAGTTCTATTGGTAGGTGGTGCAGAACTTGTGCTGCAGCCCCTGTCGTTGAAAAGTCCACCTGGTGCATTACAAGGACCTCTCTCTCCAAGAAATACTGTCAGAGCCATACCAAAGAATTTTTGCGCCCGAGGTTCTTCGGCGGCAATTCAGCAGCGGGTCCCTGAGTCTCTGTCGGAGGGAAGGACCTGCCGCCGCCACTTCATTCATTCTTCGGCGGCAACTCCTTGAGTCCCTCTTGGAGAGAAGGACCTGCCGCCGAAGAATGAATGAAGTGGCAGCAGCAATTCAGCGGCAGGTCCTCTCGTCCAACAGGGACTCAGGGACTTGCTGCTGAATTGCCGCCGAAGAAGCGGCGGCAGTAGAGCTGCCACCGAAGCACCACCGATCGCGGTAGGGCTGTGCCCCTCCGCTTTGCGCGCCCGAGGCAAGTGCCTCACTTGCCTCGCCCTTGTTACGGCACTGAGTACCAGGGTTAGAATTTGTCTGGGAGAGCTACAAAATGGGTAAGGTATGTCAGGATGGGGTGGGGTCAGAACAGAGAGAACATATGCTGATTCAGCAGAGATCTTCTGCTTGTGGAACCCTGCTTTTAATTTAAAGCTGCTGCTACCTGGCGGTTTCCAATAGAGGAGGTGGCAACTGCTGCCAACATGTACAGATTACAGCCTATTGTTCTTGATGGTTTGAAGCAAGCCCTCTCTAACTTTTGTCTAACTCCTATATTTAATTATGTATTAGGAAGGTCTGATTCCTGGGAGGCAAAATATCATAAGCAAGTCTCGAGTAGTGCTAAATGTAATGGGGACTTTGGAGGAAGTAGTACCCTGGTATTCTGTTCTAGGGGGGGAATACTAGAGTAAAGCTGTTATTAATGGCCATACTGGGTCAGATCAAAGGTCCATTTAGCCCAGTATCCTGTACAACAGTAGCCAATGCCAGGTGCTTTAGAAGGAATGAACAAAACAAGTAATCAAGTGATCCATTTATATACATGGCATGTGACCAGGGGCGGCTCCAGGCACTGGGGCGGCAAGCCACGGGGGGGGCGGCCTGCTGGTCGCTGTGAGGGCAGAAGTCAGGCTTCCTTCGGTGGCATGCCTGCGGGAGGTCTGCTGGTCTCGTGGCTTCGGCAGTAATTCGGCGGGGTACGCCAAAGGCGCGGGACCAGTGGACCTCCCACAGGCATGCCGCCGAAAGCCGCCTGACTGCTGTGCTTGGGGCGGCAAAATACATAGAGCCGCCCCTGCATCTGACAGACATATAAGAAGGCACTTTCCCTACAGTTTACAATATAAGGCCCCAGTCATACAAAACCTTACGTATGTGACCCTTACTTACCTGAATAGCCCCACTGATTTAAATTGGGCTGCTAATGTTTGTAGAATCAGGCCTTTAAAAGACAAAATGACCTGAGGAAGAGATGTGGCTTGAATGCAGTATGATTGAGTAGTTGTGTTTTGCTTGCTTGCTGGTTACTTTGAAGCTTTACATTTTATTTTGTTACTCCTTGCTCTTAGGGTTGTTTTTGGTCCATAGTGTGGGATAAGATGTACTTTCGTTTCAGTGGGATTTGCAAGAAGGTGCATGCGGTGTTTAAAAGTTATGATCAGTTTAACTGCCAGTTTATCTAGAAGAATACCAGTCACTTCTTGATTATGTTCACCACTATCATCACGAAATCATCATTAAAAACTATTATCTGCTACACTAACTACTTTATGGCTAAGGTGCCAACTGTGTCAGGAACATTACTTTAATTAGCTATGTAAATGTTTAATGGCTAGTTTAATGATGGAGATGCAAGTATGCTTTTAGGGGAGGCGGGGGCGGCAGTACTGTGAACTCCATAAGAAATATTGTAGAAACAGGAAGTAATGACTAGGGTCATGAGAGAAGTTTTCAGAGAAAGGGAGAAAACAGAATGATTAAATTCTTACCTTGAGGTTCATTGTTCAGACCATCCTTATTGAAGTTCTTCATAGAAGAAGCTTTCTACAGAGGCAGAATGTCTACCATTTTTTTAGCTGTTCATATAACACAGAGGATCTGATTAGGCTATTAATAATTTGTGAAGATATAGGTTGTTTTAAATAGCTCCCTTAATCTGGTGGGTGATGTTATTTTACAGCGTGCACCTTCAGGCACTATAATGCTAATTAGTAGGATGTTTCTTAATAGAATGTCAACATCAAACTTCACATACTGTAGCTTTATGAGAGAAGATTTTGTTGGATTCATTTTATATTTGTAAAAGAGACTTACTGCTTCACTTACTTTATATTTTGTAGCAATGACGAAGCCAAGTCAGTCAGTCTGTTCCCGTGGAGCACCCCCAACGGGGCTGTCCACGTCTATTTATTATAGTTTGGTTACATAAATCATTCTATTATACGCATGTACAAACTCAAGCCAACGTCTCGCCCCCTCTCCTGATTGGTGCTTTATGCACTGCGTACTCCAGAGATATACACCTAGTCGGCGCTTAATCAGTGTGTCTCCTGACCGGAAGTGTGGGGGTGTGGGAACCACTTCAGCCGCTCTAAATATTGGGGGCGGTTTTCCTACCTCCTTAGTGCTTAAGAAGTGTAAAGTTCCTACAATATTTCATGGTGATCACTTGGGAAGACCACCCAAACTGAAACAGGGTGATTATGTAATCCTGGCATCTTTTCAACAAAGCAGTGTCATGTAAATTACGATCTTGAGATGTAAATTATGCATAGTTTAACATTTGATAAGATTACAGGAAAATCATGTTTACTTTGGGTCCCTGTTGTATTCTGGGTTGAATTTAGAAGGTGCTTCTGCTTGTAGTTGTTTTAGGTGTCAGGCATTTCGATGTAGGCCAAAATATTTCAGTTTTGCAAAGTGAATAAATAAAAGCCTAATGCAAATATTTTTATTATTTTTTAATTTAGCGAATCTTCTTCTGGATTAAAAGTGGTAAGGGGGAGATTTACATTAAACATTTCTCAGTATAATTTACCCTGAAACACAAAGCCTTACGCAACAAAACCAGAGGGTAAAATTGACAAACTATTTACTTCCAGGGTCCAGCCTGAGTGAAGTGCAAAAAATAAACATAACGTACAGATAGTGAAAGGAGACAGATTCTAAATCTCTTTTCAGTGTTAGCAATCTAAGGTGTAAGTAGTAAAGGTAAAGACACTTTTCAGTGACACTTAAATTTAATGGCCTGATTTTGAAAGGTATTGAGCCTCCCCAATCACTTCATTGGAAGCAAGGGTGCTCAGTATCTCCTAATTTTGATGTTTTTTGCATGAGGGATGTGTTATACAATAGGGGTCTAACCTATGGATAATTTCAGTATTGGGATGTTGCTCTGCATGAAATGAGGCAGTAACATTCGGGAACCTAGTAAGACAGCTTTCCTAATTCTTTTAGAACACTTACCACATGTTTTCTGCTATATAAGGGAAAATCTATTTATATTCCAAATCTCCGTGTTTCTTGCATTATGCCTTACATGATAAAAGCAATACTACAAAACTGTGGTTGATGTCACTGCTTAGCTGTGCAGAAATACAATGGAGGTGGACCTAGAATGAAGATTCAGATAAAGAGCAATATGTCTGACAAAATTAATTGCATACAAAATGCATTTTGGGGGGGTTATAATGGAAACCAGTATAAGAATATTTTATTAATGCACTCAGTAGAGTTTGTCCATTCACAGCTAGGTCTAAACTTGGCCTATTTATGGTTGTGCTGACTTGCAGATGATCAGGCCAAGTTGGCTGATAGTTTGATGTGTGGTTTGAGAAATAAACATACTAACCCTACATAATCAAAGATATAGAGGCAGTCAATAAGTTCAGCCTAAGCAATGATCAGTGATTCAGTGAGAAGCAAATTTATTGTGGGAATGAAACTGGAAGGAAGTGAAAAATATAGTCTTGGGAAATAGAGTACATCAAGAGCAGTTCCAGGTAACATGGAAAGATTGCTTCCAGACAGGTTAAGAATTCTTAGGAATGTCCACTTCAAAGGAAAAAAAGCACTTGCATTTTGAACAAAAGGCTATTGGTTTCAATAGGAGTTAGGCCCTTAACTTGCTTAGGTGCATTTTAGCATCCCGCTATGCACCTGTCTGAAACCAAATACCTTTGAAATCTGGCCCAAAGTAAACAATGCAATTGGATAAGAAGGAGAAAAAATTACAGCAAGATCTTTGGTAGCAAGGTGCAAATGACACTGATATGCAGTGAGAAGGAACATCTTATTTATGTGTGATGTACATACAAAGGTGCTCTGGTTAAACACTTTTTAAATAGAGCAGTTTGAAGAGTGTTGAGTGGATTAAGAAGTAACTAACCTTTCACTTAAAAGAATAAGGAAAGCCTTTTTGGAAGATGTTGACACAACAATATATCGAGCAAAGAATCCTGTGGCACCTTATAGACTAACAGACGTTTTGCAGCATGAGCTTTCGTGGGTGAATACCCACTTCCTCAGATGCAAGTGGTGGAAATTTCCTGGGGCAGGTATATATATGCAAGCAAGAAGCAAGCTAGAGATAACGAGGTTAGATCAATCAGGGTGGATGAGGCCCTGTTCTAGCAGTTGAGGTGTGAAAACCAAGGGAGGAGAAACTGGTTCTGTAATTGGCAAGCCATTCACAGTCTTTGTTTAGTCCTGAGCTGATGGTGTCAAATTTGCAGATGAACTGGAGCTCAGCAGTTTCTCTTTGAAGTCTGGTCCTAAAGTTTTTTTGCTGTAGGATGGCCACCTTAAGATCTGCTATTGTGTGGCCAGGGAGGTTGAAGTGTTCTCCTACAGGTTTTTGTATATTGCCATTCCTAATGTCTGATTTGTGTCCATTTATCCTTTTCCTTAGAGACTGTCCAGTTTGGCCGATGTACATAGCAGAGGGGCATTGTTGGCATATGATGGCATATATTACATTGGTGGAAGTGCAGGTGAATGAACCGGTGATGTTGTGGCTGATCTGGTTTGGTCCTGTGATGGTGTTGCTGGTGTAGATATGTGGGCAGAGTTGGCATCGAGGTTTGTTGCATGGGTTGGTTCCTGAGCTAGAGTTACTATGGTGCGGTGTGCAGTTGCTGGTGAGAATATGCTTCAGGTTGACAGTCTCTAAGGAAAAGGATCTTAAGGTGGCCATCCTACAGCAAAAAAACTTTAGGACCAGACTTCAAAGAGAAACTGCTGAGCTCCAGTTCATCTGCAAATTTGACACCATCAGCTCAGGACTAAACAAAGACTGTGAATGGCTTGCCAATTACAGAACCAGTTTCTCCTCCCTTGGTTTTCACACCTCAACTGCTAGAACAGGGCCTCATCCACCCTGATTGATCTAACCTCGTTATCTCTAGCTTGCTTCTTGCTTGCATATATATACCTGCCCCTGGAAATTTCCACCACTTGCATCCGAAGAAGTGGGTATTCACCCACGAAAGCTCATGCTGCAAAACGTCTGTTAGTCTATAAGGTGCCACAGGATTCTTTGCTGCTTCTACAGAACCAGACTAACACGGCTACCCCTCTGATACTTAACAATATATCGGACGTTTGTATCTTTTAAAAAAAAGACTCAGAGCTGTGATCTGCCTAATGCAGAGCATAACTATCTGTGAAAGTCATTGCTGGGTAGATTGTACTTCAAAGCTTTCTCTTGCTATGTGTTATGAGCTTACTTCCCAGAAGTTACAAAGAAACAAAACTAAAAAGAAAAATTACCTCAGCAGTCAGGAGAATACATATGTGAAAGCAGGTAGTGCAACAAAGCTGGTTAAGGATGGAGTCAGGAATAACCTAGAGGGATTTCATGGAGTTGTAGGGCAGCAAACCTACTGAAATGTTGTCTTTAATAAATTAAGTCTTTGCCTCTGTGACTGCAAATAGAGAGGCATAAAAAGATAGATCAGAAAAGACACACATGGGACACACAATGTCAGAAAAGACTAACTTTCAGAAAGCAAGCTGATTTCAGCCTTAAGTTAGCTCAGCGAATTAGATATACCCCTCCCTGAGATTCCTAAGGAAGCTGATAAAACTGATTCAAATGCATTTTGTGGCAACTGATTCCTCAGTTCCTCAAATTAAAGGCTGCAACACTGCCACCTACTCTTCAAAGTAGACTTTTACTCTTTCATACTCCAGTGGATGTTGTAATATCCTAAAGATAGAGTTCAGTTTTTACTCTTTCAACACCATCTTATATCCATTCAGAATGCTGCTGCAAACATTATTTTCCTAGCCCATCATTTTGATCGTGTCTTCCCCCTCTTTGCATCCCTCCACTCTATAAACCTAAACTACCCGCCCTCACGTTCATGGCATGTTGATTCCCATCTCTGTCATCCACATGTTAAATTTCCAAACAAGCACCTTTGTATTCTCTCCTCTGCCTGCCCCTCACTCTTGGGTGGAGCGCCCCATAAACATCCACAAACTTAACAGACTTTCTTTCTTCCAAACCCTCCTTACAACTTTCTTTTTCTGTGATGTCTACAAAAAGTTTAATAGCCAGGCTGCTGGTGTGCTGAGACCACTCGCTATCATACTGACCAATATTGTCGTACTGTTCCCTTGCACGCCATCTGTAGCCTCTTGTTTTATACTTAAATTGTAAGCTCTCTGGGTTAGGGACTATCTTTTTGTTCTTGTTTGTACAGCACCTAGGACAATGGGGTCCTGGTCCAAGCCTGGGGCTCTTAGATTATGGTAATACAAAT
Organism: Mauremys mutica; assembly: GCF_020497125.1. NCBI lineage: Eukaryota > Metazoa > Chordata > Testudines > Geoemydidae > Mauremys > Mauremys mutica. The sequence goes on along the minus strand of NC_059092.1, from coordinate 5,825,760 downwards.
AATAAATAATCATGCTCAGTGATAATCTGCTTAGCTCTAGCAGTATATTCAACTGTTACTATCAAACCAGTGATGAGCAGATGGACGTGTGCATGCGCACACAGAGCATGGGTCCTTCTTTGGTAAATTTAAAAGAAAATAAAAGGTATTTAGAATCTAAAGGTCAGGAACTGGGTTATAACCGTTTTAATAGGTCAAATTTTGGCCTGAACTATGTGACAGCGATTCTTTTAAGTTACAGACCTGTGCACCCTAAATCTCAAGTACTGTAGAAATGTTGTTGCATTCCAGTTGGCATAATTACAGACTTTCATATAACACATCCCCTTACTGCTAAGTAATAATACCCTCCCACAATTCCCAAGTATTGTTGTGTGAGCAGTCTGTCTGTATATTGATTTCAGAATCATGTCTTTTTATTGCAGGTTCAGTCCTTACTGTAATAACTGCATCAAGACTTTTTTGCAGCTCTTTCAAAGCATACAATATATAGGCAAAGCCCTGAAAAATGTAATTGGGTATGAAAATCATAGTTATTACTGCAAGAGAGTACATTGATGTGTTAGGATATAGTCTCCTCTCAAAGAGAAGAGAAGTGCTATTAAAATCAGTAAGAGAAGAAAGGATGCCCCATTAACTTTTTGGGGGGTGAAGAGGGGAGCATTCAAGTGCTATGAGAGAACCTTTCAGCCTTGAAAGAACCCTAAACTAAATTAGGAATAATACAACATAAAATGTGTGTGTTCCTTGTTGATCTCTATAGTTAAATGCTGCATATTCATTGTAATGGTTTCCATTGCTTGACTAAACAAGATGTTTTATTTGGGTATTTTGACATTCATCTCCAAAGAATGTTTTCAACTTGAATTTATAGAGTTATTTTACACTGTCCATTACAAGTCACTAGCTGACTTTTGTTTAACAACAGAAATAAATTTAACTCTGAAAGGTTAGAAATTTGGGTTGCTCTACTTTTCATCATAAAATAAACACACACAAATCCCCACAATTGTTGTCCTAAAACTGATTTTAAAAGAATCTTAAAATGAAGTCTTGAACCTTTCAGTTTGAATAAACTTCTGTTTTAAGTAGTTAAACCAACATTTTATATGTTGTCCATATATAAAAGGTGTCTTGGGGGATGGAAGATTGGTGGAGAATGGTTTGACTAGGGTCTTTTAGCTTAAGACTTCTATGTCTAGTGTCAGAAACCTGAAGGGAGAGAAAACCCTCTCATGAGCATTTCATAACCACAAAAGATGTAGGTTCAGATCAGCTTCTAAAACTGGGTAAAAGTTCAGGGGGATCCTTAGCATGTCTGAGCCAGATTTCTCATCCTAAAATCCTACATCCCATTTTTGAGCAAATTCTTTGTTTCCGTTTTTCCTTGGATTTACTTTCTGCCTCTATCCCTGTTAACTTGGGGAAATGCAGCAAACAATATTCAGCCCTGCGGGAGAACCATTATCAGGAAAACACAGAACTTCTGAAGTTGGCTATTTACTGTAATAAAGCTGCCATGAGTGATGGACTCTCTCACTGCACCAGGAAGGAAAATCTTTCTTCCTCACTGTCTGAAAGAAGCCTAACAACATATGTAACCTTGTGTCATAACATTAAATCTAAAGATTCTGAATCTTGTTTAGGTGTCACTTTTGAGGGCGTCAGGCACTGGAATTGTTGCCATATAATATTGTGTTAGCAAATTGAGTCATCACACCAGCTCGTCGTCTTACTGATGTTAAGTAACATCCATCATTTTAATCCTCATATGTCTTGGTTTAATAGACAATAAAATGTTAAATTGCAGCTAAACAGATGGCTAAATTTTAACTAACATCAATCCTTGTAAAAATGTATTTTATAAAAATTTTGTAATTGCAAGTAGTAGATGATTAATTGGATCCAGATGTGAACACCCTAAAGAAGGAATTTTACACTAGGTATGAAGTATAACAGAAAAGTAGGTCCCTAATTGAGGTGGTTTGTCGAAAGGTACTGGAGTTATTTTTCATTTAATTATTGTTAGAGTATGCAATTCATGTCTTTATTTGTGCTATCCGTTTTTACACCATTTATTTTTGGTGACTTGTAAAACATGGGAGTCAAGTAAACTAGACACCTACAGTAATATTTTTAGTTAATAGACTCTTGCATAGATCCCCAAAGTATTTGGAAAACATGATTGCTCGAGGTGTATGGACACACGCCATCATTTTCTCCCCCACTCCCTTATATCTGCCCCAACTCGTTCCATGGTTCCCATCCGTCTTAAACTACTTGTTAACCCAAGGGGCAAAATGCCTTTAGCCACAATGAAGACTGACACCACTGAGAGGAGGCAGGCAGGCTTTTGTGGGCTTGGAGCTGTAGCAAGTGTAACTATGCTTGGTAACTATCAATTGGCTGAAATAGGTGTTGTTTCCCCATGGCTAACAGTGGGCATGCTTGCAGGGATTGCGTGTCACTAGCCCTGCCCCTATGTAGGGAGCCCTCAGCAGCCCTGCTGTCACAGGAGTGAGGGAGAAGGCCCATGACAGTGGTGACACCTGATCCCTGCAGGTCCTAGTGGGGCAGAGCAGAGACCCTTGGCCAGGACTGCAAGGAGGAAGAGGACAAGCTATGGGGGGGAGGCCATGCTACGACTGAATAGTCCTGCAGCATTGCAGGGAGCAGTCTGCAGTCCCACTGTCATGGACCCACTGTCTCTCTTTCCCCAGCTGGGAGTACCGGGAGTCTGTGCTCTGCCTCACCAGAACCACAGCCTTTCCCACCCCTTGCGCAGGCAGGGCTTGGGTGTCACTGGCCCTACAGCCATGCAGGGAACCCCCTGCAAATCTGTTCTCATGGGAGTTCCTGCCCATTACAGGCTGGGGAGTGAGTGGGGCTGGTGACGCCCAAGTCCTGCAGGCACAAGGTGCTGGGAGGACTCTAGTCCTGGTTCTGCAAAGCGGAGGCCCTTGGCCAGGACTGTGAGGAGGGAGTGGTCCCTGCTGCTGAATAGCTCTGTTCCCGAGCAGGGGCCCTTCAGCAGCAGGGTGGCCTCCCCCACAGCCCTCCCCGGGGGTTTCTGCTGTGCCCCACCTGTACCCCAGCCTTCCCTGCACCTTGTGCCTTCAGGGATCAGGTGTCACTGGCCCTATGGCTGTGCACCTCCAATGTCACAGACCCAATCACACTACTGCTGGGCCAGGAGTGTGAGAGCTTCTCCCGAGGCAGGAACTGTTCAGCAGCAGGGTGGCCTCCCCTGTCCCCAGGGGCACATCCTCCTCTTTTCAGTCCTGGCTGAGGAGTCTCTGTTCTGTTCTGTTCTACAAGTTTAGAAATAATTCTGCCAATCTGTCATTTAATTAATATCATTTATCTTCTCTGTGGATGTTTTTCATGAAAACAAAATGATGTGATTTTTTTCCAGAGTTTTCCAGGTAGTGTCATTAGGTCTCTTCCAAAGGGAGTTTTTAGTATTGATTGTCTATCTGATATTTCTCTAGAGAAACGGTGACCTCCAGTGGCCAGCCAGGCTACTCCAAAGAATGTATCCAACATAGGCAATAACAGCACAGAACAATGATCATACCTGGTGGTCTTTCTGGCAAAGCCACTATCAGAAGCTTAAGGGGGAGGTAAACATGGTTTCAAATGCTATGCAGTGTTGCTCGTAGGGATTGAGGAATTCCTTCCAGACCCCTGTGGTGATCAGCTTTAGGCCCCAAAGCATGGCATTTGATGTGTTGATCTTCACACTTGTACCTGAAACATTATAGTCATAAAGTTATCCAGACCCTTTCATAATCCAGCCATAAACAGTTATATCTCTGACCTCTTTACCAGGAGCATATCTTATGAGGATATGTAGGTAGTGTGTATCCCCTATGTATCAAAAATATACCTCTACTATTCAGAGAAGGCGAGAAGAATTAATTTAGTCGGAATACATTTAACAAACACTCATTCAGAAATAATTTAAGCATTTGTGAACTACATGCCTTGTTAGGCTCATTGGCAGCAGGAAAAATGTATTGTTGAATAATTTCTGAAATCTTTTGTAAATTATTATCCTCAAGTGGCTTCTCAGGCATTTTGAATAAAGGAGCTCCTGTTCCCCAAAATGTTTTGCGGCTAGGCTTTCTCGTCCACTCACAAAGACTTGATTTTACATTAAAAGAAATGTCCCTATTAGAACTGGCAAAGAATTTCTTATAGGCAATTGTTAGATTTATTACATTTATAATAATTATAGTAATCCTAATTTCTCATGAACTAGCCAGTGAAACTGGACTCCTGACACGCAGAAGGGATCTGTTTTGTGAAATGGTAAATGGCTTACATAGAAGTTCTGAAAATCAGCAATATTAAGATTGTAAGCTCTTCAGGGCAAGAACTCTGGGTCCTCTGAGACATCTCACAGAACTTTAACCTCAGGGGCAAAGGTGGCTTTAACCACCTTTGCCCCTTCTCAATTCTGGGCTCCTCCAGGGCTGGGGCAGTCCCTGGCATAATTTAGGCAACTTTTCTTCTGCTGCCAATGAGCAGCAGTGCTGCCCAGAAACTGCAGCTAGATTCCCTCGAAACTGACACCCTTTCAGCCCCAGCCCTGCCACCAGTATGTCCCCGATACTGAAATTTGCAAGGGGGTTCTTGGAAGACAGACAGTAGTTGTATTACTCAGTTAAGAACATAAGAATGGCTATACTGGGCCAGACCAATGGTCCATATAGCCAGTATCCTATCTTCTGACAGAGGCTGGTGCCGCATACTTCAGAGGGAATGAATAGAACAGGGTAGTTATCAAGTGATCCATCTCCTGTTGTCCAGTCCCAGCTTCTGGCAGTCAGAGCATGCATTTGCATCCATGACCATCTTGGCTAATAACCATTGATGGACCTAACCTCCATGAGCTTATCTGATTATTTTTTTGAATCCAGTTATACTTTTGGCTAAAATCTCTTGGCAATGAGTTCCACAGGTTGACTGTGTTGTGTGAAGAAGTACTTCCTTATCTTTGTTTTAAACATGCTGCTGATTTAATTTCATTGAGTGACCCCTGATTCGTGTGTTATGTGAAGAGGTACAGAAATGGCGACACCATTCTTGATTTTACAGACCTCTGATATCCCCCTTCAGCCGTCTCTTTTCTAAGCTGAACAGTCCCATATTTTTTTTAATTGACTCATGTGGAAGCTGTTCCATACCCCTAATCATTTATTGCCCCTTTCTGTACCTTTTCCAATTCTAATATGTCTCTTTTGAGATGGGGCGACCCAGACCTGCACACAGTATTGAAGGAGTGGGCATACCATAGGGATTCTCCCTAGGCCAGATCCAGGGCTTTGTCTTCCCAACCCCTTAACCCAGCGTATAGGGGCTGAGAGAATCTCACCCTCTGTCTTCCCATATATCTTTACAGAGCCCAGCATGGTGGGGCTGATCTTGTTTAAGGTGATGGGTGTTACCATGGTACACCTCTACCTCGCTATAACGCTGGCTTCGGGAGCCAAAAAATCTTTATAGGTGAAACCGCGTTATATCGAACTTGCTTTGATCCACCGGAGTGTGTAGCCCCACCTCCCCAGCGCGCTGCTTTACTGCATTATATCCAAATTCGTGTTATATCGGGTCACGTTATATCGAGGTAGAGGTGTATGTACAAATTGATTTTTGTATGATATTTTTGTAAATATTCTTATCTCCTCATCATGGTGTCTGAGTGTCAGAACCCTTGCTTTGTCCACTCTGTTTTCTTCCGTGCTTCCAAGAGAAGGGCATGATTTTAATTCAGACATGTTAAATAGGAAAACCTTTTTTTTTTTTTTTTAAACCTTGGCATGCAAAACACTATGGATTTGTTTTGAGATGAAAGACCATTTCAAACAAGCAAAGAAAGCAGCTTCTAAGCAACATGCTGAAAATAGAGATGCTGACTAAACTATTACAAACTTTACTGAAAAAAAGATGTTGAGGAGTGCATTGGGGGACCAGCTCCCATAAGTAGAGTTCTCATGTACTTGTGTATGTGTTGCCTTACCATATCTCAATAGCTTTCCTGCCCTTTTCCACAATTGGCCAGGTAATGATTTTGGATGCACGTTTAGACCCCAGTTCTTCAGTTAAGTCTACACAAGCAAAGTCCTGGTAGACCAGTGGAGCATCATGTGGATGCCAGGGACCTCCTGTGCAAACATACATTATGGAGGTAAAATGTTAGCTTGTAATTTGTCATTAAGTAGAAGAGCTCTAAAAACATGCAACCAGCACGTCAAATCTGTAGTTTATAATCTGCACAAAAATTGGGAGTCCATGTCTCTCCTGGCCCTCAGGAAAGATTGAATAGCAGATGCTGTAATGAGTCTTGGGTGACCAGATGAGAGGGAGAAAATATCGGGACACATGGGGGCGGTCCCACTGGTGGAGAAAAAAAAAAAGCCGAGTGCTTTAATTTTGTTTTTGAGAGAAGTATCCACATTCCACAGAAAAATTGTCAAAAATACAACTGTGCAAAACCAGAAAATGTATTATTTGAAAAATTTTGATTTAAAGTGTTGCCTCCTTGTGGTTGAAGTTTAGTGTTCGTCTCTGCCATTCTCCTCTCTGGGTTGGGTATTCTCAGCTGAACTACATCTCCATAATGGACTCCAGTCAGACTCATGCATCATGGCGACTCAGCAAAAGGGAAGACCATGGTGCAACATGGGAAGTAGGTTGTCTAGGGAGCCCTGCCCATAGAGTAGAATAGGGGGTTGAGGGACTGGAGCTACAATTCCCATGATGCACCACAGCAGTATATCTGAATAGAACAGTGGTTCTCAAACTTTTTTTTTCGTAGACCAGTTGAAAATTGCTGAGGGTCTCGGTGGACCACTTAATGATCTTTCCAAATGTTTGTACTGTTAGCTAACTATTGTAAAGCACTTTGGATAAAAGCACCATATAAAAAAACCTTAATAATAATTACATTTTTTTGTTCTACAAATAAAAGCACACAACTCGTATTTTATTATCAGTAGTCTTACCTTTCTAAAGCGATGGATGAGCCCTCTCTCTCCCACCGCTGCCGCAAACCCCGAGCTGGGGCTGGGAAGGAGGGGGGGGTCTCTCCCTCTCTCCCCCACCGCAGCGGCCCCTGAGCTGGGGCTGGGAAGGGGGGGGATGTCTCCCTCTCTCCCCCACCGCAGCGGCCCCTGAGCTGGGGCTGGGAAGTGGAGCGGGGGGTGTCTCCCTCTCTCCCCCACCGCAGCGGCCCCTGAGCTGGGGCTGGGAAGTGGAGCCATCTCTCTCTGGCAGCCGCAGCCCTGGAGTTGGGGAAAGTCACCTCTTTCTCTGGCTGCTGCAGTCCTGCATATCCCAAATTCCCTCCACCCCCTCTTCTCACCCCACTGCCCCCTCCCACCTATCCCTTATTCCTCCAAAGGCCACCACCTCACCTTACATGTGCGTTTTCTCCAGGGTCCAGGCACCTAATTAGTAGAGCCATGCCTGTGCGACTCCACTAATTAGGTGGGTGGCCCTTCATTCTTTCGTGTGCGGCCGCCCAGGCATGCACCTTAGAGGGAACTATCCGCGGACCACCTGAATGGAGCTCCTGGACCACAGTTTGAGAACTTCTGGAATAGAAAATGTTGGCGGTTTGGTAAAATATTTTCCATTTTCCACCAAGTTAAAACTTTCTACATGAATCTCCATCCCCCAACAGCTACAACGTGCATCACTGTCGCATTTGGACCCAGTCCTTCAAACCTCATTGGGCAGGGTGCTCGCAGTTGGGAGTTAGTCCCACTGATGGAAATTGGATTACTCCCAGTAGTCAGTTTTGTAGGATTGGGCCTTTGATAATTCTTTTAACTGAACCATGGCCAGTGGGAAAATGTTTGAATTACTTTTATTCATGGTTAGAAAAGATATGCTATTTAAACTGGGCCAAACCTACTTTGTCTTTTACTGGATTGATTTGTATTTTTCTTGCAAAGCTGTTTCCAGTTATCTTTTTTGTGATTCTCTCACTTGTACTTGTGAACTCTAGAACTATGCTTCGGAAAAAAATGTCAAGGCTATATGAATGTAATAAGCTGGTATTCTTTGATGGTGTCTTGTGATGTATATAATTGAGTTTTCAAGTATGAATAAGTTTGTTACTAGTAAATAGAATAGTCTTGAAAAAATGTGGGTTAAAATTAATTTAATGGAAACGTCTGTATAATTTGAAGCCTTACTGATTTAAAGAGCTGATATTCAGAGCTATTAATTACTAAACTGAACATTGACTCATCGTTCACCCAGGGTGTATTGGGCTTATTTTTCTGAAAAAGCACCTTTTATAATAAATATAGCTAGTGTTTGGTTTGTGGATATTCGTTTTGAGATTATGCCTGCCAAGTTGTACTTAAATTAATTTTTGCTATTGTATTTTCTGAGTTTTGGCTATTGGGATATAAAACAAAGACTTATTTGAAGTTGGGAAGGCAACCAAATAAATTCTTTTGTATTGGCTTCAGCTAGTTGTGATTCTGTTGAATCAGGTGAAGACTGCATTCAAAGGTGTCCTTTTATTTTGAATCTTTTAATCAGAGCAGCCTACAGATTTTTTTTTCTTTTTAAATAATCATTTAAAAAATACATCTGGAATTGAAGTCAGTAGCATAGGCATTGTTATTGGAATTCACAGTTGCTCACTTCTTTGAATCCAGCTCCAGAATCAGAAGTCATTACATATTTGAGATCTGTAATAGAATGGGTAGACTCAGACCATTCCCTAATGGACAGGAGTCCACAGCATCTTTGACACCTGGCAACTTACTTCGTAGGCTCTGCAAAGAAGAAACTTAACTCTTCCTTTACTTCGAATTGTCTCTCCACATCAGGACTGAGGCATACATAGGCAGTGTGGTGTTGAAAGAAGATTGTGCTAACACTTCCTGTGCTGTACTTAAGTGGAGAGAGGACTTCAGTTACCAGTGCTGCAAATCTGACACCTTCCATGAACACTACAAATACATTTACCATTTCCATGTTGCATCCATCATCATAGGGGGAAAGGATTGTATTTCCAGTGGAGTTCATCAAGATGTTTCTCAGCTGATTTATTTACCAATATGAAAAAGCGATTTTGTGAGTTCAGGACAGAGGGAAATGATATAAATGGTTTAAATTAGATTTTTGTCTGCTCAGTCCTACTTGTTATCTAATGAATACTAGCTGTAAACATTAGAAAATAACCCACTGGGGAAAAAACAGTACAAAGTCAAATTATATTTCCTGTTGGGAATATCACATTAGCCATTTTCTATAGGTATTTTAAAAATTCTTATATTAAGCTAAATGAGAGTTTCTGCATTGAGCTGGTAGTGTCTGGCACTTCTGTGCTGTCCCTTTTAAATCTAAATCTGATTGCAAAAGTCTAATTCTCAGTAGCTTGCAACTTTTTATCATAATAGTCACATTCTCAAGCTAATTCCTTTTATATTTAAATGTATAGCACTTTCTTGTTAGGTCTTAGTGAGTACAGAGAGATTCATATTCTTCCTATTCAGTGAACCAATAAGATTTCTTTCCTTTAAATATGTTTAAAATGCATTTTGTCTCCCAGCCTGCCCATAAACACTGTTACTTTTCTAATTTCTTTTGTTGTGATCATGAGCATACTTCTCATTTGCACCCAGATACCATAGTCACAACTGAGACACTAGAAAAAATGTGCCTTATTGTTAGCTACACCACTTGTCTTAGGCCTCCAATTTACGTCCTATCACACACAAACCTGTTGGTTGTCCTTCTGTTTCCGTTGGATACTTACCGTAGCATCAGACTCCTAGCATCAAAAATACAGAAGATAACATTTTCTATAAAGACAAATTTATCCACATTCAAGAAAAGGGAGTCTTACATAATTTCAAGCGTCTTCCTTTGCTATTTCATGTTGAGCCTTGTTTGTGGGTTCTTTTTTCACATTAGGCCCCATAGCATGTTGAGAACTGTGCTCATTAATTCAAGGTCAAGCATCTTTCTATAGAGCATGAACAAGCCAACAGAAGAGACCTAACTAACAGCATGCTGAGCACTTGAGTGTTATAACCTTGTTTGAAGAAAGTGCTCTGAATTTTTGTACTTTCCTGAAGATGTTTTATACATTAGCTGTTCCACTTGTTTGTGTTTGGTACAATTTTACTACACACTGAGTTTTTCTGTATTTAAATTCCTGCCTGTGAGGTTGCTAAGCAATGTTGTTTTCTCCTGCTCATTCTTTCAAAATATAGTGTTTTCTGGTAGATGATGGTGTTCGTGAGAGGGAACAAGGGGTAGAGGAGAGAGATGATGATTTGGTTGTTGCACAATATGATTGGTGCAAGAACTAGATTAAATATCCACAGTAATATCAACAAAGGTTGGAAAGAGGCAGCCAATGCCGCTTTGCCTCTAGTCTAGTGCATGTAAGCATCCTCCAAAATAACATATTGCACTCGGGTTTCTTTGTTTGTCTTTTCTCTCATGAAGCAGAGGAAAGCTTTCCTGGTACTGTCTGGACACTTTCTGCATTAGGATGCAATATGAAATTCCAAGTCATGATCAGGAGAGTTCAGATCAAAAATGTAAGCAATGTATAATTATCTTCAAAACCCATGAAAATACAAGTCCAATATAATACTAACCAATCAAATGACAGTGATTTCTTGTCAGCCCTAACAAAGTTCTGTCACTTTACTCTATAGCATAATGTACTTCATAATCTTGTTAACCATGGAGCTGTGTAACATGGTGGAGGCATAAAGGCAATAACAATAATACTATTTGCGACCTATGTTAAAATGTGACTTAACTGGCAAGAACAAAGAGCTCAAAATAAGTGGGCATTGGTTGGCTGCTTGATCTAAATATATTACTCCAGCAGCCAATGAGTGCTTGGATCAGTTGAATCCTTTCATTAGCTTACAGAGCTTTGAACTCATCCCTGTGGTTTCCCATTGATTGCTCCCATGCTGAAAATCTGGCCCTATTATAAATCTTTTTGAACTTCCACCGGTAGGGATTTAAATGGATTGCCTCATTATACCTGTCGGTAACTCCTCTCTGACGCAAGTATGAGATAAACTAGAGAGTCTGGTAACTCTGGAGCCTAGCAAAGTTGTGTCTTAAACTCTTTCATAATTTTGTGGTTTTAGCACAACTAGTAGTTCCAAGTCAGAAGAGGCTCTTAATCACTTTAAAAGGCTTTGTTTACAAGTAAGGATTGAAATCCATTGGCAGAATTGGAGAGAGAAGGTAGATGAGGTAATATCTTTTATTCAACCAACTTCTGTTGGTGAGAGAGACAAGCTTGACAGAACTGAGCATTGCCAGCTAACACAGCTTCTGACTGTCAGTGTAAATGTTATCTTGACTTACACAATAATCAGTTTCACCCCTAAATAATAGAAGAAAAATGTAAGCTTGGAAACATCAGAGGAGATATCAGGTTTTTTTAAACGGAAGGCTAACTATTTTTAATGTGTCCTGGAAAAAAATATACGTTTCTGCTTCTAGTCTTGTGCAACTATGAAATGTGGTTAGACAAGACGAGCACTTGAGTCATGCAGAATGCTACCCAAAACCATGCAAAAGGTTGCTTGGCACTGGATTTCATAAGACTCAAAACCCTGGCAATGTTCCTTAAAAGGTTGCTACAGGTCATAAGCATGGGCCCAGATTCAAACGTTATCTGCTTGAAACATAGGTGACCCTTGGCAATTTCAGCAGAATTTCATTTTGAACTTTTGAGTTTATACTTGAAATCCAAAGTGAAACTTGCATGATGGGGCCTTGATCCCACAATAACCAAAACTGAATAAAATGTTAGCGCGAACCACCCTTGTGAAGTAAAACTGCTGGTTTGTCCATGGTTTAGTGAACGCTGGTGCAGAAAATACATGTGCGTTGCTTAATTAATGTAGAGTGATGTTTTCTTTACATAGTAAAGATGTTGGCTGCTTTTGACATTTTAGTGCTTAGATGCAATTGCTTTCAGTGAATACTAACTATTACAGTAGCAGCATCTCCTCCATCACAGCTGGCTATTGGTGCAGGCGTTAGCGGAGACAGCTTATGGTTTTGCTCTGTTCTGGAATTAGGTTGGCAGACAAACAGGTCTGGTTAAATTAACTTGACTCTTGGTGTGTATGGTCTAGATGCAGCTCACATCTTCTAAAGGGTCATCTTTGAAACATGACAAAGGCACTTTACAGGTACATTTAAGAGGAAAAAGTGAGTGTTTGGGGAAGCATCTTGGCTTGAACTTAAAACAGACTGAAGGTCTCTGAGACGCATGTCCAGTTTATAAACAGTTTTGATACCAAGTATATGTAATTAAATGTTACATTAGTTTGTGTTGCACTTTGGCTTTATTTAGAGGCGATGTTTGTTCTTAGATCAGGCATGCTGAGAAATATTTGTGAAAATTGCTTTCTCTCTCCTTTTAAACTTAAAGTTCAGTATGTTTTAATTTTTCTCAAATTTGTTTTTGAAACCACAAAAGAGGAATAAACAGAATGAACATATCATTTAATGTGAAAATCCTTTAAATGCATAATAATATTTAGTATTTGTCTCTTTCATCAATGTTGGATGTGTAAATTATGGCTATTGTGTTTCATAGCATATATATAGAGAGCAGGTGTACGTTTTCTGAAAAGATTTAGTAAATATTCAATATTTGATTTTTTTTTCCTTTCCCCACCTTATTCTCAGCTGGAAAAGAAGCAGGCGACCCCTCCATTTCAGCCTCAGATCACAGACGATTATGGTTTGGATAACTTTGATACACAGTTCACCAGCGAACCTGTGCAGCTAACACCAGATGATGAGTATGTTTTTTTAATACAATTAAACAAATATGCATCCAGAAATGTGTATATTTGAATATGAAGTTGTTGTAATGTTACTGAGGGAGAGTTAATATCTAAAAATGGAACAAAAATGTTGAAGTTAAAGATACTAATGTAAATTCAAGAAATGCATAAGTTAAAGTTCTCATAGTAACATTTAGACATCCCTGTAATACATACTGTATATTTCAGAATACATCTAACAGCCTAATGAATAATCAAAAGTGTATATATTGCTGCTGTTGACTGTCAGCAGCGTACTTGGTGCTGTACAAACAGCTAAGAACATATATCTGCCCCAAGAGGCTTACTCTTGTACGGAGACAAAACAATTTAGAGAGACAATGCATCAAGGGCCAGTATGAGTTTGACATGATTGAGGACTCTTGCAGAGGGCATTAGTGTAAGTCTTTGCTGGAAAAGAAAGCGTGGAATGAGAAGGGATTTCAAGGTCAAGAGGCCCGTTGCTTGGTGCAAGAGGAGGAGGAAACTGTTCTGAGTATAAGGCAAAGATGAAGACAAGATATAAATGTGGTGCTTAGGAGGAAAACTTGGAAGTAGTGATACGATGAGAGCCACGGTCATATGAACAGGCTCAGGGTATGATGGGCCTTGAAAGTCAGCCTCAGAAGCTTGAACTCGTTTTAGAAAAACAAGGGGAAGCTATATATGCAACATGAGGGAAAACTTCAGTGAGATGCATGAATTTTGTCATGTTGTCTGTAAAGTGCCTAACATATGTCTCACACTGAATGAATAGTAAGGGAGGGGAGGATGTCACTACCACGTTGCTTGTGACAAGGGTGGATAGCCTCCCCGGCCTCTTTTATTTGTTTTATGTTTATTTGTTGGTTGATTTTGCTGGCCAGCCCAGTACAGAGTGTTTTTGATAAGGATAGGTCACCTCCTAGTATTTTTCTGCAGGCAGTTACTCCCATCCTTCTGCATGATGTCCAATTGGGAAGCAATGCAAAGTGAATTTATTCATCCTTTTCTCTTTCTCTTGCACAGTTTCTCTTTCAAGGCTATTACATATGGTACTACTGTTAAATGTTTGTTAGAATTTTACCTTTTAAGGACTCTGTTTATTGGCTCTGCTGCTTGAGGAAATGGCACAGTAGAGCTATGTTACATGCTCAGCAGGACTGTTTATACACTGCTTTGGCATTCTCGTACCATTGGGGTGAGAGAGAGTCTATTCAGAAATACAAAAGAAGCAAGACTTTCCTTATTCAAATCCAGAATTTTAAAATGGAAAATAAAACATTGACAGGGAGACTGAGTTTATTTGAAATTAAACTAGGCTCAGTTACCTTGGAGTTGGTGAAATTAGGCTCAGACTAGGAATTTCTGGGCCAGTTCTACTCTGAGAGAGCAGGCAAGTCAGCTGTGGCTTTCCAGCCCCAAAGTTTGCTTTCAGATGAGCTTGCTTACACATGCACCTTTTCGGTAGCTGGGTTTCTTTTCCTTTCCCTTATTAAAGTGGAAATACTATGCTGTGAAGTGATTTCTTCTGAATGGTTCCTGCCTGTGATCTTCCTGACTGGGCCTGTTCCCTTAAGGAAGTCTAGTTTAAGTAGACGTGCAGAGTTTTGAAGTCTTAACTTGCAGTTTCATCTGAACCTTTACACGTTCTAATTCAGGAAGGTACTTAAGCAAAAGCTACTGAAGTCATTGGGACTACTCATGTGCATAAAGTTAAGCCAGTGATGAAGTATCTTCCAGAGTTAGGGCCACAGTCAGTAAACTCTGAACCTATTATTCAGTGCTCATGTACTCATTACTCTCTTTCCAAACAAACAGCGAGGCAAGATGCCTTCACTGTCTCACTCCCTACTCACCATCAAATGGCCTCTCAGCCTAGAGCCATGCTGGACTCAGTAGTAACCTAAACTTAAGTGGGCTGCCTCCCTCTCTTGCTGCTTCCTAACCTAAACTGAGTTCCCGGCATGGAAAGCAGGAGACAATCAAGACTCATTGCATTTCTTCTGTAGCAGAGTGCTCCCTACTGACCTAGAGAACAACCTTGATATTATCCAGTCCCCAAGTGACATCCATAGGGAGATTAGCTAATTTTCTGAGGGGTAAAGAGTGTACTATAACTACATTCAGAGGAGGAATGTGTAGACTGTGTTCGGGACCAGCTTGATCACAAACAATACAGCAAATTACAAATGGATGTAGGATTGAAATAGTTCCATTTTTTCTGTTTTTATCAGTCTCTTAATTTCAAACAATGTCATAATAAATAATGGACTGAGGCTTCTTCTCTGTTTCATGAACTGAAAAACATGCCTGTTTCTAAACACTTTTAAAGTTTGTATTTCTTTAATTTAAACTCTCTAAACCAGTGGTTCTCAAGCTATTTATCATTGTGGGCTGCATATGTGGCCCATAATGTGTTACCTGGGCTGCAGTTTGAGAACCAACCCCTCCCTGCCCCAATGCCCTTACAGACCTCTATGCACGAGGGCAGGGCAGCCGGGACCCTGGGGCCCCAGACCTTGCCAAGCTGGGCGGCCTTTAGCACACAGCTGGGCTGCAGGTGTGTGCTAATTGAGCCGCACGTGGCCGCGGGCTCAGAACTACTGCTCTAAACTGACAGCCAGACATCTTTGTGCTGAAATTTGCAAACTGCCTCCAAACAACAGTTCACCTCTTTTTCCCTTCCAATCTGTTTTTCTTCCCCGTCTGTCTACTCCTATACTAATTCTTTGGCTCCAGATGCATAAGGCATGACAACAGTTTGTTATTAGGTTTCTTTAATGGGAAATACAGACTCTCTGCATTAGAGGATTACAAATTAGCTTGCAAACAGATTTGGTTTTTTTATGGGGGGTGTAGGAAAGAAACTTGCAAAATGAATTGTACGCATCCTAATTTTTTTTAATAGTCAGAAAGGGTTTTACAGAATTAAAGAAAGTGGCAATTTCAAAAAATTGTTAGGCTCTGGAGAAATATAATTCCAGTTGACATTTGACAAGCTGTAGGACACAATCCACCCTTCTATCAGTTTGTGATGATTTTCACAGGAAATTCCCAATAAAGATAATGGTGCTCATGTATAAACTCGTGCAAAGTGCTACAGGAACCAGACCTTTTTTAAAAAACAGGTTTTAGCAGATTAAAGATTGAGAGAAAGGCAGTAATGGTTTGTGCTCTACTACGAAAGCCTTGTCCACACAACAACTTTTAACAGTGTGTGTATATAGTTAGGGGCGGTGCGGAAGACTGTAAATGATGGTTTGTGTCTGCGCAGGACATGGATAGAAGTTAGTAGCTGTGACAGCTAACAGCAGACGAGGCTGGCACCTGGCTGTCTTCTCCTGTAATAGATTAAGTGCACTGGGGTTTGTTTGTTTGAAGAAAGTACTCCTGACTAGTTCTTTTCACTGTCAGTGCAGAAGGATATTTGAGTTCTTTGCCTTTGCTGCTGGTGCTCTATGTGCATGACCTTCAGTCACACTGTGCTTCTGCTGAAGCACTACAGGACAGTTGCTAAGTTTTTCTCAGATTGCAGAGATAAAACCAGTTAGGCATCATGGTACATGCGGAGTCAAACAATCGTATGGCAATAAAGCTGCTGTGCGAATGAAAACTGAACCATGTTGGGGATTGGTCCTGTTTTGAGCAGGGGGTTGGACTAGATGACCTCCTGAGGTCCCTCCAACCCTGATATTCTATAATTCATGTTACTTGTGAGCAGTTAAGCTGACTCTGTCACCAACTGGCTATAAAATCACAGTTGAAGACCTAACATGTCCTTGGCAAGTCAGTTTTCTCTGTGCATCAGTTTCTAAAACCTTCCATTGGCTCTCCCTTGTGCACAACATTCAGTTTACATTTGTTTTCCTCAGATTTATGTCTCAACTCATAGCATCCTCTCCTACATCTCAGAGCTTAGCCATCACCACCGCCAGCCCCTATGCCTTGTGCGTTTCTCTGTGTAAATTGCTGTTCCATCCCAGTTTTCCAAACTACCCACCTCTCGTTAATAAAAGCAATACTGCTTGAGATTTTGGAATGAAAGATTTATGAAAAGTATTTGTGTATTCAAAGCTTGTTGTTTGTTTATTCTAATTATTATTATTGGTTCTGTATCACTAATACTTAGCATTTTTATAGAACTTGTACATGTTATAATACTGTACAAAGAGGAATCTCTTGAACAAAACGATTAGCAACACAATCGAGAGTTCCAAGTAGTAACCTAAAGAAATATTTCTCATTTTTCAGAGATGTAATAAAAAGAATAGATCAGTCGGAATTTGAAGGATTTGAATACATTAACCCATTGTTGCTGTCAACAGAGGAAACAGTATGAAGGAATGACATCTCCATTGTGGACAAATAATGTGAACGAACTTTAAATTTATCCTTAACTACAGTATATGCATGCAAGGCTGAGGAACTGTAAAGTTTTGGATGGAGACCAATGATGATAAATATTGCTGCTGAAAATCAAAGATGAGAATATGATTTTGGTGGGTGTCTTCCTCTAAATATTGGTTTTTAAAAGTTTTGGGCACTGACACAACTGGCTTCATTAATGAAGGAATTTGCATTTGTGCCTGTCTCGTGAAGGATCAAAGTGTTCATTGCATCCTCTGGAAAAGAGAGATTCCGAACAACTTTGAAAGCTACATACTTTCCACAAACACTTGATGCAATGAGCTATGAAGAATATTAGAGTGTAACATCCTGAAGAATAAAACATTAGTGGTGTTGAAGCTTATTTTTTATGCCTTTTTCACAAGTGGTACCTGTCTAAACGTCTCAGATACGATATGTAAAAGGAGTTGTGTTTTATTAGCAATCAGAACATAAATTTGGGTACAGGTTTTAAGTGCCTAAATGGATAAACTGCATTGAAGACTTATTACATATTTTCAACATTCTTAACCCTGGTAAGTTATGCTTGTTAACATTAAATAAGGAACATATAAATAAAAGCTGCAACCTAATACTGAGGTACATCTTTATAGAGGAGCAGAGTGACTCAGCAATACCAATTCCAAATTAGAACTCCCCTGTATCAAATCAAAAATCTGGATTGTTTAACCCTCCAAATTTTAGTTTAACAAAAAAAAAACCCTAAATTTGCACAGAGTAGATTTCTGAAAATACGTAAGCAGTGCCTACAATGATGTCTTGTGTTGTGTATTAGATTTTTGAAAAGTATTTTTATCAATAATACAATATTCAGAAATAGAACAGAAGTGTAATGGATCGTAGCCTTAAAGTTTAAATAGCAAATCTAGATTATCCATAAACATGCTACATTTTCCTGATAAAGCACACCTCCTACTAATCAACTGTCTGCTTAGAAATACTCAGTGTATATTACTAATTCATTGTTCTACCTAGAACGAGATGCTTTGATAAAAATGGCTTGCTTCAAAGCAGTAACTTTTTCAATGGAGGGAAAAATGAATATGTGATAATTTGGGTAAGGTTATAGATGTCCAGTCCCTTCTCTTGAAAACTGGAAAAAGGGGATGTTATATCACAAAGGTTAAGAATTTGTTGTCAGCTGTGGAAAAACTCATGTCACTATATTTAATGACTAAGTGTGCACTGCAATCTAAAAGCTTTCTGATGCTTGTAAAGATTTACCTGTCTCATTGCAGATGACAACAACAGAGGCAGTACTTTGTGCTAGGTTTTTGTTTGACTACATTGTGTGGTTTGTGGTTCTAGGGGAAAATTGACGTGGGAATTTAAAAAAACCAAGAAACCCTGTGCCATGACATCTCACCTAATTTGGTGTAAAATGCAGGATAAATTGCAACATTTTCTTTACATGAATATATAGGTTTCTCAGGGTACAGCATTGCATTAGGTGCTGAACATGACATCTTTCGGATTCACATCCAAGTCATGAGGTGCTAGGATGAGACTGCCAAAACATTGTGTTTAAATTTTTCAATTAACCATTGGTTAACAAACTACATTTTGTATCCCCTCATTGGCCACAATTATGCAAACCTGTGGTAATTCAGTTTTATTAATCCCATCCAGATTTGAGTTTTGGGTTTCTTTTTGTTGGATTGTAGCTTTTTATATCAAGCAAGATGTGTTCTAACCAGCACTAAATTATTTAATCAGAAAAAAGTACTTGCCTCAAATGCCTGGAGTTTAGATAATTTGGTATCTAGTAACGGAGTTATTTACTTTTTAAATGTAATATGAACTTTTTTGTTTTAATTCCCCCTTTTCTCCCTCCTTGGCGACTTAGTGTACCCTGAACATTTTCTGTGTTTCAGTATTTAATCAATGCCCTTGGTTTTACAACTGATCATTACTTAAAACAGTGACTATGGCAGTTCTTGCATGGAGATATGACAAAGCTGCCTTTAGATGGATCTGGGCAAGGGGCTTAGAAATGGAAACATGGAGGTTTTTTACCTCAAATTTCTATGAGACATTGGAACATTTTGTTTGGGGGGGAGGGGGAAGAAAGGGACAGAAAGACACATTTGCTCAACAAACATTTAAAAAATCCTTGATTTATTTACAATTCAAGGCATTTACAATGTTTCTGTGTTGCCAAATAGTTTGCTGGTTATAAGTTTGGTTGCTCACGTGCAAGTGTATGAATAATGTTCTGTTCATGATGAAGGGGGAAATTTTTTATATAAAGTACTTGTTTTATAAATTAAAGAAAATGAAGGATGTAATTAAATGTGTGGTTTGAAAAAAAAAATCCTAATATATTACAAATGGATCTGGTTATGATATATAGTTGTCTTATTTGAAATAGTAAATGAAAACTCTAGCTAATTTAATGATTGTAAAACAGTAAATATGTTCTTGTAGTTTTGTATAATTAATTAGTTGAGATCTTTGCTGGCCAGTTTTAATTGTGCAGAAGATGGTACACTAATCTATAACAGCTAAGATCATTTATATTCTTGCACATCTATTAAAGACTTTAATGAAAAAGCCAATAGACTTATTATTTATCACCACATTGATAGATTTTTTTTTACAGAGCCTTACGGTTATTATAAATTAAAATATTCACCAAGGTTTATATTTTGATACTGTATTGTGTTTTTATTCTGTATTTTTGGATGATAACCAATGCCTAAATCATTGAGTCTGGTCCAATAGTTTTCCTGTGGCAGAAAATTTATTTGTTCAAATATTGATCTTTTACTTCAGTGTTAATATGAGGCGCATTCTTTCACGGCACAATATGTGTAGCCAAGTAAGGTCAAAATAACAAAGAAAATGCAGACTAGTCATTTTTGTTTTTTATTCATAACCTTATGAGAAGAAATGAGTTCAGGGATTGTGAATCCAAATATCACGAATGAATTACCCTGTTTGGTGAAAACAGGTGTCTGTCCCATGAGAAAATGAAGCACCTATTGTATATCAGTGTCTTTCTCTCTCTCCCCACAAATTGTTGTTAAGCTATTACTGAATGTAATGATCTGCGATCAGTAATGAAATTTTTAAATTTACAACATTTAACTGCAACTGTCTTGGTAACCAGCTGGAAATTCATGACAAGTTGTGTATAATTTTAAAGCACAAAATCTGATCTTAAAAATGAAAGAGCATAAAAATCAGTGTGATTTGCTGAACAAAGCAGCTGTGCTTCTTTACATTTTCACATAAGTATAAGCAATTTTCCACTTGTCTGGGGGGCAGCGACAAGTACATTTTGAGCCTTGTTCTATTAGCTTAATTACATTAAACCGTTCTGCATTTTGATGCTATGAGAACATCTAGCTATGCCTTTATCGGGCATAATTTATATGAGGCTTCCTATCTTAGTTATTTTAAATGAGAGGTTATAATGAAGCAGGAGAGACTCAGGGAGCAGTGATACCAATCCAAGAATGTCATCTGTATGAAGGGTGCGGTTTTCCTTCCCTAATCTGGGATATACGGCGCGCACACACACACACACCAGTGCAAAATTCCAACTAGATTTTTATTTAAACTTTTTTCAAATAAAGCATGAACTGAAATTTAAAAGCCTAAACAGACATTAGGTACTACAACACTTTTTTAAAGTATCAGGCAATTTACTTTCCAAAGAGTTAACCATTTAGAACCTGATACAAAGCCTGTTGAAGTTACTGGATTGAATGACATTTGGATTAGGCAAATTAACAGTCTACAAGGAAATTGCTTGCATCAACCTCTTCCTGCTATACCTTTCAAAAGCATAACAAATTAAATACGTGGCAAAAGAGAACAGACCCTGTACTTCAAGAAGCCATAATAGTACTTTCTTGATATGCATTCGGTGGGGCTCCACAGCATCCAGAAGTATGCCCACCCAGTTCTCTTTGCCGGATCAGAGATACAATGGCTACACCGAGCGGTTCAGAGGAAATGAGTAGAGGCTGATGGTATTTCTGACCCTTCTTTGTTTCTGTTTTTCAATTATACAAGTTTAATACACACATTCTGTCGGGACACATTTTCTTGATATACTTTCCTTTTTTTCTTGTAGAGATTCATATCTTAGCATCTGACTTCTTGGCTCTTCATTCTTGTTCTTTTACCAAATCACATCATCTGCACTTTCAGACAAACATTTAGCAAGATGGCTGTCAATGTCCAACTGTGACAATCTGCAAATTGAGAGAGAAGTCTTTCATTTTATCAGAACTACTGATCAAATCTGCTCCCTTCATTTACTCACACTCCCCCCAAACTTGGTTTTTCCTTTTCTAGAAATCTGTAAAAATGCTATTTAATTGGCAAGAGTCAGGTCATTCTTATGTTCTACAGAATGGAAAACAGAGAGTCGGAGATGAAATTAAAACATGGTTGTAATACTGTATTTTGAATAAAAACAAATTTCACTCTGAACCTGTTTCCAAAATAGTAACTTAAATTTAGAAGTACATTTAATATGGGAACTGCACAGAGACTTACAGAATTTCCAGTTAACTAGACCAGCAGTTCTCAAACTGTGGGTCACAACCCTGTTTTAATGGGGTCACCAGGGCTATCTTAGACTTGCTGGGGCCCAGGGCCAAAGCAGATGCCTGAGCCCCACTGCCCAGGGCTTCAAAGCCCTCAGGCTTCAGCCCTGGGCAGCAGGGCTCAGCTTACAGGCCCCTAGCCTGGGGCTGAAGCCCTTGGGCCTCAGCTTTGGCCTCCCTGCCCAGGTTGGTGGGGCTCAGGGTTTGGCCCCCCTGCCTGGAGTGGCGGGGCTTGGGCCGGATCCGGCTTCGGTCCCAACTCCTGGGGTTGTGGGGTAATTTCTGTTGTCAGAAGGAGTCATGGTACCATGAAGTCTGAGAACCCCTGAACTAGATTAATAACAAAATGAGTAATGTGAGGAATATTCTGAAGCCTTTGAGAGAGGTTTCTGAGTATGCTCATTCTTTCACCTGGAGAGAAAAAGGTAAAATGAATTATCTGTACAGCACCGTTTATAGCCCTCAGTTAAAAAAGAAATCTACTCCAAAGCAATACAACCCAAATCACCAGTGGAAAGGTAGGTGTGACGCCACAGAAGAGTCTTTTCTCTCAGTCAGGTCACTTGGCAAAACTGAAGACATTTTTATTGGTTGCACTGAACTAATCCTTTTGTTTGTCTCCTTGTACAGTCTCCAGGAGGGAGAACAAAGCTGCAGGAATATTATGCTGCATGGCCTATGGCCATAAGAGGCTGTTCAGAACACCTACAAGCATGTTACTAACAAATGTTACTTTTCAGCAGCTGGTGAGGAGACAGCATGAATGCTGGTTAAGGGGTATGGTATGGTATGAATAGGCTCTTCAGTTCATTTCTTATAGCAGGTGTCTGGTTTAGGAAAATATTTTTTTTTATTAATTGAGTTCCTGTGAAAAGCCAACTCCAACAATAAGGGAGGCTGAAGTCATATTTAACCACCAAACATGGAAACAGCAAAGGCAGTGGCAGCTTCCCCCACACAACCCTGACCTGGAAAGGCCATTTCTAAATGTGAAAGGGTAGTTTGTCATCCATGCATATTCAGTCTTTGGGCCTGTTTTTTGTGATTTGAACCCCACCTGCTCACAAGGACATGAACTATGGCCCACCAAACAGCTGACAAATAATTACATTGTCATTAATGACTCACTCAATTTAGATCAGTGACCTTAGAAGTGGAGACTCATCTTTTACAGATTAAAAGCTAGCCAGCCTACCAGAAAAATAAAATTAAAACATGAAGCCCACCATCTGTAACAGATAGGTACAGTCTCAAAGTACATAACATATGCTACGTTGTAACTCAATGTTCAGGCCAAACAGATTACTAATTATGTTCTATACTATTTTTGTTTGGGTCACAAAGGTTACCCCTGGGAGTTTTTATTCAGGGTAAAACCTCCCCATGAGCTTCAATAAGAGTGCAGTATCAACTATTAAGAGAGACTTCCATACTCAAACAATAATTTAACCACCGTTGAGTGCAACTCGGAATGCATCAGGATGAGATTACTGTAATTCCCTATCCCAAATCCATGTGTTAGCGTTACTCTGTGCTTCTAAATAGCTGCAAGCATACTGAGCCTTAAGAACAAAAGACAAAATGTAAATGTCCAGGAGCCACATAATTGTGAGATCAGCAAAATTATTTCTAAACAAACCAGTAACTTTGACATTCTGCATTTTCTATAAAAGGATATTCCAAAAGAAGGATTTCCACAAATTTAAGCCCCAACCCACTCGCCAAAACAGCAGCTTCAATTGATCTGAGAAGAAAAATCTCTTCCACTTCTACCAACAGCCAGCATTCAGATAACTAGCAGGTTTCTCATTCTGAAAGTGTAATGATTCTTCTATGGTTTTGTCCACTCAGGGATATTTACCAGCATTACTATACCAATATAGTTATACCAGTATAACTCCCCCTATGAACGTTCTCATGCACAACAGTGGAAACTTAGAACAGTGGCCTTTTTTCACTGTGTCCACCTAGGGAGTTCATGGTATAATTATACTGGTAAATTTCCCAGTATAGACAAACTCTATTATCACTGCATGATCCTTTACTCAAACTTAATGAGTGTGTATTAGCTGTGAAAGATCTGTTAAAACAAGGTTGTCAGCTGGAGCTGTTCTGCACCATACTTTTGTATTTCAAACAACGTCAGGCAATACTTTATTAAGAATTTTTCTCAGAGTTCTGTGGCCTTTTTTCCAATTTTTTAAAATTTTTGTTTGAGGTGCTGGATTAATAACCTTGAAGACCGATGTGTTTTCTTGGAGTCTAATAATCTTAGGCTATGTCTACACTATGGGGACTTTAGCAGCATGGGTACAGTGATGTAGGTAGGCTGGCATAACCCCTTGAGTAGACACAGCCTGCAGCAGTGGAAACTGTTTTTCCATCACTGTTGGAACACCACTTCCCTGAGCAACGGTAGACAGGTAAATGGAAGCATTCTTCCATGAACCTAACTGCGTCTACAACGGAGGCTAGGTTCACACAGATTTTTCACACCCCCAGAGTGCTGTAGTTATATTGACCTAAGTTTTAAGTGCAGACTAGGCCTTAGAGGTGCTGGGCACTCAACTCCTGAACAGGGACATGATGGAAAACACCAGTGCAAGTTTCTCTCTGCCACACATGTGTACAAACCTCAGCGGGAACACGGACAGGTATCAGAGGAATCTGAAAGGGTATGGAGACTAGGCTTTAGCATGCAAGGGCACCAATTTTGGATGACTGAAATATGCTGATCTAAAAATATATTTACTTCACCAAAAACAGTGTGCCAATTTGGAATATACAAAGTCAAAGTAGGGCTCAAATTTAGCTTTCTTTTTAGAGCAGTATAATATAGAAAACATGTGGACCTTATTCCACCTTTGTTTTGGATTTAAAATAAATTGTCCAAGCACTGAATAACACTTAAAGTGGTACTTTAACAGCAGAATCTTCGTTCCGATTTGCACAGCTTTGTTTATAGGGAGGTCCCAACCAAAGTGCCGTGTTTGTATACTGTAAAAATATATAATATATATATTCAAGTAATAAAATGAGACTTACGTTCCAGTAAACTGGATTAGACACATCGGACAACTGTCAAGAGTTAAAGTTCCTGCTCTCTGATCCTCAGCCTTTTCCTCAAGACCTTCCATTTTGGGGATGTCAACAGGAGATTTTATTTCTGCAGATGTAGATCTGGTCTCACCTAATAAAACATTATGTTGGTGCATTTGTGCATCTGACTGTTGTCCTTTGCTTTCATTTTCTTTTCTGCTTTTCTCTTCACCCAGCCCAGTCCCTTTACAGAGCTGTTGAAGGCAAAAATCTTTTGCAAGACTTTGGGTAGATGCTGGTACAGAATGCAGTGTTGAATCTGTACACTGATTACGTTCATACCTTTCAGTCCTTTCTTTTTCTTTCAGTTCTGAAGAACTTTTCCTGCTGTGTTTCATTCTTATGATCTCACCTGGATCATCATTAACGGCAAGGGATATTTTCTCAACTACAGGAGCAATATTTAGCTGGTTTTGGTCTGTCTGGTCCTCTCTTTCCATTAGATGCTCAGTTTGACTTTTTGATATGTGACAGCAGCTTGGATTCTTTCTATTAAGAGCTTTTTCTTTGTAGAAAGATGGGAGAGGTATCCATTGAAAATCTTTCATTCCAACCTTAAAGACTTCTGGTTTTGGAGGGTTCTTCTCATTTTCAGAATTCTATAAAACAGCAAAAATTTATCTCTTTCAAAACAATTGCAATTTCTTCCATAAGTAAAAACATGTCTAGACACAGCACTTACAAGTGAAGCCAATGCTGTACTAGGAGAATTGTCTAAATTGGAATGAATAGGGCTCTTCCATATCTAATCTCTGTTAAGCGTCTACTTCCATTTATAAATGGAAAGGGAAGCCCTACTTACTATGTACACATTAAGATGACCGAACACAATGAGGATAAGTCTTCCTTTAGTAATTTGCAAAGAACTTGAAAGTAGTCAAAAGAGGATGATGGAAAAAAATTAAATACTGAAGGGTGCCTTGTTTGTCTGCTCTTCCTGCATATGTTCATTCAGAGGAAATTCATACTTCAGGAGGTCCATTATTATTGTGGTTGTACCTAGGGCCCCCATCAGAGATCACAGCCCTATTGTGCTAGGCACTCTAAGAACACATCCTCTTGTTGCTGCATATTTAGTTTGCCTTTCCTTGTAAATCCTTCCTTTGTGTGAACCTAGTGCTCATAACAGGTAGTGGACATGGCAACCTTGGAATTCTGAAACTTCAACTTTCCACAGAACTGGTTGGTATAGCACAGGAAGCAATAGTCCAAGAAGCAAGATTTCTTCTGTTCTCCTATCATGTCGTGTCAATTCTATCCTGGAAGGTCCTACAGAAAACAAAAATCTAGGAAAAAAACTAAAACCTCAGTCTTTTTCAGTTTTTAGCCAGCATGAGTAAGCTTTTCTTTGGAACTGGTTAGTAATCCAGAATTTTAAACAAATGGATTTCTGTGGAGGGTCTAATTAGGTAAAAGATACAGATACATGGTGGAATTTATCATGCCTCAACTTTAGATTGTCTGTGGTAACTGATGACATCTAATTCAGATTCTGCCAAAGTTTATGTGAAGAACAAAGCTCTATTTGTCCTGAGAGAGAACTTCTAACAGAATGTAGGAACTAGGGACATACAAGTTTAACCAGTAAACTGATAAGCTTGATCCTTATCGGTTCCAGTTAACAATTAAACTCCCCTGCCAGCCCCCGCATGCCTGGGGCTGCCAGCTGCAGATGCTGGGCGCCAGCAGCAGCAGAGCTCTGGGCGCGGGGCGGACAGTCAGGACCCCAGGCGGATGGGGGGCAGCCAGGACCCCGGGCGTGCAGGGGGGCTGCACTGCCCCCCACACCCGTTGTTCCCTGTTACACGGTTAACCAATTGAAGATGTTCCTACTAGGAATGTAAACAATGGGTAAAAAAAAGTAACAGTTTAACCCATTGAAATTCAAACACATTACCTGTCCAAAAAATTCTGGTAAACTGGGCACTGTTTCCCAGCTTGTGGGTTTTAGATCTGGATTGACAGCCTTCAGTATCAGCATCCACATATTTTCAGACTCACTTAATCCTTGTTGTTCAAACCAGGAGTATCTGTTGGCCAATGTTCTGTAAAAAAATAAATACATATATACATAAATATTGTAGAAAAATGCACTCCACCGTGCTATTAAAAAAAAAAACACTTAGGTAAATTATCCCTAGTAACATACATGCTTCCTAACAAGTCTAGACCCCCAACCTCTGTTGCATAAATTATCTGCTGTAACAAAATATTGGACAATGTCCCAGAGCAATAGTTCTTAATCTTTTCCATTGGAACCATATGTTACAATATAGTTTTGAGACTACCCCTCTTATCAATAATGATTGACCCTCAGGATGAGATCCCAAAAACTAAACCAAGCATAATGTATTGAACCCCCCCTTTCCTCCAGCTGAGTTGGATTTTTTACAGCAAACAGACTCCGAGGAGAGGTGTTCAAGACTACATGTTCAGGTTAACATACTTCCTAAAATGTCTCAAATTGCTTTACTAAATCTCATATATTTTATGTTGCTGGGAGATAAACTTATAGGAAACCAAGAAGACAACTGTTTTGGTTCTTAAAGAAAACAAAAACAAAAACTCCATCCTTTACACTACCACTTTTTCAACTTCTAATTTGCAAATGTCTTCAACAAAGCATCTGGCAAACCATCTTAAAACACACATGCTACATATGAGGCATGTCTTGATAAATGAGGCAAGTCTGC
This sequence comes from Mauremys mutica, assembly GCF_020497125.1. Classification (NCBI taxonomy): domain Eukaryota; kingdom Metazoa; phylum Chordata; order Testudines; family Geoemydidae; genus Mauremys; species Mauremys mutica. The sequence continues at coordinate 5,798,166 of NC_059092.1, read as the reverse complement.
AAATGCAGATTTTACCTCCTATAAATGAGAGAGTGCCAACTGCATGGGGATGGAGGAAAAAGGGATTTTACTGTACTGTGTACCACAGTACTCAGTTACCAAGGTAACCTCCATATCATCTAGAGCAAGCTCTTTCTAAAACCCCCAGCAATTAAGCATTAACATCACAGTCACTCTGAACTGTTGCATTTGACAGGTCTGTTTTTTTGGAAACAAGAGAGAAACTAGATTTATGGTTTATTACAACAATCTGTAACCCACTCGCACGCACACACAGCTACTTTCCTCCCCATGCCTGGCGGCTGTTAACAGGTCACTTCAATTTGAATGGTCCCTTGAAATACCGTATATGTTAACCAAGAAATACTGAGTTCATTTCCCAGACCTGAAAAAAAGCTGTGTAGGCACTGAAAGCTTCTCTCTCTCCAGCAAAAGTTGGTCCAATAAAAGATAGTACCACATTCACTTTGTCTTTCTAATATGCTGGGACCACCACACCTACAACACTGCATACAGGCTAGCCTCATGACAATCTAATAAAGGCTACATCTGATGAGAATACCTTTAATTCTTTAGCATTTACTGTAAGTGTAATGCTCAATAGGTGAGCATTTTCTTCTGTGTCTGGAAAAATATTTGGTTTTCTTAGCAAAGGGCTTGTATATTGGACTGTGTAAAAATGTGTTTAGAGGTCTGCCCTTCTCACTATTAACAACCAGAGGTAGGAATCTCACCACCTATATAATTGCTGGCCCAGACCAAGCTACCAGCTGGAAAAACTGCATGTAACTAAAACACTTTTCAGGAACTCAACTTGAATCATTTCAGTATCCACCAAAACCTCTACAGTGGGTGAACTTGTAAGTTGCAAATTCACACAAGTTCTCTGTCCTATAGGCAGAAGAAATGCAGTGGCAAATAACAGATCACCAATCAATAAGGGATTTCACCACAAACAATAGAACTGGTAAAAAGTGTGAGTTGGGGAAGTGATGCATGATTGCATGGAATGGAAAATACTAACAGTTTCATCAGTTTCCATAATATTGTGTGAGGCTATCTCCACACTGATATATGAAACTGAAGAGCTCTGTGTAGTTCCCAAGCTTGTCTCTTTCACTAACACAAGTTGGTCAGATAAAAGATAATACCTCATTTGAAACTACTGGTATCTATTTAGAAATGGTATTTGAAACTATTGGTATCCTTTTAGCGAATAGTATTTAAGTATTTTTGCTAGGAAGCTCTTTAAAAGCACAAAAGCAAATAAAAAAGCACCCAGATAAACATGGTGTATAAAGCCAGCCTCCATACACTTTGCTTTACAAAAAAAATCATAATATTAGGCCCTGACTTCCTCCTCCTTTCTGAAGCATCTTCTAGGGCGCCAGTCCCGTGTGGCAGAGACATGGCACCAGACAGAAGCCTGAGCTGCAGCTTTCACAGCTGGGGGAAGAAGCCAGTCTCCGGAGCTCTGATCTCGGGAGGGCTGTTGAACCCAATCTCTCTAACTGGCCGAACCGTATCTGACAACCCCGCTGACGGGAAGGCGGGAAACACCCTCTGCTTTCGGCGGGTCCCTGGTCTGCAGCACCAGCGGAGGTGGAGCAAACAAGGAAAGTTAAAAACGCGCCCGCCGCTTCTAGAGCCGCGGCCCTGAGAGGGTCTCGCCCCGCGGCGGTCCCCTGCCAGCAGCCAGGCCCGGGGCTCCCGTTACCCGGCAGCCAGCAGAGAAGCCCGGGCCCCGGCTTTGTCCCACGCCTCCGGCGGGAGGGGGGAGGGGTTCCCCGCGTGCTGCCCCGCCTCTCCCCGGCCGCCCACCCAGGGCAGGGGCTGGGCCCGTTGCCTCGGGCCGGCCCGGGGTGGGTCAGCCGGGCCCCCTGCACTGGCGCGGGGCGGACCGGCGCGGGGCGGCGGGGGAGCAGTCCCAGAGCCCGCCCCCTCCACCCCGGGGCCTGGGGCCTTGGCTCAGTCCCTGCTCGGCCGCGACTCACTGGCGCCGCGCGGGGGGCTCCCGATCCGGGCTGGGCTCCCGGCTGCGGCCCGGTGGCGCCTTCCTGGGCTTGAGGCGCAGTTTGCCGCCTCCCTCCTCAGACATGGCCCGGGCGAGGGGCCTGCTCCGCGCCGCGCCGCGCCGCCCCGACCTCCCCTGTGGGACCCGCCCGGATCCGCCTGCGCGGCGCGGGGCGGGGCTCGGCTCTCGCGGGGAGCGCTCGGGTCTGCGCTGCAGGGGTGGGGGGAGAGCTGGTCTGCCCGGTGTGCGGGGGGGGGCAGAGCTCGGGTCTGCCGGGGGGGGGGCTGCAGGCATGGGGGAGCTCAGGTCTGCCGGGGGGGGGGGCTGCAGAGATGCGGGAGTTCAGGTCTGCCGGGGGGGGGCTGCAGGGATGCGGGAGCTCAGATCTGCCGGGGGGGCTGCAGGGATGGGGGAGCTCAGGTCTGCCTGGGGGGGGCTGCAGGCATGGGGGAGCGCAGGTCTGCCGGGGGGGGCTGCAGGCAGGGGGGAGATCAGTTCTGCCGGGGGGGGATGAAGGGATGGGGGAGCGCAGGTCTGCGGGGGGGGGGCTGCAGGGATGGGGGAGCTCAGGTCTGCCTGGGGGGGGCTGCAGGCATGGGGGAGCGCAGGTCTGCCTGGGGGGGGCTGCAGGGATGGGGGAGCTCAGGTCTGCCTGGGGGGGGCTGCAGGGATGGGGGAGCTCAGGTCTGCCTGGGGGGGGCTGCAGGGATGGGGGAGCGCAGGTCTGCCTGGGGGGGCTGCAGGGATGGGGGAGCTCAGGTCTGCCTGGGGGGGCTGCAGGGATGGGGGAGCTCAGGTCTGCCTGGGGGGGGCTGCAGGGATGGGGGAGCGCAGGTCTGCCTGGGGGGGGGGCTGCAGGGATGGGGGAGCGCAGGTCTGCCTGGGGGGGGGCTGCAGGGATGGGGGAGCGCAGGTCTGCCTGGGGGGGGCTGCAGGGATGGGGGAGCGCAGGTCTGCCTGGGAAGGGGGGGTTGTGAAGGGGGAAGAGCTCAGGTCTGCCTGGGTTGGGTGTTGGCTTTGTAATGGGGCAGCCACTGTGCTCCTCCGGGTGCAGTGGGGCTGGGGCTCCACTATGGGGAGGGGTTGCAGTAGCCCAAACTCGGTGTGGCTAGGAGGGGACAGCGGTAGTGCCCAGGGAGGCTCAGTACAGAGGCCCATCATTGAGGTTGGGACAGGGAGCTTGGACCAAGTATGCAGTTGTAGGTAATGTGGCTGTTCTGAGCCCACCAGGACCCCTAGCTGTTGCCCATCTTACTGTCACACAGGTTTCCCCCAACCCCTGTGGTAAGGGGCATAGGGAATAGGCCAGTTGGGTGATCATCAGCCTATGGATGAGGTGCACTTAGTCAGCTCTCTCCTCAGGCCCAGCCAGGCCAAGGGAGCCTGCTCTGCTTCTGGGTGCCAATGGCTGCCCTAATAGCTAATCTCATTGGCCATAGGGGTGGTTCCAAGAAACTCACAAAATTGAAGGACAGGCTCCGTCCGAACCTGCAAGGCACTGAATACTCTCAGTGCTCTTTGAGGGACTGGCAGCATTAACAGAGCTGGCAGGGCCCAGAGCTTCCAGAAGACACTCAACACCTCACAGAGTCAGGCCCTGATTTGAAAAAAAAAAAACAATCAGGAGGGCAGAAAACTACAAAATAAAATTTAAAAACAAAAATATCCCTTTTAAAAAAAATCTCTGCAGTAAAGTACTTTCTAAAGGGGTCAGTGGAGCAGCTTTAGTAACAATAGGTAACAAACTTGGTGTCTGAGAATTGGCACCTCTGCAGTGGACTACAGAAGTTTCTTAAGTTCATTTTGTTGCTTAAACAGCATGTGTCTGATACTATTTAACATGCCTGAATGTAATCCTAGGTGCAGTGCTGTGCACCTGAATTGTGAAAATGCAATATTTGCCAGTTAGGTGGCCCCTTGGGGGTTTTGTTGGGCTCTGTTTGGTCAGACTCAGACACTTAGTTAGCTAACACATTGCTTCATAACACTGGGGCATCCAGACTACAGGAGGATGGAACATGTAACCTGAGTTTGCTGCAAATGGACAAGGGGACTAGAACCTCAGCTGCATTCATCATTAGTTTATTGATTTTGTGCCCATGCCGGGGATCTGTTTACCTTGGCAGCCGGCAATTCAGTCGCTAATTCAAATAACAAAGGTAATCATGAGTGCATCTCTGGCCTAGTTCCTCTTTTAAGAGAGAATAGCAGTGAAGCGAGGCCATTTGTCTTTTCTGGGAAGAACCTTTGTGTATGACGTCAAATGAAGTGGTTCCTAGAGCAGGGGCATAGCTGGCAGATTGATATGTACAAATACACTGGCTAGGCTGCAGCCCTTTCAAAAATAGATACGCTATTAGAAATGCCATAACAGGAGGATCATACAGAGAGACTGAGGGGGAATCACAAGAAGAATTGTACTAGAAAAAAAAGTTGTCCACTTTTCCCAATGCCTTCCTATACCCACCTGACACTAGGTGCCTGTGAATTGCAGAAGGGAATCAGGTATCTTTATTTTATAGAGTGAATGTACTATTAGTCAATGGTGCCTGACTGCCCTGGGGACTGGAAACCTGTTTCTTCCTGCACTATGAACAGCACTGATGCCAACTCTCTCACTTCACTTTACTTCCACACTGCCCTATAGGGCTGAGGCGATATTTGTTTCCGGGACCCATTTAGGCCTTAGTGTCTGTGCTGAGGTTGCCAACCAGATTGTCAATTAGTACTAACTGCAGTGTTGATGGGTTTTTTAGGTATGTCCACAAGTTACTGGGCTGAGCTCTCCCTCCCCACCATAACTTTTCACATAGACCACCAAATAGCAATTACAGAACAGCCACCTTCAGTCACTGCATCCCTGGGCTAGATTTCAACCAGCAAAATGGTGTTCAGATCCCACAGTGATTGATGCACATCAGAAACACCTAGATAGGTATAACCTACAGGTGATAGCATATCATATTGCCAGCCACCCAGTCCTACTGAGCTACAATTAAAAACAGAGGAAGAATGGTTGAGTGGTGAGGGCACTCGCTTGAGACTTGAAAAATTGGGGTTTGATTCCACAGCTTCATTGTGTGATCTTGGGAAAATCACTTCACTTGGTGTCTCTATTTCAATTCCCCATCTGTAAACTGGTGATAAGAAGTGGTTCCCTGCCTCACAGTGGTGTTGTGAGGATAAATATACATTAAAGATTATGAGGTGCTCAGATATTACAGCAATGAGGGGCCATTAAATAAGTCATACATGGAAAAATACTAGGACTCCCCATGCCTGAATTCTGGCATTTCTTGTGCTTAGTGGTCAGGGTAAATGAACCTTGCCTCCAGACAGAAACAGCCTGAGTTTGTTCTAGAAATACTCTTGGGCACCTAGTAGGCTGGACCCTTGTGTTTGGTTCCTGGCACCAGCGCACTCATGAAATACTAAAGCCTGTTGTCTTAGACTTCACCTGTAGTCTGTGCTGCTCGCATTTGAAAGCTGCTCCCCAGTCAGCTGATATGGCATTCCTGGAAGCCGCCTGTCCTGTCAATGATAAAGGATTAGAAAACATGTCTTATAGTGATAGAGTCAAGGAGCTCAATTTAGTTTAACAAAGAGAAGGTTAAGGGTTGACTTGATTACAGTCTATAAATACTTACATGGGAAACGAAATATTTAATAATGGGCTCTTCAGTCTAATGGAGAAAGGTATAACACAATCCAATGGCTGGAAATTGAAGCTAGGCCAATGCAGATTGGAAATAAGGTTTAAATTTTTAACTGAGAGTAACCATTTGAACAATTTACCAAGGATTGTGACTGATTCGCCATCCCTGACTATTTTGAAATCAAGATTTGCTGGTTTTGTAAAGATCTGCTCTAGGCGTTATTTTGGAGGGATTCTATGGCTTGTTATACAACAAGTCAGGCTGGATGATCACAGTGATTCCTTCTGGCCTTAGGTGCATTCTGACTCAGCAGAGCCAGAACCAGGTGGGCTGATGACAAAGACAAATCATTTTATAATCGATGTAGGGAGGAAGATAGCGATGGGGATAGAAGAGGTGGATGAGGTGAAATAGACCTGGGACAGCAAGGAGAAGGGGAACAAGGGGGGGGATTACTGCAGTGCAATGGCTCATAAAAGAAGGGAGCATAAAAAAGAATCAGGAGAAATGTTTCACTGCAACACATGCCAACTGTAAAATCCATGTAAAAAGTGTTTCTTTTATCCATTTATTTTTTAGCTTTGGCAACTGTGCTGAGCATTCGCATTTGTACTACCAGTATTCTCCACATGGCGGCAGCAAAGAAACATCTCCTGCTTTAGAAAACCAAAAGCTCTCCTTTTCAATATGAGTGAGTGGCAGCGTCAGCCCTGGTAGCTTTATTTGCAACTATGCTAATGTCTGTGCATGTGTATGCATGCATGAGCATATTTGTGTTAATGTCTGAGCTTGTATGGTAGTGTCTTTGTATGACCATGTCTGCTTGTGTTAATGTCTCTGTGTTTCTCTTTGTGTTGCTCTGGACAATCCTCTCTCAAAAAGTTGATATTTTTGTAATGTTATAAAATGTCCCCATTGCTAGATATGAATTGGCAGAAACAATAAATCAGCAGCTATTATTAATTTTCTTGTTAAATGTGTATCTTAATATGATACTGTTTTTGTCATAAATTATATACCATAACATTTGCAGTAGGTGTAATGTAGCTGAGGATAAGTGAAGGGGAAAATCAAACTTACGGCATGTCAGGGGTTAAAAAATGAAGCACTCATTAAAGGAAACCCAAAGAATCAGGAGAAATCAAAGTAAAAAGCATTAATTGCTGCTGCAGTCCTAGCCCTAGCATTTTCTGACATTTTGGGGAATTAAACTGTATAAACTCGGTACTTCAATTTTCTTGCATTTAATGTGTATCAAATGTACTGTTCCTAGGGTAACACTTCAACCCGCCTTACACCTGCAGTGAAGCTTTACACTCTTGGCCTGTCTGTTTCCATGAGTACTCACAGATTTGATTCTACTCTTTTGAGAACTTCATCCCCATTTGTCTCCTACACGCATTCAACATGTTTGAATCTGCCTTTCTCTGGAATTAGTTCAATCTAAACTTAACTTCTCTCACTTGCAGGAGCCAGATACAAGGGCTCTACTCCAAATTGTTTTTGTGATACAGGCATCTATCCACCAGGACCTGCACAGAGAAATCTCACATTATTTCACACAGGCCCTAGATGACCTGTTGTCATGATTTTTGTTCCGTGAAGAGGAAGTGTGATCTACTGGTTAGCGCAAAGAACTGACCAACAGGACAGGTTCTAGTCTTGGTGCTGCCACCTTGGACAAGGTTACTTCTGTGCCTTAGTTCTTCCAGCTGTACAAGAGGGATAATAATCCTCATGCAACTTGCCTGGGCGGTAAGGCATACTTAACTGTGATAATGGTGATGCTTTGAGATCCTCACATGAAAGGTGCTCTAGAAATGCAAAGAATTATCATTAGCACCATCCTCAATTGGATTTGAGCCAGTGACCGAGAGTTTGGAAGCTAGATATCTTTCCATATAGCTAAGGGAATGCTTGTCAATGGACTGCCATTTATCTACTCCCTGGAGATACTCATCAGGCTGCACATGCTTAATCTTGATTTCCATAGTTCCTGATTCCTGACATAAATTAGGCCTCAGTTTTAACTTTTGCTCCCATGAAGTGGGGATGGGGGCAGAGGAAGGGACTACTATAACAAATTCTAATGCTCCAACAAATTTCCACAAATATTAAAGCCTATAAATCGCCAGCCAAACAAACCAAGTGATCTTTTCATGGGGTGGGGAGAGAGGAGGATGTGAAACGCAGGTGCCAGCATTTGCTGGGGAAGAACTGGTACATTATCAACTAATCCGCCTTCTGCTATTTCTGATTTCCTCCCCAACAGCTGCAGCATTAAATGAGAGCTCCTGCATTTGGGAAGAATTAGAAAGCTTGAAGTAACGGACAGGGTCTCTGTTGGAGACACAACGTCTCACAGACAGGAGGGGGGTTGTGCTTCCAGTGTAGAACCTGGAGCATTAGGCATTTTACAGCCTGGAAAAATTGTCATGTTTCAGCTGTTCTTCTAGAATTATCAATGAAGAAAAGACACTGTCATTTGTGCTAGGATTCCCACTGATACCGATATAATCATATGTACATGGTATGCTTTTGCATAGCCTATTGTTGATACTGTGAAGGTGACAGGAAATGTAGGTTTATTGCAAAACTTTTTTAGGTGAGGACATATGCTAATAGTTGAGGCTAGAAGCTTAGATACTGTAAAATCTATAGTGATGGTTATTATATAAGAGAGAGAACTAAAGTTTTTGAGATTGAGCTATGATTTATCAAGAAACTGATTTGCAATTTGTTTAGAAAAAATATATTGGTGAGTTTTAGTGTGTATGAAAAGTTATTCAACGCCAATCAAGGATCAGGGTCCCATTGTTCTAGGTGTTGTACTGACAAGTGCCACAAAAACACCCTTCGAGACTGAAGTTCTGTCTTTGATGCCAGAACAGTTACAGAACTGGCAGCATCAGGGTAAGCCTCCCCTGCCAAAGTGCCTGAAGCATGATCTGGAGGGACTACATCTAGCACTGGAGAGTCACAATGGTCCATGGGGCTGGTGGAATGGGAGAGAATGTCATTTTGCATCAGTAAGGGTGCTGCACAATTCAGAGCCATTAAATTATCAAAGCTGGACAAATCTGCCTCTAGCAAAGTCAGGTGAAGGAAGTTGATGTGGAATCTCATTTTTGCCGTTTCCTGATTAAGAATTATTATAAGATCAATAGAGGCATTTTTGCTGACCTGCCCTAGTGTTAGGGGTAGAGTCGCATGTCTTCAGTGAAGCATGAGTTAGTTTGGACCCTGCTTGCACTGGTGACTGACTAGAACCAAAGTTGGTCTTCAGAGCCCAGCGTGAGGCTCATTTTTTTTCACCCCAGTCTTTTCTTTTGTGATGGAGCTACCAAGCAGGAGAGTACAACTCCCCTCATCCCTGTTCCCACTGCCCTTCCCTTTTCCCTGGCCAGTTAAGGAGAAGGATCCTGAACAAGAAATGGCCAGGCTCTGTGGGAAGCAGCAGCCACGTGGTGAGCCAGGAGCTGCAGAGAGGAACCCCTAGGAACAGTGGACAGAGCTGTGTGTGGGACATGGTATGAATGTTGGAGGTTACAGCTGAGTGCAGGTCTGAGGGGGTACTATGAGGAAGCAGCAGCAGGGCCCCAGTGAGAGAGACACTGACAAGTGATCCTGGCCTGGAAAGCTCCTGTTTGCTTGAATAGAAACTGGACTTGAGAAGGCGCCCCAGGCAATAGGCCTCAAGAGCCCTGTCTCTCAAGTGGCCTGCCCTCAAGGTCCCAAACAAGGACCACTGTTGCTCACTTTGAACTACAACTGTTTAAGCCTCTGTATCTAGGATATCTGGTGTTTTTTCCCTTTCCTAGCGCCCTAGTAAAATACCCTTTCACTTAACCATGTCTCTGAGTGGTATGGGGAACCCACAGGAACGAGTGCCTACGAGGCCTAGCTGCTGAAGCACCAACAGTGCTTGCCTCCAAATTGTGGCACACCTGACATGCAACTGGTAGGTGAACTCCAGCACTGAGCAGCCAGCACTTTGTTGGTGCTAAAGACTGCCTAGTCCCTTTCTTCTATGCTCTTCTGATTGATTGTCTGTGTCTGAGGTATCCAGATGCCTCAGGGATGACATATTTGGCTATTCTGCTCCTCACTCCCCTTCTGTGCTTGTTCTGCTCGCACCATATGACACATCCATCCATCCATCCACCAGTAATGGTGCCATGGAGGGAGTGGTGTCCATTGAGCATCTGGAGGGAATCTTATCACACCAATATGGTAGGTAGGGGTTGCTGTCTAATGCTGAGAGATGGGAGGCCAAAATCTGAATCGGAGAAAGCCTTATGAACCCAACATAAAACCTGCAGCTGTTGCTCAGGCATGGGTGCTTGCCTGCTTGCTCCCATGACCATGTGTTACTATGGTATTCCATCCACTTTGAAGGTGGGATGCAGGTTTCAGAGTAGATGGTCATAGATCGTTAGTCTATGATACACGTGCCATCTCCCATTCAGGAAGTCCACCTTTTCAGAGCATAATGAAAGTTCAGTGCCACGTGGCTCTTTACACACAATCACACCTGCTGACATTTATATGCCAGGATGGAAAAACCTAAAAAGAGGATCAGGGAGACTGGCATGGCATTTGCGGGCACACCAAGGTTGCCAAGTAGACATATTGTATTGAAACAGTTGCCTGGGAAACATTTAAAAATACATTGAGTGGCAAAGCATATGTGATGTGCCCACAAGTGTTCTGTGTGAATGAAATGCCATGGCAGATGATGGCACCAGGGGACTGTTACTATTACGTGAAAAGATTCTGCACGTGTTGTTAGTTTATGAGCACCCCTGCCTACGCCATGCTGGCACGACGTGCACAGAAGAGATCACTTTGCCTTTGGCCGATGGAGTGGAGAGAGCGTGGTGCATTCAGTCATCATCAACTTCCCATGACTGGAGATGGCTATTAAGAGCCCCCTGGCTTCACAGTTTACATACATAGGTTTGTTGTCAATTTAGATTGGACCTGTCTGTTTCCCCTTAGAGATAATCTCCATAGTGGGGTCGTTGGATATATTGGTTCTCTCAGTACATTAATATTTTATTTCAGCCCTGACTGAGGTGGTGGCCCCACTGTGCCGGGGGTATAGGTACACATAGTAAGGGACAATCCCTCCCACAAAGAACTTTCAATAAAAGTAGATAAGAAAGACAAAGGATGGGAGAAACGGAGCATTTTATAGATGGGCAACCAAGACACACAGAGATCCAGGACCTTACTTTCAAAAGAGCTCAGAACAGTACTAAATTCTTGTGAAAATCTGGCCCAAGTCGTGGCAGCTGGTAACTAGAAGCTAATTGGGGCTAAACCACACCAATTAAATCCTCAAATCCCCTTCTCTGTTTCTCTAAAAACAAACAAACAAACCCCCCTTTCTCTGCTAGTGAAGTTCAGGGATGGAGAAGCAGACAACTCTCACCCCTCCAGCAGTGCCTGGGAGGAGCAAAACTCACCAACTAGTAATTTCCAAACTCTAAAAGAGCTCCTCCCTCCACTGGAACAATGAGGGCAGGGCTGAGACTGGGCATGCTCACAAGCTACTTTCTCAGGCCTATTTGGAGTCTCTTTTTTTTTTTTAAGTCTAGGTAGCCTGAGTGCAGATACCCACTGCTGGCTCTGGTCCTGCAGTAGGGGCCTGCTTTGGAAAGAGCCAAACTACCCAGCTCCAGCCTTTGCCTGTGAAGAGCACAGGCAGCAAGTTAGCCTGGTAGGAAGAGGGAATGGAAGTCAGGGGAGGGGGGAAGCTCTGGGGCTATGCAGCCTGGTCAGGAGTTTGATGGCCGGAGGGAGGAGGGGAGGAATCTGGAGGGAGGGGTCCCAGAGGGCTGTGCTGCCCAGCAGGGGTGTCTTTCCTTGATGGGGGCCATGCTACCTGGCGGAGTTGCCTTTGAGAGGAAAAGGCTAACTGTGAGGGCTCTGCCTACTGAGGCGACATTTTAGCTGAGGAGAAGATCTGAGTAACTGCTGTCTTTGGGGGAATGGGAGACTTTGGGCAGTCGGGGGAGGGGGAGACCCTTTGACTGACTACTTATTTTGGGCGCCAGCTGCTCAAGGACACCCAGAGCTATGAATTGAATACAGGTCTCCTGAGTCCCAGTCCAGCACCCTCACCACAAGTGTGTGTTTAGTTATGTCAGGTCCTGATACATGTGTGGGATGAGTATGCGTGAGTGAGGCAGGGAAAATCGAACTCTCAACTTCCACTATAATCTTGGGGTGCTGCTGAGGGCTAGGACCGAAACTCTCCTGGAGAGATCAGTCTGGATCCTAAACAATGATTAGATTCAGGGGCTGGTGGGCCATGAAACCCTGGATTCTGTGGACCAACCCATGATTCTCCTGTGGGGGATATGCACTTATTACTCTCCCTATGCTTACTGAGCTTGCCTGTGAGTCTTGATTTGTTGTGGTATTGTGTTTGCGTATATATGTGTGTGTGTTTGTTGTGGAGTATTATGGGCCATAGGGGCTTGGGCTCTTCCTCCTTTGCTTTGTGCGGCTCTTCAGTTTAAACCTGCCTTGGTACAATGTTAAGCAATGGCTTCAGTCATTGCTGAAAGGCCACTTGACTTGTTCCACAGTCATGAAAACTCTAAACTGATGGACAAAAATGCTGACAGAAACACCCACCTCCCTATTTGTGTGCTATTATCCCATCAATACCACAAAGAATTAGTTATCTGGGGCAGTATGTAATAAAATTAGCTGAAAAGAGAAGGTTGTTCACAGGAAGAATGTCTGTTTAGTGCATTGCTGAGTGTGGTTAAGAGCCTCAGTTTGGATTATGTGCTTTGGATGGAGTACCTGCTGGAGTGCTAAATTACAGCAAGCTCCATTATCAGGGTTTGATCCAAAGCCCATTGAAGTACATGGGAGTCTCTTCACTGAATTCAGTGGGCTTTGAGTGGACCCTAATATTGTAATGTTTATATTGCACTAATGCAAATCTCAATAACATATATGCAAAATGTGTTCCTCCCTTTCTAAATACTCTTCCTTCTACATTCAACCTCTCAGTCTCCCATCATTGGCTTCACCCTTGGGAAGAGAAAGCCTAAACTGTGACTGACTCAGGAGAACTGATATTTACATGTGATTAATCAGATGTGACCTGGAAAAAATAAATGCCTACTTCACTGTATCAGATACCTATATTGCCCTGAGTCTGCCTTATTTACATTGGCTTAAGTCCACTGAACTGAGATCAAGCAGTTCCTGCACTTAGGATGCAGCTCACTACTGCAGTAATGGCAGGGGGGCTGGAACAATGTGCATAGTGGGGGTGCTGAGAGCCATTGAACCAAACTGTAAACCCTGTATATGATGGAAATGACTTCAAGCCAGGAAGTGTAGCAGCCCCCCCCACCCCCCCGTCCTTAATACCAGCCCCCATAAGTAGTGGCACCTGACTAGAGGTCTTACAGAACATGTTGCCTTCATTTCCTCTCACCTTGCAACTCCCATCTCTGGGACTTTCCGGAACCTAAACTTTTCATATTCCAGCTTGTATGCCACCGTGTCACATATGAAGCAGTGCAACCATTGAAATATCTCCTCCGGCTCCCTATCTATTTAAAAATTGCCCTTCTTCTTTCTAAAGCCTTGAATGGATTTGCTCCAACTGGCCTCTGAGAGATTCTTTCCCTGAACCCATTCCCTGCCCCTTCAACTCCCCTAATTAGAGCCTCAGCTGGTGAAAAGTGGTATAGTTCCATTGCAGTCGATGGAACAGTCATCAATGCATCACTGAGTCATGGCCACCTGCAAGGTGGAATGTAGCAGCAAGAACAGTGTGCCATGATGTCATACAGCAGTTTAGGACAGGAAGTGAAGAAGATTGTCCAACTCAAATGGAAAACTTAAGCAGAAAGTAACTTTCCAGGGTTCAAAACCAATCATTGATACATTTGTCTATTTAGTAACATGCCCTGTAGGACTAGATGGCTTAGACAGAGAGGATGGCTCACTTATGACCTGTATAAAATAAGCTGATGAGTCTCAGTCTGGATTCTAGTGGGCAGGAAACCACATAATTGAGAATTATAAAAACTGGCACATTGAAGCTAAGGATGGAATCAGCAGTGGAAGCTGAGATACCCTTCAAGCCTCACCCGGTTTGAGAGGGTATAAGTGGAGCTGTTGGAGAAGCTTGCTTATGGCGTACAAGATCTGTACATTTATACTGCAGTAATAACTAGCATCTACACCCAAAATCAGGGTCACATTGTGCTAGTCCGTGCACAGACTGCGAAAGGGACAGTACCTGCTCTTAAGAGTTTGCATTCTAAATAATGTTCATATTTAGGAATTAATTCAGGGAAGTTCTCTGGCCTGTGTTCTGACCAGGAGGTCAGACTGGGTAATCACAATGGTTCCTTCTGGCTTTATAATCTAGGAACTAGGTAGAGGAAGCCCAGTGGTTCTCAACCAGGGGTATGCAGAGATCTTCCAAGGGGTACATTAATTCATCTAGATATTTGCCTAGTTTTACAAAAGGCTACATAAAAAGCACTAGCAAAGTCAGTACAAACTAAAATTTCATACAGACAAAATGAGGAAGTAAGCAATTTTTCAATAATAGTGTGGCTGTGACACTTTTATTTTATGTCTGATTTTGTAAGCAAGTAGTTTTTAAGTGAGGTGAAACTTGGGGTATGCAAGACGAATCAGACTCCTGAAAGGTGTACAGTAGACTGGAAAGGTTGAGAACCATTGTATTAGCCTATTAAAAGATAGGAAACTGTAACACAGAGAGATTAAGTAAATCACCAGAGATCATTCAGGGAGCCTGTGGCAGGCCTGTGAACTGAACTCAGGTCTCTGGCTTAACGATAAGGGCCGCCTTCATCTCCGTTAGTGTCTCACTCCCAAGGGCTCTCGATCCAGAACCTTTCAGCAGCACTAAATTCACTTTAAAGGAATGGGAGGAACCTCCTTCTGGAACGTGCTATCCTGGATCTCATTGCTTCCAGGGTATTGTTGGGTGCTGGATAGTTGTGTGAATAAATGGTCTCTGTGGTGCAAAAGACACATTCTGGCTTTGGTATGGTGCTTCTAACTGCAAGCATCCACTTAGCTTACTGTAGGCATCCTTTTATCTTAATGGAGCCTGTGCGTGTTGGGAGAATTATTTCTGACTGTAATGTATTTCATGTGTGATAGTGATAAATACTGTGCTCATAAATCAGCCTAGGCTGTCCTATCCTCAGGATGGGGACAGCTTACAATAGGCTTGTCTGCTTCAGATTGGGAGACCACGACCAACTTGTTTCATATTTCTCCTCCTCCTGCTCTTTTCCCTCTCTTGGCCGTGCTAGCAGCTGGCGTGTTGCCGGTCTCCTGACCCACTTTAAATACAGTATATATAATAGTCCTGCTAAAATGAGTTTCTATAGTGTTTGTTTTGCTTTTGGGGGTGAAGGGGTACATCTGGGCAGCGTGACATTCCTCCCTGAGTGTGAAATTCACTCCTTGTGCCAAAGGTCAGCACAAGGCCCATGCACCAGGGAAGTCCTGCTTAAGACCTCCTAACATGAGGTATTTTCTTGCTTGTTTTGTAGCGGCGCCTAGGCCAGCGTTGGGGCCCCATTGTGCTAGATGTCGTTAACACACACAGTGAAAAGATGGTCCCTGCCCCGACAAACGTCTCTAAATTACATATCACGTAGCCATGTGAGCATAGCAATGGCGCCAGCTGGAGAGATGGGTGCTGGGGAAAATATGCCCCCTGGAGGTTTTGCATTTGCTCAAATTTCTATAGGCCATGGAGCCAGTGGGGCCAGGCATGGCCTGACCATTTTTAAGCAGTGGTACTAAATTAGTATGGATGCTGCTGGAGTGGCCCAGAGCATTGCTCCGGCTGCATGGACACACCACCATTGAAATTTGACCCCAGCGCCCCTCTGTACAGGGGTCTGATGCATGGGGCCACAATGCCATTTGAATGCCATTCAAATTTGGCCTGGTTGCCCCTCCATCCGAGGGTAGCTGGGTTGAACTGTTTGTTCCTATGCGGTGGGGTGAGATGCAGGGGAGTCCACTAAGAACTTGACTCCTGGCAGTACCGGCTCATGGATTGTGTGGTAGAGAGAAGGGAGACTCCCCACATGGGGGAATGAGGTCCCCGCTGGGGGTGAAGAGAGAAACCAGAATTTGTTCATCCCTCCTTGCCTGCTAAGAAATATCTGAATTGGTGCTGCTGGAGCATAGGAACCTGGAACTCCAGAGTTCTAATCCAGGCTCTGGAACTGAGTCCCTTGGTCACCACAGTCAAGCTGCTGTGTGTTAGGTCTGACTGTTTCAGTACAATGTACAGAACTTGCCCCGAAGTCTTGTGGGGTTGCTACCTTGCTGTGCCAGACTGCTCCATCTGGATTCCTCCCCAGTCATCCTCCTTTTTTTTTAAGGCTTGTCTGTTTGGCAAAGGCTGCAAATAGTTTCTTCAGCGTTCTTGCTAAATTATGGCCCCATCTTTATAGCTTCTAAGCACTATGTGCTCTTAATATGCGTTCGCAGAAAACCGGACTACATTAAATCTGAGTGTTTAAAGCAATCCATAGTCAATACGCTTCTAGTATTTAAATTGGCTTCTTGTTTTTTGTAGGAATTTTAAATGGACTGAAGTGAGGGGAGTTAAAATGTTCTAAGCTAAACACAGCATGTGTAGTGCAGAAAATACTCCAGGATTTACTCCTGTTTGTCTGGTGCAACACAATGACTTCTACATCCACTGTAACTGTAGCACTCTGTATATCTTGTTGGCTCAGAAGAGTCAGTTCCTTACTCCAGCCAATGTCTTCTCAACTTTCAAGCTGGTCTAGCAGAAGGCATTATAACTTCCCAAAGCTAGAGTCATGCTTAAGCCAGGCTTCCCAGCACAGTCAATGACCCAGAACAGATGAAGTCTTATAGGAGAGAAGATTAAGAAAAAAAAAGAAGCCGAAGGAAAAAGAAGAATCGTGCCATCAGCTCAGAGGAAACGAGACTAAGAAAGGAAACTAGGAGGGGAAATTTTAGTGCTTATTTTTAGACAATGTGGGTGTGTATTATTTTTCAACTCAGTATATTAATTTCTGCAGAATATAGTATCAAAGTGTGGTTAGATAACCTATTAATAGGTTATCAGAACTTCTGGCTTCAGCCTACCAGCCATCCCCACAGAAACAATAAACCCATTTGGTATGAGGATGAGACAGCAGTAGACATGCCTGCCACACGCTCACACCTCAGATTATCTGTTTCTCCTGGTGTCATAATGGAACGAAAGGGCAGCTCGTCTAATCCATCTTAGGTATTTGATTGTGGGCCAATGAAGCCTGACATCAGGCTTCTAAATATTGTTACCAGACTCTTAACAGACCCTTCTGTTGTCTGGTGGGAGGTAAATCCAGTCTTACACAAGTTTAATACTAGCAGAGCTCTGGCAGCCTGTTTTGTATTGCACCAGATTGGCCAATGATGCTCAGTGTCTCAGGATTCAACAGTAGGGTGATCTCAAAGACGCACACCATTACACTGCCTATTTCCTTCTTGAATAAGGCAGGAGCCTGCGGACACTCCACTTCCACAGGACTCCTACAATTGCTCAGTGAGTTGTTTTTGCCCTTGCACTTAGGGGAGAACTGGTTAGCGAAGACCGGCCTCCCTGAGGATTATTAACCTCTGCAGTGGATTGAAGTGGGGGAATCCAGCTCCAGTTCCGCTCAGTTTTACAAGTGAGCTGGGCAGGATGGCTGGTAATTCAGAGTCCCTCTGATTATCACTACCCCATGTGCGCTCTCACAGTGTCATTGCAGAAGGGGCTTGTCCCTCAGTGAAGAGTTCCTTGTGACGAGCTGCACAAAAGCCATTTCACCATGTACACGCAGCAGCTTTATTGCCCTGGAAAACCCAGGCACTGTCCTACATACTCCTGAGTGCCACCTACTGGTGTATTGTCTGTTAATTATTTAGAGACAGACTAGAGCACTCACGCATACCTTATATGCCTGCTAAATGTATCTATGATGGGGGAGTTGCTAGTTGCATGTTATGCCCTGGGTGGAACCCCTGGGAAAGCCTATGACCACCATATAGAAACAGGGGATAGGACCAAAAATCCTTTGCTGCAGACTAAGTTAGAGTGAGCACTGTGAGAAAGGAAGGGAGGGAGACTGTATCTCATCAAAGACTCTTCTGGTTTCCTTTATAAACAACTCTACACTTCCCCTAACTTGATTTTTAAGCAACAAGCCTCTCTGAGGAGACTAGCCGACGCTCCAACAGACAGTCTCTATGTGGGGGACAGTCAGGCATCGGGCATGCAGATTCCTTAAACATCAGCAGAAATTAACACTGCATTACATGCAAGGCTCTCTGTTATTCTGAGCCACCACATCTCTTTTAAGATTGAAAAATGAGGGCAAGATGCAGGGCAGTCTAATAGTTAGATCACTGGGCTGAACTTCAGAAAGTCTGGGTTCTATTCCAGGCTCTGCCAATGACCTGCCGGGTGACCTTGGACAAGTCATGGTACTACTCAGTGCCTCAGTTTCCCCTCACACTGTTTATTTGTAAATCATCAGGGCAGGAATTATCCATTGGTAATATCATGCCTACCACAATGAGTTTCTGATCTCATCAGGGGCCTCTAGGTGCTAGGTAATAATAGAAAAGGGTAGTAATTACAGCCTGAATGAGCTAAATATGGACCAAGTGATGACAGGCACATTAGAAACAGCCAGGTAGGTAGGCAGATGATATTATAAATAGAACATCAGCTAGGAGAGAGAGTGAGGCCTTGTTTTCTATAATATTTCTTTGTTGTAGTAGCAAGACCCTGTAATTTGCCTGGTCAGTCTTACCAAGAGAATAAGATTTCAGTAGTGTCAATAAACAAATTTTAATAAGAAGCCACGTTTGGGCAGTTTCTCTTTGCACCTAAATATTTCAGGCACTTGTCAAGGTCTTTATTAAATGCAATATCAAGTATTCCTGGATATGTATCAGCAGCTCTTCATACAACATCCAATTACAGCTTCCTTTGCATCACTTCTTGGTGTGAAAGTGACACTAGACAAAATACATACATGATTTTTTTTCCCCTTGCAAAATGTGACCGATGTCTACTGATCTTTTTTATTCTAGCTTTTTTAAAAACAAAAGCTGGAAGCTTTAAAAACAGTGCTCTGCAAAATAATCCCAGGCTACCAACATTTATTAGGTTATTTATTGTGTTATGCAGCAGCCTTTGCACAAAATAGCAAGGGCCATGAATGTACAATTAAATCTTGTTTTGAATCTCCCAAGTGAGAACAAAGCCTAGAAAAAAGGAACCACTCAGATTATAAAATGTCAGGAGCATATTGATATAATTATCCTTAGAAGAAGATACTGTAGGAAATAGGATGGATGGATTATTATAAACATGCCTGGAATAAAAATATTATTAAAACATCAGCAGAATCACATGACCAGTGAACCAAAAGCATAAAAACAACGCTTTCGAAATGAGGATTTTCCCAAGAAAACTTTATTGTAAGAACCTGGGAAACTGCACTTTTCCTTGAGGCAAGAAAGGAAGGGTCAATCCAGCTTTAAAGGAACAGTGGCTGCATAAAACATACATATTAAAAAATATTTTTCCCAATGTGTATTGCTTGTTTCTCTTTAGCATTTTGCTGTATGTGGATGATGTAAAAATGACCATCTTGTGTCTTCTATTCTGCTTTTTTTTTCTGGTTCCCATGCACTTTCTGGATGTTGCTGCTGGGGTGTGCAGGGGAATAATACAAAACTCCCAGGGGGACAGAGATTAAAACACATTTTCATTGACATTTTGAAAATGTATGTAAGCATTTCTGTTCTTACCAGGTTTTTGTAAAACTGCTCAGTGCATTGATAATTGAATGAGAGACTTTAATTGGTAGGTTGCAGTTTCAAATCCAGTCTGTTAGTGGAAATCAAAAGGTGCTACATTCTGCTTGCTCTTTAGTGACCCATGTGAAATGAATTTGATGATCTCAGTTCAGTTCTCAAGCATCCATGTCAATGAAACCACAGACACAATTGGCCCCTAATTGGCACCTTTGGTAGCTATCTCAGCACAGAGCTGTGGATTATATGGTCTTGGAGGCAATGAAACTTTTGCCTTTAGAGCTGGTCGCTCAGTCTAAGCATATGTCTATGCAGAGGTTTTAAAAAAATGCGGCTGGCCCAGATCAGCTGATTCAGGCTTGCAGGGCTCGGGCTGCAGGGCTGAAAAATTGCTGTGTAGACATTCGGCCTTGGCCTGGAGCCCAAGCTCTGTGACCCTGCATAGGTCCCAGCCTGAGCCCAAATGTCTACACAGCAATTGTTAGCCCCATAGCCTGAATCAGCTGATCCAAGCCAGCCATGGCTATGCCGTTGGTCTTTTATCTCTGTGTAGACATACCCTAAATCATCGTGGATTGAAGCACATCGATGGAACAGGCCCTGAGTGAAGTTTACCCTGCCACAACCTGTGTTAAACCTGTTTTGTAGATAAACAAAGGACTCCGATCTCTAGGGCTTTGAATCTGACACCCTTCACTGGGAATGAAGTCACAGGAAAAATTGAAAGAAACTAAAACTTGTATCCGTCTCATTCCCACCCCCCATTTTGGAGGGGAAGTCTAAAATTGGGCCTAAAACTAGATAGCAGAAGTCACAGTTACCTTGTGGCAAGGAGTTCCACAGGCTATTATTGAGGCCAGGAGTTTAGCGGGATTCAGAAAAGAATTGTACATTCATATGGTAATAAGAATATCCAGAGTTAGAGTAACAATTATTAAAGCAAGAGTTTTGGAAGTGCAATAAACCCTTGTGCTTCAAGGAATAAGCCAATCTCTACTTTCTGGGGGTTGGGAAGAGACTTTCCCTGTGGGCAGGTTATTCCATAACTGCCTCCTACCGTATTTTTTATACCTTCTTCTGAACCAGCTGACACTGGCCACTGTCGGAAATGAGATACTAGACTAGATGGACCATTGGACCAGTCTGGTAATTCTGATGTTGACAGTGTCCCTTTAAAGATGCAGCTAGAATCTGAAAAAAAAAATCCATGGCAATATTTGTGGCCCTGATGTTATTGCTTGATGGAGACTGGAGAAGTGGATTTCTAAGTAGTAGTAAAAAAATTAGAGTATGTGATTGGTTTTGGGAATGACTTAGAACCCTACCTAATCCCCTGGGGTCAACAGCAATCTTGAGATGCCACCATAAATTTATGTAGAGCACAGAATGTTTGGCTCCCCATTCTTTGGCTTCTGCTAGCCGCACGAGCTGCTAGGTTTGCGGGGGTATGCTGGGATTTGCAGAAGCCAGTGCCTAGGACAGTAAATAGAAATCACATTTCAAAGGGAAATAGTCTTCAAGAACAAACAATGATCTCTGTGGTAGTGGGTGGCACAGAGAGAGACTGTTTTTTCCATTCAAGGCTCTTGCTTTTAAATGTATTTGTTTGAGATTGGTTTAACCTGGTGTGGGAATAGAAAGTTTGACTGAAATTTCCTGTTCTAAGTTGTGGCTTAAGTGAGTTGCTGGATGAATCTGACTTGTCTTTCCTATATCCTCTTTCTTGCATTATGATCCTTGATTCTCATTTAGTGGTGAGTTTCCATTTCATGTGTGGGCTTGATGGAGGTGCACTGGCGACTGGTTAAAATCTGTGCTCTCTTCCAGGAAATCTGTGCTCTCTTCCAGATTTGCTCTGTGTCCTTGGGTAGGGTTGGTTGCTTTATACCTCTCTCTGCTTCGCTTTGCCTGGCTAAATTCTGAAAAGTGCTTTGCAGCCCTTAGATGGAGGACACTACCAATTTATTTTCCACCAGATGCTTCTTTGCTGGGCTGGCAACCTCAGTTAGCTGGAAAGCGGAATGTTCTCCCATTCCCTTCTGTCTCAGAATCTGCTTCACTGTTCTTCAAGCAGACTGGTTCTCTTCCTCTTTTCTACATTCCTTTACAGAGCTGCTGGAAAGTCCTAAAATGTCTCAGGCACTTTAGGCCCAATTCTTCCCTTTGATCTGAGCCCCAGCAAATTGGCAGTGGCACTGGGAAGTTTCCCGGGGGTGCAGTGGGAGAGAGTCCACTCTTCCCAGGCTGTGTAATGGTAGCCTGCGGGTTACAGTAGTGTCCACAGATGTCATGTGGGTGGGAAGTGGCCAGTGAATCGGTATATTTGCATCATTGGCTCCAACCCATCCACACCTCCACTCCCAGACCATGACTCCATCCACAGGCAAAGCAGAAGGAAGTTGCCATGGTGGGAATATAGGGACCAGATATTTAGTGTAGCTCCATTGACATCAGTCCCCTAATTAAAGGCGTTGCTGTTCTACAAGTTTCTAGATCATCTTGCCCAGACTTTTATTTGCATTAAACTGAGTCACCACCTTCTTAATGTATAGTTTCTTCCAAGATCCTAGGACTAAATTCTCCCCTCATCTGCACCCCGATTGACTTCAGTGGAGCTGCCGGAATGTAACCAGAGAGCAATTTTGTCTTTAAAGTCAGAAGCACTACCATGTTTTTCTTCTTCCTCAGCCCGTTCACTTTGCTGAAAGACCGTTGCACCTTTAACACAGTCTACAATAATGCCAAAATAAATCCTTTAAGCACTTGTCTGTTTGTTCCCCCCCCAAGGTTCTCTTTCTTCTGGGGAGCACATTGTAAATGTTTATTGGCATGGCCCCATCTATCCTCTGGTTGCCTTACTAGCAGAGCATGGAAGTGCTGAGTGATGTGGTCCACTTCTGATAGTGTCCAGAGCAGGTCCTCGTATCTTGCTAATAGAGCTAACTCAACAGCCAAGAGAGACAATATTTTAAAGTCCAGAGGCGAATAAAAAAGCAGTTGTTTTTCCACCTTGCTTGCTAAAGTCACCCTCAGGAGTAAGATGGCACAAGGAAGTTCTGACTCATTCCAGAGCTCCATCTACACAACTCCCCTTCAACAGGTGTCTGAGGGTGAGTGCACTCAGCCAATGAAAACACAAATCATGAGCTTTTCATCAGAACTACCTCCCATTGGCTGACTGGCGCGTCAGCTAATAATACTTCAGAACCAGTTTACCACCAGAATGCTGCAACTACGTTGCGCTACTATAAATGATTCTCTCTCTTTGAGTATATTGCATTGTGCCAGCCACCAGAGTTCTTTCTTTAATTGGAATTCCCATAGCAGGTTTAGTCTTTCCCAGTTAGGTGCTGACGTGGAATATTTGTAACTTCTACCCTTCACAACTAGCCTGTCTCCTGGTTATTCTTGTACCATTTATCTCATTGGGATCATGTTCTTTTTTTTTCCAGAGATGACCTCTCTCTTACTCACAGTCCACAGCTCATTGGGTCTTGTATTCTCCCCCTGCACCACCTCCTTCTGGCATGCTAATAGCAATTCAAACTGGTTGTTACCTTCTACTCTGCAGTTGTCACTGAGCCTTTCCAAGTTAAATATTACACATGGAAATTAGAACATGCTTGGCACCATCTTCTGTTGGAGGTGAAATCCACACATTAGGAGGTGATGGTCACAACCAAATGTCAGCTGTGGAGAGGTCCAGCAGATGGGAATGCTCCATTCTGCCTGTGTATTTGTTTAGACAGATTCCTTTGGAAGACAGCTCTGCAATAGTATTGGCAAACGAGACGGATGTGGAAGTATGAGGAAACTTTTGTGATCCACATGAAGTGCTTTCAAATAACACTTTGAAGTTGCACAAACAGTGGATGTTTCTATTTGATTAAACCCTATAGCAGCCAAATCCCTTTTAAAAAAAAATCTAGATGGCTGTTCGCTCAGGTGGTGGAGAACAATGCAAACAATCTCAGTTCATCATCTGCCTCTGGAAATGAGTCAGGTGGAACCTCTTGGTTACTCAGTTATTGGTGGAGGTTGCTGGGAACAAAGTGTCCGGAACTGTAGCTATGCGGACCAGAATAAATTTATCTTCTCTGGGGCTCGCTTTTCCTTGAATGAAAACAAAATCTGTGTCTGTGACTTGATGTATCAGGGCCAAGTTCAGCCCTGCAATGTGCTATATGGGCCACATTCAGCAGTGACCTTGGTAAAAGGTGTAAACAGCAAAGTGGTGTAACTTGCACCAATTTGTTCAGTGAGCAAGGATTGTTGATGTGAATTACATGTCAAGGTAGCTGAAAGGGGCAGTAGGGACAGCATTGAAGGTAAAAAAGTGGTCCTGAGTCTGATCTCTGCTACACCAGTGTCGCTCAAGGGATGTCAGTGAGTTACTCCTGATTTACACTATGAGAGTAGAATCAGTCCCAGCTACTTCACTTACATCACACCTTAAGCTGGCCGAATTCAGCCTTCAGTATAGGCAGACGCAACTTGGATTGATGTTAACAGAGTTGTCTCTTGATACCGGGGTTAAGTATAATCCCCACTGAATACAAAATGGCCATTGCACAGCCACCAAATTGATACAAGTTACACTACTTTGCCACTTACACCCACTTTTAACCAATGTACACTGATTGCACTTAAGCTGGATTTACATTAATGAACCTCTTGGCTACAGTGAAATTACTTACATCAGTGTAAATCAGGAGTGAGATCCAAACCAGGCTTCCAATGTAACATGTACACCACTTTTTATATCATTTCTATGCTTGCTCTGCAGTGGATCCTGTGCTCAGTATGCTGCTATAAATCAGAGTGACTCCACTGAGCTACTCAGATGTGAGTCATCCCAATTTACACCGGTGTAATTGAGCACAGAATCTAGCCTGGAAAGCAATGCTCACACTGGATTAGCAACACTCACACGATTCTGCAAAAGCAACATCCACCACCAGGCCCCAGCCTCATGCACCCATCTGGTTGAGGAAACAGTGCCATGGAGCAGCAAAGCAGTCAGGGGAAGCAGGGGGATTGAAATAATACAGATCACTGCTCGAGAAACAGTTAATACAGCCTCAATTCCCTGGGCTACTTCCCCATGGCCTCCTCCCAACACCTTCTTTGTCCTCACCACAGGACCTTCCTCCTGATGTCTGTTAACGCTTGTACTCCTCAGTCCTCAAGCAGCACGTCCTCTCACTCCCAGCTCCTTACGCACACCTCACTAACTGGAGTGAGAGCCTTTGTAAACTGAGTGTCCTAATTAGCCTTAATTCTAGCAGCTTCCCAATTGGCTAAAGGTGTCCTAATTAGCCTGCCTGCCTTAATTAGTTCTAGAAAGCTCCTGAGTGTTCTGGAATAGTCCCTGTTATCTTACCCAGGGAAAAGGGACCTGCTTAACCTGGAGCTAATGTATCTACCTTCGACCACGCTCTTGTAGCCATCTGACCGGAACAATCCCAAACTCTGGGGAAACTCCAGACCCAGATATGAACTTTCTGGTGAATGAGCTCTTGTGAAAAACATTACGTGTTCACAGGGCTGCTCAAAGCATGACCCAAGAGTCAGAAGTGGCCCAGGGAGTTCTACGGTATGGCCTATATGGCCACCCTCCCCCTTAACATGGAGGTGCTCCCTGGGGCAGCTACGCATGCCAGGAGCACACAGTGCTCTGGCTTGGAGCCATGTAGCCTAGGCAGAGCATTGCTGGCTGGGACATGTAACCTCCATGGACTGTACGTTTGTGCTGCACGTTCGGCTGTGCAGATGAAGGGGTCTGATCGTGTGAGATGCTGAGCCACTGATTTCATTGGAATTGAGAGTACTCAGCGCATGGTGGGATCAGGTTCTATGTGTGGGCTTGGGGCTCCTGGCAAGGTGTCACTGCAGAGCTCGGATGGCCAAACTTTAGTGCCCCTGAAACCGGAGACGCTGTCTCCTTGAGAATGCGTCACTGAGAGCAAATCTGACAAGGAGCCTCTGAGTGATGCCATCAGGAATGACAGCCCCTGACAGCTTCCAGCTTGAGGACAAAGTCACAGAGGACAGCCTTAACCCACAATATCAAGCACCCTCCTCGAGGTTGCCAGCCGAGGATGGGAGCAGAACTTGCAGTGACATGCTGGGGCGCATACAATGCTAGGTATGCCTGGGAAAGACGCTCCCGTGGCATAGGTTTGTCTGTGTTCCCACTCGCTTGAATTAACATCTTGTTAATAACATGTATGGGTTGTGCTGGAGCTGTGAAGTGGACAAAGTGCATGCATCTTGTCAGGTGCCTTAAATCCTGTACGTTGTGACAACAGCTAAATCAGCTATGTTTTATTTTTAATTAATTAGAAACCTCATGCACAAGTAAAATCTGCTGAAACCTGCCCTAGAGCCCTTGTAACTTTCTAGCATCATAAATGCCTCCATCTCCTGCAGGGAGGTACGGCCCTAACAAAGTATATTTTGCATATGGAAAGGCCAGATCAGGCCAGATTCTGATCTGTTACATCCCTGTATATCTGGAGTAATTCCAGTAAAGCCCATGAAGTCACTACAGATTTACAAAGTATCTGGCCCATATCCCACTATTAATAAGCAAACTCAGATGGAACCAGTGAAGTGGTTAGTCCTATTTCTGAGCTCTCTTATGCCAATTTTACACCACAGCAGCTCCATTGACTTTCCGCTTGTGTTCTCTTGAATTACAGCGGAGCAATGCGAGATGAGAATGGGGCCCACTGACTACTTTGGAATTACTCCAGTTTTATGCTGGCGTAAGAGCAGAATCTGGTCCATTGCTCCTTTAAAGTCAGAGGAGTTACTTACCCTGGTGTAAGAAGAGAATCTGTCCCACTTAGTTTAATTCTAAAAAACTAGTTGTTGATGTGTACATAACATTCCTTTTCCCTCTGTAAAGAAGAGGGAAAGTGGTGGTGCCCAGTCGGACTGCAGAGAAAGAAAAGAAAAGAAGAAACTTGAAAGAAAAAAAACAACAACCTCAAAATCAGAGAAGCCAGCGGACCCAGCAAGAAAATGAGAGGCAACTCGAGAGCAGGAAGGAAAGGGGAAGGTTATGTCATTAGAGACTGGAATCCAATGTTTTGCTGAAACTCCATGGATACAGGAAGGAGCAGGGTGGGTAAAAATAGCAAAATGCATATAATATGAGTTCCAAGAATTCAACTCTCTGAAAATAAAGAAATGTATGTTCTTGCTTAAAAGCAGAAGGAAAAAGTTATGCGTTGTTATGAATCTATTAGAAAGAATGAAGGAGGTGGGGGAGAAACAGGAAGGCTGCTGAAAAGGATTTCTGGTTTCTCCAACCAAAACATGGACATTTTTATTATTATTACATATGTTTTATCTGACTGCTCAGTGGCTTGGTTCGCAAGGGATGGAAAATACTTTTGTAAAATCTTCCCATCAGAAGATATGGAGGCTGTTCAAGCAAAAGTTCTTTTTCAGGCTGAGGCACACACAGATGAGCCCCAATGTTGATCACAGTTTAATCTTCCATTCTATAAATTAAGGCTTTTTTTCTCCTATTTTTAAGAGCTTAAATTCATATGCTAGCTAGTAGGCAGTTAGACCAAACATCCAGTCTCTTTGGGCTGGACTGTATATGCTAGTATCTCTCCAGTCCGGAGATGCACACCTCATCTATAAAACAGAAAACTCTTACCACAGAAAGAGAGGGAAAAAATCAGCCAATTTACTCCATTAGGTTGTTTTATGTCAGAACAGATGGTAACATATTACCATGGATGTCTTTATAAAAATTTCCATCTTTTAACTTTGAACATGGGCCTTAAATTTTCCCCTGGTGAAAATGTGGAGCGTGAGTCATTATACACGCCATGTGCTATCTGCATGGGATTTTCACTTACTTTATTCAGAAAGTCAGAAAGCCATTCCATTACGCTAACTGCTTTTTCCTCCCTCCCCAGCTTGGGCAAGTGGCCAATTCCATCATCTTAAACTCAGCAATATGAACAAGGAAGGTATCGTCTGAACAAGGAGGAGCTGGAATGCACAGACAAGGGGAGATGCATTGCTCCACAGCATAAAGGGCAGGAGTCAATTCCTAAACCCAAACGATTGCCAAGAGGTAGCTTACGTTATGACACCTTCTGTCTATCCTCAAATCATTGGCTAAGAAGCTAGGGTCTGATCCTACAGGATACTGAATGCTCTTACTTCCCACTGACTGAGTGCTCAGCACCTGCTGGATGTGGGCCCTCAATGCGCTTTTTCTGCCTCCTTTTGAACACAGAGGGTCCGACTTAATCTCTCTCTGAAGTCTGTGGCCAGTGACTGCTGAGGGAGCAGCAGCAGGCCTAGGGATGCTGGGCCTCATTTGCTGCAGTGTAACTCCTCTGGTTGGAACTGGAGAGTCAGTCCCAGTCTCCAGCCTGTAGGATCCTTCACAGGAGAGAAGCGACAGGACTTGGCTTTAATGATACAAAGGGGATTCTTCATTAAGGCTACAGGACACGAACAAACCCTGTGTTTTTCTCTAGCTCCCAGACTGACTGACTGCAGTGTGCCCTGCCTACTGTCTCTACCCACTGTATTCCTAAATCCTGGTCCGGATGTGGCACTCATCTTTTGGATTGCTTCACTACTCACCCCTTCCTGCAAGCTCACATACCAGGATGGGCCTTTCTCAAAATTGCAAGACCCAAATACCCCTGAACGCTGGGGAAATTCAGATCCAAACTCTGCAGTTTGGACCCATGTCTGCTATCAGAGTAATGTCTCAAGGCAGCATTCCCAGAGCTGCAGGAAGAGACATGAAAGAAACACGTGATGTATTGCCTCCTAGACGCTATGGTGTTGGATGCATTAGAAATGTAGTAAGGTGGATAGATAGATCATTTATTGCCCAGGCCACTGTCATTCAGGAGCAGGTTAGATCACTGTTCCCAGCCTACATGATGCTTCATGACACTAAGCAGTGGGGTGAATGGCATCACGTTGGACGGTAGGAATTGTATAGAACACCATTTCCCCTGAAGAAATAGTTCACATGCCTTATATAATGAATGAGCTCATTTCACATGCCTTTGCCAGAAACAATAAAAGTTAGAAAATGTCCCAGTAATTAAAATAAAGCGTTACCCAGATTTATAGTGAGAAATGTGAAATATCAGGCAGTCGACCGTTGCTCCGAACTCACAAATATGCCTCACATTGGTTAGAACAGGTTGCATGCATTACCAGGAACAGTGTGGGTCCAGAGTGAGTCCAGCGGGAGCCCCAGAACGGTTGTGGAGAGAAAGCCGAGGGGAGGGAAAGGTGCCAGCTGGCTTAGTACCCACTGCATCTTGGGTCTTAGCAGTAATGCCTGGAATATGCACAGTACAGATTGTGGTCATTGCATCGGGATGGGTTTTGGATTACACATGGGAAATGAGGCAGGAGGGAGGGAGTCCCATTCCCAGGCCTGCCACATGCACCAAAGAAATCGAGCAGAAACTTGGGAAAAACAAGAGGCAATGCGAGACCAGTGCCAGCTAGCCAGCCTGCTCCAAGGGCTGGACAATTGCAACTTGTTGCTAATGCTCTCCATATAGACGCCCTGTGCCTTCTTGGATGTGAGTGTAGGGCTCATGGATGGGGATGGAGAGAGCAGTGCAGCACAGGCACGTGTACCGCTTCTTCAGTCTGGGAGGGCGATGTGAAGACAGACGTGTGTGTGGAGGGGTGTCAGTCTCCACGGGCTGTTAGCCTTGGCCTCTACAGCGACTGCCCATATGGGGCACAGCTAATGACCACCAGGGTAGTATTTTGGGATCATATGGAGAATTGTCCATTGGATACTGAACTGACACTCACTGAACTCATGCTACATGGGCTAAGAACAACCATTAAATCAGAAACTCTCAGTCATTACTGACCTGGGCTCTATTTGAACAAGTGGCCTGGATGCGAAGCAAATCAGTAGAATATCGGGAAACCGCTGCCTTATTTGAAGAGTGCAGGAGGGGAAACCTTTTAATGCTTTATGATTTAACAAACAGGTTTATTGGGTCTCTGGGGACCTGAATTCTATTTCTGGCTCTGCGATTGACATACTGACCTTGGGCAAGTCACTTTACTTCTCTGTGCTTCTCTTTCCCCTCCCACCTGATGTCTGTTTAGACTGTAAGATATTAGTGGCAGTGTGTATGACTATACGCTCCCTGATCTCAGTTGGGTCCCTGAAGCACTACTGGAATACAAATAATAATCAACAACAGTAGCCATGATGAGCTGTTCAGAGGTTTGGACATTTGGTCGTCAGACTTATCAAGATTAGTAGGCCAGATTTGCAAACCAGTTGAAGGCACAGTTGTTTGTGTCATTTCTGTGTCTTTCCATATACCAGTCAGCTGCACATACATATGTCTACAGTTTCCTGATTTACATGTGCTGTCACGGTAAATGTCCATGTAAATTAGTCTTGCAGTTGTGTGCATATGGCTGATTGAATGTTTATTTAAAAACAAAAACCTCCGAAATACGGCATGGTAGGGGGACAAGGGGTCTCTAGCTGCATGGCTATATAGTCCAGACGTGGTGTGCAGATAGTGTGCAGTGAAAATGAAATCTCTCCTAACCCCATCCAAAAATACTGACGTTGCTGGAACAACACAAGTACTCCTGTTCTTTTTGCAGATACAGACTAATACGGCTGCTACTCTGAAACCTAAAATAAATCTGCGCTTTTTGCTTCCATCTTGTGAAACAGAAACAAAAACGGTGCGAGGACAGCTCATTCTAGGTCTTACAAAATCTCAGTGTCTCCGGCACATTCCGATAAGCCTGAGAAACCCAGATATGAACGATGCGGTGTGATGATTACGCATGATCACTTGCAGTGTCCCATTAAGATCAGTGGATGATCCCGTATGGAACAGGCGCATAGAAATAAGGGTACATGGGGTGACAGTGTGGCAGAGCAAACTCTGCCCTGAATAGGAGCATGCAGATATTTTGTAGGTAGTATCTCTTTA
The DNA here is from genome assembly GCF_020497125.1 of Mauremys mutica. Classification (NCBI taxonomy): domain Eukaryota; kingdom Metazoa; phylum Chordata; order Testudines; family Geoemydidae; genus Mauremys; species Mauremys mutica. The sequence continues at coordinate 5,767,630 of NC_059092.1, read as the reverse complement.
ACTGTGCAATCTTTGCAGGGACTGGCTGACTCAGGGGATTAGTAACATTTGACCTTTAGCTTTCAGGTTCAAATTCAGCTTAGGGAAACTGTGATTGAAAGCTGCTGCCATCTGATGGCTGCTGGGTCTCTAAGGTGACCTGAAGCAGTATGGGCCGGGTGATGGGTGGAGAAAGGCATTTTAGAGCTGGGGAGCTTTGCCTGTAACTTCAAATTCATGAGGCACCCGGCTGCTACTGTCTCACCTCTGCCTCCCGCTGGGAGCTGCTCCCAGAGCTGGTGGGGATCTGGCACCTGTTATCAACTCTGAGCTCACACCCAGACCTAGAGAAGAAAAGTCTTGGGCAGCTCTGAGCAGCCTGGTGCTGTGGCACAGGAGGCACCTGGCTGGGTCTGCTAGAGCCTCAGGCCATTACAGAGTGAATACTCCTTGGCTCCAGAGACAGGTGCCTGCAGTGACTAACCTCCACAGAAACATTTGGAGGCGGCTGTTCTGCTCAGAGGCAGATTTCAGCCCTCTGCCCATTCACAGCCCCCGAGCCATTCTGTCCACCTGTGGCTATTTAAAAAAAAAAAAAAATTTCACATAAAAACTTAGCCTGACAACCTCTTCAACGCAGGCAGCTTTCTGTCTCGATGCCAAACTATGGCTTCTTTTCCTGAGGAAGAGGAGGGGGTGGTGGAAGGGGAAGGGCTGCAGACGTTCTGGTGAACGCTGCAGTCTTGAAAAATGTTTTCACAGTCTGGTGCTACAATAACAAATGGTGGGGCTGATTCCAGGGATGGCTTGGCTTGATCGGCAGGGCATGGGAAGAGGGCAGTGGAACCCCTGAACCACCGGCCATTTAGCACCAGATTCTTCTCTTGCTTTGGTGTAAATCGGGAGGAATTCCAGGGATCTTTGCTGGAATTTCAGTAGGGAACTGGGAGGGTGGTCTTGGATTGGGACTTGGCAGAAGAGCTGCGCTCCGCCACAGACTCCCTCTATTGACCTCAAGCACATTGCTTCCCCTCTCAGTGCCTCCGTTTCCCACCTATAAGGTGGGGATACTTACTCTTCCCTACCTCATGAGGTGGCTGTGACAATAAAGTCATTAATGCTAGCAAGGTGCCCAGATGCAATGCTGATGGGAACCACAGAAAAGCCTATACAAAAAATGAGATCAGACCCCTGGAGCTTGTGGGGAGAAGGGGAGAAGATTTGAGGACCACATGTCTGAATGACTCAAGAGATGACATAAGCACTTGTGTATCCCCACAATGATCACCTGGTGGATCCAGGCCTTAATTTCTTTTCTTTTTTTTCTGGCCCATGTGTCAGAGAGGCAGATGCAGGTAAGTAAGAAATTAGCATAAAAGGGACGGTCCGCTGGGAGGAGGAGGGAGGGATCTCTAATGTGTTTGTGTGGAAGGCAGGGTTTGGTCCCCAGTTTGTGCATGGCCTGTATGTGAAATGAATGGGAGAAAATATTTCCACTAAGCATATGTTTCTGCGGGTCAAAACATGCCAGCTTTGGGGCCCAGCCCTGCAGATCCTTTTTTCTGGGGCGGTGCTGCAGAAGCCAGCAGCATGTGGAAGGACTGCTTGCTTGGCCCCTATGGTGTGGGGACTTGGAACAATGGGAAGCCCATGTTCTGGTGAAGCCCAAAATTGAGTGAGCCGGGGAGGCAAAGGGTCCAATCCTGTTCCCACTGAAGCCAACGAGAGAACTCCACTAACTCTTCAGGGTGCAGGATTGAGACACCCCTCTGAGCAGTCACTTTAGTGTGGAACAGCTGGCTGCAGACTTTGACCCAAAGGGGAGACCTTAGTAGCCTGAATATTCAGGTTTCAAATGCCCAACTTGCATGGAAGCCTCGGTTTCAGTCTCTGGTGCATCATACGATTCAGTTTCTCCCCGCTGGGGTGTTGACAGTGAGTGGCAGCCTGGGAGCTGCTCTGCTGCATTATATGTGGATAGGAGGAACAGACCCAATACCTTTTATACAAGCAGGACTTTAGATGGCAGTCCTTAGCCTCCTCCCCAATGCTGTGCCTTGGCCACTAGCTGCTCCCCGTGGGTGGTTTACGTGCGGGCAGGGGATGAAAGTTGCTGTATAGAAGTAAAAATTCTAAGGTCTTTGCTGTCCTGACAACCTAGCAGGGCTGTTCTGCTGGCTCCCTTAGGAATCCTGGGGGATTCAGCTTGTATGCCTTCCTCGGAATTCTCCCAGGAAATTAACTTTTTTTTTTTTAAATTGGCAATGGCAGGCACGCCTGGCTTTTTAATGAGGTGTGCGGCAGCATCTGCTGGGGCATGTATGGACAGAGTATGGTGGGGTGGGGGAGGCCCCTGGGCAGCATACCAGCCACCTGGAAAAGACTCCTGCAAGGGTGGGAAGCTCTGAAGCACCACCCACTACAGGGAGGCTCCCCCACCACCTCTGATGGGCTCTTGCCCTGTAAATGCTAAAATCAGGAGCAAGAGTGAAGGGATAGCATAGCTCTGCTAGGCACCCACACATGCCTGTTAGCAAAAGGGCCAACGGTGGCAGGGTCTGTAAAGATTTAGACCTGAGGCTTTAAAAGATGCCTAAGGGATTTGGACACCCAGTTTCTATTACAATTAATGGGGTTTGGGCATCCAGTTCCCACAGGCAGTTTACAAATCTCAGCCTTAACTTTTGAACAGGCTGCTGATTAGCATTGGGGCCGGTGCTGGGGCCCTCTAAAGCAGAAAGCACGAATCTCTACAACCTGAGCTTAAGAGCTAGGTCCTGTGGATCACATGCAGAGCAGGGATCTATGACACACACCGGCTAGTGGGTTACCTACTCCTCCTGGATGGAGGAAGCTCATCCCCAGCATCCAGGTCCAACAAAAGTAGGAACCACTGCAAGCCTTGGCTTAAGTGATTGCCACATCTTGGCTGACACACGGGCGATTGAACTGGGGATCTCCAGACTAAAAGCATGAGCTGCTGAACTAAAGCATGGGTCTCTGCAGTGGGGGCTGTAATAGACTTGTCTCCTCTGTGTATTTACAGAGGAGGATGTATGATGCACACTGACCATTGTGCTACATTAGCTTGTGTGCATCCACAACAAGGTGAGAGGCAGGGAGATAGATAGATAGGGTGGGAAGCAGGATTGGCTGTAGAGGGATGGGACAACTGTGGAGATGAGATGCTCATAAGGGGTCAGCTCCCCCATCTCTGATGCCATGGGGCACTGCTTGGGAGCAGCAGAAGCCAAGTCCAGCTCTGTAAAACAAAACCGCTAGCAGAGCTGAGTCCAAACGATGCAACGCAGCATGCTGCTGTCGCAGTGCTGAGCAGATACTGAACTAGAAAGGAGAAGTGAAAGACAAGGCCACGTGAAGGAGCAGTCTGCTGGAGGAAAACTACTTTGTCATCTCCACCCTGGGTCTGCATAATAATAATCAGGCAAGGAGAGGGTGACCCTAGAACTGTGTGTGGTCTCCCCTGCTTACCACATGTCTGCCTTGGGCTGGTGCCCCAGGGCGTGGTGTTTTTGCTATGCCCTCATTCTGGCTTGGCGATCCTCTCTGTCTGGTTCCCTGGCCTTGACCTTCCCTCCCACTCTACAGAGCTGCGTCTGTGGCTCTGCCTTCCCGGGACTTACCAGCGCAGCTCTGCAGCTCCCCAGCCTCTGTGGTTCAGAGTACACAGCCTCAAAGGGCTCCGTCCAACTTGGGTTTCTTCACTGAAACCACACAGCGGGGCTCCGGCGGGACTAGCCTACCAGAGGGAACTCCCCTGCCTTCCGGGCCTCTCTCTGCATTTATTCAGTCACTGTCTTTATTTTGTATTTTAGCAAGTGGGAACTGCATCTTCCCTCAGTTTGAGCCCTGCCAGGCATGCAAGCATGGGCCAGCTGGGAGATGATATGCTTTATTATCTCATCGTGAATCCCTTTCAACCACTGCTGCTCGAGGTTGGCTCAAAGATGAGAGAAACACTGAGTTCTTAGAGCTTCACTGTATTCCTCTATTTACTGTCATGTTTCTGGGCCAGCATCTGATCTCCGATAGAAATCCGGAGTCACTCCTTTTAAAATCAGCAGGAATTGTGGTCCTTTGCCCTATCTGAAAGTCAAGCCCATTATCCAAATGTCTGATATAAATTTAGGGGCGTAACTTTAGAACCCAGGGTTGACCCTTTTGCGGGAAGGGCCTTAGATTTAGGTTATGTTCTTTAAATAAATACATTATAATTAAAAAACTGAATATGGCTAGAAATACTTGCATGTGTTTTTGTTTTAAATTTCAATTAAAGCTGCCTTTAAAACATAAAATTAAATTCTCCTTTGCGTTGTTCTGAAGCACAGCACTATAGGATTGTCCCAGCATATGGGCACCAGAAGGAGGCACTTAGTGTAATTGATTAACTTAGTTTCACCAGTGGAGCCCAGTGAAGGTGCAAAAAAAGTAAGCCTCAGTGGGGAAAAGTGACTTATCTTCTTCCCCCTCAGTGTTCTAATTGCACAATTAGGGGGACTAAATCTGTGTTGGGGGTGGACTCTGTCCTCAGGGAGTTTTTGCTTTGTACACACTACTTGTTTGCTGGATTGCACTAAAATTAAAGATGCTGTTTTGCCTCTGCCACTGTTTGAGTGAAGTGACATGAAAGTAACTAAAATGTAGGGGACTCAGCTTTGGATGTGGTTGCTTTTCTAACTTCCTTAATGCTGGAGAGCTGTATACACAAAAATCTTCACTAATCTCTGAGCTCAGTAGGTTATTGATCCCTACTGCAATACCAGCTGACTTCCCCTGCAGCCTGCCTGATACAGCATGTGTGTTAGAAGACGCCCCAGGAATGTCAGAAGGGGAACCCAGATGCAGTTCCTGCTGCACTTCACACTAACTCCTTTCACTGTGCAGCAGTAATGAAACTGCAAGCGATCAGAGCAGGTCACCAGAGTACACCATGGACTGAGAGTACATGTCCAGGATAAGGTGTGCTCTTTGAGTAATTGGCTGGTGATTTGTAAAAACTGTCTCGTGTTCTTACTGACACAATGAGAACAGCAGGTGGCTGCAGTTAAAGAAAAAAATAGGATTAGTGTATTTTTGCTAAAGTTACATTTTTAGTTTGGTAACAATCAGCATATTAAAAACCAAAAGCCTAGTTAAATACCTCTGAAAACTGGGCCCAAGTGTCTCAATGAAGCATTTCTTAGGGTCCAGTTTTTTGTGATAGTTTGAACATCGGCCTGCTAAACCCAGGGTTGTGAATTCAATCCTTGAGGGGGTCATTTAGGGAAGTGGGGTAACAAAACAATCTCTGGGGATTTGTCCTGCTTTGAGCAGGGGGTTGGACTGAGGTCCCTTCCAACCCTGATATTCTATTAGTTAGACTTAATATTGAAGTTAATGCCCATAGCTGAATTACTCTCCTCTTAGGTGGAGGTTGGTTTCCTATTTTGATGGTACCCAGTGACAACTAAGGCCCCCATTAGGCAAGGCACTGAAGCACCCAGGGTTGAGGCGTCACTGGGGATTTTAAAATAAAGATTGAGAGCTTTCCTAAAGATCAGCTCTAGGAATTATTTGGGGGAAGCTCTGTGGCCTGTTATACAGGAGATCAGACAAGAGGATCACAATGGTCCCTTCTGGCCTTGGAATCAATGCATCTATGGAATCTGCTCAAGTCCCTTTTAATCTCAGTTCTTTGTTGAATCAGGGCCTTGGCCTGCTAGATCCATCAGGCAGAGTCAGCAAGCAACAGGAAGGAAGGAAGGAAGCAAAACAGAGATGTGGGATGGTCCTGAGTTAAAGCACTGGACTGGGGCTGCTGCTTTTTGCCCATCGAGGTGTAAACTCTTTGGGGCAAAGACAGTCCCTTGCTATGGGCCTGATCAGGTCAATCAGAGTCTTTCCATTGAGTTCAATGGGCTTTGGATCAGGCCCGACAGGCTGGACTTTCCAAAGTGCTCAGCACCCATCAGCACTTACGGACAGGGCTGCCACAGGCTGGGCGTTTTGCGAGATGCTCCTGTGCTGGGCAGCCCTGAGCCCGCTGCTCAGACTCCATGTTGCACACATGGCTGAGCTGCTGGCAGGAGCCGTAGTTCCTCCCGCCACCTATAGATGTGGCTGTGGAGTCCCGCTGAAGAAGGCAGCCCCCTGCCTGTATGCCACCTTCTGGTTGCTGCCCCTGCTGAATCCAGAAGGAGGCAGCAGTGAGTGGCTGACAGGCAGGCAGGGATAGAAGGGAAGGGGGAGTCCATATGAGCTCCAGGCTCCCCTAAACCCCCTGCCCTCCAGAGAGACTCCAGCCCCTGCCTGACACCTTGTCCCACAGAAAGAACCCAACCCCCTGCCTCCCAGATGGAGCTTAGAACCCCAGTTACCGGCACCCACCCACCTACTCTGACAGCATCCATCCCTCCAGCTACCTCAGACACCAGAGCACTGCCCCCATGCTACCCCAGACCCCTGCCAGCACATCCTCAGATACCTCCCCACCTTCCCCAGCCTCAGAGCTGGCAACTTTTGTGCTGCTCCACATCCAGTCCAGCCCTACCACGGCTTGGGGCAGGACGTGTTGACCCTAAGCTCAAATTATGGCCACATGCTAATTAGTTGCAAATATGCAAATTAGAGAATAAAGTGTCATATAACTGGCCAGCTTTTTCAAACCCATTCAGCGTCCATGAGCTTTCCTTGAGCACCTCAGGAGCTGTTGGGCTCTGAGCACGCCTGAAGTTCTGGCCCCTTCTTTTAGGTGCCTGGGGGTAGCTAAGCTCTTTTGAGAGAACAGTTAGTTTGTGCTAGGTTCTGTACAGTCTTGGTTGGGACTTCTAGCTACTACCACATAATGCAAGTAATGATTAAACACTGATAAGATCTGCTCCAGCAGAGGCTCCCAAAGGGCAGGCTGGGTAGGAAACTGCATATCCTTGCATTTCACTTTATTTTTACTTATTATTTGTAGTGCCCCAAAGCCCCAGTCAGGATTGGGGCCTCACTGGGTTATGTACTGTACAGGCCAGTCCCTGCCCCCCAAGAATTTACAGTCTAAACCAAGATATGTTATGATCTTTAGCTGGTCTGAGTGGCATCTTTACACGTCCCTTTTGCCTTTGTGCTTTCAGATCTCACCTGTCTTCCACCCCCTCTCCAGAGCCTGACCCTCCCCAGATGTTTTATGAAATAGTTGCAAGATGCAGTCCTCTCCCTGATAACCTCTGTCTTCCTGATGAGCTGCACATCCGGCAGCAGAGAGGACTGGAGCTTATTTTTATGTTTGTGTGTGGAATGTTTCAGGCACAAACACATCCCTCTCCCCGCTTGGGGAGATGGAAGGGGTTGGGGCAGTGATGAAGGAACATGCTCCCCAGTCCCCAAATGCTTACAGTTTTGCAAGTGAACCAAAAGTGGAGTGGTGGATGGAATAAATTGCCTGTTAAATATGGAAAATGGAGTCTGCTTTTCCTTCTGGGCCTTTGGAATCTGTGGGTGGATTGGAACTGGCAGGCAGGGAGCAAACACCCACCCACCATAGGGTTGTGTGGTTCAGAAGTTTACAAGAGCATTTGTGTTCCAGGAGCTGCTGGCCTTGAAGCCAATTGGGGGCGGGGGGGAGAGAGAGAGAAAAACACTGTGGTGTTAGGGCCCTTCCTCTGAGATTCCACTCCCCCCCCTCCATTTCTGCTTTCTCCAGCTAGAGGGCTGTCGAGCATGAGAGATCTGAATTGGTTGGAGGGGCGGTGGGGGTGTGTGTCAGGGGGATGTGTGTGTGAGATGATGTGTTTTTGTTTGTTTGTTTAACACAGGTCCTGTTCACAGTCCTTCATCAGGGAGGCAAGAGGCTTCAAAACCTGCTGTCACCTTACTCCAAAGTGAAAGCTCTCTCTACTCCCCAGGCCAGTCTCCCCCTCACTACCTCCCTGCTTCTATTAACTCTGCAAAGCCTCTGGGAGACAGACAAACGGAAGTTTTACTGTATTGTGTGCGGCACGAACACCAGCCTTTTAATGCCTAAACCTGTTAGGAAAAAACCACAGCATTGAGCAATTTGATACTAATCCTTTCCCCTTCTCCAAAGCTGCTTGTCTGAGGATCTCAAAGTGTGTTACACTCATTCATGAACTAATCCTTCTTCTGAGACAGGGCAGGGTCACTATCCACACTTGCAGATAGAGAAACTGAGGCAAAGAATGGGGAAGGGACTTGCCCAGGGTCACCTACAGCTCATAAGAGGACAGTGTTCACATACTCAGTTTCCTTCTACCCCATGATTTATCTTTAGGGAGGAGCCAGGGAACTGCTTCTCCCACAACACAACTGCTCCCTTGTAGTCAATATTTCCCCTCTCCTCAGCTGAATGATTCGGATCTCACCTTGACCCAGGTTTATACCCCGCTGAGGTGTGAGGGAGCCTTTCCATTACTTCGCTGGGCTCTGGATCAGGCCCTGATGCTGTTTTTACACCAGTGTGTCTCCATTGGCCTCAGTGGAATTGATTCTGATTTAGGGCCTGATTTTGCTGCTGTTAAAGTCGGTCTGAGTTTTTGGTGACCTTAATGGGAGCAGGCTTTGTGAGAGTGAGATCAGGAGCAGGACATATATGTTTATTACCGGCCTCTCATATTAACTGTGTGAGACTTGTAAGTGGGCTTGTCAAAAGAGTCTAAAGGCGTTAGTGCCCAGACCCCATTACAAGTCTTTGGGAGATCAATGCCTAACTAAGGCCTGGTCTAGACTAGGGGGTGGGGTCGATGTAAGATACGCAACTTCAGCTACGGGAATAGCGTAGCTGCAGTCGAGGTACCTTATTTCGACTTACCTCCCGTCCTCACGGCGCGGGATCGACGGCCGCAGCTCCCCCGCCAACTCTGCTACCACCTCTCGCCCTGGTGGAGTTCCGGAGTCGACGGGAGCGCGTTCGGGGATCGATATATCGTGTCTAAATGAGACGCGATATTTGGATCCCCGATAAACCGATCGCTACCCGCCGATCCGGCGGGTAGTGTAGACATACCCTAACTCACACACAGGCTCCTTAGACCACTCCAGCTTCATTTATTTATCAGCCTTTCTGTGACCATCAGTAGTGTAGGATCTCAGCAGCTCACAAACATTAATTAAATTTAACCTCTCAGCCTCCCTGGCCAGGCCCAGACTAAAGAACTTTGGGGCCTGTGCACTATGGAAATTGGGAGGCCTCCCCACCTTTCCTAAACTAGATAGCAATCCGCACCAGACCCCCCACAAAACTCAGAATGCTCCTCCCACCTCGCATACACCCCAACAACCCTCCATCAGCTCCCACTTATCCCAGCAGCCCTGACATACTCACTTCAGACTCACCCCCCCCAACACTGCCCATTCACTCCATAGCCCCCCAACAACTTACCCCAGCCCCTTATCCCCACCCCAGGATCTTCCTGGCCACTCATTGGTGCCCCCCGGCTCAGCACTCTGCTCCTGTTCCAGGCTAGGGCGGCTCTTCCTGATCCCACACCGTCGAGCATCCCCACTCTCTCCCTGCCTTGCACTCACAGTCCTGCGCTGCTCGAGCACGCCTCCTTTAAACCAGGGAGGCGGCCGGGCCAAACTGGAGCAAGTGGTGTTGTGACCTGGCACATGGGGTTACAGTGCCACAGTGGTTTTTGTTTGTTTGTTTTTCCTGGTAGTCAGGGGCCCCGTGCACACGCAGCAACTGCACCCTGGTTAATCCAGGCCTGCCTGCCCTCAGGGAGTTGGCATTACCCCCATTTTACAGATGAGGAAATGAGGCACAAAGAGATTAAGTGACTTGCCCAAGGCAACAGGAAGTCCCTGGGAGATCTAGAAATAGAACCCAGATGCCCTGTGCCTTGGCCACTAGGCCATCCTCCCTTTCCTTTGTATGGTCCTCTCTCTTCTAGAAATTCCAGTTAGTGTCAGCCTGCCCACAAACAGGTCCTTACAGGATCCAATGGATATCTGAGTAGCAGATACCATCTTGATTGGGAGGAGCCACCTCTCTTAAAATTAACCTTAGTTGTTGGTTTTTTGTTTTGTTTTTAAAACATAAACTTACAAACCAGCTTCCAGAGCAAAGTGGCTTGTCCGTTAATGAGTAAGTTTCCTTCTAAGCATATGTTTTTTTCTCTTTAAAAGGATCAGGGACTCTGTAGTTGTTTTTTTTTAATACGTCTGCATTTTTCTCTTAGATCTTAATGTATCTAAAACCAGCTGGAAATGCAATTAAATCTGTTTTAGGGTATTATTCTGTGTCCCACAACTGTAGCATCTGAGCACCTTCCATATAAAATCAATTCACTAGCAATGTTCCTAGCACTTCTCCCTTTTTGGGGTCAAAACTCTGCTTGGGTAAGGGTCTTTCTTTATTCTTCAAATACAGAACATGTTATGATTTGGAAGCAAAAGAATATGTGAGTGGGTGGATCTTATGCATACTTCCTATTATCAGGAGGTAACAGACACAGTCAGTTTCGATCATGTCACATTGAATTTTGTATTTAAAAGAATATATTCTTAACCAATGCCTTTATAGATCACTACCCTGGGGCTGCGGCAGCGGGGCTCCGCCGGCGATTTAAAGGGCCTGGGGTTCCCCGCAGCCGGAGCCCCGGGCTCTTTAAATCACCGCTGCAGCCCTGCCACCGCTACCCCGATATAACGGCATTTCACTTATAACACGGTAGGGATTTTTGGCTCCTCATGACCGCGTTATATCGGGGTAGCGGTGTATTTGTATTGCAGTAGCACCTAAGAGCACCAGTCAAAGACCAGGACTGCCTTCTGTAGTGCATGAAATGATATGACAGATGCTAGGCACATGAAGTTCTTTCCTCCTTTGCACTCCCTTTTCATACTTTAAACCCAGATGCTTCAACTGGATACATGTGAATGGACCCCCTGGGCCCATCCCTGCTAATTCAAATTGCAGGATCGAAGCCCTCTTTTGTGCACATGCTGCACTTTGCTACCACCAGAATAACAGTGACAACAATATAAGGTAGGGACTGTAATTTTAAAATTCGTTTGTATATTGGCTCATTGAATTGGCTCTGAGCTGGTTAACTTGTAGGCAGTCCCACAATTATAAATGTTAAAATAATAATTAATAAAATGGTTGGACCAAAGTAACAAAAAAAAAAAAAAGATTGATGAGTGACTGAAACCTCTGGGATTGAGCCCTGAAAATTGTCAAATCAGATAGTAGTTGAACGCTAGGGGGTGGGAGACTGAATTCAAAATCTTAGTATCTAAATAGAATTCCAAAGGGCATTGTGTTCCCCCAGTGATTGATTTTGGCCAGATTTCCTCCTATTTTTGAGTCTGCATTGATCCTTCAAATTTAACATATCTATTTGGACATTCATCTCTTTACCCCTTCCCCCCAAATCTGCCTGTATCCACGTGTTGTGGTCTGTTTTATACTTAGATTGTAAGATCTTTGGGGCAGGAACGATATTTTTGCTTTGTGTTTTCACAGCGCCTGCACACCAAGGTTTTGGTCCCTAACTGGGGTTCCTAGGCTGGATAAAGCTTGTCATGTAGCCCTCTTCTTGTCTGCACATTAGAGTTAAAGGAAAATGTTGATTTCTGAGGGGTGGGGGAAACAATCCCTTGTTTCTCTCGTTTTTGGTTTTAAAACTTGTTTCTTATCTTTGTATCTTGAGTTGGTTGAAAAGACAGTAAAAAAAGAGTTTTGATTGTTGAAAAATTTGAAAATTTGTCTGTGTAACTCATTGAAAAACTTCGATAGAGTATGGCATAATCTCTCACTGTGGTCTGTGTAGTATGTAGATAGTAGTGGATTTTTTACCTTTAGTCCATTAGGTATGATGTCCATCCGTTTGCATTTGGAAAGGAAGATGATATCAGTCTGTATTTGTGCAAGTTTCTTCATGAGGTTGATGGATTTCCACTCCATACGGCTAAATGCAGTGCCTTGCATGGTGTCAAGTATCAGAGGGGTAGCCATGTTAGTCTGGTTCTGTAGAAGCAGCAAAGAATCCTGTGGCACCTTATAGACTAACAGACGTTTTGCAGCATGAGCTTTCGTGGGTGAATACGAATACCTTGCATCCGAAGAAGTGGGTATTCACCCACGAAAGCTCATGCTGCAAAACGTCTGTTAGTCTATAAGGTGCCACAGGATTCTTTGCTGCTTCATTGAAAAACCAGACACATTTCAGCCAAAATTGTTTGCTTATTGAAAACAGATTTCTGTAGGAAAAGCCTTGAACTCTGGAGAATATCTTCCAGTTCTCATTTGTTTTCATAACAGCAAGAAACCCAAAGAGTCCAGCAAAAATGGTGTGTATGCACATGGGTATCTTCCGGTAGGTTCTCCCAAACTAAGTAGGGCTGAATGGGGTCAGTGATTGCCTGGGAGACTTGTTAGGAAAATCTTGGTGCTGAAGGAAGTGGTGTTAGTGATTCAGTAGAGGGTGCTCTTTCCTGTGAGTCAGTGCACAGCAATCCTCGGGGTGGCTCTGCGGTCTTTCGCATGAGTTGTGAAAGGGAGGTCCTCCATTAGTCATGGCCCTTAAAGATTGCAGGCTACCCTTTGACTGGACAAATTTAATTTTTCTGACCTAAAATACCCCTGCAGTTTCAGCTGAAAATGTATTTTCTCTCTTTGTTCTCCACCGTGTTTTTATTACAGCAGGCTATGCCATGTAGTGTGTGTGCGTGTGTGTGTGTGTTCCATCTATACACTGTGTATTTGTATTATGCATTTACATTGGGCATATGTTTTGCACTATGCATATGTGTGTGTGTGTCTTGTTTTACACATTACGTGTGTTTTGTGCACATTCCATGTATGAGTGTCTGTATTTTGTGCTTGTATTAGATGTACATGTTTTATGTTTGAAGACGTGTTACGCATAAAATTTGTGTATGATCGTATTTGTGTTACATGTATACGTTAGGTGCATATCCTTGTGTTGCATGCATGCGTGTGCGTTTATTTTGTGTCACGGGTGTACTTGTCTTGAATTACACACACATGGTATATGTATGTTTTGCAACTTTTGTGTTAATTGCATGTACCCTGTGTTTGTTGCAGGTACCTTGTGTGTATGTGCTTATGTCAGGCACACACTTTAAAAAAAACACACCCTCCAACACAGTACATAATCAGCACAAAGCAGAAACAAAAGCCACAGAGAAAAGCCCTCGCCCTCCCGCCCCCTGACTTCCTCGCAGGCAGGTCTGTGAACCCAGCACTTTACTCTTCCCCGGCCCGGCTGCTCGGGGCTTGTCTGTGCAGAGAGGCTCCGCGGGGGGAGGCGGCCCCCGTTCCTGGAAGAGCCCAGCCTGGGGAGTTGGTCACATTCTTGGCCGGGATTCAGTGGCTGAGGCAGACACCAACAAGCAGGGGAGGGAGGGGGGCGGGCGCGCGAGGGAGGGAGGAGTGAGCGCGCGGCGGCGGCGGCACGAGCTGCGCTCCCAGGCGCTCTCAGTCGCTGCTGGGGAGAGGAGCGGGGTGGCGCTGCGCTCGCTGCCTGCAGCCCCCCGCCGCCCGCTAGAAGAGAGAGCGAAGCACCGCAAGAACTGAGAGCGAAGGAAAAGCGGGGCGGGAGGAGCCCGCCTCTGTCTGCAGCCCCCCCCCCCGCCACATTATTCTTCTTATTTTTTTTTTGGAAGTGCAGAAGATTGCGGCCGGGGGAGCTTTTAAGAAAAACAAAATATTGCAACATTTTTCCCCCCCTGCTGCCTCCCCTTGCACGGACCGAGCTTTTTTTTTTGTTCGTTTTTCCCCCTTCCCCTCCTGCCGCTGGGCTTCGCTGGAGATGGACAGCCGGGAGGCCGCCGCCGCCGCAGAGCCGCAGCCCGCGCGCGTCTGAGCCCCCGGGGCCGGAGCGTGGCACAGACTTTCCTGGGGTTTTGTCTGGGGGGGCGGCCGGGAGAGCGCGTGCTGGAGGCGTGGGGGGCGGGGGTGGGCCCGGTGTGCTAGGCGGGGGGGGGTGGCCGGGGCGGGCGGCTCGACTCTCTGCTCCGCCGGGGCAGCGGGGGAGACTCGGCGCTGGTGCAGGCGGCCCCGGGCCGCAGGGAAGGAGCCGGGCACAGGCGCCCCGCGGGGACACTCAGCGGCAGGGGGGGGGTGGCGGCCGGCTGAGCCCGGAGGCGAGGCAGGGCGGGCGGGGTGGTTTCCATGTGTTGGCCCCGGGCTTAGTGGAGTCGCACCCGGGGCTTTTCTGTCTCTCTCTCCGGGGTTCGGTCGGGGCGGTGAGGGGCTGAAAGATGGAGACTGTCAGTCGAAGCAGCTTCCAGCCGCATCCCGGGCTGCAGAAGACCCTGGAACAGTTTCATCTGAGCTCCATGAGCTCCCTGGGTGGCCCGGCCGCCTTCTCCGCCCGCTGGGCGCAGGAGATGTACAAGAAGGACAATGGCAAAGACCCGGCGGAGCCCGTCCTCCACCTGCCCCCCATCCAGCCCCCGCCCGTCATGCCGGGCCCCTTCTTCATGCCGTCGGACCGGTCCACGGAGCGGTGCGAGACCATCCTGGAAGGGGAGACCATCTCCTGCTTCGTGGTGGGTGGGGAGAAGCGGCTCTGCCTGCCCCAGATCCTGAACTCCGTGCTCAGGGACTTCTCCCTGCAGCAGATCAACTCGGTGTGCGACGAGCTGCACATCTACTGCTCCCGGTGCACGGCCGACCAGCTGGAGATCCTGAAAGTCATGGGCATCCTGCCCTTCTCGGCCCCCTCCTGCGGGCTCATCACCAAGACGGACGCCGAGAGGCTCTGCAACGCCTTGCTCTACGGGGGCAGCTACCCGCCCCACTGCAAGAAGGAGTTCTCCAGCACCATCGAGCTGGAGCTCACCGAGAGGAGCTTCAAGGTGTACCACGAGTGCTTCGGGAAGTGCAAGGGACTCCTCGTGCCGGAGCTGTACGCCAACCCCAGCGCTGCCTGCATCCAGTGCTTGGACTGCCGGCTCATGTACCCGCCGCACAAATTTGTGGTCCACTCGCATAAATCCTTGGAGAACAGGACTTGCCACTGGGGCTTTGACTCGGCGAACTGGAGGTCCTATATCCTCCTCAGCCAGGATTATACCGGGAAAGAGGAGAAAGCGAGGCTGGGCCGGTTCTTGGATGAAATGAAGGAGAAATTTGACTACAGCAACAAATACAAGAGAAAAGCACCCAGGGTAAGTGGCACCTGATTTTTGGGGGGACGAGGGTGGGGACAGTTTCAGGGATCTCCCGGTAAACCATCTTTGGTGGCCCCTTTTCCCTTTAAAGGTCTAACCGGGCTGTGAAATCAAACCCCGTGGGTTGATGTGCAAGAGCGTTCTTAGAAACTGCACTTCGCTTTCTGGTAGGCTTACATTGTTCTCCTTGGTGGCTTTTAGGTTTTACTTAAAATACGTCTACTTTTCTCTGTCTTCTTTGAATTGTACATTAGGGGCCTGATCCTGCTGCCCTTCCCCCCCATACTTTCACTAGGAGACAGGCCAGGACTTTGGGACCGGAGCCTGAGTGGGGAAGCATGGAAGCTGGGGCAAGGACGAATAACAAGAGTAGTTTGTTCTTTACAGAAATGCATACAACTCCCCTCCCGATGTATGTGTTAATAAATTGAACAAGTCTGGGAACAGAGACGAAATGATCTCCAAGCGTAGGTGGGAATGAAATGTGACTGGTTGCAGGGGTCCATAGGAAAATTTCTGACAATAGGTCAGTATACTAGTAGCGACTGGCGTGTGAACGGAGAAGACTGTGCACATTGTCTGAATCCTACGACTAGACTGGCTTTTGTGTATTGGATTGTGTATACATCCAGTAAATGAGTCTGTCTAGAGCCAACTGCAGCAGCCTGTAAGATACGCCATGCGGTGTTGACTCTGCCCATCCAGACTGCTAAGCCACATTTATTTTAGGTGGCTTTTTTTTTTCAGTCTGAGCAGCCTGAATCCCCAGCGTGTGGGTGGGTGGCAGGCCGTGGTGGCCCCTGGCACCAGTCCTGATCAATGGGCAGCAATGCCACAGGGCCCTGAGAACTTCCTCGCAGACACCAGGATGTCTGGCTCGCTGGCGGTGGTGTAATTGGCTGTGGGATGAGCAGCACACTGTCCACCCCCCTTTCCTCCCCACACACACACACCAAAAAAAAAAAAAAAAGCAAACAGGAAAAGTCGAGTTAACTCCTTCCCTTGAGTTCTACTGCACTGGCTTGTTGGGTGGATTTTGTCTCATTTTGTTGGGGATTTTTAGTTGTTGGAGTTGCAGGGTGCACAGTGCTAGGGACAAACGCAAAGAGAAGCATTTAAAGCCTGTTGTGAATGGGCAGGGAGATTCTCATCACTTCCCAAATGCTCTCTCTCTTTAACTTTTTTAAATATCCAGACTTATGAAGCGCTGTGCACACAAAGCTGCACCTAGCCCAGCTATCTTTGGGAGGCCCAGTTAATTCAGCGTCTTGCCTCTAGCTTTTCTTTCTTTTTTTTTAAATCAGTAACTAGACTCCTCCTACCTCTGGTTCCTCAAATTCCCCTCCCGAGAGCTGGAGGGTCAGAGCCATTGTGGCAGTGTTGTGCTGTAATGAGCCACATTATCGCCATAGTTGGAGGTGGATGTGTTTTTAATGGCTTGTCTGTCCGCTGCTAATCATGCGCTAAGATGGCATGGTGGGATTGACTGTCTACGGATGTGTGGGGAGGGGAAGGGGGGACAGGAGGGGGTGAGGTTGTGAGGCTGAGGAAGCAGGGGTGAAGCAACCTTGCTGTGATTGTGGCATCCCCCCTAGACCACCTCTCTCCCCACTTCCCTCTCCTACTCCCAGAAAGGCGTTTTGAATATTACCTGGGTCAGTCCTATATTGGTTGATTCCCTACCCCATTTCCATAGCTGACCCCTTTCACTTGATGAATTTCAAACCTTAAGTGGTGTCATTTTTTTTTCTCACAATGGTTTTTATGGAGTTTTACCCTGTTTTTAGCAATATCCAGAATGCTTGACTGGAGCTAGGTGGAGGAGTCACGACAAGTTTAGACACAAGGGGCAACATTTTTCAAAAGTGGTTACTGAACTTGGGGTGCTTTGATTTGTTGACTTTTTTTTCTTGTTAGGGGTGGAGCCCAACTTGAGATCCCACCCCAAAAGAGACTACACTTTCCCAGAAAGCGCTGAGCACCCCTGGCTTCAGATGAGGCCGTGGGAAAGGTGCACAGCACCTCTGACAAATCAGGATCAAGGGCACTTAAAAATTTGGCATCAAAAATATTAAATAATCAGTGGCTACTTTGGAACATTTTGTCAAAATGCATTTATGCGATGAAATTCCCAGGGTGTTGGCTTTCAAACTGCAATATTGTAAGGGGTGGGTGGTGTCCGTGTGTTCTGGGGATAGGGTGGAGAAGGGGGAATGTTTTATCTCAGTTCCTGTTCAGAACTGGGCTAAGTTTCAAGGCTTTTGAGTTGGCTTCAGGGCTCCTGTATAAATACAGTGCAGTCTTGAAGAGACCCTGTCAACAACTTACCTGGCAGACCAGATAGAGTTTTGGAATTGCCTTAGCTCACTTACGTTTCCGGCCTTTTTCCATCAGATGTAGCCAACGGGATATCATATGTTAAGGTCGTTTGTGTTGCGTTTGAAGATAATTATGGAGAGATTCAGTCTGGCTCAAGGGCTGCTAGACTGTGGCCAGAGGCAAATAATGGTGGAGTAAATTTTAGGTCACTTAGCAAGGAAATGAAAGGAAGATCCTGCCTCTGGCTTTGTGTGGTTGTGTTTATCACTGTCTACCTACATGTTTGTGTGTCTCTCTGGCTGTGTGTGTGGTGCTTGTTTGTGGATAAATGTGTGAAGCACGTGTGTCTGTGTCACTTTGCTTTTTGTGTGTGCTTGTGTCACTTTGTTTTGTCATATATCCATTTGTGTACATATGCATTTGTGATGTGTGCCTTCTTTTGTGATTTGGTTGAATTACTTTGTCTCAGTTTCATGATGGGTCTGTGGATATATGCGTTGGTCTGTGTGCTGCTTGTCTCTGGGGTGTTTGCGGGTGGAGGTATCTCTGCTGCTCTGTCAACATGACTGTACGAAGTGCGCTATATGTCTGTCTGTGTGATTGTGCAAGGTGTGGTGTCTGTGGTTTTGCTCCTCCCAGGAGTGGCTTGGTCTAGAGCTGCAGTGCAGGTGAAAGCCTCATGCAGGGGACAGTGGGTTAAAGCCACAGATTTGAGGAAGCTCTGAACTCTGCAGCACAGCAGAGCAAGTCCCTCCGAGTCTGTCACTTTTCTTCCTTCCCTTTTCTTTTTAATTTTATTCCGTTTTATTTCCTTAATCTCTGGTTTGTTTTCCCTCTGCATTGACCTGTGAGCTTCTTCGCATACACTCCACCCTTAACCTTCACCTTGCCACCACTTCCCAGAGCTTCCTCTTCTCTTGATCTCTTTCCTGTTTCCCCTCAGCCTTTGCCCTTGTCCTAGCCCCTTCTGCCTCTCCTGGTTTCTCCCCCTCTGCCTCTGCTCTCCCACTTCCCCCTGGCATTGTTTTCTGTTCTCCCTGCTCCTTTCCTGGTCTCCTGCCGCTTCCTTTGGTTTTTTGTGTGTGTCCTAGTCTCTTCTACTTTTCTCCATTAGTTTGTTCTCTC
The DNA here is from genome assembly GCF_020497125.1 of Mauremys mutica. Taxonomy (NCBI): domain Eukaryota; kingdom Metazoa; phylum Chordata; order Testudines; family Geoemydidae; genus Mauremys; species Mauremys mutica. Next base: position 5,749,054 of record NC_059092.1, on the reverse strand, counting down.
TCCCTTCTCTCCCACTGTGTCTGGAGTGGAGCTATTCAGACCACGGCCACCAAGTTCTGGGTTGTGTGTCTTAAGATTTAAAAACTCCCAGAACTGCAAAAATGGGTTCCATAAATTGAGAGCCATGGTTTCTTTTGGTATAATTGCATAGAATCATAGAAACATAGGACTGGAAGGGACCTCGATAGGCTTTCTTGTCCAGCGCCCTCCACAGAGGCAAGACTAAGTATTATTTAGACCATCCCTGGCAGATGTTTGTCTAACCTGTTCTTACAAATGTCCAAGGACAGAGATTTCACAACTTCCCTAGGTAATTTGTCCCAATACTTTAGGAAGTTTTTCCTAATGTCCAACCTTAATCTCCCTTGCTGCAATTTAAGCCCAGTGCTTCTTGTTCTATCTTTAGTGGCTAAGGAGAACAATTTATTACCCTCCTTTTTATATCAGCCTTTTATGTACTTGGAATCTTTTATCATGTCCTCCCTCAGTCTTCTCTTCTCCAGACTAAATAAAACCCATTTTTTTCATCTAGGCTAGGATGAAAGGTGTCCCTAGCCTCTGTTCGTCAGAGGATGGAGATGGATGGCAGGAGAGAGATCACTTGATCATTGCCTGTTAGGTTCACTCCCTCTGGGCACCTGGCATTGGCCACTGTCGGTAGACAGATACTGGGCTAGATGGACCTTTGGTCTGACCCGGTACCGCCGTTCTTATGTTCTTATGTTTCCACATAGGTCACGTTTTCTAGACCTGTAATCATATTTGTTGCTCTCCTCTGATTTTTTTCCCCTCCAGTTTGTCCACATCTTTCCTGAACTGGACACACTACTTCAGTTGAGACCTCCATGGTCTCCTCTGGCCAGTATAGGCCAGGCCTGTATCGCCATCCCCATCTCTCCTGCTCCATGGCTGATGCCCTTGCCCCAAGCTGGTGTGCTGTCTGTCTGCTTTCTGCATGCCAACATGTCTCCAAAGTGTCTGAGCTACTAAAGCCTCAAAAGAGAGCTTTTAATCTTTTTTGATTGGTGGACAGTTTCCAGTAGAACAGTGTGGGATCCTGTCCCCCTGCCCCATAACACTTTCTGTGGGTCATTGAACTGAGCACAGCCTGATCATGCTTTAATATCCCCCTCCCCATGCATTTCAGAGCTAGACTTTTTTTTTTTTTTTTTAAGCAAAACTACATAGAATTAGAGACTAGGGGGATAAGAGAATTCCTTGCACACTCCCACACACACCAGCGCTGCAGTGTTCCCATGGCTCAGGTCCCAGCATTTCTATGAAGTCGCTGTGAGCTAGAAGTAGCATTCTGGGTATTGACATGTAAATGAGCACAGTAGGCCTTCCACTTTATTTAGCAGTTCCTCCAAATCCAGCGCTGCTGCCACATCACAGAGCTTTCTCAACTGGAGTAAGGTTTAGCCCGGTCAAGTGTGCAGCCAAATCAAAGGACAGAAATTATTCACGGTGAAATAATGCAGCCCTGAGTGACATTGTAAGATAGCTGTGGCCACTTAAGTACTTCACAGCTGTCATTGTGCTGCACACTATGGCCACCCAGAACTTCACAGTGGCAGCAGGGATAAAATCCAGATCCTTCTGCTCCACTGGTGCAGGTCCCTGCTACCTAAAGAGGAATCTCTTTCGGTTGCTAGGAATATATGGCCTGTGACATGCACTGTAGAGAACTTGTGGTTCTGCCCAGGCAGTGGCATCCAAACTGCTATCTAGTCCATCACTAAATGGATTAGATAAAAGTCAGTGGGGAATTCTGCCTGCCTAAAGACTGCAGGATTAGGCCCATTATTATTATATATAGCACTGAAATGACTCATTGCATTATCTGACTATTAAAAATGTTATTTGAAAATCTTCAGTAAAAACCAAGATGGCCACCAAAGCAGAAACCAGCAATGGCTTGGAGCAACAGCTTAAGCTTGGTATCATTTTACGGCTCAGAAGCTAAGCTCCAAAAATGATACTAAGCTTAAAGCAAAATCCTGTGTATTTGTGGAGATGTCTGTGTTTTAAGCAGGCATCAGCTATTTTTTTCCCCAGCAGTGGAAACTGATTTACAGATGTTGTGGATTGAGAAGTAAGGTGTGCGTGCGCGTGTGAATATCTTGCAAATAATGAAATGAGGATTCTGAGACTTCTGCTCTCAGTTGCTATAAATTAGTTCACCCTGATAGAAGTCACTGAAGTTAGACCTCTGATATTTTTTTAGGCAGGGATTTTGGGTGCCTAATTCCCTTCCTTCTGCTCTTTGGAAAATCCCAATGTTAGAACGACAGAGATTTGTTCTCTCTGTGGCCTATTCTGACTCACCATTTTTGTGGCTTATGGACTCAGGACTTGGACCTGTCCAAGGCTTCAGTTCACTTTTGGGACAAAGTTAACCACAGTTTGGTCTTGACTACGTTGCAGGGACCTAATATCTGAACTACTTCTTAGGATTTGAACATGGTTGTTGCTAGCAGGGGTCTAACTTGATCTTCTTAACCAGTGAGGGCATGTTTTTGTTTCTTGGGGTCTGTGTTTAGATTGGCATTACAAAAGCATGCCATACCCTATCTGGAGGTGTCTATACTAGGCTTCAGAGCATGTCTAGACAACACAGTGGTTAAAATGCTGGCAGCTGCTTGCACTTTATCTATGCTACATTTTTCACCATTGCTAGAACTGTGGGAAGTTTTAAACTAACCCTAGTATTGATGAGACCATGTTTTGGCTAGCATGGTTCTTAGGAATAAAAAATCCATGTCCGCTCTGATTGGGGAAACCATGCTATGGAACATTTCAAGGGGCAATGTTGTTTTGACACAGTTGTCGTTAGCATGGTCCTGATTCCAGTTTGAAGAGGACCTCTGTCACAACTCTGCACAGTTAAAAATGGTGCATGTCTGCAGCACTAGCAGTGCGACGTGTCTGATGGTGGGAATTTGCACTGGTGGCTTGGCACATGCTCTGGCTAGATATCCCACACCAAAATCCATCTCAAAGTGCATCATTCAGACCCAGTGCTGTCTAAGCCAGGTTTAATACTTTTTTTCAAAGACAGTAGCAAGCTTTGGGCTCTACAGTATAGTACTTTGCCCAGATGCAACTCCCATTGAAGTCAGTGGGAGTTGTATCATTGTCTCCAATGGGAGGATTTAGCCTTAGAGGCCCTATCTCTGAGCTCTTGGAAGAGAAAAATAGTTAAGGAATGAACACTGGTGACTTATATAACACTGCTTCCTAGGTAGTGTAGTTATAGAATACTAGCAGTCAATAGGACTACTCTATTTTGGTTGTCTGGCTGGACAAGGCACATAAATCAAATTGACCTCCAGATAAAGAAACATTATCTAAAAAAGTAATAGTTTAGCATGTTTGTGTTTGAACTTGTGGGCTTCATTATTAAATGAAATTTATTTGACTATTAACAAACATAACTCTTGGGTTTTTTTTAATGTATTTTTAAGAATATTTTCTGAATTTGGGCAGTAAACATTGACATTTTGGGGCACAAAATCTTTGCATTTAATTCTGCTGCTCCAGGCTAAAAGGTAAACAGTAGTCTTCAGTCTGCAAAGAGATTGGAAAATAATGGGATTGAAATACTGTGTTATTTTACCTTGGAAAATTATTATTGAAGTGCATAGAATTCAGTATGGGCAACAGTGATTGCTCAATGAAGATATGCTGTGTTCTCCCTCCACAGCTTAGCTCCTTACATTTTTTTTTTTGCAAAGATTTAAACTCAGATTATAGTTTTAAAAAAATCCCAAGTCTCTGTAACATAAGGATAGTTTGGGGCTAGTTCTGCAGTTCTCACTCAAGCAGTCAGCAGACAAAGTAACTGAAGCCTATTTGCCCACAAACCACAGAAATACTGTAGTTATATCAAACTCCTTCCTGTACTTTGACTGGCTGTTGAGCCATCCTAGAATGTGGCCCTAGAGTCATGGGGGCAGATTTTGATCTCATTACACCCATTTGAATCCAGATTAGCTCCGCTGAAGACAGTATTCTGGATTTACACTAGTACTCAATAGAGCTACATCTGAGAGCAGAATCTGGAGCTGTGTTATTACTTTAGTATATCTGCTTTGGGAAATGCAGATCAAAATTGGGGTTTCATTTTCAGAAGTGCACTATGGGTCTGCTCCTGAAAACACTTACTAAAGGTAAAGGGATGGATAGTGCTTACTGCTGTAAATTGTCCCTCTGTCCTCAGACAGAATGGACAATGTCACATGCAGGAATTGGGATTTAAGATTGCTGTTAGGTGTTTAGATTTTAGTTGTTAAATAGGGATTTTTGGAGCCTAGCAAATCTCCCCTCAAAAGCTGGAGTAAGGGCCATACTTTTTCCAGTACTAATGTAGATACCATAAACTTGCATGCAAATGGTATCAAATATAGTTTTATAATTCATTGGAATGGGCATGTTTTTAATTATGGGGAAGCCTGCTGGCTGATGGACACTGGCCTTTCTGCACTGAGCTAAGTGTATTGGTTTTACTTGTTCTTGGATGAGAGAACAAAAACACAGATTGATACGAATTTGGGCCCCATTCCTGCCACTGTTCTGTAATGGAACTCCCCTTGAAACCAATGGGAATTCCCATGAGTGAAGCTCTTATCATTGGCTCAGTCAATGGTTGGCTGCTATCTCGTCTAATCGGGCTTTTCCAGGCTGAGGATGTAGTATTAAAGCGGCAAGCTGTATAATCACCTTTTCTGCTAAATAAGGACCTGATCCTGTAGTTCTTTTTTACACTGTGTCGTCCCTGCGGTCCCATTAAAATAAATGGAAATACGCAAGTACATGTTACGTGGATAAGTGATTGTTGCAGCATTATACCTTAGGCTCAGAGTAAACAATGACCTGTCCTTGTTGTGTATTGATTTATATGCAGTTACCTTCGCACATGCTTTGTGGAGAATAGGATCTCTTCTTAGTTTTCTTTTCTTTTCAGTAATGTTTCTTTTGCTTCAGAATGTGTGGTATGCTCACCCCTTTTCTTGCAAGCAAGATTGCTGGGTTGTTAACATTTTTATTTATTCATTTTTAATAGTGTGGCCTTGTATGTCCTCCATTTTGCCCTGTGGAGGATTTAGGTGGTATGCTAGGAAGACTTGCACCTCTGTACCTTTGTTCTTTAGCCTCTGCTCAGCCTCAGTCAGTGGTATCAATTTAAAGAATAAGGTCATTCACTTGGATTGGTTCTTGGTTTCTCAAGCCCTTTTCACCAGCCAGTTTGTGTAATGTCTGTCTGAAACGTTGAGTAAGGGCATTGAAATAGCAGACAGGATATCGAGTGTTAGGAAGTCTGGGTTAAGTATAACAGAGACTTTTTTGGCTGGCGCAGAGGGAGCAGTCCCTCCAGCTCAATTACAGAGCAGTCGCTCTGGAAGCTGGAGTCTCTGGTTTTAGCCCCCATGGTAACTACCCTCCCCACATATAATTGTGTGTGTGTGTGTTGTTCTCTGCTAGGGTTGTGTCTGCATTTCCTTATGCAGATTACTGTTCTCTGGGTGGCATTGAAATTGTTACACAAGCTGTAATAATGTCTCTTTCTAAGGATTGCATAAGTTTAGGATGATTTCTCCACTGGGAGAATTATGCAAGTTTAAACTGAAATGTATTTAGAAAGCTTTGTGTGTTTGTTTTCTGACTTGCAATGCAGAGGATGATTTATTTGCATCTTTAATTGGACAACATCTGCTGGCGTTGGGAGGGAAAACTGTTCCATGTCTTTTCACTGCTATAACCCTCATTCTCCCATGAACGCTTTCCCCACCCCCAATTGAATTCCATCGTTCACTGCATTATGTCTACCATAGGCCCTGAGTATGTGTAGAACAGACCCTAATACCCAGGAAAAGTCAAGTGGGCCGATAGATTGGAGGCTTCTCTGGGCAGGGACCTCTTCTTTTTCACAGCGTGGCTGTATAGCTGCAGTACATGTCAGCGGTGCTGTTAAAATCATAAATAACACCACCACATAGTTTTTCTCAGTCTTTGGGTTTTCCTGCTTTGATGCAGAAGTTGTTGCCTTTTTTACTGGTGCTAGCCAGAAGAGACCAGTGAATGAGGCTTCTGACCCTGTAAATAATGAAAGGGCTTGGAATGACTTCTGTGATACTCCTTTGATTAGTGGAAAACTGTCTTGTTTGTTTTCATTGGGCTGGAAACCTTTCATGCAACTTGGTGCAGAGATGCTGGTGGGGGAAGAAAACCTCCAACCAGCACTCGGATTCATAGAATATTAGTGTTGGAAGAGATCTCAGGAGGTCATCTCGTCCAATCCCCTGCTCAAAGCAGGACCAACACCAACTAAATCATCCCAGCCAGGGCTTTGTCAAGCCGGGCCTTAGAAACCTCTAAGGATGGAGATTCCACCACCTCCCTAGGTAACCCATTCCAGTGCTTCACCGCTCTCCTAGTGAAATAGTGTTTCCTAATATCCAATCTAGGCCTCCCCCACTGCAACTTGAAACCATTGCTTCTTGTTCTTTCAGATGGAGTTCTGTTGAGAGATAAAGTTCTATTGCTAGAACTTTTGAGGATGTGTCTACACTGCAGTAAAACACCCACAGCTGGCCTGTGACAGCTGACTCAGGCTTGGTATGCAGGGCTATAAAATCTCAGTGTAGACATTTGGGCTTAGGTTGGAGCCTGGGCTTTGAGCCCCCTTCCCTTCTCCTCCCCAGCCCCAGCCCCATGGGGTTCTGGAGCTCTAATAACTACATGGCAATTCTATTGCCCTGCAGCCCAAGACCCTGAGCCTGAGTCTGCAGCCATAGGTGTTTTATTGTAGTGTCGACGTACCCTAAGAAACTAAAATATCTTTTTGGTCAACTCTGACCCAAGCCCTAGGGTGTTTATTTGGCTGGATCCAGTACTTCAGCCTGATCTGTGCTGGTGGTTCCCAGGACCCATGCAGAGTCCCATTGTTAGTCTCTAAGGTGCCACAAGTACTCCTCATTGTTTTTATTGACTTCACTGGGACTCTGGGCAGGCAAAAGGATCTGCCCATTCAGGGATTACATTGCAGGATTGGGACCTTAGTCGCTGTTTCTCTGGCTGTTTACTAGTAGTGACTTACTGTATGTTATTGGCGCTCTGGGCGTTTTGAATTGCATGCATAAAATTTGAAGATGCTTTTGCAACATCTTTCTAGTTAACTAAATCATTTCTGTGGAGCATTAAAATGTATGTATTGCATAGCGATGCTTTTGCTCACTAGAACAATTATTGTTACAGCATATGCTGGAAACCATCAATTACTCTTAAGGAAAAAAACAAGACAACATTATGGAAGATACAGTTCTCTAAGATTGTTTTGGTGTTTTATTTGACAAGTGTCCTTTATTTAAAAAAACAAAGTTGATCAGCTCTGTGTATTTAAACAGGAAAATACGCGTTTTAGCTTTCACTACATCTAGTTTGTAACCTAAAATTAAAAGAAAATCCTTGAAATCAAAACCTTAATTAATGGGCCTGAAAAGCAAAATTTATAGTACGAAGACAGTATTTTGCTGTGATTTTCAGCCTTCATTGATTTCAGTGAAGTTACTCCAGATTTATTCTGGTGTTACTGAGATCAGAATTTGTCCCTTTAGCATTCATGAGATGGGGTTTCCTTTTATGCCTGTGTCTTCCTTCTTGATAAATGTATTTGAGTTCAAAGATAGTAGGCATTTGTTTTAAAAATACTCAGCAGCATTATGGACCTGATTCTCCATCCCTTACCCAGCAGCACTCCCGGTGAAATCAATGGGCATGGTTGTCCTCTTCTTACGCTGGCATGAATTAATTTACAATGGTGCAAATCTGACATACGTGAGATGAAAATCAGGATGAATGAGTACAGACTGCAGCATGAGGTTCATTAATGATATTCCATTATTCCCATTTTGTCACTAATAAGAAACATACCGTACAATAAGCCTGTGAATTCCTGTAGCAAAAGTTTAGCTGTGCTTGGCTTTTTGCCTTCCTCTTTTGTCGCAGGAGTTTAGTTTTTGAAAAATCAGTGAAGGGTATTAAACTGAGGACTAGATAGGCACATCTTCCACAGAGATCTCTGGGCCAGGTTCAGCAGTAAAGAGTATTTTAAAATGGGTGTAAGTGATAAAGTGGCGTAACTTGTATCAACTTAGCATTCGGTGGGTGTGCAAAGTGGTGCAAAGGGTGTAAGAATCACGATATTTGGTGCTTTCTTAAAGCCTCAGCTCCTGGAGGCATATGATTATTTTAAAATCTCCACTTTTTTTAATTTAAGTAAGTTTCTAGACCTGGTGATTGTGGAGAAAAGCTGTAAAATGTGATCCCAGTAATGGTTCAAAAACCAAAAGGCTATGAAAAAGAATCCCAAATCTAATGACTTCTAAATCAGCCTCATGAGTTTTAGGGGCCTGAGTCATGATTCTTGAATGCTTGGAATTGGCAATACTGTAAAATGTCACCCATTTTCAGAGCAGCTTACGCACAAGATGTGACTTATACCACCACTTATGTCATCATCGAATTTGTCCATGTGTCTTTAAGGAAGTCAGGGCTTTTTCAAGTTTAAAAAAAACCCAAAACCCAGCCGTGATGAGTCTTGAATGAATGGCATCTGCACACCTGTTTAATATTAAGATCAAGCATTCAGTGCTTTGTGGCTTTAGCTTGAAATTCAAGTTCCTTTGAGTCATCCCTTTCGTCTTTTGTTTGGGTGGAAAAAAGGAGTGGCAGCAAATGGCCTGCAGCTAAGAAATGAAAGAGTTGAATTAATTTTTAGAAAAAAGTTAGTCTTGGCATTTGGAGCATTTGCGATAGCACAGATTTTCATGCTTCTTTTTATTTTCTTATGAGTTTAGCAGTTCACTGCTCAAGATGAAAGATAATGTTATGGAAAAGATTTAAAACATGACACAGGCTGTATTGGAAGGATAGGAAAGATCTGGGCTCTGAATCACAGTGGTGAACTGTATCAGTATATGGAGATATATGATAGTTATGGAAAAGATTTACCTTTGCCGTTCAGGCCTCACGTATAAAAGGGTGTGGTACTTTAAATAGCCCAGTTCTCACTGGGCCAAATTCTGAGGATCCTTAATTCACTTTTTACTTAGGGCCTAGTGTAAATAAAGAGTAAACCCTACTGACATCAGTCAAGTTGTGCTGGTATAAAAACTGTGTTGTCTGATCCAAGTTCAGTTGAAGTCAATGGAAACACCGTCATTGACTTGAGTTGGCTTTGAATCAGACCCCTCTGTCATATCAGAACCAGGTCAAGCATCTTGCTTTAATTCAGGCAAACTGACGTTGGGTAAAATTCTGTTCTGTATTACTAGAGTAGCTCCAGCAACATCAGTGTAAGTAATCCAGATTTAAACCATCCTAACCAGGAGCAGAATTTTCTGAACAGCTTCAGAAGTTGGGCCTCTTTCAGCAGTGGTTTGTAGTTTGAGTGTCAAATTCTGCTCTTAAGTTACTGCTGGAAATCAAGAGTCACTGGGTTTACTAGGATTACCGGAATTTACATCAGTCTGAGAGCAGAATTTGTGTTTGAAAGTATTATATTGTAATTTTAAGTTTCAAAAAATTAACAGGTAAGATCACAGTAGTTAAAGGGCATTATTCACCATTGCATTTCTCCAATTTTATGTTGATTTGACTTTGTTTTCAGTGGATTTATACCAATCAGCCAGACCCAGAATTCATACATTTGGTCTAACCTTTATGTTGTTCTGCTTAAGGAGCAGCTGATCCTCCTCGTGGCAGACTTGAAAGCCCTTCTGTTTATGCTGCTGTATTCTTCCTTATGACATTTGCATGAAAACAGCTCCTTTGTTGCTTAGAAGCTCCCTCTCCTTCTCTCTTTGCTTATTTTCCCCCATCTGAAATCAGAATCCTCTGTGACATCACAATTAGCTGTTGTGGAGACAATTGTGATGTCACAAAGCAAGCATTAGAGAAGAAATGTAGAGTGGAGAAGAGCCTGTTTTCATGCAAACTTAAGAAATAAAAAGGGTTTTGGGGGGAGGAGGGGAAGCCCAAAGCAGCTGCTCTCCAAAGTTTTCCATGAGGCTCCATAGGTCAGATTCTGCTCTTGGGGACATCGTGGAGTAACAGTGGAGTTACGCCAGATTTACCCTGCAGAATGTGGTTCTGTAATTATAGAGGACACTCCAGTCTGGCTATTTATCAGTGGTTCTATTTTGGCAGTGGATTGCTGCTGCTGTGTACTGTCTCTTTTGTGGGCTATTGCTGTAGGGAAAGACCAGAATTGCCTCCTTGGAAAACTTTTTGAAAGATTGGCACGGCAGATCCACATCCTAAATTACTGGTTTGCAGCGTCACAATTACCAGCTCGGTTCTGCTCATTTGGACACACTCAAACTTCTTTTTTCGTTTTTTTCCCCCCAAGCTTCTTGTTTAGCTGTTCTACCCCAGTGCATCCTGGGATTTCCCTTTTGCTGAATGGGCTGCTTGTTTCATGGGGAGGAAGTGAGGTCCCTGTTAGATTAGGAGGGGATGGATGGGGAATGTCCTGTTTCTTATGCAAAGCACACTGAACCAAAAAAAAAAGCGTTCAACAAAACCATCCGTGTCACAGGCTAGCAGAGCAGCTGCTGGCTTTTTGGGGGAGAATATTAATATTTCAGACTTTATAGGCGCTTTTAAAAAATGAGCTAAAGGAGGCAACATCCCTTTGTTTAATAGGGATGGGGGGAACCTTTATAATTTTGGACACCCATGAATGTACCGTTAGATTTTATTGCTTGAGTGGAGTTACTTCTGATCAGACTAGAATCAGGCCCAATGAGCTGGTTCATTATGTATGTATGTATAAAAAGACAAGATGGCCTGACTCTGATTTAGTTTACACTGGTGTAAATCAGGAATAACTCCCCTTGAAATAAATGGAGCTGCTAGTGTAAAACAATGCAAGTCAGAAGAAAGAGTAGTACATACAAGGCTTCTCCTTGTGCCAGTGATTGGAATTCTGTGATTTATAGAGAAAGTTTCCATAAAATTCTGGGGGGAGGGGGGAGAGTTAAATTTTACTCCTGACACTGCTGCCTTCTGCAGTCATCACTCCCCCGCATCAGATCAGCAGGAGACAGGTTTAAATTCAGAAAGGACAATTTAAATAAAATGTGCATACCTGTCTGTTTATATTTGTCTGGTTAACCAGACACTAATAATGACTACTGGCGAATCACTATTTGAATTCGGTTGTTGTGGTATTTGGTTATTTTGTATTTTTTTTTTGCCTGGGAAGCCTTTGTATATTAGAAATAACTTTTATCATTCTAATACTCAACTTCTGTTGTCTATAAAAATGTAAATACCAGGGGCTGGCTGCTAGTCCCAGTCACACATGTAAGTTTTTAGTAACTCCATTGAAATTAAGGTAGTTACATTGGTTTGTATGGTGAAATCAGCATTATACATAGTGTAATTTGGTTCTAGGAATTTTAGGGTATTAGGATCCAACTTCGTTGGCTTCAACTGGAGTTATGCACATTCCAGGATTGGGTCCTTAGCACAGCAGGAATTTATTGATGTTCCTTCTGAATTAATGTGTGTGTTCTTGAGTTAGTGGTGTAAGAAGGGAAATGATTAAAGGGCACAAGTAATTAAATAATTAGCTAACTAATTTTTCAGGAAAATTTAGAGTTGCAGAGTCTGTTCTGATCTCATTTTGCATTGCTTTTATGCTGGTGTAAGACCATCAACTTAAAGAGGGTCACTCCTGATTTACATTGGTGTGAGATCTGAATCAGTGCAATAGATTTAATCTCTTCGGCCTTGAGATAAATAAGCCAGATGTCTTTTTGTGTGTGTGTGGCTTTTACCATTTCACGCCACCATTGCAAAAGTCTAGAACTGACACAGTTTAGGAAATAATGATAATGTTACACTTCCAAAGTATTGGTCACAAATTCCAGTGCACAGAGATTGGGAAAAACCTGCTGTGCTGCAGAGCTGTCATGCACCTGTCTGACATGATGTGTTTGTGGCCTGCATGACGCATTCAGATTATTTTAGCTTTCATTTTAAACCAAAAGTCAGTTTCTAGCCATCATGGCTGCAGCAATAGCCTTCCAAATGTGAGCAGAGTGTAATCAGTGCACTGATGTCTTCCTGAGTCTGCAGATATCCTGTGACAAGGATGCAGAGGGGTGAAGTTCCCTTTCCCCTATACGTTGTGAGGAGTTTACAGTCCTGACTTGAAACCCCGAACCATGCTCTCTCTCACACACACACACACACACTCACACACACACACACACGTTTGACATCCCTCTGGTACGGCTGTATTCTCCAGTTCAGTTATAGACAATGCAACCAATGGGTCTCCCACCATTTTCCTTCCACAGTCTAATAGATCTCCTAGTTAGGATATTTTTTTCTTATGTGTAGCTGAAATTTTTTGCTGCAGAACTTCTTTCGTCTGCCTTGTCCTCTACCTTCCCCATGTACGCCGTAGAAAAGCAGAGCAGTGATTTGATGGTTCTCCTTGCCCCTCTTCTTGGAGCTCAAAGTTGAGCATGCAGCAGCTGGGTCTGTTGAAAAATAACCCTTCTGCCAGAGAGTAACTGGAGCTGTATACCAGATGCAGGCATTGGCGAGTGTGATGAGAAGCAACAGGGGCCACTGTTTATTTTGCCCTGTGCTCCCATTTGTGGTTATTGCTGGGTTTGGTCCTCAGTATGATATTTGGATCTCAGAATGTATTTGAAGCACAGAGTCCCCAGGCACGGTACTGCAAAGATGCAGAGCAAAATGAGTATCCAGGATTTCAGATGGCACCTTCCAGTTCCTTTGGAAGCCGCTAATGCTGCTTCTTGATGCCCCCTGTTCATTTTACCTATAGCCTTTCTCTACCCAGGGAGGGGCATATGTGTTACCCAAACCGTTTATACTCTGAGTTGAGTGAAATGCAAATGCAGTCAATTAAGCAAGGGGTTTTTAATTAGCAGTTTAAGTTCATGTGTGAAGTGCCTTGCCTTAATTACTTGACAGTTTTGTTGTAAATTTGCTAAGTTTTTTCCTGCAGAACTATCAAAACTGTGATTTTTTTTTTTTTGGGTAACATTCTTAAATACTGTGAGCTTTTCCCCAGTGCGTCTGACCTTCATGCTTTTTTGTCTCCATTTATAAAGCTCTTTTGGAAGCTGTGGCGATGCAGTAAAACCCTGTTAATTGCCTCAGATTAAAGCATTTATTGCATTTCTTTAGCTTTTTTCTTTTTTTTAAAGAATTAATGTATGGCTTGTCCATACTGAGCTGTGTGTGGTTTCAGCTGCTGTAGCTACATTGGTATAGCTACACTTGCTGCAATTTTGTGGTGTAGTTATGCCACCCTGGAAAAGGTGATTTGCGGTGTCCAAGTTGCTTTTCACACCAGTGCATTATGTGTGTGCTTGACGTTTGCAATGGAGCAACAATAATGCAACTGCAGTGATGCAAAAAATAAAACCCCATTGTAGGCAAGCCTTTTGTGTTATGCTGATGTGAAATTTTCTGGAAGTCCAGCACTGGACCAGGTTCCTTGGCTCTAAAACTCCATTCTGGCATGGCATAGCCTTTGAGAGTGGTGCCATTCTGCTCTGTGGTTCTCTGAGGACAGCTTCCGACTGGGTAACGCTGACATTAGGAGGGCACCCACCTTTAGCTTGGGGAGGAGGAAGGTGCCCTTGTCCCTTGATGGTTTAGAAGAGTAAGGTGGGGAGGGGAAGGGTCACTGTCCAGAAAAGAAGAGAAGAACAGTGCCTATGACATCACCTGAATTGGCCTTCTGGTTGAACAATAGCCCTAACACAATCCTGCCAAACAAAGAGGTCAGTACTTAGAGCCCTGGCTGGCCTTGAGCGTCTTTGTGTTCTTAGCTTTTAAAATAGCCCCTTCTCCATCCTCGTGCTTTTACAGATCTAACTGCCTGGGCATCAGGGGTGATTCCCACCCGTGTGAGGTCAGAATCGTGCCCTGCATTTTGCTGAGCGTTTCATTTAAAAATGGAGGCTATTCTGAAATCTGACACCCATGAGATTTCTGAGTGCAGAAGGGTCAGGGCTTTGTTCTCTTCTTTCTGCGGCCACAGACTGAGTGTAGGGCTAAGCCGGCTGTGTGATTTGTAGGCAGTGTGTCTTGCAGGAACTCAGTGCCACCCGAAGATGTATGGGGTCTTAGCAGGTTTGTATTCAGGCAGCAAGCCTGAGCTATCTCTGCTACCCCTTCTTCTCTGGCTACACTGCTACTTTTAGCGTGCTAACTTGAGCAAAGCTAGCGTGCACCTGTCCACCATCCACGGCAGGTGGAATTGAAAGGCTACTGAATATTTTAATATTGTGGACAGATCATCAGACACTACTGTCAGATCTGTGTGTTGGTTCTGAACACTGCTGCAGTGCTCTACTCCCTTTAAATATGGGGGGGTGCACCTGGTATTGGTGGAGGTGAGGTTTGACCCGAGAGCAGAACTGTGTGCAGATCTACGTCTGTGGCTTGTCCTGCCTCCCCTCTGAGCGCTGACCTCCTATCGACAACAATAAGTAAATAAATAGATTTTAATTTCTCGGGCGCCTCTGCCCAAAAGCCTCTAGGCATCTTAACAGAAATGCAGAATTAAAACAAAATTAACCTAAATAGGCAGCCTGCCCAAACAAATACAGAAGTGGGAGGGAGGAACATCCCTAGCCTTGCCTGTTATCTGCAATCTACAGAGGGTATCAAAACAACAAACAAACCTACAATAAAAGTCAACTTGAAAGGGGAACAAGAAAGGTCAGATTCTTGTCCTGTTTGATGCTTGGGATGTTTTCTGGCAAACAGCAATTGGGAGAGCACTCCAGTTTCATGCCCCATGTGGGAAATCCCCTGCCTCCCACCCTTTTAGATCAGCCAACACTTTCTCCTGCACCATCAAGGTGAGGATCTCAAAGAGTTTGGCAGACATTAATGCATTTAGCTTGTGGAGTAGATTCAGTGAAGCATCGAGACGAGACGTGACTTGCCCAGCAGCACCCGTTGAGTCAGTGGTATTGCTGAGGAGGGAATCCAGGTGTCCTGACATGTCCTGTGGATCAGCCACAAGACCCATCCTTGAGCTACTATAACATTTCTGGGCCGAATGCTGGCTTCAGCTCCTGAGTCCATGGGAACAGTACATGCACACGTGAAAGGAGAATTTGCCCTCCAGAAGTGCAGTCCATTTCATCACTCTCGCTTCCCATAGCACATTATGTGGCATCCAGAATAGCTGAAGCCTCAGGAAAACCTTCATCTACCCTTGCACATGGAGCAATGTCAACATTTCATACTGGCTTGTAGTTTTGTGGATCCCCACAGGGGCCTGTTCTTCCCAGTGTGTGCAAGCCGAGGGCTCCACAGTCGTACAGACCACCGGGAGTGTTGTAAACCCAGCTCTGGTCAGTCGCTTTTTCTGGCTTCCTTCATTTCCACTTTCCCTTTTTACCTGCGAGTTTTGGTGTTGGTTTGTGGAGATGCTGGGGCTGGTTAATGGATTCCTCACCCTCTCAAATATATCATGCTGTCAGCTCCTTCTCTCCTGGGGATTCCGAACTCGCAGCCATCCTCCCAGGGCCTCTGGTATCTGGATTAAAGGACTCCTTCTCAGATCATTTGAAGTTCAAGCCTTCCTTAAAGCAGTGCCTGGCAGCCCGGGCTGAGTTGCCTTTTCCATTAGAGAACCCCACCCCCCAGTTATCTCCTTTTTTGGAAGGGTTTATAACCCATCTGTTTTAATTTACTTCAGGCTGAAAAATCCTCCATCTAGGAGGGAAGGGATTTTCCTTCCCCCTCTTCACAATTTTACTTGTATTTCTTCATTCTGTGTGTGTAAAAATGATTATTCCTCCATGTATAATGTTTGTGTCAGTCACCCACTTTCAAAGCAGGGAATTCTGAAAGAGTTTTGGTCATAGTTTGCTGGCAACTTGGAGTAGCTTTTCATTTGGAAGGAGCCTTTTGAAAACTTTTTGCCTGCCAGCATCTGAACTCAGGGTTGTGTGTGCCCCATGGAGAATGAGTGGTACCATTCATCCCTGACACTTTCCCTTGGCTGGGTTTTAGGGAGTGCATACACTTTTCTGCTTTATAAATAATAAATTTAAAGAGAGTTAAAGTTTCCTCTCCTCCTGGCTACCATCATCACATCAAAAACTCATACCTGCCATAAAACTCCTAGTACTGATAGACTATGCTCTGTGTTCCTGAGTCCCCTTTTCATTTAGGCTGGTATCAATCCGGAGTAACTCCCATTGAAGTCAGTCGCATGAGCTCAGTGTAAAACTCTTGTGAGAGCAGAATCCAGCCCAATACGCAACTTTCAAATCTATGTACAAAAGTGATACTGTATTGACAGAAGATTCCCCGTGTGCTGAGTCACACGTCCTTGTGATACATAAACCAATAGAACTAGACATACCACTGAAACCCTCCGATACGTACAGTCGACACATAGACTCATACCTGTTCATCTCCTAGAGACACGGATGTTGAATTAGCGCATTGGTACTGAAATGATATTGAGAGCCACACAGTGAGTGAGTGATAGAGCCATTTAGAGAACCTAGGAGCCCTGGCTCCCATCCATTGTGCTTTTCCTGCACAAGTATATCCTGAATCCACTGTGGAGTCACTGGGCCAGAATCTGGGGTATGGCTGAACTACACACAGCATAGATTCAGTAAGTGCACGCAAAGGCCCTGCAAGCTTATGTTGAAGAACAATGATGTGCAACGTGAGAGACCAAAACAGATAGGGAAAACTTGGGGTGGAGCTGTGCATGCTATGGAGAAATGAACGTGAAGCTAGGTGTGTGTGTGTGTGTGTGTGTGTGTGTGTGTGTGTGTGTGGAGAGGCAGGGGAAGGATGGTAGAGGACTTGCAGATGTTAGCTATGGGGAAGCCCTAAGGAGAAGGAAGGGTGGTGCGGTGGTCAGAGTGTTAGCCACACTAATTTCTAGTGTAGGAGTGTTTTATGCAGGCAAAAGGTGCTTTTGCCAGTATTGCTGATACTGGTTCTCCAAGTGAAATAAGCTATACCAGCAAAAGTACTTTTTGCTATTATAATCGCATCTATGCTAGTGCTTTTGCTGGTATAGAAACGCTGCCCAAAAGAAAAAAAGTCACACCTTTAACTGACATTGCTATGCTGGCAAAAGTTCCTGGTGTTGACCTGACCTAGGTCTCTCTTCCTGATAAAAGTTTTGCCTATGTCAGGACTGTAAGAGCAGACCTTAGAATTGTAAAGCTCCGCGTGCCGTTATTGTTATTTTAAAATTGTTTCTTGCCTTGGATCTCATGCAGCTAAAAACCTACGCACAGAACTGCCCTTTAGAAAAAACTAGTTCAACAGGACAAGGAGGTTTTTAGATGAGGAAAATGGCAACTGCAGTGAGATCCCTGTGCCCTCAGAAATCCTTGCTAGTCTTTGACTGTGTTCCTGTTTATACAAAATGTAACTGGATTTGTTGGTCCTACCCCTGTAAATGTGTGCAGGTGGGGGGTGGATCAGGAAAAAAAGGAGTGGGCATTGAGTGGAGAAAAGAGTCACTTGTACATGTTCTCCATGTAAAAAGAAAATGTATGTAAATAGATTCTGTTATTTAGTGTCCCGGGACAGATTTAATTATCTGAGCCACCTTTACCCTGGTTCAGGGCAGCAGATAATCCCACCTCTCTCTCTCTCCCTCCTCTTTTCTCTGTCAACTAAGGTTCCTGACATACAACAAAATAAAAATGCATTTAAACAAACCAAAAACAAACAAACCCCAGAACAAATCAAACAGGCTCTGCTGGTGTATATGGCTGCAGCTGTCTTGGTTTTAGTGGAGCTGTGCCCATTTATACCAGCACAGAATATTTTGTCCCTAGAACTGCACAAACGTAGCAAAGCCAGGACTGTTGCAAAGCAAAGTTTAGCTGTTGGCGTCACTCAGGCATATTGACCTCAGATCAGAGCATTGTGGAATATTATGCAACTCAGCCCGTGCTGCTCTTCTCCCTCCCTCCCCCATCTGCTTGATGCAGTATTGAGCCCTTTAATGGAGATGCCAGTGTACACACGCATTGATTAATAAGGATGCTAACTCCTAATAGGCTACGGTAGGAAATTCTGCCACCCAGCATCATGCTCCTGTCCTTAAATACAGCTTGTGATATGGGAGATACTGTTCTGATGCTAAGCATATGACCCCCACCCTCAACTATAAAGTTCAGAAAAATAGTGGACTCCTCATTTTATAAAAATCTCTCCGGGCATCAATCAGGTAGTAAGTGCAGGGGTTAGCGGTTGGGCTGTTCTGCTCACATCTCCCATTGAGGAGAATTGCTCATTATTAGGCAGACAAGTAATTTATTCATCATGGTAACTGCAGTGCATAGGCAGCCCACCCCAACACCTGTCTGTAGCGCCTGGGCTTACAGAACTCCACATGGGGCATTCAGGAAGGGGTGAGTGTCTGGCATGGAATATCCCCGATGCAATGGTGCTGAGCGACCCAAGGTGTATTGCCATGCTGAGCAGGCATTGTGCAGGCAAACGAGCACTCAGGAGCAGAAATGGTGCTACTGTTGCTTCGCCAGTTTCTGTGGATGGTAGGTTGGGCTGCATTAAGGGAGGGAGTGTTCCCCAGTTCCTCCCCTCTCTGTGAACTTGGATGGAGTGAAAGTCTAGGTATGTTGAAACGATCTGGAAGTCCCAGTTTGTTTCAGTGCATTGCAACAACATGCTAATTGCAATTCCTTATAGTGCTTATTGGTGGTAGTGAAGTTGTTTTGTGATTATGTGTGTGCGTGCACACAAAAGAAAGGTGGTGGAACAACAAGAATAACATTTTCATTTACAAGTTAGGGTCTCACAGATTTACAGTGCGTACTCTAGTGACATTTAAAGAATTGCATTAGGATCCTGTATAGCCCTTTTAAACTCCTGTTTAGTCCTAACTTTCCATCATCACAGTTAAAAATTATGCTCATTTCTCTTACACAACATACAAACTTCCATTATCTTTACTGTATAGTTGATGGTACAGTACAGCTATTCTCAGTTTAAAGCTTTTAGCCTGGAAGAAGTGGTTCCCACTAACAGAATTTGAAAGCCACATGGATTTAAAAAGAAAAGAAAACAAAACTGCTGCATTAGTTCTGGTGACTGATTCTCACATCTGTGCATCTCGCAGGGTATAGATTTTAAATAATTTAACAAATGCACAGGGTAATGTCTACAGTAGCAGCATTGTTAGAAACACTCTGGTCAGCAGACAGCCAGTCTGGGCAAGAGACTAGGATGCTCACATTCAAATAGTCCATCATGTCATTTGACTAAGGGATCCTGTTAAAAGATTTACAGTAGCACTGAATGTAGAGCGCACACTATTCAGAATCCTGCTTAGGAGTGAAAAAGGAAAAAAATGGCAGAGAAACATCCTCACACCCGAACTCCTGATTTCATGTCTCTTCTTTTGGGAAATTACTATTTTTTAAAATAAAAATCACATCGCAAAAATGAACTTTACAAACAAAAATCTTGTGTGCTTCCTAGATGTGAAATTTCAGTCTTCTTTCTATATTAATATCAATAAAAATATGAACGAAAAGGCTCCAACACGAGCTGGTGCTTGCTACACACATACCCAGTGGATTTTAAATATCCCCCTGAAGAGTTTGCAACCTAAAAACAATGTTGGGAAAGCAGAAAGTGGAAGTGACTACAAACTAATGTGAAAACTTACTATTTTGTTTTCCAAACTGAATGAGCTGCATCGCTGCAGAAGGGAAATTGAATTTTGCTTTTGAAAACCATTTCAGCTCTGATGATCGAAGGGATTATTAACAAGAGATAAGGCTTTTGCCTTTTTTTATATAAGATTTTTTTAACCTGGTAGTGTCCCGTCAGCATATATCTGTGCTCTCAGGGTGGGATTGTGTGTGCGCTAGAGGATGTTTCTCCAAGCCTTGTGCAGTTTCTAAAAAGCGGTCCCTTATTCTGAGCAGGCTGCTGTTGTGGTGCCAGGCCCTCCATTCACAGAATTTCTGGCCGCCTCAGAAGAGGCAGCCCTTTTGTTGAGGCTTCTTTGGGGTTGTGTTCCCATGTGCTGTGAAGGCTCTGACACATGACCTCTCGCACACACAAAGTACTAAATATACTGCCCCTTCCCAGACCTGTCACGCTCCCACCCATCACCCCCTTTTCAGGAGCCCAGATGGTAAATAACAGCAGGAGGTGAAAGAGGAGCTTTGTCTCCATTCTCATGCCTGCTTTAAGTATTCTGCGTCTGTCGGTTGCCCTCTGCCTTTCGCATTCTGCCCATGAATTAGCCAGCCCGCTTTCCGATGAGGAAAGACAGAATGTCCAGGAGCCACGATAACATCACCCACTCAAGATAAGTGTTCAAAACAATCTCCGCTTATGTTTCCTATGTGGCCGGGATCGATCTTCGTTTGGACAGAACCTTCCCGAGGCCCCGTCGTGCAGCCAAAGCGCTCACTGAATTCAGGCGGCACTTGGATTGTTCATGTGGTGCTGCCAAAAAGGAAAGGGGTCCAGAGTGCTTTGCCGGTGTCGTGGTTCAGGGCTGCCCTGCAGGGTTGGGCTCTTAAAATTCAGGAGCGCACGTGGCCAGTGGTCCCTGTGAGAGCTGCTGAAAGCCCTGAGTGCCATGGAACCAGGGTGGTTCTGCTGGGGGTGGGGGAGGGCGATGGGAGCCCTGTGCTGTGAACCCACAGAGGATTGTGAAAAGGGCGGAACCGTGGCTGTGGCCATGGGATGACACAGACCCAGCGGCCTGACAGCCCGGTTGTCAACTGCAGAGGCTGTGTCCACCCTTTGAATCTACAGGGCACCCCTGAGCATTGCCTGTTTTCTCAGCCTTTGCACAGGGGAGAGGATTTCAGTCTCTTAGGGGGAGGGCGGCTTGTAACGGGAATTGCACTCAGCAGTGCTTTGATGCAACTTGGCACTTCCATTCCGTTGCTTTGTAAGTGGACCAATTTCACGTTAAGTGGTTTCTTACTGTATCAACAAGCGCAGCAAAATTAAACCAGGAGGCTGATTCCTACCCGCTAGAGAGGCAGCTGCATTTCAGTGGCAGAAGATCCCTGCATGTGGTTTATAGAGCAGTCAGGAAAGTGCTTTGGGATCCTTTGGGAGGAGAGATGCTATGTAAGCATAGGGTTTTTATTGCTAACATTGTTTTCTTCTTAAAACCGGGCATCAAACTGAAGGATTGCTACAGCAGTCTGAAACTGAGAGCATCTTTTTTGTTGCTTTCAGAGAACTTTGCATGACATTTGCTGCCTGGGGGCCAGCTTCTCAGCCAGCGTGAATCTGGTGACATCCATGAAGCTACACTGGCTTACACCAACTATGTATCTGGCCCTAATTCCCACCTACCAAATTAACTATTTTTAAAAAAACCAAACACCTCTCTCCTCCACACCCCTTTGCCAAAATCAGACGTTAAAGTATTCATCCCCCAGCCTGAGGTCTGGCACCTTATTGTGACTTAGTGTGAAATCAGCCGCGCTTCACTATAACCCAGGCTGCAGCTAAATGTAGAGTAATGACTTTCTTTCCAGTTTCAGTCCATTGCAGCTGAGAGGCTGGTGAACCGAAATACTGAAGGTTTAATGAATTCCCCGGGCACTGAGGTTACCATTCTTTTGTCTATCTTTGTTTTAAGCTGCTGAATATTAATGGGAAGAGGGAGGTGTAAGTTCTGGTTGCATGTCTAGTGGGTGAAATGGGGGGCTTCCCCCCCCCCCCCCCCCGTTTTGTTTTGCAAATATTGTTGTAGGAATCCTGCATGGTTGCCAGGCTCTTACCTAGCCTTTTAGATGCCATGCGAACATCAGCTGGGAAGCTGATGGAAGGGCTTTAAAGGGATAATGCCTTTTTGCAAGTGTCATGGCTCCAAAACCTAGAATGATTTCGCTTTTGACCATTTATTAATGAGCATCCCTCTTTAACTGGGGGGTGGGGGGCACTTTGTGCACTCTCCCATGGGATAAGAATGTTCTGCTCTTCATGTGCACTGGTTAGCTAAAGCTTTCACCCCCTCTGAGATTCCCAGTGTTTTCTCCAAGCCTGCAGTTCCATTATGTCGTTAATATAGTAACCGTCAAGCAAAACAGGTCTAATGGGTTCAATCCTGCAATATGCTGAATGCCCTGGACTCAGTGGGAGTTGAGGGTCCTGAGCACCTCATAAGAGTGCTCAGCACCTTGCAGGGTCAAGCCCCGATTCTGTGCCCCTTGCTTACATTGAGTAAGGACTACTCAGTGTGAGAAAGGAGGCAGAACCATATCCTATGTACCATGGGCCCTGATTTTTCCTCTCAGTTACACCAGTTTTCTGCTGGTGCAATCTCATTTGCTTTGATGGATTTACTCCCAGTGTAAGCCAGGATATGTGAGAGCAAAGTCAGATCTCATGCACAATTGGTATATGCCCATAAAAACCACAGAATCATATTATAGGGACGTGGTCAGTTTGAATGTTTTGGATTTTTTTTTTTTAAATCCAGCCCCTTTATAAATAGTATGATGTCAATATTTGAATAAAGTGCTTTCACTGTTTTGTTATACAGGGTTTTCTGTTCCCTACTGATGTTTATAAGGGCCTTTTCAGGAAGGGGTGAAACTGACAAATTAATTAGACACCAGAGGATGGTGAGATTGACTATACCTAAGTGCTGTCAAATGCACAAAATAGGCAAATTGAAAATAACATTACGTGTAACTGTAATAGAGGCAGAAATTTCAGTCAAGAGTGGGGTTTCTCGGAGTCTGGCACTTGGAGAAGCATGAACTAGATAGAATCCAATAGAACTTCTTCACCCCCAGTTTCTGTGATGCACTGAAGCTTTGTGGTAGTAAAATGTCCTCCTACTTACAGAAAATTTGACCATTAAAGATTTAGGTCAGTTTTTTTTTTTAATACCTTATTATGCTGTTACTCTAAACTGTGACGCTTCTTGGAATATGTTTTTAATTTTAATTTAATCCATCAAGAGCGTTTTTCAAAGCACTAAAATGAATAGAAATGGTGTCTTCCCCTTTCCTTTCTCTTCAGACTCAACCCTCGTAGGCAGCTAGCCCTGGGGTCCTTTCTTTTTGTGTGGCTGGCAGAACAGAGAGAGAGAGAGAGAGAGACTGTCTGGACCCCTAGTGCTGTCATGAGAAGAATAGTGGTGCTGTTACCGATATATCTAAAGGGACAAGCTTGTATGCACATGCTACAGCAGCCAGCATGCTGAATTAGTGGCATTTAGGCACTGCTAAGAGGCTAATTGAGTCACTGGTACTTGCTGATACCAACAAATCCAATAAAGTCTAGATGTGAATGTTTGTTTGGGTCAGTATTCTATGAAAATACATAGGCCACGTTTGCATTAACGCTTTCCATTGTCCCTAGACGGTTGAAGAATTTTGAAGCATGAAAACAAAGTATTTTGGGAGATCCATCCTTATTTTATTCCAGTTGTTCCTTCTCAGCCATTGGGAGTCAAAATACCAGGTGAGGTATTAAAATGAAACCTCCCATGGTTGGACCCTTTCCCCCAGTATTACAACAAAGAACCCAAATCAGCTGTAGTTAGCCAGAGCTGTGAGGTCTGGTATGAATAAAGTGAAGAACCATGGATACAGTATCCCATGGTGATCAGTGATAGATGTGTGATACATCCATGCCACATGCATATGACAAAATGATTGTGGAAATTCTGGCTAGCAGCCCTGACTCATTTTTCCTTGGAATGGGACTAGTAATATGCGCTTGTTCATTGCACCATGACTCCCAAATATCCAGCCTTGCAGATGCACAAAACCCCTCCCCTGCCAGGTGATTGGGGAGCAGGGGGGCTAGGCAGAACAACAACATCTGGATTTAACTCTCCCCTCAAAGAAAGACAATTTAAATTGAACAAAGCTGAACTAAACCTTGAAATGAGTTCCTTGTAATAGAGTTTCTAGTGCTTTGCCCTCTCCAGGTAAATATAAATCTGTTTTATGTATGAACGTAAACACTTAGGGCCCGATTTTTGCTTTTGCTTACAATGGTTTTATACTGGTTGTAGCTACATTAACTTCAGGAGAGTTACTCCTGACTTACAGCAGTGTAACTGGAGCGCAGAATCAGCTGCTTCTGTGTTTATTTGAAGGGTGCAGTACTCTCCAGGAGGCTGTTGTGCTGACAGCATATTTCTGTTTATGGTTAATTGGTTGTTAGTTTGTTTTCAACTTTTAAAAAGAAAAAGACACATCTCAGTCTAAGCCATAAGGATGCGCATCTAAACGCTGTGAGAAAACTCCAGGAGAATGGTGGGTTCCAAACGTTGCGAGCCATTGTGGAAAGATGGACCGTATGGGAACATATATGCAGAGGAGTGGGAATGGGTTGCTCTGGGGCTAGAGAGACAAAGGAGTCTATAGAATGGCAGCAGAGAGGTCAGCACCAGCATGCATCTCATTCCAGAGTGAAACTCGAGCATCAAGAAATGACATTCTGGGTGGGAAACAAAACCTGGCAGTCAATCAGCTGCGGCGTTCCCCTTCCCCCAATGAGGTATCAGTGGATTCTTTGAAGATCAAGCCTGTTCTTGCCTTCAGTGCAGTAACAAGAAAATCTCTACAGGCAACCAGCACGCCTTAGAGGGTTTTGCAGGAAAAATTGGGTTAGCAAGATGTGCTCAACTCAGGAATGTTCACGTCTCTTTGCAGTTGTTGGAGATGGGAGATGGTGGATATGTTTTTTCTACCCAAAAACCATTGAACTTTGCACTAGTTGCAATACCTGATTTCTGTTAATCTGACCTCAGTTTTAACACTTAATTTATTTTAATCTGTGTGTGTGTGTGGGGGGGCAGATCTGGGCTGGATCAATTCTTGAGACTACACAGAAGTTCATTCATCCCTCATCTGAAATTGCTGTTAGGAATCATTTGTCCTTGGGGCTGGGGTGCTGGTTTCCCTTTCTCATAGTAGAGGTTCTTAAAGTGGCAGAGAGGCAGTGTTGACTATGGGCAGGGCACAGGCTCGGGAATCAAGCGACCTGGGTTCTAGTCCCATCTTGCCATCATTTTGTTACGTGCCCTTGGGCAAGTCACTGTATGAAATGAGAATAATAATATTTAGCTCCCTGCCTGACAGGAATGTTAGGAGGATCTTTGTGAAGCACTTGGAATACATAAAGGACTAGCTGCCTGCTAAGTGGTGGTGTTTGTTTATTAATAGGCTTGAGATTATAACAGTGATGCTGAAGCTTTACCCCTCACATGTTCTTGCCCTCATGGGGTGCGGATGAGTTGCTGTGAGTGGTGTAAGATGGAACAGGTCAGTGCCGCTGCTCTCAGCAGCTATCAGGGGCCATGTATTAAAATATCTGGCCCCTTTTTGATTGTCGCAGTCACTGTGGTGCTGGAGACCAGAGGGCTTGTCTTGATGCCTCTGTAGAGAGGTAACCCGTTTCCTGCAGAGCCCCGTGCACGGCCGTAAAATCCAGCTCATCTTGGTGAGGGACATTAAGAGGGGAAGAAAAAAAATATACTAATGAGAAGTTGCTTGTTATTTTTATTTTTGTATCCTGACAACTGAGATTTGGCAGGGGAACCAGCAAGACACAGACGCAGGAGGAGGTTGCACAAGGGCTGTCTCTAGGGCGTCAGTCTCGTAGTGGCAGGGCAAACTTCCTCTTTTAATCAACACTGCTCTGCAGCTGTGTCGCTTCAAGAGGACGGTCAAGGTTACCAGGGTGGGGGAGACCGATTTGTAATGACAACAAAAGAAGTCTAGGGTGAGGTTCTTTCCCCTGCTCCAGATGCTTGACATTGGGTAAAAAGGCTGATGGGTTATAAAGGGTCCCTAAAAGCCCTGTGTCCAATGGGGGGAGAATTTCCCTTGTGCAAGCCCTGAAACCACAGACCCCTTTCCGAGCCCGTGGCGTGGTAAAGGCGAGAATGGGGACAGGAAGGGGCAGGTCGGGGGTGTGGCCACAGCACATAGGGCTGCAGAGATTCTGGGCAGAGCTGCAGCCCACAGGCAGCCAGAAACAGGCTCTTGTCACTTAAACAGGTGCCCGTGATACCAGGCAGGGAATTAGGCAAAGGTTTTTAGGACTCCTGCCTTCTGCTCCTATCTCTCTGCCAATATCTCACGCTGTGCCCTTGATCAAGTCACTTTTCTGTGCCTCCATTACTCCATCTATAAAATGGGAGCAATAATAACAACTTCCTTCACTAGGCAGTTGCCTGCCTCCACAAGTGTTAAGAGTTTTGAGATCCTTTTAGGAGAATAGATGCTACAAAGGTGCAAAGTCATTTTCTTTAGTAAACTTTTCTGCATTCTCCTTAAGTGTGTAGTTGTTCCCTATGTAGTATGTGTACTGGCAGCTGCTCACAGCACTGTGTTCACACACAAAGGCAAGGTTCCTGCCTCAGGGAGCTCACAGTTGAAGAGGATCTTAGCCTGTTTATTGATTAGGTAGGCATTGGCCAGTTACAAACCTATAAAAAGTCTCAATTTGAGTTGGGATATGTCTGTACCACAGCGCTGCTGTAGCACCAGAGCGTAGATGCTTCTGACATGGACCGAAGGGGTTTTTCCACCTGTGTCGTTAATCCATCTCTTCAAGAGGTGGTAGCTAGGTCGAGGGAAGAATTCTTCTATCGACCTACCCGCCTCCGCAGCGGAGATTAGGTTGACCTAACTTGCACAGGGTGTGATATTTTTTACAGCCTTGAGTGACGTAGCTAGGTCAAACCTAAATTTTAGGTGTTCACCAGGGCTGAGCGACTTTTTGCCTACACCTCTCACTCTCTCTCTCTGACCTCTGTGCATTTGTGCCTATGGCCAGGGTGTTCACCCATTTTCTCAAGACTCATCCTCATGTTCTTTGGGTACAGAGTGTATTTAATTAAAAGTGATCCAATGACGTGAAGAAGCGTATGCTAACACAGAAGTGGCTTAAGAGTGACTCTCTTTCTCTCACTCACACCCTCATACCCCCACCCCTGAGAAGTACAAGAGTCCTTTGTCCTTGTATCTCTTCCAGTCATGGTCTCCGTGCAAGTCCAGAAAGTGACGTTGCGAGTGTGTTATATGGGAGGACTGTGATACAGGTGTGTTTAAATTAGCAGAGCGTTTGGTGCATGTTTTTTAAAAAAGACGCGTCAAACAGTTTTATCCCCCAAATTAACTAAAAGTACCCACAGACCATGGCTTTGGTGCAAACAATACTGAAAATCAATATGACGGTTTGTAACATGCTACTGAATTCCCCCCCTCCACTGAACCCCTTTCCTCCTCCATCCTCCCCCCCCCTCCCCAGGTGTTCATTCTTGCAACTGTTTTTACCTCAAGCTCCCATTGTCCTTCCAGGGGAGTTTTGGATGTGCAGGGACCACTGGGTTTGGCTCCATATTATTTGTCATGTGACATCTCGAGCAATGGCAAATGCATTGCCTGCAAGCCTTCTTTGGAGTTGCAGCGCTTTCTCGGTCATGGAATCGTAGAAGCTGGAGATTGGAAAAGATGAGTAAGGTCATTTAGTCCTGCATCTGCTCAGGCCGACTCCCGAGCATGTGGTGTCCCTGCAGGGCTTGTCCTGTGTGGATCCTTGGGCCCATCTGTATTTGCAATGCAGGGTTGGTCATTCTCTCTTTGGCTCTTTAGGGGACTTCTCTTCCCCTATTCCATGTTGTCTCTTTCTGAACAAATCCTTTAATGAAATTGCAATAGAATTTTTTTACTCTGATCCTGCAGACACCTAAGAATGTGCATAACTTTACTCTTATCGACTTCAATGGGATTGCTCATGTGAGTAAAATTGTCCATGTGCTTAAGTGTCTGCAGGATCAGGGCCTAGGCGAGTGTGTTTATTCTTATGAATTTATTCTACTTTTGGATTTTTTTAAATGAATATGTTTTGACCTTTAAGACATAAGCACACTTGTATCAGCAGTTTATTACCTAAAAACAATCTTCTTCTTGTATCTTATTGGCTTGAGATTTGAATTATACTTTGGGGAAAGAGAAGTTAGCTGTGATGGGGAAGGAGAAAGAATGCAATATGAACTGTAGTCTTTTTATCAATTACCGTTTTTTTGTTGAGCAAGTCTCTGTTCCTTGGGTGCCGAGTAAATTCTCCCCCAGACTGCAAGCAACGTGCTGGGCACAAAAGGGAACAGTCTGGTTGGTTTTCACTAGGGCAGGAGTTGCTGACTGAATTCTCTCTTCATTTCAAAGTTCAGGAGGTTTTTGTTGTTCGTGACAGCTCTTTGTGTCTGTTTTACCCCCAACACAACCCTAGTGTCTGAGAGTCACGTGATCACAGCGGGGTGATCTGTACTGAGACATATGTAATATAGTAGGAGGTGGCTATTTAAAGGGATAACAGATTTTTTTTTGTTCCCCTCCCTCTCTTGCCTTCTACTGCATAAATTGGTTCCAAAAATTCTGATTTATTTATTTATTTTAATTGCAAGGGAAATAAATACCCCATTCCCCTGCTAAACACCAACGCCTTGATTAGCATTCTCGTTTGGTACACTTGGACAAGTTTTCACATTACCGTCATATCATGTGTACTTAAAATGCAGTGTGTTGACACTTAGAGCTTGATTCTCATTTACATGAAGGTCCTTTTACCCTGCTCCAGCAGCGTAAAGGGCTCTTAGTTAAAGATGTCTTGAAATGGGTGTGCAGCACATTTGCTGTCACTTTATGACCGCTTCCCACTGCCAGGATGGTGTAAAGCGGCTTTAGTGTAAATGAGAATCAGGCTCTTAATTTCTTAACATCCAGAGTAGGACTTGTTATCACTTCACGCTACACTTAAGTTCAGTCTTAAGCCTTGTCTACACTATGTGTGTGAGGGGAGGATCCATTTACGTTACGCAACCTCAGCTACGTGAATAATGTAGCTGAAGTCGATGTACTTAGATCTACTTACCGTGGTGTCTTCACTGTGGTCAGGTGACGGCTGACACTCTCCCGTCGACTCCGCCTGTGCTTCTCGCCCTGGTGGAGAACTGCGGGAGAGCGCTCGGCAGTCAGTTATCACGTCTAGACTAGGCGTGATAAATTGACTCCCACTGGATCGATGGCTGCCCATTGATACAACAGGTAACGTAGACAAGCCCTTAGACTGACATCGCTCCATTGCTTAGAGCTGTAAAAAAATTCATGCCTTGAGCCCTGTCATTAGATCAACCTAACCCCTATGGTAGACAACGTTAAGTTGATGGAATCCTTCCATTAGCTTAGCTACCGCCTCTCAGAGAAGTGAATTAATTACATCGATGGCAAAACCCCTGCCATTGATGTAGGCAGCGTCTACGCTATGGCGCTGCAGAGGAATAGCTGCTGTGCCGCTGTAGAGTAGATACACCCTGAGTTTCCTGGAGAAAGCGTTTTTATTCTTCTCAGGTTTGATGCTGATGTTCTTAGTTTTGCTAAGAACAAGTGGGAAATATTTAATACGGTGGAGCGACTCTTTATATGTATCTTTGTAATGTGCTTCCTTTGATTGTAAAGCACTTTGGGATACATTGGAGTGAAATGTGCTATAAAAATGTAAGACATTTTTATTTATTATGAATACAAGGATTCTGGCTGCATAAGGGGGCTACTTGTAGCGTGATTAAGACACTGGAAACCGTTAGGTCAGCTCTTTTGGGGGGAAATTGTAAAGGCTGCCTTCCCGTCATAACAAAAGTGGGTCATTGTGATTTTAACTGGGTCATTTGAGTTTCCAGTGTTGGAGGTTTTTTCTAGAATTCGATACAGAGAATTTCATCTCTCCTGTATAGATTTACTGTGGAGTGTAGTAATTCCTCCCCCTGAATAGTCCCATTGAAGTCAATGGCACTACACCTGCTAGTCAGCACTGCTCCTGGTAGCAAATATTTTCAGGATTGGGCATGTAACTGGTAACCTAATCCAGCTGCCTTCATAAACTGCAAATCCAAACGTGAGCCAGAACATTTGCAGAGGTCAGCCTGCTTTCAAAACCCTCTCCTCCCAGGTTACTCTTTTTTTGGCGGCTATTGTGGCCCCGGGGCTGTCAGAAATTTTCCTAGAGGGGGCAAAAATACACAAATCAGTAGAGCTATAAATTCAGTCGGGGTTATTTTTAAATCCACAGATTGATTTCAGTAAATCCTGGCATGTAAATTGTTGTTGTTTTGTGTGAGAAGCAGCTCCCAGAGTCAGACCACAGCTCAGGAAAGTGTTAAGAGCAGAGTTAAAAAATCCTGCCATGTTAGGGAGAGAGAGAAAATCTCCCGTGTCTGTCTGCCCTGAATGAAAAGAGGTAGTGTTTAAAAACCAAAACAAAAAAACCACACAGCACAACAACTGGCCTCCTTCCATGAACTAGCCCCCATTTCCAGCCTCCCCACCATGGTACCAAGGGCACAGTCTGTTATTTAGAGGCTACTCTTGTATGTACATAAAGCCTTGTGATTTGTCTTCGGAGCTGAGAGTCTCCTAGAGTTCAGCTCTGCTGGAACAAAATGTTCAAGCCAATACTGTGGGATCCAGCTGGAGGTTTAGCATTAATGCAGTGTCAGCCAGATGGAAATGAGGTGGAGTCGTTTCAGGGGGTGGGGGATGGGGAATTCCTTCCCTTTAAAGGGAAAAAAAAACAATAGCAACTCTGAAATATCTGCATACAGCATTTAATGCTATTGCCAAACGCATGTTTGCATTCAGCGTGGTGCCAGACATAGGTGTTGAGCACGCTTCAGTAGTGGGTGTGAAAGTAAACGGGCCAGATTCTCCTTTCAGTAACCATCTGCACACATCTAGAGTAAACTCGATCAGGTTTGGATGGATACCGGCATAACAGAGAGCAGAAGTTGGCACGCTGGCTGAGATTTGCAAAAGTGAGTGCTGATTTTTGGGTGCCCAACTAGAGATGCCTTAAACCAGCTTTCTGAAGATCAAGGTGCTTCAGGCACCCCAGATCACTGGTCACTTTTGCAAGTCTCGGTTCTTGTTTTTATATGTAAAATGGCCCAAATCCTGCCCTGTACCCCTGTGCAGCACTGCTCCCGTGGGTGGCGTTGCTCAGGTGTAACCAAAGTAGAATAGGTCCATCAGCCTTTTCAATCTGCTTTTTATTGCATTACTTCGTTCTGCAGGGTGCCTATGACAGGGTAATTTATCATGTGTTAATGCACTAGGCTGACAGCAAAACGGCACTTCTGACTCCCATTTGTGCATGGGGGCCGAGGTAAGAGCATTTGATCATCGGTTCATGGGAGCTGCCAGAGTTTGATACAAGGAAAGAATGTTGCTGTTGCTGGGATATCTGCAGAACCCCCTGTTTAGGTCCCTACACATCATCAGCATGGGGGTGAGCATGGTCAGGGGACAGATCTATGGCCGTGTGCTATATACAGAAGAAAGTTCCTGCGGCAGCCTGATCCAGACATGTTAAAAAGAGAAAGAAGCCAAGTTTGAAATAACTGCTCCTCAAAGTAGACTTGGCCTGTCACTCTTCCCCCGAATTACAGGATGACATCCGGCATTCCCCCTGGATGTGGTTCGACTGAGAGGGGCGTGACTCACGTAGAGGTATTTTAATGAATTTGGAGGGGGGGCTATTTTAAACACCAAGAGAGGCAGCAGCCTGTTCATTTTGTCTCTTTCCGTCTTGATGGTTAGTTTCCCATTTGGACAGAGCAAAAGCAGAACTGCCCAAATGCAGATTCACTCATTTCAGGCTTGAAGTACCAGTTCTGCTTTTGCAGAAAAAGGATTTAGCAAGAACGCATCCTGCCCATGCTTTTCCCTTTAAGAGAAGAGGTCAGCAATTCTGAGCAATACTGTACCCATACTGTACCCGCAGTATCAGATCCCTGCAGCCAGATTCTGTCTAATGATTAATTTTAGATCCTTTCTGGAAACACTGTAATATCCTGCACTTAGAATTTCTGTGCCCTGCTGATTAAAATCAAGGGTGTAATCAATATGGCAGAGCCTAGACTGCTGTGGCCCAATGAACAGTGCTGTGGTGTCTCCTTGGGTCTTGTGCTGAATGTCGTCAGACATGCAAAACTTCCAGCCCTGGGTTTTAATAACAGTAAAAGCCCCTCCGAAATAAGAGTAGGAATGCAGGGAAGAAACACATTGGTTTTCTACTTAATGACCTTGCCTTGGAAAGGTCAGTAAACAAGGGGGATTTTTCTCTCTGATGGGATACTCAGAGGTCATTCCCCAAGGGGATTGGAGGCTTATAGCATCAAAGTTGGCTGTAGTCGTGTGTCGGACGCTGAACCGTTAATTAAATTACCCACAGCACAGTTCCCCTGGCCAAAGCCCTTAAAAGGCGTTCGTCAACACTCTTGCATCTGTGGCCCGGTATCTTCTGGGAGCAGCTTGCAATTAAGGTTGGATCATGATGAAAACAAACAGAGATTTTTATATCGGTAGCAATAGCCAGCTAGCAAACATACATGATTTGTTGGCAGTGAGTCAGCTCCAGAAAGTCCCCAACTTCTCCTCTAAACTCTCTCTTTTAAAATTGTCCCAAGCACACAGACCCCAGGCTGTCAACATGCACTAGCTGCCCCAGCCATGTAAATGCATTTCTTCCCTTTTCCCCTCTGTGTAAGTTTCTCTTGATTTGCATGATCATAGGTTGCATGACGACACACTATTTACCCTAGTCTGCGGCTTCCAGACCTTTGTGGGGCTTCCCTAGGAATTTCACAGGCAAGTCCCAGAGCATATTATAAACAATTATGGAATAAGAAGTGGTTTACGATCTTCAGAACGTCCCTCCTCCTTCTCTTCCTCCATCAGGTCCTTGTTGGTCTCCGAGAAAAAACACTGTGCTGAGAGATCACGAACTGACATGCTTACTCTTGTCTGCTTAGACGAGGTCCAGAGACGTTACCGAATCTTGTTAGTCTTAATCTTGAGCCTGATGTAGTAGTTTTTCTAGATTGCTCCTTTGGGTCCTGAGCCAGTAGCCCTCCCTTATTCAGTATAGTACTTAAACATGTGCCTAAATCTGATACAAGTCAAACTGAACTCCAGCGCTTTGCTGAAGTGCAGTGCTGGGTAAGTGTGGACATGGCTGCATACACTAAGTGCCGAATTGGGGCCTGAGCTGTGGAAGGCAAATACTCTAACCTTTAATAGGCTGTGTTTTGTTGCACTGGCACTTCCCCAGGCCTGTGAAACTGAATGAAGAGGCTTGTCCCTTGCCTCCCCGTCAAACGCGTCACTTCCAAGATGTTTGGGTGCAGCCTGCCTCTGTGGTGAGGAGTGGCTCATGGGTAATTACTGCTGCTTTTCAAAGTACCGCCCCGCGTGGCAGAGAGTTTACAGGAGAGGTAATCAGCAGAAGGGAAGCCGTTGACGAGAGAGAGGTTTCTTGTTCTGTCGCCCTGCATTCCTGTCAGCTCCAGCTTCTGCAGAAAGCTTATGTAACTGTCTCTGAAGCAAAAAAGGGGTCACTTGAGGCGGCCGTTTTGATCTGGTAATGTCTCCTCTCTTCTCTAATGCTGTCTGGAAGGATTTGTTAGATTCCCTTTTCAAAAGGAGAGACCAGGCACGCACGCACACACACACACACATAGGCTGATGCAGCTCTGGGGATTGACAGGGCTGCAGGAAGCCAAGGGCGGCTGTGCCAGGAGGCATGGCTAGCCACGCAGCCTTTTCGCAGAGCAGCCAGCTGGGCTTTTGCCTGTAGAAAGCTTTTATGTCCTCGCTGTTCAGCTTCCCCGTCCCATTGATACGCTGCACACAGTCAATGCTCCCATTGCGATAATACCAACAGCAATTCTCTGCACTTCCAACCCTGCTTGTTCAAGACTCTTGGAGTACTTCACAGACACTAAGTAATCCTAGCATAACTTTGTGACGCAGGAGAGCATTATTATACCTGATCTACGGAGCCCTGAATAAAATCCTGGAGTCCTGGCTCTCTGGCTTCAGCTAGACTGTTCCTCCCAGGGCTCAGAATAGAACCCAGGAGTCTTGACTCCCGATCTCATGCTGTAACCACCAGATCCCAGCTGCTCCTGAAGCTGGGAATGGAAGCTAGCAGTTGTCCTGGCTCCCAGTCCTCTGGTTTAAATAGCAGATGGTAGTCCCAGTTCCCCAGAGGGTAAGATGCAGCTCAGGAGGGGGTTAATCTAACAGCTTGCAGTGAAGTGATACAGCTTCAAGTGAACTCAAGGTAGAGTTGGCAGCTGATTCTGGTTTTATCCCATTTCCTAAACACTGCTGATATACTCTGTTTTTTATCTCCGTGCAAACTCCAGGTGAATCGGCATCTAGGGGACAAGACTTAAAGTCTAAATAGTGACAAGTGACTTTGCATCCCTCTGTTTTTGGGTGCCCACCTAGGGCCTGTTTTTCGGAGGGCTAGTGCTCAGTACTCTCTGAAAACCAGGCCCATGTAAGGGGTCTCAGGTTGGGAAACTGAACATGGAGGCCTCCAAAATCACTAGTAGCTCTAGAAAAGGTTGGTCCGAAATCCTTCTACCAGCTACTTTCTCTTGTATCTGATGGCAAATTATCAAATGGAGTGAAACTGGCACATTGCTGGAGTTGCCTAGCATTGTCACCTGGGATGCCTCCTTAGATTCGGCTTGGTGAACGTGATAGCTGACTTCAGAAAGCAAACGGGAAGGTGGAGGAATCAGTAAGGTTAAAGCTGCTTTAGCCAGCTAAAGAACAGTCACCACCAGAAGCAAAGGAGACTTGAGTCCATTGGGGGTGGATGAGAAACCTAGGGCATCAAGGATGAAATTCACCTATGTTCTGAGGGCCAGCACAAGGCTTGAATTTCACCCTTCCTGCTCATGTATACTAGCAGTCTGTAATCTGACTCTGCTAACATTGCAATGGCTGCAGACTCATGGTGCTGCATCAGAATTGCATCCCAATTTCTATGGGCCAGTGGTGTTTAAATCATTTTAAAATTGCCACCTTGATAGAGAAGTGAAATAAATGAACCTTGTTTAGAATTACACTAAACTAACGGAAGCTGAGATTATGTTCATACAGCTTTTATATTGACTTTGATTAATTTTTGCAATGAAAGGGATATTTATTTAAGTCAGGAAAGGCAGACGCATATAGTTACTGGTTTTGATAAATATGCATTCATTGTATTGCAAAACTAGGCATGAGTTATCTTGTCTCCCCTCCTCTTTGCCCCTCTCTGACCCAACACACAGACTTAACACATAGGTATAAAAATAGATGTTATGCATGTCACTTTAGAGATCCCAATTAACAGGTGTATTGAGGATTTCTAGCTGAGGTCACTTGTATGTAAGTATTTCTCCTTGAAACTGTATGCTTGTACATTGTGGCCTATTGAGAAGAATTATTTAAGGGTTGAATAGGGGCTCTCAGTTCATGGGCCATTGGAACAGGCTGAAAAATTAGCATGGACTAGTGAACGCATCTGTTTGGATGTATATGTGCTGCATAGACCTGTGGTCTCCAAGCCACACTGTGGTTCCCTGCTGTATAATTGGCACATCGTAGTCCTGTTGTTGCCAGTGGTGGTTGCAGGCCAAATTCTGCTCATGTTTACACTGGTGTCACTCTGTTGATGTCATTGGAATTGCTATGGATTTACACCAAAGCCACAGCCTGTAGAATTTAGCCTCTAAACTTTTACTTCATTTCCATGCCTCTTGCGCTTGCCTTTGTCTGAACTAAGGTGGAATTACAACTAATAAACTATATTACCAAATTGTAAAAGTGTCTAGATATCCAAGGAGATTGTGTGGTGGTAAAGAATTATGAATGTTTGACAGACATGGAGAACTACGCATTCAGCCAATTGTGCAACTTTGTGTGTGTGTGAGAGTGCGTGCCTGTGTCTCTTCTCCATACAGATTGATTCTTGCATCTGAGCCTTGTTAGTTCCCAATAAACAACTGACTTGTCCATTGATCTTTTTAGGTGGTTGATTTTTTTGTTTTTGCTTTTTGTTAGCCATGTTGAATAGATACTTGTGCCTCCTTGACAGATTAGGGAACAAATGAAATGTTCAGATTTCCCTACCATTCCCCACACTCCTGCAAACTGGTGGAAGGATGGATAGGCACTCCAGTTTAAAGGATCGAGTGGACTTCACACTCAGCAGCAGCGGAAGAAAATATAGCTTAAAGAAAACCCATGATGCTACCTTTACCTCTGCAGAGTTACCTGAAATACTGATTCTTCCCTCTGCAGACAGAATAGACAAAATCCTGGTAGGTATGGATATTAGTTGCATGGTACATTTCTTTTTTAATCCTGAGGTAAGAGGAGAAAGAGAAAAGCTTGGATGGTTATCAGAAGTCCACAATGCTTATTTGTAAAATGGCCTCTAGTATTCTTTATCCTTTTTTAGTTTTTAAAGTGTGTGGGGGAACATATGCTAATGTGTATGTCATTACACTTCAGTGATGGCGTGTCTTCCTAGTGGAACACATTCAGCAGGCCAAAGGAGCCTGCAGTATATTTAGTGAAAGATGCTTACAGTTTATCCCTTTTATAAAGGAGGATCTGCGTGAGAAGAAAGATGTGGAGCAGAAGGCATTGGTGAGACAGTCCCTTTGGCCTTGTGGAGTAATTTGGGGTGTGCTAAAAGAGACACTTGTTAATTTGTTCATTACACCTCTTGTAATTTTATCAGGGACTGATTATAAACAAACTGATGCTTCAAAATAATACATGGGAAAAAATCAGAGCTCTTCTGGTTTGTAGCAAGCTTTGGAACCATGCTCCTTCCTCTAGTGAAGTGTATAGGTCTCGCTTGACTTCAGGGGAGTTTGTTCGGGTCCTGTATGAGCTGTGACTCTAATCAAGAATAAATCTTCGGGCAAAATCTCAGCCCCATTGAAGTCAATGGCAAAACTCCCAGACTTCAGCAGGATCAGGATTTAACCGTGTGAGTCCAATTCTGCCCTCACAGTTGTGGGTGTAGCTGCTAATGGAGTCAGTGGGAGTTGCTGGTGCTCAGCACTTCTGAAAATCAAGCCATTTATTTAGGTGGCTAACTCCTGTACGGACGAGGTGGGTGAGGTAATATCTTTTATTGGACCAACTTCTGTTGGTGAGAGAGACAAGCTTTCAAGCTGCACAGAGCTCATCTTCAGGCCTGGGAGAGGTCCAATACAAGATACTACCTCACCCACCTGGGACTGACACGGCTACTACTACATGGCATATACTGGAACGCCTAGATTTTGAAATTGTTGATCTTCATCTCATTTACACTCATACAAATCTAAGGACATTCCACTGACTGCATTGGAATTACTCCTGGATGACACTGGCGTAACTGAGATCGAAGTCTGGCCCTGTATACCTGTGTTTAAATTCACAGTGGAATATAAGATGAGGTTAATTTTTGAAAGCAAAATTACAAGATGTTCTCATCAAGCATACCCACCCCCATGCTGCAGGGGAGCATTAGCTTGAGATGTTAGTTAGCAGGTTAAATGCATCTCATTTTTGACAGTCAGTTTGAAAATGCATTTTGTGTGCATGGGTTTTCTGTTATAAAGGCTGTCATTGCTCTACTGCTGTTAGATTTTAATAGCAGAGTCTTTTTTATATTTTTCATAGTGTTTTTCCTTCAAAATGGAGTACAGGCAACCAACTGGATTGTGGCTATTTTATAATATTTCAAAATGAGTCATATATGGGCTGGAAAACCACCAAGATTTCCATGCAGGGCTGTGTAAAAATTGCCTCGATGGAGCCAAGATTCAGGGCTTGGGTCTGCTCTTATTAAACCACAAATACAACCCCTTGGTTTCAAATAACGGCCACAGCCTGACAAATGCACACAAGTCAGGGCATGGGGGTCGCATTCTGATATCAGTTACACTGATGTAAATTCAGAGAAACTCCACTGAAATCAACTGTTATGATTTTACACGTGGTGTAATGAAGATCAAATCTGGTGTCTTTAACTCACCCCCCTTTGTTCTTAGTTGTTGCAACACAAAGTGCAGGTGAAGTCAGCCAATGCAGCCAAAAGCTGCTGTCATTCCCATTCCACTTCAAGAAGGTTGCATGGATGAAACTGAGGCTAGAATTTGATCCTTGTCTGGAAGTAACCTTTCAATTGCAAGGCAAAGCTGCATGATTTAAGGACAATAGGCCACATTTAAATTTTAGTTTCACTAGTGTAGATCTGGAGTAATTCCATTGAAGGCTGCATTCTGGCCAGTGCAAGAAAAGAGCTTATGCTCATTTTCTTCCCTTAATTTTGGCGTTGCTGTTATTGTTTATAATTTGTAGTGCAGTAGCATGGAAAATCCCCAGTCAGGGCCAGAGCCTCTGTTTATGCTTGGTGCTGCACAAACCCATAGGAAGACACAGCACGTACTCCATAGAGCTTGTGAGACAAGATGCAGCGTGAATGTGAGGGGAAGAGGCTAGTCAGGATGAGAGGATGGTACAGTTATATATGTTAGTAGTTATGTAACTTGGTGGTTCCAGATGACGTGAAAGTTTTTAAACAAAACAAATTAAAAATCCTGTCTCCCAACCTAGCTAATTCCTTGTAGTGGATCTTGAAGGCATTTAGAGAAATGAAGGGTATAGAGATGTATAACAAAAATGCTAATAGAAATTAGAGAAACTGTAGCAGGCACCACTGTAAAACACATCAAGATTCCACATACCCCTCTCTTAAAAAAATATTTTCCTGTCCAGTGTTAATTAACAAAAGACACTGTGTTTTTCTCCCAGTGTTAACTTATTTATAGGCAATGTGCATGTTAAATTCAGTAAATAACTTCCTGTGTTTTTATAAGTATTTTTAAGTATTAGACTCTTTGGCACTATTGGATGCATTCATGTGGTTTTTGTTTAGCATTGGGATGTAAATTACAGAAGCGCAGTAAATAAGAGGGATATATCAGCACTTCTGCTGACCAGATGTTGGAGGGGAAAGGAAAAAAAAATTCAGAAAAACCCATTTGTGCTAAGAATTTATTGTTGAACCCCAAGCAGATTTTACAACAGACAGCAATGGGCAATAGCTCATTATGGTGACAGCACTGAAGTCTGGTGTTAGGGGAGTGAATAGTGCCAGTACGGGAACAGCACCAAAAATATAGCCAGACCCCTGGAAATAGGGAAAGGCAAAAAAGCTGACAGAGACAAAACTGACTCTTCCAGAGAAAATCAGGGCTGGTTAAAAATTCAGGAGCTTTTCCCTTTCC
The DNA here is from genome assembly GCF_020497125.1 of Mauremys mutica. Lineage (NCBI taxonomy): Eukaryota > Metazoa > Chordata > Testudines > Geoemydidae > Mauremys > Mauremys mutica. The sequence continues at coordinate 5,709,834 of NC_059092.1, read as the reverse complement.
AGGAGAAATATTGACCTTGAATTTGTTTCTTTGAAAGGGGAGCTAAAGTTTATTCATTCCAAAATCTGGTGCATAGGAAACCCTCAGCTTCCTCTGAAGGTATCTGGGTCTGTCCACTGTTCACAGAATCATAGAATCTCAGGGTTGGAAGAGACCTCAGGAGATCATCTAGTCCAACCTCCTGCTCAAAGCAGGACCAATCCCCAACTAAATCATCCCCGCCAGGGCTTTAGTCCAATATTCTGTCTGTTGGAGATGGGACACTGGACTAGGTAGGCCTGATGTTCATTGTTCACTTGGGCCTTCTTCTGATGTCAATTGCAACCCTAACTCTGGTGTATAAAATCAGTAGTAACTACATTGAAGCCACTCCTGATTTTATACTGGTGTAAGTTGCAGGAGAATCTGCTTTGCTCTCTTCTGGATTTCAGCTAGAATTTGCAACTGATATTTAGAGATCAGGGCTATTCTTATCTTTTGCAGGGCAAGAGTGAGAGAAGTAGTGAAATCTCCTCAAGTCCCCAAGGTACCTGCCTGGCGACCTAGACAATGTAGGGATGTGGGCAAGGGTGTACATGCTAAAGAGTATTTAAGTGGCCATTGAGTCTGGCCCAATCTGCATTTAAGTGGGAAATTGTACCCGTGCAGATACAAAGCTTCTGTAACCAATTACTTATTTTGCATGCACAAATGTATGGTTTGCTGGTAGCCGTTGGTGACCCCATTTCATCCTTCATGCTGTAATCAAGTACAACACGGTAACATTTCCGCGTGGACAAAGGATCCGCCTAGTGGAGAGCATTTCAGTTCAGGCGTACAGTCTTCCACTCAGACCAGTGTGAATCACTAGCAGTGCCACCGCAGTCAATGGAATGCCACCGATGTGAAGGGAGGTTCTAGACCCCAACCCCAAATTACATCCATGTCTGCGAATCACAGAGCTATATGCTGTCTTCTGGGTGTGGATCTCCACTAACTTTCATTGGAGTTATGCGTGCAGATCTCTGGGAGAGGAGAACCCCAGAGCTTAAGCTTGCTCGCTTTGTTTCTTTCTTTTTCTTTTCTGAAAGGCCGAGTCAAGTCTGGGTTATTTCTTTCTTTCTTTCTTTCTTTCTTTCTTTTTTTTTTTTTTACCCCTTTCTTTCTCTCTCTTGGTCATTAAAAAGGTGGTGAGTATGCTCATTAGGAGGCGCTCAGAGCAATTAGGTCTAACTATCCTTCTTGATCACTGTTCAGGACAGAAGCTAAAGCAGGACTGCGTCGTAAACAACAACAACAAAAAGGGTCAGACTGAACTTTATAACATGATGGTATGTTTGTAAGGGGGAGGAGGTAAGAGAGGAGAGGGGCCTTCAATCAGCCTGGCTATAAATCTCTTTCATTGCTGATGGAAGGGACAGGCACTACATTTGGGGAGAATTTGAGGACAGCGGGGTTGTGAACTTTGGGGCTTTATCAGTTAAAGTGGCAGCAAGGAAGAAGGAATGAAAGTAACAAAACAAGCCCAAGTGACACACTTCTAAATCTGACCATCATAACGGGTGTTGGGAGATGGGGCTAGAGAAAAGGAAGAGACAGTCTATTAACTATGGTTCTTACTCTTATTTTTAGCAAATCCTTGACTTCAGTAGGCGTTTTGTGCTGATTGAGGAGTAAGAAAACACTCAGTGAGATCTGCGCGCTTCAGCCCTATGTTTATCACAACTAATGGGTGCAGTGTCTATTGCCTTCAGCGAGTATGCCCATGTACATCAGCTCTGGATCTGGCCCTTTACATTTCCTTGAAAAAATGAGATGTGCTTTTATTCCTATTTAGAGAGGACAGTGGCCCAAGAGGGGTGGTTAGATCGTTTCAGGCCAGTAACCAAAATTACAGGAGCTTCTAATAGAATTGTGCATGGACCCCTTGCCCCCATAGGGTGATTTCTGCTCCGTAAGAGAATGAGTCTGTAGGATTTTCTGTTTATCAGTGGGAGTCTTTCAAGTTGGCTCTTTCTCTAAGTGCCTGGGGTTGGCAGGAAATATGGGATCTTAGGCCAGCAAAAACTGGTAGAATTGCATATAGTCATGAGTGAAGGCTCCAACCATACCGGGGCTCCATGCATGGAGCCCTGCCCTTGTGTGTGCGTCTGAGAGAGATGGGAAAGGTCTTGGAGTATATCTTGAGGCTGAAGATGGAGGTGAAAGGTGAATCTAGATGCTGCATAAATAGCTGATGGGTCAAGGCGAGGAGGGGGGAAAAAGGGAAATCTAGAATGATCTATTTAAAAAAGTTAAAGAGTTGCATGCAGGAAATGTACCAGAGGCAATCATGTCTTCCCCAGGTTCAGGTCTGTACAATGGCCTAGCCTTAGTCGCAGGGCCACAGGTGGGAACATGGGGCTTGTGTATGTGGAATAGCTATTGCCATTCCACAGGAGCAATTCTAGAATAGCTCTGGGTGTGGAATAAAAGTATTTTTGTTTCAGAATAATTACTCTGCTTTGGAGGTGCGCTAGTTATTCCGGAATAAATGACTTTTGTTCCAGAATAGAGTGTCCACACAGGGATACTATTCCAGTCAACTTCCCCATGTGGACAAGCCCTTTGTTTCCAAGTTGCAATGTTGTGTTTGTGCTGTGACTGGCCACTCATTGAATGAAACCCAAGGAAAGAACCCGCAATTTGCTCCTGATTCTTTTTATTTTCTTTTAAATAAACACCCCCGTGCTCTGTGCGTAGAGCCCTGGTGTTTACGTTACAGCCTCTATTCGGAGATCAGTTCCTGGGGCAAGGACCTGTCTCTTATCTGCCTCTTAAAGCACGACACACACCTTTGGTGCTGTATAAATAAATAACAGTAATTACTAATACACTGTTTCCAGTTTGGTGTGAATCCCTTGGATGAGACTGCAAACAGATTGATGCACTGTTGGACTGGAACCAACACAGTTGGCCTCTTTGAGGTTTGCAGCTCTCCACACCCTTGTGCTGGGATGGTGAGGGCGAGATTCAGCCTCCCAGTTTTATGTGAGGTTGGACGGTCACCCTGGATGATAGAAGATTTGCAGTCGGTAGGGTCTGCCATCTGGCAGCCGTAAAATGGCCAATACACATTTTTTTGAGGAGGATGGTGAGGAAACAAGCTGCAGACGGTTGTCATGAGATCATGCCCCTCACCAGACACCTTTATGGTTCTTTTCTACTCTGGTTGGGCGTCTGTACCGAGGGTCAAAAGTTCAGGCTGTCCAGTTTTTTTCCCCAAAGATAGGAGTTAGGCAGGGGGGCTGGAATGCAGGCACTGTGAAATGGCTTGTCCTGACCGGCCACTCCCACCCCTTTCCTTCCTTCTCACGTACATTGCTGCCTGTGTTATGAGTGGAGGCTGTGCAAGCTAGGCTCTGATTGCTGGAAGACTTGGAGAACAGACAAATTAGACACAGCTTGAACTTTGTAAAATGCTCTCGTTGGACGAAGCAGCGAGGCCGGCTCCCGAACAATGAACTGGCAAGTTCAGGCTTCTCGGTTACTTTTTCCTTTGTGCGCAACCAGTAGTTTATGAAAGATAGCTGTGCTGCCGTACCAGACCTTGGAGGGAAAGGGTGAGATGGGGATTCCAGAGGCTGCAGTGGAGAGTTTTGAGACAGCTGCTTTGGATAGAGAGGGGTGCTGGCAGCAGGGCACTTTTGTGGGAGCACTGTCCCTAGAAGCAAATCATTTTAAGGAGGCATCTGGTCAGAAAAGAACAAGATGTGTCCAATTTAATCCTTTCTCACAACCTCACCCCTTATGGATTTGGACAACTCTACAAGATTCCCTCCTCTGTGGAGCTGTGCACACACTGTATACAGTGGATCGATCTGTTACACAATGGTGTAAATCCATTCACTGCAGTGGCATTACTCCCAATTTCCTGCACAAGTGCAAGTGAGAAGAGGGTTTCGTTAGATGGGTATGTTTGTGTTACAGGTATCAGAAGGACACCACTGGAGAGCTTCAGGGAAGACACTACTACACCAAGGGGATTGCTTCTCCTGTCGGCATAGATAATCCAGCTCTGCGAGAGGCAGTAGCTGTGGCGACGGGAGAAGCACACCATAGCCCTCTGTGTAGTAGACAGTGCGATGTCGGTATAACTGTACTCAGGAGCGTGGATTTTTCACACCCCTAAGTGACGTAGTTATACCAATGTGAGTTTATAGCATTGACCCGCCCCAGTGTAAAATCAGTGAACAGTCACAATGGGCCCCAGCACATTGTTTCTCCAAAGAGAAATGTATCAGGCATGTGCAAGTGTAAGATGAAAGCGAGATCACTTGAACGAAGGATAAAAGCCGTGAACTGAGGTTAAAGTGAATGTGAACTGCCTTTAAGGTGATAAATCAGCTTTTTCTAAAAGGAAGTCTTGGTAGATGGATGCCTTTTTTTCCTTCAGAATAACGAAGGCCATTTTAAAAGTGAGTCGGGCCCAGTTAACGTGAATCACTCTACAGACTATTTTAGCTCACAATACAGAATCTCCCAATTAACCAATTCACTGGAATGCAGAGCGCACATCTGGTCTGTGTTATTGTGGTCTCTGCTGTAATTGCACAGAGAGAGCTACCTTGGGTTTTTAATGTTAGAAATGTTTGTATTATACAAAACCCCTGTTGCCAAGCACTTTTTATTAAAACAGTCCGTTTATGCTCAATGCTCTGTCCTGCTGAGGCGCTCAGAAGGCAGTATAACAGATACAGAGCCTCATTCCCAATTGCCCTGGAGGCGTTGGGTTACCAACACACTAGACCATGGGTGGATACCAACTATGATTTTTTTTTTTCCTTCCTTAAGTTCCAAGTTCCGCACTGTTGCTACAATCTTGGTGGCTTTACCTGTACTCCAATTGTGGCAGGGTTGGTGAAGACTGGGTACAGGCATTTTAACCACCCTGTCACTGAGCTCTGCTCAGAGCAGGTCTGAATGACACGGAAGTTAAAATGCCACCACTTTGTCCGAGCTAGCACCCCTCCGACTGGCAGAGTTGCGCACCCATGGGAGGAATAGTGAGAAATTTTAAGAAAAATGTCTAGTGGCCAAAAGGGGCATGATAGGGTAGGTTTCAGAGGTAAAGGTTTTCTGATGGTGCACAGTGTCAGTCCTCAATTCAGGACATCACTGAGGCTATGTCTACACTACGGACCTTTCAGCAGCACAGTTTTTTTCACACCCCTGACTGACAGAAGCTTTGCTGACAAAAGTGCTAGTGTAGATAAAGCTTAACGCCGTTGTTTAGCTTTAAGCAAGTGTTTAAGTCCCTGGGACTTGAAATCAGTGGGTCTTATACAGATGTTAGAGTACTGTCCTGAATAGTAATTTTTACCAGAATCAAGCCGAAAGCTGGTAATGCGCCTCCTAAAGGGTTTTGGTTGGGAGGTCAGGGATGAACCAGGTTTGGAGTGCAGGATCAGTGAAGCTTTTCTCACTCATAACTGAACTTTTTCAAATTCTTACTTAGTGTGAGTAATTGGGGGGAGGAGGGCGTGTGAAATATCCACACCCTGGAGCGCTGTACCTATGCTGACCGAAACCCCGGTGTAGACGCAGCAAGGATGACAAAAGAATTCTTCTGTCGATGTAGCTACTGTGGCTTGAGGAGGCTTTGTTCCTACACAGGTGGAAAAACCTCTTCTGTCGCTGCAGGCTGCATCTGCTCTATGGGGTTATGCTGCTGTAGCCCTTTGAGTCTGGACGTGGCCCCAAAGTATCACTCTTCTTTCTTTATCAGGGACAGGTGAGCAGATTTGGTGCATTTTCATAGCAGTGTTCAAGGCCCAAGACGCTCCTGAGCTAGAAACAGCATTTTACTCTTTCAATTTCAGAGCAGGTTTCCTAATATTTTTGCATGCAGCAGAACTTTAACAAGTGACGCTAAAGATCACAGGACAGGAAGAGGAAGAAGGAGGGCTGATTTCTTAGCATTGTGTCAGTCACAACCGTCTACCGGAAACCACAAAAACCTACCTTAATCTATGTAGACCTCCAGTCACAACATACTTTATTGGCCAAGTGGCTTTTTCCTGTCCAGAGAATCCTTATGTCCTCAAGTGCCATGGTTTCTTTTCTTATCCGTTGTTATCAATGGGCGATCTAGGAAGCGCTGGGGTATACGTACAAGTATATCTTGCTCTGGCATGAAATAATCTTATTGCAGTTTTGTTTAAAGTTTGCTGTTATGTAGAGGAGCAAGGACTTGAATGGACACCGAGGCTGAACGGCCATTTCTCTGTCTAGAACTGGTCCGTTCTTATGCAGCTTCTGCCCATATTATAGTACTGAGTAGGGCGACTGATAGATGCACTGTGAAACTCCTCAGTGGTTTTTCTTCTTGGGGTGTGTGAATATTTCCTTTGGTTTCAGTTCACATGGTCTCACCCTGCCCTGAGTATCACTTTGACATCTGGGTATACAATCTGGCTGCCTGTATGCACAGGTGTTCAAAGATGGAGGAAGAGCACAGGTCTCCCAGGACATGTGCTTCTTGTAGGGATGTCATCATACTGACCACATTCCAAATGGGGGCGTGGTTGGGGGGCCTGACCTCGTTCCCATTGGCTGCATCAGGCTTTCCCACCAAAACCATTGCAAAGCTTTACATTTTCTTTGCATGACTTTCATTTGGCACCAGTTTCATGGGCATCTCAGGGTTGATAACTCAGCTTCCTGGCATGTTTTGTCCTGTTAATCTGAATCATCTTTCATATTCTGAGCAGAAATGGAGTTTCCACGCTCCTTGTGAAAATTTACGCAGCAAGTTTTATTTAAGGTGGTAGTTGAAATATTGCCACCTGTTTATTTTAATTTTCATGCGGAGGGCAGGGGGGAGGAAGCTGGAAGGGTAAGCAAAGGGAGTGAGGGAAATAAATTGCATGCTAGTTAGCATGACAGCTGATGCTAATAAGAACGTGTGTGAAGCCCACTTGAAATGCAGGGAGGGTTGGAAAAAAATTAAAAATATCAAGAGCTGTGGACCTGATCCCATGAAGTGTTGAGTGCGCCCTTCCCATTGAAGACAATGAAGATTTAAAATGCTCCGCAGTTTGAAGAATTGCCTGATATAATCAGCATCCAGTGTCCATCTTAAATCTTGGCTATATGGGAAAGTTGCATAGGTTTAATCTAAGGTGTAAATTTAAATCAATATAGTTGAGCCAGTACAGTCCCTTTGTGTAGATGCTCCTAATAAGCGTGGCTTTTTTTTTCTGTTTACTTTATATCATTTAGGAACATATTTAAATTAAACTGAAATAAGCCACTCTTAAACCAAAATAAGTGTCTCTGCCAGGGCTGGAACCAGGTTAACTCTACTGGTTTAAAAAACTATTTAAATTAAACTACTGCAAAAGTATAATCAAGGCCTTTCTTTAAGCACACTCTTTCTCTAAAGAGGAAGTTTAAATCTCCTACTGGGTGTATTTCAGACTGCATGACAATTGAATTGTGACTATTTCTGTTGGCTGTTTAACAGCTCTATTGGTATACAAAATGCATCACTTAGTTTGAATGACCTGGGCTAAATGGAAGAGGAGACATTCTCCCAACCTCTTTTAGGTGCAAAGATAAAAATTAAAGTAAAAGTAACATGAAGATTCCCTGAAGCTGAATGTTGCCTTTCAGACATCCACCCTGGGAAAGAGAAGCCACTATTTATTATTATTTCAATCATAAAAAAATTAACTCTGTACTGTAACACCAGTGCTTACCACTAATTGAAACCAATTGCAGGTATGTGCAGTTCTTCTCTTTTACATTATACCAGATTGTTATATTAAAAATTTTAAAGACATGCGTAACATTTGGGTGCTGCAGAATCTGCTAGAGCTTTATTAACAAAACTATTCTGAGCCCATTTTCTTGGCACAGATGGATATGTTTTCCTGCTCTGTGATGCACAGCAATATCCTCGTCAACATCGGCTAATTGCTTTCAAACTATGGCTAAGCAGAAAGTGCTCGTCTGAAAGTTTATTTTAAAATATGTTAGGAGGCATGGAACGCATACTCGTCTGTAAAATAGCTACATTTGGGGCCTGAATGGTGGCTCTGTGGGAGATAGGGTAAGGTGAGTTTAGCCATTACGAAGAACTGCTGTTCAGGTGGATAGATATAACAGAGGTGACTGATGCATTTCAGAGGTTGGGACCATAGCCTGGGAAGGGGGGATGGGGAGTTTTTTCTTGGAGGGTGAAGGGTGTGGATGACCATGCATCCTTGATCATTGTAGGTATCATCAGGGATTGTCTGCCTGCCCACATCCTTGACTGATGTTGTTACTGATGGAAAGATGGCATGAGGCAGAGGGGAAATACAGGTGATAGTCCATGTAAAGTAGCTGAAATAATCTATCCTCACCATATTCAGACAAAGGAGGGGATTATCCCCTTCAGCCTCACATTTCCCCCCCTCCCCCCCCCAGTTAATTCACTCACTCATTGGCCACACACTTCAGTTTGGGCCGCTGCCCTTGATCACCCTGCCATGGTGATGTCAGTGTGAATGGGATTTATTAAGTTAGCAGTAAGGTATAGCCGCGTGATGCGCACTGCTTCTCTCCGTTTGCCTTTTCACATCATCAAACCCAGGGAATCTCCTGCACTAGTTACAACTGACCGAAGTGCCAAACAGACTCTCCACCACCACATGCACCTTCTGCCACTGCAGCTCTGCACTGTTGTAAAGACTCACAGTTCAAAAGGTCGTAGCCCCCCTTCTCGTCCCCCCCCCTTTTTTAACTGCCTTTAGCTTGGTTCTCATGACTCCCATTTCATGACCACCCCCAACCCTGGCAGGGCATCAGACAGGTCAGGGATGTTATCTCTTTGTTTATGACACTTGGTGTCTTTTAGGAGAATCTCTTTCTTATGAGGCTCATTTGAAAGATCTATAAATAACCCCGGCCATCTGACCTTTAACACATTTTTTATTATTTAATGATAGCTGCATATTTACCTTACTTTTGAGAGCCAGGACCTTAAAACAGCACAAAACCCGGAAAGACAGGTCTATTGTGAGATTTTACAGTGACCTGAAGCAACAGCTCAGGGGGAAAAAAGCATGGAGTGAAGTATGGGGGGGAGTCAGGATCGCTTTGCAGCGTCTTTGCATTTTTTTCTATCATAACAAAACACCCTGCTGCTCCCAGTGAAAATTCTTTATAGCCACTGCTTATTAATGCCAAGTACGTTCTGTCACCACAGCTATGACTTCATATCATGGGAGGTGCAAATGAAATGCTTTTAGGGTATTCTGACTAAAAACAGTGGCCAATGTTTCCCAGGCAATAGCCTCAAGTTAGGTTCCTAAATCCATATTTACAGACCTAAATCAGTGACATGACTTTCAGAAGGACTGTGTACCGAGCAAACTCCCACTGATTTCAGTGGGTGCTGGTGGGTCCTGAGCCCTTTTGGAAATTGATTCAGGAAAGCATGCCAGCAAAAATCTTGACCCTTGTCTAATGGGTTTCTGAGGCCGTGTTTAGGTTTGTTGAATAGTTAACGTAAAATGTGAGCTTTATTGTTAGTTAAAACCACCTTTTTTCTACAATATACAAGTGGAATATTTAACGGGATATTAGATATAGGTCTCTGCTTTCAAAAATTCTACCTTGTTTATGATGTAAAGCTGTTCTTTAATATGCTGGCACTTATACAACACTTCACACTTAGCCAAAGTGGGGTATGAGCATGTAGCTAATTTGGCCTCAGTAAGGCTCACCTTTCTCACGCAAGTATTGCCATTCAGTTTGGTGGGGCAGGGGGAGGGCTACTTGCGTGAGCAGGGGGCATCTAATTCTACTGCCTGGCTTCTTTGATGCACTCTGTATTGTTTACATTCTTTTTGTTTCTTTTTTTTTTTCCATTCCATGCTTGTGTTCATCTCTCTCTCCGCTGGATCTTGGAACAGGTAAGTGATGTGCACTTGTGCCTTTTATTCAGACTGTGCCGTTGGCATTGGAGGCATCTTGCTAGATAAACGTCTTGCAATCTGACTGGAAAACATATTTTAGCCTCAGCGTGACCTTACAAGAATCCGCTGGAGCATATCTGCTCTGCTTTAGATGTTAATGGTGTGATGTCTCACAGGGGATTGCCATGTGGATCTGGGACCCTGCTTGTTAGTAGCAGTAGCTAGGGGGAAAAAAAAACCCCTCAAAAACTAATCAGATGTTCTGTAAATCACCTGAACACTATGGCTGCATGTTTTTTTCCTATTGAGAGGCACCTGGTGTATTGTGCCTATGCATTGAAATCAAACCCTAGTTATCACTGAGTGTCTTTCCAACTAACGCAGCACACGATCTTCTAAATAGATCCTTTGGGTACTTAATCTTAAATGAAAGGGTTGCAGCCATATCAATGCATTTCTCCTCAGGGGAAAAGAATTTGCAAAGCTGCTGCTCAGTGTATCATGTTGAGAAAAAAGATGCACACCATTAAAGAAATAAGACCCATGATCATTTAGAATGATTTTTACCAAGGATAATGTTTGAGAAGTACATGCTAAATGTATTCTGTATTAACTTATATAATGTATAGGTCCCATTTCTCATCCATTGCAGTCCACTTATAGGAAATTCTTTAAAGAGTTAGTAAAAGGAGTGTTTGGTCTTTTGCCAAAGTTGCCTGGCTTGAACAGTAATGAAAAGTAACATACATGTGGAAGTGCCTTTAGAATCCAACTTTCATTATGGTGAATAACATTAATTTTTGTTGGCTTAAAAATAAGAAAATAAATGTATTCACTATTCCCAAACTTGGAAAAAGTGAAGTTTATAAATTATTGTAAACCAGGAAGTGAGAAGATAAATGTGGAGGGACAAGTCCTCTTTAATTGCTACTAGGGCCACGACAAGAAAGTCAGAATATGCAGATGTCCCCGTTATCGTTTTCATTTTCTCCTTCTATGCTCACAGGAAAATCTCAGGATCTTCCGGACTAGAAATGTTGGTTTGGTTTTTTGCCAGAGTCGAGCTTGCAGGTGGCACTGAAATAAATGGCTGTTCTAAAGGTGCAGTTTGAGAATCATGCGTTAGGAGGGGAGAGATGCACACTGCATTAGCCCATGCAATCTTAGTGTTGTGGTATTTTGGTTTTTCATTGTAACCCTTCTTCTTGAGGAACCTGGTTGACTTTAGGCCGCAGGTCTTGTAATATGGGCTTTTCTGGGGTTTACCACTAGCAGATCAGATTTTTGCTTCATGTATCTCTGACTTTCATATTTTTGAAAGAAACAAATGTATTAGTACTAAAAAAAAGAAAGAATATCCCAGTGCAAAGGAGGCTGACTTAACATCTGTTGCCTGATATCAGATCCGATGTCTGCTGTATAAATCTTTTGCTGGGTCACAGATGATTGGACCAGTGGGCCGGAACTGTTGGTCTCCTGTCTAGTGTTGGTTGGGCTGCTATACATAAACTGTGAACATTATGACATTTTAGTTGAACACGTTGTTATCCCTGCCCCGCCACTGGCAGTCAGATCTCAGCATCTTGCCTGCTATTTGTGTGTGTGTGTGTGTGTGTGTGTGTGTGTGTGTGTGTGTGTGTACACACAAAATATCAATAGTGCTTAGACTATTTTATAGACTAATCACTTGTCAGATACTCAAGGCCTTAGGAAGGATTGTGTGTGTCTTACCTCCCCAAAGCAGCACGGGCCAAGATTTTGAAAAGTAACTAGTGATTTTTTTGATTGTTTGTCTGTTTGCTGTGTTGTTGTAGCTGTGTTGTCCCAGGATACTAAAGAGACAAGATGGGTGAGGTAATTTTTTTTTTCTGTGTAAGCTTGAAAGCTCATCTCTCTCACCAACAGAAGTTGGTCCAATAAAAGATATTATCTCACACACCTTCTCTCTCACGCTTTCTTTCCTTTGTGTGTGTGTGTGTGTGTGTGCGCGTGTGTGTGTGTGTGCGCTCAGCTTCAGACACCTTAAAGGGGCCTGATTTTCAGAAAGTGCTGAGTACCTGCTCTTAGGCATCTTTAGGCCTTTCAAATTGAGCACCCAAAATCACTCGTCATATTCGAAATTCGTGGCCGCTTCATGTATCTTTATTATTTGTATTGTGTTAGCACCCAGAGGCTCCAGCCCCGTTGTACAAACATAAGAGATAGTCCCAACCCTGAAGAGCTTGCCATGTAAGACTAGAGACAACTGATGGATACAAAAGACAGATAGGGGAGCACAAGATGACGCCCTACAGAAGAATAGTGTATATCTTAAAAATGGCCAGAAATACTTTAATTTTTCAGTCTGGCTCTTTGACTCAAGTCTTTGTAAATTAGATTACAAGTTTACTGTGGTCAGTTCATAAACCTCTGAAAAGAAGGGTTCATAAGTGGAATCGCTGTTTTAAATGTAGCGCTATTGAGTTATATGGAAGGGTGACACAGTAATATTCATATCAGATCATAACTATGTTCCAGTATTGGGAATGGGTTTGACTCCCAGTTGCACACACTCAAAACAGGGCTGACTAATGGCACAAGAAGGCGTACTAGTGTCCCCAGTGGCTGGATACTTGGTTGCAAGATTACTTGGTATTTTCAGTGATGTGAATGTGTGTCTAGGTGCAGGCAGAAGTGCTTTCCATTAGATGGGTGGACAAGAATGGGGGAGCAGTATTGTTTAGCAGGATGAGAAGGGAGTAAATAACAGAGAGAAAAAGGAAGCTGAATTTTTGCAGATCAGGAGCTTAGGTTTTCTTCCCTCCACCTCCGCCCCTCTCACTCCCCCCATTCCAGTGTATCTTTTTCATGTATTCCCCTCCTTGAAGAATTTAGTTACAAATTTTAAGAGTAAAGCGGTGGCTGGCATTTTGCCAGAGTAACCCTAGCCAATTCAGTAATTAAAGTCAGGATAAATGGTGATGGATATAGTTATTATTTAAAAGAATGTCTGTTTGGTGGTGGTGGGAATGGATAAAGAAGACGGTACAGATGAAAAGAACTAGTTTTCAGCAGGGCCTGTTTTGCTAATGAAGATCTGGCCACCTCTAACCCATGAGCAATTCTTTGAAAGCTTGTTCAGGGGTTAAAGTTGCAGTCTGGAGTGACTGGCAAGGTGTAAGAAGCTCTTGGAATGTGTAAAGAGGCAAACGGTAGATAAGGCTGAACTCTGAACAGAGGGCACAATTCAGTTTATGTGTTAATCTTCACCAATAAAAGCAGCATCAGGCCTCATGTTGAGGCGACACACCTCCCTCTGTTCTAAATATTTAAACGAGATAATTAGACTTCTAGATGTGAGCATATGGCAAGGAAGAGGAATTATGTTCTGTCCTGTAGAGCCCTGAATTGGCTTAAGTAGTTGAGCAACTTTAAAAAGATGCATAGTGGAGATCCGTAGAAGGTCAGTGCGAGTGACCTAAAACTATACAATTAATTGAGCCTCAGTTTATTCATTTGGTGAGAGAAGTCTCTTAGTAGCATGTTGGCCTGATTTTTCTTACCTTCTATGCCTGTGTAAGTTACTCCACTGGTAGCAAAGGAGTGACATGTAAAAACTGATGCAAGAGCAGAATAGGGTGTATTTTGTTTCACTTAACGGTTGTGCAGAATTTGACTGGAGATGAATTTCCCTCAAGCCAGAAATGGTTAGCCATGGCCAGCAATTCACACAGACTTGCCAAATAGCTAATCAGTAGAATGTGTCCCCAGAAGCTCTTCCCTTTCCAATGTCATCGAGACCTCAGGCCGTGGCTGTTCTGTGCAGCTGTGGCAACAACGAACCAAGCTACAAGAAGTGCTGGGGGGAGGAACGTGGGGGGGAGAGAAGAAGATACTGTACACAGCCACAAACTGGATATGCGTCTTGTTTTGAAATGGTAACAGTTTGACTTGGTGAAGACTCCTGGCCACAATACTTTTATTCGTAAGGCCTATAATTTATCGTGCGTGTTAAGTTTGCCACCCCTTTCATGATGTTCCTCTTGAAAGTTCTGGATAAGTTGCGAGTTTGAAGGGAAAACATGGAAACGAGCAGACTTTATTTTCTCTTAAGGCTTTGGTGGTCTACACACATGGACAAGGCTAATTAATAGACTTTTGTATTGTATGCAGTGAACTGGGATCTTGACAATTAACTTTGCTACATTTTGCACACATATCATGTGAGATTCTCTTGGGGCCAGGGTTGTCTCTTGAACATGATGGTCACTGAGTGAACCCAAGATGTATTCGGGTTTTTCATGTGGTATGAGGTATTTCTAGGGTGGAAATACTAGCAGATACCCTGGGCAACTGTATCAAATTAACTTAAACTTTTTCAAAAGTGAGTTGTGATTTTTTTTGCATATGCAGCAGGAGACACCTTAAAGGGACTTGATTATCAAAAGGTGCTGAGTAGCCAAGATTTAAAGGGACTCTTAACTGAGCCCAGAAAGATCCAGGCATACACAAGCACAAAACTACTCTTGAAAGTTTAAGCCAGTATCACATGAAAGAGAAACTGTTCCTTTGCCATTCTACTTTGGGTAGCATCTCATGACCTTGTTAAAATCAGTATAATGCTTAGTCATTCTGATCCTCATTTAGTCAAGCATGTCTCTCTTTTTGACATCAGACTGGCTGATTTTCTGACACAGCACATCATTAGTTTTCTTTAGGTTCAGCGTAGATTGTAGTCTAGTGAATTGGGCACAGGTCTGAGGGTTCTGTTTTTAACTGTTACTGAATCTGACTTTAAAATCCCTGTCTGTTAAATCCATCTATACAAACAGGAACAATAATGCTTAAGCAATTTTATGAAGCACTTTTTAGATCATTACCATTATTATTTATTTGCATTGACTGGTGGAGAAGTGTAAACTGTGACCCACACCTTCACTCCAGACTCAAACTAAACTTTTTTTGAAGCTTTGGAAGAATTCAACTTGAAATTTAATTTTTAATTTTTACACTCCTGCACTTCTGGATTCTAACCGCAGCAGAAGTAATGCAAGAAAGGTGTAGCCTGGCTGGAAGCAGGAACTATGGGAATTCTCATGAGAGATGTTCAGCCAGCTTTTAAGCTTTTAAGACCCAAAAACTCTGAACCCAGCATGAATATTTAGGGGCTTGATTCTGCAAGTAACTGCACTGCCCTCTCCAGATGTTGGCTGGAGTAAACACTGAACAGCAGGGACCTCGAGTCTCCCAGTGTTTTTCCAAGGTGGCCTGCTGGGGAGGCGGCAGATTCAGTTCTTTGCCATTGAAGTGCTAAGGTGCACCGCTGTTAACTCATCGGTTCTTGACCCAAGCGTCCAGTACTAGCCTCCTGCTGAGTACTCTTCACTCCAGTCAATCTGGGAGGGAGCTGGGCTGGAAGCTTAGCTTAGAACATCCCAGATGAACAAATCAGAAACTTCTGTGCATAGACAATCCCTGAGAAAGAGGATCTTGGGTCTCTCCGCCATGCAGTACCCTTTACATGCTACCTATAGGGATTATGTATTGCAGAATGCAATCCTGGGTCACGCTGGAGTCATTGGGTTCATTGTTAGTGCAGTCATCCAGATAGATCAGTTCTCTTCTAGTAATGACTGTATTTTGCCCTGCCCACTTCCTGCTGTGCCCTTAGAGCTCTGGCAGACAGTTGGAAGGGAGGAGAGAGGGAGTAGTGGTGGTGGGGGAGGGAGAGGGCAGTGCAGTTACTTTTTGTCTGCCTGGTTGCATGGAAACCTGTCCCTTATCTCCTCCAGTCGTTCATTGAAAGCTTGCTCAAGGTTTAAAGTTCTGGGTTTGAGCAATCAGGCCAGCGTAAGACCTTTCAAAGGGAAACAATGGCTGAGTACAGTACTGTTAACCACCTCCTCCGCAAAGAATTTGGCTTGACTCGCCCAGGTTTACAACCTTCCTGTGACCATCTGAAATGGGCAGCTTAGGTTCTGCCTTCAAAAGCGACGTGCCCTCGCTGCCTCTTCTGCCCGACTTTTTTTTTTTTCCCTTCTTTTTCACAGCCACCATTTTCTTTGTGTGCCGTTCCCAAGGATTTTTGTCATTATATCATGAGCTTCCTCAGAGGAGAAACATTTAAAAAAAGAAGAAGCCAGGCTCCCGTCAGAGGAATGTGTACAGTTAAGAGCCACATTCTGTGCTGCCATGGCAACCAGAGTTTTAAAAATGATACAGTCAGTGTTCCAAAATCATGCAACCTACAAGGAACATCAGGGATAATTAAGAAAAGGAGCAGCCTGCTCTACACCTGAAAAGGGAGAGGCGGGGAGATGCTGCTAGGGGGCTATCACACTCTCATGCTCCTGAGTTCTTTACTCCCTGGAAATCAATGAGATGTTGGCTGGAGTAAACACTGAACAGCAGGGATCTCGAGTCTCCCAGTGTTTTTCCAAGGTGGCCTGCTGGGGAGGCGGCAGATTCAGTTCTTTGCCATTGAAGTGCCAAGGTGCACCGCTGTTAACTCATCGGTTCTTGACCCAAGCGTCCAGTACTAGCCTCCTTCCAACCCATTCCAATCAGCAGTATAACATGGTACCTTTATCATAATGTGTAGCCTCTATTACCATGTATAGGCCTCAATGTATTTAGCATCATCCCTGTTTACACTC
The DNA here is from genome assembly GCF_020497125.1 of Mauremys mutica. Taxonomy (NCBI): domain Eukaryota; kingdom Metazoa; phylum Chordata; order Testudines; family Geoemydidae; genus Mauremys; species Mauremys mutica. The sequence goes on along the minus strand of NC_059092.1, from coordinate 5,693,273 downwards.
AGCTTTCAACTCTCATTTTATTGCCAGCAATGTACATGGAGCAATAAAAATGGGAAGTCCCAGGGGCAGTGGACGGTGTATAGAGGAGTCAGAGGGCTTGGAAAGGGCAAAGGTCACAGGTCAAGACCTTTAACTGGGAGGAACAGAAGCAGCTCTGACTTGTTAGTGAAATGAGCATAACGGATGCTGGGATTTTCAATGCTTGGAGGAGAAAGTGGCGTGAGGGAAAAGTCCAGACTTTCTGTGAACTCTAGTGAAGTTTAACCACAGATTTTATTACCAATATGTGATTCGCAGCTCCATTTTATTTTGTGTCCAAACTGAAAATGAAGAGTTTTTCTTCATAAACAGGTCATACAGATTAGGAGAATCAGATTGAATCCTGCTCTTATCCCAAAGAAGAAAGCCACATCCATTAAGTAAATTGTTAAAATCCACAAAGCCATGAAACTTCCAACCAGTGTTGCCTGCTCTGGGGAAAGTGAACGTGTTTTCAACTTGAGGGAAAGCAGTGTTTTAAGATGCTGGAGAGAGATGTTCCTCCACTAATGCTTTAAATGTTGCCAGCCAGATAAATTACCTTGAGCATGGGTTCTTATGTGCCTTTTACTATATAGCTAGCTGCATAACAAGGGGCTACACCTTGCATTTAGCACAGTGGAAACCATACATTTGCCTTTCAGTTTCCCACTGAGTGTATGTTCTACGTCTTACGCCCTAACTGCCTAGCCACAGAGAAGCCTTGAGAAACAGATATGCTAGATTCTTTCAAGGATGCTTAAGGATGTATTTCTAATAATAATAATAACAAAAACAACCCAAGAAGTGACTTGTACAAGGGCAGCCCACCACCAGACATTTACAGAAGTATTAGGAGAGATTACGCATCCTGATGCCGTAATTGCCACCAATCATCCCCACCCAGAAAGAAAGAAATATCCTCCCTCCTCCACTTCTGGGTAACATGAAGTTTCTCGTTCTTAGCTGTTCAGGGGGTAAAGCTGTATGAGAACACTGAGTTCATGCCCCAACTGCGTCCTGTGAGACTGGGATTATAAAAAGCAGAAGAGGAGAATTTTTTTTTGCTAATGGGACAGATTGAAAGTGTGGTTTACGGGCACACCCTTTCAGGTTTCTGTATCTCTCAGCTTGCATTAATTTTTAATCACTTCCTCCAGTTGGCATGTAACAACAACGCCTTTAGGACTTCTCTGGCTGAATTCATTCTCAGGCAAGCAGTGCTCAGCCGTCTTTATCTAAAAATCTACAGCAATATGACCTGAAAAATACTGCATTGGATTCTGATCTCTCAAATATGCTGGTGAAAGTTGACTTCAGAGGAGCTACGCTTGCCTATATAAGATCAGAATCTGGCCTTGAAGAAACCCTCTTGGTAGAGCAAATCCGGGCTTCTGGAGTTCTGAAATAATGTATGCAGCTGGTTCACATATGTGAGCAGAGTGTAATTATTGAATTGCTGCCCTGTTTTCAGGCAGGGTAGAAAATGCTGCTGGCATTTTTACTTGTGTAGCCTCCATATAGCTTCATTCACCCTTTGTTTAAAGGGTTTGAACTTGTGCGTTTTCCAGCTAGCCAAATGAGTACTAGGTGGAGGGGTTACACATTCAGAACATCTATATATGTCTGTGACGCCGAGAGGGTTAAAAATGTTACTGCTCTCTTACCAGGAAAAAACTTATTTTCTGGGGTGGTGGCCCAAAAACCCATCAGTTTCAGGTTGGGACATGCAGGTTGAAAGCTGGTTAGTTTTAGGGGTTGCAACATTCAAAGCATGTAGGCTGAGTATCCGTTGGAGCTGTGCTTTTTGTGCACAGTGTACATGCATAAGACTTCCTGGCCTTTTGAAAGGCAGCAGGAGACTTGTTTATGGGGTGAAAAGGCTCCTGTTTTATTCTCTTCCCAGGCAGTGTTTGCATCTTTGCATGCCAGGATGTTGCCATTTGCGTAGCAGCTTTTGCTACCAGCAGCACCGCTGCTAGTTTGTAAGCTGTAAATTCAGGTCAGGTACCTAAAAGCGACACAGGTAAAGTTTTTGAAACATAAAGCACCACAAATTAATAAATATATATAAAACAGCAGCCGCATCTTTAATCTAAATGCTTCCTTAAACTACCAGTCAGGGTTTGCCTGGCCCAGGAGTGTCTTTGGGAACTGTAGGCAGTGGTGTTGTAGCTGTGTTGGTCCCAGGATATTAGTGAAACAAGGTAGGTGAGGTAATATCTTTTATTGGATCAATTTAGGTTGGTGAGAGAGACAATCTTTCAAGCTACAAAGAGCTGTTCTTCAAGCCTGGAAAAGATACTCAGAGTGTCACAGCTAAATTTGGGTACTGTGTAGAGGATTTTTGAGGAGGGTTCCCTTTGGTTGAGAATCTGTATTCAAATCAGCATAATTTTAATCTGCAGTCATGTGCCTTGAGACAACAGGGCTTCAGAGGATTAATTGTCTGTTTGTTAGGGATGACCCGGCTCAGTTTCTGGATTGCAAAGGAGTGGCTGCGTATTTCAACTGCATAAATGAATGCTACCAGGATGGGACTGTGTTATTAGATATACTGTTAGGTTGGCAGATTGTTAGGCAGGGTTGCCATAACGGAGTGCGTTATAAAAACACTATTAATGCCCATTGTTAATAGCCAGAATGACTGTGAAAGGACATGTACTGTGCATTCTGCATACCAATATGTCATTCCGGAAAACCACATATGGATTTATCTGGCCATCAGGGAAAACTGCATTTTCTCCATAAATACCTGACTGTGACTTTAAGAATGCCTGTGAAATGCGTCAGCTACACTGAGGCGGCAGACAAGCTGGGCAGACTGAGGGAGATGGAGGGGAAGGAAGCAGGAGGCGGGAGTGCGCACAGAGGACAGAACAGCCGCAGTCTGGGCTTGCAGCCTCCTGGCTAGACTGTAGAAACTTATAATTGAGTTCCTGAGCTTCCCCTCCTCTCCCTGCAGCTCGGCTGAAAAACACCCTGGCTCAGAGCCATGCCCTTTTACAGTGACCTTGCCTGCAAATAGTGCGCAGGAATTTTTACGGGCACTGTGCACATGGAAAAAGAGGGTGGATAAAGGGGGGACACTAGTGCTCTTGATTTAAAATCAAACCACACAAGCTATTTCTCACCCAGGAAAACAACTCAGCCCATGAGCTGGGGTTTCACTTTATTGTTCTGGGTCTCTTTATTGTGCTATTGATTGATTTTCTCCCTTCTCATGTTATGAAAATAATAAATCTTCTGAGATTTTGTGGATCCCTAGTTTGAAGGAAGTGTTTTACCATGATGCTTGGGTCACGTTATATACAGGTGTGTGTGTTCATCCATATGTGTATACTCTACCCTCTGATTTTGTACGTGCATGTGTGTATGTAATAAAATGCTGTAGGTACTGGCTGTTCAATCCATGTATTAAAAATAAACGCCACCAGATAGAAGTGTAGTTACAAATTCTGCTTTGAGTTTACACCAGTTCAGTTTCAGATCCCTCCTGAAGTAAGTAATTTGGCCCTTAGTTCATATTTAAGAATTTTAGGTTCTTCTGATTCATAGAGTGCCTAGCGCACCGGACTGGGACTGAGGAGACCTGGGTTCTCTTCCCGCCACTGCCTTGGCGTGTGACTTTGGGCAAGTCAATTCACCTCTCTGTTTCCTCTCCCACCCTATGTCTGCCTTGTCTAGGTAAATTAGTCTCTGCCCTGAAATGCTTATATCTCACACTACATGCCCAACCCAGCACAAAGAGCCCCTGGTTTTGGTGCCCCAACCTACCCACCCATAGCTGGATCCTGACACCATTGGGAGTTGAGGGTGGTGCACAGCACTTCACAGGATCAGGCTTTTCATAACCTGCTGCCCACTCTCATTCACAGGACCTGCCTATGTCAGTTGTTAATTGTGTCAGACACTTCAGATGCACATTAAAAGTTCATGATACAAAAGGGAAAATGGATTATGCAAAAGTGGCTTTAATTAAAACTTGTTTTTCTTGTCTGCTCTCTGGTGTTTATGTCTGTGGCAACCCACTCCCTGTAGTCAGTGAGCTTCTTTTCAATGCTTTCAGAAGTTCAGCTGCTGCAGTCAAAGGTAATTTTGTTTGTGCAAGATACTTATCTCCAAAGGAAGGGCCAAGAATAGGGGTTAAGGAGAGGACAGTAGGCAGAAAGCTTAAGTGTTTCTATTACGTCTTTCTAACGACCCCGATAACTTTTTATGGTTTCCTAATAAAGTTTAACATAATTCTGTCTGAGCACTGCATTATTGCTATATATTGACAAAGGGAGACAAAATGGGGTAGGTCTGAATCAGAACCTGTATCTGTCATTCACACAGTGCTAATCATTATGCTATCTAGGTTCTTTCTCACACACACACACCACACCACACACACTAAAATTGTATTTCCATACACATGCAGCTATAAGGCGCCACAATGTATTTTATGCTTGTTGAATCTCTTGGATAAGAGACCCAGGATCTTGTGTAGCAGAATGCCCAGAGATAAAGGGTTTCTTTTGTCACAAGACAGGAGTTGCGTCGTGCGGCTTATGCTGAGACATATGGTGAAGCAGCACCTGTTTTATAAGTACAGGCTCAGTGAAGAGATAGCACAGCCTTGAGAAGAGAGGGAATTTCGTATCTTCCCATGATCCCACCTGGCTGCCACCTGCTCCCTCATTTAATTGGCCCCGTTCCCTGTGCTCCCCACAGTAACCTCAGGGTAAGGGGGAGGAAGGAGAGGCAGACTGAATCAGCAAGCATGCTGTTGTGCTGAAACAAGAGGGACTCTGAAAGAGCTGCTAAAACAGAAGCCAGTTTGGTTCATTGGGGGAATGTGTCAGTTGTCAAGGGGTGGTGATTGGCTCAAGTGCTGTAGTCTGTCACTGAGTGTGAAGACACATCAAGTGTACTTGCCTGCTGGGGCTCAGTAATCGGGTGTAAAATGCTTGGGTGATTAACATTTGAAGGAAGAGCCATTGTCATCTGATACTGGTCTGGCAGTTCGGAAGTTTGTGGCTTTTTTTCCCTTTTGTAACACAAAATAATGGCGATAATAGCTGGGAGTATTGGAGTGTAGTTGGCAGTAATACCCACACACAGGAATAAACGCTTCAGTTTTGTCTGGGTGTTTATCTGCATGTGGATATTACTGCTTGGTAAACTCCAACACATCTGGTTACCACCACTGATATTTGCCTATAAAAAGGAGGGTATTTGCCTCATTTTTCACAGAACAAACTGAGCATGGCTCCTTACATCAAGGAGGCTTGAGAAATTAAGCATGCACTAGAAGACTTTGTGGAGTCCCCCCCCTCCCCTGCTGAGTTTACCACCTTCTTTCACTGACTAACCATTACCACAAATATTGAACCATGATTTCTTAACCTAACCTAACCTAATCACACAGGCAATAGTGGTAAAGAACTAGCAACCTGTGAAGGAAAAACTGCATTATTTAATGGATCCATGCTGAGCTGTTTTATTATCAAGGCACCATTAGAAACACTTTAGCCAGCATTTGTGTTATGGAGGAGGTAGGTCATATATAGTGCCCTGTGTTTTCCCCAGTACTCTGGTATCTATAACTTATAGATGGTTGAATATTGGACCATGGAAAGGGGTTTGAAAAAACACCTAATAATAATGCCTAGCTCTGATTTACCCCTTCTCAGAGCAGATTACAAAGGACAGGCACTATCCTTATCCCTATTGTATCGGTGAGGAAACTGAGGCACAGAGATGGGAAGTTTGCATATGACTTGTGTTAAGTTTCTGAACTACTTCAGGATCCTTCAAGATGAAAGGCTTTACAGGGTCTGTCTTCATCACAGAATTAACTCGAGTCATCCACATTTAAAATGCTCCTCTTGAGTCTACACTTAAACCAACTACTACAGCAGCACAGCTTCAATGTAGACACTGTAGTTAATCCACCTCCTGGACAGACAGTAGTTAGATCAACAGAAGAGTTCTTCTGTCAGCCTAGCACTGTCTACACTGGGGATTGGGTCAGCTACATTGCTCAGAGGTGTGGGGTTTTTTTTACATGTCTGAGCAACGTGGGTCAACTTTTTTTAGTGTAGACCCAACCTAACTCCAGTGAGACTGGCCTTGCTGTGAAATAACACTCGCACTGATGTGTCCGCACTGGTGCTGCACTCGTGCTTCGCACTAAGACTTTTGGTCCCATTGTTCTTTGCACTGCAGTAAACTGAGCTGCTCTATGAATTCCTTCCCAGTGATCTGTGGGAGAATTTGTTGGTCCTTTCTAAGCACACAGGGGATAGTGGTGGGGGTGGAGAATTGTGGGAAGGCATTGGAAATCAGTGGCATTTGAGAGAAGCTAGACAGTGTCTGTGCTACAGATTGGTTGTGCTAGCATCTGACAGGTTGTGCTAACTCGAGCATAAGCCTACACCCCCAGATGGGTCAGCCACCTGGAGTGAAAAGCAACCCCATACTGAGTTAAGAGTTTTTCTGTGCAGATGGGACACAGGTTAGGGGCCACACTCATTATACAGTGAAAAAACCCAGTAGAAATGCCAAATCACTATCCCCATTTTGAGCAGGGCCTACATTTCTCAGTAGCCCACATAGACTTTCTGAAATCTCCATCCCTTGCTGTTATTGGACATATGGAGGGCTAAAGTCTGCTAGTCACATGGCCACCTTTCTCATTGCTTTCAGGGCTGTAAAAGGGAGAATTTTGCCCAAGCCCTCTCGAGCCTTTAGAAATGAAGTGACATTTCCTTTTGCTATGCAGTGGGGCTGTGGGTTCCATTTTGACATGCTTTGGGGAGATGGCCACCTTCTCTTGTTCAGTGTACAGGAAAAGAGAGGGGAAGGACTTCCGGAGGAGAAAAGTTGCACATTTTCAGCATGACTAACCCAAGCTGTCTGAAAAGAGTTCACCTGACAGTCCAGCCCGCTGTGGCCAGCAGAGACGCCCAGCTAATGTGATGCAGCTCATGTGGATCTGTATCATTAATAATGTAAGCTGCTTTCTGTATTGTATCCCTAACCTCCTTTCCGGACAAATGGTGTTCACTCTACTGCTCGGCACATATCCATGCTCCTGCAGCTGGATCCTGAGCTGTGATGCAGGAGTGGAGAATCTGAAGGGGAGGTAAGTAATCGAGCTCTATTTTATGGGAATGAATTGCCCTTGATTCTGTGCCAAAAGGTTCCTTTCCTGTGTAGAAAGCTATTTAGATTACCTTTATAGATATAATATTACCTGTCTATTGTAACATTAATGCCAGCTTTCCCTGTGCTCCTGGAGGCGTTGAATTCTCTTTAGTGATTGACTTAGAGTCTTTTTGGGCTGTCACTAAGTGCAAGCCAGACCGCTCTAGTGTTACCTGCATGTTCACATTACTCCTTGCGTTAAGAAGCATGTGTGCAGTTCTGAAGACACAGGGCACTGGTTCTCAATGTGTGAGCTTGGGGACAGAATCCGGGAGAAGCCCAGGTGGCTTTAACCTTGGGCTCTCCATATTAGGGCTTGCATCCTTATTCCTGGTGTAAGTGAGAGCAGCCTCAGGGATGCTCCGACTTGAACTCTGTTTCATATGGACTGAAGCACTACAGCCGCCCCACTGACATGCGCCACACCCAGTCATCCCTCTATAACAGGGGCTGAGAGCAGAGCTGCTACTGAGGCTGCACCAGCTGGAGCGGTCCCTTGTGCTGGGGGTATTGCTGGATGGCGCTTCCTGCCCACTTCCAGGACCCTTTATGCTGCTAGAGCACTGGAAAGTGGCCTTCATGCGGCTGAGAACCAGCCCCACAGTCACTGTCACCAGCTTCAGGCTTGGAGATGGAAACATGAGTGACTCTTTCAAACATCGCAGGTCTTCTGAAAACCGCCCCCCCCCCTTCGCCTCCTTGCGAAACATCAGGAGGATAATGAGATTCTGCGCCAGCAGAATGGAACAGTAGGAGGTGACCCACTAAATCGTCTTGAAATCAGACTGCATTAAGCCATTTCTGCGCCGCCTGCCAAATGCGTATTACCGCCATGTCTCTGAGCACTGAAGCCATTTACAGATAAGAAAAGATTAGTGCCCTCAAAGGAGTGAGATGGTATATGTGAAAGTGTCAGTAACCATTTATCTAGCAAGCCAAATCAATACAGTATCTGTATCTTTCTCTTTCTCTTTCATTTTGTTTGGGGGTGGGGGTGTGGGGTGAGGTAACTCCAGATGGAACACACTTCTGCTGCCACCCTGAGAGTGGCAGCTGATCAAAACACCCTTGGTATTTGAAGGATTTGTTCCCAAAAAAGCAGATCATTCCTATGTGTATATCACTTATCTCCTCCTTGACTTCAGACTAGATCAACCCCACTGAGAAAGTTCTAAGTGCATAAAAGTCAGGGAGGAAAGATGACCTGGTGGTTAAGGTGCTGCACTGGGACTATGGGGATCCAGCTTCAATTCTTGGTTCTGTCACGAACTTCCTGAGTGACCATGGACAAATCACTTAATATTTCTGTAACGTCATCTGCACCATGTTGGTCTTGTCTATTTAGATTGTAAACTCTCTAATGTCTGGCTCTAATGGGGGGTGTGTGTGTGTACGTACAGCATCTAGCACAATAGGCCTCAACCTTGGTTGGGGCAACTGTTATAATCAGAGAAAGAGGTTGAGGATAGAATGAGTTAAAACCTTTATTGGTTTCAGTCAGAGCAGGGTCTGGCTGTTAGTGAGGAAGAAGACTCTTCTCCTCGCATTGCCAGGAGGAAAGGAAGGGCAGAAGGGAAATAAATGGACCTGAAGCTGTTGCCTTCTTGCTGAGCAAAAGAGGATATTGACTAAGTAAGGGTCACATGCATGAGCCTGTCCCAGGTACCCTTCCCTTCCCTGGTACGAGGCTCAGACTCAACGTGTAATCTCAGGAGAGGGTTAGAGTCAGGAGAAGACATAGACCCTATGAGAAAAAGAGACATTTACACCAACAGAACACATGGTGCACAAAGCTGGCCTGGTTTGATGCTCAGCTTAAACAAAAAACACCTATTAATCTCTTTCCTCCTTCCATATTTCTCCTGTCCGTCAGCTTTAGAGTAGGTTAAAGTTTAGACAGACTGACTCACCTGTCCCTGCCCACCCACCAAAGAATGTGTTTCATTCACAGACTGAATGTTTAGTTTGACTCAGCCTTTGCAAGGGCTTTGATCCCTATTGGAGAACAGTGACTAAGTGAAACCAGGGAGATCAGGTTGCAGTGGCTAAACTGATGGCTTTTGCTGTAGAACATCCCATCCCACTAGGAGCAGCTCTGAACGCTAGAAGCAGTTCGAGGGCAGCGCGGTGGTGGTGATGGGGATGCGGCTGCTTTCTCCAATGCACGTTGGCATGGAAGGACAGGGCATCTTATTAGTGTTGTGTAGAGCTGCCTGTCCACCTCCTTGCACGTTGTGACTAGTAATGCAACTTAAAAAAAAAAAAAGTCAGGCATGGTAGCCCAAGATATTTTCAAGATCTGTCCTTCTGGAAAAGGGAATCTTCCATACAAAGGAAAATGCTTGGACGTTAGATAACCAGACTCTGTCCTTGGTGCAGTGAGGGAGCGTGGCCTTGCTATTGGGGCAGGGGATGAGAGCCATGATTCCTGCCACTGACTCTCTCCTCTAATGTGGACCGCCTAGTCACTTTTTTAGAAGACAGAACAGATACATCTGAGGGCTTAGTGTGATGGATTAGCCAGTTAAATATCCACTGCATATTATCTTTCTCTGCAATTTTAGAGCAAACCTCGCCTCTGTATTTCCCCAGGTTATTTTCTATATTTACAGAACTCTCTGGGACTTTAATGCAGCTGGGTTTAAGGTGTAAATAACAAAACAGTATGGGGTTCAAAATGGAATATCCTTGATATCTCCTCCAGCACCCCTGCAGTATTTGGAAAGTATCCTGCCAGGATATAATGCCATTGCCGTGTGTCGAGCCACCGTCACATAGCAAATGGGTCCTTCATCTTCGTGGCCCCTGAGGTCACTTGCTATAGAAAATCTCAGGAGGGGAAGGGAATGTTATGTATTTTCGATACCTAAAGCCCCCAGTCTGTAGGGTTTTTGGTGGGAAGCCAGGCTTCCCCCTCACTTCTCTCTCTCCACTTCCCTCCCATGCGCGCACACATTTTGTGTGTGAGTCTCTCTCTCTCTCCCTCTCTTCCCTTCCCCTTTGTGCCAAGAATGTGGGGGGGGGGGAACCCACACAGGAAATGCCTCTTCTTTTCTCTAACGACATCTCCAGCTGCAGTTGGATGGGAGAATTCGGGGATGGGGGAGGGCGTCAAATCAGTGGAAGGCTGTTCAGCTGCCAAATCAAACTGGTACATCTTAGCTCTGAAGACAGAAGAGCCTTTTCTCCCTAATTTTGGCCCATTTTAAATGTTCTGCTGAAAGAGGGGGAGCGGGGAGCGGAGAGAAGAAGCTAGTGACATCAGTACTCCTGTTTTTTATTTATATGCAGATTTCTTTTCAGAGCTAAATTGCAGCTTTACTTTTAGAGGTTTTAAGTGCGATCAGTTTAGAAACAGATTAAGAAGTGTGACGCCTTGTCCTTAAAATAAATCTATCTTATCTTATCTTATCTATCTGCACATTTATTACTGTGATCTCTGAGTAGTGCTTCCTGATCTTCTACTTCTCAGGTGATAGTATTAATAACCTGGCTGTCATGCTGAAATTTAGAACAACACATCCTGAAGCTGGATCACCTGCTTTTAGTAGCTTTAAATGGGTTCTTTGGTGCAGGATGGCCTTGCAGTTTGTGGTGATCCCAGTGAGGCAGAGGGGTTATCTGGGAAGTTGAGGACTTGGAGAGGTGAGCAGGGGAAATCAGGCTTGGGTAGCAGGCTTTCTCCTCCCTCTCACGTTCCTCCCCATCCACAGCTGGAGAAGGAGGAGGTTGGACTGACCTGAGATGTGCTGAGCCCGGGGATCCTTTTGTATTATTTCTGTGCCCAGTCTCTTGAGATCTTGTGCTAGGCTCCTTTGGCATTAAAGCGGAGTTAAATTTGGGTGTGAGCTCCAAAAAAAAGGCAGAGAAGATTCATGGGACTGCAATCTTGCTGTGGGATGTGTATGAGGAGCCCCTAAGCTCTTAGAGAACAAACATCAACTTTATTATTGCGTGTCAGGCCAGCGATGTCTCTTTGTAATAAGGTGCAGTGAGACACCACAACTCCACAGCGAGTTACCTCTGGAAGAAAGGGGAGGGGGGCACGAAGAAAGAAACAAAATGCTTGTCATTAGCAGCCTGATTGTCTGTGTTTAGAAACCCTGTTAAAAATGCATCCTGCTGAGGAGACAGTCTAACACAGCGTGTAAAAAAGATGGGCCATGATCATTCTGTCTGGTTGTTTTGAACCACAGCCTCCGACGAAACAGACAGGATGGGAGGGGAAGGGGGGGGAACTTAAAACCCAGAGACAGGTCATTGCATGGTGTGGTGGTGTTGTGGACTCAGGCCAGCGTTTGACTGACTGTGTGAGGATCACGGGTAAAGGAGCATAAGAACGGCCATAGTGGGTCACACCAATGGTCCATCTAGTTCAGCATCCTGTCTCTGACAGTGGCCAGTGCCAGATCCTTCAGAGGGAGCGAACAGAACAGGGCAATGTTGAGTGATCCATCCCCTGGCGTCCAGTCCCAGCTTCTAGTAGTTGGAGATTTAGGGACACCTGGAGCATGGGGTTGCCTCCCTGACCATCTTGGCTAATGGCCATTGATGGACCTATCCTCCACGAATGAATCTCATTCTTTTTTGAACCCAGGTATACTTTTGGCCTTCACAACATCCCCTGGCAACGAAGTTCCACAGGTTGACTGTGCGTTGTGTGAAGGAGTACTTGCTTTTGTTGGTGTTAAACCTTCTGCCTATTGATTTCATTGGATGACCCCTGGTTCTTGTCTTATATGAAGATGTAAATAACACTTCCTTATTGACTTTCTCTGTACATTTCATGGTTTTATAGACCTCTATCAAATCCTTCCTTAGTCATCTCTTTTCTACATTGAAGAGTCCCAGTCTTCCAATCTCTCCTGGTATGGCAGCTGTTCCGTACCCCTAATCATTTTTGTTGCGCTTATTTGCACCTTGACCTTTTGAGATGAGGCACGCAGTAGTCCAGGTGTGGGCGTACCATGGATTTATGTAGTGGCATTATGATATTTTCTGTTTTATTATTTATCATTTTCATAAAGGTTCCTAACATTCTGTTAGCTTCTTGGACTGCTGCTGCACACTGAGTAGAGGGTTTCAGAAAACTATCTACGATGACTCCAAGATCTTTTTTGAGTGGTAACAGCTAATATAGAGCCCATCATCTTGTATGGGATTGTGTTTTCCAGTGCGCATTACTTTACACTTACCAATGTTGAATTTCATCTGCCGTTTTGTCGCCCTGCCACCATATTTCGTGAGATCCATTTGTAACCCTTCACCATCAACTTCAGACTTAACCATCTTGAGTAATTCTATATCTGCAAATTTTGCCACCTTACTGTTCACCCCTTTTCCCAGATCATTTCTAAATAAGTTGGACAGCATTGGTCTCAGTACAGATTTTTGGGAGACCATGCTATTTACCTCTCTGCATTGTGAAAAATGAACATTTATTCCTACCCTTTGTTTCCTGTCTTTTAACCAGTTACTGATCCGTGAGAGGATCTTATTTTCTTATCCCCTGACTACTTAGTTTGCTTAAGAGCCTTTGGTGAGGGACCTTGTCAAAAGCTTTCTGAAACTCCAAGAACACTGTATCCCACATGCGTCTGATGAAGTGGATATTCATCCACGAAAGCGTATGCTCCAATACATCTGTTAGTTTATAAGGTGCCACAGGACTCTTTGTTGCTTTTTACAGATCCAGACTAACATGGCTACCCCCCTCGATACTTGTATCCCACTGGATCACGATTGTCCGCATACTTGTTGGCTCCCTCAAAGAATTTTAATAGGTGAATGTCTAGAAACTTCATCTGTGCATCCCTTCCTGAGGTGACATGAACTGAGTCGATATAAGGATAGTTGAAATCTCCCATTCTTATTGCGATTTCTGCCTTTGTAGCCTCTAATCATTTCACAATCACATTCACTCTCCTGGTTGGGGGTCAGCTCTTATGGCTAGACTCTTATTGTTCAAGCATGGAATTTCTGTCCATAGAGACTCTGTGGTACAATTTGAGTCATTAAAGATTTTTACTTTATTTGACTCTGCTTTCTTTCTTAGAAGGAGACATAGGGGGCAAGAGGGCACGTGGTAGGGCTGATGCAAAAGCAGATTCTTCCTGGTGTGGTGCGGGGCTGTTGCCTGGGAGAAGTTGCAGAACGGGAGCCAGTTGCACTGTTTGCTCAGCTCAGCTGGGCCAGTTCGGATCTCACTCACGATGCTTTCAATGGTGCGTAGCTTCCCTGAAGTCAAAGGGAGTTAAAGTGGACCCAGGGGAGGGAGCTAATCTCCTACCTCATTCCTTGTGCAATCAGTGAGTGCTGAGCAGGTGCAAAATGCACCTTGATCAGCCCGTGCACGTGTAAATGGTGACTCAGGGCAGCTGGGAGGCAGGACCAGGGTCTGCAGATTGCCTACCACTCTGCAAACAGCGGTGGTCCTGATTCTTCCCTGCCTTGTGTCATCAGTAGCACTCCTGTGAAGAGCAAGTGTCAATGCTTAAAGGTGCTTACATGCTTGGCTTGGTGATGGCTACAGTGCCCAGCACTATGCAGAATCCAGCCGTTTGTCCCATAGCCTTTTCCTCCAGCACCCGCCTGGCTGAGAGCTTTAGCTCTGCTCCCTTCCTGCACCTCTCCTCCATCTGGGTGGAAGGGCAAACGGGAGGCTGGTGCTCCACAGCCAGCACGGGGTGGGCGTGTTGCAATTTCCTCCTTCCCGAGGACTGAATCACCGCTAAACCATTTACCCTGAAGTCGCCCACAAAAGCGGGAGTCATCGAACTTGTCCGGAATGCCTGCTTTTCAGAGCCTGCAGGGTAACGCCCGTCAGCCCCGGCCCCTTCGTCTCCTCTCCCACGAGATGCTCTCCCTTGGCGTTCCACTCACAACGTGCTCTTGTTCTTTACTGTCTTCCCGGCTCGTGGGGGAGGCCAGCCTTGCCTGCTGGCTCAGAGGCAGGCTGTAGCAAGGGAGTTTTGAGCCTGCCTCTTTGGTTGCCGGAATTGTTTTCCACTTGGTGCTTTTCCTCTGCTCTGGAGTGAGTTTGTTTTGCTCTCCCAGCATGGTAGAGCAGTAATTATAATATTGCAGGGTTGTGGGGTTTTCAGTCTGAAATTTTGAAAGTTTTTGCTTGGGAGGTTTGAGAGTTCTCCTCTGGGGCTGGGAGACAAGCCAGACGTATAAAAGACAAACCCAAGCCATCAGAAATTCTCCCAGTTGCTTCTCCTTGAGTGTTACCCTCTTTCCTCGATTGGTCCCTTGAAGCCTTTTGAGCAATATGCTGTGTGATAGTGTAACAACTATCTTTTAAGTATTATTATACCCATTTTATAGGTGGGTAAACCAAGACAAAGAGAGGTTCAATGACATACCCAAAGTCACAACATATCAAGTCAGTCGAAAAATCAGAAGCAGAACACAGGAGTCCTGACTCCTAGTCCTGTGCTATAACCACAGGGCAACGTGCCCCGCGCTCCAACTATCTTTGCTTCCAGCAATGAGATTTCTGTGTTTGAAGCAAAAAAAATAAAAATGTCGTCCAAGTGTTAGCTGCAACCACTAAGCTTTCCCTAAGCTGGGTTAGACGGATGAGGCCCAGATAAAAGCACATTTTAGGGTCAGTTGGTGATTTAATACATCCGTTCAGATGCTTAGCATAAAGAGATTTATACAGCTGTGAAAGGCTGGGTCTCCCTGGGTCCCTGCTTTGACAGGGCTGGTGCAGGTGCGCTTAGAGAGCAACGAAGTGGTTGTAAGAAATGGGTGGGGTTATGTCATTGAATGACCATCCAAGCTACAGCAAGTTTAAGATACAGTACTGATCACAGGGTATCCGAAAGGACCTCTTCCCAGCCCCCTTTCCTTTTCCAAGTGAGCTGTTCCCTTTCTTGGCCACAGATCCTTGGCCCTACATGCTGCTGCAGTGAGAAGAAAGCCAGCTAAATTGTATGAGGTGTGATTTCTGCCTGGGGCTCCTTATTTCTGGCAACCCTGATGAGTGGAGTGCACAGGAGGTAGATCACACAGCTCCCTTGATCATTTGTGCCTAGGGATGGGAGGGTAGGAGGGTTGCAGTGGGTGGCAGTTATAGTGAGGGCTGGTAGCATGGCATGTCTCAGCAAACCCAGTCTGCTGAGGGCCAAATAGAGCCCCTGGAATCGTAAAGACACGGTCACAGCTACTCTCTGGAGCGCAAGGGCAATTCCAATCCGCAGCGGGTTCCTTTTGTGATTGGTGAATGCAAAAAGCAAGGAATTTCCAGTCACCTGTTCGAAAGATATAGGCACAAATTGTGTGTGTGTGTGTGAAATTTTCTTGCATATTAAATGGAGCCATCAAGTCCCGGGCAAGTCTCCAAGGTTTCCCTCAGCATCTCAACGTTTGGGCTGCCCTGTCCTAAAGATGGGGAGAGCAGATACTGCACACCAGTCCTGCTCTGCCCAACGGAGCATGTGTAGGGACGCCTCTCCCATTTGGCTTTGGTAGGCACCTTCAGAAAAGGTGGCTCTTTGTGGTGGAGGGACAAACACAGCAGCCAGCACAGCCGGGGACATGGCTTGTAGATTAAACTCTTTGTAAATATTCCTTTTGGGCACCGGGACTTTGCTTTGATCTGCTCCTCTGTTAATCAGAATATATTTACATCCAAGGAAGATGATCCCCCACAGGTCTCCAAGGGTTACATCTACAGTGCAATAAAAAACCTGCAGCACCAGGTCTCAGAGCCTGTGTCAGTTGACTTGGGCTTTTAGGGCTCAGGCTGTGTGACTAATAACTGTAGTTGAGATGTTTGAACTGGATCTGAGACCCATCCCCCTGCTTAGGTTTCAGAACCTGGGCTCCAGCCTGGACTCAGATGTCCACTAGACAATTTATAGCCCTCAAGCCTGAATCAGTCTACACTGGCCAGTTGCAGTCGTGCTGCGGGTCTGTTATCATAGTGTAGACATACCCTGAGACTGGCTTATAGAACACCAGCCCCTTCTTCTGGTGTGAATTAGGGTTTATTCAGAACAGAGCTATCATAATTAAAGGGATTTGCCTGCCTTAGGCCAGGTCTACACTAGAAACTTTTGGAGTTTTGATTAGGGGGTGTGATGTCTTGGCATCATTTCTATACTGGCAAAAGTCCTAGTGTAGACATAGTTATACTAGCAAAAAGTGCTTTCGCTGGTATAGCTTAATTTTGCCCAGGGAGCCAGTGTAGTTATATTGGCAAACCTTATATAATGTACACCTGGCTTGAAGTGTGCCGTGGGGGGTGGGGTATAAGGATCTAAATAAACTTTCTATTTATTTTATATACAAATCATGTTACCAGTGATGTGAATGATGCATGTTTCACAGAGAAAGGTGAGAGGGGTGTTTTGGATTTTTATTTAAAGCAGGAAGGTCACATAATTAAAAACCTTGCAGCACGTTTGTAGCTTGGCTAGTGCTCTGGAAAACCCGCTGAGCTGGTATGACTCGCACGTGGATACTTGACCTCCCCCCAACCCCCCCTTTACATAAGAGTTTCTCCTCATGCCAGCAGCTTGAGCAAAGATGGGAGGCAGATAAAAGCAAAGCGTTTCTTTCTTTTAATTGCATGAATTTGCGGGATGGAAGCAGGGTGCAAAATGATTTTTTTTCCTGGCTAGGCTGGGCAGTGCTGAATAGATGGGGCTGTCGCCTTTGTCCAGCTACCTTGAAGGATCAGATGTGCTTGGCAGACGGTGGGTATCCCGGACACTTCTTTCCTTGTCTCTGTCTCTCTCTTGCGTCTGCTTCAGGCCAGCCTGTGTTTGTGGAGCTGGAGACTGGCTCAAGCTCACTGTTATGTCGGTTTCTATGGAGAAAAAAACATTAGGGTTGCCAGACCTGGAAGAGTATTTAAAAAAAAAAAAAAAGGGCAGAAAAGGGAAGAAAAACGAAGAAGAATATGATCTTTGTGCACTCTGGAGGTGAAATCTGGATTCTTTCCTTGGATTGGATGTAGCGTTTTTGCCTCTCCCGGGCCTGAAACCCAGGTGGAAATATGTGCATTATGAAAAAAGGTGGTTTGGGGAGGAAAGGAGGGAGATTCTGGTGTGCGCTAAGCTGCCCAGTATGAAACAAGCCCAACGTGTTTTGTGATGTGGGGAGCAGAGGTTGGGGGGGGGGTCACCCACTCTAGATTGGTGTGGCGCTTTGTGGCTTGGTATTACA
The DNA here is from genome assembly GCF_020497125.1 of Mauremys mutica. Taxonomy (NCBI): domain Eukaryota; kingdom Metazoa; phylum Chordata; order Testudines; family Geoemydidae; genus Mauremys; species Mauremys mutica. Next base: position 5,675,879 of record NC_059092.1, on the reverse strand, counting down.
GCAGAAGATATGGGATGGTCTTCAGAGAGTGTTTTGTTCACACAGTTCCAGGCCGGCTCTCGTTTTTATTCCTGTTTTGAAGAGTTAGGCAAAGGGAGCGCACTTTGCTCCAGAATTCTGGGGCTAGTTCCAACTGCTAACCCTGTCCACAGTCGTTTCATTTGGGCTCAGAACTTTGTTTTCAATTCACAGTGTTTCAGATGTTCCAGTAGCAACCACCACATGGCCTCCAATACAAATCCCCATAGGCTTCTTGTTAATCCGGATGAGTGAGTCTCTTCCATCGTTCCCCTTTCCATTTAAACCAGGCAGATGGACTTGACCGTAAGTCCTCGCACCTGGGAGCTCCTGCTGCTCCCCCTAACACGGAGAACCAGCAACGTGCCCTCTGAGGGGAGAGATGAGTAACCAAAAACAAATCCCTCTTTCCTATCCCCAGGTTAGTGCTTTGGTCCCTGCTCCCTTGGAAGGCGTCACCTTTTAGGTATGTTAGTTCAGAGTTGCTGGGTTTTTGTTGTTTTCTTGTTGGAGAAGAGAAAGGAGGGATTTTTTTTGGTTTTTGTGTAGTAACCAATTCCCATCACTTGTCTTGGCTTGGAGAGAACATCCTTTTCCAGACATGCTGAAAGACAGCGCACAGTCCTCCTAGTTCTGCACTCTGGGAGCTCTCTTGAGTTCATTCCGAGTTCTCTTCTCTTGCAGGATTGAGCTCTCAGTCGTGTACCTTTGGGCTCTCTCTTCTGATCTCCCATCACACGTGACTCAAGCTGAACCGCTCCTAGTGGAAAGCCAGGGTTTACTCTCTGAAGTTTCACGGTCTTTGCTGAGCTGTGCGATATTTCCTAGCAAAGCTGGACCTAAACCTCAAACCAGATGCAAGTCACCAGGTTTTGGGTTTCATTATAAACCCCAAACTTGGACTAGGTTCACAAGGGTTCACAAGCTTTTCTTTTGGAGCGTGCCTGGGGAACCTGGGAACAATTTATGATATTGGACTGAAAGAAGACAGAATTTCTGTGGTTTCGTATGAGTTTCGGGTTTGTTTCCTTCCCAGTGAGACGCTAATGGCATGTTGACATCTAAAGCAAAAGTAGAAGCCCCAATGAATGGAAAGTGCTGAGTTTCATGTGACAGCTACTCAACTGTTCCTCTTTATGGAGGATTTCCCTTCTTTTAAGACCTAAATTTACATCTCGGAAATGCTGAATCATGAATCTCTCTTTGCAAAAGACCATGTCATTGCCTTGAAAAAAGAAAAAATCCCATGTTGTGTAAAACTTCCTTAGCTGCTGCTTTTGCATCTCGTGTTTGGGGCTCAGAAGGTAGAGCAATAGGTATCTGGGTCAACATCTTCCTTTAGAAACCAAGAGAAGTCTGAGAGGCCAGAAAAACAAATCTGAGTTACATATATAAGGTCATATACACGCAATCAGCCACCCTTATTCATGCTGAGTAGTATTTACTCATGTGAGTAGCCCCATGGGACTCAGTGAGTAAGTAATAGTCAACCTTAGTAATGATTGCAAAACAGGGCACTTATATATATTTTACTGACAGACGATTACTTAGAACACACAAAAGAGACTGAAGACTATTGCATGTTAAAGACAAACTCATGATACAAATATGCTTCACTAGCTCCAGGCACACCAGTGCCTCTTTTCTCCTTTTTTAGGCTATGGGGTATTTTCTTTTCCAAAGACTGTTGCATCTCTTGTCGGTATGCTGGTATTTTTACCTGGGGGTAAGGAGTGCAGCAGCTCAGCTTCTGCCTTGCAACTAGTGGGAAGTAAACTTTTTACCTTCTTTTGAAAGATGGCACATATCCTTGATTTTATTTAATGTATTTTTATTGTGTCTACAGATTTTATTTAGAATCGTGACTCTTCCTGCTGTGACCGGAGTTAGCAGGTTGTATACAGTGCGCCATGACACAGTGCAGCATCGATTAATTATCTACAGTTTAGCTACAGGCCAAATCTCAGCACTGGGAGACACCAACAAAAGCAGGGCCTGCACCAGCGCCCACTGAAGTCCATGGGAATCTTTCCATTGATTTCATTGGGTTTTGGATCAGGCCCGAAACAATGTAAACGTGCAAACTTGACTCTCTCTACACTTTCTTCTTGTAGATAATTAAAACACAACAGCAGGAAAAGGCAGTTTCATATACGTTAATTACAACATGGTCTATAGAGTGAGATGCCCTCCGTGTTGTAATCCTTCTTGTTTCAACAACCTGGCTGTAGACTAGGGACAAAAACATTATGGTTTCATTGTTTTGGTGAGTACCAAGGACTAAGCTGCAGTGATGCATGGAGTTCTACAGAGTGGTGTTTGGGATGGAGGTGGGGATATTTGTTTGACAGGGGACCCCCCACTCACATCTATGATTATTAATTATTGTTTGTATTATTGTCAAGTTTGGGAGCCCCAGTCCTGGATCAGAATCCCATTAGACAACAGGGCCTAGCAGATTGGGAGTCATTTTTTGGTTGGTCCTTATGTATCACCCCTTAAGAAACATGGTGATAATATTTGAGAAAAATCAGACACGTTTCTGTGGGAGAAAAATCGTGTTGGCTCCAAATTGCTTGCTTGGGAGAGGGGGGAGAGGGAGAGAGAGAGAGAGTGGTGGTCGGGGGCCACAGGCCAGCAAGTCTACTTGGAATTTTTCCACCCTAAAATCTCCTTGGTTCCTAATATTCCCCTCAGTAAACATTGGCCTCAGCTGGCAACTAAAGCAGGACAAGAGTTTATTTTTATTTCTTGGAATTCAGTAGACCTGAAATCTCTGTTAAATGTTAACTTTCAAAAGACACACACATCAGCATTCTGAGCCACAGTTGGTATTTTAAAAAAGAGAGAGAGAGAGAGATCCGAGAGAGAACAGAAATGGAGTTGGATTTTCAGACCCAATCTGCCTTTTTCAGACTTCCTTTCCCCCTCCCAATCTCCTCTCCCTTGCCTTCTCTAAACCAAGAGGGTCCTCTGTCATGTACATCCCCTGACCAGTGGAAAATTGTGCAGATGTGGTTGCACCCATTGTTAATGGTGATGTATTTTTATTTTTTTCATTTGGTGACAGAAAAGAAAAAGTTCAGACAGCAAAGATTATCACATGCGCACCTTAAGTGCCTACGGTTGTTGCCATAGGGAGAAAATAGCAACCCGGAGAGAGAGTCAGTGCGTTAAGTGTTGACTCATAGATGGAGTGTTAAATAGGTGTTTAAAGTCTTTGCTGAACTCTTATCAAGAATGGCATAAAAAAATGGGTCCCCTGACTCAGTTTGTAAGCTATTAAAAAAAAAAAATTAACAAGCAGAGCTGGTTAAACAGACAGCTCTGTCCTTTGCAAGGAAAGAGAAAAATGCATGGATTTAGTTTCTACAGTATCAGAGGGGTCGCCGTTTTAATCTGGATCTGTAAAAACAGCAAAGAGTCCTGTGGCACCTTAGACTAACAGACGTATTGGAGCATGAGCTTTCGTGGGTGCATGTCATCCGACGAAGAAAGCTCATGCTCCAATACGTCTGTTAGTCTATAAGGTGCCACAGGACTCTTTGCTGCTTTTAGTCGCTGCAGTTTCTCATCCACACTGTAGCTTTGGCTACACTTAAACTTCAAAGCTTTGAAGCGCTAAGTGTAGTCAAAGCGCCAGTGCTGTGAGAAATCTCTCCCAGCGCTGTCCGTACTCCTCCTCCCTGTGGGGAATAACGGACAGCGCTGGGAGCCGCGCTCCCAGCACTGGGGCTTTGACTACACTGGCGCTTTGCAGCGCCGCAATTTGCAGCGCTGGAGAGGGTGTGTTTTCACACCCTGCTGCAGTGCTGCAAATTTGTAAGTGTAGCCAAGCCCTGTGATTCTGTAATGAAAAACACTTGTGGAAAGAAACACGGTCTGTGATTCCACCCATTGCGTTAGTGAGTTTAGCACATTTCCAGGAACTTTTCAGAGCCTGTGGGTTTTTTAATTAACTATATATACATTTTTGCCATCATTGGCTTGGAGTTAATCCAGATTGACATCCCTGTAAAGATCTGATCCAAAATTCACTGGAGTCAGTGGAAAGAATCAAATTGACATTGTATCCCATTCGTGGGCATTTTGGAGGCAATGGAGATAAGCTAGACAAGTGAACTGCTTACATTTTTATCCCCAGTGTCCAATTCTGATCTGGATTATAATGGTGTAAATCTGGAATGACTCTGCTGAAATCACTACTGATTTATACCAGTGTAACATGGATTGGAATCCGCCCCTCAAAGTTCATCATTACCTGTGCAAAGTGTGGAGCAATGGATTAGCTTCCTTTCCCGTCTTATGTTGTCTGCAGTGAAATGTGTTTGTATATCTCAGATCCCAATTTTGCAGCAATATCAAGTCCAGACTCATATTATTAGTACTGCAGTGGTGGCCGAAGCCTTCAGTCAGGATCAGGACTAGTTGTGCGAGCTGCTGTGCCAATGCATAGGAAGAAATAGCCCTGGCACCAGAGAGCTCATAATTTGAGACAAGACGCAACAAATTAGTGAGACAAACAAAAGGGGAGAGAGACTGAGGGAGGACAAAGGTAACAGCAGTCAGATGATGCAGTTCTAAAGGTAGCTATTGCACAATCTGATGGCTCCTGAAGTTACTAAATATATATATTTAAAAATAAATATCATTGGCTTGCTCTGAATGACACCCAACCCAGCAGAGGTGGGATTTAAAGGAGGTGAGGGTGGCCGTTTCAGAGACAAATTCAAGGGGAGCGTTCCATTTATTGGGATTTCTGAGTGCACGAGGATTGGGACCTATATTTATTAAGGCCATATCATGTTGTCTATGCACACGCAATAATCTCATAGTCTTCGGTAAGAGTTTTGGACTAGCATTGTTGGAAGGTTGCGTCCCAAATGTTACATTATGGAAAAAGAGCATGCAAAATTTCGTTTTCTGTAAGATCATTCTGATTTAGGGGAGCATAAAAGTGTCCAGAGAACCTAAGATGTTTTTAAACATTAATGATTCAGCAGCATCCAGCTATATTAAAAATATTTTTGAATAAATATTTACCCCACCTTCCATTACACCCTCTAACCCCTGGGCTACAATTTTAGAGATTGTGATTCAGGGTGTTCACATTTTATTTGGGCAGAAGTATTAACTCCTGAAATAGATGGTTTATAGTAAAAATATTTGCTACATTACTTTGTTTATGTAGCAGTTCCAGTGGTGCCACTATGCTGACAAAATATAAATACATAACAGCTGTCCCGGGGTTAGCACAGACTATAGACTACTCCTTTGGGTGTTTACAATGCACCCTGAGGCCTCGAACAAGTCTCCTCTGGCTTGAGTATCCTTTTAATTTACACAGATGTTTCTTCATCAGCCATTCTTTTCAGCCTATTGGAATGATCAACAATTTAGTCTCATTGTGCTGGATGTTTGGGTTGCAAGGCGCAGTTTATTTTGTCTGTATGTCTGAAATATTCACTCTTTCAAGGACTTGACCCGTCTCCACAGACCGCACATAGTTCAGACAGCAGAAGCGGGTCTTTGTGTTTTGTTACAACGTTTGAAGGCGTTGTTACCAAGTTTGCCTAGCAGGTTCTGTGCCTGGATCTGCCATTCAGCCGCTGAGTTGCTTCCCCTCTCTAGGCTTCATCTGTGAAATGGGGATAATGAGAATTACCTGCTTTGTAAAGTGGCTTGGAATCTGTGGATGAAAAGTTCTGCGTAAGAGGTATTCTCCCCATGAAGTATCTCTCACCTTGGATGCTGAAACGGTTCTAGCTGTTTCTTGGTGTATAAATGAATCTCCTTGTTACATTTTCGTAAGCACAGTTCCAAATCTGCAAAGTAATAAAGGAACATCCTTTGGCAAGCTATGATCCTCTTTGTCTATGAACAAATGATTACAGCTCATTTATTTTTTAAGGGATTAAATCATTCCGCTGGGCAGCCTGGCACTCAAAACTGGGATCAGAGTTCAAAGTATGAAATTTATATGGTAGAAGATCTCTTATACGTAAGCTAGAATCTCCTTTTGGTGTGGCTTGTCAGACAAAAATCTCAGACAAAAATCTTACCAATGCATGAAGCCATTTATTATGGATTTAGCTCTAAATGAACAGAAGTCTTTAAAAATGAAGCATTTTCACATTCTTCAGGAATTTATTTTAGGTGTTTTTGGTAGTATAGTAGAGCTGTAAAGGATGATTTCTGTGTACAAATGCTGAGAAATTGATAGTCTTGCAGCACATAGTTAAATGTGTGAGCATGTGTTGCTCAGTGTCCTCTTTGCATAGTATATGTATTAAATTGTTTCACTGTCTGGAGGTCTTTCTGGTGCATCTCGTACATTTGCTGGAATAGCACTCACCAAAGTAATATATAGAGCCATGTGCCCCATGTACTTGTATTAACCTTGACTTAGGGTGTCTAACATTTCAAGGAGATACTTTTAATGCATTAGCTACTTCTCCTTACGATGATTTTGTACTGTCTAACAAATGGGCTGTTTTTACTTATTTATTTATTTATTTTCTGCTACTTGCATTTTGATTTTCATAATAGAATTATTATATTAATTATAAATAACATGCATGTGATCCCATGGTCCTGAAAGTGGACTCCTTATCTTTCCTGGAGAATTCAGTGTGGCGTTCTTACATAGTGAAGCAGATTTCGGGAGACACATGGTACCTGGTGAATTTGGATTTTTCTGATGGTTAGGGAAGGGACATAGATGGGACGCCAAAGAAGCAGTGAGGTGATTATTCACTTTGTAAGAAATCCTATGGGTCTTTAATAGCTCTAGTCAAAAGGACCCTTCTTTCCCTCCCTTGATTATGATAATCAATTATATAAGACAAGTGATGTGTAATGAAACACTGGTCAGGACAGGGAAACCCCCTGCATGGTGAAGCAGAGTGCCTGTAAGTGAATAGAGGAGTTTATTATCCCAACACATTCCATGACGTTCCTTGGGCTTCTAGCAGATCCTCAGTCCAAAATACCTTGGGATTTTGCAATAATTTCAAATATCCTTCACCTCAAAAAGTACGTTTTCTGAATATATAAAGTGAGTCAAGATTGGCTTTTTAGCACAGTTCCTAACCTGGGGGGAGAGCTGTGTGGTATTTTGTGTTTATAAATAAGTGCAGGATTTTTTTGTTTTTGTTTTTTTGCCAGGAAACATTAGTTGCTATTGTGTGATGTAAAGCTGGACTCAAGGAGACGGGACAGGAGGGAAATGTGTTTTCTCTTCCAAGGCTGACATTTAAGCTCTTATAGGTGCTACTTGCTGTGGTGACAATGTTAGGTTTTATTTATTAGCAAAGATACTAATTTGAGAGAAACATAAATCTCCCGGTTTAGGCTGTTGGACAAATAATGTTTGAAACCTGTAAGGTTAGTGGGCTGTTTCTCCACTCGGCTCACTCTTTCCCAATAAACGAAGGGATTTGGGGTTCTCCTGGGAAGATGAACAAACCCATGTCTGTCCGTCTGCCCCCTTCTTCTCAACTGGGACCCACCCATTTTCTGGCTTGCACAGTCTTGGGCTTATTTTCAGTGTAAGAAGTGCTTTCAGTTGATTGGTGATTTATTTTCCAATAGAAAAATTGACTCAGACAGGACTTTATCTGCTGATAATTTTCATATTGTGCAGATTGCAGCTAGGTCTGAGGCCTAACGCCTGTCTGGCAGGGATCCAGAGTTCTGCAGTGATGCTAGGGATTCAGTTTTCTCTGAGCTGGTGTAGGCAGCGGTGGCAAAGATGACTCAGTAATAACTGTTGTCTGCCCGTTTCTAGAACAAGGCACTCATGAGGATCATTAGTGAGGTATTCCATGTTGTACAGCATGGGAATCTGAAAGAAGGATGAACATGTGTGCGTGCGTGTGCGTGTGTGTGTGTGTGAAATAAACCCATAATGTTAGAGTGACAACCCCTTTTTAATATTTAAAATCACCCCCCCCCACACACACTATTACCAGCAATAATCTTGTGAGATGACAGCTGCTATTAGCTATTCTAATTATTTGCAGAACCACATTTTTTTAGTTGAAGTTTGATTTGAACAAAAACAAGGGGCCATTTTGAAGAAGTCCTGTAAAATACGATACTTCCTCTTTGGTGCAGTGTCTTTGGACCTTTCATGTTCAATGTGGCTGACAGCACAGCTTTACTCACACATGCTGTAGTGAGTCATGCAGAAATTCTCAAACTGCTCTCTCACGATCTGTGGAGCTACGTAGCATGGGATATTTTCAGAACGAAGGAATTTGGGGTTTGGTTGCTAACAGGTAAGATAGGTGCCTGAGGGGATCTCTTTCACACAGCGGTCTGGGGGATGAAAAAGTTGGAGAACGCGGCCTTAATGCATCTTAGTGTTAGTAGTTGTGACTACTAGAGGCCATATTGTGAGACCCTTATTCATACTAACACCTTACTCCACAAGTGGTCCCATTGACGTCAGTGGTGTAAATGTTTGTGTTTTACAGACTGTCCATGTATAAATGAATCAGAACAGCTGGGAGAAATTTTTCAGGCGCAACTCTTTTTTGTGGGGTGGGGGGAGAAATGCAGATTCGGGTTGACTGAAAAGTTTCATGAACTAGTGTCGATTTTGGCTAATTGTTTTGGTTGGGAAAAAGCCATTAAAAATTCCAAAAAAGTCAAAACATTTCATTTTGACATTTTCTAAATGAAGTGTTTCGACTTTTTGATATGAAATGACTTTTTTAGTTTTGAAATCCCCTATAATTTTATTTTTAAAATTTAAAAAGAGGGGTACAAAGCTCAAGCAAAACATTTGGTTTCAAATGAAATGTTTTGTTCCAGCTTAAACTTCCCCCCATCTTTTTAATTAGTTGAAAGTTTCAAAAAAAAATTTCAGTTTGACCAGAAATGATTCCCCCCCCCCCAAATTTTTCAGAATTGTCAGTGAACCAAAAACTCAGTTATTCACACAGCTCTGTAGATCAGAACTTACATGATAGCATTTACAATTCAGGTACATGTCTTTGCTATGGCCTTTCAGAACAAAGAGTTGTTATGGAAAGGAGAAGTAGTGAAATAAGATTAATGCATCTGGGATGATGTTTTCCCCATTGCAAGTAACTTATCCATGCGAAGCTTCATGTGGTCCTGAAGCCATTGCAGTGCATCTTTGCTCAGGTAAAGCAGGCTTCTGAAATCCAGTGCTGGTTACACCACTCCTAGATAAGCTGACTTTGATTTTTTTTTCTCCCTAGATTGCTTAGATGACTTCCAGGATAAGCAGGGGATTTCTTGTCTTGAGTAGGTTTTGATGTATAACTTAGGGCTAGAACGGTACATCTTTGAACTCTTTCATTCCTCATTTTGTTTAATTTGGCTGTTCTTTCTAAAACTGTGAGCAGATGCACGTCCCTCCCTTCTTTTTTTCAACTTTCCAAAAGCTCCCTGGGTTCTTTTTTTTTTCTTTCCCTCTTCTTCCTACCTGGCATTCTCTTCCCTCCTTCTTTCTTTCCTCCCTCCCTCCCTCCCTTTAGATTCTGGTTTTCCCTCAGCATATTTCATCATAATTGAGCTGTAATGTATAATTCATCATGCTGCGCTGAACCATGAAGCTTTTGTACGGAGAGAGAGAGAGAGAGAGATGGAGAAAGTTGAACAAATAAAAGGTTTTATTTTGCATGGAAACTTGGCAGGCTTTGGAGTGCCAGCTTCCCAGACACAACTAATACTGGCTTCTTCTCTGTGCAGAGGATGATTTAAAGAAATATACTGCTCACTAGAAAGGCCACTGCAGCTATTTCTTTGCATCTACTTTGTTTCTCTTCCCCCTAGCCCTGCCCCTGGCACTATCCTCCTGGTGCTGTATTTTGCAGCAGTCAGGAAGATTGCTTTTACTTGCATCCCTCACAAGGTTTAATAAATGTATAGCTCTTCCCATTGGCTAATACCTTGTGCACTAATAATGATGGTGAAGGTAATGCCTTTCATTTCTACAGCCCTTTCCATTAGAGGATGTCAAAGCACCTTACTAATACTAAATTAATGGCGCCTCACTACCCCTCTCCTTCATGAGGAAGGTAAGTATTATCGCTCCCATTTTACAGATGGAGAAACTGAGTCTTAAAAGGGGGTTTTATTGACTAGCTCAAGGTTGCATTCAGCATCAGTTGCAAATCCAGGAACAGAACTGCTTGCCTCCTGCTCTGACCTTTATTATTAATATATTTAATATGTGGTGCTATAATTGTACATGGGAGTTGAAAGACCACTTGCCCACGGGAAAATCATTGTACAGATTAGGCCTGATTCTGCTCTGTGGGGCGTTTTACTACAAGTGCCACTGATGTCAATGGAACAACTTGCAGAGTATGGCACTGCTCGTGTGAGTGAGGGTGGCAGGACCAAGGCCATTGTTTTTATGAAGACATAGAATCACATGAAGGAGAGCGGAGAGGGTACTGGAGAGTCAGAGGATCTGGATTCCATTCCTGTCTCTGCCAGTGACATTGTGCCTGACTTTGGACAAGTCTTTTAAACTCTGTGTGCCTCAGTTTCCTCATCTGTAAAATAATAAGAAATGGATTAGGTGTTTATATCAATAACAAGAACATTCCCATGATGTCTAGGACTAAACCTTTTTTTATAACCCTCTTCCCTGTGATGAAGGCATGAACCAGTCATTAACTGTCAGGAGATAGGAAGGAACTTACCTTATCAGTAGGTTATTTTATGATTGGCCATTTGGATATGCCTACATTGCAATTAGACACCCGCAGCTGGCCCCGGCTTGTGGGGCTTGGACTAAGGGGCTGTTTAGTGCGATGTCGGGCTCGGGTTTCAGTCCAAGCTCTGGGACCCTGCCACCTCACGGGGTCCTAGAACCCGGGTTCTAGCCCAAGCCTGAATGTCTACGCTGCAAATAAGCAGCCCCTTGGCACTGACAGCGACCGGATATACTGACCTGGAATAGCCACTGGTCTGATCTAGTGTTGCAGTTCATGACTAGGCTTGGCAGAATTTGATTTTTATTTTGATGGATAATATTGGTGTTTTTAATCTATTTAATTTTCACAGTTGTGGGGATACACGGGGAGGTCAGACAGTAATTATTTAATGACAGTAGGTGTTGAGATTCAAAAAGGTAGAGCTTGATAACCGTTCAAACACAAATGATCAACATCATGTGTCAAAATATGTTAAGTCAGTATCCCTAACTCAAACTCTTAAATTCTCTAGCAGCATTTTTTTTACTTTGCCTATTTGTAAGTTTCAGCTGGATTGTTGGAAATATTTTTGTTTGTGTGTGTGTATGGTGAAATTGATATTTACCGATAAAAAATCTCATCCTTCCAAGCCTCTTCATACCTTCCTTTAAAACCTCCCACCACCACAGAGAGGAGTGAGGATTCATGCCTTAAAACACTTGGTGATCTTGCATAGAGAGTGGCAAAATATTTTTATAAAAGAAGAAAGTCCCATGCAGGAATTTCCTGCCAGATCTGTATGGAGGGCAGCAAGGTTTTTGTCACTCGTCTGAATTAGTCCCATGGTTAAAGATGTAAGAACAAGTTTTAGGAGTGTGTGTATGTATTTATATTGTTCCTTTTGTTATGCTGGGGTGAAATGCTAGCCCTGCTGAAGTCAATGAAACTTTTGCCATTGACTCAAATGGGCAAAAGATCAAACTGCACTTGGTTAGTCGTAAGCAGTCACCTTTTATGCCTGGTTTGAATTTGGCCCGTAGCTCCCATTAAGTAACAATTACACTTGCTTATTTTCATTCTTGTGTTAAAGAAGAAAAAAACCATCGTGGTGGAACAGAAATACGTTATTCTTTCGCAGATAAACATTCCTGACGCGTATTTGTAGTCAGTTGCTCACAGGTTTTAGATGCTGAGCACTTTATAAAACTAGTTGCACTGTATTTTAAACTCCACTGATTTCTTTTCCTTTCAGTGTTAAGTTACTTTAAGAGGTGGATGAAGAGATCAGGGATTTGTAATATTTTCTGAGAATACTATTTTGTAAAGGTTTGTCCCTGCTGGGAAGCAGACCTGCTGTTAAAGCAAATAGTGTCCGGGTTGGAGGAAAACCTAGCAAAGCAACAGAAAATATCCTGTGAAATAACTTGAGGCCATGCCCTGCTGTCACTGAAGCCAGTCTCTAACTCCCATTTAATGGAGCAGGATCCATCTGGTAACACATCAGTAGCATGGAATTCCATTTCTGATGGTGTAGAGGTGCGGACTCACCCCTGCGGCGCCTCCCGCTGGTGATACCTGGGAATTAGCACTTTTTCCAGCCAGGAGCGCCCTCTGCAGGCCGGTGATCCGCCTGTCCTCTGGCCCCTCCCGGACCCGATGCCCTTTTACCTGGGGTGCTGCTCCCTAGCTGTAATCCCCTCAGTCTTAAGGTCTCCCCTCCCTGGGGAACCCCCACCCACTATCCCCACCTCGCCTCAGTATCAGGCTACTGCCAGTCATCATCTAGCCCCATGCCCTGGGGCAGACTGCAGTTATCAGCCTACTCAGCACTGGCAAGGTTGGATTCGGACCTGCTGCCTTGGCCTACCCCTGGGCTGCCCCCTGCAACCCCCAGTACCTCCTGGCCTTATGCTAGGCCGCAGCCTGGGGCTTTTCAGGCAGGAGCTCCCCAGCACCTCAGCCTTTCCCCAGCCCTGCTCCACTCAGGTACCCTGTGTCTATCTCCCTGCAGCCAGGCCCATCTCCTTCTACAGGCAGAGGGAGACTTTCTGGGCTCCTGGCTCACTGCCTCTTATAGGGGCCAGCTGGGCCTGATTGGGACCTGGCCACAGCTGAGCCTGCTTTCTCCCAATCAGCCCAGGCTTCTTGCCCCAGCCACAGCCCTCTCCTTGGCTGTTTTAAGCCCTGAAGGGCAGGAGTGGGTAACCACCCCGCTACAGATGGAGAAAAGGGTCTATGCTCTTTGGGACAGAACTCTCTTTTCTTTGACCTCTAAATGTTATTGCAATCCTAATCACCATCAATAGCACCACCTCTGGGCCTGATTCTCCTCACATTTGACCCCAATTCATGCTACAGAGCTTGACCGTGATATTATAGCCAAAAAGAGAGAGTCACCGGAAGTGGTTGAAATATGGTTTAGCTTCTCCACAAAGCAACATTAGTGCCATCACAACTGTGTATGTGTGCTTCTGCACCATACTCCATGGGCTGTCAGTGTTTGCATCAGTGCATTATGGGAAAATCTGGGCAGCTCTCCTGCAGTGCAACAAGATCAAATCTCAGGAGCCTTTTTTTTTTTAATTTAGAAAAAAACTGTTTTGCTGAGTAAAAGGGGCTGGAATACAAAAATAAAACCTAAAATGGTGGTTTCTGATCTTTTTCTATGTGTCGTTCATCTCCTCCACCCGCAGTTCAGAGATGGCCTGATCTAAAAACATGTTGCAGTCCCCATAAGTATTTCACTTCACTTGTGGGGAGAGAAGATTTTGGAGTCTGTTTGTACATTTGACTTAGCGGAAACCAGGGGGGCTTCTACCTTTTGAATCCAATCCAGCACTCCCACTGATTCTCATTGGCTTTTCTTCCTTAAATGTACCCCAAAAAAACCAAAACAAAAAAACGCAGCAGAACTAAAGTGCTAAAGGATGCATCTCTTCTTCCTTCTTCCCCTTGCTGCTCATTGCAGAGGTCTCTGTCTCAAGCTTCACCAACATATCTACAGTGGTCTGCAGGTGCCGGTGGGGTCTCCCCCAAGTACGGCATGCAGCTTATCATAAAAGTGGCAGGTCTGCAGCCCAGCACCAGATCACCTGTTGGCTTCCCTGGCCTTGTGGCATGTCTGCTGCAGTTCCTTCGCTTTCATGTGGCACTGCTGCTGATCCCTGTTGTACTGCATCTCAACTAGTCGGTAGCTGTGTCTTTCACAGCCTCCTCTTCCTCACAGCCTCAGAAGATCCAATACCTCCTGTCTACTGCAGGCAAGAGCACATCTAGCGCATGGAGTCAGCATGGTCAGTTGGACAGCTGCACGCAACAAGGGAGAGCTGTAAGTGTGCTTGCCAAGCTGGGTAGTCGGGGAAAGGCATTTCAAATATACAGGGGGTATTTGGGGAGAGGGGTCACAGTTGTGACTGGAGCAGTCACTGTCGGGCATTACGGGGACAGCTGCTGGAGGACTGTTAGGGTTGACATAGGTCAGGCAGTGTCTACATTAGCCCTGCGTCAACCTCTGTAGGCGGACCATGACTCAGCCCTTTTCAGTGAGATGGTTTTGCTGTGTCACCCCAATGGGGCCCTTATGTTGCCAGGAGACAAATTGTAGCGTAGATACATGCATAAATAGGTCAACGTAAGGTGGCTTATGTCAGCCTAACTTTGTAGTGTAGACCAGGCCTTATGCGAAGTGTGCACTTAGGTGCCTTGTTGTACAGGGACTTCATTTCAGCAAAAGAGGGTTGGATCACATGAACAATCGTGGCAGAGCTTGGGGCAGATGTTGCCCAATGGAAGCAAACGATCATAAACCAAAAATACCTTTTGCAGGATTAGAGGCGGGGTTTGGAAAGATTATTCAGAGTACAAACTGGGTTGCAGACTTAGCGTTGGTGCTACTTTTGGGTCTCTATGAGTTGGAATGTGAGTGATGTCAGTCTGTCTGGCCGTCTGGTTAGAAAATTTTGCTGTAAGTGCAAATACCCACTACCTTTCCCCATTGCTGGGTGTTGGCTACAGGCTTATGTAATCTAACAGCTCAAAATCTTTTAGATTCTCCTGATCTTTAAGCTAAGTCACAACAGAACAAATGTTCGTGAAGGGCTATTAGAGGAAACATCCCACTGCCAACCCATCTATTAACATTAGTGATTTGTCAGTAAACTTTTGATGGTGTAATTCCACCCTTGGGAGGCAAGGTTAAATCACAAGGCTTGGAGTTAGAGGATCCAGGTTCTGGTGATAGCTCTGCCACTGATGTTTATCCGTACCTCAGTTTCCCTATCTGCAGTGGTGATGATGACACTTCCCTGCCTGATTGATGCTTGCAAAGCACTTTGCAAGTCAGTAAGGGATTGTTATAATTGCTGTCTGAGTGCTCTCTTCACCCCTACAATCATTGTCTTTTCTCCACCATCTCCATGCACCACCCCTATGTAATGTTCTCCCTTGAATCTTCATGGATCCTCCTTTAACTCACAAGATTTTTCACAGCAAAGAAACTATTAAACAGCCATCAAAGCACAATCCCTAGATCTATGTTACCATATAAAAGCTGAAGGAGGGTAAAACTACATCCATTTTGTTAAGACCCTTTTAACAGCAAAACTCTAAGGAGCCCAGGAACAGGGTATGAGCCAAGAAGCCATAAACATAGCCACACTTCCTCAGTGTTCTTGTAAAACATTCCTTTTTAATTTACTCAGATTCCTAGTAAATAAACTTTCCAAGCGCAGTAACCACAACATCCTGTGTTTCATTTTGAGTTTCTTTCTCCTTTCTGCAAAATTTCCTCTAATTCTGGATGGAAAAGTTCGCTCGTCTTCTAGCGATCCTTTGTGAGGAGCAGCAAAGAGCAAGAAATCCATTAACCAAAACACCCTCCCCTTTGCATCCCTCAACTCTAACTCAGGCAAATCATGTCATTGGAATGTCTGATATGGATCAGCCAGTAAGGAGCTCTATCATTATTTTTTTCTTGGGGTCACCAGGGGAAAATAGGACAGATAATTTGTTGTGGGGTGGAGTTTGGTTTTCTTAGAATCTGAAAAAAAATAAATTGTTTTTTGGTTCTTGAGTATTCTTTTCCAGATTTCAGGGTCCTGCACAGGTATAAAATTCTGCACAAGAGAGGAAGGAGTTACACCATTAAACTCTTCTTAAGGAGCTCATCCAGGGGACGCATGATTTTTTTTTAAATAATTATATCACGAACAGTGAAGGATGCTGGGTTTGTTTTATTTTTCTTAACCTCCTCCTTGTAGAAATATAATTTAAAGCTAGATTCTGATCTTCCTACAATGTTGAATGGTATAGATGCATAGTTAATTGAACTACTCATGGAGTAAGGTGTAATCAGTATGAGTTAAGACTATCATGATTGTAGCCCTCAGTGAGCCAGGAGAAAAGCCCCACCCCCAAACGCAGCTAATTTCATGGCAGACAGGAAATTTCTGCATTTTTTTTAATGCTAAAAATATATGTTGTGCTGGGGCCCTCTCTTCCTACACAAGGACTTCCTACAAGCCTCTGTACCTGTGATGAATTGATGAAAACATTAAATGGCCCCTGAATGATCTCTTGCACCTAAAGCTATGGAACAAGAAAGCATCGCTTTATTTTTTTGGATATAATGCACCATTTTTTGTGATTAATTCAAATCACCCATCCCATGTGGCTCTATGTAAAAACCTGTGACTTAATGTAGCATTGACACTTCCAAGCTTCTCTCTTTATTTCCCTAAAGCAGTTCAGTACCGCACTAGATGGAGTGATTTCATACTTTAAAAAAAGTGTGGGAATTACTCAGTAGTTAGCTTTAATTGTTCTGAATCCTTACAGTGTTTCATGAGAAAATGTACTGAACAGATATGCAACAGTGTGAAATGTGATGGAAAGGTATAATTTGACCACCTACCACTAGCTGCTGAAAAGTAATTCTAAGGGCCGTATGCCTGTCAAGATTAATCACCCATTTCATTATTGAAAATGACACTTTGTGTGTGTGTGTGGTGAAGAGGTGGAGGAAGCAGAAGATGCTGGATCGGGGTATGGGGCGGGATAGTCCGAAGACCTGGCTCTGTCCCAGAGATGTTCACAAGGGATTTCCTTTTGTGAGGGGCAATTGGAGGGGCTATAGAAACAGCCTTTGTAGAAGAAAGGGGGAAGGGGCCAGGAGGCTGGACCCACCCAGCATCTCATCTGTAGACTGTTTATGGCTCCCTGGTCTAATTATTTACCTCTGATTGAACTCCAGTGACGGACATGGCCAAGTGTCTCATTTGGACGAGAAAGAAGAGCATTATTGAAAGGGACTGACCTCTCCATCACCCTGCTCTGTCGTCATGGTGCTTTTATAGGGATCCCCGCCCCCCCACCACAATAACTCCCCCCCCCCCCCTCCGTGCCCTTCCTCCCTGGAGACTTAGTGGTTTCTTTTTATTTTGACAGACACCTGCTCTGCTGCGTTCAGCCCCTAGGATCCTTTGAGCCCTGGATAGAGAGCAAAATAATTGGCTTTGGTCAAACAGCAAAGATTGACGAGGTTGGGTTTCCTCACGCGCCTCTCATTGGGGTACATATGTATGATCCCTGAGGGTCCCCCTTGCTGGGCAGGCTGAGCAGAGAGGAAAGGACTGTATGGGCTCTGGAGACCGAGCTCCCCTCTCGCCCTTTGAGAGCTACATTTGAAGCCTCTTTGGATGAAACTTGTCCTGTTGCTAGACCTGTTTTGTGGCTAGCGAGAGGACTTCAGAGACCAGGGCCAGGAACCTGGCACTTTTCCTCAGCATTAAGGGTCTGATCCAAACCCCACTGAGGTCACTAGAGAGTCTTCCATGGACTTCGCTGTTTGCAGAATACCCTCATTCACCAAACGATACCTCCCTCCCCCTGCCCAAGAATAACTGTATAATGAGTATTGTTATCAGCAGTGACACTGTAATTCAGGCTGAGCAGGTTAATTTATTCTAAATGCCTGTTTAGAGGTAGGCAGGCAGCTAGATGGATAGATTGTGCTTGACCATAGTAAATATGTTTGTTGTTCTGGGTGTGAAATGGCCAGACCGAAAATTAGATGACTCGGTTTCCTTGAGGAAGTTGTAGGTTTATTTTTGTCAGCAGAGCAGCAGCAAGAGATATTTGAATTTCTTGTATTTCACTTGTACTTTTGTCTTGGAGATTCTTAGTAGTCTATAAAGTAGCATATCTACACTGCAGGGCTCTTGTCCAAAAATAGATTAGTTTTAAAATACCTTAGAAAGATTGATTGGGTGTGTGAATTAGTATTGATACGTATTCAAATGGCCCTGTGATGTATTTAAAGACAATTGACCTGTGTGAAGCAGCACTTTAGCTGCATTCAGTGTAAACTAGGCAGTGTTGCAGAGCTTTAATTGGAGAAGTTCCGGTTCTTAATCTGAATCCAGAGGTCAGGAAAAGGCATATTTTCAATGAGGCATTTTACATTGTGCCTGCAGCATTTGCACGTGCTCCAGTTTTCATGCACAAACTCCCCTATGTATGTATGTGCACAAACAGGTCCTTACACACACAGTTACTGGTTCTGAATGCCTGTTTGTGCATGCACTCGTTTTGTGGGGTGCCGGTGCCACCATTCAAAATATGGGCTCCTTAGAACGCTCCTCCCAGGTTTCGCACACAGACGCGATTGGGAGTTTGTGCACAATACCCAACAGCGTCCCTTCACCACTGCCCTACTTATTACTGCGCATTCCCCAGGATGACAGTCTAATGTTCGGCGTCCTGATGACCTGCTCAGGCACAGTGCTCCTCTCAAATACAGCTATGATATTCCATTCTCCCTACATGTCTGACATCAGTGGGTCCATTCCGGCGGGGGACTGCAGAATGTTGGAGTTGAAATCCACACGTGAGTTATAACACGGTTAGTGCTGAATCATGTTGTAGAACTTCCACCTTGGAATCTGAGCATTTCAGGTGCTTGAATCAAGCCTTGTAGCAGCCCTGGGAGACACATCAGGAAACAAGCTCATGGAGATAATACCTAGGCAACTCTCAGACACCTAGCGCCCCAGGTCACCCAGGGAGTCCCAAGGTATTTGGACAGGAACACAACACAGCAGATCATATGACTGTCCCTCCACTCTTGGAGATCTGAGAGCAGGATCTTGCTGGTAGTTTCTAATGGACATCGGTTTTGGCGATATATCACCAGCTCTGCGCATGAGCTAGAGCACTCCCTCTGGCAGGGCAGTGGCACACTGTCTGTCCAGTGCCTACCTGACCGTTCCAAGTGCTTTATATACATATGCCAACATCCCAGGAAAGGGTTAGTTTTGCTCTGGTTCATTCCTGTGCTTTAAGACAGTGACATCCTTGCTGTCTGCTATTTTTATTTCCCACCTGTGCAAATTTTAATCTTTGTAGTAATCACGTTGAGCAGGTGTAAGGCTTGAGCTCAAGCCAATGAAAATTCTAAAAAGGACTTAGTCACCAGGTTATTCCACCAGCTATTGATGAATCTGTGGCCATATGCCAAGTTTCCCTAGACTCCCTGCGATTCGGGGGGGAGAAGGGAGAGAGGACGGAAAAGACCAGACAGAAAAATTGATTGTTAGTTTAATGTGATCTGACATAAGGGAAGGTGGAAGTAGAGGACAGGGAAAAGTCACAACCTCAGCACTTTGACTTTAGAGAATTCGTGGGTGCCCTATTTCTCTTCTGGACACAGATTCAAAGAATCCTTTCTCAGGAAAAGCAAAACAGAGAAGAGAGCGGGTATGAACGATACCTTTGTGTGATGGATTTTGTAGCTGGCACCCTTAACAGGTTGCACCTACAGAAGTGACATTAGCCAGGCTGGTGCCTGCTACAGAATTGTAACCTTCCCTTATGAACACTATAA
This sequence comes from Mauremys mutica, assembly GCF_020497125.1. NCBI lineage: Eukaryota > Metazoa > Chordata > Testudines > Geoemydidae > Mauremys > Mauremys mutica. The sequence continues at coordinate 5,656,298 of NC_059092.1, read as the reverse complement.
ATAAACCTGTCAGGCTGGATAAGATCGCAGCTGTAGTCTGTAAAGTGATTCTGCCATGGAGCTGGAGAGTTAAAACTAGTGAAACTGCAGCATGTGTGTGTGTGTGCGGGGGGTCCCACGATAGCACCCGTTTACCTCCAACTAATTCTAGGTTTCATTGTTGGCTTACGTTTCCCGGATTTACAGGTGAAACACCTAAGCCGACAAGAATTCATTTCCATTCCCTCTCCACCGAGTTCTAAGGTCTTCACTTATGCTGGGAGGAATGTCTATTGTTTACTTATTGTTCTGAATTGGAAAATAGTTTGTGTCTGCCCCAGTGGAAAACAGAACCATAAAAGAGCAGTTGTACAAGGGCTCTTTGTTCATTGTTCTTTTAGCATTTTTCAACATATTCCATTCAGAGGGAAATTGTATCACAAGAATAACCCTTGACTTTCTTATGAAGCATAAACTAGGTTGTGTAATATACAGTGAAACCTGATTAATTGGCTGTCCAAGGGACTAAGAAAAGATCAGTCAGCTGGTAGAAGAGGTCTTGAGGGAAAAAAATCTACTGGGAATCTTGAAGATCCTTTAATATTGTCCTTTCATACAGGGCCCAGCCTGTTAAAAGTGCCGGCTGGATTTTATTGTGCAGATAGGCCTCTGGTGGGGTTTCCGAAGCACCTATATACTTAACTTCCATTGATATCAAAAGGAGTTAGGTACCTAGGCACTTTTGAAAATCCACTAGGTGCCTCTGCATCTTTATCTTTGAAAATCTGGCTTGTGGTCCTTGGTATAGCTAGGAAATGTGTTTTCCATCATAGACATAGTGCCCAGTTTCAAACAAGGAGGGTCTGTTTGCATGTCCAGATCCCAGGTATAGATGCTCTAATTAGTGCATAGATGCAGAAAATGGCCATTTGTACATCTAGGAAGAGAGGAATTGCCACTGGATCAGACCAGATGTTCTTTTAGTCTGGTATCTGGTGACCCGTACCAGATGCTTCAGAAGAAGATGCAAAAAACAAACGAACAAAAAACACAAACAACCTTCTCCCCCCACCCCACCCCCCAACAAAGAAACACAAACAACTTCCTCCCCCACCCTCCAACAAAAAAACACACTATAGTGGAGGAGTGTGGACTATCCTGTTTTGGAGATAATACTTCCTAACCTCCTTTAAGTGAAGCAAAAGGGTTTATAAAATAGATACATATACAGACACCATTAAATCGCCTCTTTAATGAAACTGTGGATATTTTCATCCTAATTGATAATCTGAGCCTTTAAAAGTCATATGAAGGCACCGACTTTTGAAAGTTGGTCCTGCAGTATATAGAAGACATAAATCACAATTCCCATCTAGAGCTATTTCTTAGAATATAAGAGTTTTAACTGGAAACTGTGAGAAACATTTTGAATTTTTCCTACACAGAGCTTTGTTAGTACTTTGTCCAGAGCAATTAGTCTTATTTCAATAGTGCTTTTCATCTGAGGATCTCAAAGCACTTTATAAACATTAATTAATACTCACAGGGCCCTAAAGAGACAGGTATTTTTATTTAATGAGAAACTGAGATACAGAGAAGTTAAGTGATTTATCTAAAGCCTCACAAACAATCAGTGGTAGAACAGGAATAGAATCCAGTAACCCTAAATTCCAGGCCTTGCACTAACCATGAGACCACACTTCCTCCAGTGTAACATACATACATGATTTTATTTCCACTGGGTTTCATACAGCTGCATCGGACATGCTCCAGATGTATTGCCGTTTAAATGTCATGTCATGAAAACAGAGGGAGACAGTCGGATTGGTGTCAAGATGCAGGCACAATTATAGCTCTCTAGGACATCCTTAACATTCATTACTTGAACCTCTGTCTCAGTGCTGAAATATTCCTGTGGATCAGGAAAGGATGAGCAGTTTACTTTAGCAAGAGCCAGATGCGGAAAATAGCAAGAAACAAGTGAACTTTATACAGTGCCATGGTTTGCGAGCACAGTTTAAAAAAAAAACCAAAAAAAAAACAAACCCACCACGATGCAAGTAATGAACTAAAGTGTCCAGTCCAGTTCAGGCAAACTTAAAATTAGACTGTTCTGTTTATTTAGTTGATGCTCCTGGACACCAACAGCAATACTCCAAAACCACATTATCTTCTATTAATGGAGAATCTGCTTTTAAAATTGTGATGCCGCATGGGGAAATCCAGGGGCTGCATAAAGATACTCTTTCCAAGCTCTGTACCAATTATAAATATGGAGAAGAGGGAAGAGTAAGTATCACTCTCTCCCCAGCCACCCTAAATCCAATACCCTGTGTGTTCCACATTGGCCTTTTAGTCCTCGAATGAATGATGCCAATTGGCTGGGGTTTTAGTATCTAATCCTATTAGACAAGACCCAGATTAGCTTTAAAATAGTTAAGCATGTGAAAAGTAGTTGTGGGGAGAATAGAAAGGAGTACAGCATCCTGGATGCTTTGGGTGTGTAGATGATGTCCCGTTGTGCCGTGAAGGAGTAGGTCCACTGGAGTGAAAAGTGTCACACAGGTGAATCTGAGAGGAGGAACCAAGCCCTGTAAATAGAACACGTGCAGTTGACTTTCACTGGGGGTTGTGCTTCTAAATCCCTTAGGTGCCTTTAAAAATATCCCTCTGTGGTCTAATTCACAAGGGTACTCGGTACGTACAGCTCCCATGAACTTCCATAGGAGCTGTGGTTGCTCATCCCCACTGAGAATCGTGCCGATAGAAATGGACAATGGTTTCTAGGATGTGGTCTGGTGGCTGGAGCACAGGAGGAGAAGCCAGGAACCTCACACTTCCTTCCTCCCTGGAGTGGCCTTCCCTGCCTAGTTTCTCCTGCCATAAAAATGAGGCTATGGTGACATCTCCCAGGGTGGCATGAGGATTAATTAGTTTGTGGTGGCAAGACAATGTGAAGATGAGAATTCCTCTGTCTCATTATGGGCAGGAGGCTGACACATTGCATGGCAAAGCTTGTTGATTCATTCACCCAGTGACCATCCTATTCATGGAATTCACGAAGGAAGTACTTTTGGCCTTTGTGGTCCTTTTTCTGTCTGTATGAAGCTTGAGGAGAAATGCAGCTTAGTGTGTCGGGTTTTTTCTTCTTCTCCTCCCCTTCCTCATCACTATAAATATGGTATCATGGTATACAACTGTTGTCTTAGGATGGATGGAAATAACCACACACCTACACTGTAGCGAGCTGGAAACTGGAGAAAAGACTGTAGATAGTATTACAGGGTTGTGGCTACTGTGCAAAAAATTTAGAAGACGTACAGTGGAGAAAACCAAGCATCAGAAAAACCTACCTACCAAGCATGTCCAGATGGGAGTAATTCCGTCACATTGAGTATCGTGCTAAATGTATTTGGACAGCAATACCCTTCCAGAGCCTGGCCTGCCCACCAGGGAGGAAAAGAGGCCCACATTCTAGCAGATTTTCAGATTAACTTTAAAAAAGATATGTTCACTAGGGACAGATATTTAGTAATTTTTGTTGCAGTCAAAAAATAAAAAGCTTAATATTGCAGCTGGTCCTTTAAGGATTGTGTTTATAGTCCAGGTTTTAATCGCTACTTTGACCTGATTAAATCCTCAGAGAAATCAGCTTACAGAAACGTCTCCCCCCTTGAACCTGAGAATAACCCTGATTCAGAACAACAGCCCCACATACCTTTGAGAAGAGATGCTTGGCCTATCGCTGTCACAAATGCTGTGGTGTTGTAAATCATACAGCGCCTGTCTAACCTAGGAGCGATTGAGGCCTGGGATGGCAAATGGCAAAATGAGGAAGGTTTAACTATATTGCAGACTCATCTCCCATGCACATTAATGGAACCAACCCAAATGATAAAATAAAACCTGCCATTTTTTGTTGGGGTTTGTTTTTGTGGCCTGGTGTCAGGAATCACGTTCAGATCGGACGGGGAGGGGCAGACGAGCCAGTGTATTTGGTCAGGCAGTTTGGAATCAAATGATGTATTAATCTTCTTTCAATCCATCTGCCCTCTTATTACACTCAATCTCCTTTCAAGATGTCACTCCAGTCCACACGTGGATCTCTTTATGGAGATTAAAGCACGAGAAGTATCCCATTAAATGGACTCTGACAGCACACAGCAAAACTCCTTGTTTCATGGGGCAAAATGAAAGCTGTATGTGGAACTGTGAGTGCAGGAACGGTGGTTAACTTGTCACTGAGAACGGTGTAGATTCAGGGCTTGATTCTCCTCTTAGAGTAAATTCACACTAGTGTAACTTCCAGGAAACACCACTGCAAGTGAACAGAATCCGGTCCCATGTGTCCATCTACAACTGCCAACCCCAAATTAAAACGGTTGAGGAACTGAGTGTTTCACCTCATCCCTCAAGCTGAGAGAACTGACTTATCTCACCGCTTCCGTGAGTGAAAGTTAAGACCTTGCTCTGCTCTCCAAACTGGTGAAAAGCAGGAGTTTCAGGACCTTTGAAGTCAGGGGTTTAAAAGTGTGTGAGAAGAGAATTGGCCTTTGTGCCGCCTTTATCTGAACTTTGAAGTCAGTGTTTTGCCCCCAAGGCCCTGTACACACTGTGGTTAAGCAAGAACAATTTTTTACCCTTATATAATGACCATCTCAAAGCCCTTGACAAATTCATTAAGCTTCAGAGCTCTCACGAGTGAGGTAGAGAGAAGTTAAGTGACTTGCCCGGTGTCATACAAGTGAGAGCATAGAGCCCAGAATAGAATCTTAGAGTCGTAACAGCCTGTCCTGTGCTTTAACCAGGAGGTCACCCTCTCAGTTCCCACAGCAGGAACAACGAGGCACAGTTTCTTTACAACCTGTGTTAGCTGTGGATCCGAAGCGTGCAAGGAGAATGGTCTTGTCTAGACCAGTGGTCTCCAAAGTGGGGTGCGCAAGAGGATCCTTGGGGGAGCGCAGCAGGAGGAGCGCCTTTTTTTTTTTTTTGGTTGCTTCGGCAGTTCGGGCGATCAAAAAAGTTTGGAGACCACTGGTCTAGACTGTCCTTTTCCCCACAGTTTCTACCAACGATTCAGCTCCACCAGAGCACGATCCCTTGCTGTGCCATGGTACTTGCTAGCATTTTAACCATTGTCCCCGAGGCTTGCACTGAGCTGGTCTCTCAGAGAGCAATACCAAAGGGGGAGCATAAGAAAATTAAGTTTCAGGAGCCTGGCCCTGCATCCGGCCCTGTTATTCTGGCTGCTGCCTGGCCCTGACTGAAGAACAAGAGTCTCCAGCAGCCTCCCTTGTCAACTGAAAGGGGTTGTGACATGTGTGCCAGAATCAGATAATAAAGCGAGAGGGGGGTGTCTTTTTTTTTTAATCACCAGGCTGTGGAGATTATAAAAAAAACCCGACACCCCCTAAAATAAAGCTAGCGGCCATTCTGGGAAGGCGACCACTAACAAAGGAGACAAGAAAGGCAAGGGGACAGGGGGCCCCAAAGCTATTGTTTCTTCACTCCGTTCCAAATACTCATGACTCCCGTGACCTCTTGGCTTGTTCTCTGCAATGAGGATTTTAGGACACCTGCCACCCCGAACAGCTGAGCCAGACTTATTATTTGCCTGCCTTTCCCTCACTGCTCTCTCTCCCCTGCAGCAGCAGATGAGATGATAAACTTCTTCCCCACCAAATTCATTCTCTATTTTTTTAAGGCGGCTATGGGAGAATTTCTCTTAAACCCTTTCCACCTGTTTTGAAACTGATTGGAGTCTCGGCGGATGAATTCTGGCCCTGTACGCTGGTATGAGCCCATTGCACCACTCTCCCTGGGAGCAGAATTTGGATCTTTGCTGTGGCAGGTCGACCTGGCTACCCTGGAAGTTGGTGGGAAAACTCCCAGTTGGCATCAGTAGCAGCAGGATGGTACCTGGTGCTCAAAGCGTCCCGTAGACTGCTTGGCGGGGTTATTTGTCTGCAGCCCGGCTTCACCTCACATTTGTTAAACTATGATCCCTCTTCAGAATGGACGGGGAAACAATGTGCAAACCCTCTTTGGAACCGGTCATCGGGGCTCTCTGGAAGAGCCGTGTTGAAAACCCCTTCTGAGGATGGTTGTGAATTAGCCTGGTTCATGCCCTAGTGTGATTGATTGGGGCCTTGGAAGCCTTAGGCCCTTCGATCCAGTAATAGGTTTTATATCCACCTGATCCCTTCACCCAACTCCCCTGGAGCTAGATAATATTTGTCCTCTGTCCTGGCTGGCTAGATTCTCTCCTTACGGTGCTATTTCTCACAACCTGAGCAGACTCTCTAGGGCGAAATGCCACCTCCCCTCTTATTTACGCTTTGTAGCTTGTAAAGGAGGCCTTGTGTAGTAGGCAGCGCATGGTACTAGCAGAGCGACTGCTCTCCCCTCAGACAAGGGGAGGCAAAATCTCTCATCACATTTGGAGCCCGTCCCCTATCTCCCCCTGCTCTGTGCCCCCAAGGTGATGTGTCATGACTACCATCCCCAGAGCCCCAGATCAGTCAGGGTATGCTGCAGAGCGATGAGTAGCTCCATCCATCGTCACCCTGCCCCAGGGACTGAGGGAACAGCCACGCAGCACTCCCTGCTCCTGGCTTGTGCGGAGGCTCGCAGTGGTATATGTCACTAAGCCTTCAGCCGGCGCAGATTCTGTTTGAGTCTCGGTGTAGGGAAATTTACGTGACCCACAGACTTGAGACCCACCCTTGAGGTAGGATAGTTAGAGACTTGCTAGGAATTTTGATCATCCACCTGTAATCTCTAAAACACAAGGCTAAAAAAATAATAAAAGGCCTTAGAGCAGTGATCATCAACCTTTTTACGCCCAAGATCACTTTTTGAATCTAATGGGGGGGCAATCCAGGATCTAACCTGCCCCTTGCCCAATTCAGTGGCTTGCTCTCCCCCACACTCACTCACTTTCACTGGGCTGGGGTGAGGGTTTGGGGGGTTTGCAGTGTAGGAGGGGGCTCTGGGCTGAGCCTGGGGCAGGGGTTTGAGGTGCTAGAGAGGGTGAGGGGTGCAAGCTCTGGGAAGGAGTTTGTGTGCAGGAGGAGGCTCTGGGCTGGGGCAGTGTTGGGGTGCCAGGTGCAGGCTGTGGGTGGGGGGTCAGGGCTGTGGCAGGCGTCTTGGGTGCAGGAGTGGGTACAAGGTGCTGGCTCTGGGAGGCGGTCAGGATTGCGGCTTGGGGTTCAGGAGGGTGTATGGGGTGCTGGCTCCAGGAGGGGGCTCAGGGCTGGGGGTTGAGTACCTCCAGCAGCTGGCGGGCGCAGTGAGGCTAAGGCAGGCTCCCTGCTTACTCCAGCCCCACACCGCTCCCGTAAGGAGCCAACGCCCTATGTACCTGGCTCTATGCACTGCTCCTGTCTGCAAGCACCACCCCTGCAGATCTCCTGGCCAGTGGGAGCTGTGGGGGGCAGTGCTTGCAGGCAGGAGCAGCGCGTGGAGGGAGACCCCTGCCCCGCAGGGGCTGTGCTGGCCGCTTCCGGGAGTGCCGTGGGGCCGGAGTAGGCAGGGAGCAGGGGCGGCTCTAGCAATTTTGCCGCCCCAAGCAGGGCGGCATTCTGCGGGGGACGCTCTGGCGGTCGCCGGTCCCGCGGCTCCGGTGGACCTCCCGCAGATGTGCCTGCGGAGGGTCCGCTGTTCCCGCAGCTCCGGTGGAGCATCCGCAGGCACGCCTGCGGGAGGTCCACTGGAGCCGCCTGCCACCCTCCCGCCGACCGGCGGAGCGCCCCCTGCGGCATGCCGCCCCAAGCACGCGCTTGGCGTGCTGGGGCCTGGAGCCGGCCCTGGCAGGGAGCCTGCCTTAGTGACAGCCACGCTACACTGCCAGAGATCACGATTGACTGGGAGATCCTCTAGGATCGACCAGTCGATCGTGATCGACCAGCTGGTGACCACTGCCTTAGAGAATGCAGCTTTCCTTCTACCCCGCCCCAGCACCTTATTAATAACAGCAGCATTTTAGCCATGGCCTTCTCCACTGAAGCTAAATGAAACTCTCCCTTTTATGCTGGAATGCAAAAGTGAAAGGGGAGTGTTACAGCTTCCTCTTTCTAATCACATGTTCAAGTTTTACATTCTTGTTTGCTGTTTGGGTGCGACAAGGCACTTCAGTGTCTGGTGGTTTGCAAATAAGCTAAGTCCTCCAGACAGTTTATTCTCATGGCTTTGTATGTGGCATTTTTGTTTGTTTGTTTGTTTTTAATGTTTTGCACCGTTTAAACCAAACAAAACTGTGGTAAAGTGCTACTCTTACAGGGAAATTCAGAGCTTAAAAGAAACACTGGACACCGGCATGCTGTCCTTACCTCACCTTTTGGTGCTGAAGTCTCTCAACAGTGCATGATGGTACATATGTCAAAGATCCTTGATTATCTAGGCACAGGAGGGTGACTTAAGGACAGATTGTTTGCCTGGAGTTTCATGGTTATTCTGAATTTCTGAGCTATGGTGCATTTTCGTTAAATCCACTAATGCAGTAGTTTTCAACCTTTTTTCATTTGAGAACTCCTAAAAAATTTGAAATGGAGGTGTGGACCCCTTTGGAAATCTTACATAGTCTGCAGTCCCTCAGAGGCCCACAGACCACAGATTGAAAACCACTGCACTAATATTATCCCTCGAGTACCATTTGTGGCTTCGTTTCCCTTGAGTTTTGCTTTTCATAATAGCATTGCACAGAGGGAGAGAAGGAGGTAAAAGTCCTCTCCCCTAGCCATAGAGGAGAGTTAACAGAACTGGACACACTATTCCAGCAGCAGTCCACCAGTGCCAAATACAGAAGTGAAATAACCTCTCTGCGCCTACTCAGGATTACCCGTTTATGCATCCAAGGTTTGCATAAACCCTTTTGGCCACAACATTGCACTGAGAGCTCCTATTCAGCTGATTATCCACTACCATTCCCAAATCTTACTCAGAGTTGCTGCTTCCTAGGATAGAGTCCCCATCCTGTAAGAATGGCCTACATTCTTCGTTCCTAAATGTATACATTTATATTTAGCCATATTAAAAACTTGTGCCCAGTTTACCAAGCAATCCAGCAGTGACCTGTCTTCTTCATTATTTACCACTCCCCCAATTTTTGAGTCATCTGTACACTTTATTAGTGATGAGTTTGTTTGCTTCCAGGTCACTGATAAAAATGTTAAATAGAGTAGGACTAAGAACCAATACTTACGGGACCCAACTGGAAACATAGTCTCTCGATGATGATTTCCCATTTACAATTACATTTTGAGACCGATCAGTTAGCCAGTTTTAATCCATTAAATGTGTGCCATGTTAATTTTATATCATTCTAGTTTTTTTTAAACAAATGTCATGTGGTACCAACTCAAATGCCTTATAGAAGTATGTTACGATAACGCTATTACCTTTATCAGACAAACTTGTAATTGTATCACAAATAACAAATTAGTTTGACAGGGTCTATTTTCTGTAGACGCATGTTGATGTGTATTAATTATATTACTCTCCTTTAATTCTTCATTAATCAAGTCCTGGATCAGCCTCTCTGTTATCTTGTCCAGGATCAATGTCAGACTAATAGACCTATAATTACTCAGATCATCACGTTTATCCACTTTAAATATTGGCATAACATTACCTTTCTTCTAGTCTTCTGGAACGTCCCCGGTGTTCCAATACTTATTAAAAATCAAAATTAACAGTCCAGTGAGCTCCTCGGCCAGCTCTTTTAAAACTCTTGGATGCAAATGTCTGATTTTAGTAGCTGCTGTTTAATATCCTTCTGAGATACTCGTGAAATGGAGAGTGTAATTCTGGTTACTTCAGTGGAGTGAGCACCTGATCCAAAGACTATTGAAGCCAACCATTGATTCAGTTGGCTTTGGATCAGGCTTCATTGCTGATTTACACCAATTTAAGGAAGAGTAGAGTCAGGTTAATATTGTTTTCTGAGCAGGTCAGAAGTATTCATTACACTCTCTTGTAAACTTTCCAAAGGCCCATGTTATTAAATAATTAAAAAATAAGGATGCCTTTGCATGGCAGAGGGGTGAGGGTAGAATCTTAAAAACGTAAGTTAGCCCAATTATTTTCTGGGTGCGAGTATTAAAGTCCATAGGATGTGTATGCATGTACTTTTCAGGCAAGATTTGGTTCACTGCATTCCCACTGGATTGCTTGAAAGGTTTCTTAAGAAATGATGCTGCTTAGAGTCTTGGACTATTGCCTTGGAAATCTTGCTTACTTTGCAGTTAGTGAATAAATCTGTTTTGATGAAGATGAAAAAAACCCACCCCATGCTGAAGGGGGCTGAAGAGGGCTGATGTTCATAGCTCCAGAGCACCTTCTCTGAGCTCTTTCCCTGTATGGCTGCTCTCAGGCTACAATCCAGACTTCGCAGTGGTTTATAATTAAACCCGAGTTTTGAGGGTTCTGTCAAGTTCTTTTTGCCCACCAGGTCAAACTGAGTCTGGTTTCTATCAGAGAACGTTTCAGTTCAGTTCCCCCTTGAGGACGCATGGGAACAGACAGTCCATTCATATCGAACAGATGACCATGAGGGGAGGCTTAAAAAAGTCTCTTTTTGTCTATTAAGCTAAGACTGAGAAGTTATGAAAACTGCTTAATAATGTTCCTTAACATTTATACCACGCTATTTTCTTATTTTAATTTTCCAGGCAATTAAAAATAATTGAAAGTTATTGCCAAATCCCCTGAAGATATAATTTTTGTTTTAAATAAGCTTATTTCCATACTTGTGAGATCACCAGATATTTATTTGACCATCTTTATAGGGGTCATGCAGATTACGCACATGGGATGGGAATGTGCAAAAGGACTTGCATTGTAACAAGAAAATGAGAAGGGAGTGGAAAACATAGTAAAGGTGGGAGTAAATGTTCAGATATTTAATTATTTGAACAGAAGGAATGTATCTGTGCACTTACCATCTCAGGTCCAGATTCCTCAAAGCACATAAGCGTGTGCTTAAAGTTAAGCATGTGCTTAAATCCTGTTAACTTTAAATGAGACTTATGTACACACTTCAGTGCTTTGATATGGATTCTGAATTGAGGCCTGCAAACGCTTACATAGGTAACATCAATTGAGCTAATTCAGCCGAATAAAGTTTACTTGTGCGTATGTGTTTGTGGGACTGGGCCATTAGATACTGCTGTACCTTCTGGAAGGTTCTGGGGCCTAAGATAGAAAGAAAGAGAGAGCGAGCCCCACTGCCAAGCAGTTGTATTGGTTGATACAGGCAGTATATATAGCCAAACCTCTTCTATCTTTACTTTTATCCTATTAATAGAGTTGTAGCAGACACAATCCATGTGGCTGCTCAGTCACGCTGCATTGTAATATTGCTTAGCCAGTTCTCCCCCTTAAGGCTTAAAATCCATCACATTATACAAGAGCTGAAAGCCTTCTTGTGGTGTCCCAGTTTTTTCCCTTCATGTCCATCCTATCCCCTTTCTATTTTTTTAAATTCCTTTTTCCTTACGCATTTGACATTATATAAATTTCTATCTGTACCTATAGATGGGTTGCATTTTTTAAAAATCTTGCCATCTACAGTGTTATAGGCTGAAAGGATCATTTTTATGTTGGAATAGAGAAGGAGTTGGGGCAGGGGAGAATAACATACTCTATTTGTAAAGATAAGTATGAGTGTGGAACGTCTCCTTTGGATGGGGCTGCTTTGCCAAAGTTTGGTCCTTAGGAGCTGAGTATGTATGTGTCTATCCTCTCTGGTTAGTAGGTTGGGTTTAGAGAGCTGGTTTTTATTTTTTTAAACTGTTACAAATCTTTGCCCTTCTTTAATCCCGCTGGCCACGTTGCAGGAAAAAACCTTCTTTTAAGTATGTCACATATGTATTTTTTTAAGTGCATCCTTTGTGAAATGCATGTCCCAGGCCGCGTTAGTTCTGTTTAGACAAGTTACCCACTGGAGCTTAAAATAAAACAGAAGAAAAGGGGAGCAGTTGTATAGAGCTGCTGGAAAGGCTGAACTGAAGAGCGTCTTCCCCCTGCCCCCCGCCTCCATTTTCCCCTCCCCCCCGCCTCCATTTTCCCCTCCCCAGAAACTCCCCTCCTAAGTGCACTGTCTGGTGCAAAGAGCACGTGATGCTTATTTCTAAAGGCAGCAAAAGAGGCTTTGAAAGTCTAAGACTGTAATTGGTTGTCTGGCTTTATCCTTGGAGCTCTGGGGAGGTTTCAGGAGTAATAACGGTTACTTAAAGTAGATGAGCTTCTTGTGGGTTTCCTAGAATCATAACCTTTCTTCAGAGCGCATTAGTTGTCTGGTACTTACAGAAGCATCTGCCTGTCTTTTCTATAGCTTTAAAAACATTTTGAAAGCAAAGAATTTGATTTCTCCCTCTACTCTGTGTGTGGTAGTGAAGGAGACACCTCCCTGGAATGCAGCGTTTGCCAGTGGCCCTGGCCTGACTGAAAAGAGAGGTGGGAAGAAAAAGCGATGTCCCTTTATTGACTTTAAATCCTCATTTTAGCCGCTAAGTTGTACCCAAAATGTCCTACCCTGTCTAGGCACAATGCGTTCCCTTCAAGCTGCACCATAGGTTTTCTTGGGATGAAAAATATGGCAGTCCCTAAGAAACCCTGGAGAGATGGGTGCCGGCATACATTGTCATTTATTAGGAGTGGGAATTTCTGTTTGCAGCTTCCATTAACCTTAATGGGATTTGTACACATTAATTCATGATCGCTGAATTGACAATATACCCTCCTCCCTTAGACGTTTTAAGCAGCCTGAGACATAAAACCTGTGTTGTCCACTGCTTAGAGTAGGGAATGGGTAGTCAATACTCCTGCATTCTGGTTCTCGTTCTGACAGTGACTTCTTTTGAGCAAGCTGCCACAGCCTCTGTTTTACCTTTCTGTGGAAGGGACATAGTTACCTGGAGGATTGTGGTTTTGAGATCTTCTGATGAGGAGTGCTGTATAGTGCACATTATTAACACTGACACCACAGGAAGGACTGTATGACTCTGGTCCCTTGCGTACCTCCAGGAAAGGGTATGTGACTGGTGTCCGTTGTGAACCTGCAGGATATAAGAAGTGTGTCTCATTTCTCTGCTGGCTCTTTGAGCTTTGAAGTAATTCATTGTGATGTGCTTAGACAACTCTTCCCAGCTTAGTCTGATGAATCTCTCAGTTCTATTTCTCTCCTCTCCCCTTCTGCCCCCCCCACCGCTGCCTGTCAGTGTCACGTGGCCATGCCCACGTGCCATGGTTTTGCCCAGGGTCCTGACAGCAAACCAGCCTACCACAAGTATCAGATTAGGTGCCTGGAGGAGGAGTGGGGAGAAGATGTGAAGGCCTAATTCTCTGCAACAGGGACAGAAGAGATTCCTGAAGGGATGTTGCATCTTTGTGTTACGTTGGTTAGGTTTTTTTTCTTTCTGTTCCATGGTTATATATTTAAAAAAACCAACCCCCCCCCACCCCCCCGCGCACTGACTTTTGCAGAATGTTCTACCAATAAAATATTTAAAATGCTTTTAAAAATCATAATCCTGGCAGCCATCCATAAAGGATTTTATTCACTTTTTAGCTGTAGGCATCTCTCTGCAAAAGCAGCAGGGCTTGGGGTGTAAAACTCCGGCTGACTTCCAGTTCACATGGCATGGATGGGCGATGTCACTGCGCTGCAGCAGCCTGCTGGTTAGCATATTTGGTTCGCATCAGGGTGATCCTGGCTTTAGAAGCTGACTGTTGTCTGTCTCCACTGGGAGAAGCTGATTATGCCTTGGGGATAGTACCATGAAGACATTAGTTTAGCAGGATGGGAACAAACAGGTAGCCTTTGAGGAAGACTACGGCACTGATAGGTTAATCGTGGGCGGGGGCGTTTGCATGGGTGCTGCTTTGGAAAGGTACCAGGTGGCGAGACCCTAGTGCAAGAGGAACAAGCCTGCGAGGAAGAGAAAAGCAAGGAGGCATCTGAAAACAAATACTAGTCAATATGGAGGGCAAGGGAGCTTCAGCGTCATCCCAAGAGCTCTACTGAGTGCCCTCATGGTGACATGCGAGCATCATTCAGATCTGTAGAGCTGTAACCAGCTGCCATGTGCAAACCCAGTTGTGTGTGTTTGCCTGCTGCAGGGAGAGGAAGCTGTGTGTGCACTGTAATGGAGGGAATAGCCCAGTGAGTGGTGCAGTTTGTGGAGGTCAGCAGAGGGCCTACTTTCAGACATAATAAGCCATCTCCAGCTTGGAGATGCATTCAAGGGATGTTCTTTGTTAAGTTGCCATTGAAAGACATTGCAGATCTTTGCCAGTTTGTTTGCAGCTGTGCTTCCCAGGGTGGCTTGCTTGTTTAATGGTGTGGTACATTCTGCCTGTCCCTCATCCAAGATGTTTATCGCACAGACAGGGGGTGGGGGATGGGGGTAAATCTGCCATGCAGCATGTTGGAACCAGTTTTTAAAAAATGCAAAAATCCACAGTATCATTGACAGTTTGCAGCAGAGGAATCCTGTAAGTTTGCATTCTCCAGGTGCTGGCAGCATTTAGCTACATTCCCATTTTAAATCAAAGGCGGGTTATGTGTTTTTAGGAGACCGTGGGCTACTACCACAGGCACCAGAGGAATCAGAAAAACCCCAAATCAGTCCGTTTTAGAGCTTGTTAACAGTCTGCCCAGATACTAGAGGAGGGTTTAACAAAACAACAACAAAACCTCATCTGTTTTCTGTCAATGTTGGGTCTCTCTCTCCCCCCTCCCCTTTCCGAGTTCATAAACCCTTGGCCACTGAAGTTTCTTATGTGTCGGATGGTATTTGAGGAAGAACAACACGCTTGCTAGAGCCAACATTAGCGGAAGGCACAAGGGGAATACTTGCCCTTTTATGTGAGGTTTGAAATTAAAATGAGAATCTTAGCTGGCAGAGTGGGCTCCTCTCAATAGAGGAACCGATGCCTTGGAGAGAATTTCAAGATGGAACTTACAGGCAGTTAGGGCAGCAGATTCTGGTTTTAATTTAAAAAAAAGAGGGGGGGGTTAATATCTGGTAAATGCTTTTTAGGTTCCCAGAACAATGATCCCATAGGGAATCAGTCCAGTGTTTCAAAGCGAGCAGAATAGGGCTGTTTAGAGGAGGTTACTTGCTTCCTTGTTGAATCCTGCTTCCATGAAACCCAGTGGCAAAACTCCCCTCAACTTCATTGGTGTCAAAGCAAGGCCCGTAGGTTCCTCCCAACTTCTGTCTCCCTCTTGCACACACGCTCACACTCAGTTTCTCTCTCTCTCTCTCACGCACGTGCATGCGCACGCGCACACACACACACACGGTATCCATATAGCAGTCAAAGAGTTCCCACACAACTGTTGCCAACAAAAACGGCCAGAGGAAAAAGGCCCATTTTTTCTGCTTCGTCCCCCTGATCTGGTTTGCACTAGTGTCAGTCAGCGACTGGCCCTGCTCCAGCATTGGTGTGTGGGTGTGTGTTTTGTTTTGTTTGTTTTTTAAAAAACCCAAACCACAGGGTAGGGAATTCTTTTCAAGCCATAATTTTTAGTTTGCACTGGAAGGGCAAGGCAGAGTCTTAGCCAATGGAAAAGAGGCTCCGAACCAGGGCCAAAAACCAAGTACAGTTCTTAACAAATAAATCAACTTTATTTCTTTGGAACTTTCTTTACAAAGGTTTTCTTGTGGGAGCACTGTACTCCAGAGGTTTAATTCTTGACATTCAGGTCATACTCCTTTTACTATCTGGGGAGGGAGTGTAGTGATTACAGCACAGGACTCTGTATTCCATTCTTGGCCCTGTCTTTGATTACTCTGAGTATTCAGTGCCTCAGTTTCCCCATCTGTGCAATGAGAATAATCTCTGCTGTCATCCTCTGGTCATCACTATCAAGTCAGCGTTCATGGACAGTGATTACTAGTGGTATCTGAGATGTGGGATTATTTCATGCATATTGGAAAAACATGACGTCTCAGATGGCTCTTATGGATAAATGTTGATTTCATAATGGCAACCCCCGTAAATTCATAGATTACAAAGGCCTGCAGCGACTATGATATGTAGTTTGACTTCTTGCATAATACAGGTATAGGTAGGAGGCTTAATTATTTAATAAATGCTTGCAAAGTGCTTTGAGATCCTTGGGTTGAAAAAGCTATATGCTTATTGCAACTGTCATCCTGATAGAGTAGAAGGCTTTCTGGAGGCAGCAGTCTGATTCAAAGGGGAGAACATACTTTGAAAGTCACCTTGTCACTTTGTTTCAGAACACTGGTATTCAATCTTTTCCATACTGGCATCCCCTAGAGCAGGGGTCCCCAACCTTTTGAGGACCAGGGACCGGTCGGGAGCGCTCGTCCCGCGGCTCAGCCGGACCGCCCGCAGGCGTGCCTGCGGGAGGTCCACCGGCTCCGGTTGAGCTGCCGCAGGCATGACTGCGGACGGTTCGCTGGTCGCGCGGCTCAGCTGGACTGCCCGCAGGCACGGCTGCGGCAGCTCAACCGGAGCCGGGGGCCCTCCCCCAGGCGTGCCGGCGGGCGGTCCAGCTGCGCCGCGCGACCCGCGAACCGTCCGCAGTCATGCCTGCGGGAGGTCTACCGGAGCCCCGGGAGCAGCGGACCTCCCGCAGGCATGACTGCGGAGGGAGCGCTCGTCCCGCGGCTCGGGTAGACCTCCCACAGGCACGCCTGCGGGAGGTCCACTGGGTCGGTTCGCGGCCCAGTTTCTAACAGGCCGCGGACCGGTACCGGGCCGCGGACCGGAGGTTGGGGACCCCTGCCCTAGAGGCCCCTTCCCATTTAGCAACATGTGAAGGGAAGCCTGGAGGTAACCCCTGATATCTTTTCACAACCCCCTTGGGGTGTGGTGACCCCAGGTTAACCCCATTCTCTGATTCCCTGAGCTACTGTTTCAGCCTGTCTGCAAATTCAGGTAGATATCACTGCACCAATAAGCACTAGAAACATTTTTTTTAAATGAAGGGGAAGGAAAGGGAAGGGTCGTTGTCATCCTCCCCATCCCAAAAAAAAACCCGGTTCAGAAATAGCAGCTCAGAATAGGAGTGTGTGTGTGTGTGTTTAATTATGATGAGGATTATTTTGGTAATAGAAATATAACCGTCTGTAGTTGAGCTGATCCCCTGCAGCCTACCCAGGCACTGACCTCTGACCCTTGTATATGTGTTTGAGACAACTGGCTAGTAGTACAGGCTGTGAGAATTGAGACTGGTCCGTCCAGCTCTAGTGAAGCCGTTAGTGCGTTGCCCTATGAGGTCTGCTGCTTTTTCCCCCCAGTCTAGATGGCAACTGGAATCTAAAAAGGAATTAGTTTACGGCTAAAAATAAGTAGACTTATTTCACTTGGTACATTTTTTCCAGATTGCTCAGAGTGAAATACTTCCTATTTATTATAGATACACATATGCACGCATGCACACGCACATGTGTATTTCCACACACGCACACGCACACACACACACACCGCCCTATATAAAATAATATCCACAGCTGCATTCCAACTGCACTCATAACCCTTTTTTTTTTTTTTTTTAAAGTACGCTGGTTTTTTTGATTGCCCGATCCCAGCTGTGCAACCTCACTGGGCTGTGTGTGTGTGTTTTGATGTGGTTGTGAGCAAGGATCCCATCGGGCTGCATGTCTAAAATCCTCCCCAGATTTAGTCAGCTTGGTAAACCCGGAAGGGGTCTGGGAGTGATTTCAAGGATAAGAGCTGTTTATGTCTGGCTCAGAGTTTCTCGGAACAGCAAGCTGAAACTCTCTGTTGCTTATTTAACATATATATATTGTGATTTTCCTTTGTGAAGATGCATCTGAACCCTAATGTAGACCAAAGTTGAAAGTTTAAAATGGTACCCTTTGCAGAGAGCAGGGCCGGCTCTAGGCACCAGCAAACCAAGCACATACTTGGGGCGGCACATTTTCAAGGGCGGCATTCTGGCCACCTTTTTTTTTTTTTTTTGCGTCAGACAGCAAAAGCCTAGAGCTGGCCCTGGCAGCAGCAGTGCGTCGCGCCCTGGGGCCGCTGCGGGGGAGTGGCGCCCGCATCTTGTGGCTGGGCCAGGCAGGCTCCAAGCAGGGGACACTCGGGCTGGTGTCACACGGAGCCGCCTGCAGATGCGGCAGGGCGGCCGCCCCCCCAGCGCCACAGCCAGGGGCGAAGTGACCCGAGCTGCCTAGGGACTGTGGCAGGGCGGCCAGAAGCAGCAGCAGCAGCTGGGCCATAGAGGGTGGGGCGCTGCTGTGTTGGGTGCGGGGCCCGCTCTCCGCGGCTCCACTCCCCCTGGGGCTACCCTGCTCTGGCTCCTCAGCCCCCTGCTGGGGTGGTCCCCCCGGCTCTGCCCTCCTGGGTCCCGGCTGGTCCTGGAGGTGGGAGCCCTGGCTGGAGGTGTGGCCCAGGAGCCCCACTGTTTACCCCAACCCTGCCAGCGCCAGACCGGCTGGAGGCGAGGGGGGAGCCGGCAGAGTCAGCACTGGTGGGGGGAACCCAGTGCTGGGGCGGGGTGGGGGAGAGCCCAGTGTAGGGGCGGCAGGTGGTGCGGGTGGGGTGAGGGGGAGAGCCCAGGGCTGGGTGGCAGGGGGTGCGGGTGGGGGAGGGCACTGGTGTGGGGGGGCAGACAAAAATTTTTTTGCTTCGGGCAGCAAAAACCCCAGAGCCGACCCTGGCAGAGAGAGGCTTTGATTTGAATGCAGTGCAATATAGAACGGCGTGCGCGTTGGCTGACGTCAGTCCGTCAGAGGTAATGTGCACCTACGGCTCAAGCAGGTGGGGAAGTGCCCTTATCAGGACCCACGTCTGGATCTAAGTGGTTGCTTAATTGTGCCCTTGAAGGAAACAGTAAACCAACAACAAGCTGCAGAAGTGTTTCTGTGTTCTCTGTTTAGCTGGCTGTCAGTGATGGGCCTCAAGCCTTGAAATCCAGCTCTATGGACCCATCCCTACCAACCATTACTGATGGGCAAAGTCTCCTCGGCTTCCCCTGGTCAGAATATGCATGATCAGGCCCAAAGAATCATTTTCAGCAAAGAATTTAACAGCTGGGGGCGGGGGAGGAGTTCACTAATCACTTTGAGCCAGTTCAACTGGTAGAGCAGTTTTTTCTGAATGTAAATGTCAAGGCAGGAATAGCTGGCTCTTTCTACCACCACACCTCTACCAAATATTAATCTCAGAAGTAAGTTTACAAGCTACACTACAGCCTGTAGCAACCTGAAAGTATCCCAGGAGGTGTGTTCATAACAAATCATGGCCATTTTGTGTCCTAATAAATATGCTTCTGTGCATAACTGGAGCCAAGATCCGCCCAGTTTACTAAATTCACAGCCTCTCTGGAGTTTCTCAGTTGTATTGAGCACTTTGAAAAGCAAATCGCGCAAATACATATATGTTGTTTTTTTCCAGTGAAATTTTAAAACCAAGCTGCAGGGTCAGTGGTTTTTTTGGTAATAGCAACTGGAACAAACTGTTAGGAAATTGGGCTGGGAGATTTTTGATATGGATCCACTGTTGGCTAGTTGTGAGTTCAAACACAGCCACCAAATGGAACCTGGCTAAAATATCACAGAAAAAAAAACCGGGGTGGTGGGGAAGGAGGAAATGTTCAGACAGCAGGGCTGGGGAGGGAAATAGCTTCCTCCACACGCTGGCCAAGGAGTTTGGAAATGGAGTCGAGGGGCTGGAAAACAGTTTTAATGTTGCTTCACTCCAGACATTTCACAAAAGAGACTCTGTTCAGAAATTCTGTGAGGCTGAGGAAGTGTGAAAGAGAGGCATTTTGTAGGAAACAGAACGGGTCCAATTCCTGTCTTCCTTCCTGGAAGTGAGTCCATTGGAGGCAAAGGACTTTACGCTGGTGGAAATGAGAGGAGAATTAGCTCCTTTGTTCCCAAATCCTTGAGATGAACTTTCTCAAGTACCAGATGACTAAAACACTGCATCTTGCATAACATTCTTGGGCGGGGAAGTGCCATTTGAGTAGAATAAGGCTTACAGGCAATGTGGAGACTCTCCCTCCGAGAGCGGGCAAAGAAAGTCCAGGTCAGGTCTCCGGTATAGGGTGAGCACAGCAGCTCCAGCAAGGAGCTTTTCACAACACCTTTTCAAACCACGGTGTAACAGGCACTCTCTGAAGTGCTTTCAGCTGCGGTTTGTGAAGCCTCCCCGCAGGTCAGACGCAGGGCGACACAGTGGCAGCCAGTGAGTGTGCTGGGAAGGGCAGGAATAGAAAGCAAATACTTCATGTCATCAGGCCTCCCAGAATGACAGGGTAAAATGAATACTTGCTGTTTCCACCAGAGCTGGGCGCGGGGAGACGGAGAGCTCTGTGCTGTGACGGTCTGGACTCCTGCCACCAAAACCAGAAACCTAATAAAAAAATAAAAAGGGCAGACTGTAGTAAGCGCTTCCTAGAACTGGTGTTTAGATGTGGTAGGTTTTTCTCTTTTAAATATATACAGTAAAGATGCAGTAAATCTTCCTACTGCTCCAGATTACAGTGCTCCGAGCTCACTCTGTTTCACTGAGACAGGTCGTTTATACCCATCTGTCTGCATCAGACTAAATATTTTTCCCCAATC
This sequence comes from Mauremys mutica, assembly GCF_020497125.1. Classification (NCBI taxonomy): domain Eukaryota; kingdom Metazoa; phylum Chordata; order Testudines; family Geoemydidae; genus Mauremys; species Mauremys mutica. Next base: position 5,635,740 of record NC_059092.1, on the reverse strand, counting down.
CATGTGAAAGTACAGTCCTTGATAGAGACCCCCCCTTAATACCTTATTAATCACCAGCCGGCCATGTTGCCAACAGCCTGTAGGAAGCATGTGTTCTAGCGATTGGAGCTCGTGTCACGGTTTTAAAGGATTTGGATGCAAGGGAACTTGAATCTAAAGTATGCCTGGTTTGGGATTTTGCAGGAGTTTGTTCACAATTGGGTGCCTTCAGAGCGTGTTGCACCTGCCAATTAAACACACGCTTTGATTCCCCTCTCACTTACTCTGGTTTGACCGCATATGTAGCTCCATTGGCTTCAGCGGAGCTATTCCTGATTTGCACTGATGTAAGTCACAGGAGACTAACCCCGCGTAAGAACGCCTGGGGAGAAGGCTGTAACACCAGCCGCTATGTTCCTCGGGGATTGCACTCTGACTTGAAGGAGCAGCTTAGAGTGCTTGTTGGTAACATAATGCATGCCTTCTCCAAACTGCTACTCATGGCATCTCTGGGGGTGTCCTGTTCACCCTGCCATTTGGCCTCTGCAGCGTGTGGCCGTGGTGGCATGTGCAATGGCCTGAACCAACCTTAGGACCCTTAAAAATGAACAAGTGTTAGGGGTTTCATTGGGAGAAGGGACTCCATATGGGACACAGTCATTTCATTCTGCTTAAGAATACTTTCTATGCCAACTTTCTTCCAAGACAAAGTCCTTGCAGGTGGGTAAGGCGGTTATTTCCATTTTATGAAGGAGCTGAATTGAAGTGACTTAATGCATCAGCGGCAGCACTCAGAATAGAACCTAGAAGTCATGTCTCCTAGTCCCCATCTCTGAGCATTACACCACTCCTTTCCAAAGCCAGAGCAGACCCCAGGGGGTCCTGACTTCTAACTAGACACTGAGTGTCACGTCTTGCATACAGAAGCTGTCTTGGGGCTCTTTCTCCAGTCTTTGCAGTGGCACAGCACACAAATGGGTTAGGATAGTTGCACTGACCCACTTTTCATCTCTGATTAAGGAAAGCACAGCAGTTCCTGAAGGATCAACACTTTCAGATCTTCTATTTGGCTGGTTTTAATTTAATTGCAAGGTTCCTTGGTGATGGAAGAGTCTTGCTCCCTGGCTGAGGTTGAATACCCATGGGCTTTCTATGAGCTAGCTGTGGCTGCATGGGCTGTATCTCCGAAGCTTCTGGTATCTGTTTTGTCTAGCAAAATCCCATGTGGATCTATCTTTCCTGAATCAGTTGCATGTCATCCAGGGGCCCCTGTGGGACATAGCTGGTGATAGATCTCTAAGTGCTTTCTACAATGCTTTTGCTGCAAGAGGACATTATCACCAGGGGTGAGCCTGATCTTGATAGGGATGCACTCGTAGTTTGCTGAGTCAAAGAAGCAGCAGCAGCTTATTCCTGTGTTACACCTCATGCTCAGATACCACAACAGTGAGCATGGTGCAGAGGCCTGGACAGAGAGATTAGATGCACCATTGTTGTTTGTTTGGCTACTGAATTGCTGGTCGGAAGGTTTACTTTTAAACTCAAATGAGTGCTGGGGAAAATCTCCAGCCTGGCAGCTCCTGGAAAATGACGTTTTTCAGGTAGCCACGTGATGGGTACTCTGCAGGTGGCAATGGGCAAGCTTCCCACCTACATGTACACATTGGGGTAGGGCTTTCAGAAGCACCCCAGGGCCTTGAGAGCACAAGTCTCAGTGGCATTTAAGGGGGAGGGATAGCTCAGTGGCTTAAGCATTGGCCTGCTAAACCCAGGGTTGTGAGTTCAGCCCTTGAGGGGGCCACTTAGGGATCTGGGGCCAAATCAGTAATTGGTCTTGCTAGTGAAGGCAGGGGGCTGACTTAATGACCTTTCAGGGTCCCTTCCAGTTCTGTGAGCTAGGTATGTCTCCATTATTATTTGTGCTCATACATCACAGGTGCTTTTGAAAATCCTGCCCACTGTGGCCATCCTGTCCCATTTGGTCCTTGGCCTCTCCAAGGAGGCCAAACCAGGTGCTACATTGGGCCAAATGCAGTGCTTAATTTGTGCCAGGGTCAAGCCCTGGTACCTCTGGGCCTGGCAGTTCATCCCTGGCACCTCTTTCATTACAAATTAAGCATTGGCCAAATGCCTTTTAAAAAAAAACAAAAAAAAAGATAAGCACCCATCCACTAAGACCTAGTCAGACTTGCCATGTTCATTTAGGCCAGCAAGGAGCTCCTGAAAGGTAATTACTGTCAGTCACCCCCACTGCAGGTTGAATTAGGTCCGCTTAGGAACTGACGTAGTAGCCCCTGTTATCTGTGCCTCTCTCAGTCATTCATTGGTTTTACCCTCACAACACCCCTGTGAGGTAGGGAGCCATTAACTCCATTGTACAGCTGGTGCAGGAGGGGCTAAGTGATTTGCCCGAGACCACACAGAGAGTCAGGGACAGAGCCAAGAGCTGATCCCTGGTTTCCGGACTTCCAGCCCCATGTCCTATCTACTGAATCATCTATCTAGCTGAGGGGGAAAGTTACACCAAGGATGGACATAGCACAATGAGTGTCACTTACATCAGCATCCTCTTCAGGACTGTCCTGGCCCCTCTGGTGAGTATGTGCTACGTCCCAGTAGACTGCAGTGTCGTCTTTACAGCCATTGCACGCTCTCAAGGTCAGGCTCCTGTCTAGGCACATGCCGAGATCACAAGTTTCCTTGGGAGAATCGTGCACGTGTGAGTCAAGAAGCACCCATGTCCCTCCACCCCGAGCTAATATTTGCAGCCAGTTATAAACACCATAAATGAGAACTTCCGGTTATCATGTAACCAGGTTTTGATCCCGAATCCACTGCAGTCAGTGGAATGACTCCCATTGGCTTTGGACCAGACCCAATTTTAGACCGACCCTTCACTACAGCATCACCAACAGCAGTGCTTTCACGCTGCACAACTGAACTGGGTCACAGCCTTGCCCTGTGCTGCTGACCCGTTTGGCCTGATGTCTGACCCTGATGGTACAGTTTATTGCCTGCCACTCACTTGTTTGCTGCTTTATTTTTTAATGTATTTTTATCTTTTGGTGTCTGTCACGTTTTTTAACCCCCAAGAAGTGTATCTTTGAGGTTTCTACAAACCGGTATCAGACTGGCGTCTGGTCTTGTGGTTTTTGTTCTTTGTGAGAAATCCACTTAATTTTCACGCCCGAACTGAGTATCTGCCGAGACAGGAAGCTCCACCCTTTCTTATGGTATAACTGAACTTGGCTCTTTGCAAAAGCAGCAGCTTGAACAACATGCTATAATGCTATGCATGGATTTATGGGCCTGTTTCTGATTTTGCTTCCCCCGGTTTTATGTGAGTGTAGCCCCTGTGACTTCGGTGGCGTTATTTCTCAGGTACACCCACATGAGGGAGATAAAGAATCAAATCCATACACACACACACAGGTTCAGAGTCCTTTCTAGTAGTCACATAAAGAGATGAAAACAGAGGTTTCTTGGATCACTCTGTGTGTGATGGGGGACATTTAAAGCTACCATGAAAAGATAGACTCTTGTTTGCAGTAGGATCTGCTCCAAGTTCTTGACCGTAGCTCCTCCCCTCTATCTCCCTGGGGTGCGTAGATGTACATGTAAAAATCATGCATTACTGTGGCTTGCTCTCCTGAATTGCCCTTTCATACCCTCCCTTTCCTCCCCCTGAGGACTGAATCATTCATTCTTGATGGAGACCTTGGACCTTCTGGGCTCAGTCCTGTGTTAGGAGAGGCGTGTAGCAGAGCGGCCGTAGGACAGAATTGCAAATCACAGTTCCTTCCGTGTCTCCCTCCACTGCTAGAGTCCTGTAACCTGGTGCAAGGTACTTCTTCCCTTAGTGCAGGCTCAGCTTTCCCTGTGGGGCGCAGTAGTGGCCCCATGGAGCCTGCACCCCCACCACCTACACCCAGGACTGTGATCAATGCAGTGGGGAAGGATGGGTCCTATTCGTAGCCCATCTGCAACCACATAAAGCCAGGCCACAATCCAGCCCTTTAAAGAAGATCCCAGCCAAGTAGGATTAAGTGATTTCTGCTAGTATTGTTCCCATGTCCCCGATCCATTTCAAGCTCCATTTAAAAGGGAAGGGGCAGGGTTGAGGGAAAGACACCCTATGGCCTAATCAGAGTCTCCACACAGAACGTGCTCTGTCCCTTTAGCTATCTGATTTCTATTCAAAGATGAATCAGTAACCCCATGCAGTGTGGGTCACTGCACCTGCTTCCAGCCTGTCAGATATTCTCAAAGCTACAATAATAGCCATCCTGGCCCGGCTTGCCCTGCATCACTGAACTCAAAGAGCAAAACCCTGGAGTTTTTCTTTTTTCACTTGCTTTACCCCCTGCTGTGGGGGAGCTGCATTCACACCCATCTTAGGACGGATAAAAAGCCAGGGCAATGTGCAGGCGTTTCCCCCATTGTAACTGCAGTAGGCTTTGGGGGGGTTCTGGGTTAGGATTAGATTTAGCTGTGGTGAGATCTTCAGCCCCAAAGGGCTGAATTGGAACTGGAGAATTGGGTCCCTTCCTTTTGGGGGGCTGCTTCTCAGTTGGATTCCCCTTGAAGCAAGTGCAGCCCTGCAAATCCCAATCTGCACCACCCTGAAATTGAAACCAACCTTCACTTCGGGTCGCATCACCCATTAAGACCCAGCTGTTAAATGTCGACTAGGTTTCCTGCACCTTCCCGCGAAGCATCTGCTGGTGGGTGCTAGCAGAGAGAGGAGACTGGATTAGGTGGCCCACTGCTGTGATCTGGTACAGAAGTTCCTGTGTTTCTAGCCAGGGACCCTCATGTTCCCACATGGTCTAAGCAAGCCGGTTTGGGTAGCTACCTTAAAATAGCTTCGCACCCGCCTGCCCACCACTCTCCACCTAAAGTTTCCTGCTCCTATTAGGCAAATGGGCCCGATTCTGCTCTCGTTTTCACCAGTGTAAATCAATAGCATTACTAGAGTGAGGGGGCAGAATGAAGCCCAGGTTTGTGAACAGATCCCTTGGGTGTTTGCAGAGGTTGGGTTTGGGGTGCTGTTTGGTTTCAGAGACCTGGGAAACAGGCATGTTTGCTTGTTGTTGGCTTGTTGCGTATAGGGTCAAATTGCAAAAGGTGCTCCCAGGGACTTTGGCCCATTCTGTTGCTCTCCTCATCCACGTAAGGACACTGCTTTGTCTGTAGCATCTGAACTTATCCCATAGTGGATAGCTGTTCACATTACAGGGGGCTTAGGCGGACACACAAACACACAGACCCCCAAGAGCACTCCCTGCTTTGTGCTCAGGAGAAACCCTCAGGGAATAGAGGAGCCCGGAGAACAAAAATCGTCCACTCAGCCCAGATGCTAGAGAGGAAACTGACTCCAGAGAGCGAGTACCCCAGGAATGACCCCCTCTTGAGTAGCTTGAAAGTGTCTTATTCTGAGAGCCCAATTTTCACTCTGTGTTGGACTGAAAGGGAACTTTTAGGGGCCAGGCTGGGCTTGCTAGTTAACTCCGGGCCTGCTTGTTTTAGTAGTATTATTTAGCATTCGGAAGGGAGGGGTGGGTGTCTTTCTGAGAAGCAGCGGGTAAAGGTCATCTCCACTGATCTCATGCTTTGATAATACAATACCTAATCGAGCTAGCATGACATGTCAAATGTGAGCTCATTTGGCCAAAATCCAAACTAGCCTCATTAATACCAGGGTGACTTTAAAGGGATGCCATCATGTTTAGCAGGCCCCAAATCTCACTTCTGTGGTTTTCGTTAGGATCCATATAAACTTTTCTGTGTGGTTTCGCCTTACCAGAGCAAATGCCACAGTGCCCCTAAACTCCCCTATAACAAGAGACGGCTTATACCAGTGCTGTTGAGCAACTCTACAATAACAAGCCACTTTGCATAGCTCTAGGCTTTATGAGGTACCTTACCACAACAAACCATCATGAAAAGCCCCAGTGCTTATGCAGAGCTATACAATAACAAACCATTGTTCTTGAGCAACACAAGCAAAGGGGAATAAGGTTAAGGAAACATCTATTTCTGTTTCAAGCTTCTAAGAGTTTATTGCATACATCGGGGGGGGGGGGGGGGAGGTCATTTATAAGAATGGTGAAAAGCATCCTTTAGTGCCCCGTTAAATGCCACCTGTGTTAATATTTTATTTGTAAGTGTGGACGTGTATATATTTGGATGAAAATAAAAGTATTTTCATCCAGATACGATCTACCGTGCCTCCCCCATGCTGGCTACTTTGCCCACGATGAAAGCGACAGAGTGGTACTTTCGTCAGATTTACTTATTACCAGCTGAGAGCCTGTCCTAGCCTGGTGTATATCCAGTGAATCATGTGGCAGGGGGAGTTGTACTACATGCCTCGTCATATTTTTGCATTTCAGTGTCCAGACTACTAGAGTATGTTTCTTTTCCTTTCTTGTAACCTTCCACCTCCTCAGCCCTGATTTTTTTTGCGCTGTTGTTCACACTCCCTTGTGGTAGGAAGATCAAATTCTGCCTATTTCATCAGCAGACTCTGCTTTGCAAAGCAAAAGTCATGCTTGGATGAGAGGCATGTGATAATGCTTTCTCACTGGCTGCCTGCGTGGCCTCTCTGCTGGGCCTATTGGTCACCAGCTGACCACTTCTGACACCTGTAGAACATGAGCCTTTGGTGGATTTATGGCATAGCTGCTGCAGCTCAGTGAGGAGGGAAAAAATATTTTCCGTGGCTGCCCAGACAGATACGAATGTAACGAGAAGGGTAACCAAATGGCATGTGTGACAGGGCAAAGAGCGACCCACTGCTTTTTGGATTTCAAAGCATTAGCCCCACTTCTTCATGAACAGCCCTGGTTCTTGAGTCATTATTATTCACAGAGGGTGAGAAAGCAATTATTATTAGCAGTGGTAAGAGTCGCACCCATAGCTCCGGGTGAGCAGACCCTGCTCTGAAGTGCTAATAATCGAAGTAGACAAGCCAGCTCAAGGGTGGAAGGGGAACCAAGGCAGCGGGAGGTGAAGTGACTTGCCTGAGGTCACACAGCAGCTTGGGGTGTGCAATAGACTGCAGGGCTTCCAAGTCACAGCCCAGTGCCCGGCGCACAAGCCAAGCCTGATTCGCAGGAATGCTAGTACCACATGGTGGGAGATGATGTTGCTTCATTTAGAACAATCTACAGGGGCTGTCAGCAGCTGTTTCTCTTCTCTCCGGTGGAGGGTGGGGGGGCTTTCCCATCACGGCTCCGGTGCACAGGAACAGAACAGCGCTGACCACTGGCAGCAAGGGGCATGGATTGTTTTGCTTGTCTGCTCCTATATTGTGCAGCTCAGGCTCCCCCTCTGCCTTGGATGGGCAGCCTTGATTAGAGGGAAAAAGGGAGGCGGGCGGAGAAGGAAAAAGGAGACAAGGTGTCCCTTGAAAATGCAAATGAGGTGATTCTATTTAAATATCTTTTCTCGCGCCCCATTAAGACTTGACGCTTTCCTCTCTGTTCCCCAAAAGCTGTTTGTTTTTACACCGCCCCCCCCACTTCAAGCCCATTCCGGCGCTATCCATGTGTGCGCAGGACAGGGCACAGGGTGGCTGTCCTCCATCCTGCCTGAGCAGAACCTTCTCCTGCAGCTGAGTCGGGTAGCAGTGATGGGGGGGGGGGAGGACTGGTCTCCACGCTGAGTCTTGCCACCTGTTGCCTTTTTCATTCCAGGCCCCTACTTCTCCCCTCCCCACATTGCTCACCATCCCCAGTGGATAGGGCTGGGAGCCGCCTCGCCTGCCAAATACCATTCTGCTGCTGTCACTGCTTCTCCACAGACGGCATCTCTGACAGCAGAAAAGACCCTTTCCCCAAGCCGCTGCCCTGGGCTTGCCGCAGCAGGCATTCCAAAGTGCCCCTTTCTAGCTGGTGAGGGAGGCGGGGCTGTGGAACAGCCACTTCCAAAGTCAGCCCAAAGAAATAAAAGGCTGACGCTGAGCCAAACGCAGCTCTTGCAAAGCCACTGACACTGGCATTTGGCACTGGCACGGGCTAATTTTGCACTCGCGGTTACTCACACACGCGCTCTGCTTCATCTGCTATGTATGGGAAGGCGCCCCAGCCTCTAGCTCGCCTTAGAATGCTGTAGTAAGAGATCTGTGCCGGGTTCAATTATGTTACAACACGACTCGGGGCGTAAAAGACCACAAGCAGTCCTAGCAGCGCAGGCTGCCAGATTAACGGGCATTAACTAGAGACTGGTTGGCTTGAGCCACAGCTCTGCAAAGCTGCTCTGCCACCCATAAAAGCAGCAGATTGACCATGGACTTGATGTCAGAGTTCCCTCCAAATTAAGGCTGGCAAAGGGGCTGTGTTTTTGTATGGCATCCAGCTCCAGGCTTTGCTGTGAGCAGAGTGTATAGGGTAGTGGACTGGGCATCTGGAGAAGGGAGTTTGAATCTCAGTTCTGCCTGAAACTCCCTTTCTGAAAATTGGGTAAATCACTCAGAGCATAATTTCCAAGGATAGTGGCTTCAGGTGACTCAGTTTTGAGTGTTCAACTTGAGATACCTTAAAGGAGCCTGATTTTCAGATAATGCTGAGCAACAGGCCTCTTTAAGGGGCCTCAGGTTGGACACCCAGAATCAGTAGACACTTGTGAAGGTCTTGCCCTTAAAACTTGTCTGTCCCACAGTTTCCTCATTTATAAAACAGAGACGGTGGATACTTACGCGCTTTTGTATAATGCTTCGCAGTGGTGGGATGGAAAAGCTCTGTATAAACATACGGTATTAGGATTATTACTGGTTATTGCCATATTGTGCTGCCATCTCAATAAGAGCCCTGTTGGACAGCAATATGGAAAAGCAGTGAGTTTTCCAACTCAAAGAAAGAAAGTTGGTGTGTTCTTGTTTTATTATTTGTACTCTTCATGCAGAATGAGGTCCAGAGCCCGTCCGCTAGCCTTGTTTGTGCTGGCGGCGCCTCAGTCTGGTATCCCCAGCACACCAGTGAAACCAGTAGTTACCAATTTTTTTTGCAAGCCACACTGGGACTGTAGGAATTTTATGTCCTGGTGGTGTTGAAGGAAAGGGGCCCTGCCTGCCAAAGGACTATTTTATGCTTGAGGGTGATGTATAGGCCAAGCTGAGGCACTTGTGGAAAAGGCAAAGCAGCTCTTGGCAGCGCCCCCAGAATCCACTGCAGCTGTGGGGTAGTGAAGTCATCGGCATAACAACCATTGCAAACAGAATAACAAAGTCTGCTCTGTTCTCATTTAAAATAATCTTTCCAATTCAGAAACCCCATGAAAATTTACCTTTCTGCATACAATAATAATAATAATAATAATAATAAAAAAGGCAGATACTGCTTAGCAGCACAGTGTGAATAGCTCAATTATATTTAGGCTTCATTTTAGCCCTTGTATTGTAACTTTATGTCTTGCCATTTATGCTTTAATGAATGAATGAAGCTAGTGTTGTGTTGTGGAATACATTGGTCTCTGTCCCTTTGTCTCTTCCATTTGCAGTCATGAAATGATAGTTCTGTTCAAGGGATGGTGGGAAAAGATCAATATTTGTTTTAAATATCACCTTTTATTCTGGCACTAAACTGACTGTGAAAAGAACAATTATTAGATCTTTGCTTCCTCTCCCCCTCTTCCTTTCAGATCCCTTCAGATCCTCCTGCTTCCAAAAAGCCCAAAACTGATGACTCTGCTTCCCAGTCTCCAACTTCTGCCGAGAAGGAAAAGCAGTCCAGTTGGTTACGATCCTTGTCTGGTTCATCCAATAAGGTGACTCTTAAGTTATACACTTGCCTTGTTTAAAGTAGATTGGTGGGAGGAAATTTGCGCTTGGTGTCCCTCCTTTGAAGCCAATGGAACAACACCAAGGATGGCTTTGGCCCGTGCTCTCTAAGGGTACATCTACGTGCTCGATCCATCAGGGATCGATTTATCACATCTAGTGTAGAAGCGATAAAATCGATCCCCGATCACTCTGCCGTCGACTCCGGAACTCCACCGCAGTGAGAGGCGGTAGTGGAGTCAACGGGGGAGTGGCAGCGGTCGACTCGGCCAGGTAAGTCGACCTAAGATACGCCGACTTCAGTTATGCTATTCGCGTAGCTGAAGTTGCGTATCTTAGGGTCGACCCCCCCACTAGTGTAGACCTAGCCTAAATGAAAGATGTCTTCCACCTTTCCCTGATGAAAAGTGAATTACTCTGCCCTTCCCCTTCTCCTGCCACCTCTCAGTGAGCATTGGCGGTGTGGCTGTGGGATGAAATAAGCAGTTTCTCGATGCCTCAGAGGTATGGGAATCCTGAAAGGCCCTGAACTCCCAGGTGGTCTCTTGCAAACCACATATTATTTGTTGGCAAGCAACAACTGAACAGGATTTTAAATCTAATCCAACTTGGCTCTTCCAGTGAAAAGCACTAAGCAGTTAGGTCCAGAAAGCCTACCCAGTTGGGGAATTGTGTTAGAGACAACACACACAGACACACACACTTACTTTCCTTTGCAGTTTATACTTTTGAAAGATATCTCAGTGGTGACCAATTTTTGTTTATTTTTCTCTTCCTTTCTTTCCTTCTCTCCCTTGCAGAGTATTGGTTGTGTCCATCCCCGTCAGCGCCTCTCTGCTTTCCGGCCTTGGTCCCCTGCTGTTTCAGCAAACGAGAAAGATCTCTCGACACATCTTCCCATACTGATCCGAGACAGGTAAGAAGACTTGAGCCATGGGGTGGGAGGGAGAATCAATTTTATATGACAGCAAGCCCCTTTGTGGGTGTTTCCCTTGCACTGATATGAGTGGCTGTGTTGTTTGGTTCAAGTCAGTGTGCTGGCAGTGCAGTGAAAGCATTTGCAGCCGCAGTTTTAAGTGATTCTGAGGAGGGAAAACGAGAAAGTGGCAGTATTTGTGCATACAGTAATTCAGTTTTCTTGAGTGAAACGTGCCTCAAAAGATTGCGAAATGAAGGATCTGTCCATGCATCATTGCTAGTTCAGTGGTGCAAAGAGACAAGCATTTTGTGCAGTTGATCTAGAGTTTTGCCCATCTGCTGTTTAAAGATGGCTTGGCCATCAACTTCTAGGATGATGGGTGGCATCTGCTCCAAGTTGGTAGGGACCAGTTGTTATCACCAGACAGCTCTTTGGTGGCCCCCTGTGAAATCTCTCAAGTGGTCTCCTCCCACATCAGTAGCACACAGGTGCCCCTGTCACCAAACCACTGCCAAAGCTGACGCATTGACTCCCTTATTGGCAGGCTCAGCAGAAATGCCCTGGATTGAATGGGCCTTGGAGCCCAAACCATCCTCTTGGCCAATACCGGTGGTTTCATGAGATTAGGGTTGAGACACTCTGGGCAAGATGGTGCATGGAAGCATCCACTCCTGCTGCATTTGTTGTTCCTCATTCTATACAGCTCATTTCACATGCCCTTAAGTTATTCTTTTTAAGGCACTCAAGCCACTATCCATGTACTGTATCCATCTGTTAAACTTACTGGCTCTACAATCTTGTCCCTTTGGCAGGCGCTGTTGAAATATACCGAGACAACTGTCCCTAGTAACACTCAAACTCCGGCTCATGGCATCAGTTTGGTTTGTCCTTCCGGACATCTTGATTTCGTACTTCCTAACACACACTGTTCTAAACCCGTTTTAGTGAATGTACTAGTATTTCAGAATTTAACAGGCCTTCCGGTTGTTATGGGAATGAACTGACTTGACTTCCAAAGCCAGGCCTGTTGCTGCTTTCTTGGTTATTATTATTATTACAGCAGCACCAGAGATTGGAGCCCCATTGTGCTTGGTGCGGAACATCCACAGAGAAGAATCCCTGCCCCAAAGAGCCCACTGTCTAAATAGATAAGAAAAACAAGTGGAAGGGGAAACAAAGATGCCAACTCGTGCAGCATATCAGGGGCAGAGCTGGGAATAGACCTCAGGTCTCCAGCATCCTTCCCGTTGCTCCCATCCTTCTGGCGTTAAACATTCTGTCCCCCTGCATCAGCCTGCGATTTATATCTCCCAGGCCCCCCGTTCTACCCCTGGTTATTTTTAGGGAGCTTTCAACAGCATTTCTTAGCTAGCACTGCCACCCCCCCCCTCCTTTCAGCAGATCCCCCAGTGCCTTAGTGGTCATTCCAACCTAGTGGCTTAGATTTTTATTTCAATTGTTTTTCCCCTCCCTTCAGTTATCTCATTTTTTGGAATACAAAAGGGTCTGTACATGTAGAAACGTGCTCAGATCCATGTGATTCTGCGTGCATATCTATATATGCTGTAACTGCAACAGGGGCTGCCCATGGAAATCTCCATTGACACCTGGAGGTCCAGATTTTCAGAGTGTTGAAGTTGTGACTGCAATCTGTGCTTGTGCACAGTGTGTATAAATGTATACCCTATTTGCATGTGTACCCACCTTGTACACGAAAACTTGCTTTTGCATGTACAAATTATGCAGCTGAGGCTTTGACAGCCATCATTGGAAAGCTGCTGTTATGGACCTGATTCTGCTCTCACATTCGTTTTCATACAAGTGTAGTAGTTACTCCTGATTTACACTGGTGCAAGCATGATCAGAATCAGTCCCTGTCTAGGCAGTGGTGGTAGCGCTGCCCTTACTTGAAATTGCCTGACACGTTCCATTATAAGTCCCTGTTCTCAGTTGTTTATAACTTTGCCAAACTTAAACTGCTCAGGTTGACAACTTTCATGCCAGTTGTCTGCCTCAGACTGAATTTTTTGGAAAAGTTAGGAAACAGGAAGTTTCTGAGAAGAGACTGGGGGAAATACAATGTTTTGCTCCTGTTAACAAAATGGTTGTTAAGATTTTTTTTTAAGACACTCCAGCACTCTGTGCTTTGAAAAAAGCGCTTGGAATTTGGCTGGGTAGTCACCCTGGTTTCAAGCATGTGTCTTGCTGTCCCTGCAAAAATTCGTCCAAATTTGGCAGCTATAAGCCTCTGAAAAATCTTAGTTTGCACATGCTCGGTAGAGACTTTAACATATAATTAAAGATTGTTTCTCACTGCATAATTGCAAGGGGTCTGAATTAAGGCTACATCGGCAACCTTACCAACATTTTGAGTGCTTGACATTGCAATCTTAATGTTCTTTTAACATGGTTCATTGAATGTAATATAATATATACACACTCACATACATGTGATCTGGAAAACTTAATTATGCACTACAGAATGTTGTTGGCACTCTATTGGCTTTTCTCCAGGCTGTGCAATCTCAAAAGTTGGAAGGCAGTTGTGGGTGGTTAGATGTAAAAGCACCATATCTTGGATGAATCCATAGAACTTCAGAGACAGAAATATAGAAACAGCATTTAACATACGGGAGACTTGACACTCTGGTCTCTTCCATGTTCACAGTATTTAACCTGTAATTCCTGTTGAACTGAGTGGAGGTTAGGTGTCTAAATCCTCCTTGCACTTAGAAGAGCATGGAGCACTTAATGGGTGGAGATCATAGGGCCAGATTCTCAGCTAGTGTAAATCAGGGTTGAAATCAATGCAGTTCCGCTGAGTTACACCAGTGGAGGATCTGGCCTTTTTCAGTCTAAGATGCTAGTTAGGAGGCATTTTGAAGGCAAGAATGGGACTGAATATTTTGCCTTTTTCCTTTGTCTCCCCTTTCCCGAACAGTTTTTACTCCTACAAAAGTTTTGAGAATGCTGTGGCCCCCAACGTGGCTCTTGCGCCTCCTGCTCAGCAGAAGATTATAAGCAATTCCCCATGTGCCACAGTGGTGTCACGGAGCAGTGAGCCAATGAGCAGCCCGGTCCAGCCACGGAAAAGGAAGCTGACTGCAGACAACCCAGCAGTCCCGGACACAGTGACCACCGTCACTGCTACCGAAGAGGACAAAGAGTCAGAAGCAGAGATTGAAGTAGAAACCCGGGAGGAATGTAAGTGTGAGTTACCTGCCTTTATTTTTTTTTTCTGAAATAATTTTGGGGTTTGGTTTTCCGGATCTAGATACCCAACTCCTCGAGGCCCCTCTGAAAATCCCAGCCTTAAATAATAGTGAGAAACAGAGGCACAAGTCAAAAGTGAAATTTTCACGGAAGGGCACCCCAGGTGCACACTCACAGAAAAGCACATGCTTAGATGCAGCCACAAAATCTCACACTTGCATTAAAATGGGTGAATGCCCGTGCAAATGAGTATATCGTACATCCCATGCCCTCTGGTGCCAAAAAAGTCTGCCCTGGGACTTGCATGTGCAGTCAGCTATTTTTCCCATGCAAATGGTGGTTTGCGCGCGTGCACACACACACACACACTTTTATTTCAGAGGGAAAATGTGTCCCTAAGTGGTCCATTTTCAAATTCTGGGAATCAGCACATACTTATGTACTACTTAAGTCCCACTTCAGCCCTGTTGTGACGGTTTAACTTCAGCGAGGGTAGGATCAGCCCTTAAGCAGTGCACAGGGTTGGTGCTGCACCTCTGCAGAGAGGTGAATTTCACCCACCAAGACTAGCGGGATATCCCTGTCCAGTTCTTCCCCAAAGCACTGGAAATGTTCTCCAGATGGAGAGTGCAGAGAGTTTGCATGCAGCCAGTGAGCTCAGTGGGCTGAATCCCAAAGTCTGTGCTTAGACAAAACTTCCGCTGAGTTTGATGGGAGCCTTGCAGCCCTGTGCATTGCTTAGATCTATATTTCCGTCATACGTTTCTTTCCTTTCTCCTGTTTGTAAGATTATCCGTTGCGTGGCTCCTCCTTTTTAAAGGGTCTCATCTCATTCTCACTTAAGTTGCTGTGAACGTTTGTTAACCTCAGGATTTTGTTTGTTTGTTTCAGTCACCTCGTCCCTGTCTTCGCTCTCCTCCCCATCCTTTACTTCATCCAGTTCTGCGAAGGACATGAGCTCACCTGGCATGCAAACCATGGCCACTGTCAGCAACTCCTTTGAAGTTGCCACCCATGCTGAGTCTCACAGCAGCGGATTGGAAGCTGAACTGGAGCATCTAAGGCAGGCCCTGGACAGTGGCCTGGATACTAAAGAAGCCAAAGAGAAATTCCTCCATGAAGTGGTTAAAATGAGAGTGAAGCAGGAGGAGAAGCTAAATGCTGCCTTGCAGGCTAAACGAAGCCTGCACCAGGTAATGATGGACAACAGCTTCCTGTTGTCACTGTCTGCATATTCACCTCCAAGGGGAACCAATTGGCTAGTCTCGCGTTGAAAATAATTCACCTGTCTTCCCAGAACGCTAGCAGCATTCCCTGGAGTTCTGGTTCTGAACAGAAAAGGGCCAGTGCATGGCATATGGGAGCTCTGGCTATATATCACATGGCCACCTGCCCCTGTTTAAGAGAGAATCCCAAATTTTTAACCAAAACCAAACCACTTCCCTGTTTCCCTTTGAGAAGCTCGCCAGGCCCAGCCTGTTCACGTTTCTCTCCTCAAAGAGGGGCCTATTGAGAGCTTTTGTCTGTTGGGAAGTATGTAAAATTTCCCCATTGTCCAACCCAGGCGCATCTCTGCAGGGCATGGCGTGGCGTCAGCACGCTGGGGGAGGGAGGGAGTTGAGATTGCCAGTCTATAGTAATTATCTACATTTGTGTTCTAGTAACCAGGGTCCAACCTCCTCTTAGGATACTGCATATGAAGCATAACTAGGTGGTATTGTACCCCCAGTTCAATGGAGCAGGGATATTGTCTGTAACAATGAGCGTCGTGTTATTTTTAGCATAGAGGGCTGGTAGCAGAGACCCTCTTGCTATTTGGCAAAAGCAGGCACACACGTTCCTGTCAGCCAACAAGTGCCAGGTTTGGGGGGCCAGGGGCTCATATGTAGATGTGATTTGTTTGCACTAAGGCTTTGCACCAAGACAAAGCAATATTAGAACCTAGGTGCTCTATCACAGTCCCCGTAGTAGGAGAAAGGTGCCTGGGTGAACCTGATTCATATTTGAACCAAAGTCTGCCCAACCAGTTGGCATTGACTCCTCCATTAGGCCCAGATTTGCAGCTCATTCTCTCACACAATATACTGCTCCTGTAAGGAAGTCTTCAGTCTCACAGGTTGCAAGGTCAGCTTCCAGGGGAAGGGAGGTCCAGCGCGTTCAGTCAGCCAGAGCTGCTCACTCACTCTGTGTGCCCTAGGGGCAAGCCACTCGATTTCCTTGTGTTTCATTGAAGCCAACTATGTATAATATAAAAAAGCAAATCTCATTTACGTAAAACAGGTGCTGAACCCAAGTTGAGCTTTACAGGATTAATCAAGCAAAGGAGTGTGTCAGACCGGGAGAGAGGATGGCGTCTGGCCCTCAGTTTCCATTTTGGCAGCTCTGGGTTTCCGATTCCACGGAGCTAGGGCGTACGTGCATGTGCACCCCCCATGTCGGGGTTGAGCTAACAATGGCCTGGCTGGGAAGTGAGATTGTCAAAGGAGTGAATTTCCCATGACCCGACTGCAGTGTGTTACTTACCAGAGACACAGTTGCTGTGAGGGTTTGCCTCTGACAGAGAGGAAGTCCAGCTTCTGGGAGGGGGTGGGAGGAGTCATGTGCCATAGTTCGTTTAATTTAACCCTTTAAAAAGCCAGATCACAGCCAATTTTTGCAAAGAGAAACATAAGTAATTGATGTATAAAGCATGACATTAAGATTAGAATATTTGTAATTTGAAAAGCATGCCCACATTCATGTATCACATGTGTCCGTAAACTACCAGTTAGCCTTTTCCTCTCCATTTGTTCCCTTTCATTTCCCTCTGGTTTAATTTGATTTCACAGCTCTCGCTTGGGTGATAGTTTTTATGCTAGTCATTCATGCTAAGAACTTCGATGGCAGGAAGGGAAACATTTTCTGAATGAAGCGGAGGTTGGATTTACCTTCGCTTTTACTGCAGGGGTTTCCTAACCAAAGCAGGTTCCGTTGGCTACTTGGCAGTAGCCCGAGGACTGCACGCAAACATAGATAATACAAGAGAGCTGCTTAATGTTAGAAATTAAAAATAAGTAACTTATTTTCACATTCATCATATGTCTCTTCCTGGCCAGCTGTGATGGAGTTGCTTGTTGCTCGATTGCAGCAGCTGTAGAAAGCCTCTTGGCCAGCTTTGCCCTTCACAAGCGGCACTCACAGGCTGCATTGTCCTCACTTTGTGCAGACTCAATTTCGTGTCTGCAGATAAAGGGCAGCCATTAGAGTTATCTCATTTGATCCTTTTCTCTGAAAGTTGTTTTCAGCCAGTACAGCATTCAGCACTAACAGTGGATGCACCAAAAGAGTGAACTCCAATTCATCTTCATTCAGGCTTAGACAGTGACAGCCATTTTGCTTGACAGTAAAGATGAGAAATTTGGATCAAGCCTGGCTTTTTAAAAGTCCTGAGTTTGGGTACCTTGGGCCCAGGACTTTCGTTCTGCTCACTAGAAGGATTGGGTCATTTGCAAAATTTGGAACCAAGTTCAGATTTCAGCCGCCTTTTCTTCTCTCCCCTCACCCCCCCTCCCAAAATAAAATAAAAAATAAACGCAGTGGTGTTTGAATCTCAGGGTTTGGTTTAGATCCATTTCTCCTTTCCAGTGTCACTTAAGAACATAGGAGCAGACCTGTAGTCCCTCTAACCCTGTCTTCTGACAGTGGCCAGTGCCAGGTGCTTCACAGGCAATGAACAGACCAGGGCAAATAGTGAGTGACCCATCGCGTCATCCAGTCTCAGCTTCTGGCAGTCAGAGGTTTAGGGAAACCCAGAGCATGGGGCTGCATCTCTGACCATCTTGGCTAATAGCCATTGATGGACCTAACCTCCAGGAGCTTATCTCATTCTTTTTTGAACCCAGTTCCTTGCTGTAATCTTGTACATGCTGCACCTGTTCCTGTGGCACTCCGTAACTGTTTGTGCCTTCCAGGAGCTGGAGTTCCTGCGCGTGGCTAAGAAGGAGAAGCTGAGAGAGGCAACCGAGGCAAAGCGCAACTTGAGGAAAGAGATTGAACGTCTTAGAGCTGAGAACGAGAAGAAGATGAAAGAAGCCAATGAGTCGCGGATACGACTAAAGCGGGAACTGGAGCAAGCCAGGCAGATCCGGGTGTGTGACAAAGGATGTGAAGCAGGCAGGCTGCGGGCCAAGTACTCTGCCCAGGTAAGGCCAGGCCTTTGAGAGCGGATGGGCATCCACACTTCCCTGCTCTCCACTTTCTAGGGTTAGTCGGTGCCATCCTTCTTCAGCCTCATGCCCCTTGACTCCAGCAGGGCTATTCTCTGCCTGTCTAGGGATCTACATGGCCCCTCTGTAGTATTTGGGCCATCCTGAGACGTAGGGAAGAATTTTCTCCCATTTTACAGATGGGGAACTGAGGCACAAAGAGGTGACTTGCCAGAGTCACACAGGGAGCGTCTGACAGAGCAGAGATGGACCCAACTCTCTTGAGGCCCAGTCCAGCACCTTATGCACAAGTCCATCTTTCTTTCTCCGGAGCTGGGCCCTCTGCAAACGCTCCCCAGGTCTGAGGAAGGTCACACAACCAAACTTGGTAGCTCAGGCCTTTTAGCTAGAGGCAGTGCCAAGAATATTTCTTCCAGGTGAAATTCACCCTGTGCAGGGAGCCGGCCCTGTGTTTAGTACCATTGCAGTCCCCGTTGAGCCCCATGGGCCATGTTCTGTCCCTCTGTACAGGGGTGATTTCATCTAGTGAGAATATTAGGCCAAGTCCCGTAGCTTTCAGTCACTTTCCGTATAGGATTTCCCTAGTGATCACCTGCAGATTCAGAAGGCTAGGTGTAGCGCAGGCTGCATGGCTGGACTGCACCACTGGGAGGGAGTTTTGCTTATTGCTGTGAGCCAGCAGGAGTGTTTAAATTAAAACACGCACCCCAACCCCCTCTCACCTTCCCCCAGCCAGATTCTCTTCTAACAAAACAGTCAACAGCTCATTCACACCAACAAAAGCCACGGGCCCCAAGAGCTCAGGCTGTACGTCCTTAAGTCACCTTGTGGTGTCTTGGTCTTGCAGGGCATGTGGAATGCAAGGCCATCCACTGTTCCAAGCCCCCTGAAATGACCCAGTATAACTGGCTGAGCTGAGAGCCGAGTGGCAGCCTCCTGGATTTCCGTGAGAAACACCAGTCAAGAGGAGTCCGCTGCAGTGCTCTGCCCCCCCCCCTTCCTCTCCCACTGAAACAACCTGATTGGCCCTTAATTTCCTCCCAATTAAAAGAATGAGGCCCCATAATCCTCGTTAACCCTCTCGCAACCTCACCCTCTCCAAAAAAAAACCCAATTAGCACTTCTCCCCAATTCCCTCCCCTCACCGGCCTCCCCTTACTGCCTTCTAGCCTTATTCAGACGTGCTCCCTCCTTGACCACCTTCTGCCGAACCATCTCCCCCACTGGTTCCCAGTCCAAGAGTTTGGCTGATAAATGGTTAATAAGGGAGATGGGACAGAGAGAGCCTAGATCACAGGGAGTTTCTGGCAGGAGGGAGATGGGGCAGGTTTCGGTCGCAGTCCAAGCAGCTGACTTCCTGCCACGGTTCCTCTCTCCACACTAACTTCCTGTATCCTCCCACCCTTCTCCCAAAACTCCCAGAAAGCAGCCAGTTTTACGTTGTTTTAGCATTGTTTGAGGGAGGATTAATAATGATCTTTGCTAGATGTAGGCCTACACAGAGCAGAGATACATGTAACATCTAGGCAAACACCATAGAAGTACATGCATTTGACCTACTAGAGGATTAGGTCATGGCTCAACATAGGTGTAGTCACATTAGTTCATACCTAATGTAGCATGTTGTTACACACACATCCCCTCATTTGGGGCTGGATTGCAGGTCACATTCTTCCCAAATACCAAAACTTACAACGGCAGCCTTTCAAAGTAAAAAAGAAAAAGCAACACCCTAAATTCGTCTAACCCTGGTTCTCAATAACGGGAAGGGGAGTGGTCCGATTGTACCATTCTGAGACATGCCTAACCAGGGGACGAGAAGCAGGAAATGATGTGGGCTTCCTCCCTAGCATCTCAGGATGTCTCACTGATAAGAGGTGTCCAGACTAAACATACCCAGACTGAGCTCTGCTGCACTGGGCGTTACCTGCAATTGACTTCCACTTTAGCACAAAAAAAAACAACCAAGGCACCAGGTCATGCAGATAAACTAAACTCTTTAATTACAGGATAGAGCTTTGCTGAGCTGCAGGTGTGTCCTCTCTTCTATTTTGCTCTGGATGAAAATTTGACTTGTTTCCCCTCCTCCCCCCCATCTCCCATAATACCCCCAGTTGTGGGGTTTTCAGCGACATGAATCTAGCATGAGGGCTAACATTTGCAAAAGCACCTAAATGACTTAGGAGCCTAATGCTAAAAAAGTGACTTAGGCACTTAAGAGGCTAAACATTTTTATAGAAAGTCAGTGGGACTTACTCACCTAACTGCTTTTGAAAATTTTACACTATTTGTCCTTGTGCCTTACTTTGTAGCTGCCAAACTTGCACAGGAAGAGAGAGAGCGAGAGAATGTATGTGTGCATGTGTTTTCATAATTTGTTATTGATTTCAAAGAAACCACAGTTCTTTTGCCAGATTTAGTCTGTGAACTAGCATCAAACAAGCATGTGAAGACATAATAAACCCAGGGCTGGGCTAGTTGAGAGGAGTTTAAAAGAGTTAGGGGCCAAGCTCCTAGTGAAAGGCATGGCAAGTTGGGCCCTGAACTCCTATAGCCTAGCCCAGAGGGCCAAATTCAGAGTGGGTGTAAAGATCCTGCACCTGCTGATGACAGGGCTGGTTTCAGCCGCAGGAAGGCAAGGCATTCATTTTCCTGTGAAATGACATGAGGCTGCAGATGTTTTCTGTTACCTCTGCCGCTGGGCTAAATTATAGTTTACAAGTCAGCACCATCCTCATCCCCATCTACACCCCTGCTGGGGGTTGCACTTGCCACTCTGAGTCAGAGACTCAAACTATGGGGCCTGAGTCGGTGAGGAGCTGAGCTCTCCTGCCATATGGGGTTGCTGAGGATGGTCACAGGCTGATGCCCGATGCTGGAATATGAGTGATGGTTCATCTTCCCACTGCAGCATAAGTGGCAAGCCCCAGATTTGGAGTACAGCCCCCGCTCCCTGCCTGCAAGGTGCTAACCCTTCCTCCCTTGTGTAAGGATCCATGGGCTGTTTGGCCAGATTGCTATGTGGGGAGCCCAGCTGCCTTTTCAACATCATTTTATGGCCCAGCAGGCACTTACAGCTTGTGCTGGTCAAAACTGAATTTCATCAGCTGCCACTTTCGCTTTTACCTCAGCACACCAAGGCCTGAAGGGACCGCTGTGATCCTCTAGTCTGACCCGCCGCTGTAGTCCAGCCTTGGTGCTGCTCCAGAGTAATTCCTGTTTGAGCTAGAGCAGAGCTCTTAGAAAGAACATCCAATCTTGATTTAAAAATTTCCCTGGCTGGAGAAGCCACCACGCCCTTTGATAAATTGTTCCAATGGGTAATTTACCCTCCATGTTAAAAATTTAGGCCTTATTTCCAGTCTGAATTTCTCAAAGTAGTTCAAAGAGCTACAGCCTGTGGCTGGGGTCAGGGGAAATTTCAGATGGTCACTTCCTTCCTCCTTCAGCCCCACACCTTGAACCTAGCTGCCCCGCTACATTACTAGCGTTGTCTTCCCTTCCTCCAAGTCCCTTCCATTTACCATAAAAAGTGTAAGGATTCTTGCCTGGGTGTAAGAGGAGATCACAGTTGGCCTTGGGGGGGGGCTGTGACCAGCTTGAAGGTCCAGCTGGCCAATCAGAATGCATTTTTGGAGAATCATGCTTATAAACCCATCTAAAACGCATGGAAATTAGTCACGTTAGCTATTTAGCAGGCAGTTACACCCCTGCATATTGCTACCTTAAAAGTCCATGGGCATAAGAACTGCACTGGGTGAGGCTTCAGTAAATGGCCTACTTGGTCTTTCCCCTCTCTCTGATGGTTCTGAGAGTCATACCATACCACTGGTCCACCCTGTCTTGTAATAGTGAAGTGCTTCCAAGAAGGCAAACAGTTCCCATAATGCACCTAGTAACTGTACGGGGGGTGGGGGTAGGAATGACAACATTCCTTCCTAGTCCTGCCATTGATCCTCTTAGCCCCTGCAGCAGGAGGTTACATTACTGGTCTCATAACCTCTGTAAATTACGTGTGTTATTGGTCTGAAATGATCTAGTTCTTTTCTGAATCCACAAAGACACAATGGAACCAAAATACTTTTTTCCTCCCCCCATTTCCTTTCCTCTAGATTGAGGATCTACAGGTTAAGCTTCAGCATGCCGAGGCTGACAGGGAACAGCTCCGAGCTGACCTGCTGCATGAGAGGGAGGCTCGGGAACACTTGGAAAAAGTGGTCAAGGAACTTCAGGAACAACTGTGGCCTAAATCAAGCAATCATCCCAGCAGTGAGAACACAGCAAACGACATTGAGAACTAACATCTAATCTATAAACAGAATGACATATATGCACAGTAACGGAGGATGTGTGGGGTGTGTGTGTACGTGCATGTGTGAGTGGGTGTGTGTTGCGCTGCACACATCTATAAATATGGACTTTTAGTAGTTGGAGGGCAAATGTTACTCTTTACAACAGAAGCACTGACTTACGCCTCTTTTTTCAATCCATATAGCACAACATCTTACTGTGCCTATACCACAGAGAGTGTTTATAAACTAAATACTTTTGAGTCCACTGCAAATTTTCTACTGGCAAACTTCAAGCAAGCAGCATCGTCCAACTCAAACCAGAGTATAAGGCAAGCAACCATGGCAGTGCTGTGATGTTGTTCTTGTGCTTGCTGGAACATGTTGGAATGTCAAACAAAAACAAAAACACCCAACAAACTTTTTGTTATAAGCTATTTAAAATGATTACATTATACAGACTTGGTATTAAAACAATTAAGATTTTTTTTTTAATAAGGAACCTTTAAAAGCAAAACAAACGAATTAAAAAAAAAAACAACCCTTGATGCACAATTTTTAAATGACTTGTTACAGGCTTTGGGATTCTTATTGTAGAAGCCCTCTGGTGATGTTCCCATTTCATCAGCAATTTTCAACCCCTTAGGAAGCCATCACAGTTTTAACACTGTCATGTGGTTCTATGAGAATTTCAGAGTGCTTTTCAAAGTTGATTTTTTTTCTTAGTATGAACGATCCTCGTTTTCCTCTACTAAACCCAGGAAGAAAGGAGGATGGAGGGGAGTGCATGTGTGGGGAGAGTGTATGCTAGAGAGAGATAAATTCAGCCTTATTGACTTCAGTGTTTGTAAATCACGCCATAATTTTTAAAGATATCGGTCATTAACTGATGTGTTCAAAAGACTCACTTCATCCAAGAGCACTTCAGTTTTAGGAAAAGAATGGAAGAAGAAAGAAATTGAATGAACTTAAGTTGGTTGAAAGATGAGCAAAAAAAAAAAAAAAAGAAAAGACAGACATGCATTTTGAAGTCATTCTGAAACCTTTACTTCAGTTTTCCAGAGAACTCATCTTTGTTACACAATCTTTTCATAAATTCAGTATTGATTTACCTACTCGGCATTGTCTGTCAGGATTACTGTGCCCGAGGACAGTGCAACACCAGATACTACAGAAAACTAAGAATGACACTTTTGCTGCTGTGAATAAGGCTACATCTTTTATTTTTTTTAAATAATAGAAATTACTTTAATTTTGGGATCCAAGCCGCAGCCCTGGAATAAAAATGCAGCATTACATCACTTTGTCTTTTTTTATTATTATTTTTAATGTTTTTGTTTTTTTTTAAAAAGAACTGCACTTTGTCAAAATCTTCCTCTGCATTTTATTCCACAGTTGTAAAGTTTACAGGTTGATTATTCTAGGTTGAACCGTGCTTTAAAGACTTCAAAACATCCGCCCGATTCTCCACAGCCTGGCACCTCGTGTCATCATTCACACCCAGGCAAAGTGACTGCAGACCAGGGATCGAGCTACCAAATCAGGATTTTCCATATACATATGCTAGTAGCAGTATTTTATACTCGCTTTGCATGGTTGTACATATCGACAAAGTGGAAGGATGTGGAGATTTGGGCTTTCCCCATGTGTTTATTATAGATATATATATATGCAGTGCTTTACTGAACAAGGGAAATCGTTTAATAAAAAACACACATATCTCAATGTGCACCCAAGTTTAAAGGCATAAGGTAAAAATTGGACCTGGGGCTGCTGATGTGCCTTCCGGCTAATTATTCCTTTCAGCATCTTGTAAAGGAAATGTTGACTTTTTTTTCCCCCCAACTTAAAAAAAAAAAAAAAAGGTAACCTGTGCATCATTATAAACAGAAGTTATTCTCAGTGAAGCACATTCCTAGTAATCTTTATTTTCTTTTTGGACATTTATGCAAACTGTGTAAGCTTGAAAATTATTTCCCAGTAGACAAAAAGCGGCTGCCAATCCTAAAATTATAGTATTTACTTACAGTGCATTAGAGAGAAATAAAAGATTTTTTAATTTTTTTTAAACAAGAGCTGTTTGCTTGAATCCATTATAATAACCATTGTAACTGTGAGCATTAACGGGAAGTAAAGTTCATATATGTTTTAGGTACAAGGAAAGAAGGTATATGAAAGGAATCAAATTATGGGGACAATGCAGAACTGTGGGGAGCAAACAAATTGTTATACCAAGTAAATTACGTGAAATGAAAATTGTCTGTTTAAACAGGGGATTTTGCCCTTGTGTGTTTGGGATGGTGGAGATTGAATTAAGGTGGAAATCTCCTCTTCTAAAGTGCAATGCAAAAGGAACATTGTTTATGCAGGGGTATTTTTTATGTGGTTTTTTTTTGTTTGTTTTTTTGCTTCTTTGTATTTTTTTCTGCAATTATTAAAAAAATCATATGCATGGAATTAAAATCTCTGCCATATGTATATTCATTAATGGGCATTATTACTGTCTTATGTAAAGGGTTTGTTATGCAATATGCATAAAACTGTTCTCAGCCTTATGATTTCCACATCTGTATTTTTCAGTTATTTCTTCAAGGGAAACTAAATAATTTAACTTTAGCTGAGTGTTGCATATTTTAGAAGCTCTCTCATATGCTGTGCTCTATTGCCATGTCAAGAAATTACACATAGAACAAACCTGTTGTTTTTCACCATGCTGGCTTCTTTGAAGCAGAATGTTTTTATTGTTTCGTCTAACCTTTGAATGTCTCTTTCCTTATGACCTAACAAAAATTTGCAGCGTGTTGAAGCCTCTGCCTGTCTCAGCCAAGAAAAAACAACCTTCTTACCTGCGGCACCTCATATGTTTCATCCTTGTATTTATGCAGCATGTATATTTATTCACTGGCATAACTTCTCCTGTCTGTATGAAGTCTTTTTCCTCAAAAATGAATGAACTATGCGTTTTTTTCCAGGGAAGGAAAAAAATAAGATCGTAAATAGCTTTATCAAGAAACATCAAGGAAGAAAATTCTCTGTATTCAAACTGCATGCCATTAGGTTTTAAAAATTTTGATTTTTCACGATATGTTATAATAAATCTGTTGAGTGTAATCTCTTGACTGCTAGCTTTACTGTGTTTCAAATTAACATCAAGCACTAAGTAGGATTATTTTAAATTGGAGGAAACAACCTATTAGAAAATCACTCTAAATTAAGGTGTAAACCCATGCAGGGAAATAAAATTAAGAACCACACCCCCAGTAGTGCAAGAAGACTGTGGGAACAAACGATCTACACCAGCAACTCACTAATAGGAGAGTTCTGTAATGAGCAAATAGTAGAATTTTGGCATCACTAAAGAGCATGCCCTTTTCTTTTTAACTCAAAACTTCTGTGCAGGGATTATAAATCAGTGTATCGGGGAAAGGGGATATCTGGGTACACAGGCACTTGATTCTAGCAAACTTCTGTTGATAATGGTGGTAACACTTGTGAGAGAAACTTCTGTGATGGTTGTTCGCAATGAGGGAGTTCTGTGTGTAATTTCTGCATATGCAACATTGCACTGAAGTAATGACCACGGCTGCATTCCATGTGCACCCACGTCAGTAGGGTGCCTAGGAATTGTAAGATTGCATCCCCTCCCTTTGTATTTGCCATTTAGTTTCCTTTAAGAAGTTAAAAGGGAGAAGAGGTGTTTTATACAGGCTATTGACTCTCCCTATACTTAAAAATATATTCCCTAGATAATTGTATATTCAGTTTAATTACTCACTGTTTCTATACTGAAAGAAGACTTAACGAAGGGAAGAAAAAAAACAAACAGCAATAACATTCATATCTATGGAGCAGCTAACTAGTATACATAATACTCTGCTTTTCAAACAGAACTAGCCAATGTAAAAAAAATAAAGAAGTAAATTCAACATGTAAATACTTTTTTTTTTTCTTCATTTTACACTGTTGTATTATAAGTGTATATGGTGTTTACTTTTTCAAAACTCTTTCTTACCTGGTAGTTGTCTTGTTTTATGAGTTGTGTTTTTAACTAAGAAGAACTTTTGCTGTCTGTTAGGAAAAACAAAACAAAAAAACTTTTGCAAGTTTTCAATGTGGGTTAACTTTTGAACATCATTTGCATTTATTTGTCCTTATTTTCATTGTAAAGTATTTTATTATTACAAAAAATGATTTTCCCCGTCAGTTCATGTGTTTTAGAGGGAGGTTTTGGTTTTTTTAGGTGTTTTTTTGTTTTTAAAAATCAAAAGAATTCACAGAAATGACTTTTCTTTTTTTTTTTTTCCCCAATTGAGGAAAAAAAATCTATACATTTATAATAGCCAATAGCATTTCAGCACATTTTGTTATCCTGGTCTCTCCTATGCTGCTGCTAATGACAATATTATGACTTACTCTACTATTCTAGAACTATTTTTATGTAATTAATGTATGCTTTCTTGTTTATAAATGCCTGATTTAAAAAAAAATAAGAAAAAAGCTTGGCATATTTATCTATTGCGCTGTGTACCTTGATAGTCCTTTTACATCCCCTTTTCCACATCCCCTCCCCTGAAACAGATAATATTGTAAAATAAAGGACTTTATGAGATTATGTATGAAAATAGCTATGCTTATATACCACAGTGACTGAATGTACAGTGTATAGACGCATTACCTAAAATAAAATTGTTTGTCCAGAAAACAACCATAGATAAGCTATGTTCTTTGAATCTCTCAGTACCAGCATGGCGGCCTAAATTCTCAAGAGTGGCTAAGGCCCAGCTCCTCAAAAGGTATGTATGCACCTAACTCCCATTGGAGCAACCTAGCTCGTTAGTTTAAAGGGGCCTAAATTTCAGAAAGTGCTGAGCAGGCAGTGACTGAAAATCAGGCTCCTTTAACATGTTGCCACTTGGGCACCCAAAACCAGGAGTCATTCCTGATAATTCAGGCCTGTGGGTTTGTCCCCCTCTCTCTCACTCACACACCGGCACATCATCAAACGTTCGGTAGCATTTCCGATCACTTCTGTTAAAATAATAGTCACCCCAGTCCATCTCTGCTCAAAAATCTGATCCTATTCTCCACTCAAGAGCCCCTACGTTCTATGGGGCATAGTCCCGTATGCACGCTCCTGTGCAGTAGAGTGAATTTCTATGATGGTAGTGCTAAAGGCCCCAATGACAGGCCCCTGTTACATTAGGTGCTGTGGAAACACTCTCCAGCCTGGTGAACATTTACTAAGATTACTATTCCTCACCGTTAGCTGTGAGTGATGCAAGGTTTGGGCTCAGGAAAAAATTCCCATTGAATTCAAAGGGAGCAAGATACACATTGAGGAGCAGATCCTTCCATTAGCACAAAGCCACTTAATGTTAAAGAAGACTCAGGATCATGCCCAAAGCTAAAGTGATACGGCCATCTTAATGGCAAGAGGAGGGAAAGGCTGAGAGAGGGCATGAGGGACCTGGGACGGGAGGGTAGTGCATGACTCTTGGCGATAAGAGGCTGGGTGTTAATGTGCTCTCAGTAAAAGACGTAGAAGAGAATGAAGGAAGGGGAGTTTGCACAGATTGCAGAGTAGCAAAGGGAATTTTTCCAGTTAAAATCTCCAGCCATGCTCAAAATAGGCGATGGGAGAAATGTAATGAAAACCTTGCTGCACTTAGAACAAACACTGGTCAACATTGTCCTCACAATCTCCACCCAAAAATGCCCCACCACCAGCTCGTAAGAAACTTGACTGACTTCTACTGACAGATTGCAGAGGGAGTGAATTAAGAGACTACACATCACTGTAATATACCTAGACTCCTAGAACCATAGGGCCAGTTTACCCATCCACCCCGCCTTGTTCTGCTGAGGTAGGTAAATGGCATTCCAATGCAGGTTGTCTACTGTGTATGGATCTTTCAGAGAAGGATTTAAAAAACAGGGTCCTGGCTAGTCCGCATGGTCACTGAAGATATTAGAGTAGGACACTTCTCTGGGCCCCCATGCCAATTGATTGCCTTCCACACTCTGTTAGATGAAGTAACACCTGTGTATATATCATTGTTAAACCACGTTGAGAGTTCCTCTGCATGAAAGCTGGTTGTCTATTTCCAGACTGGGACTGTAGTGTGGGACAGCCCTCCCCTTTAGCACTAAGGGAGGGTGGATTGCTGCCCCCACCATACTGAGACTCCCAATACACATCCACTCCACAATGCTGGGTACTCTTGCCCAATGGCTCAGTGCTGTTTTCACACACACACACACACACACACACACACACACACACACACACACACACACACACACACACACACACTCACACTCACTCTCTCTGTATTTCGAAAGGCCAGGAAAACCTTTAACACCAGAAACAGGAAGGACATTTTAGGGCAGAAGAGTGCCCAGAATTTGGCACTAAGATTTCTAAGAAGGTAGCAAATGAGCAGCTGTTTATATTGGCCTTGTAGCTGTCTAGGTTAGGAAACAGAAGGATTTAAGAGAAAGATTGCATGACATCGGACACTCTGCACACATGAGGGTGGGTTCCTTCAGTTTTCACTTACGCAAATTTAACTAATCATTTTGTCCCAGCAGCAAACTGGCTCTGGGGCGGTACAGCAAAGCCGCTACAGGATTTCTGGAACTATAACTCCCTGCCCACAATGGCCAGTGTTCCCAAAGACTTCAGTGTCTTCCCCTGAATAAAACTACAGGAGAGTCGCATCTTATGCGGGGGTTAGGTTCTGAAGTCAGCGCTTAAGGTGAAAATCACATATAGTCAAATGCTCATTGAGTGGAATGGCAGGCGGAATCGCTCGCACTACAGGTACAGTATTTAAATTGTTTTTCTCTTTTTTGTTTTGTTTTGCTGAGTGCGAATAATTAAAATCGCGTAAATTAAATGCACCTATGATGTGACTCCACTGTAATGTCTGACAGGGTCTAGCTTACCATAATCAGCATCCTCCATCACCCTTTTCACTGATGGGGAGGAGGGAAGGAAAGAGAGTTAGGGGGTTTGAAATGCACTAGGAGGGAAAGACTTATCCCCATTGTTAGAAGGCTCACTCACAGAGATGTTATGTCTGGAATTTTCAAAGGTGGCCAACTCCCATTTTTTCAGGCAACTCCATGCCTTTGTCAGGTGGGCCCTTTCTGCAGTGTATGCAGATTTATAAATGGCCTGCGACCCCTGTCCTGCTAGGCATGCATTCTTTCCTCTCCCCCAGTCCCGCTAGCCCAGATTTAAGCTGCAGCACATGTAACTAGGCAACTCATCATAGCCAGAAAGACTTATGGCCTGGTTCTATCAGGTGCTGTGCATTCTCGCCACTTGTAAAAAAAAGAAAACGAAAAAAAAATCAAGCCCTAATGGATTCTCACCAGGTTCCAAGCTTGTTTGTTCCTGAACATCCGTCAGCTGATAGCATTGGGACTCAGGTGACCTGGCTTCTGTTCACAGTTCAGCTACTGGCCTCTTGGGTTCTTTCAGTATAGGGTTTCTATACTGTGCCTCAGCTTCCTCATCTGTAAAGTGGGGATAAGAATAGTGTAAAGAACTTCATGTGTCATTATATAATGTCTGCATCTGTAATTTTCAGTCCATGCATCTGAAGAAGTGGGGTTTTTTACCCACGAAAGCTTATGCCCAAATAAATCGGTTAGTCTTTAAGGTGCCACCGGACTCGTTGTTTTTGTGGATACAGACTAACACAGCTAACTCTTGATACTATATACGAGCTAGCAATTATTATTGCTACGCCTGTGTGCCTCAGGCACACTATATTACCCCCATTCCCATGCTATGACCATCAATGTATACAGTGATAGCACTACATAGTTTGTGTTCCAGCCCTCTGAAAACACAATGAACCCTAAACTCTGCCTTTGACTAGGGTTCCTTACTTTCTGTCCCATTATTAATTGCTTTCATGTGCAAGTACTGCGGCTGGATGGTTTAGGTTGATTAAAAATGGTGAAATTAGATACTAGTATAATCAAAGAGCATTCCAGTTCTAGGCCACCTACACAAGTCAGAAAGTAAGAGAAAGACAGACACACACACACACACCCCTACGCCTGATTTATGAGCCAGCTCTTCAGGTGAGCGCAGTGCCCAGTTAGGTACCAAAATAAGTGGCTAAATTGGGTGCTGAGCGCTTTTGAAAAACTGTGCCCAGTTGTGGGTGCTGATCATTTGAAAGCTTTAGCTAGCTAAGGTAGTGCTAGGGGGCCCCCCATTCCATACTATATGAGCACCACACAGTCTCCATGTAGTTATCCTACCTGCACCCCTACGACAGAGGGTAGGACTCCTATCCCCATGTTACAGAAGGGAATGAGGCCCAGACAGGGACTAAGTTATTTGCCCAGGGTCACTCAAGAAGTCTGTGGCAGAGCAGAGAATCAAAGCTAGGTCTCCCATGGCCCTGGCTAATGGCTACACTGCAAAAAACGAGCCTCAGAGTCCAGATCAACTGAGGCAGGCTCACAGACCTCATGCTACGGGGCTAAAAACAGCAGCGTAGCCATTTGGGCTCAGGCTGGAGCCTGGGCTCTGAACCCCGGCAAGGGCTCCAGCCTGAGGGGGAATGCCTACCCTGCTATCTATAGTCCTGTAGCACAGTGGTTCTCAACCAGGGGTCTTGGACCCTCAGGTTTCGAGGGGGGAGAAACCGCCAAGCAGGGCCAATGTTAGACTTGCTAGGGCCCAGCGCTGACTGTAGCTTCGCCGGGGCCCTGTGGCATAGGGCACCAGGCAATTGCCCTGCTTGCTACCCCCTAACGCCAGCCCTGGCTTTTTTATGCAGAAACCCAGGTCTTGTGGCACAGGTGGGCTGTGGAGTTTTTATAGCATGTTGGTGGGGCCTCAAAAAGAAAAAGGTTGAGCAGCTGCTGCGTTTGGTCTCTTTGGGCATACCAGAAATCTGCATGCACACTCGTGTGTTCTAAGACGCACACTCAGAGACAACACAGGGTTTAGCATTATTGCAGCACCTTCTCTGTGTCGTATCCCAGACAGCTTAGCAACAGGCTTCTACAGGCACCATGCAGACATAGACAATTGTTTAGCCCTCTGACAATATCACGTAGGGGGGAAAACACACACACACACACAATTACTTTAGCTGCAATTTCCCTGTGAAAAAGTCCATTTTCTGTTGAAAAGCAAGAAATGTAAAAACAAAAGAAATAGAAAACAGAAAGAGGCAGAAAGAAGAGGATGGAAACATATGTTAAAGTAATTTGTGGCAACTCTTATGTTTTTTCTGAGAAATGGCAGCAGAATTTCCATAGAACTAGGCCATTTCTTAGCATACCCTTGCAAAACACTGGAAAAGCCAGGAAAGGATCAGCAGGATGGTTTGGTTTTTTTGCTTTTGGTTTTGTTTTTATTCTACCTTATATTTCTGACACATCCTTTTGTTTGCTCCTATTCCCTCCCCGCACATCCTGGCTGGTAGCAGTGGGCATAACTAGCTTGGGCTGAGTAAACTGGTGAACACTCCTGGGGAGGGTGGAACTCCCCACAAGGTATGGGACAGCAGTGCTGGCATAAGGGGACCAACCACACCATGACCCCATGCATAGAGCATTCACTTGACTTTTTGTTTTTGTTTTTTTTGGTGGTGGTGATAGAGAGAGAGAGTCAAACTTCCCACACACACTGCCTCCCCCCAGCATGGTGGAGCAAAGCATCTCTTTTGTCTATGGCACATTCTATCCTGTACGGTCTGCTGAGATTCCCAACACAGTTATGGTGGTGATTTTTTAGCAACAGGGATATGTGTCTAGTGGGAACTGTTCTGAACCCTGCAAACTAATTTCACTTTGACCACCAGGTTGGCATCAACTTTTGGTCATAGCTAGAGATGGATCCAAACCAATGACCAAGCAGTGAAAGACCCAGTCCCCCTTAGCCATCAAGTCTCTCACAACCATTGTATTTATGATCCCGCCCCAGGCCAAAAGGAAGCGCTATCAGAACAACCAGGCTTTTCGATTTCTCTCTCATGATCCAGGCCTCTCACCTCTCCTCAGGCTTGTCTCTCTTTTGCTAATGCCTTGTCCTGAGCCTCATCACAGTCCTTGATCTTTTGGCACCTGTACATTTTAGTATATGTTCTGCAGTGCTCTAGGACTATGGTGACAATTGCAAGTGAGAGCAAAGCTCGTTAACTGGAACAGTCCTGATTCTATAACTAAATGAACAAGCCATTTGTGAGGCCAGTGGACATTTCTGGTTTAGGAGTAATAGGAACTGAACAGATCATTTCTTCCTCCAGCTCCCAACGGGGAGAAACGTACAGATCTCAATGTTTGCGAAAAGCAAAGGGTTGGTGTGAACTAGCCGCAGCAGCCCAGGAGTTTATGTGGGGTTCTCTTTAGGCCATGGAGCAGAGTACTGGGTGTCTGAGAAGTTTTGATAACAAGGAGTTACCTTAAAAATAAATATTCCTAAAGCAGCAGCAGCACAACAGCAATGTAATATTAGGGCTCTCTTCATTTAATTTTATGTGCCCTATATATGAACCCCTGTGCCTGGAAATGAGAGAATGGAGAGAAACTGAATTCATCTGTCGCTGTATGACTCCTGTCTTCTAGTTCATAAAGCTAAATCTGCAAACACTTCCACTTCAAAGAACCGAGATAGATTGACCCACAGATATTTCCGAATGCCAGAACACAGGCAGATTCAATGCTTTTATGTCAAACAACAATGCAGATTAAGGCTCTGCCTGCAAACATACAAGGGCTCAACTACATACATGAATAGTCTCACAGACTTCAAGTTAAGCATGTGTGTGTTTGTGGGATTGGCACCTCAGAGGCCTGAAAATGCAATAGCCAAATTAAGGACAAAAGTAACCAGGGACCTCAGTGAAATAGGGTTTTCCATCCATCTCTACTCCCAATTGACTGGACCCTTCATCTGTAGGTCTACATTCACAGTTCCACATACTGGTCCCTTTACCTGTGTACCTGCTCTGCCCGCCCTTACAGACACAGATCCACCTACAGATCCCTCTACCCACCTTGTTCTTAGAACTTTTCAGTATTTTTGTAAAAAGAAAATGTCTTCAGAAAATAAAATAACTGTTCTTACCTTGCAGGGAGGAGGAGTCACTTTCCCTTCCCCTTAAAATATTCACCAGCTCATTTTCTTACCATGCAATTGTACATTTCTTTCAGTGTGGAATATGGGGGCAAGTTCTGACCTCATTTACTCTGCTGCAAATTCAGACTCACTCCATTGAAATCAATCCAAATTTACACTGGCATAGCTGACAGCAGAACATGGTCTATGTCAGGGGTTCTCACAACCAATTTTTGGGTGGCCTCTGAATGTGGTCATCAACTTTTGCTGGTGGCAGCTCTGACAATTTTTCCTAAAATACTTAATTAACTTTAGGAAAAGCAAATAAATAAATGACAGTGATTTGGACATGGATATGTGCATATTTATGTAGGTTTTTTTTTGCAGACTCAAAAATTAAAAATGATGTACAGTTGTCTCTATTCTTTACTGAACTTAGAATAGAAACACAAATAAGGTGCTTTGCGTGTTTTGCTTTTCTGGTTGCTTTTAATTTTTTTAGACTTGCTAGCTAGTAAGTCTGCTACTGTGAAAAGTGACATTTGTATATTTGTTAATATCACTTTTCACAGCAGACTTGCTAGCTAGCTGAGAGGCTGTGGAAAGTGATATTAACAAACATACAAATATCACTCTTCACAGCAGACTTACTCAGCCCTGGCAAGCTGGGGGACTAATTAAGCCCTAAATGGGGAGGTGGATAGGGGGCCAAGGGGCGATGGGGGGGATAGATGGGGGGCAGGGGGCAGGGACAATGGGAGGGGGGCTAGCTCAGGGCAGGAGCCTGGAGTCCTGCTGCACGGATGGGGACTGGAGGCGGCAGCAGGGGCCAGGGGCGATGTGTGAGAGGTGAGCCCAGAGCCAGACCCCGAAGCCGAGGCTGAAGCCCTGCAGCTGGGGGATGGGGCCTGCTGCGGCATGACCAGAGTCTGCTCCCCACCACTCCAGGGTTGAAGCCTGAGCCTCACTGTCCCCAGGAAGGTGGAGAAGTCACGATGGCTGCCTGCTCCTACAGTGTTTGTTGCTCCAAAAGAGGACAGGGACCAGCCCCTGCTGGTGGCCCCAGGAGAGGGACCGCTGCTTTACCCATCCCCACCCCCAGCCCCCATCATCAGCCAGGACACTGGGGCCACAAGAAAAGCCCCTAGTGGCCGCATCTGAGAAACACCGGTCTATGCTTCAGGTTAATTGCCAGTGTGTTAACTGGCACAATATGAGCCAAAGAGGCTGACCCTGCCATCTGTACTCAGGGATGGCACCCTTTGAAGTCATCAAGGCCTTTGGTCTGAGTGAGGAGGATGGGATCAGGCCAAAGTTCTCTCTGCCCATGTAAACGGCTCCCGGTTGACTGCACATATAACGTGCCAAAGCAGAGCTCTAGTTTGTGTTGCTGTGGCCTTCCTGGCTGAAGCATGGAGAGCGAGGCGCTTGGCTGTCCTGGCCATGTCAGGAAGTGCATGCACACAAGTCCCGAAATGCCAGCTCGGAATGAAAGAGGGACCTAGCTCTTCTGCAGGTTTAAACCAAAGTCAGAATCAGGCCCTGCTCTTTCTGGAGTCTGCTAAATCTAACCTGGCAGCCAGAGATTGGCCCACAGTATGGAAATCTCCAGTCTGTATCTGAGTGGTGTTTAGCTTTCCAGCTCTACAAGGCACTTTACACTTGGATCATCCCTGCTCAGCTTCCCTGAGTTTATCTGGCTACACTTTATTCTGGGAGCCTTTATTAAACTGACCTAGATTGCAGACACATACGTGGAGCAAGAGAACTGCGTTTTTCATTTGCCTCCCCCGTCAGCCTAAGCTTAAATCTTTTGGAACCGAGGTGCGTATTTGATGCATATGACAGATGTCCCCTAAGTTCAGGCTGATTTCTGAGCTGTAGGTAAGTTTTGGCGGGCACCTGGAAGCAACCCAACTGCCATCAAGATCTGCTGCTAACTTACTTGGAAGCAACATCAACACAACATAGAAAAAAAAAATCCTGTCTAAGTTGCCAGTCATAGTGGCGTAACAGGGGATGCCAATTTCATTTGATGCCCTGGGCGAGGATTTCAAAAATGGCTAGTGATTCTGAATCCACAACTGGAGACAGTCATAAAAGCCTGATTTTTCAAACAACAGTCGCTTAGCACCTTAAGAAAAACAGGTCCCTTTGAACTGCGTCCAGTTGAGGACCCAGAAATTAAGACACCCAAAATTATTAATCACTTGTAAAAATCTTGCCCCACAACATACCATTTGTGCCTTGGATTTTATAGTCCTTTTCCTAGCAATCTGCCAATGAGGCTACAGATACAATATGTGCAGTGGTCACGACTACCTATTACTTCAACACCTCAGTTTGCGCAGAAAATTCAAGAGCAGGAAAATTGTTCAGCTAAAATATCAGACAAACTAAGTATAATCAAAGGAGAAAACTGAAGAAACTGACAAATCATTACAAATTCCTTCGGCATTGGGTGTAACAATGATTAGGCACGATGACATCTTTAGGCTGAAGTCACCATGTAATTCCAGAGGAATTCCTATTGTGATTGAACGCAGACTGAACTGTACTTGTGACCCTTTGAGGAGCCTGACTGCATCCCAGCATGGAACAAAACAGAGTGATGCATTGAGGAGTGGAGCCCTTTCTCCCACTCAAAGTCATTTTCTTCCAGTGACTGCATTTTCATGCAGTCTTCTCGGCAACAAAACCCAGATTTAGAGAAGTAATTCTGAGCAGTGTTATGTACTGCCAGCCACTGAAGGACTATAGATGCAGCAACAAATATTCTGAAGACCGGCCACGGAAAAATCACTGCTTCATGCTAACGACTAGGAAACCCATTGGGAGTAACTGAATTTTGTGAGGGTCATTCTGTCCCATGCAAGCATTGTAGTAAAGTGGTCATTAAGAGGTTAACTGGGTTGCTCAGAGTATTCTGAGTTGGTGCTATGCTCCCTACAGACTTACTTCCACTTTACTACAAGTATAACTTTTGCTCACTTAGTGAGGTCTGAGAAACAGAAGTGCACTTGGCCAGTTCTATCAATGTTAAGTCCAGAAGTAAAGCATGGGTGCCTCTCCCACAAATAAATGGGACATCACTGGACTCAACCTTTTAACATAGTTCTATTTTCTTTCTTAGCACTACTGGGAAGCTCTATCTCGTGAAAGCAGCAGTTCAGGACGTAATATTACATACACTGTTGGGCAAGTTATTGTTGTATATTATTCACACTGCAGCAGGCCCAAGAGGACCCCAATGGAATCAGGACGCCATTGTTCTAGGAGCTGTACAAACATTAGCAGGAGGATGTGCCTGACCCAAAGAGCTTACAGTCTAATAGGCTTGCCAAACAAAGGGCAGGAAGGGAATCAGAGACAGAAAGAAGTGACATGACTTGGCCCAAGGTCACTTAGCTGGTCAATGGGGGAGCCAGGAATAAACCCAAGGTTTCCTGAGTGCCAATGTCAAAGTCCGAATGTCCTACCCACTAGACCGATGCTGTGCAGACACCAGTGGAAGAGTACTGCCCTTGGGGGTGATGGTTCTAGGGTGACACTACAAAATGTTGTCTTCATGCATGAGATACTGATGGGCATCCCCAACCAACTGGATTATCTCGTTAGAAGTCAGTTCTGTCATGCCTTGTATCACTCAGCTCTTTCTGACTGCAGGTATGCCTACACTGCTATTTTTAGCAAGCTGGCTTGATCAAAGCTAGCTTGGTTCTGTCTACACATGCTGCAATCACCACACCTGACTGCAGCATAAACATACCCGAAGGAACGGGGAACTACATATGAATTCATGAAGAGCTGGATTCTTCTCTCAGTTACATTAGTGTATGTTTGGTGAAAACTCCCTGGACTTCAACTACTATCTGGCTAACATGGAGTTATCTTGAATCTATATCAGTCACAGTGAAAATAGAATTGGGCCCTAAAACAATATTAATATGAAGAACTAGATGTTTTATTGCTTAAACCCATTCTGGCTGGAGAAGTAATGCATGATTATCTTTTACTAGCTGTATTGCCAAAGGACCAAAAGACCCCACTCAGGATAAGAGCCCCAGTGGTCTAGGTGACGTACAAATGCACAAGCAGATTGCTTGTCTTTGGTTCCTCTGGGTCTTCTGTAAAATCTGGGATGGATTCCTCCATAACTTCCTCTGCTTTGGTTATTCCAAAAACCCAGATAGGACTAAGGAGAGAACTCTTTCTTGGAATTTAAATCTGATATGCCGTACAGGGCAGAGGGTGACTGCACATAAACTTTTTAAGCTGTTGGTTCCCAACAGTGGGTGAAGACCTGATTAACATGACTGACAGCAATGCAGAAGGCAACAGCTGCACAAGGAAATAGCTATGCAATCATACTGATATGGCTAGACAATAGCCCAATACATTTTAATCTTCAGGGTCGTCTTAGGCACCCCTCCCTCCACCCCACAGCCGCACCTGCATGGCCAGAGCACTGTGTCTACGGGAAAGCTAACCAGAAGAGCAGAGTAGTTGTTGGCATATTAACGTTACGTGAGCCCTTCTTGCAGCCGAGGGCCTCCAAACCACATTTTTTCCCCAACTCCCATGTACGTCTGCTGCAAGGATATTAAAAGAAATACATTTTAGAACATCTGCAGGGAAGGGATAAAACTTGCAGAAGATGATAGAAAGCGGAGAAGCAGTAAAAACCCAGGAGTGTCAGAGTTAATGATGATATGTGAGTAATCCAGTTATAAAGGCGCTGTCAGTGGGAAGGGAGTGCAAATATAATAAAACACAGCTGTATGACGTACACTCCAGTGGAATTTTTATTAGATGGTTTATGTGCACTCTAAGTATACCTGACTGCAATGCAAATTCCCACAGCCTTGCATTTGGGAGGAAAAAAGTTTCCATGGGTCCCCGTATCCAACTGATCTAGTCCAATTGTTTGGTATGGCACGGATGTTTTGTTTGGCTGGTTAGAGCGTCAGGTTCATTTGTGTGAGAGGTTTCTGTTGAGTCAGCTCTAATCTGGGACCTTGGGGACATCTCTCATTCTTCTGGGTGCTTCCCCAGAGCCCATTCCTGCCAGGGTGGCCCCTGTCCTCCCCCGTGACCCTTCTAATCCCTACAGGTCTGCCCACACTGTGGAATGAAGGCAAAAGGTAGAGAGGAGGGGGAAATTAGGAAATTGGGAGAGGCTGCTATCCCAGGTGCCTCAAAAGCAAATGTTTGCAATGACCTCCACCCTCTCACAGGAAGCTAAGGAGTCTCACGTGGTTTGTCCCATATTCTGCTTTGTTATTTTTGAAATCAAACCAGAGGGTAGCCCATGCTGGGAGAACACTCAGGTAACTCATGAGTATATTGTGTGCGGTCTTGAGTTCTTGTAACAACCATCCCTCTAAGGGTCATCAGCAGAATTCAAACCCAGGACCTTCAGCATTGATCTCTACAACTTCAGCTACAGAAGCACCTCATTTAGCAGCTAGCAGTAGCAGTCTGTTATTCTTTGTGTGACCCAGACTCTAGAAAGGGACACAGCACACTGTATTAGCATAGGTTACATTCGCAAAGCTGATGGTCCCACAGCCCGTGTTTTAAGCCAGCTCACCCCTATACAATTGCCTTGTCTATAACAGGTGTTCTCAACCAGGGCCCAGGGCCCCCTGGGGAAGCCATGAGCAGGTTTCAGGGGCTCCGCCAAGCAGGGCTGATATTAGAGTTGCTGGGGCCCAGGGCAGAAAGCCGAAGCCCCACCACCTGGGGCTGAAACACAGGGCCCTGAGCCCCACCACCTGGGGCTGAAGCCAAAACCTAAGCAATTTAGCTTTGCAGGGCCCCTGTGGTGTGGGGCCCCAGGCAATTGCCCTGCTTGCCCTGGCTTTTATATGCAGAAAAAATTGTTGTGCCACAGGTGGGTGGTGGAGTTTTTATAGCATGTTGGGGGTGGGGGTGGCTCAGAAAGAAAAAGGTTGAGAACCCCTCATCTATAGCAGCCTCCTGCTGCTGTTCATAGGGACCTACCCTGTGGTTCTCTCATACATTGAGCAGGCAACAGCATCTCACAAGCATCTCCAGGGGTGAACTGGTG
This sequence comes from Mauremys mutica, assembly GCF_020497125.1. Classification (NCBI taxonomy): domain Eukaryota; kingdom Metazoa; phylum Chordata; order Testudines; family Geoemydidae; genus Mauremys; species Mauremys mutica. The sequence goes on along the minus strand of NC_059092.1, from coordinate 5,596,186 downwards.
GCCTTTATAGCATTGATTCCAGAATCAGTGGGGGAATGTGTCATTTTATAGATGGCAATTTTACTAAGCGCTCATAAATACCTTTGCTTATCTACCTCCTGGATCTCACCCTCCCTTCAGCAGAGAACTAGTCTCCTACAGACAGAAAATTAGGATTTAATTACATCCCCATCCAGCTCTTGGAAAAAAAATAGGGTAGGACGGTGGGGGAGGTAGCAATGAAATCAAAACGCCAGAGGCTTCACCAATACCTGGGGTTTCCCTGAACAAAGATCCCATGCTGATGAGTGTCAGACGAGGACACGGACAGGTACGAGCAGCAATCCTTCACCCCACCAGCAGCAGATGCCCCCCAAACTGCAGAACTAATGGTCTCCAGCAGTAAACATTTCAAAAGCGTCTAAGTGACCTAGGAGCCCAAATCTCATTGACTCTCAATGGGCCTAAAGCTCTTACATATCGTTTTTGCATTTTTTTTTACCAATATATTTATATTAGTACAACCTGTAGTGTGAATGAAGTTGTATTTGGTATGAATGCTATTATGGCAGCATCGTTCACTCTCCTTCCTGTATGGGAGTACACTACACAGGCTAAGCACAGTTGTGCCAGTATTACTGCATCCACAATAGGGGGTTGTTGTGCCTCAACTACACCTGTCTGGTAAACGGGGTGTATAGTGTGTGTATAGACAAAACTGTGAAGTGGCCAAGTCACTTTTGAAAATGGGAGTTGGGCTCCAAGTCATTGTCTATACCTGGAAGAGGCATAGTATGTTGTCTAGAAGCACGTGTAACTTAAGCGCCCTTGTGGCCAAGATGGAGTCTGCTCTGCATGCAGCTCTGGCCAAGAGAAGGCGCACGCAAGAATACAGCATAGGCTGACCAGGTGCCTGGTTTTCGACCGGAACACCCACTAGAAAAGGGATCCCGGCGGCTCCAATCAGCACCACTGATCGGGCCGTTGACTGTCCGATTGGCCGCGCCATGCAGCAGGGCTGACAGGCTCCTTGCTAGCCTCTGCGCCGCACGGCTCCCAGGAAGCAGCTGGCATGCCTCCAATCCGGCTCCTACACGCAGGGGCAGCCAGGGGGCTCCACACACTGCCCCCACCCCAAGCACCGCCCCCGCAGCTACCATGCACTGGGAACCATAGCCCACAGGAGCTGTGGGGGCAGCGCCTGCAGACGAGGCAGCACACAGAGCTGCCCAGCCGCACCTACGTGTAGGAGCTGGAGGGGGGGACGACATGCCGCTGCTTCCAGGAGCTGCTTGAGGTAAGCGACGTCCGGAGCCTGCACCTGAGCCTCCCACACCCATGCCCCAACCCCCTATCCCAGCCCTGATCCCCCTCCTGCCCTCTGAACCCCTCAATTCCAGCCCGGAGCACCCTCCTGCACCCCAAACCTCTCATCCCCAGCCCCACTCCAGAGTCCGCACCCCCAACCAGAGCCCTCACCCATTCCCACACCCTCACCCCTTGAGCCAGCCTGGTGAAAATGAGCAAGTGAGGCAGGGTGGGGAGAGCGAGTGACAGAGGGAGAGGCGACAGGGCTTCTGAGATGCGGCAGGGCCCGGGGGTTCGGTTTTGTGTGAGTAGAAAGTTGGCAACCCTACTGCAGCAGTGAAAGTCCCCTCCACCCCAGGGGCACCTGTTCCAACCCCGCATTCCCCCCAGAGCGAACACACCCACCACGGAAGAGTACAACGATCACAGGAAAGGGAAATATTTACTTACAGAGGGATGAAAGGAGAAAACCAACCGGGGGAAAGATGGGGGAGTGGCAAAACAGGGCTGCATCCAAGCCAAGGCCCCACAGGCCCCGTGGGAGCACAGCCTGGAAGGGACGACACTGAGCCAGGTGTCTGCACGCAGAGTTCAGGAGTCCCGGGCAAGGTTCCAGTCCAGTGGCGAGTCTCGGGTGCCCTTGGCCATCTTTGGCGCTAGTGAACTTCTCCCAGCAAACCCCTCTGGGGCCGTCTGCTGCCGCTCTCTGCAGAGCCCCACCGAGCGACCACCTCCCCCTCATTCCCAATGCCAAGTCACAAGCCTCAGTACTCACCGCCCCATGCAGCTCTGGGCAGCAGGGATACTGGGCCCAGCTCTGTCGATTCCTCCCTGGCACTGCCTCTCCTGGCTCCTGTCCTGGGAGGCTCTTGGCTGCTGCACTCTGAGGGCCTCCTTGCTGCAGCTCCAGACACGCACCCTGTGGCTCTCCCCTCTCGCTGCTCCCCCCCCACCCCAGCACTTCCTCTTTCTAGAACAATCAGCACCCCCCCCCGAAAGAGGTTTAAAGGGGCCATGCTCTCTAAACCCCACAGGGGTTACATGGGGAACAAAAATCACATATAGCTATGCTGGCAACCCCCCCATGTAGACGCAACTACGTCAAAAGTAGAGTGCCAGCAGAACTCCTCCTTCCTTCTATCAGCATAGGGGGCTACGCCGCCATAGGTTCTGTAGTGTAGACGCAGCCTAATATACTCTGCTGTCTAAGCAAACAGAGTGGACGTGCTATACTGGCAAAGCTGTGCTCTGTACTGGGAAACTCAAACCACTCCTATGAGCAAGGCAAGCTAGCCCAGTAATTGCCGGTATAACTGTCTCTACATGAGGGGTTTTTGCCAGCACAGCTCTTTCAGTCAGGGATCAACCCTCGTCTGTGTAAACCGAAGTCTGCAGTGTGGATATAGCCTGAGTCACTCAAATGCTTTTGAAAATGTCACCCCTCAGCCTCCATCTCCACGCTGTAGACCAGTAACCCAACAAAACAGCTGAACTATCACCCTGTCTCCCAAATCCATATGGTCTTTTACACTTGCAAAAGATTGTGGGCTCTGGTGTGTGGCGAGACGATGTTATGATCCAGTGATAATGATCTAGTGGGGCTGAAATGGGGCCTGCCCCCCTGGAATCAGGACCATGAGGTTGATGATTACAGCAGACCCAAATCCTGCATTCCTTTCACACCTAAGAGTCCTGCTGAGGTGAATGGGAGTTTTTGGATGCTCAAGAAATGCAAGTGTGGGGTCAGTACATTAGTGACTTGCCACTCCTGTGAGCCGAGTGCACTGCACACAGATTCTTCCGTTCCAGCTCTGACTTTCACAGTGTGAAAAGCAGGGATTCCACGCTGCTTAATTCAATCTGGCAGATAATTTTGGTGAAAGGCATTGATTTTTCTCCCCTTTTCTCATCCATCAATTTCCCCAGATAAGAGGCCTGTGGCTCAGTCCCTACTGGTGACGGATGCCCTATAATTGCTTCGAGTGGATTATCACCCAGACATCTAGCAAGCATTTACAGTGCTGCCGCCGTAGTCAGAAACAGTGTCTCACCAAGTAAAGGGACTCAGAGGAAGAGGAGGAGACAGCTGTTTCCGTTGCCTCTCAGTTCTTTTTTTAAATTCTAACTTAAGCACATTTTATAAATAAATGTTTTTATTTATATTGCAGTAGCACCCAGTGGCCCCAACTCAGATCAGGGTCCTAGTGTGCTGGGTGCTGCACAAACCCTGGGGAAGAGTCTGTCTCTGCTCCATGCAATTTGGAGTCTCCAGGTGCTACCTGAAGTCAAATAATAATTTACACATGTGCAGAGCGCAAAGGAGGGATAAAATGCTGCCGTGCTGATCTGGTAGCATTACACACCCATTCTGCAGAGGTGTAAGTAGCTGCACACGACACAGAGAATCAGCACCCCAGAGTTTAAAACCACCACGATTCTTGTCAACAGCAAAACATGGCTTCCTCGCAAAATTCCACAAAGGACAGCTCCCTCCCACCCACCTCTCTGGCATGACTCTTAAACCAAGAGCTTGCCTGGGCCAACAGTTACACCCAGACTACACCTGCCACTGGTTACCAAGACACCCTATCCTATGCTAGCAACATGCCCAGTGGGCTGTGTGAAATGAGTCTGGCAGGTCTCAGCCCAGTGCTCAATGGACAGGTGCTTTCACTGCCATTATACTTGGCGCTAACTGGCCCCCTTCCCGGCTATCAAAGCAGAGAGGCCAAGGACTGACCTCCCCCCCTCCACACACACACTTTACTGGTGGTCTCTTCTGGTCAGGCGTGAGGCATACTGGCCGGGGGAAATGATCCTGGCCCCATTGTCTGGTGCCCTGTACTCCAGTGCTAGATTCACACAAGGATTCCTGCACCAAAATACATCCCTGAAGTTAATGGAATTACAACCAGAGATGTATTTGGCTCTTCGAGTCTCATTCAAGAAGCCAGCTCATTTCTACCTTTCTCAGACATTCTGGCCCATTGTGCACCAAGAAAACAATTACAGTTCTATAAAAAGAGAGAAAATGCATTTACAGCCTCAAAGAGACAGAAATCAGACATTTTCCTTCCTAGAATTTTCTTTTCCATGCTGGTGCCAGCCCTGGTGGACAGGCCTGAGTCTATTCCATGCATTGAATAGTGGCTGAACTGCATCATACAGAACCCTGTCTCCAAATGCATAATCCCTTTACATGACCGGGAACTATCTTCACATGCCAGTGGTCACCAACCAGTCGATTGTGATCATCTGGTCGATTCTAGAGGATCTCCCAGTCGATCGCGATCTCTGGCTGTGCAGTGTGACTGCCGCTAAGGCAGACTCCCTGCCTACCCCAGCCCCACGCTGCTCCCAGAAGTGGCAAGCACAAGCCTGCGGCCCCGGGTCTCCCTCCATGGGTGCTCCTGCATGCAAGCACTGCCCCCACAGCTCCCATTGGCTGAGAGAGCTGCGGGGGCCGTGCTGGCAGAGGGGGCCAGCATGCAGCCACATCCCTCTCCAGGGGCCACAGAGGCGCGTTCGCTGCACCCGCTGCCGACTGGGAGCCGCCGGAGGTAAATGCTGCCCAGCCAGAGGTCGCACCCCAACCCCCATCCCTGAGCGCCCTCCCAGAGCCAGCACCCCATATCCCCTCCTGCACCCCAACCCCCTGCTCCCTCCCAGAGCCAGCACCCCATATCCCCTCCTGCACCCCAACCCCCTGCTCCCTCCCAGAGCCAGCACCCCATATCCCCTCCTGCACCCCAAACCCCTGCCCCCTCCCAGAGCCAGCACCCCATATCCCCTCCTGCACCCCAACCCCCAGCCCTGCCCCCCCTCCCAGAGCCAGCACCGTGTACCCCCTCCTGCACCCCAACCCCCTGCCCCCTCCCATAGCCAGCACCGTGTACCCCCTCCTGCACCCCAACCCCCTGCCCCAGCCCTGCCCCCCTCCCAGAGCCAGCACTGTGTACCCCCTCCTGCACCCCAAACCCCTGCCCCCCTCCCAGAGCCAGCACCCCATATCCCCTCCTGCACCCCAACCCCCAGCCCTGCCCCCCCTCCCAGAGCCAGCACCATGTACCCCCTCCTGCACCCCAACCCCCTGCCCCCCTCCCAGAGCCAGCACCGTGTACCCCCTCCTGCACCCCAACCCCCTGCCCCAGCCCTGCCCCCCTCCCAGAGCCAGCACTGTGTACCCCCTCCTGCACCCCAAACCCCTGCCCCCTCCCAGAGCCAGCACCCCATATCCCCTCCTGCACCCCAACCCCCTGCCCCCTCCCAGAGCCAGCACCCCATATCCCCTCCTGCACCCCAACCCCCTGCCCCAGCCCTGCCCCCTCCCAGAGCCAGCACTGTGTATCCCCTCCTGCACCCCAACCCCCTGCCGCAGCCCTGCCCCCTCCCAGAGCCAGCACTGTGTACCCCCTCCTGCACCCCAAACCGCTGCCCCAGCCCTGCCCCCCCTCCCAGAGCCAGCACCATGTACCCCCTCCTGCACCTCAACCCCCTGCCCCAGCCCTGCCCCCCTCCCAGAGCCAGCACTGTGTACCCCCTCCTGCACCCCAACCCCCTGCTCCAGCCCGGAGCCCCCTCTGCACCCACACTCCCTCCTAGAGCTTGCACCCCAACCCCCTGCCCCAGGCTCAGCCCAGAGTCTCCTCCCACACTGTGAACTCCTCAGACCCAGCCCAGAACCCGCACCCCCTCCCAAACCCCAACCCAGTGAGGGTGAGGGACAGAGCAACGGAGAGGGGCGGGGAATGGAGTGAGAGGGGCGGGGCCTCAGGGAAGGGGCAGGGTAGATCCTGGGTTGCCTTTAGATTCAAAAAGTGATCTTGGGCGTAAAAAGTTTGGAGATCACTGTCACATGCAAAGCTCCTAAAATGTTTGCTACCGTATCTACAAACTTCAGCCCTCTGCCACTTTCTAATCAATTATAACCATAAAGGTCAATTTTGCCTTGAAACAATTTTAATCTAATGTAGTGTTTAAGCTCAAAGCCTTCTCTGCTACCTTCAAAAACAATGTGCAATTTTAATTACAGCAAATGAAAATTGTAAATTAGACACTGTCAGGCACATGCTTAGATCATCTGTGGAGCTGCACCAATTTACGCCAGCTAAGGATCTGGCCCTGTATGTCTGTATTGACTTGTCTAACAAAGGGTTATTGGGCCAAGAGATGCCAAGTGCCCTCAATCGCAGTTGAAGGTTGCTTATCCTCTCTCAAGCCAGGCCTGTTATATACACAAAAACTGATTAAAAAATGCACAGGAAAGGGAGCAAATGTTCTCAAAATAAAATAAGAACAGTTGGGTAAAATACCAAGAAATGTGCAAATACTGAACAGGGAGGAAGGGGACTTTGGATTTGGTAGCATACATGCGCAGGATGACTCCACAGGGCTTGTGCAACTGGGAGATAATGTGCTTTACAGGTCATTGGCTTTTGAGCACTGTGTTATCTCACCGCAACATACACCTTGCTGTGTCTTTCTGCTCACTTATAGCCGATACGCAGGCTATAATATGGCTTATCATTAGCCAGAGGATGACAATTACCATTTAAGATTAAACTTTCCCCCCCCCAGCCAAGTCTATCCACAAGGCCACTTTGCCCAAGAAAAGATTTGCATGTGCAGAACAAATCTGTACACTAACTGGTTATCTGCTTGCCCCAATGATGTATAATTTAGAAGAAAAGCCTTGTGTACTGTGCATAGATATTGCATGGAGCTTGTCTGAGATCAGAGGACCAGCTACACTTGGATGAGTAGCCTTAGACAATGTCTAAGGCAGATACATCATGGTCTTCTACAGGGGCAGAGTCCAGCCTTGGTGGCACAGCCACAGGATCTCAGGCCTGCCTCTCCCCACCTCTGCAGTCCTCCCCAATCCTCTTTCCACTGCTCCATCCTCTCTCACTCTTCTTTCCCTTCCTTTTCTCCGCCCTCCTCTCCTCCCCACATTCTCTCAGTTTCAGTATAGCTCCCAGCAGTAATGCCAATAGCCCAAGAGCCTTAGGCATCACAATGTGTGATTTCCAAACAATTGCTGACTAAGGCTATTGCTACACTACAGAGCTTACAGCCTAGTGCAGACACTCAGCTGACAGGAGTGAGCGCTCCCATCATCTTAATTACTCCAGGCCCAAGCGCAGCAGTAGCTATATCAGTGGGAGAAGCTCTCCCGCCAACATAGCGCTGTCCACACTGATGCTTAAGTTGGTGTAACTTACATTGCTATGGGGAGTGGCTTATTCACACCTCTGAGTGACATAACATACCAATTTAAGCTGTAGTGGGTACAAAGTTTGTTTCATGATGGTAATGGGGGTTTTATAATGTGTCCATCCTTTCCTCACCCTCCCCACCCATCATGATGGGCTGCAGAAATTGGGACTCAATTTAGCAAAGCACTTAAGCAGGTGCTTCATTTTAAAGCCGTGTTTCAGACAATGGGTTATACTTAAGTGCTTTGGATTCAGAAGTGTTTAGAATCACATGAGACTCTAGAGATGCTGGGAAGGGATTTGGGGAGGTGATACAATGAAAGGAGCAGCACAATGCAGGAGTCTGCTGGAACTGAATTGTCATTAGGGTAGGCAGGGTCCTTGTTTGGCAGGGAACGGAATTGTCTTGCTCTCTGCAAATATCAAGAAGATTTAAACTATTAGCCACAATATTTTACACTAAATGCCACAACAACCCAAAAAGAGACTTAACCATTGACCACCCCAATAAAGCTTAAAGGCTGAATAATAACTATTTCTGTAGCTCTGTTAAACATTTATGAGATTCCCTTAGAGCAAGGAATTTAGCCTCTGAACATAAACGTGATAATATACAGTGGCTCTGACTCTTGAGGTCAGAGGTCAGCAGTTTAAATCTCCTGTCCTGCAGTTTGTCAAATCCCATTTACCCAATCTGGCTCAGCGTGAGGATACTGACGACATAAATCTTTCAAAAAATGCCTTCTGATCTTTCACCTACAGTAGATTAAAAATAGCCCAGAGCAAGAGTGTTAGCATTTTGTCATCACAATTTCTCTGTCAAATATGATAGATAACCAACCAAAAGAAAGAAAGAGCCCAGAGATCAGATAATGAAAAAAGGCTGAATTATACCCACAAAAGCCAGGAACTTCAGTCATGGTGGAAATCCCCATTTAGCTTACCCCACTGACCCCAGGTATCGCAGCATGGGACCTGTACCAAGAGCCCTCCAATCCTCTAATATTTAGACACTTTGGTCTTATTTTTATCTTGATGTACAGTATGTATGTAAATCTCATTGAAGGCCTGGGGGACTCAGGACTCCTGGATTCTGTTCCTGACTTTGCTGTTGCCTTCTTGAGGGACCTTGGCCATAGGGTTTTACCTCATTTATTTATTTTTAAGGGAGGCTGCTAAATTGGGGCACCCATCATGAAACAAATTCAGCTGGATTCTGGGGGCACTCAACACTTGTGAAAGCCAGCCCCAAAAATCTGGCTGCGTGCTTTCCCGTAAAATAGTCTAGTAATACTTATCTACTCCCTTCCCCGACCATCAAAGGGATCGTCAGGGTTAAAGTCCTTCAGGATGCCCAGAGATAGGTTGTCATTGCTGTGGTATCTAGGCACCTCCTCCAGTCTTCAAAAAGCTCTCACTGCTAAAGACCATAAGCTGCATCATCAGTGACCTTTCCTCACACAAGAAACCCAGACTGAGGCTAACACTGGCAATTCCTGTCCAGTCCTGAGCTAGTCTAAGAAGATTCAGAGATGGGATTGGTTAAGATCATACCTGAACTACCTTGAGTCACTAGCAGAACTGGTTGGGAAATTTTTCATGAAACAGATTTTCATCAGAAAATGCCAGTTAATTGAAACTGAAACTTGGTGGTCAGAGCTCTCAGCTAGATGTGGGAGATCCAGGTTCCAGTCTGCAATCTCCCCAGTTCAGACCAAGGACTCAAACCTGAGTCTACCACCTCTGAGATGAATGTCCTAACCATCGGGTAATTGGCTATTCTGGGGTGGGGGACTCCCAGTGGCTATAGAGTCAGTCTTGCTCATTAGCTCACTGATATACTGTATAATTTATACAAAGTGGAACAGCTTCTCCAGGAGCTAGTGAGACTCAGGAGGACAGAAGGTGACTCTATAGCCAGTTAAGGCACTCACCTGGGATGCTGTAGGCTTAAAGTCTTTGCACCAATCACTAACACTGGGACGTAAAACCTCCCAAGAAGATTTCCGCCCCTACTTATAATAATTAACTTTGACGACTCAAACCAGGAAAGGAGTGCTGTAGCTTGGCCTCAATTATCCCAACACCATGGTCTAAAACAGTGGCTCTCAAACTGGGGGTCGGGACCCCTCAGGGGATCGCGAGGTTATTACATGGGGGGGTTGCGAGCTGTCAGCCTCCACCCCAAACCCTGCTTTGCCTCCAGCATTTATAATGGTGTTAAATATATAAAAAAGGTGTTTTTAATGTATAAGGGGGGGGTAGCACTCAGAGGCTTGCTGTGAAAGAGGTCACCACTACAAAAGTCTGAGAACCCCTGATCTAAAAGATGCCCTCTGCACTGTCTACCTACACCAGCCAGAGCAGCATAGGTTTTATCTGAGTAGCTTATACTACCAAAGCCACTGCTTCCATATCTGCTCGGAATGATGCACACTTTCCTGGCAGCTTGCAGAGAACGTAACATCTGTCTACCAGACACCTTTATGACATTCTACCTCTCGGAATAGTGGGCTAAGATTTAAAGAGTAATCATGTTAAATCTTGTTGAGGCGCTAAATAAACTGCACCAAAAAGGTACAGGCTTGCCAGCAACCATCGCCAGCCCCTGTCCTCTGCAGACTGAATATGACGACGACCCAGGTATTTCCCAAAATGTAAACCATCCAATAGAAACAGCTACAAACTCATCTTGGCAGCCCTGTCAGACATCTTGGGAATTCTGCTGCACCACCTGCACCCCCAGGAAGCAGCTCAGATTAGAGGAAGAGAAAGGGAGGCCATGAAGACTTCGCTGGAAACCTTTGAGAGGCTGGGACTTTACCTTCCTTTTGAAATAATCCTGCCCCCCTCCTCCACTTTTTTGGAGTGGCTGCTGACCTCAGGCAGGCCCACCTCTGCTCCTCTCATTAGCTCCAGGAAGGAATAATAAGATGCATGTTTTATAAATCAGCATTTCTTCCAAATATTGTCACTTACATTCAGAAAGGGGCAAATCCTGACGCTTTTATTAAGGACCCGCATCTTACCCACGGAAGCCCGAGGCATGCAAACTGCCCCACTGAAATCCATGCAGATACTCCACATTAACATTAGCAGGAGAGCAGAATTTGGTCCAGAACGTTATTCAGCACCGATAACTTAAGCTATTTAAAGCTATTTATATGCCAGGCATCAGCGGAGATCACAGCCCCACTGTGCTAGATGCTGTATGCACTTTCCCTACCCTGGAGAGGTTACAATCTAAATAGACAGGACAGACACAGCCAGGATTACTATCCCCATTTTTCCCCAAGGTGGGCACAGAGACATGAAATGACTTGACCAAGGTCACCCAGAAAGTCTTTGGCACAGCCAAGAACTGAACCCAGCTCTCATGACACCCAGTCCATTGCCTTAACCACAAGACCATCTTACCACCCAGGTGGACATACTTAATACACCTAAGTCCATACCTGCTTGTGGGTAAGAGAGATGGGGAGAAACATGCTGATCTTGCATGAAATTAAATTAGAGAAGGAAAGACAAGCCTAGAGAGTTCAACTGTTGTTAGGAAACAAACTAGATGCATTGTAATATGAGAAAGCTGTTTGGATAATGCCTGTGTTCTTTGAAAGCCCCTCAATGAAAGGAATTTATCAGCTTTTCCTCTTTCCTCTCATTCTGGGGCTTGAATCAAGTATTTCTCAATGTTGCATTATCTCTAAACACCTCTGGTGGTTGTGGGAGTTGTTTTCACATCAGGGGGCTGGGTGTAGCTTCAATATAAAATGTTTATTGGTCAATCTTGCTAGGATTTTTTTTTTAAATCATTCAACCCATTATCCCAATCTGATTTCCAGGCCAATCAGCAGCGCACGTGCACCTCTGAGTTTTAATTACCCCTTCAGAGAAGCTCCTGGCTTTAAGAGAGGTTTCAGCGCTGATGTTAGAGATCAGCTGGGTTAATGCCCGTCTCCACAGAGACAATGGACACATTGCATTTGACCCTAGGATGGGAGAGGATGAATCACGGGAGGAAACACTTCCCCCCACATCTCCCACTGTGCAATTGGTTTTAAATGTATCACATATACTTTGTAGGCACACTAAAGTTAGACCCAAAGCTAAGGGTGTTGTTTATTAACTCCCCAAAGCAAGCTTGGATTCTGAGAGTCATACTGACAGGTTATAAAAGATTTTCCCCTTGTGATGAATCTTTTTTCCCCCTTCATGTTTGAAATGAGTCATCACTTAGCCACACTAACATCTAGTGTGGGGTTAGAGCTAGGAAAGTGACTAGGTAAAAAATGACAAGTGTGTGGTTCTTGCGTTTATTCCCTCTATGAGCCAGATTCTACAATCCTTATTCCGCCCTTTGTAGTCAATGGGAGTTTTGTCCATGAGTCAGAACTGAGTAAGGACCAGGGAATCTGACCCAGTCTTTTTCAGATTGCACCAGTTTTTCAAGGCAAATTATTGTTTTGATGGGACTCTGCCTGGGACCAGACAGCTGGGCTCTGACTGCGTCTTTTGTCATCTTCATCAGTAACAATTTCACCCTTAGGAATTAGTTGACAATTTTCGTAGTGCTCAAGAAAGAATAGAATCCAACGTGCTTTCCCCTAAATGCACAGGCCAGCTCTCCCTGTGGAGTAGGAAATGTGAGCAGATCTGACTCAAGGACACACGTATGTCTAGTATTTGTGTTTATGTTTTTCCCTTGGCTTTTGTAATGCTTCACGGAGCAGTTCACAGGGCTGAAATAATGTGGTCCTCTCATCATCTTCTAATGTGGTCATCTCATTTCAGTTCCTGTATGGGTAGAAATACCATAGGAAGAGTAGTCCATGTAACTTCAGCCCCATAAACGGCCCTGAGGGAGGGAAAAAGGCCATGAAAAACAAACACCAGCACCAGGATATTTGGGTTTGTTCAGATTTAACTGAACACTGAACTGCCCTTTCCCTCTGAGCTCCCACAGCTTTGTGCAGAAGCCCAGTGCCAAGTCCTACAGGCTCCCTTCGTCTGAGATAATCACAATGCAGCTTTCAGCCTGTTTGGCTTTGCAGTGTTTTCTGGCTCACACTGCCTTGTACAAAACTGTCTGTCATAGAGGAAGCTGTAATATCACATGCGGCGGTGGTGAGAGAGAACACATGAAAGGAAGGTACAGCTGCTAAACTTCACACCAGAACCAAATCCAAATGGAGACGGAGCAGATGCTTCAAGCCAGCCACAGAAGCATCATCAAACAGAGAATGAAAAATGAAATCAAGAGAGACCCAGGCTCTTGAGAAGTATATCAAACAACCTTTGTAACCTTGTTGATTATTTAAATTAGGGTAGCACTCTCACAATCGAGATTGGAGCCCATTGTGCTAGGTGCTGTACAGAGCACCAAAGAGTTCACAAACTAAACAGACAAGATGGACAAAGAGCGGGAAGGGGAAGGGAAAGTGGTTTGCCCAAGATGACCCAGCAGATCAGTGGCAAAGCCAGGAATAGAACCCAGGAGTCCGGTGGCCAAGTCCAGTGCCCTACCTATTGCACCTCAGCTTAGTTGCCAGCCCATCACAATAGCCCTCATGTGCACTCTTAGCCAGCGCACCCATTGTTCACAAGCACTCATCAGCTCTGCCAACTTCTCTCTACATTCATAATATGTCGTTCCATTAGCACCTAGCACAGCACTGTTAGGACAGCAACAGCCAGGGGCGGCTCTAGGGATTTTGCCGCCCCAAGCACGCTGCCTCTGGCGGTTTGCCTGCAGAGGATCCGCGGGTCCCGTGGCTTCGGCGGACCCGCTGCAGGCATGCCTGCGGGAGGCAGCCTGCCTGCCACCCCCATGGCTTGCCGCCCCAAGCACGCGCTTGGCGTGCTGGGGCCTGGAGCCACCCCTGGCAACAGTGCCTGCCTCATCACCCCACCAGTTTCCTTTCTCCAAGGCCCAACAAGTCAAGTGGAGCTGGGATTGTTCCCTCTTTCAGCTCCCCATTACAAATCAGTGGTTCAAGTCCCTGCCTTCTCAGCCACTCCGCCCCAAATAGAACCCTACTCCCTTTTGCTCCTCAAAATCCCCAGCAGGTTTTCCTCACATCAGTCCTTTCTGTCACTGCTCCCTTCTCAACAGGAGGTCAGCATGACAGATATTTGCCCCCATATCAATATCCCAGAGCTTGAGTCTCTATTATCCTGCACACTGGGCAGTCACTGACTGACACCAGAGCAAAGCAGTTGCTATATGCTACCAGATCAGAATGGTATCGTTTTACACCCACTGTGCATGGGTATAGATAACTGCACAAGATGCATGGAGGAAGCAGAGTCAGGCCCAAAGTCTTTAGGCCCAGAGATATACTCATAGAGTAGAATGCCTAAAAATACTATTTTCTCCCTCCTCTGCCACAACATTTACTCCGTACTCCCTGCAACGCTCGGCAAGAACAACATGAAAACTAGAAGTGAACCCAAACTGCTGAGCATACCTGTAATTCCAGCCGATACAGTCTCCTCTTTGGCTCTTTCCCTTCTCCACAGGCATGCAGGACACCTTAGAGCAAAGGCACTGATCAGCTCAGGCCCTGTACCCCAACACGAGCAATGAAACAAAGCACCAAAGCCGGATGATTGGCTCCTGGAAAGTTCCTCCGCCCTTTTCACTGCTGACCTGGTTTGTTTCTTACAAGAAGCTGAAATTCTGGGGAGCCAGCCCCCTGAGCTACTGTTATCTGGCAGGAATCACCAAAGCATGTTTTCCACTCATTGTCATAGGTCATGACTTACAGCTGCTGTGGAAGGTCTGGGCCTTTCTTCCTTCTACCTTTCCCATAGCAGCCTTGATTGCAAATTGAAAAATCCTGTAGCAAAGTACTCCCCTCTCGGGGGCTGAGTGTCTGTCGCCTCCGTGAGCTCTCGCAGTGTAAGAATTCCACAGTTGTTGGTTAGCTGTCTATCTCAATTACATCAGCGATTAGAGAAATGTTGAGCGGTTCAGGCTGCAGGGCAGGGAACAGGTGACCTACTGTTCCTTTTGGTAAACATATGCCTGGAGTGCTAATTGCATAGGCCATGTGTGCAGTGAGCCATGGTGTCGTTTCTGGGCCTCAGCAACCCAAGACCCATGTGAAAAGTAAAATGCCTCAAATAAGCAATCAGATGTGAGTGGGAAAAGCTGACTGGAGTTTAGCATCAAGCGGCCCCTTTTGTTAGTCTGTCCCAAGCATGAGATCAGATGGGGTGCGTTTATGCCCCATCTACACCAGTGGTTTTCAAACTTTTTTTCTGGGGCCCTGTTGAAGAAAATTGTTGATGCCCGTGACCCAACGGAGCTGGGGATGAGAGGTTTGGGGGTGTGGGAGAGGGCTAGGGCTGGGAATGAGGGGTTCAGGGTATGGGAGGGGGCTTTGGGCTGGGGCAGGGAGTTGGCATGCAGGAGGAGGTCAGGTCTCTGGGCTGGAGCCAGGGATGAGGAGTTTGGGGTGCAGGAGGGGCTCCAGGTTTGGGGGGGCTCAGGGCTGGGATGTGGGTGGGGGTCAAGGCTCTGGGGTGGGGCCAGGGATGAGGGGTTTGGGGTGCAGGAAGAGATTCCAGGTTTGGGGGGGGATCAGGGGATGGGGCTGGGGCACAGACTTACTTCCAGTGGCTCCCTGTCAGCAGCACAGCGGGGGTGCTAAGGGAGGCATCCCACCTGTCCTAGGACTGTGGGGCAGGGCCGTAGTGGGGATGCTCCAGCCAGCACAGAGAGCTCTGCAGCTGCAGTCCCAGCAGAGGCTGACAGCTTGACCCTGGCCAGGGTTGAGTTCTCATCCCTGCCCCCGTGGCCCTGACGGAGCTCTCAGTCCTCCCCTGCTCCAGCCAGGGCCATGGGGGGAGGAGGTGAGAGCAGGGCCGTGGCCTGTGTTTTTCACATGGTGCAATACTCTGAAATTTCCCACCCCCTCATAGACCTGGGAGCTAGGAGCCCTGACTAAGCCAGTTGTACAAACACAGCCTGGCCAGCCTAAGAACCTCGTTAGAACGCACACCTGGTTTGACAATCAAGCCCTAACTATTTCTGTGTGGGCACAAATGTCTGTGTAGAGTCACTCTGGTTACAAACCTGGGACCTGATCTGAGGAACCATTTAAGCACATTCTTAACTTTAAGCATGTGAGTAGTTCCATTGCCTTCAAATGGGAATACTCTCTCAGGCTTAACATTAAGCATATGCTTAAGTGCTTTTCTGGGTGAGGGCCTTGATGATAATCTATGGAGTATACAGACAAGTTTTGGACCAACTTCTGTTGGTGAGAGAGACCACCAGAAGTTGGTCCAATAAAAGATATTACCTCGTCCACCGTGTCTCTCTATAGCCATGTTGGCCCCAGGATATTAACAACACTGCATATAGAGTAGGCAGGTCTTTAATGTAGTATCCTGGAGACCCAAGGATAGTGTCCAGACGCACTCATGCATGTCAGTCTGATAAGACCTAACCACACAGGCTGCACGCGTCAAGGGAGACAGGGTGTAGTAAGTGGATGTGCCAGGGATACTGCTTATCTGACTGAGAACAAATGAAAATTCATCCCAACAAAGGACTCAGTGCTGTAGAGATAAGAGCAAGCGTGGCCTTTTAGGCTGGACACTAAGAGTTGAGGCCCTCTGGAATATACTTAGGCAGCCTAAAATAAAAATTCGACGTGGACTATTAAGAGATTACATGGCTTGATTCTGAGGCGCAGTCTAACTGCTAGTGTACTAAAAAATCCCACCATCTCCGCACTAACTTTTCATGAGATGTTTAAATAAATTGATCCACAAATTTAGGCTTGGGGGAGGCGAAACACCCACAAAGCAGAGGAGGTTTACAAATTCAGTTATAAACAGACATGTTTGCCTGAATCTCAAGCAGAACAGTTTTATGCCAATGCATAGTTGACCCAGGAGATGAAAGTGACTTGTATTAGCTGGGCTGGAATACAGCCGCTCTGAACATTTTTGACAGAATACGTGAACAAAATTTGGAGTGGGGTGGAGGTAATAACTGGAGATATACCAATCTCCTAGAACTGGAAGGGACCTTGAAAGGTCATCAAGTCCAGCCCCCTGCCTTCACTAGCAGGACCAATTTTTGCCCCAGATCCCTAAGTGGCCTCCTCAAGGATTGAACTCACAACCCTGGGTTTAGCAGGCCAATGCTCAAACCACTGAGCAATCTAAACACATTGTTTCAACTTTCTTGTTTTGTTTCCATAAGTAAAATATTAATGTTAACATTTTATATTTAATATTTCACTATAATATAAATGTCTAAACAAAATCAACCGACTACTGAAATGAAATTTTTTTACCTTCTCAAGATGAAATTATTTGACACTACCCAAATAAAATATTTAAATGGTCCCAAATTGAAATGTTTCCAAATTTTCATTCCATGGGAAATTTCAGCTTGTCATTCTGATTTGGAATGATTTTTTTCCCCCATTTTGGAATGTCCCATGGAACCAACATTTTGGTTTCCAACCAGCAACAGGCTAGACTACCCTGTTGGGTAGCTCAGTGGTTTGAGCATTGGCCTGCTAAACCCAAGGTTGTGAATTCAATCCTTCAAGGGAGCATTTAGGGATCTGGGCAAAAGTCTGTTTGGGGATTGGTCCTGCTTTGAGCGGGGGGTTGGACTAGATAACCTCCTGAGTCCCTTCCAACCCTAATCTATAATTCTAGATCAGCTGATGCCTCAGTAGATGGGAAGAAAGAAAGGTCCTTCCAGGCACACATATGAATCTACTGTTTCCCAGCACACATCTGGTGGAAACCACTATTTCGCCTCTTAAATTTTTGGAGCAGTTTTGAAAGGTGCTGAGCAACCTCAACCCTTACTGGTTTAAATAGGAATTGAGGGCAGACACCTAGCACCTTATATGATTCGTTTAATGCTTTATTATCTAATCACAGCCTGCATTTGGCTCTGTTTCTGGGTGTTTGTTGAAAAAAAATCTGTAGGGCACTGCCAAGCTGTGGCTACTGTAATTGGAAAAGGGCCCTTGATTCTTTGCAGGGGCAGGAAAGCACAGAGCTTCTTGTAGGTGAGCAATTTGTCATTGGAGGCAGCATCAGAAAAGCAGGTGACACTGCTGACCACTTGTGAGCATTGCACAGGAAAGCAATTACTGAAAGAAAACTGCACCTACAGAAGATGAGATGGCATGGTTCCTTTGGCTAGCTGGGGAGTTCTATGCAGGGACCCTAGGAAGAGATGAAAAGGAAAATATGGAACCTTAGGGACTGGAGGGTCTTGTTTTCTAACAAACCAATCTTTTTTTCTCCTTTCAAAAGAAGAAGATCCATTCAAAATAACACTGATACCCAGTGCGTACAGGGGCAGAGCCTGATCTCACGGCACTAGTGTAAACTTAATAGGCCTCCTCCTTCTCGAACTCCCACTGGCTTTGTTCTAGTGGGACTCGCTAGCATTACTGCTGATTCACAACGGCATCAGAGAAGAATCATGTCTCAGGCTCATGAAGTTCATGGGGTTTCAATAAGATGTGGTTCAGGTCTATGTGGGTCCAGCTGGGCACTCCTTTCATTTTGGTGGTGAGCACTTTGCTGTACTACTCTCCAACAAGAGGGCCCATTGTGTGTTACGTTAAATCAACCATCACTCCCATCTTACAGATGGGGAAACAGCAACAGATGGGAAAATTCTGCACTCATACCAGTTAAATCCCAAGTGGCTCCTGATTTGCACCAGCATAGCTGAGAACAGAATTTGGACCTCAGACAGGTTAAAGACTGCACAGATCCATGCACAGATCACTAGGGCTATGCTCTCTCCCCACCAAAGAGTAAGGTGGATTGTTATTTAAAATCCCAGATCTAGGAAGCCATTTGAAATGAATAAAAGCATCTGTAACGCCTGTCACAGTGGCAAACCAAGGGAACAAAGCAGCTAGCAGAGGTGTGATGCACACAGAATGCCAGCTGTCTGCATATCACAAACCCCTTTGCACTCTGTTTATCACCAGCCTTTGGAGCATTGGGCAAGACTCAACCGCCATGACCGGGATGGGTACGTACCCCATTGGTTTCCTGGACACTGGTGGACTAGGCATTTCCTGCCTTCTACATTGCTAAGCAGGGACAGGCCCTTGTAAAAAACAAAAAAATAATTAAAAAAAAATGCAATGGACTCTGAGAGCACCTGGCTGGTGAGCATGTGCAGAGCAGGAAAAGGTTTGTTCCGCCTCTTTTTCTGTTTGCTGGGCAGCAAGGGATATGCTTCACAATGGGCAGGAAGCCAACTGCCCTGGGTCACTGGTAAATCTTGCATGGATAAGCACCACTGGTACCTCCAGGGCTGGAGTCAATCACTGTCCCTGTGGCCAGGGACTGCTGTCTCCTAGAGTCCTGTGGGTGCACATCACCCCTGAGGGAGTGGAGGAGGAGCAGTGGGTGCAGTAGATTGGAAGAGGTGGGGGAGTTCGCATTACTATGCGGCCAAGGAAGAGGGGAGCACCACTACTGAAGTCAGAGAGGAGAGGGAGCTGCACCCTTTCCATTAACCCTGGGAGAGGCAATGGGGCCGAGGCACCCTGGAGTGAGATGCAATGGCCTGAGGAGCTGTGCTATCCAGTGGAGAGGGCAGCCCATGCACTTCTCCTCTGTGCGCCAGGGTGGGTTGGCTCCATATTGTTCCCCACAAACTCTATGCTGCAGTCTGGCCCTTAACCTAGGCAATGCTCAGGGCGTGGCCTGCACAGCTCGAGATGTGGGCTGACCTGATAAAGGGGGCAGCTGATAGAGACGGCCTCTAGCTCTGGCAAAGAGACTGTCTACATGGCTGGTATCACTGCAGTTGCCAGAGCTGAAAATAGCCCTCAACACACAAAGCCCCTGGCTCTGGTTCTCTGAGCGCTCCCACTGTCTGAGATGCAGCTGCTCCAGCTCCCAGGCTGCAGTCCAGCCATGACACCCAGCAGGTGCATGTTCAATCAGTGGCAGTGTGTGGATTTACCAAGGAAATGGCTCATCTCACAAGGTCCTGGGCACTTGGGAGCAGGAGCAAGCCTTTAAGTTGTGACAGTCTCCCGAGTTCCCTCCCTGCAGTTATGGCTCCATGCAAAGATAGCTTTGGTTACTGGTTGGGAGGGTTCAGAGCTCACCTCTGTACCTCAGGCCTGGCCCCAGGGGTATTCTGAACGTGAGTGAGATGCTGGCTCATGTAGAATGAGGGAACTGAAATATGGCTCAGGAATTGCAGGCTCAACACCACTCTGTGGGGAGTGCAACATCACAGTGCTGGTTGTGGGTTCACGGACACACCACTCCCCTGCCCTGATGGAGAGTAAAGGGGTAAGGGAGGTGGGTGAGGGAAGGGCCGGTCCCTCTCTTACTTTCACCAGTGAAAAGAGTGGATGAGAAAGTGTCTGCAGCATGTGCAGGGACTCGGGGAGAAGCAAGGCAGGGCTGCCTGGTAGGAAGGAGCTTTGCTATTAGTGAGTCAGTACATTCTAGGCATCTCTCCCCCTCTCCAGGCAAGACCGCGGAGAGGTGAGGAGTCATTTGAATTAATTACTGGTCTAATTTCTCTGTGGAGGCCTCAGACACTGTCAATCCTTTTCCTTGGCTTCCCCTTTCACTCTGGCAGGTTGGTTCCTTTGCAGCGGTTGTTCCCTGCCAGCGCTTGCTGCTTTAGTGATTCAGAGGTTTCCTCTACTCTGCTCTCACCTCTCTCTCTCCCTTCCCCTGGAGAGCAGCCTGGAGGTGTTAATAGCACATTCTCCTGTGGGGCTGCCCTACTGAGTCCATAGCCGAGACCTGCTAGGGCAGCGATGCCTTGCTCATCACCATGACCTGGCCAAGCCACAAGGTTGTACCTGGTTTTCCTGTGTAAAGGAACCTGCTGGGTTTGTGGCAGCAGGTCCAGAGGGCAGAGCAAGGGAGATGGGAGTCTCGCCGTCCAGGCACGCTGTGACCTTCATCATTCTAGAGTCTGAACACTGTGCAATTACCTCACTGCATACCTTTGAGATGGGTTTGCATTACCACCCCTCTTTTACAGTCAGTGAACTAAGGCACAGAGAGATTAACGGGACCAGCCCAGGTTACACAGTAAGCCTGTGGCAGAGATACAAGTACTGTACAATCCAGATCTTCTGAGCCCCAGTCCAAGGACCCTCCCCTCTCTCTAAGATCCTGGGGGCTCTATTCCCAGCTCCTGGCTCACTATTGGGTTTGTCACTGAACCTCTCTGTGCCTCAGCTTACCCATTCGCTAGGTGGATAAAAAACTATTTCCTTTCCAAGCACTGAGACTGATGGCTGGCAGGGCCTGCTAAGGCACTGACTGCCATGATATTGTTGCTGTACTAAGTTTTTTAGCTGGTGGCTATGAGGGCACCCTATGACAGCAGAATTCCCCTCACCCTGCTTAATAATGATTCCAAATGGATCTAGCAACACCTAGGAGTGTCAGGGAAAGGAACCATCTCAAGTGGCTTTAAGCCCACCTAATGAGCTGAAAATGGTTCAGCAGCAACTGAGTGAAATGCTCTCATGTAGGGTAGCAGCGAGAGCATCTCACTCTAGTCCTGCACTGGTAGGTATGGCAGATAGCAGACTTCAAGCCAAACACCCTCCAGTCTTTTCGACTGGATCCCCAGCTAGCACATGCTCGCTCACCTGCTGGTAACCATATGTTTCACTTGTTCAAAAACAACCTCTCTCCAGTTCTGAGTAACTGAGAAAGGGAAGAAGATGCTGATTGCTTTTCTAGCTCCCACCCAGAAAGCTCCACAAGAGCAGACAAGGCCTGAACTAACACCCATGATTTCAGTGGGCTTTGGATCAGCCCATGGTCACTAGCAGTATGGCTGGCACCTGTGCTCATAGCTTCTTATGCACATGTGTGGCTACCAGCCCTGAGGCTTTCTGACTGCTAGGAGCTCTCTCCCTGCTCAGCCCCTCCTCCTCTGAATTTACAGACTGATTTTGAGAAAAACCTTTGTTTTGCCAGTGTTTGTTCCAGGCCTTGTTTGCAACCCATATAGCCCTTGCTTTACCGGGAGGTGCACAGATTTCCTGACTTATTTGCACTTCTGTTCAATGATATGAGAACTCACATTTTATAAAGCCCCTACAACAGTATTGCCAACCCCAAATGTTCAAAAATCATGAGTCAGGCTCACCAAAAAGCATAAGATTGGATTTAAAATAATGAGATTATGTAAAAATAAGAGATTGTTATTTGCCTCCTGCTTTTTGAGCCTTTATTGTGCTCTACGGTCATATTTTGAAGCTTTCTCAACAGCCACAAGGGCTAGAAACTTACTTTTTCTTTAAGGATGAAGGCTGATAGCATCACATCTCCACTTGACTCCAGGAGCTGGGGCTTTAAGGGAAAACAATAACTGTCATAAGACTCATGACAAAATCATAGCAACACTGCTACAATAAATAAAGACTAGCAGCACTGACTCCAGGCAGCAGCCCCAGACACTGAATATAGATGCCTTTAATTTGGAGAAGGTCCTGAGCTTGTGATACATTTGGTCTGACATTCTGAGGTGCTGGATACCCACAGGCTAGTGCCAGCTGAGATCAATGAGAGATGGATGGGCTCAGCACCTCCTGACAGTCAGGCTCAAGGTTTCTCAAGTTGGACACACCCAAATCAGTCCCCACTTTTGAAAATTGCAGCCCACATGCCTTTCTTTTTCCAAGCCCCAGAGCTAAAAGGAATCAGTTGTCCCTTCCTTTCCATCACTTGACAGCCTCTCTGTGCTTGGGTACAAATTGCACTAAAGAACCCCACCTGTTACCTAGTGAAACATAGAACATCAGCCTCTTTCATTTCCCCAGCAATAAGATGTTTGCATTTGCTGTTTTACATATCCAGGCGAAAGGCATGGGGTTCAGTTATCAGGGGGGTTGTTTCCCACAGCTGTTGTGAACAAACCTAAAAATTCAAAGCAAACCTCTGTCGTTTCTCATGCTTTCCAATGAAACAATGGCTATTCCCTCAGCATCTGCCCCCCATGCAAGGTATTCCCCTTAAACATGGCTAACGTTCATCAGAAAGGTTTGTAAAACCTGGTGAATCTATCAGATTGAACTAGGCCATGATTTGGGTTCTTATGAAAACCAGGTAACTTTCTTCTGCTAGGCTTGGGGCTTTATTGCTATGGCAGTTTTACTTAAGTCTTCATGGAACGGGCCAAATTCTGTTCTCATGGCCTGATTCAAGGCCTACTGAAGGCACTGGCAAGGTTCCCATAGAGTTCAGGGTGCTGCAGATGAAGCCCTAAGTGAGTTATTTTGAAAGCTACCTGTTTTCTTGCCTAGGACTCAGCAGGAAAGTGTTTTGTGGGGAGGGCTTTCTGAGGGCCACTATCTTCCCCCAGAGCAGAGGCTGACTGGTGCACAGATGGGACTGGGACAACTTCCCATTAGGCTCTGGAGAAGCCATCTAGCAGAGCTCAAAGCTGCTCCTTCCCGTCAAACAAGAGCAGAGTTTGCAGCTCCCAAGTGGATGCTGGCATCTGACCCAACTCCTGCTTTTTTTTTTTTTTTAAACTAGACCTGGTGTATTCACTGAGGTCACAGCATTAGCACAGGAGTGTAACTGTCACCATGGAAACTGGTATCTGCTTGATGTCTTGTTTTGAAGGAGCTGAGAAGCAGCTTGTGCTCAGGGGGAGAGACCTCCCGCGAGCGTGCGGTTCCCATCATTAGAGCGTTTACCTCTCCAGTGTCTCAATTACATGTCCTGCTTTCTAGCCTTGCCCTATTATCGGAGCACCGTACTCTCTAAACGCACCAGCTGCTCTTGTTTCCCAGAATCACTCAGACCCATTTACTACCCCCCCCTTCTTTGTTATTGGTTTAAGATCACACCAGAGATGGGCCCAAGCCAAGTCCCCTGAATCCAACCCACCTCTCCTGGGATCCAAAGATGTGAATGTCCCTCCCTAATTTATATTAACAAATCAAACAACCCCCTATCTATGAAGGGAATCATAAGAGGAGGTCAGCAAACAGCTGCCCTCTAGCATCCCTGCAGCAATTATAGTCAAGGTAATAAATTAAAAGTCATTCGAGAGAACACAGGGTTACAACAGCTTTGAACCTTTCTGACAACTGCATGGCAAAGTGGATTCCTTCAGTCCTACTCTTCATCCATACTCCTCCCCTGCCCCATTTGTTCATTCTCTCATCAGATACCAATGGCTAGATCTTGCAAATGGATCTGCCCATCATCTCCCTACACCTACCTGGAACCCCATGTGAATGCAGCAGGTTGAGCTCAGGCCAATTAATTTGTAGGAACTAAACTGTTAGATGTTTTTGGGCAGGAACTGTGTTTTTATTATGTGTATGTACAGTACCTAACACAGCCCTGCTCCCAGACTACAGCCTGTAGGAGCTAAAATACACATAACAAATAATATCATCATCATAATGGCAAGATGCTGCTTTCCTATTGGATTGTTAACTATATTTAAGATCCTGAAACACATCTGAAGTGATTTTACTCTTTGTCACTGTGGATAGTGATTGAATGTCTTCCCTATTACACCCCAGTTTTCTTTGAAAGGGGTCCTCTTGGATGGGACTATAGAGAGAAGCTTAACTATATAGTAGATGTGTGCATAAAATTCACAAGGCCATGTGAAATAACATAGCATTCATGCTTTTTGCACTGCAAATCCAGAAGGTGGTTCTGTTTTCACAGCAGAGTCATGGCATTTGAGTTATTTTCTGAACAAAGGCCCCTTTTTGAGCTTTGTATCAAAACCAGACTAAAATTCAAAATTCGACATGTTTTTCAATGTTAAAATAGCTCTTCACTCACTATTTGTGGAAAAATAAAAATAATCTGAGAACAAAACTTCCATAATACATAACTTCATCTATACACACACACGCATCTCCCCATCTTGGATATGTCTGTGTGCCATTTATATGGCTACACACTGTATCGATATAGATATACACCCAAATACCCTTTAGATGGGAATATGTATGAAGTTCTATTATGGATCCAGTTAAAGTCTGTTTGGCAGCATTATCACATTCCCAAAAGGTGAAGAAGGCATGAGGAGTGAAATGGGGGAGATAAGTAAGGGCTAGACTATTGGGATTTCCTTTCACACTCACTAGGAGAAAGTTTTGCTGTTACATCATTTAGCTCCACAGTGAAGGACATGCACCAGGAGTGCAAGCATAAGTACAAAAATACCATCAGAAAGGCATCCTGGGCCAGTTTGGAGCAAGAAGCACCCAAAATCTCACTGAAAACCTGCTCGCATGAGAGTTCTAGCCCAATTTCCAAGCTATCTCTCTATAAACATCACAAGATAAACAATGCGAGCTACTCCAGTGCTTGAGATAAACAGTTTGCAGGATAAATCCCAGCCTTCCCAGCAGCATTGTGGGAATGTGCCTTCTCCTCTAGAATAAGACAGGGAAATCAAAACAGGCGTTACTAGATATGGCAGAGGAGCAGCAGCAGCCAACTTTAAAATGGTCACTTTAGGGCTACAGCAGCTTAGCTCCGCCAGATTTAAAAGGTCAGGCTCAGAAAGGCACGCTGGGCAAAAAGAAGGTACCCAGACATTAGGAACAGTTCTAGGCACAAAGCAATCACAGAATTATATATAACACCCCTAAATAACAGGGCTAGTCCAGGGCATAAGGCTGGTTTTGTGAGTCAGGCACTAGATGCAAACTCAGGTAATCTGAGCTCAATTCTTGATTTCACCAGGGGATAATGGGTAAATTATTTAATCTATCTACCCTGTGCTGCTATTTGTACAATGGGGACAGTATTTGCTACCTCCCAGGGGTGTTGCCTGGGTAAGATGCACAGGTATTTTGGTGATGAGGGTAACATAAGTACGTAGATAGAAAACAGTGGTAGAAGGACATAGTCCTGCTGAAAGATTGAAGTTCTATGTCATTTTGCTGGTGCCCAGCTATCAAAGCGATGGGCACATGTGAAAGAGAAAGGAGGCACAAGATAAAGATGCCCAAGAGGCTCAGATACACAATATTTGGAGGCTGGGACTTGGAGGCAGGCTGACAGATATTTGTCTTGCATTTTGGGGGGGGCCGTCATTGCAGGCCACGTGCCACTGCACGGTTTGTTTCATGGTAAATCCGCTCCTGGCCCCAGACCTTTCTATCTGCCATTATTCTATAACCTCCATTTTCCCAGGTATCAGCTAGAGATGGACTGAAATTACAAGCTCTCTGGGGCAGGAACTGTCTCACTTGTTACTCATTTGTACAGCACCTAGCACAGTGGGGGATCCTTGGTCAGAATTCCTAGGCCCTCCTCTAATATGAATAAATAATAGTACTAATAACACTGAGCGGAACCGTCCTGAACTCTGGGAGCTTGCACAAAATGTGGCCTAGATCCAAACCATCCCCTTTCCTCTGGCAATGAGAGCCCACCTATTGAGGTTTTGGGGTGAGGGAATCACTCTTCGTTTGACCCCTCTGCAGCATTTCCTTATATCAGAACCAGGGCTGATGGTGATCTCATTTCCACCAGCACAGACCAGGAATAGGTCCGCCCCAGGGAATGCTTATCAGATGGGATGGCTCATCTTACCTTTTTCACTTTCCAAGATAGTGGCTTTTTCTGGGATCGATTATTTCCTGGAACAGAAATACTTCCTTAAAAAAAACAACCCATTGACATAACACTTTCAAATGTGATGAGACAATTAAGGTTTATTGCCTTGTAATGTTTAAAGTGTAAATGAGCTGCTAACTTTCCTGGGCACTACATTCCTTTGGCTCTTCTTTTCGGGGGGAGGAGGGAGATATATCTGGCAAAATAAGCAACAGTGGCTATTAGCATCGAGTGGAGGAGGGACATGAGCAGGTCACCTGCCGAGTCCCCAAGGAGTCAGACAAAGTTCTGTTATTATTCCTGCACGGAGACAAAGCAAAACCACTAGCCATGGATGAGCTATTGGGAGGAGAGACAATGTTTGAGTGCAGTGTTGGGGAGCTCCCCGTCTCCCTCCTTTGGGCTCTACTATTGTAACAGACATATGGTGCTAGCTGGGTCTGTGTGTGGCACGGCCACAGACAGTCCCTAAAGGGTGTAGCTCCTTCCAGGGGGGAAGGAGCCCTGACTTAGCAAGTGACCCTGGGAGGAGGGGGAGGGAGGGAAGTCAGCAGCACCAGAAGCAGGAGGGGAGCTGCTCCTGTCCTCCTCTTACAGTGATAAACACATGGTCTGTTGTCACTGAGCTCCTGCTTGGGTCATCATTCCAGGGACTCTGATGGCTTGTGCTAACCCACAAAAAGAAGACTGCGAGGTCATTCAACACTGTACTCTGCCCATCCTGGCCCATTTCCATCTCCGGATCACAACGTGCTTTCCACACTCTGATTAAACCCGTCAACATCCCTGGGAGGGCGTGATAAGTATGATTATTCCCACTTACAAAGAAGACAATGGAGCTATTTTTGACATGCCTACACTACCAATATGCTGTGGTTTGGAATGGGTGCAGCGAAGGGGCGCTAAACATGATCTGGCTGCAAGAGCAGACAAGGACAAATCATTTCGAGCATCATTTAAAAAAACAGCTTGAAGCAGAATCCTCTAGGAAGTCTCCTTTGGATACCGCCATACAGGGCTAATTTACTTGTTCAGCGAGTAGATACTGCAGTGCTGAGCAATACAGAAAAGCATTTAATAAAATAAAATAAAGAGGAAGGACAGGCTTGTTGTTTAGTCACTGACTGGATCTCAGGAGACTTACCATCAAATGCTGGCTTTGCTGCTTGTCCTTGACAAGTCACTCAACCTTTCAATGCTCCAGTTTCCCCATTTTCAAAAGGGGGATAACGATACCGCCTTTCTCCCAGCCTGCGCCTGTCTTGTCTATTTGGGCCTCAATTTGTCAGACATGGAGGCTACATCTACACTTAAAACGCTACTGTGGCACATCTGCAGTGCTTCAGTGTAGACTCGCACTACACGACAGGAGGGGTTCTCCCATCACTGTCATTAACCCACCCCCCTAAAGGCAGTAGGTAGTTCGATGGACGAACTGCCAACACCGAGGGTTAGGTCAGCATAGCTTCCTTACTCAGGGGTGTGGACTTTTCAGTAGCTATGCCAATGTAACCTTTCCGCATAGGGGCTTGTCTACACTTGAAATGCCTCAGCATCACAGGTGTTCTGCTGTAGCTCTTCAGTGTAGACACCACCTATGCCGATGGGAGAGGTTCTCCCATCAGCATAGGTAATCCACCTCCCTGAGAGGTGGTAGCTAGGTCAACGGAATAATTTTTTCGTTGAACTAGCACTGTCTACACTGAGGTTAGGTTGGCTTACCTTCACACCCCTGAGCGACATCGTGAAGCCAACTTAATTTTCTTGTGTAGACCAGGGCTAGACCACCCCCGACATAACTATGCCAGAAAGCCGCATTGTGTAGATGCAGCCTACACCGGCAGAAGGGGTTTTTCTGTCAGTGAAGGAACACTACCTCCCTGAATGAGAGCTACCTCAGTGGACACATGCTTCTGTTGAGATAGCTGCATCTACACTGAGGATTAGGCTGGCATAGCTACACTGGTCAAGGTAGCCCTGCCAATATAACTTTCAAGTGTAGACTAAGCCTGACACACATGCTTCACTTTAAGCATGTGAGTAGTCTCACTGAAGTCAAAGTTAAGTATGTACATATGGGTTTGCAGGATCAGGGCCTTAGACTGTAAGTTCTTTGGGGCAGGAGCTATCTCTTACAATATGTTTGTACATCTCCTAGCACAATGAGCCTCTGATCCTGGCTAGAGTCTCTAGGCACTACCCTAATAATAACATATTAGACTAAACTGTGTGGATTGAAGAGGGGGAATTTCAGCTATTCACATCGTAACATGTTGTTATTTGATATTACAGGAAAATGTGCATGGAGACTGGCCTTTCCTGTTACAGATCTGCACTTCTGGAGTTTGTCCAATATACCTTTTTATTGATGAGTGCCACATCTACTCATGTGAGCTAAGCCAATTAATCAGGCAGGCTACCCCTTTCCTCAGCTGTCCATGTCAGCACATGTTGCTGTGCAATTGATGGGACCCTTGTAAAGGGTCAGGAGTTAATACATTTCACTGGTTTTCCGTTTGCAATGTATTTCAGGTTTATGAAGAGATATCAGTTTGGTTAATCACTTAAGCTTTACTGTTAAGAATGAAGAAGATTAGGCTCCAGCCAGGGAAAAAGTTAATAATTTAAAAAAAAAAAAAAAAAGGCAACACAAAATCCAATAAAAGTGCCATTATTTACATCTGCTGTTTGTCTTAATAATTTAATTTAACAGATTTGCCTTTGTTTTAATTTTCATGAGGTATTTGCAAACACAGTTCGGTTGATTCAATTTGGGATTTTTTCGAGGGAGGAGGAATTACCAGGTGAAAACCTTTCTATTACCACGAAGCACTTCTTTACCCTTTGCCAAAGGGGTAAATAAGTCCAGAAAGTGTGCAAAGAACACAATTTCTAAAATGCAGTATTTGCCACTGGTCTAGTGAAAGGGAAGGACTGGAAGCTTGTAATAATAATACCTAACTCTTATAGGTTTCAGAATGCTTCAGAAAGGAGTTCACTCGTGTTATCCCCATTTTACAAATGGGAAAAATTGAGGCCCAAGGAGGGAAGTGACATGTCCAAGGTCATGAAATAGCAGAGCTGGTAAGAGAACGCAGATCTCTTGAGTCCCACTTTGGTGTCCTCGCCACCAGGCTACACCGTACAGTACAGTAGCACTAACCTCAAGTATCAAAATTCTCAAGTCAAGCCTCAAACCTCCCCATGAGAACAGCTTAAAAATCATGAGATTAAAAATAAAGGTTGGTCCTTTTATTTGCCTTTCTCGCTTCTCAGCCTTCAGGCTACACTTTGGTCACATTTTCACATTTTTGTTGCAACCACAAGGTCTAGAAACTTACTTTTTTAAAATAAAAGGTGAGATTCTCACATAATCATGACTCCAGGAGCTGGGGTTTTAAGTAATGCACCAATTATCATAGACCCAGCAATAAAAGTTGGGAACACTGCTTGAATTGGAGGTGATGGAATAGTGTGAGCCGTAGTGGAGGCTGCTACTGTGAAGACACAGTACATAGTTTTCACAAAATTAGCTGTTTCTGGACTCAGAATAGTTTTGCAAAGATTATTCCAAGAATTGGACAACTGTGCGACCAGTTCAGTGAAGTGTGGTCTAGCGGTCTGAGCAGTGGCCTGGGATTTAGTGTTTGTCTTCATGGGGACTCTTAGGAAAACTAATCCAAATTAATTTATAAAGTGCATTAGTTAAACCGCATTAAACCCCTGTTTCAATATCCTTGTTCAGAATTCAAGTGGCCTTCATTCAATTTAATTCAATTCACTTCCAACAACATTGAATTCAGCAGGCCACTCTTTCATTCTAATAAGAGCATCCACCACTGGAGTTTTAATGCAGTTTAACTGATATACTTTAAATTCAGATCTTTGGTTAATTTGGATTAATTTTCTTGAGGCCTGGTCTACATGCAAAGTTTAAGTCGACCCAGCCATGTTGCACAGGATGTAAAAAATCCACACCCCTGAGTGACATAGGTAAACCGACCTAACCCTGGCACAGGCAGCACTAGGCTGCTGTAGCGTTTCCAGTGTAGACAAGGCCTCAGTGTAGACAAACTCTTAAGAGTGCTCTGCACTCTTGTGTGACCTGAGGCAAGTCACTTAGGCCAGATCCTCCATTTGATTTCATGCAGGCACATGGATGTGCACACATGGAGTCAATTACAGAATCGGGGACTCCACTAGTGCCTCAGGGAATAATATTACAGACCTATCCTGCAGGCATATGGGGAGTGATAATTAGATAATGTAAATGCTATAAAAATGCTAATGGTTTAGTTATTACTGACTGTTAATAAATGGAGCAGTGTCAAACTTTCATTTTGAAATCTGCAAGCGCTGGAAACTTACCCAAGCTGGGGATCTGTAACTCATCTTGCAGTTTGTCATCCTGTCGCACACACCTGTGTCTTTTTACCATTTTGCCTGGACTCATGCTTTAAAACTTATTTGCTTTTAGCCAAGCTCCACTGTGAATGTTTAGGGTTAATTTGAACTCAGGACTCAGGGATGGAAAGACTCGGTGTGGATTACAACCAAAAAGGTGGTTTGCATGAATCTCTGACAACTAAATCTACCATGTTTCAGGGTAATTGGAGATTAAGCCCTGAACTGAAGTCTCAGATACAAACACCCATGCTCACTCGGGGAAAGTTTGCATTTTGATCCAAATGTCATACCTGGATGTTTATACCGGGATAAGCTAAAACCCTGGATCCAAACCCCTCTACAGGCTGCGGAAATTCAGATCTGGACTTTGCTGCTCAGAGATATCTGTAACATTAACGCCTTGGAAATCTGAACATAAACACTGATCATTTGCCCCCAAAATTGCTTTCTTTTGTTTGGCATGCACACATTGGTTTGTCATTGTAGGCTTGTTTATAGTATTATTAATAAGCAGCACTAGGCTGCTGTCACTGATATTGTTTTCCGGTAGGAAATTTTCAGTGAAAGTGAAATTTTCCATGGACATTTTCAAGTTTTTGCCTAAAACTCAAAAATCAAAATTTTAGGCCTAAAACAAAGTTTTTGTTTGAAATACTTTGTTTTTGCCAAAATATTTTGACCAATCTCCCCAAAATTTTCCATGGAACACAGGCATGTTTAATGGAAATTTCATTTGGTCAAAATCCAATTTTCTATCGAAAAAGTTTAAACAGAAAATATCAACCATCCCTATTCATTGACTTTTCTGCTGTTGAAAGTGTTCGCGGATTTAGTTTGTCTCTAACATTACAAACAGTTCTAGGGACTCAGCAAAGGGGCATAAAGGAAAAAAAGTCATATCAAAATCTGACCTAACTAACAGTGTCAATGTCTCTTCACATTAGACTCTGGACATCACTGAAAAGTATTTTTTACTTATGTTTAATAAAATGCCCTGATAGTTTATGACAGAGCATGGAAAATGGTACTGTGATAAAGGAGTTAACATTTCCTACCATGGAGATTTTCTTGCTCTTAAAAACTACTGGGAAAGCATCCATCCCCAATTAGGAAAATATTCAAGACCAACATTTTGGCTCAATGAACGGAGAGGATAGTTTTTCATCTGGTTGGATTCTGGTGTCACTGGTCAGTGTGTAGATCTTGGGAGACTTGTGGGAGAGTTTGCCCCGCCCTGAGACCCTGTTTGTGCTGGAAGGAAAGAAGCAGGCTGTCAGGCCACAGAAACAGATGATGCAGACATGTCTCCTGGAGTCATACATGGCTCCATAGGCCCCACTTTGAAGGCAGGCTGCCTGGCTGCAGCTGATCAGCAATATCATATTATGGCCCAGTCTGAACTACAAAGGGAAGGGGGAAGTGAGGAACTGGTAGGTGCAAACAACTTAGGCAGAAAGACATTTTTTACTAAGAGAAAGAAGGGTGGAGACGTTTTGGGCACCATATATTTTGCAGCATTTTTTTTTTAGGTTTCCAAAACGTATTTTACAGGCTGCCAGAGCTTTGCAAGCTCCCCAGCTACCTACTAAAACTTGCCTATACTAGGAAGCAATTAGGAACAGGACTGATCTCATTAAATATGAGGTAAGTGGGAAGCTGCACCAGTGACCTACACACAGCTCAGTCCTGGCCTTTGCCTGAGACTGCAAAGGGAAGGTTAACAGGCAGAGGCCTTATGGACACTCCCAGCTACTCAATTCTCAGCGCTCTTGGTGGGCGACTTCTGGCCTATAGCAACTAGGTGCTAGGATGCCAGCAACCAGCTAAGGTTAAAAATTGCAAAGGGTGCATAAAATAAATAAGCCAGTCTCTTTAATTTTGTGTCTTATTCTATTCTGAGATCATAGAACACCAGAGATGGAAAAGATCTTTTAGACTATACATGTGAAATTCAGCAAAGCATGGAAGGACAGATCCTCAGCTGGTGTAAAATGGTACAGCTCCACTGAGGTCAATTTAACTATTCTGATTTACACCAGCTGAGAATTTGCCTGGATTTGTTCTAAGTAGCAGGAGACACATTTCCTTTCTCCCCCCTTAGACAAGCTATATATTTATGCTTATTGTCCGAGACAGATATATTTACACCGCATAATTACCCAGCAAGATGGGGGCTAGAAGGACTACTTCACCTGATATAGTTACCTATAAAACTAATTTGCAACTAGGGCCTAGATTAAAATAAATAAATAAAAGGAAGCATAAGCCATAAACAAAAAGCTTTAAATTTAAAAACAAACCAAAACCAGGCAGACCTAAGAAGATGAATGTCCATGTAACTTCTCTCTCTGACTAGACTCATTGAAAACAATGCATCTAAACAACCACCTCCTGATTCCAAATTAAAGAGGCATACCACACACACTTCTTCCTAATTGTCCCTCTATGAAACCCCTAAATATCTGCTGATGTTATCATAAATCCTTCCTGTGAGCTAGCATTCCCCAGCTCCTTCTATCTCGCGCTTCCCCCACAAAAATGACAGACTGGTTCTAATCTCCCACCTGCATAAATCTCCTACAGACAACCACAAATATTCCAGCTATGCTGATTTATAGATGCATGAGCAAGACTAAGCCAGAAGATATATCCTGCATGCACAGTGATTGATGGCTTGCTGCAAATCTTTCCATTTAAAACATTGTCACTTGTGCAGTCCCAGGGAGCAAAAAGAGAAAGGGAAGAAAAGAAAATCCACAATAAACAATGCAACTTATAGGAGCTATGGAAAACCCTGGCATTTGTATAACCGAATTTCTTCCAAATTCCCCTGCTCATGATCCCCTTTTTATCTGAAGCAACCTTAGCTGGGAGAGGAGATGTGAGAACAGCTGCAAGCCTCTTTCCCCTCCCACTTTATCATTTTCTGGTTCTGATCAACTGTAGCATAGTCTTGATTTATGGCCAAAAAAGTTGTATTTTTTACCCAATGCATTGGGGTGATGCCCCCCATCTCTATGCCTATTGGCTGAACCAGATTAATACATGGATTATCTAATAGCAGCAGGCAAACATAAATAGGCCCCAGTTCTCCTTCCATTGATCTCAATGCAATAATCCCCTTGAATTCAATGGGCTGAGCCCCAGGGCCGCTGAGCATGTGCAGCTCCCATTGACTTTGGGGGAAGTGCACATTCTCATCACTTCAGGATCTGGCCCAATGGTGTCAGGATAAAGATAGGAGTGGTTGTGCAAAGGGAGGGAGACCTGAGAGCGTCCGGTCCAGGCTCTTTGTGCTGCGTAAGGGACCCGCTGAGGCAGGAGTTTGAATACATTCAGCTGCTCTGAGCCAGACTGCTCCAAGATTTGTTTCCCTTTAGCGTTTCACACAAGGACATCAGCAGCTTTTCAGCAGGGGCAGATTATGCTATTGTGGCAACACATTATTCCTCTTCTGCGGAACACCGAGAGCTGGAGCCTCAAACAGTTGGGCTGAGACCTGAAGTCACAGAGCAAATTAAGGGAGTTTCTGCATTCTTGGCTCCAATGATACCATTTTCCTTGCACTGTTCCTCCCCCTCCCCATCTTCTCGTTCCCCAGAGTAGGTAACATTTTCTCTCCTAGTCCCAGGAAAGCAGCAGAGTTTTCCCTGCTGCCACAGAGCCCCCTACCGGTAAGCTCTGACTTAACAGCCCCCGGGCTTCCTGCACTAATGGCACTAATTGCCTACCCAGAGAGGTCTCTTCCATAGGCAGCCTCCCCTGCAGGGTCTCTAAGCGTTCAAGTCTGGAATTTTATTGGCTTGCCCAGAAACCCAGGATTTCCCCATTGTTAGGCACAAATCATCCTCACTGGAGTGGTGACACCAGGATTCCAACTGAAGGAAGAAACAAGATGGATTAGTAATAAGGATGGTTTATTGAGTCCCTGGCGCAGTCCAGAACATGGAGTGACACAGGCTTATCTGCAATGAGACAGTCACCTTAAGGCTTCCTGTGCAGCACAGTCTGTTAGGTAGAGCGCTGAACAGTGATTCAGGAGTCCTATTCCTGGGTTGGCTCTGGCAAGTCCCCTCCCCTCTTTATACCTCAGTCTTTCTGTATCAGTAACATAGGGAAAATGATACCTGCAGTCCTTAGTAAAGCACTTAGTAGAAAAGTGCTATATAAGAGCTAATCATTTATTAATTATTATTATTATTTTATTAGTATTGCTTATTTTATTATTTATTAGGAGAGGACTGGGAGTCAGGAATCCTGGGTCCCTTTCCCAGCCAATGACTTAAACCTTTGTCTCAGTTTCCCATCTATATAGTGAATATACTGATGCTTACCTGCCTCACACAGACATTATGAGGCTTAATTAATGCATCCTGGGATTTAATCCGGAGATCCTGAGATGAAAGTTACTGCAGAGGTCCAAAATTGGATTATTATTATTTCCACACATTAGGAAAGTCAAATCTTCATTCTTTTTCTTGAACTTTCACTTGCCCTGTTACCAGTAAGGTGCTGGTATCAATTTGTAGCCATTCCAATGCCTGGTAACTGCAGCTGTAGGAACTAATGGGAAATCTTCATCTGAGATAGGAATAAAAGACAATCTAAAGTGACACACGTCCTGACAGGGCCATAAGACATTATTATACAGTTGTGGCTGGATTTTCTGTTAGACATCACCTGGAATTAGACTCTCAAAAGGAGGTGTGCAAAGATTCCACCGGTCTCCTTCGTCATCTTCTTTCAGTACTGAAATAGAGCTTATGTTAAACAGAGACCCATCTGAGAAGCATGGTATTAAAATCAAACATGGAGGAAGAGGAGGATGAAGAGTGGGTAGCTCTGGGGACAGGCAATAGGATGTAGAGACCAGTGCTCTTAGGCTAGCAGGATGTTCATCATGCCACCGCCTGCTTTCCCCAGTCCAGCTAGATCTCAGTGAGCACAATTCTCCAGTTCCAGGTCAGAGTGGCCGCAAGTGACCTCCCAGACACCAAGATACTAAGACCAGTATTGTCTCACTGGAGGGCCCAAAGTTAGGCACCTAAATAAAACTGGTCTGATTTTTCTATGCTGCAGAGTACGTGCAGTCCCACTGAAGTTAGTGGCAGATGCGGCCGCCTAGGAATTTTGAAAAATCAGACCACTGTTTAGGTTCCTAAACATGGCTCTCCATGCCCAGTTCTAGGCCCCAATTTTGACAAATCTGTTCTTAATATCTCAACATGTGCCAGGTCACTTACTGTCATTCCAGAGGGTTGTGCCTTCTGTAGAGGTCTAGCTAGCTTGACTCTTCTAATACAGAAAACCGAAGACACAGTCTCAGAGAACCAAAAGTTGTAATTAACATTATTCTCTGTCAAGTAGCTGCTGCCAGGAAAAAATGAACAGAACTTTGGCTTAAGTACTCCAGGCATCAAAAAACAGCTCCAAAGAGGTCTGTGTAAAAAGCTGTATGGTAGCAACTGAAAGGAAAAAATAGTGAGGTGCTGGCCAAACCATGAAACATCAAGGAAACGGAAAGGAAGAAAAAAGAAACCAATGTTCTCTTGCTTTTTATTATTGTTATTCTTCTTCTTTTTGGATACAAGGACAATGACATCAAATCATTTTACATAATAGTGCTAAAGCCCTGGGCTGGTGCGTGAACAGCAGCTCTGTGTTTTAGGATGATAGAATATAGCTCTTACTAGTGAGACCAGAAGATTATCTGTAGGTGACACACACACACATAGAGTATAAATTGCTGCTGTAGTGAGGGTTCGGGGCACAGGTGACTAGATCCACACAAGAGACAGAACATCAGCCCTAAAAAATGTTAGCGCAAAGTTTTCAAATGAACTGCCCAAAGGAATGGATTGAGGTGTCCTAAGTAATCCTAATCCATGTAGACCAATAGTTCTTAACCTTTCTATAGCACAGCCTTCTTTTCCATACTGCGCCGCCACAAACCTCACTTCCTATCTATCAGGATCTAGCCAGGGCCCCTATCTCATTTAGTAATATGGGAAGGGAAGGGTGGTCCAGACCCCCTTGGAGGCTGAAAACCCACAGGTTGAAAACTCATGGTGTGGGTGATTCAAGCTGGGCTTCCGAAACAGTGAGGTGCCCCAATTTAAGAGGTGATGTGAAAATGTCAGCCTAAGATTTCACAAAAAGCCAAAATAATTCTCTGGCCCTTAGTAGAGAATCTGATCAATATGTTTTAAAAATTACATCTTTGGAGAGCATGGATGCTCTCCGTTCATTTTTTTAAAATTTCAAGTGGTCTAATCAAACCAGAAAAATCAATTGGAAATAAAGATGTTTATTGCTTGATAGGAATGTGTTGAATTGTTATTGGTCTTATCAATGAACATCTTAATTTACTTGTTCTACTATAGCTTTACATTCCAATGTCTGTAATTTACCATATGCCTCACACAGCCTTAACTCTGCAGAGTGTTCAGGGATATAACTGGTCTGAATGACGCTATGCAGAGTAAAGACTTGATCCTGCACACCTAACTCAGGTAAAACTCCCACTGACTTCAGCAGGAATTTTGCCTGAGCAAGGACTCCAGGACTCAGACCTGTTGTTATACTATGCTGGGTGGAACTGCAGAAACAGAGTCCGGTTTAAGGAGGGACCTAATTCAGTGTAACTCTAGAGGGCCAAGGAATATACGCAGAAGCCAAATGGACAGCTCATATTATTATTATTTGTATTGTGGTAGTGCACAGGAATGTTTATCATAGACCATTGTGCTAGGCGCTACACAAACACATAACAAAAAGACAGTTCCTGCCCAGAGAGCCTCAGCATGTAACACTGGCCACTCAGCATTCTGCACAAAGATCTCTTTCTTACAGCTCTGTCTGCCGGACACATCAATCATTACTGAGGAAACAGTGGTATCAGTGTTTTCTGGTTTAAAATCAATTAGTCTTTTATTAAAGGAGATTTTCTCTTCAAACCGAGGGCTTTATGAAAGCAAGAGCTAGCACAAAGTTTGCCCCAAACTCAACCCAAATTTAAAGCTATTTCAGAGGTTTTGTGAAGTTTGGGGTAATTTGAAAATGAGTAAATGAATAAATGTATTCATTCTGAAGCTCCCCGGGCTCAGCTGTATCTGTCGGTGAACAAATCTGAATGTGTCTCATTGAGACCCGAAGAAGAGCTCTGTGGAATGCTTGTCTCTCTCACTAACAGAAGTTGTCCAATAAAAGATATTACCTCCCCCACCTTGTCTCTTTAATATCCTGGGACCGACACAGCTACAACACTGCATAGTGAAAATACCATAAGACAAAGCAGTTCTGGTGTATCTGTCTCATCTGGAATCAGGAGATGCTGAAAATCTCATGGGGTTTGTATGATTTCCAGGCCAAAGAGATTTGGAGAAAGCCAAATTAGGTCAGATTACTCAGACCTTCCAGGGATTTTTCTATCAATGATCAAAATGCATGTGAACAATCTACATTTTTTAAATACTAATTCAGTCCTTTGCGGCCTACCTGCCATAAGCAGAATTGCATGCCCTAAGCCAAGGAGTGTCAGATGGAGCACTCCCGCCCCTGCTGGGTGTTGCCATCTGAACCTGCCTTGTATTTCGATGCAACATCAGTGGCAATAAAAATAAGGAGAGAAAACAGAAATGATGAGATATGAGCAGAATTACTGACCATAGGTAAACTGACATAGCTCCATTCAAGTCAATGGGCCGGAACTTAGCGTAAGCTGTCATAACTCCGTAGATGTTGATGGACCAGATACCCAGCTGGTATAAAGTCACTGGTATCAATGGAGGTACACTGATTTGCATGAGCTGAGGATCTTAGAGTCCAAATGCTTAGGTGCACAGTGATGGGAGTTTTAGAAAACTAAAGAGTAAATTAGATAAGGAGAGAGGGATAAAGGGAATTTTCTGCAAGCGCAATGTTTTCCAGATGGTGTCAGTGGATCTTTAAGATATCGCCTTCCTGGAGTGACGTATCTTAGCTAAGACAGTAGGTTGTTGTATGGGTGGCTGTTCTGATTTTAGTCTAGCAAGCATCTGAGCTTGCACTAACTGAATTTATGTTGCATCCAGTATGCCAATGCTCAGCCACAAGGAAATAGCCAGTCTCTCTACCATGCTGGGTGACAGAGTGATAAAACAAATGGAGGTCCACAGAGTTAGCAGTTCACAGGCTTGACCTACTTCAAAGAAGAAAAAAAACCTCAGGAAAAGGCATTGGCAGGTTCATGCTGTGAGGAAATTGTTGCTGCTCCAACCCACATCTCCTGATTGTAGGTCACTGCTGGGAGGTCACCTGTACAGACACACTGGAGAATTCAAAGCTACAGAATTGACCTATTTTATGTCTGACGTTGAAATTAACAGCTGGGGTGGTTGCTAGCATAGTATCCGGTCACTGATTGCAATAGATCTTTGTGGACTTAGCACAGTCCCATGCAGGATTTGCCTACATGGCGCGTCTATACCAGAGGCTCATATCAGTGCAGCCACTATTGCAAAAAACCACAATGTAGACCGGGCCTCAGGGTCAGCGTCACCAGTGTAACTCTCTCAGTTACACCAGTGTAAATCCAGAGTAAGTCCTTACACCAGAGTAACTCAGATCAGAATCTGGCCCTCCGGTCACAAGAAGCTTGTGAAATTCAACAGCTGGCTGAATAGCTGCCTGAAAGGGTTTGGAGTCGATGTTCTGAATTAAAAATCAAACTTACCAACAATTCAGGCTGGAACTGCCTTACCAACCTCTAACCACCTCTGCTCCTGCAACATATGTGAGTCCAGATTTTCAAGGGTTCAGCACCCTCAATTGGGGCCAAATTTTCCAAAGAGCTCAGTTCCCATTTAGGCGCCTAAATAAGGGCTGGACTTTCTAAAGGGCCCAGGGCCCTGTGCCTCTCGTTGTGACTCACTGTGACCAATGGGCTGTAAGCACTTCTGAAAATCTGACCCCTAAAATGCAGAGAGGCCCTTTCAATAGGAATGGTTTATTTTAGGATTAGGAGAATAGCAGAAGCTTCCATAAGAGGAGCACATGTGTCCTCAGCAAACTGTCCATCCTTAGTGCTAAGCTTACGCTGTTGGTATTGTGGTGAGAAGCAGGTACACACTGCCTGACTCCTTGGCATGCTTTTCCTTACACTACTTGCCACTGCTTAGAATCTCAGGGTTGGAAGGGACCTCAGGAGGTCATCCAGTCCAACCCCCTGCTCAAAGCTTCTCCCCTTAGCATCTGTATGTCTTTGTTGTTGCATTTAAAACCAGCACATGTAGTATAATGTACTTTGAGAGGAAGGAAGAAAATATATTTCAACCAGAATGGGAGAGGAGCCATTGCAAACACAGGGAGAAAAGGTTCATGCAAGGGAACAGCACGTTATCTTGCACAGATGAGAAAACACAGGTGATGTGAGCAAGGCTATTGTGGAATCTGGGGTTATCCTCCTACGCTGCCCCCAGTGGCACTGCTGGTATGCTTCAGGTGCACATGTCACATCCTCCATGAGAGACAGAAATGCAAGTATCAGCTACATGCACACCTGCCTGCTCTTCTCACTGCGAGTTCCAGAACTGATGTTGGAATGGGCAGAATTCAAAGCTGATTGTTCCTTTGAATAAGAGGGTGGGATGCTTCTGATCCGGGGAAGCAAGGCACAAAGGCTAACGAACCCCCTTGATAAACGATCTGTCAGCATAAAAGACAAGAGAATGTCCTTTTTTCCCTGATATTTCCCTGCTTCTCTGAAGAATAATGGCTTGAGGGAGCAGATTTCAATAGGTATCATTAGTAAGAATGCTGTGGCCTACCTCCAGGACAAGCTGATCACTCTGGATGAGCGAACTGCTCTGGATCCTGTAAGGAATGACCTGACTTGATCTAAGAATACTGGCAGTTAGAACCTATTTCTGAACAAGAGCAATGGGTTCAGCTCCCCCAGATTCATCATATGGGTATTTGAACGACTGTGCGCTTGTGATAATGTTCACAGAGCCCAAACGCTTCATACATTTTACCACTGAATGATATTTGTGTGGGAATTCATGACAGCAGTTCATTAGGCACTTTCCAGTCACCCAGTCAGGGAGCAGAAATGAGACATTTCTAACAGTGAATTTCAGAGCTGGTGCAAAAAGGAGAGAAAATGTTCAGTAATTTTTTGTCTTTACTTCCAAAATTAAAAATGTAACTGAAATTTGAAAAATTGTGACCATCTTTAAAACTATTTGCACAAAGCAAAGTGGCCAGAAATTATCGGCTGAAAGCATTTGGTGAATACTTCTGCCAAAATCTGGGTTGGGGGCTAAATTCAGAACAAATAGCTCCATCAGCTCTAGAAGTGGATAAATTAGTCACAGACAACTAGGAAGGCCTGTGTTAGGTTTCATTTTTGGCTTGGTTATCAGATGCGCTACAGAGATAAAGCATTACGGAAAACACAAGATTTTGGGCTATTCGATGAGACACCTTCTGTTAAAAATTTAACAAAACAACGGGGTTGGATCCTGCAGTTGCTTTATGCATGGAGCTCCCATTAGCTCCAGTGGAGTGGCTGCTGGATCTGCAATTTGTTGTTATGCATAAATAAAAGGAGAGAGCCCTGCAATTTTTTGAAGGAGGCCACATACGGGTGCCCGTTGAGGGTGGCATTGTGCTAGGTCCTAGGCAGGATGGGAGCCACCACCACCATTTATGGCTTTTCTGAGTAGGAACAGCCTCTGGCTTGAGCCAGCACATGCTGCTAAGTGCTGCATACCATATGCACAACCAGGCGGTGGGGCTAGCAGCAGATCACGCCCCCTTGGGGAAGACGGTACATGAGCCAGTGCACTGCATAGTCCTTTGGAAGCATCCAGGCTTGTAACAGGGCAGCAGACAACCGGATTGTTCTCCTAGTGTTTAGTTAAGTACCACCTTGTTCAGTCAACTCTTACAATGATTCTACATCCACTTGAGGGTTTATGCCATGTGAGTTTTTATTAACTATTTCATTATTTCAACATCTTCTACAGTACATTGAGAGGTAGCATGGACCAGTGCTTGGCACACAAGCCTGGGAGACAGGATTCCTGGATTTGATTTGTGGTTTTGCTGCCGACTAGCTCTTGTAACGTTAGAAAAGTTATGTTTCCTGTGCATCAGTTCCCATTGCTAAAACTGGTTTAGAATCTCCCTACTGACTGGGTGGATGGGGATGGTGAAGGATAATTAATGTTTGTAAAGTGCTTGGAGATCCTTGGATGGAAGGCACTAGAGAAGAGCAAACAATTA
This sequence comes from Mauremys mutica, assembly GCF_020497125.1. Lineage (NCBI taxonomy): Eukaryota > Metazoa > Chordata > Testudines > Geoemydidae > Mauremys > Mauremys mutica. Next base: position 5,554,397 of record NC_059092.1, on the reverse strand, counting down.
CTCATTTGGGGTCTGATCCAAAGTCCACTGAACTCATTGGAAAGACTCCCCCTGATCTCACTGGACTTTGAATCAGGGCCGTGGTTGCAACAGATATTGAGGTTTCTCAGTACAGTGCTTGGGAAGCTTGCCTAGCCAATGCACGTGCTGCCCCTCTGTGTATACTGAGGTCTTGTTCAATCTCCAGGACTGTGAGCATGGCAGCAGCACTAACCTGTACTTAAATCAACTCCTGGGCCCATGTGACATGGCAGCAAGAAGAGTGTTGGACCTTTATTTGTCAGGTATGCTAGCAACGCACTATTCCAGCCAATGCTGAGGACACTGGGAATGGAGTCTAATAGTGGAGAGGATCTCCCGTTGCCCTGTAGACAGCTGGTGCAGAGCTGCTGGCAGTGGGGCAGCAAAGTCATACTAATGAGCTCTCCATCACCTGCAGCATTCCGCCATGGATTCTCATCCTTCCAACCAGCTTGCCCCGGAGCTAGAGATGTTACTGCAGGGCTACAGCAATCCCTGCCTGGCTCTATTGAGATGGGCGGTAACAGGATTGGGAATGGGATCTCTGTGAGTTTCGGGGGGACGGAGGCATGTTGCTGATGCTCTGTGCATGGGGGTAGGCCTGCCCTTTTCCTTACAGCTCAGATTAAGAACAGTTGGCTAGTGGCAGCTCGCTGTGTGGCTAAGATAATGAGTCTCACTCACAATGCAAGGCAACTAGACGGGTTCTGAAGAAAGAATGAAGAGATCTGAAGTTGAGATACCCATATTAAAAAGTTGGGCCAAGTGATTTACTGAAGTGAATATACTGTCCAGTAATTCCTTCTGTCCTTATCTTTTCTGGTGTGTAATACCCTGTGACTAATATCAAGCCTCCTACTTCTTCAACCTAGTCATTTCAGCTGATATTTTAAAGTGTACCACACTGTGCACTGACATGCCTCCACCCTCCACAGACTTTCCTGTTCTACAGAGAGAGAGAATGACTCATGCCCCGCTCCTACCACTCAGGCCTGTTTGGCAAATTCAAGGGAAAGTTTTAAAGGTGATCCTTTTTTTAGTTGGGAATGCCTGGGTTGGGGGCTTTTTTCTAAAAAAAATATGTTTGTTCTATGACTAATTATATCTAATTTCCCAATCCCTGGGATGCTGAGACATTTCAATAATCTACAAACCTTTCTGACCCATTCAAAGCTTTCCCTTATTCAACTGCACTTCAGAAACCATGGGAGCTACCCATTGATATAGGCATATGCAGGGCTGGAAAGGCACAAAGTGGAAATGTGGAATGAGGTTATTTAGTGTTTAGTATTTGATGGCTGTCACAGAGAGAGATGAGTGAAGGGAAGAAGTGGAATAGGGAAGACGCAGAGCTGTGAGACATTTCTTACCTGATTCCAATGCTAACCTACTTCAAAATACTGTGGAAAGTGAAATGCAGCAGGGTCCATCCGTTTCTGTTCTAATGCCAGGTGTGTTCATTTCAGATTTAAATGCAAAGACATCTGTCCCAAGCTGTGGGTACCTCAACTGTTTAGGCACACAATCCATGCAAGCCTTCGAAGAGCAACCAATCCCAGCCGACACAATACACAGACCTTAGTGTCAACAAAGCCTTCACAAAACATCCCCACCTCAACTCCCAAGCACTGCCCAGATAGACAGGTTTTGCAGTATGCCCTAAAGATCAACAGATTTGGCTATTTTGGAGTGAATTCAGAAGTCCCTCATGGAGGAATGGCCTGCCAGCAGCTTCCCCTTGTGGCTTCATCTGGAGCACAGCTGAGCAGAACTGCAGTGGGATCACCCAGGGAGGGAGTTGGGTCATTCAAGTAGACAGATCTCAGACTGTTTATAGTTTTAAAGGTCAAAAATTACACCTTAAATTCCACCTGAAAGCCAACAGGCAGCCTGGGCAGATCCTGGAGCCTGGGGGCCAGGTGTCCATGGGGAGAAACAGCCAAACAACACTGGCTGAGTTCTTGGTTTCTGAGTTGTTGGCCTTGTTCCTTTACTACCTAGTCTCAGTATGGCCTGCTAGCGAATCAGAAGGCTAGAAGGACAGCACCAAAAGAGTCTGGAAAAACCCATCAGGTGAGCATGCTGCATTATTTTATTAAGCCACTGCCCCAGGGAAGAGCGTGATGAAAGTCAATAGAGAAATCGCCAGGAAAACAAATCACTACTTGAATGTGCTATTTTTCGCCTGGGCTCTTTCCTTCCAGGTCAGATCTCAATCTCAGACACACACCACAGAGAAACAGCCTATTGACAATGGCAGCTTGTAGGTTGGTGCTTCATACCTTCCCCAGGAGGCTAAGCACACTGAGCCGGCCCAGCTGGCTTTGCCCAGGCTGCCTAGAGGTGCTTAATGCTGGCTTTGTGGATTCCAGTGATTTTCTAGGTGCCTACAAGTTAATTGTTGCAATGCTGAGTGTCCTTAGCACCTATGTCCCTTTGTGGCTCCAGGTCTTACTACCTACAGGGAACCATAGCCCCAGTTGTCTGCGTCTTGCAGCCCAAAACATAGAAGTTGAACTGAGCCCTTGGGACCACTCAGACACACTGAAGAATCAACCCTTCACGTTAGGCCCCTGCCAATTGGAGCCACCAAATGCAGGCTGGAGAGTATTAGCAGAATTAGTATTACTGTGCGGCTTGTGGGGGTTGAACATTTCTACCCTGACTCTGCAGACCTTGAATGAAGTTCTCACATGATGATTGTAGTTCCTTCACCATTTCTGGGGGTGTAGTTCCTTCACCATTTCTGGGGGTAAGAGGAGTTATTCCATTTGCTGTGTCCATTTCCAAACACCCTTTTCTGCACTGAGCACAAACTTCTCCAAATGCTTCCCCCACAGTCAGGGCTGGCTCCAGGGTTTTTGCCGCCCCAAGCGGCGGCGGGGGGGGGGGGGGAAAGGAAGCCGCAATCGTGATTGGTGGCAGCTCCACTGCGCCGCTTTCTTCTTCTGCAGCAATTCGGCGGCAGGTCCTTCCCTCCGAGAGGGACCGAGGGACCCGCCGCCAAATTGCCCCTGAAGAGCCCCATGTGCCGCTCGTTCCCTTTGGCCGCCCCAAGCACCTGCTTGCTGAGCTGGTGCCTGGAGCCGGCCCTACCCACAGTCAAAGAAGCTGATGAAAAAGCTACCTTGGATTCAATTCACTTCATAGTCCTGCGCCCTTGGTCGGGGCAGTTTCCCCTTCCTGTGACTGGCACTAGGCTCTTAAACGTGTGGTGTGGCTCACTGCAGTTTGCACTTCCTGAGCTGCTGAGCAGCCTTGACAGTCTGAGCCTGGAAGTCTACACAGAAATGAAACAGCCCTGCAGTCCTCCGAGGCCTGCGAGCCCGGCCCAGCCCTGAGTTTTATTTTGCTACGTAGACGTACCCCAAGGGGTCTGGTCTTTCTAGGTGAGGTTCTGAACTGACATGTCTGTGACTCACGCAGTGCTTGCCAAGTCATTAGCCCCTGCATATCTCTCTGCCTCTTGTCTTTTAAGAGATCTCCAGCCCGATAATGACTTCTAAAGAACAGAAAAGGAAGAGAGAAACCGTCCCTCTCAACCCCAACTGTCCTCTCCCCCTTGCACAGGCTGAACCTTTTGTCCAAGCTGGGATGTGGGGTTTTATCACTTAGAAATTACAGGTTCGATCGCAGAGACTAGTCTGATGGCTGGCTGGGTAATTTGTCTCTCGGCTCAGGAAGAAATGATGGAAGTCAATTTGACAGCTGCGAGGCTCCCCGAGGATTCCAGACCCGGAGTGCACAGAGCAGTGACAGACATGGCAGCGTACTGAATACAGATGAAGCTCTGCCTGGGAATAGTGCTTAGGCAATGCTGATCGCACATGTTTGGCTGGAGGATTAGCCTCATCATTGTTAATTATCAGTGGTATTATTTTTATTATTCAGGGGTAAAAGGAGCCAGCAGCTCCTCTTCGTCTTGTAGAATGTTAAAGGGACCCAATGTTAATTCCATTCCACCTCATCAAAGGGAAGGGGGCTGCAGAGTATTAAGCGGGGGGAGGGGAGTCTTTGCTATGGGGCAAGGAGGGCAGTTGCCCCTCCCAGGCCTTGGTTTGACACCCCACAGATTTTTCATAGCTCTATGTGCCCCACTTTTTGCTCCCAACCTGACTTTGTAGGACAGTGGTAGGCGACCTGCGGCCTGTCAGGGTAATCCGCTGGTGGGCCGCAAGACAGCTTGTTTACATCGCCTGTCCGCAGGCATGGCCGCCGGCAGCTCCCAGTTGCCGCAGTTTGCCATTCCCAGCCAATGGGACCTGTGGGAAGCAGCAGCAAGCACGTCCCTGTGGCCCACACCGCTTCCCGCAGCTCCCATTGGCTGGGAACGGTGGGAGCAGCGGGCGGCCATGCAAATGAAACCAACTGTCTCGCGGCTCACCAGTGGATTACCCTGATGGGCCACAGGTTGCCCACAACTGCTCTATATGCTGAGACAACCTTGCTGCCTCCATCTCCCCTGAATTTTTCTGACATGACACCCCTGGTATTAAGGAGAGGAGCCCGCACTATTATAGCCAGTGAGAGTTTTGCCATTGACAGGATTGGGGCAGAGGTGATGGAAGAATTTAGTTCATTTCTGGGCCTGATTTGCCACTGTCTTGCACCTTGTGTCATCATTCGCTCCTGTGCAAAGTGAGTGTGAAAACGCTGCCAAGTCCCCTCTCATACCAGCGATAACCACTCTGCACGGCTGTAAATGACTAGACAAAGTGTAAGACAAGGAAGATCAGAACCTCAAGTGGGATTTAAGGGCCAAAATGTGCTGTTAGTTCCACCGGTGTAAATCCAGAGTGACAACATTCACATTAATTGGATTTACACCAGAGCAGAATTTGTCCCTAACTATCAGACCACAAGTGATTAGCTTTAAATAATTAAGTAGAAGTCTTGACATTTGGGTCTTTGGCTGAGCAGAAGCTGGGAGCTGAATGCTCCCGTCTGTTGCTAACTGACACAATAATAGAACATAAACCCCAAACATAAAGTGTCCAATCCTGCGTTCTTTGCTTATGCCAAACTCTTAGGCTTCTTTGAAGAGCCTTACTCATGACTGAAATCTAAATCAATTGACTAAATATCAATTAGCATGAAATTAATTCAGTATTTAACCATTTTATGGCAATGCCACTGAGTTTAATGTTTAGATTCATAGATATTCCTGTTTGCCAGTTTAACAGGACCTGCTTAGACAGCAAATTTACTCTTGAAAATAGAAGATTCTCAAGGAAAAACTAAGACCAGTGGTAATACTATCAGTTCAGTCATAAAACTATAGTAGAAGCACAGTTGTTTGAATAAAACTATGGTAACTCTACAGATACTAACATGCAATCCTGCTTTATTAAATGAAACCTCTAGTGAATCTGTTATCACCATAGTAACACTGTAGTATTATTGTCAGGAAACATGTTGAATTGTAGTTTGATATTTGCATCTGGTTAGCATCTGCACAGCTACTTACTCACTTTACTACAATTATAGTCCAAGCAGAGCAAGGCTTAAGAGAAACTATATCTTTAAGGCCAGATTCTAATCTCAGGTGTAATATATTTCAGATGCAGTGATATCCTATGAGATGCACCCACGTCTGGAATTAGAATTTTGATCTTGGTATGGTTGTTAGAGGTTAGTTTGATTTGTATGTCTCCTAGGAAGCAAACACACTCACCCCGTGCTGGTAAATTGCAGTCATGTGATTAATTGCACCCTCCAATCCAGCTTTGCTCAGACTACTTCTAACAGTCCAAAATGCTGAGGAGTTTCCAACAGCCATTGGTTTATTATTCATTTTTTTAAACCACCCGCTACAACATTTTTCCTGTTGTCCGCACAAAGTGTGACACTTGAGTCACAAAATTAGACTGACCTAGATACAAAGTTAGGAACTATTTAGACCTAGACCAATGACAAATTTAAGGTCCCAAACCCATAACCAATCAGGGTGAGAAGCGAGAGTGCATCACAGCACTAGAGAGAGAGATTCCTGGATTTCTAAAGATATAAGATTTTGCTTTTAGCCCTGAAAAATCATGACATAGTGGCCCTTTAAATTACAATATTATTCCCTATGAATAAACTATTTTTGTTTTTTTTAGATGTTTCTAAAAATATCATAGTTATAATTTCCTCTCCCACTGCAGCCTTCTGATAATAAAGCATCTGGGTTTACAGGCAAAAAGATATGGAAACAGAACCTGTAAACATTTTTCCAGCTCCCTAAAACATTTCTAAAATATTTTACCCTTGCAAAGGCCCATTCGTGTCAGGGTCTGTCCAACTCTATCATTCTATGTAAATGACAAAATGTTTCTTTTTCCTTGGTTATAGGCAGCCAAGGAAATTCCAACATCTCCCTTTGGGAGCTGGTCCTGGCTGGCACAACCTCTCCAAGCCAAGTCTCCTTCAAAAGTAGTTTGGGGCAGCAAGGCAGAGTTAGTAGCATCCGTGTGTACTTCTCCCCTCTGGTGAATGCAGTTTTAGGGGCCATGCCTTTAACCACATTTCTGCATTGCCAACCCCAAGCACTCAAAAATCATGGGATTGGGTTACAAATGGAGATTTTTTTTTAATTACACATTTTGGTTTCTTTCTATTTCTCTTCTATTTTTTGAGCGGTTAAGGCTAGATATACAAAGGGATGTGGATGCCTAACTGCCACTTTAGGTGCATGAGTCCAAAATGCAAAATCAACCCCCCTGCTCAGCTGCCACCTAATCCTGTAGGCATTTGAATTCCCTAGTCGCCTACATTTCTGCCGGTGGGCATGTGCATGACCGCATAAATCCTGATGCCCAGCGTCCAGCTCATCCTTAAGCCTCAGTGGGATTCACTAGGCCAGGGGTCAGCAACCTTTGGCACACGGCTCGCCAGGGTAAGCACCCTGGCGGGCTGGGCTGGTTTGTTTACCTGCCGCGTCCACGGGTTTGGCTGATCGCCGCTCCCACTGGCTGTGGTTCACCGTCCCAGGCCAATGGGGGCGGCGAGAAGCGGTGGCCAGCACATCCCTCAGCCCGCGCCGCTTCCCGCTACCCCCATTGCCCCAGAGCCAGTGGGAGCTGCGATCGGCCGAACCTGTGGACGCGGCAGGTAAACAAACTGGCCCGGCCCACCAGGGTGCTTACTCTGGCATAGGGTGACTAGATGAGAGGAAGAAAATATTGGGACATATGCGGGGGGGTGTCACTGGTGGAGAAAAAAAGAAAAAGAAGCCAAGTGCTGCCATCTGAGCAAAAAAAAAAAAAGTACCGCGAAATATTGGGACCAAAGATTGGTCGGGATGCCTAAATATCGGGATGGTCACCCTACCCTGGCGAGCTGTGTGCCAAAGGTTGCCGACCCCTTCACTAGGCATTCTCCCACTAGAATCAGGGCTAGAAATTTCCTTTTTCTTTTAATATGAAAGCTGAGTTTGTTGTGTCTTCCCATGACTCCAGGAGCTGGAGCTTTCAGAGAAACAGCAAATATGAAGCTTGTGATAAAATCGCAAGAATTGGCAACACTGCAGTGTTGAGAAGTACACACTGAGGCAGTCCTTATCCACAGGAATAAACCCATTAAAGTCAATGGGATTACTCAAGTGGGTAAGGGTTGCAGGATGGGGCCTGAAATATTTACTGAGTCACATAAGTACCATGAAAAAGGGCACCATAACCTATGCTCATGAATGTATACCTAATATTATACATTCTCCAGACATGCCAGCTCTATACCTCCATCACTGGATTTTATACCATGGAACGAGGGAATGAAAAGCAGAAGTGAGAGTGGCAGCTTGGGTCACTAACCACAGTGATAATTTGCTGCTTTATAAGCCACCAGAAAAACAAAACAGACGTTTCTTCATCTGCAGGGTCTAAGAGGTCTGCCCCTCACCCAGTTGGTTCATGTTTGAAAATATTTACATCTAATATTGCTGGCTGCCAGTCTGTTACCACCTCCTGGTCTCTCCCAGCCTCCTGTGGGCCCTCTCTGCAGGGAGACAGTCTGTCTGAGACAGAAAAACCCAGACAAGAAACCAGCAATCTCATGACCATTTTTGCAATCAGAGCAGACGGGCTGTCATCTTTCCCCTTAATAAACTCAAACTCTGATGGGTGAAAGGCTTAATTACATAATGGCTGAATAATAGGGCTAGATGAACAGGAGGAAAACCCCAATACATATCCCCCAGGCAAAATATATAAATAAATCTTGTTCAAAGACCAGTAATGCAAACAATGGGAGTGGATGGGAGCTCTTTCCTCTCTCAGCACAGAAATCTGTTGTCTGTTATGTTGCAGCATTTACTGTATGTTATTGTGCAATAGCGTTTATCATTTTTAGCACTTACATAAACATGTAAATAACATTAGAGAGAGGAAGTGTGTGGGCTGAGGAGACTATCAACATATTCTGAAGAATTTAGAAGTCTATTATAACCTGTTTGGTGAAATTATTTCTACATGGATCACAAACCTGTCACTTGTAATGACTTCAGGAAAGATGTACAAATTGAGCTAAATTGAGTACACAAAGCTAATTCACAGTTACCCTTGCAAGCTTGTAGTGTAGATGCAGAGCAGATTAGAGGGAGTGCTTGAACTAAAATAAGAGCTGGCTTGAAACTCAAATCTGAAAGCAAACCAGAGGATTGATTGATTGATTGATTGATTGATGTCAAGTATCAGAGGGGTAGCCGTGTTAGTCTGGATCTGCAAAAGCAGCAAAGAGTCCTGTGGCACCTTATAGACTAACAGACATATTGGAGCATGAGCTTTCATGGGTGAATACCCACTTCATTGGATGCATGTGGGTATTCACCCACGAAAGCTCATGCTCCAATACGTCTGTCAGTCTATAAGGTGCCACAGGACTCTTGATTGATTGATGTAGACATGACCAAAAGTGCTTTGTTGAAAAGGAATGGATTTAAGCACATGCTTAAGTGCTTTGCTAAATCAGGGCCTTAAAAAAGTTTGCTCAATTGTTGGTTGAATGTTGATGGAGTTCTTGGTTCAGGTTAGAGCACGAAGTAAAAAGACCAACATATCACAAAGTGGGTGAGGTAATATCTTTTATTGGACCAATAATTGGACCAATTATTCTGTTGGTGGAGAGAGAGCTCGTCAGGTCTGGGAAATGTGGTCCGTGTGTCATAACTAAATACAAGGTGGAAGGGACTACTTAGCATGAGTAGTTAACACATATTTCAAAGGACCATTTGAGATGAAGTGGCCCATTAACACCTCTCCAGTCATAGTTGGAAAGGAGAGAAAAAATAGGCTGTGGGGGCAGGGAGAGGTGGGGGTTAAATGGGTTATAGGTTGTTGTAATAAGCCGTAAGACCAGGGTCTCTATTCAGTCCACGATTTTTGGTATCTAGCAAAGTTATGAATTTAAGCTCCCAGGTTCCTCATTTGAAAGTGTTCTGCAGGTTTCCTTTGAGGATGAGGATTGTTTGATGATACTATGGCTAGGTCTACACTGGGGGGGGGTCGACCTAAGATATGCAACTTCGCGTAGCTGAAGTCGGCATATCTTATGTCGGTTTACCTGACCATGAGGACGGCGGCAAGTCAACCGCTGCCGCTCCTCCGTCGACTCCGCTTCCGCCTCTTGCCATTGTGGAGTTCCAGAGTCGACGGCAGAGCGATCGGGGACTGATTTTATCGTGTCTACACTAGACATGATAAATCGATCTCCGATAGATCGATCACTACCCGCCGATCTGGGGGGTAGTGTAGATTTACCCTGTGAGTTCCAGTGTGGGGTAATAGGTGACCACTAGAGGTGTGCTGAGGACATTTCCCAGACCTGAAGAAGAGCTCTGTGTAAGCTCATATCTCCCACCAACAGAAACTAGTCCAATAAAAGATATTGCCTCCCGCACCTTGTATTTCTAATATACTAGGACCAACACAGCTACAACAACACTGCACACAAATGTCACAAGGAGCAGTATGGTCAGGGAGATGGCTCAGGGAATCAGGAAAGCTAGGTTCTGTCCCTGGCTGTGCCACTGATCTGCTTTGTGACCTTGGGTAAGTCCCTTCTGCTCTTGGTGCCCCAGTTTTCCCATCTGTATAATGGCAATATTGTTACTGATCCAGCTTTGTTATCTGTGATGAGGGCTCGCCCCTATGGTTATGCCCAGGAATAACTTCATATATGTAAATAGTAAAGTTAAGCATGTGCAATTGCAGGATTGGACCCCAAAGGATAAGTATTACGATTGTCATAGCAGTAATTCTTACCACATTCAGCACCAGAAATCACTGGATATCTCCTGGGGCAACCTGTTCATAGGAGGCCCATGCTCAGAGAGGCTCAGAGGTGCTTATTAAAGAATCACAAACTAGAGATGGGGAAGACTTCTTAGATCATTCTGTTCATCTACAGTTGTCCCTTCACAAGCTACTGCAGGGAAGTGCCCTATTGTTCAATTTCTACTACTGTGTTTTGGTTCCCCCCTCTTGCCCCAGTATATTTTTAAGTGGCCCAAGTAAGGGGGCATCTTTTGGAGCAGTCCTACAGCCCTGAACCAGACCTGGGGAGTGGAGATAGAAAACTTGGATCCAAACATCCCCTGATTTTGGGGTATTTGGATCTGAGACTTCTGGTCAGGTCGGAATAGAGATCAATACCAATCACAAAAGTCAGATCCAGAACGGGAAACTAACAAGGTCCAGGAGGTGTTTGGAGCTGTGATTTCACTTCAGGCCATGTCTGACTAAGGGTTTCTGCACTGCAGGAGAAATGTTTTTCCTGAGTTAAACAGTGGCTTTAATTCCTCTGACATTAATGGGCTGAGCTGTCACAACTCCCTTCCCTTCCTTAGAAGTCTGGAAAAATGTGTTCACTTTTCCTCTTTCCTTTCTCACCGCTAATGACCATCTGCGCAACAATTTGGGCCTTTTCCAGTGTCTTCTACCACCTGTGGTTCAATGGAGTTTATAGATGACGACATGACAGAGGAACACTTGAATCCATGAAATGTACAGCTGTGAAGCTTTTTGATCTTTCCAAACCGTGTCAATTTACATGTTGTGTTTTAAAGTGTTTTCTCCAAATGCACATAGCTTTATACAAAGCAAGAGCATGGAAGTGCAGCAGCAATAGCAAGCTCAGATGTGTCTTATAGAGTCATAGATGTTGAGCCCACAATAGACAATCATAATCATCCAGTATGACCCCCCTGCATGACCCAACCCAGACAATTTCACCCAGTAATTCTTGCTGGGGAGGGAATTCTTTTTTCCATACTGGGTAAGTGAATATCATTGAGCTCAATAACATACTTTGTAGCAGGGGTCATCGAGCCCTGTGTGGTCTCATCTGTTTTCATTGCTGGACACTGTTTTTGGGTAGTGTGGATGTTGCTAGATTTTTTAATTTATATTTATTTTTTCAGTGTCTAAAATGAATCTACTGACACACCCTGGCAAGGACACAAACGTTATCCAATCACAGCTAGACACATTATAAAACACACTGCAAGGGCCCAACAAATGAAAGCTCAGGGGTAGGGTTTTCAAAATGGCCTAAGTGACCTAGAAAGTCAATGGGACTTGTATTCCACTTAGAGGCACAAGTCCTATTGCCTTTCCAGGTCACATAGGCCTGTTTGAAAATCCCCACCCTAAGAGAATAAAGCCAACATTTTGAACCAAAGTGGCCCTGCAAACCAACTGAGAGCCCGTGCAATGTAGGGAACACAGATCCTGCAGTAACCAAACCTAAGCAAGAGCCACCGAGGGGTAACGTTCATTACAGACGAGACATTAAAGGCAAGAACCCTGCCTCGCATCTAAATCAGGGGGACAGTGTAGTAGAGCATGGAGCGAGAAATGAAGACGAGAAGGTAAAACAGCCCCCTGGGAGAGAGTAAGTTCAAAGCCTGGATCCTTCCATTTGGTTCATGCTTGTGATTTTTGCTACTAGGCTTCCTTCAGTACAGGGCCCCAGGCTGCCGCCCGCTGTTGCGGTGGAGAAGCTAAGAGGCAGCAGAGCTGTGACTTGGAGAAGGGTGGGGAGTGCAAAAGAACTAGGGCCTGAGTCTCCTCTCTCTTACACTGCTACGAGCCAGGAGCAGTTTGCTGAAGTCAGCAGAGTTACAGAGCTGTACGACTGATGCAAGAGAAGAATCGGGTCTTCAGTTTTTATGCTGTGCTTGGGCAGGAAGCTACAGTCACCTTGGGCAGCTCTGCTTTGCCTGCCCGAGGACCAAAGCCCTGTGGTTACCGAATGCCTGCAGGCAAGTAAGGCACCTCACACAGGCTTGTTTTCCAGAGAGTCTCCTGCAACCATCCTCTTGTGAACCCCTGGCCGGGCCAGCTGTGGCATGAGGCCATAGTACTGAGATTGACCACTCACTGCCACTCTCACAATTTCCTCCTGTGCTTTATTCCTTGCCATGTTCTCCACTCCTCCAGAGGTTAGTTCGCTTTCCAGGAGTAGCTGCTGCTTCCAGCAGGCAGCTTCATAAGCACCTGTGAGGAAACTTAATTGGAGCCAATTACCTGTTCAAGTTTCTGAGGCCTGAAGAGCCACAAGCAATTACCTAGTTAGGAGACTGACCTTGGGGTCTCTTCTTCCTTTCAGGAAAATGAGCTAAGTCTTTTCCTAAAGGAAATCTTTTAAAGAGACAGACCATTTAATAGAGCTCCTTAAAGGTGAGTGGCAAACATGCCATTGAATTAAAGGTGCTCTTCAAAGGGCTTAATAAGGGGGAGGGTTGGGACATACTCCTTCTCCTCTCCCCTATGCCCTCCCCCATCTTTTTCATGCATTTGAAAGGCGTGAACGTTGTTTTAAAACAAGGCTTTTCAGCTTGGTTTCAATGCTTTTAGAAATTTGGGTTTCATCTATGCTGTTTGCCTTGCAAGACTCTACGGATGATTAGGGAAGTAGCAGAGTTGTGATACTTCAATTACATGGATTTACAGGCTGAATAGTCCCACCAATCAGGGAGCAGAGGGGCATTTGACACAGTGGTACTGTGACAGGCAGCTGCCCCTCACTGGCTGGCAAAAGGTTAATAGCAGCCCTTGGAGCGGCTGCACAGAACCCAGCCAATCAGAGGAAGGCTTGGAAGCAGCCAATCAGGGTCAGACTGGGCCCTATAAGAAGGGCTGCAGGGCAGAGAGGCACTCAGTCTCTTCCTGGAGCTTGAGGGAGAAGGACCCTCTGCTGTAGAGAGGAGTGCCCAGAACCGAACCGAACAATGCTGGGTGGGATCAGGGGAGCAGGCGGAGCTCCAGCCTGGCTGGCTCCCAGACTGTGGCCTTGATACAGGGGCCAAGTAGGTGCTGGGGCTATGGGGAAGTAGCCCAGGGAAAGCAGATAGTGGCACAGGGGAAGGAGTGGCAGTGAGCGGCTGCCAGCTATAGGGTCCCAGAGTAGCAGGTATGTGGGCCTGGGCCCCCCCTCTTTGCCCCACGGAAGGAAGTGGCCAGCCAAAGGACGGCAGTTTGCCCGAGTGAGGGGCTGGACTAGGGCTGCAATTCACCACTGCGGTGAGAGGTTGGGCAAAGGACTGCTGGTTCCCTGGAAACACCCATGGTGTTTGTGATGCCACAGAAAGATGCTTTCTGCGATCTCTTCATTCAGCCAGAATGGACTAAAAGGCTTTTGCAGATGGGAAAGAATTTTCTTCAAAGTTAGCTGCCATTTCTTTCTGTAGTGATGGCCCCTGACTGCCTGATCAATGGGGACTGAAAGCAGAGAAATTGGGGATTAAGTCAGGTTTTAGATTTGTTTAGAAGTTTACCTTTAAGCTCTGCAGTTTCTTGCTTACACTTAAACACACTGCAATGGAGTCACTGGGGCCTAGGAAGCACAGTGATAAGTGGAAATCCTATCATGGGGGAACAGCAGGGTTACAAATCAAATCCTATTCCAACAACACAGGCCTTCCCTTTGCGGTGAGAGCAAACCCCCCAGTAGATGTGTGGGGGACTCATGGTGACACAGTTCTAGTGCATGTTAACCAACGCTCAGGGAATTCTCACAAGGCCTAAAGACCTTTTAGGCAGGGCCAAGCAGGACAGAAAGAGCATCCAAGTGGAAATGGGCATATGTAAGTAACAGCAATGGTAAAATGGGCTGGACAGCAGCCTAATGGGAGGAGGGAGAAATAACACAATATTTTTAATGCAAATCTCCAGAAGCTGGTTCCCCACAGTTACACTCCCATGCAGCTCTATGCCTGCAGTGTTGTAGGCCAGGTACTTATTTCCAGTTCCGTTGGTATGTAAAAAAGGAAGATAAGCCCACTGGGAGCATAAATAACAAACCTGGGACCAGACAGGGAAGGTTACAGAGTACACAGCTCTAATAGCAGCCAAGGCAGAGCTGTAAGTGAATAACATTGAGAGGCATAACTGCAGTCTTCATTCTCAAGTGCCCCTTTTGATTGACTCAGGATCAACTTCGTATCTAAGAGGATGAGCAGAAAAGGACCAGTGGAGGAAGCATATTAGGTATACACCTTATTAGCGGAGGTTCCCCTCTAGCTACCCTACCCTTCAATGACTTTACCATACCGTCATTGCAAATGACACTTCATGGTAGTGCTCCTGTCACACATGTATATGCACAGACATTGATTCACTTTCTGTGCCACTGAAACGGAGGCATATCTCAGGTGGTGTCCTCTGGGCGACCTGGCATACAGGACAATAGTGGCCAGCTCAGGCACCAATAGCTGTGAAGCCACAGCCGCATGGGTAATTACCTTGGCAGCTAGCCTGTGCTGAAGCTGTGGTGCAACAGCTTCACTGCTCTGGTACTAGAGTGAGCTAGATTAAAGATAGCTCAGTTATATCTACCTGAACTGCAGTGGCACCCCGCGATTGGAGTGTAGACATACCCATTGTCAAAGCCAGGGCCAACAGATGGTAAATATTCACGGAGAAGCCCAGTTTTTAAGGTATCATCCAAAAGAGTGACACTCAAACAGCACAGAATTCCATTTGAAAGCACAAGGTTTTGTCTACACTAGACTTTTAATCTAAGAATTAATTGATTGCCCTAGGGTAAAAACAGAGGTAGCCTGGAACAAACATTTGGGAAGTATCCACAACAGCCCTTACAAATGTGTTGAGTATCTTCAGTTAATTGGCAATCAATTAGCCTGAGGTGAAACAAAGTTGATCTTGGGATATGTAGACATATTGCCAAATGTTGGGCCAGATCCTTAGCTGGTATAAACTGTTATAGCTCCTCTAAAATCAATGGAGCTAGGCTGATTTACACCACCTGAGAATCTGTTGTTCCCCGATGTTGAAATCCCTATGTCATATTAGAGACCTACATAGCACATTGTAATGGGGCTTGTCATATGAAAGTTAAAGGACAATACAAAGAAAGCTCCATTAAAAACAACCCACGGGTGTGATTTTGCAAAGTGCTGAGTGTTCTAAAGTCCCACTGAGTTCACTGAGAGTTAAGGGCACTCAACACCCTCAAAGAATTGGACTCCAAACCATAAGATCATCTGACTTGTGCAGAGAAACTGGGGGTCGAGAGAGAGAGAGAGAGAGTGTGTGTGTGTGTGTGAGAGAGAGAGAGAGAGAGTGAGACCAATGGAAGGGTGGGAAAGTGGAGACCATAGAAATATTTGGTGTTAATAAGGAAGGAAAAGACTTTGTTCCTCTATACCAGAGAGGGGTAAAATAAGGAATCAAGATAGACAATTGAAATGAAAACACTTTGCAATAAAAGGAATAAGACAATGAACAAACTGTTAGGGCCAGTTGCCACCATTGCTTTGAAAGAGAAGCCTCATGGGAGCCTATGCCAGTTTTGAGTGTGGATGGATGAAAATAGTCTGAAGAATCAGCCAGATGAAAGCCATTAGAAACCAGCAGGATCTTCATCATAGTAGCTAGCAAGGTGATGAGTGTGGCTGGTTCGAGAAGTCTTAAAACCCACAGCACCACCTATAAGAAAGGCAGCTCTGCCCATTCTCTGCAGTGAAGCTGCTAATGGGGAAATATTTCTCTGATGCTTTATGATATGCTTGTAGGTATGTTCAAGGCTCTTGTGATTCCAAGTGTCTCCTTTAGGGCTCTCAGTGAAGCAAAGTCAAGTGGTCCTGTCACCTTAAGGATGCAAGAGGAGATGCTCTTACAGCCAGAAGAGTTTTCCAAGGCGCACTAGTATCCTGGCAAGAAGTTATTTTCATTCATTGGGTAAGTGACTGTTGCTGTGAATCTTGATTTGTTTTATCCCTTTTTAATCATCATTCAAAAACACCAAACATTTTTTTTTTGGCATTGCACATAGTAATGTGGGAGGAGATTAACAATGAGATAGAGAGGCATAACACGAGCAGAGGCTGTGGCCTAGTTACTTGAGGACTAGTGGCAGTTGTGGGCAGACTTTCAAAAGGTTTGGGGTCATATTTGATAACCTAATATCTTCCTATAGCACCATCCTGTGTGTGTATATAGATATTGCATTTGACTGCATATACCTGTAGAAGAAAATGTGTTCATTTTGTTATTGTTTTGCTAACAGAAAAGCACAACAAAAATGGAAGCCTTTTCTTGTAACAATCCCTAAAGACTATCAGATAGAACAAATGCCATTCTCTGCATGCACTGGAACCATTCTTTATTAAATTCACTTTTTGAATCCTGTTTCTATTTCAGGAGAAAACAAGTTCAAAACCACCACAATCTATTGATTCATCTCCTCTATATTCTTTTTGCTATGTAACAGAGCCTGAGCTTGCAAACCTGGCATGAGTATTGCCCTCATGCCTTCAGTGAGGTGACTTGTGTGGAAAGAGCTTTGTCATACAAGTTGCAGGAAAGGAGCAATTTTAGAAAATTGTCAGTTCAGATCAATGAGACAAAAAATACACCCCCTGAAGTAGTGAATTTTACATTTCTGTAAAACAACATTTACAAGAATGGTAAAACACTGAGGATTTTTAAGCAATATAAATATGAGCACTTGTTTGGTTCCTTCAGTGTAAGCAAGGTGCTTTTCTTCTGAAAACAATAAAATACGTTTAACTGCACAGATGTTCCCAGCAGCAAATGATCCCATTAGCATCCTTTTAAAAGTTAAATTGCAATCCCATTAGAACTTTTTTTAAAACAAGTGAAGAAACTGCAACTGATTTTTAGAATATTTTCCCCTTATTGTCAGAGTTAAAAAGATGAAACATACATTACTACGACTACTACTCATATTTGCAAGTTATTATATTAAGTCTCTTTCTTGAGGAAATTTCACAGGTACATTTATTTACCCAGAGGGCTTATGTCCATTCTTTACATTGGATGAGGAAGGCATTAGCAAATATGTAGCATGAATAACATACTCTATCTAGTTAGAAAACAGAGGAAAGGTTTGGAAAAAAAGTCCAGTACAAAAATATTGTAATGAGCTGGCAGTGTGTGTGTGAATCTCTGCCCTCCCCTGGATGGACTCAGAACTGCTCAGCCACCGGTTGCTACAAGGTAAAAGATTCTCCCTTTGCTCAAGTGATAAGGATCTATGCTTTTAAAGCAGCAAGGTCCAAGTTCTAGCCCAGGTCCTGCTATGAAGTTCTAGATAGCTGTTGGGTAGTACAGCACAGTGTTAGAATCCAGGTAGAAGGACAGAGGTTTTCTGCTTCAGTGTCCTGTCTTGGACAGTGCTCATATCACATGCTTCAGCAAGAAGTAACCCCATAATAATTTCTATGATTCGATAAGGGGCAATTATGGAATAATTTGCCCAGCCTTGCCCATAGGGGAAATTTGTTCCTAATCCCCAGCAGGAAGGATTCCTCATGCTTTGATTCTGAAGCATGAGGGTTTACATTACTTATTTTGAAAGTTTTCATCCTATCTAATGTATCTGTGGATGTTCTCATTGTCATCATAAAAATGTCATATCTTTCTTGAACCCTACTGAATCCTGTGCCCATGGAATGAAACAACAGTGTTTGAGAGAGCTCCACTTCAAAGATACCCTGCTCATAGGCGGCAGGTTATATACACCTGCGGTGCCCGAGCTCCAGGAATATTCAGGGGCCGGGTGCCCTGCTCCAGCAATATTTGGAGCTGGGTCTCTCCCCCGGCCCTGCCTGGATCGGGCCCCGGCCCCCTGCGGGCCTCCCCCCCCTGCCCCGCCGCGTCCCTGCCTGGAGCAGGTCCCAGAGCCCCCGCCGCGCCGCATCCCTGCCTGCTGGAGCTGTCAGAGATCGGCTCCCGGCAGAACAGCTGTCTGCTGCCCCAGGGTCCTAGTGCCTGCCCTCCACTAATGGCAAGGCAGGCTGCCCTTACCCTGAGCCTCTCCAATGCCCCAAACCCTCAGCCCCAGCCAGAGCCCTCATCCCCCCGCACCCTAATCCTCAGCCCCAGCCAGAGCCCTCATCCCCCCACACCCTAATCCTCAGCCCCAGCCAGAGCTCTCATCCCCCCGCACCCTAATCCTCAGCCCCAGCCGGAGCCCTCATCCCCCCGCACCCTAATCCTCAGCCCCAGCCAGAGCCCTCATCCCCCCGCACCCTAATCCTCAGCCCCAGCCAGAGCCCTCATCCCCCCGCACCCTAATCCTCTGCCCCAGCCCTGAGCCCCCTCCTGCATCATGAATCCCTCATCCTCAGCCCCACAGCCCTCACCCCTGTACTCCCTCCTATCCCCAAACTCCCTCCCCCTTCCCACACACCCCTTCCCAACCCCAAACTCCGTCTCAAAGCCTGCACCCTTCACCCCCTCCTGCACACCCACCCCCTGCCCCAGCCCAGAGCCTGCACCCTGCACCTCTCCTGCACCCTAATCCCCAGCCCAGGATCTGCACCCCAGACCTCCCCCGCCAAGCCCCCTCCCAGAGCCTTAGGCAAGTGGGGGCGGAGTTTGGGGGGGCGGAGTTTGGGGGCGGGTTCTGGGCACCACCAACATTTCTACAAGGGGGCATAAAATGGATCTGAGCTGAGAACACTGGATTTTGAAACTCCCCAAAGTTTCACAGATATTAAAGCCAGAAGGGACCATTATGATAATCTAGCACAGGTCATCAACCCTCATTCAGTGATTCCTGCATCAAGTTCAGAACTCCTGGGTGAGCTAGAGAGTATCTCACATGGAGCACTGGACCAGGGGGTTTGATTTAGTCCCACGGAGAGGGGAAGTTAAATTCTCAAAAGTGCTGAGGGACAGATTTTCAAGTAGAGGTGGGTGACATTTTTTGGCTTTTGGGGTGTGTGTGTGTGTGTGTGTGTGTGTGTGTGTGTGTGTGTGTGTGTGTGTGTGTGTGTGTGTGTGTGTAAAAAATGAAGATTCAGTGACACCAAAGCATTTTGTGAATACATGTCAGTTTTGCCAAATTGTTTGAGAATTTTTTTTTTAATGGATACATTTTGATTTTTGGTTTGGAATGAGGTTTTGTTTGGAAATGTCCATTGATTAAAAAATGAAGTGTTAAAAAAATGCTCGAAATCTACATGTTTTGTTCAATCCAAGATTAATTTTTTTTTGGCTTCTCAGAATTGCCAGCAGACTGAAAAATCCATTATTCACCCAGCTCTATTTTCAACAGGGACCAAGTTTACAGAGGGGTTCAACATCCATCTGCTCCTACTGTGACATTTAGGGACAGATGTTCAGCACACCTAAGGTACATGGCCAGCAGAAATCCCTGGCAGTGAGTCTCAGAGCCTGGGTCTACAGACTCGGGCTTGTGCTATGGTGCTAAAAATAGCTGTGTAGATATTCAGGTGTGGACTCAGAAACTCAGCGAGAGGGGTGGCAACTCAACAACTGCACTGTTTTATGTCACAGTATGGGGCATCTCCTTTCTATTCTATGAGAGTATTAAAAACCCCAGCCCATTATAACATGACCGGGGGGCTTGCACATCAGCAGCAGAGCTGAAAAAGTCACTACATTGGTCATGGTAAAAACTCAAATTTCCTAATTGGTCACATTAATAGGAAAAATCATTAAAGCTGAGTGAGTCATTTCCTTAACTGAAACACATGATTCTTCAGAAGTATCACAAGTTGTGGGGAGAACCAGAGTGATTAAAAGTGAGCATCGGTCTTTGAATGGTTGACAGAGGGAGATAATAATTTGTGACCTGGGTCATGGGAGAGGAGACTGCAGACCATACTTCTTCTGCCAAATGTATTGCCATGCTCTCGGTTTTATCCTTTGCCTCATGCCGGACTCAACTCTCTGTTGACCTGAGCACTGGAATGTTTGCCTGAGATGGGGCATAGCCGTATGCC
This sequence comes from Mauremys mutica, assembly GCF_020497125.1. Taxonomy (NCBI): domain Eukaryota; kingdom Metazoa; phylum Chordata; order Testudines; family Geoemydidae; genus Mauremys; species Mauremys mutica. Next base: position 5,534,161 of record NC_059092.1, on the reverse strand, counting down.
GAGCTCTGAGGATTGGCTACTGATGAGTGAGTGGTCACATGGATCTCCATCTCAGTCAGTGACAATGACTTGGATTTTGGCTTGAGGAATGAGCATATGACTGGGAGTCAGGACTCCTAGGTTCTAGTTGTGGTCTGCCATTGGCTGCATGCCCTTGGGTGAGACATTTCACCTCTCTGTGCCTCAGCATCCCCATCTGTGGTGATGATGATGATGATGATGATTGTGTTTCATCTTTCTAAAGTGCTTTGAGATCCTCATGCTGCATCTCTACCCCTCACTTTGAGTGGCAGTGGGTTCCTTTCCCTCCCAGAGAGACAGAGGCAGGAGCTGCAGCAGGGGTGGCAACAGGAACCCTTTCCCCAGGAGAAGCAGGGGGAATGGAGACAATACTTAAACCTCAGCTGCTGGGATAGCTGCTAAGGTAGATATCATAGAATGTCAGGGTTGGAAGGGACCTCAGGAGGTCATCTAGTCCAACCCCCTGCTCAAAGCAGGACCAATCCCCAGCTAAATCAACCCAGCCAGGGCTTTGTCAAGCCTGACCTTAAAAACCTCTAAGGAAGGAGATTCCACCACCTTCCTAGGTAACACATTCCAGTGCTTCACCACCCTCCTAGTGAAAAAGTTTTTCCTAATATCCAACCTAAACCTCCCCCACTGCAACTTGAGACCATTATTCCTTGTTCTGTCATCTGGTACCACTGAGAACAGTCTAGATCCATCCTCTTTAGGACCCCCTTTCAGGTACAGTAGTTGAAAGCAGCTATCAAATCCCCCCTCATTCTTCTCTTCTACAGACTAAATAATCCCAGTTCCCTCAGCCTCTCCTCATAAGTCATGTGCTCCAGCCCCCTAATCATTTTTGTTGCCCTCCGTTGGACTCTTTCCAATTTTTCCACATCCTTCTTGTAGTGTGGGGCCCAAATCTGGACACAATACTCCAGATGAGGTGTCACCAATGCCGAATAGGGGGGAATTATCATGTCCCTCAATCTGCTGGCGATGCTCCTACTTATACAGCCCAAAATGCCGTTAGCCTTCTTGGCAACAAGGGCACACTGTTGACTCATACCCAGCTTCTCGTCCACTGTAACCCCTAGGTCCTTTTCTGCAGAACTGCTGCCTAGCCATTCGGTCCCTAGTCTGTAGCAGTGCATGGGATTCTTCCATCCTAAGTGCAGGACTCTGCACTTGTCCTTGTTGAACCTCATCAGATTTCTTTTGTCCCAATCCTCTAATTTGTCTAGGTCCCTCTATCCCTACCCTCCAGCATATCTACCACTCCTCCCAGTTTAGTGTCATCTGCAAACTTGCTGAGGGTGCAATCCACGCCATCCTCCAGATCATTAATGAAGATACTGAACAAAACTGGCCCCAGGACCAACCCTTGGGGCACTCCGCTTGATACCGGCTGCAAACTAGACATGGAGCCATTGATCACTGCCCGCTGAGCCCGACGATCTAGCCAGCTTTCTATCCACCTTATAGTCCATTCATCCAGCCCATACTTCTTTAACTTGCTGGCAAGAATACTGTAGGTGACCGTGTCAAAAGCTTTGCTAAAGTCAAGGAATAACATGTCCATTGCTTTTCCCTCACCCACAGAGCCAGTTATCTCATCGTAGAAGGCAATTAGATTAGCCAGGCATGACTTGCCCTTGGTGAATCCATGTTGACTGTTCTCAATCACTTTCCTTCCCTCTAAGTGCTTCAAAATTGATTCCCTGAGGACCTGCTCCATGATTTTTCCAGGTACTGAGATGAGGCTGACTGGCCTGTAGTTCCCCGGATCCTCCTCCTTCCCTTTTTTTAAAGATGGGCACTACATTAGCCTTTTCCCAGTCATCTGGGACCTCCCCCGGATCTAGGATGTAATTCTCTCCCACTGCCATCCACTAAATTGTCTGCCCTGGGTGGGGATGGCAAGGTCTCCAAGCACAATGGGTCTTGATGTTAACACCCCATTGAGATGAATGCCCCTGCCCCAGAGCTATTGTTTCAGGCTCTTTACAGACTCAGGCAGACAAAGTATATTGAGAGTACAACATGAGTCATGTTTTCAAGTTATTCTTTCCAACCAGAAGACTAGAAACATACTTAAAAACAAAAGCAAACAACCCCCCCACAAACCCCTAGAAACTGAGATTCTGAAGGAATTATGTGACTCAGGGTGCCCTAGCCATGGACCTATAGTGCCTCTGTCCTTATCCAGCCCAAGATGCCAGTGATGTGCATATCACAAATGCCTAAAATAAACAGCTAGCTTTGGAAATATGGGCTTGATCCTGCAAGAAGGTGGGCCAATGAGAGTTGAGGGCTCTGGGGAATTTGCAGGAGGTCCTGAGAATCTTGCCGGATAAGATTGTATATGTTTGAAAACAAAACCCAGGGTGCCATCTCCAGGTAGATTGCATCAGTAAAGCCATTTGAAACTTTATCAGGACACCCGTAATCTCCATTTCATTCAACAACAACTTTTGATAAAATCCATATTGAGAGCAAAGCATGATGAGGAGAAGGGGCCAATTTAACAGCTTATATATGCCTCCTGTAGCAGGGTGGTCACCCGCTCCTGCCCTGAAGGGCTTGAAATCAGCCCTGGGAGAGGGCTGAGACAGTGAGAGGGCTGCGGTAAGGAACAGCTACAGCTGTGGCCACGCCCCAATCAGGCCACAGCTGGCCTGTATAAAAAGGCCAGCGGGGCAGATGCACAGACAGTCTCTCTCTGCCTTCAGAGAGAGAGGGGCCTGGCTGCCGGGAAGCTCAGGGTGCCTAAAGTGAGGCAGGGCTGGGGAAAGGCCAGAGGGGCTGGGGAGCTCCAGGCTGCAGGGCCTTGTCCGAGGCGCCATAGAGGCACTGGGTTGCAGAGAGAGGCAGCAGGTCCAGACCAGGGACGGCTCTATGGTTTTTGCCACCCCAAGCACGGCAGTCAGGCAGCCCCCTGCTGGTCATGTGGATTTGGCGGCGTTTCTGCGGGTGATCTGCCAGTCCCGCGCTGAATTGCCGTCGAAGCCATGGGACTGGTGGACCTCCCGCAGGCATGCCGCCGAAGCCTGCCTGACTGCCGCCCCCCGTGGCTTGCCGCCCCAGGCATGCTCTTGCTGAGCTGGTGCCCGGAGCCGCCCCTGGTCCAGACTCAACCTTGCCTATGATGAGTGGCTGACACTGCAGTCTGCCCCAGGGTGTGGGGGCTAATTGGTGACTGGCAGTAGCCTACGACTGAGGCAAGGTGGGGATAGGGGGTGGGGGATCCCTGGGGAGGGGAGACCCTGAGACTGAGGGGTGTACAGCCAGGGGCATCACCCAGACAACGAGGCACCGGGTCCGGGAGGGACACGGGGGCCAAGTGAAAGTGGGACACCAGCCTGCAGAGGGTGCTCTGATGGCTGGGGAACTAAATCCCAAGATGACCAGCAGGAGGTGCCACAGAGGCGAGTCGCATTGCTACACCTCCCCATAGAAATTCATGGGTTTCCTTCCTATGTGATCTGCTCTAAGGCCTAAAGATGATAAATAAGGGAATACAGAATTTGACTATTTAGATAAAAAAGGCACAGTGAAGAAAAAAAATAGAACATTACACTATATTGTAGAATATTCATGGACCTATTTCTAAATCTTGGGAAGGAAAACAAAGCCACACTAGAAATACATAGAAAGCTTTAAACAATTGATCTTAGTGGGAGGTTACACTGGATCTTTTATCCTCCTGGTATCCAGATGTTTCAAAAAATGCCCAGAAGTGAAACACTTGTAAGTCTCCTGGCAGTAAAGTGGAGAATCATTCTCTTCTTTCCTTTCCAGACTGCTGTTAAGCCGTCTGTCTAGCCTCTAGTACAGGGGTTCTCAACCTTTTTCTTACTGAGGCCCCCCCAACATGCTATCAAAACTCCACAGCCCAGCTGTGCCACAACAATTTTTCTGCATATAAAAGCCAGGACCAGGGTTAGGGGGTAGCAAGCAGGGCAATTGCCTGGGGTCGCAAAGCTAAGTTGCTTAGGCTTCAGTCCCACGTGGCAGGGCTCAGGGCCCTGGGCTGCAGTCCTGCGTGATAGGGTTTTGGCTTTCTGCCCTGGGCCCTAGCGAGTCTAATGCCAGTCATGCTTCGTGGACCCCCTGAAACCTGCCCTGGACCCCTGGTTGAGAACCACTGCTCTAGTACATGCTTATGAGAGCTTTCTAATGCTGCAGTTAGATAGCTTCAGGCTTTTGATCTTGGATCCTCATGCATGCTAAGCAGGGAAGCCCAGGGTCAGTACTTAGTGGGGAGCTCCCCAGGGGGAAAGGGTGCTGCTAGAATTGATGCTGGTGTTTTGGTGGGTATAGGGTGACCAGACAGCAAGTGAGAAAAATCAGGACAGGGTGTGGGGGGTAATAGGAGCCTATGTAAGAAAAAGACCCAATCGGGACTGTCCCTATAAAATCGAGACATCTGGTCACTGTAGGTGGGTGGCGCTTTTCCTTCTGAGTCAGCATTAACCCAATGCCCTAGCCTGAAGTCAGGGAGTGCTGTGGTTTTGCATGAGATGTAAGTTAGAGCAACTTGACCACCTGGGAACTTTGAAACACTCAAGAGTATGGGCATCAGATCCTTTGGTCTGACTACACGTATACAGGCCTAAATTACAATTAGATACAGGACTCTGATTCACTTCCTGTCCAACTTTTCTATAGCATTGCCAAGAGCTGTTAAATAGCTGTCACATCCTAGCTTTCTTCCCCACCCCCACACTCCTTAAGTGGCTGCACATCAATGGTGGCTGCTGTCATTCCTCTACAGATTTAGGTCCAATCTTGTAACTGGATCTGCATACGCAAGCCCTGGTGCCATGTAGTGCCCCATTGAGGGGTCTGCTCACACTAGTCCAATTGCAAGATCCACACCATGCTCTGTAAAGCTTTACAAAAGGCACAAAACTATCATTTTAACTACAAATAATGACAGATTAGCAATACTCCAGTCCCATGATGTGCAAATCTCCTGCCCCTTTTAGATACAGTTTGCTTCCTGCAAAGAGAAATTCCCTAGCAAAAAACAAGAATCCAAAAACCACCACCAATGCTGGAGCATGCCTCTTTAAACTAGCCTATTTAGGCCACAGATGCTAAATGAATTCAGCAGACAGACGGAGTAATGGAATGTCAGCGTTCCAGTCTGCTGCCTTGAAGCAATAGCTTTTTTTTTTTATTAATTTCTCGTCTCATTTTCCAATGCTGCCTGTGGGCTCCATACTTTAGATGCAGTATTCTTGACAGTCTCTAACCTAATTTGGAAATAATTAAATTTTAAAATATTAAAGGGATTATATATACTTCCACACCATTCCCCCTTTCCCGTTGTCCCTCAAAAACTGGTGAATTTCACTCCAGGACTTAAAAAATAAACAAACTCAAACTTGAAGTACATTACTGAAGAATAGGATTTGTTACTGCAGTTTCCTTTCTGAAGGGTGGAGAGTAGCTGACGGAAGAAAGCAGAGTTAATTCCAATCAGAGGTGACTAGGAACCTTAGAAGCTGGACAGCTCTTTGTTGCTCTGACATCTTAGAGCAGTGGTGGGCAACCTGCGGGCTGCACACGGCCCATCAGGGTAACCCGCTGGCGGGCCAGGCTGCCAGACAGTTTGTTTACATTGACCGTCCTCAGGCACCACCACCCGCAGCTCCCAGTGGCCACGGTTTGCTGTTCCCAGCCAGTGGGAGCTGCGGGAAGCACCACCACTGCCTTAGCGCATGCTTCTGCTTTCACTGACGTCAATGGCAAAGCTCCTAGACCGTTAGAGTGGGAAGATTTTGGGTCATATTTGAATCCTCATGTCTATGCAAGCAAGGAGCCATATTCCTCACAACTAGGTTACAGTTACTAATGCACCCTACTGCCTTAAAGGGACGCTGTCACCGAGCCAGAATCCCACTTCTAGTACCATGCGTCACCAGGCCGTGCTTCTCCCCGGCTCCAAAACAGGCACCACCATGCCCAGTCTTTCCAGGAGGTTTATTTCTTTAAACAGAGGTTATCAAACAGAAAACAATCTTAACTCAATCCTTGGCCCCAGGCTTCAGGGCCACCCCACCAGGGGTCTCTGGTACTCCAGCTCCTGGCAGCCTTCCAGCCTCCGTAGGCTCTGATCCCTGCCTGAAGAAGCATGTGCAGGGTTGCTTCCCTGAACCTCTTGCTACAGGGACCCACCACAGGAGCTAGTTCTACTCCCGTGTAGCTTTTCCTCCCCAGGGCTCATCCTGTCTCAGTCTTTCTTTCCCAGCTCCCCACTAGCTGCCTTTATAGGCCCATGTGTAGCCCAGCACTGTTGAATTAGCTGGATTGGGCTCACCTGCTCTGGTCCATGGGTGCTGGGCTCAGACTATCCACAGGGGCAAGCTACCCTGGGACAGACATGGAGTCCCTTGAAGTTGGAGATCAGAAGAAATAATTGAAACTATGGAACTTTAATAATAATTTGCTCTTGAATAACATCCAAGAGTCACAGAACACCCTGCAGACATTTAATTTTAAGCCTCACAAACCTCCTGTGAGGTATATTCTTTGTATTTTATGGAGGCAGAAAGTGATGTGACTTGCCTAATGTCCCAGAGCAAATCAGTGGCAGAGCTGCAAATAGAACCCAGTAGTCCTGCAATGCAGTCCCTATTCTGATCCCCTAAAACATTCCCACTCTCCACATATGGTTTCTTGAGACTTTTCCCTCAAACTACATAACCCTGTGCAGTATCTTTATTCTGTATTGATAAGGCAGCATGAGAAAACAAAAGAGTTGTTCTGTTCACTGCGCTATCGCTATGGTTTGATTCACAAGCTTCTTATTTAATCAGCTCTTATGAGAGTGATATCTGGCATTTTCACCCAGAGATCTCAAAGCACTTTACAAAGGAGTGGAAGAGGCAAACTAGTTCCATTTCACAGTCAGGGTAGCTAAGACCAGAATTCTCAGATGGCCTCTGCATCCACAACTAGGGTCAGAATTAAGAGCTCAGCCCTCATTTGGCACCTAAATGAAATGTCCAGACTGTAAAAATGTCCAGACCCCAGCAGCTCCCATTGAGAACAGAGAATCGCCGCCCCACCACGCCTATTGAGAACAAGCGAAGCTGCTGGGTGCGGACAATCCAAGCATTTATTTAGGTTAATAGATTTTAAGGCCAGAAGAAACAATTACAATAATCTAGTCTGACTTCCTGCATTGCACAGCCCAGAGATTGTCACCCTGTAACTTCTGCATCAGACCCATAGCTGTTTGAGCACCGGCAGATCTTTTCAAATGAGGCTTAGTCTTGATTTAAAGATGCCTAGATGGGAGCCAAGTTCTCTGGAAAGTACAGCCCCAGTTGTGGCTGCTGAGTCCTTCTGAAAGTCTGGCCCAGTGGGAGCAGCTAGGCAAAGTGACTCATCTAAGGTTACTGAGCAAGTCAGTGGCTTCAGCCAGAAGCAGAATGAGGTTCTACACCCTCCTGGGTCCAACAGACTGGAAGATGCATGTAATCCACCTTGAAAAGGTATACCTGAACCATTCACCCCAGGAGGACACTCAGCCTGGCCAGGCCATCTTTGTCCCACACTTTGATCCCGAAGGCATTCAGTCTAGTGATCCGCACAGATCTAAAGCTAGTAGTTGTTTCAACAACTGCGCTCCAGACTTCACTTAAACTCAGCCAATCATCTTTGTTTATGGCTTCCATTTCCTGTAAGTTCTTCCCACTGATTGCATTTCCCAGCTCATGCCATATTTCAAATGGAAAATAAGAGCGGGGGAGGGGAGAAAGGGGAACCCAGTAAGTCATGCACTTGGTGAGTCAGAAACAAGTTGAGGTTAACCAGCTCATGAGACAGGCTCTCTAGGAACCCAAACTTTCTCCTGTTCTGCAGAGGAGCCAGTAGGATACAAACTGCCCCTAATTTGCCTAATGAACCACATGCAGCAAATACTAATTGCCTTTAAAAAAGAGAGAATTCTTCCGAAAACATTGGGAACATATTAAAGATGGCAACTTCATGGTCTTCCTGTGGGCAGGAAATTAACTAATTTCAAATGAAACTGGGGAGCACTTAGTAATCTGGCTGCGTCAGAGAGTCCAGATGCCAGGCAGAATGGATGCTCTTTTGCTCGCTTTGTTCAAAGTTGCCCTATATATGGAATTTATCTACGTGATATAGGGAATGGCCCCTTATGGAGGCGAGACATTTTAAATTCTGAACAGAGCTTCACTATAGCTGAGCTGTATCTTGTGCTTTGTGCTGCACTGGAAACAATTTGGCCCTTTTATTCAGTTTCACTAGAATGAGGCAGCTGGCAGGTTTTTTGGTCTAGGCCCTGGATGGGAACTCAGAAGAGCGGGGTTCCAGTCCTGACTCTGCTACACACTCCCTCTGCAAGTACCACAGGACCTGATTTTCAGAACGGCTGAGCACCCATAACTCCAGTCAATATGAGTGCTGGTGAACCAGGCCTTTAATCTTTCAATGCCTCAGTTTCTCCACTGTAAAACAGCGGGGTGTTGCAAGGGCAAATTCTTTAATGTAGATGAGGTTCTCAAGTATCAGAGGGGTAGCCATGTTAGTCTGTATCCACAAAAACAACAAGGAGTCTGGTGGCAAAGAAGTGCGTTTTTTACCCACGAAAGCTTATGGCCAAATAAATCCGCTAGTCATTAAGGTGCCACCGGACTCCTCATTGTTTATGAGGTTCTCAGTTACTATGGCAATCTGGGCCACAGAAAAGCCTATACATACATAAAATATATTGGCCAAGGGCCATTCAATCAAGTTCCTGATAAGATTCTTTGTTCATGGTACCGACCCATCCATTTTTACTTTTCTAATTTCTAGATCACCCTCCTTTGTTGCTAATAGTTGTTTGCAGTATGTTCAGAGAAATGCATCCAGTGCACCAAGGTGACTCCTCTTCCCCCCAGCGGAATTATGGCATGGCATGATTCAGATAAAACAAAAGCAAATGGCAGCAATTGGAAAGACAGGCAGATCACACTTATAATCATCATATGGGGATTGAACCAGGGACTTCCAGTGCTAAAAGCATAGGGTGCTACAGCTTGAGATAAAGACCCAGAGCTGGAGTGAACAGATTAATATCCTCTGCGGATCAGGTACACAAGGCGACCATAATACATACTCACCAATGGGTTACAGTGGGGTTAAAAAAAAATAGAGGTGCGGTACATTTCCAGTATGGAGCAAGCTATGCAGGGAGCTGGGTAATTGGCTCCCACCAACCATCTGGAGAGAGATGTAGCTCAAAAGTAAGTGCTGAACCTGCTGTGCCAGACAAACGATGCCAATGAACCACTCACTACTCTCTCTCTCCCCCCTCCGTCTGTTTTCCTGTCTCTCACTGCAGTAACTCCTTAAAAAAAATAAATCTGGCTGCCAACTACCAAACACCAGCTACCAAACACCCCTGCTTCCATCTGCAGAGTGCACTCCATTCATTGGACTCAAGGACCATATCCATTGATGGAGCTATGCCGATTCATCCCCGCTGAGGATCTGGTCCAAAGAGGGAATGCAATGGCAAGGGAATCCACAGCACAGGGGAAGTTTGCTTCCTCTTTATCGAGCTCCTCAGCCCTCGTGCTACACCTCCATCTCTGTTTCACATTTCGCTGATTTCTCTCCAAAGTTTAATGTCTCTTTTGACTCCCATTAAGAGCTTCCCCAGGGCTGAGGCCTTGGGAGCCAAGATAGCTCATTGACTTTGCCTTATGAAGTGTTAACATAAGTGCCAGGCAGGGGTTTTGCATCTCTGAAATAAAGCGAGCTCTCAACCATGTTCCCATAAATTGCTTTGCTGCCTGTAGTCAGCAAGAATCAGTCTGGAGATTTTTGGTGCCTGAGGGTGTCAATTGCTTTGTTTTTTCCTTCCATCAACTCTATCCTCCAGTGACTTGTTTTCCACTGCAGGCAACTCCGGGATGCTCAGCAGATGCTAAATGGGCCACATGAGACATATCAAGCCTTTGGCATGTATATATATTTTTAATCAAATAGGAAGCGAGGAGCAGGGGAACCTGTGCTGGCGAATTAAACATTCCCTAGTCTGCTACCTTGTGCTTAGTGATCTGGCCCCCCGGAAGGGTTAGGAGATATCTGAGTGACTGGAGTCTATACAGCTTGTGGCCAGATCCTACAAGACTTATGAGTATTTGCTCCAGCAAACTCAGTGGGACTATTCACATCATGGCTGGCCCAGCTCTGAATTTAGACCTGTGAAAGATTACCAAGGCTGGAGCACAAGCTAATGAGAGGCAGAATGGGGAGCTGGACGTAGTGGCCAGGTCAGTTAGTTGTGTGCACATCAGGTGGGGAGCAAGGACAAGTCAGAGGTAGCTCTGTTTCTTGACATCTCTCTCTGAATGGGGGAAGGAGTAGCAAGCAACATGTTGTTGTTAGAGCACTGAAGGCTTTCCCAATAGTCATCAGGGTATATTGCCTGCTACACACATGGAGTCAGTAAAGAGGCCAAAGACCTTGGCTGCTTGGGGCATTTCTACATATAGAAGTGACACTGGATTAACTTGAATTGATTTAGTTAAAACCAGAGAGTCAACACACAAAAGTTGTACTGAACTGTCTCACGGGAAAGTTGCATCCGTTTATTTTAAATTGCTTGTGAAACCAATACAGTTAAAGTGGTGCAAACCCATGAGTGGATACTTATTTCAGTGTAAGAGTGGCTTATTGCAGTTTAACTTAAACCCTAAGTGACCTAAGTTAAACCAAAACAGCCACTCTTATACTGAAAGAAAAGCATCCACTCAGAGGTTTGCACTAGCTTAACTATACTGGTTTAAATTCAAACCTTAGGATAAACTGATGCAACTTCCCAGCACAGAGAAAGCCTCTTCGACTGGTTTAAAATGGGTTATATTGGCTTAGCTCATTTCTATAAATTGGCTGATGCTAGCCAAACTGATACAATCCAGGTTTAAACCAATATAAGTGTGGTTGCACATTCTAAATCGGTATAAAATAAAACCATTAAACTGATACAACTGCATGAGTAGATCAGGCCTTAATCTTCAGAAAGCAGCTAGCAACAGGGAGGAGACCTAGACCAGGATGAGGTTGTATCCCCTGTTTGGCTGCAGCCCAACTAACCCTTCTTACAGCACTAGGAGAAGCTGTCACAGGGGGAGCAGCAGCCCCTCTCCAATATAAGTGGGTATCACTTGTGGGGAGATGGCCCCCATGAAGCCCAGGTGGCTGACGCTCACAACTCTAACGGCCATAGTTTGTTATCTGCACAGATCTGTGCACAGTGCAGCACTGGCAACCCCAAGCACTCACAAATCAGGAGTCAGGCTCCAAAAAATCACAAGGTTGAAAAAAATAAAATTAATTTGAGTTCTTTTTATTTGTCTTTTGATTTCAGAGCCTTTCTGGCACTCTCGGGAGCTGGGAAGCATTACAGCATCAGACCCATTGAACAGCTGGGGAGGAAGGATGCCCAGTGGTTAGGGACTAGCCTGGGACTCAGGAGACCTACATTCAATTCCCTACTCTACCACAGACTCCCTGAATGACTTTGGGCAAGTCACTTAGCCTCTCTGGGCCTCTGTTCTCCAACTGTCAAATGGGGATAGTAGCACTGCCCTACCTCAGTGGTAGATAAATATGGTACAGACTGGGCGGTGCTCAGATACCATGGCAATGGGGAGCCATATAAGTAGCTAAGATAGACATGTAGTTCCTTGCGTGAGATCACACAGTGCGTGATTGGCAGAGCCGAGACACCAGAACCCAGGGTTCTGTTTCACACTAGGGGTTCAAGGTCCCAACAGGCCAGAGGTGTCCCATTGGCAGAGATGCTGGCTTCCTCACGTGACAGCTATTCAGAACTGACTCAGGGCCAAACTGATCCCGCCCCTAAGAGATGCCAGTGGAGCTACCTGAGTGATGGACAGGGCCGCTCCACCCAAGGACTGCATCTCGCTAAATAAACCCACCGCATGGAACAGGTCCTTCTACCCTTCTTCACTTTGGCTTCTACTCTGTCCCCATCCAAGTGCATCAACATGTCTCGTGTACGGGTGGGAACCACAGCAGCAAGGAGACAGTCCCTGCTTGCTGGCGCAGCTGCAGGGTTTGGCTGGCTTCACGTCTCAGTGACGTGAGTGATTCCTGTTAATAAAACAGCATGTGCTGGTGGAACAATGCCAAATGGCTCTCGTTGGCGCTGCATTTCCTAATTCCTCTTGCAGCCCCTTCCCCCTAAAGGGGAACAAAGATCTCGGTGGATCAAGCCCCCTGTCTGGGGTGTTGAGATGCGGAATGGAGCTGTTAATGAGCAAATGTGTCAATTCTGATTCAGACAGCATGTTGGGAATCAAACCAGGCTTTCTCTAGACTAGAGTTTGTTGCTGCTGCTGCTGCAGGACTGTCAACCCAGCCCTTCCTCTCCCCCCCCCGCCCCCCCGTCCCCAGCACTACACAGATGCTGTGTTTGTGGGCACAGGTGCGCACAGACACAGGAAATATTGCAGTCAGTGTCTCAGGCGGCAGCCATCAGGAGGTCTCTGTGGTGCTGAGACTTGGGTTCTGTATGAATCAGGAGAGAGACGGGATGACAGATACAGGTGCTGGTTTCATTTAGCAATGCTACACAGTAGCAGTCGTCCTCCGCCCCTGAGGGTTATGGTTCCTCCCAGTGCTGCGTCAGGTGCCTGCCCAGGGAGGGGCAGGTGTTAAGCAATGAGATCCTTGTCCCTGTCTGGCATATACATCACTCAAAAGCTGGACCTTTACTCTTTGCCACGTGGAAAGTTAGCTTAAATGGAAAGAGGAACTCTGAAAAGCTTACAGGAAACAGGGACGTGGGAGAAGTACAGAACAGGGGAGGGAGGTTGGAACCGGGGAAATCCAGAAACACTGTGCAACTCCTCACCAAAGAGTCCTTACTGAGGCTTTACTCACTGCTTACTCCCGCTAAATCCCTGTTGGAGTCAATGGGAATCTGGCTGTGTAAACAATGGTAACACTATGCTCTTCGGTACAGTCTTTCCTTGGAGGACTCAAAGCACAGCAAATATTAATCCTCCCAACCCCCCTGTGAGGTTGTTGTGCCCATTCCACAGCAGGGAAAACTAAGACTCTGAGGTGGAGTGACTTGCCCAAGGGTATAGAGTAAGCAAGTGGCAGAACCCAGGTGTCCCAGCTCACAGTCCTGTGAATTAGCCATTAGAGACTGCTGCCTCTCATCATATAAATCAGATCGCCCTTATCCTCACACTAACCACACTGAGTAACCTGACTGCACTGGAGCTGAACGTCCAGTGAGGAACTGAGCATAATGCTTATTCTCTAGAAATTTGTTTAGACAACTCCACAGGGAGAACACACAAGGAGACAAGAGGTCATGGGGAGACTGAGTTTGCTCCCTGCATACATAGCCAGCAAAACAATATTTTTGTTTTGAAAATTAATCCTGGATTAGTGCTGGCAGGTCCTACTAATCCCAGCAGGAGAACAGGAGGCTGGCACAGATATCTGAATGATTCCCTGGCCTCAGACAAACTGGCTATGCACAGAGATGCTGTCAGTATGGCACCAGTCAGCAAGAGACAGGTAAAACTAGGGCTGGTGGTTTGGGTTTTGCAAAATCTCATCAGCTGTGTCTCAGATTTGCAAGGGCAAAACAAGGGCCTGTTTTAAACCAGGTCTCATTTCTCAGAACCTAAAAGAGATGCTGGCTGGCTGGTGCATCTCTACAAATCAGCCAATAAGACAGGACAGGTGTCCAGCAGAGTCTGGATGGGGAGTTTTTATCAGAGTTGGGCCAAAAGCCCCTTCTCTTTGAGTGCCTGACCCTGCTAGGTGTGAGCAGGATTGGGCCTTGAGATGGTGCCACCATTGTCCCGTAGAGGCCTGCCTGCATGCTGTAGTACCAGTCAGACCTGGCCCTCGAGAGCTCCCGGTCCTCAGCATCCTTTAACCCTCATAACACACACCTGAAGTAAGTCGAAGCATTTACGGCCATTGCCCATGGTCACAATGTGAGCCACTGACAGAGCCTGGAATTACAGCCCGGATTCCCAGTTCCCTGCTCTTTCCACCGGACCACACTGTTTCCTCGTCCTGCCCCACACCACTCATCACTTCCTCCATCATCAAAGGGCTGCATGTGGGGGTCAGAACAAGCTTCCCATCAACCTCAGTGGGATGAACCATGGAGCTGAGACCCCATATGACACACAGGGGTAATTAGGGCTCAGTCTCCTCCAACCGCACCCAGCCTGCATCCTTGTGTGCTTTCCACAACTGGCAACCATGTGTGATGGGATGACAGTAGCCTTCAGAACCACAGGGTGTGTACCCGGGGGAGGATGCGGGATTCAGGCACAAGAGATGCGCTGTAATGCTTGTGTTTCCCCTTGTTTAGCCAATCAGACAGTGAGTGCACTTGTGCTCAGAGACATGTCCTCTATAAATGCCACCAGGAAATAAAGAAACACCAGAGCACTTGTGCATTTCCCTCAGATATGCGCTGCGGATGGTACTTACCAGGAAGGAGGCATTTCATCCTGGCTCACCATCCTGCTGGAGGGAGTTGGGAACAAGAGGCTCACAGGGAGGGCTGCAATTCAATTACCAGAATATTAATCTGTTTATTTATAGTTGCCGAGAGAGAGAGAGAGAAAAAAAAGAAACCAATGTGGAAAACTGGGGGCCAAGTTGTTCTTAGCCTATAATTAGGCTGAGGTAGGTGTCGTAAGCCTGAAATCTTACCTAGGGGAAAGCTTTGGGCCGGGGTGGGCTGGGGTTTTAATTATTCTCATCTAGCAGAGAAGTGCTGAAACCACATCTCTGCTGTTGGGTAAAGCAGAAGTGGGTGGTGCTAGTGATTGAGTTTTCCAGCACTTTTGGCCCTGAGCCATCTGGCTTGGTTGGGCTTAGTCCGTGTAGGCCTGAACAGACAACAAATGAGTGTCCCTGGGACAGGTGGCCGGGCCGCTGGGGTATAAATGGGAACAGAGGTATCTGAAGACTGAACAAGCTGTGGCTAAGTACTGAGCTTGCAGGCTGCTCCCCTCTCAGAACTTAGCCAGGCTCACACCCACATCCTTCCCCCGGCTTCCGCTAACCAACAAGTTGCAGTATGGAAGCAATTGAGTAGAGGAATGTGAAAATGACACTGAGAAGCAGTATGATCCAGTGGCTAGAGCACTGGCTTGGGGCTCAGGTGTCCTCAAGCAAGTCTCTGCACCTCGGTGTCCTTTCCCACTCTGTGGGCACGTCTTCACTAGCAACACTAAAGGGGTGTCATGGCAGTGCTTTAACGTGGCTTGTGTGGTCACGGCATGGCGATGGGAGAGAGGTCCCCCAGCACTCTGAAAAAACCACCTCCGTGAGGGGAATGGCTCCCAGCGCAGGTGCACTGTCTACGCTGGCCCTTTACAGCACTGAAACTTGCAATCCTCGGGGGGGGAGAGGTGTTGTTTTTTCAAACCCCTGAGCGAGAAAGTTGCAGCGCTGTAAAGTGCCAGTATAGACAAGCCCTTTGTCTGTCTTGTATTCTGTTCAGGCCAGGGACGGTCTCTGGCTATATGCATGTGTACAGCACCTAGCTGACCTTGACTGGGGCCCTTTGATGCTAATATAAATGAAATACAGAAAGTGGGGCAGACTCAGCCAATCTGTATTTTATATTGCAGTGAGTTTGGGTGGGAGGTGTTGTCTGTAGACTCTGCCCTGACCAACGGTGCCTCCCAAAACTGTGGGAATTTCTTGGTGGATGTACAATGGCTGCTTGGCTCTGTTTGCCTAGAAAGTTTGTTCCCAGGGCCTAATCCAGAGCTGTTGTATTTCTCTTGAAATCTTTCTGTCTGTCACTGACTCGGTATTTCTGGACACACTCAGGGTACTGGGCGTCCTGACTCCCAGCTCCTCCACTAACTTGCTGAGTGACTTTGGAAAGTCACTTCAGGTCTGCATGTCTTAGTGCCTCTCTAGAGAATGAGGATAACACTCCCCTGCCTCCCAGGAGGTTGTGAGGTTAATTAATGGAGGCAGTGGAAGTCCTGCAACTCTCAGTGCAAAGGCACTCAGGGACTGAACACCAGGATGATGCATGCAAAAGGAAATAGACTTTTGTGCCAAATCAGCCACTACGGATCAATTAACGACAAAGTGCTTAGCCTGAAAACATGAAAGTGACTTAGGGCAGATAAGCCTGTCTCGAACTGAGAGCCCTGGCTCTCACTTGGCTCTGTGTCCGCAATTGGGTCTGAGCCAAGGAAAAGCCCAGCCAGTGAGACTGTTCTGGCAACACCTCTCAATAATCAGTCACCAATGACCTTGCAATGCATATTGTTTCCTGGAACATATGTATCCCTGCTCTGCCCCGGGACTGTCCCCACGCAGACCTCAAGTTCCAGCTCTCCAGGCTCTCCTGCTGGCTTAGCTGTTAGAGGCATGCAATGCACATACTCTCTCCTTTGCAGAGTACAGTGGATACAGAATCTCGGCAAGCCTGGCTGGGTTTGAGGGCTGGTTCTCTGAAAGAAGCCAGAATCTCTCAGTTCAGCTCTCCCTTGATTACTGTCAAGTTATCTGGTTTAGGTACCTAATAACAACAGACACACACTGTTAATTTCTATAGCAGTTTAGATGCTGATGCTGCCTTCATGCCGGTTTGCTGGCGTTTATCTTGCGCCTTGTCCCTCAGGCCAGGCTATATCGTCCTCTTAGCTGGAGAGGACTTGAACAATCAGAACTGACAGTGGCTTCCCCATGAGAAAAGCACCCGTTTCCATTGGAGCCGGGGGCAGGAGCGCTTTATTTGTCTGTTACTTTCCACACATCCTGTCCTGCTGCAAAACAAACTGAACAACATGCCATCCTCTGGGCTGTCTCGCTTATTAATTGGATTGCTGGGGCAGGGCAGGGTGTAGCTCTGCGATTCAGATGCCAAAGCCAATGGATTTTCAGCAGAGAGACGAGCAGGGGAATTATTTGTAGCTGGGTGAAGTTGTTTACAGTCTCCGTGAACAATGACATAGGAATTGGAATGTCTTCTCCTAGAGACGTTATGAAATTGATTGAGGAAGCCAGGAGATGCAGTGGATTCATGCATTAACCCCTTCCTTTCCAGAAGCCTGGATCATCCAGGAGTTTGCTGGGTCTCCTTTATGGAGCAGGCAGTTGTGAGGCATGTAACCACACCAGAAAAATCACTGCCTGACTCAGTGTCAACGGCAGGCTCTCTTCAAGGGGGTTCCAAGCAGGAGGCACTGCAGGTCAGGATTGAGCTCCGTGAGCAATGTTATCTGTGCATATGTGTTGAAGGGTAGAACTGCCAGGGATGCTGTAGGTCAAGATTGAGGGGTATGGAAAGGACTCTATGTGTGTGATCTCACACATAGAGTGGAATAGTGGGGTGACGAGGATCAGGACTGAGGTATGTCAGCAGAATTGTACAGGAGCGCAGGACTGAGGTATGGAAACTGTGCAGCTCCTGGCTACATCACATCTGATGCTTCTGCCTCTACCTGTCCATCCCACTCATGACCACCATCAAAAGAGTAAATACACACCAATCAGGTCAGGGCCAAATATGCGCCATGTGTTGTTATCTACCCCCCAGGCAGTGTGAGTGATAAGTGAGTCTGTAGCACACTGCACTTGATTGTTCTCTCATCACTCACAATGGTTTTACGCCAGTGTGACTCCATTGACTTTGGTGGAGTTACTCCCAATTTACACTGGGGAGTCCCAGTCCAGTGCCTTTACCACAAGTCAAGACCCATTTTGCTTATCTCACTCCTCCCTTGTTCCTAAGTGAACCACATCCTTCTCATCCAGAGCACAAAGATGGTGTCTTGGAATGAGAACAGCACCATCAGAACTGCAGGCCTCTCCACTCCAGCCAGGTCTCAGTCTCCATCTCCGTACATGGAGATCTGTGTGTTTTGTCTAGTGCTAATGAGCTGGGTTGTATTAGCTCTAATGTCATTTTAAAATTAAATTAGCAAGTGTGGCTTTGCACAGACCGTGGGTGTGTGTTTGCGTGGAGATAGTAATGCACTGGGAAGGCGGACGCCTTGGGTGCACAGATGAAACCTGCAAAGCTTCTCCTCAGCTGCGGCTGCTGTGCTGGCTGGCATCTCCCCAAGGGGAGAGTTTGCCTATGCATCACAAATTTGCTTTTTGGTTTCCCTTCCACCCATCCCTGAGCTGGGTTCTCTGCCAGCTTGGCTTCTCTATAAATCAAAGGGAAATATTCTCCCTTTTCTGTTTTTTTTCTTTTCCTGAACAGATTGGATGTCATTATGTGCAGCTGAGCTTGCTGAAGCTTGGGGGGTGGGGAAGTGGAAAGAGACAGTTTCAGGGGGAAAAATACTTGCAGGACATCAGAGGGGAAACCAGCTTCTAACTACATGTAACTAGCACTTCGTATGCACTCTGATTTACTGGAGAAACCCACAAAGCAAGAATATTTAAAATAAAAGGAGAAACAGCAAAAAGACTGGAGGAGAAAGGAAAATCAGATGCAACTTCCCCCCTTCTTTGGAGCAAACAGACAGGGTGCCCCTCTGCCCTTTCTGAGCACCATGCAGTAAGGCAAGTGTGGTCCTGATTGTCAGAGCCCTTCTGAAAGCCAGGCCCAAAGTGTTTAGCCTTGGGGGTAGACAGGGAGAGCGCAGCCCATGTGCTATATGCCTTATGCAGAAGGATTCAGAGCTCATCTGCTAGGAAGTGAAGACACCCCCACCCCCGCCAAGTTATACGCTGTGCAGTGCAGACAGTCTCCGATCAGTGTTGAGGGGATAACTAGGCTGGATTAGGGGAGAAAAAAAGAGAGGGGGGAAGGGAGGGGAGCCAGCCAAATGCATGGCATTCAAGAGAAGCAGCTTTCAAAGGCTTTGGCTGGGATGCAGATTTGCAGACACTGTGGACCCATAATTCCCTGGCACACAAAGCTTGCTGGAGGCATCAGTGCGCCCAAGATGCAGAATAAACAGCAGATAAAATAAATAATCCTATGAATTAAAATGAAGATGAGGGGAAGAACTGCACTCCCAGGCTGCAAGTGACCTCATCATGGAAGGTAAGCCCCAACGAGGCTGTCCAGTAGTTCTGAAATAACGTGGGTACCCCCAATAAGGGGTGGGGTGGGGTGGGGGGGTTGATAGCTGCCTGGCCTGTCTAGTGAATAGAAATAGGGGACAACTGCTCATCTACCCTGTAACCCAAGTCTTCATCCAGAACTAACTGCACCGAGCCTTTTTAGTGTAACCATTTCTGTTAGAACATCAGCTAGACTGCCCAGCTGAGAGCAGGGCCCCACACGTGCCAACTTTCCAAAGTGCCAGGGGTGCTTGACCTCTGGCTCTGTCCCAGACCCCGCCCCCACTCCACCCCTTCCCCCAAGGCTCCCACCCCGCCTCTTCCTGCCCCCTCTCCCCAGCGAGCCACATCCTCCTGCATGCCATAAAACAGCTGATCAAGGCTGACGGGAGGTGCAGGGAGGGGGAGTCGCTGAGATCCACGGCACCGGCTGGTGGGAGGGAGGTCCTGGGGGGGAGGTGATAGCACACACCATTTTTTCCCCATGTGTGCTCCAGCCCCGGAGCACCCACAGAGCTGGCACCTATGCAGGGCCCTGTTGTGCTAGGTGTGTACACACACCTAGTAACAGACAGTCCTAGCTCCAAAGAGCCTGCTATCCACAGAGGCAAGTCCGAGAGAAAGGAAGGGTTATTATCCATTTTACAGATGGAGAGACACGGCACCAAGAGAGTCAGGTCCAGATCCTCAAACGTATTTAGGTGCCTAACTCCTGTCTGACTTCAGTGGGAGATAGGCAGCTAAATAGCTCTGAGGATCTGGACCTTAGTAACATACCCAGGGTCACACAGGGAGTCTGTGGCTGAGCCAGAAATTGAATCCAGATCTCCTGAGTTCCAGTCCAGTGCTGTAACCTCCTTTACTGGAGGTGCACCCCTAGTACTCCCTCTGCTTCTGATCCAGCGGTTTGTTTTAGATTCATCGCCAGTTTATAATCATCCTTAACTTTCTTAGCTCGCTACATCAACAAAGCGCTTCCTGTAGGCTAACGAAAAACAGTGCAGGTGTTATTGTCTCCCTTTTACAGATGTGAAAGCGAGGCAGACGGGGGCAGGATTCTCCCCAGGGTTGCAGAGGGAGTCAGTGGCAGAGTTGGGGGGACAGATTCTTACACCTGTGTGAAGTGTGTGTAAACTGCTACCAAATCACCATTCTCCACCCATCAACACCAGTAGTAGCATTTGACACCTTTGTGCAAATGGCTACTGATGGTGCAGCGCAATGGAGAATCAAGGCCAAAGTGCAGCATCACGAGGACCCACTTTGTACAAGAGAAAGTGACAATACAGGTGCCAAGGGGTGGATCATAAACCAACAAAGCCCTGGGTTATGGCCCATCAGATTACATCGCTGTCCATTCAGCTCCAATCCCCAGAATAAAACCATGCTGATTTACTTGTCTGCCAAAAGAGCCGCAACATCCCCGAAAGGTTTCCCACATAATCCAAATTAACAGGTGGAAAAATTCTGAAGTGTTTCGAAGAGAGGACTTCCCAGAGTGGTGAAACTACTTTCCCTTTTTTAAAGCAATGTTTTTTTGGAGGTGCTGACTGTGGAAAACATGGGTGATGCCGGGGGGACAGAAAAGCTGAGTGGAGCTGGTCTTTCTAGCAATAGGCAAACTGCCCTGCACACGAGATGCCATTTCACTCGGGAGGCCACTAAAGCTGTAGCATGACACACTGCCACCTGTTTCTGGAATCGGAGAGCGAGTCCATGGGATGTGCTGACGTTATTTTTGTTCTCCACCATGCTGGGGCTCAGGATAAATCAAGGAAGCACACACACCCATCGCCCACCAATTCCTAATGGCAAAGGGAGCTTTTGCTAGAGAGAGGTTTTTTCCTTTTGCGCTGCTGTTCATGAAATGTAGTTTTATTTGATAGGCCATTTTATTAATACAGACTCTTGCTTCCCTCTCAATCTGGCTGATTTGCACCGCTCAGGAGATTGCAGGGGATTCTCCAGGGGGGGAGTAAAGCCGCTATTACTGGCTCTATGCAACCTGCTCCCAGCCCTTCGCCTCTAGCAGGGGAATGATGGGAGCGGGTCAGACATAGGAGGGAGTGTGGCAGGGGGGTTGTGCTCTTGTGATCCCCAGCTAGCAGAACAGTCCTCAGGACAGTAAATACTGGAGGAACTTAGAGCAGATTTAGGTTGGATTGTTCCCTAGCCATGCCCAGGGGCGGCTCTAGACATTTCGCCGCCCCAAGCAGGGCGGCATGCCGCGGGGGGCACTCTGCCGGTCGCCGGGAGGGCGGCAGGCGGCTCCGGTGGACCTCCCGCAGGCGTGCCTGCGGTGGGTCCGCTGGTCCCGCGGCTTTGGCGTGCTGGGGCCTGGAGCCGCCCCTGGCCATGCCAGGATCAATGCCACCTTTTGCCCTCACCCATGTCCTGCAGCAAGTGTGGCACAGCCAGTCTAGAGAATCTGGCCCAGCCCTTTCTCCTTTCGATATAACATCTGTCCTCTCAAGGGAACCCAAAGAACTTTACAAGCCATTGCCAGATTCTGGGAAGTGGAAGCAAAGTGGGATAACCTTCCTCACCATGGACACATCTGTACATAGCACAAATTTTCTCTGCAATCTACTAGGACTGGGAATAAATCTGTGTGGGATGCTGTACTAAAGCAGCATGGCTCAAGGAACACTCACTAATGACATTGCAGACTGTGTGCCCTTATCTCATGGCCATGTCCTGTTAAACCTCTCCATAGCTGCAGAGGGCCTGGAAAGAGGCAAATTATGTTGCAAAGGGAACAGAATCAGGACTGCCAATTTCCAATCTGCTCTCCCACTGCTGAAGACAGGTGTAACATGGGGCCTCACCAGCCAGAATATGGCCCTGCTCACCCCACCCCACCCCAAATGCAGCCACCTCTGGGGAAAAACAGATCAGCTTTTTACAGAGCACACAGCAACTCCGTTCAATTCTTTAGGACAGGAAATGAGGAAGAATAACAAACCCAAATGGGAATGAGAAAGGAAAGCTCAAAGCAGTTATTACAAGCATTAAGCAATAAGCATTTGTGAATGTAGGTTTTACATTATAGAGATATGCTACCGGAGCTGGAGGAGAAAATAATTCTAAACTGCAGTTCTCACCTGTTCTGCACAGAATGGAAACAGTCTAGCTATAAAAGGGGCCTTGATTCCTTCAGAAAATGACCGTACATGTACACTGGAAAGAGAGTTGCAAATCTGTCCCAGGGGCATTAAAAATAGCCAGAGATCATGTACCACCAAGCAACAGTAATTCGCTGCTACCAAAATAGTTTACAGTATTTAAAAAAAGCTTAATCTAGAGATAGTTGGCAGCACAAATCTTTCTGGTGCCAAGCAAAAAATAATTTGCATCTTTAGTGTCAATGGTAATACTACCATGTTGCCTTAGCGCTCCGGGAGATGCCGCCGGCTCCACATTTACTTTCAGAAGCAAAGTCTCCCAGGAAATGGAAAACAACATGGGGAGGGAAAAAAGATCGCCTTCACAACTGCATGAGTAATGAATCCAACAGCAGCAGATGATGAATCATTCCGCAGCTCAGGCGTTTTTCAGATGAAACACAATCCAGGTGTTCTGTTGTTGCTGTTTTTTAATTTCCCAATGCTCTAACCCGACGTGAAAGCGTTAAGTTTCCAAGAGGCTGGTTGCCTTGGTACTATGCTCTCAGCCCTGATCAGAGACGCCCAAGGAAAACCAGGATTTAGGTGCTTTTTTTTTTAAGTATTCCCCACTGTAAATGTGTAATTAATTAGCCTTCCCCTCCCCCCAACTGAGCTGAGATTCACATAATCAGACCCTTGGGGACTCCCCCTTTTCTTCCTATCAAAGTCAGACAGTGACTAGGAACTGAATTATTCATTCAGCTGTAGGTGTAACACATCCACTTAAGTGATTTAAAGTTGGAGCAGCCTGGCTGGTGTTTATCAGGAGAAAAGTTTAATGGAGAGAGGTGAGGACAATAAATAATGAGGAATTTGGAAAGTTCCCTTTTCTAACCTAAATAGCAGGTTTGATCAGATCAATCAGTTATTTCTGACATCCACTCTTTCCCCATTGATTGCATTGGTTTGGTGAACCTGATGTCAAAGATCAACTTGTGTGTATGGGAGAGGGGGCTTGGGTCTTTTGTACATACAGATGCACACAAGCTCTCACATAAGTTTATGATAACTGGGATTCTATGGTTGTAACCAGGCAGATTGAAACTGGAGAGGGTGTTCTCCTCATACCGACTATAGAGCCAGGGGAGCACTGCCTACTCAAGCCAGGGAGAGGAACAGAGGTCCCCTTCTCTTTAACCCCTTGTTATAACTACACTGCATGCTACGGCCACTCACAATCTCAGGGCAACAGCAGAAATAGAGCGCAGATCATTCTACCCAGGAGCACAGGACCCTACAACTTGATCCAAAGGAGAATCTCAATTTGCTGCTAGCAGTACAGAATTTATGACACATGGCTGTACAATCCCTCTAGCTGAGGGCAGTGGTCATGCCCATGAACCAGTATGTTATTATCATTTCTGTCTATGCATCAGACTGCCTTCTCCACCTCAAGAGGGAAATACACATTGCAAGATTAGAGACTTTAGACCAGGTACTATCCTGATAGCCATATTTTTTGAAGGGGACTTCCATTCCTGGGTGGGATAGTAATGATATATTAGACCCAAAGGAAGATGCATGGAGGTGCCATTCAAATATCTGCAGATCTATAGTGTAATATACTGACCACTGAACCATGATCCACAAATGGTTCAGAGTTCAGGTTTGGTCCAGATACAGCCCCTGCTATAAGTAGCAAGACTGTCCCAGCCTGCTGGTAGGTGTTGGAAGCAACAATTTAATCACTGCTGACTCATTAGAGCAGGTATGGTTTGTTAAACTGCCCCCTGTAAATGGGAGTGGGGTGGGGATGGATCTATCTCTCTAGAAAGGAAACCAGGGCTAGGAGAGTTGGTAGCAGCTCAGGTGTGTCCACACTAGGAAACAGATGTGTGTGGGGTTAACCACATGTTAGTGAACACATGGTAAAATCCTTGTGTGGATGAGGCAACAGTTGTTTTCACACATGTTCGCAGGCTGAGATAAATAGGGGAGAGCCTAGGTTTATCTCAACCTACTAATACTTGTAAAAACTACAAACTTTAGGCCAGTGGTTCTCAACCCGCAGGCCACTTGTGGCCAAAGCAGCACACAGCTGTGGCCCATGTGACATCCTCAGGGCCATACAGGTAGTATATATATTGTGTGGATGCTGCCCACATACCACATAGAGAGCTGAATGTGTGGCCCACAATGGTAAATAGGTTCAGAACCGCTGCTTTAGAGTTTTGCCACATTATCTAATGTGGTAAGAACACCCCGTTTTTTCTGGATGAAGACAAGGCTGAAGAGAGGAATCCTAAAATGAAAAACCTGAGGAGAAAGCCTACGCTGGAGATTCTCTTTAGTTTAATCCCAGGCAGGGGATAATCTTTAATTTTGCACAAAGTATGTGCAGACTTTTGTTGGAGGGTGGGGGTTTCACACCAATGCATAGCCCTTCCCCAACCACCCTGGGATGTTTATCTGAAGCCAGGGAGGTGTGGGGCCTGGGGCGCAAGTCTTTTCTGGGACTGATCTCACTGGCCAATGGCACCGGCCTGCGAGGCCCCACGTTTTGCTGGAAACTGAGCTGGAAATCTGGTAGGAATGAAATTTCTTTGAGATTCCTAGTTATGGCTCCTTCCAGTATGACTAGAAATGTCTACAAAGAGTCTTTCAGGTAGTATCTGAATACTTTTACTTCCTGGACAGGACCTGACCATGCAGAGGGCCCTGAAACTAAAGGTGGACACAACTCTGCATCCGAGACTTCCCAAAGGCTTGATATGGGATTTTGGTTCAGGCTTATCTCCACCCGAAATGAGAAATAATGTGTGGAGAAGAGGAGCTTCTTTTGAACCTCATAAAAGATTATGTACAGGGTTAGGGTTATTCTCATGACTTGGTTGGCCTGACTCATGATTTTTAAACAAAGGAAGCTGGTTATACTGGGCTTGTACAAAGCTCACAGCATGAAAAGCATCTGCCTGAAAAATTTTTGAATAAAGGAGACGTTAATAAGAAACGTATGGAGGGATTCTCCCTCCTACTGTGGCAGCAAAAAGGGGCTGTAACAGACTGATCCAGCTGGGGGAGAATTGCCATGGGTCAGGAACTGAGTATGAAGACCGCAGACTATCTTACAAGGCCCCCACTGGAAGCTAGGGCATGAAGGAACAGGAGCGAGCAGTAGCAGAAGTCACTGCAGCAATTGTACGTATCTCATTTTGGGCTACCGTAACTTAGGCAGGCCCTCAGGGCGATCCAAGTGCATCCTCTGCATTCTCAGATGCAAAATGGCTCCTGGCATAAAAGGTGGCTTAAGCTACCATACTCCTCCCTCCACCCGAGCTGTGGGGTGGTGCATAGTTTGTTTACACCACTCAGAAAAAGGCTCCATTCAGCCAATAAACTATGTTACTGATTATGTGCCCAGCATTATTCAGCATCATCTTGTGCTTTCAAGGCCAAGTAAGCTCTTCCCATTGTTAAGACTCAACCCTGCTATCTGACTGCAGGAACTGGGCGTTTATATCTACAATTCCATGATTCTCTAGCGATCTGGATTTGAGTGGCATCATCTGCTCTCTGGCGCCTAAGAGCCCCTCTTCCCTGGAGTTGAGTTTCCCTGTTAGTTTTCTCTCTATGAAATGCTCCATCAAAGGACTGTCATAACAAACTGTTTGTCAATTTGAAACCCAACAGTTTGTCTGGTGTAAGTGTTAAAAATGTCGTCCTGGCAGTTTTCTTGCATTCAGCTATTTCAATTTTTTTCCCCTATTTGCTTCTACAGTATGTCAAGCAAACTGGATCATTTTAGTAATCACACCTGCTTTTCCCCCTGTAAAGTAAAAAATAAAAAACCCACTTAAAACCTAAGAGTTTATGAAGTAACCAGTGTGTCTCAAAGGGTGACAATACACCTTAAAAACAACACAAATCCTGCAAAAAGAAGCATCACCATGCCTCTCCAGAAACCTGGGTTAACTGGTGGCAGAATGAAGAAGGAATTGTTTTAGAGTGTTAATTAAAAAAAAAAACACTTGCAAAATTCACAATTAGGTTTTGTTTACCAGAGATTAAAGGCTTGAGCCTATGGTTATTAAGTCAATAACAAAGCTTCCCTTGGCTTTCATGGTGCAGGATCAGGGCCTCAGTGATGGATTAGTTAGTATTTATAAATCGTCTTTCACCTATTTTACCCTTTCACACAGTTACCAATGAGAGATACCTTGGTTGTCCAATGATCTTAATTGGAAAATCACTGATAACATTAATTATTATTATTAATTAATATTATTAATAATAATAATAAATTAATTAACAACACTTCACACTTCTCTAGCTCCTTTCAGCCAAGGATGTTAAATCACTTTACACTCATTAATTAACAATTTAAACTTTGCAGCCCACCCAGGAGGTAAGTATTTGTATGCCCATTCTAATCTCACAGTCTCTAAAAGGGACTCTCTCATTTTCATTTAGGGTCCTCATCGTTCCTTTGGGTGGTCCCAAATTTTGATCTTTAGAGCACCAAGTAAGGCTTGTCATTTTGATCAGGCAGTGATTTGACTACAGAGCATTACTAGGAGAGAATTTTTCCTTAGGGTGGGCTCGGATGGCACTGGAAGGGGTTATTTCTGTTCTGTGTTGTGGGTAGCTCAGTGTAATGCAGTGTTTGTTTTTAGTGTGTGTCACACACTCGGAAACCATAGGGATTGATGCATACAAACTTCATATTTTTTTAAATGTAAAAAAAAAAGTACAGATGGGTAAACTGAAGCAAATAGGCAAAGTGACTTCCCAAGATGCAGCATCAAATCAGTGACAGAACTGGGAAAAGAATCCAGAAGTCCTGCCCTAACCACTAGAAACACTCCCTTCTCACTGGGAGAACTAGAACCTGGGAGTCCTGACTCCCAGTACTACACTCTAAGCACTAGGTACACTCTCTCTTTTTGATGTTCTGATTATTTCCCTCCTTAACTAGAATTTACATAATATAGAAATAACAAACAGAAGAATAAAAACATAATGAAAAAAAACCAAGGAGACAGAAAATTTGAAGAGGAAATTCCTATACCTCAGAGAGCAAACTATAGCTTGAGGATTACATTCTTAAACTGAAAGTTAAAATGATCATGGAACTCAGAGCTACTTCAGAGCCTAAGACCAAGGAGAGAATATTGTGTGGGCTACTGTGATAAAACAGGAGCAATTCAAAGCTAATAATAACCAGCACACAATCTCAATTAATAAAGAAGGAAGAAGGCCCTGATGGATCACCTCTGGCAAGATTCTGAGTTTCACAGCACCCAGGAGAAGACATCCACATGTGAAGATAAGCCAGGAGAACTTGATGCATCTGATGAAGTGGGCTGTAGCCCATGAAAGCTTATGCTCAAATAAATTTGTTAGTCTCTACGGTGCCACAAGTACTCCTGTTCTTTTTGATGGCAGAGGTTACCATTTCCATTAGTATTAAGGAGGGTTCAGATAAAACAAAAGCCCAGAAACCCAGCCCCTTTCTAGAACTGAGCTCAAAATGAATTCTCTTATTAATGTTCAACAGAAGTGCTGGGAATATCCAAGATGAACATCAGAGACAGTGAGCACCATTCACATTCCACTTCACTGCCCCATGTACCAGGAGTAACCGCAGTATCTTGCTAGAGTTAGAATGGAGATGTCATGGTACCGCAATGGTCGTGCAATGTAACCATCCCAAACTGGCTGGGGCTGAGCTGAAATGCACTTTGTTGTGTTTCCACCCACAAGAGAAAAACATGGATATTCGGTCTAAAATAAACGTATTTTATATATATAGGAAAAGGCATCGAGAAAGAACAATAGCAAATTTTCTAGGAGAGAGCGAAGTGTGTGGACCTCTTAGCAGAACAGAAGCGACTCTGAGAACAAAATGGCTGCTGAACTCTGCACTCATGTTAAAGATTTACTGCTCAAAAAACAAGAGTGTCATAGCTACATATATGACACACCAGAAACCTGAGCCTTCTGAGAGGTTCACCTGTCATGCATTAAATAGTGTATCCCACTCTTTGCTCCAGGCAACAAGGGCTGATTCTCCTCTCACTTTCACAGGTTTAAATCTGCAGGAGCTCACTGAAATCACATGGAAGGTACACCAGCATGACACTCACATGAGACAAGAATCAGAGGCATTTAGTAAACGATAGGCTTGGTTCTCCACTGCCTTGTACCTTGTGCTATTACTTCTGGACAAAGTGGATATGGTGAGATGCTACCAAATCAGGATTCTCCACTCATACCATAGTAGCACAACGGAGCCCCACTCTTGATTAGCCCCTAGGACCACCAAAATAAACCAAAATAGATAATAGCGATTATCTAGCTAGCTGGGAACAAAGAATGTATCTAGGAACAAACAATATAGGTCATACTTACAGGATGGGGGACTCTATCCTAGGAATTAATGACTAAAAAGGGTTTGGGGTTTTTTGCTGGATAAACAGCTCCTAGTGTGGTGCTGTGGCCAGAAGAGTTAATGCAATCCTGGAATGCACAAACGGGAATCTTGAGTCGGAGTAAAGAGGTTACTTTCCCTCTGTATTTGGCACTGGTGCGACCGCTGCAGGAATATTGTGTCCAGTTCTGGTGCCCACAAGTCAAGAACCATTGGAGAGGGTTCAGAGAAGAGCCACGAGAACAATTACAGCATTAGAAAACATGCCTTATAGTACAGTGCTAGACTCAAGGAGCTCAATCTATTTAGCTTAACAAAGGGAAGGTTAAGGGGCGACTTGATTACAATCTATAGGTAACAACACAGGGATCAATTATTTAATAATTGTCTCTTCAAGTTAGCAGAGAAAGGTCTAACACAGTGGTTCCCAAACTTGTTCCGCCGCTTGTGCAGGGAAAGCCCCTGTCAGGCCAGGTCAGTTTGTTTACCTGCCACGTCCGCAGGTTCGGCCAATCGCGGCTCCCAGTGGCCATGGTTCGCTGCTCCAGGCCAATGGGAGCTGCTGGAAGCGGCGGCCAGTACGTACCTCGGCCCGCACTGCTTCCCGCGGCCCCCATTGGCTTGGAGCAGCGAACCGCGGACGCGGCAGGTAAATAAACCGGCCCGGCCCGCCAGGGGCTTTCCCTGCACAAGCGGTGGAACAAGTTTGGGAACCACTGATCTAACACAATCCAATGGCTGGAAGTTGAAGCCCGACAAACTGAGACTGGAAATAAGGTGTAGATTTTTAACAGTGAGAGTAAACAACGATTGGAGCAATTTACCAAGGGTCGTGGTGGTGGAATCTCTATCACTGACAATTTTTAACTCAACGTTGTATGTTTCTCTCAAAGATTTGCTCTAGGAATTATTTTGGGAAAGTTCTCTGGCCTGTGCTCTACAGAAGGTCAAACCAGATGACCACAGGGGCCCCTTCTGGCCTTAGAATCTATCTATCTATCTAGCTATCTGATGGCATTGGGGAGAAATGAGGTGAATGTGGCACCTGAGTTCTATTGCCAAGCCACAAGAATGGCTCCTGAAGGAAGATTCCTGCAATGTAAGAAGTGATTTAACTTTAAAAACCACACAATCCCCTCGGGTTGTGCTGGCTGCAACGGAGCCGGGTGGCAAGGACTCTTTTTGAATGGCAATGCTGTCATTCTTCCTACACTGGGGGTGTGTGTATGTGTGCTATTTTTTAAAAATGATTCATTACTCCCACTTCTCGCTTCATCTGCCTTTGTTTTCCTCTGCAGTGCAATGTGTCTGATACATGGCAAAACGTGCTGTGCTAATGCCAGCTCTCTGAGCTGTTATACATTAATGTCAAGGTAAAGACGTCTGCAGCTACAGCACAGTGATGTAAACAGGCTTGAGGGAACTCGGATTCAGCTCTACTGGCCTTGTGGAATTATACAAAGGATGGACTCAAGCACCTTCCCATTGAATCCTTTTCTACAGCTGTCTTCAGTGCAGGCTTCTTTTCCTGTGTGTCCTTCCAAACTACTACTTGTCCTTTCTTCTCCCTCAGCAGCTCTCTACCTGCCTTATCCTTTATAATACCTGGCTCTTTTATAGTATTTGACATCAGAAGACCTCAAAGCACTTTACAAACGACGTCCGTATCATTATCATCATTTTACAGATAGGGAAACTGAGGCATAGAGCAGTGACATGACTTGCCTAAGGTCACCCAGACAAGTGGCAGAATTGGCACTAGAACCCAGATATCCTGAATCCCAGTGCTCTATCCACTAGGCCACCCCACCTTCCTTTGAGTTGTTCAACTCCTTGGTGAGTTCTACGTGTATATTTATGATTCATCTTTGGAGTGTTTTCACATCTTTTATTTTCACGTTAATGTTGTTGTGGGGCCCACCCCTTAGTTTCCTTCAGTACATTTGTTCTGTTGCTATTTGTGTGGAAAACAAGCAATTTCTGCTCCACCTGCTCATAAACACAATGAGAGGGAGAGAACACTGTGTTACAGCACAGGCACTGCCTTAGCAACAGATTACAGTCGCTGGGAAAGCAATGGAGAACTTCAGGGTGAGAGGATTGTCCTTCACCTCCTCGCAAAGCTCCCGGGGACAAGTTCTGCCTTTAATTACACTTCCTGCAACACGGCTGACTTCAAGAAGTCAGTGGGATTTCAAGGCAGAATGTAAAAGCAAAGCACAGAACAAGCCCCTAGCCCTGGAAAAGAAGATGGGATGGGCAACTTAGAGATTGTGAGCTAAGCAGATGGGCACAGGAAACTGTAGAAGATACACAACCCACATTCATGGTATGTCTACACTGCACACTAAGCCGTGTGGACTCACGTTACCAAGCCTGCGCTTGAGCGTCCACCCTGCAGTGTAAACCTGGGCTTACAGTTGCTGAATCCAGGTCTCACAGCCCAGCTAACATGTCCATATTGTTCCATGCAGATCTTCTGGCTCGGGTCTGTGGCTTGACCTCCTGTGTCCATACTGAAAAATTACAGGGTTTGGACCTGGGTCACACTGGGACTCGGGCTCTGAACCACCCCCTTCTCAGGTTCCTAGGACCCAGGTTCTGAGTGCTTGCTGAACTGAGTCACACTGAGTTATGTGTGGATGGAAGAGAGGCTTGGACTCAAACCTGTGTCAGAAGAACCCAGACTGAGTGTCCAGTGTAGACATACTCATGCATGCTCAGCTAGTCATTGGAGTGTGCTCTTAATCAGCCAACTAACAGTGGCTTGAGGGGTTG
This sequence comes from Mauremys mutica, assembly GCF_020497125.1. Taxonomy (NCBI): domain Eukaryota; kingdom Metazoa; phylum Chordata; order Testudines; family Geoemydidae; genus Mauremys; species Mauremys mutica. The sequence continues at coordinate 5,502,745 of NC_059092.1, read as the reverse complement.
GTTGGCACTTACATACACAGATTTTTAAATTAAAAGTGTGTACGTGGCTATAGATATTTGATTGTAACCTCCTTCCTCCCCACTCTCTCCCGCAAAGGTCACTTATCTTCACAGACTGTAAGCTCTCCACATCAGGGATTATGTCTTGTGTATGCAGTCCCAAACCTGATTCTTCAATATAAATATTACATAATAACTTTAGTGCTTAGAATGAATCTGTGCCTTGGTGCTACGTTAGCTCATATGTTTTGGGAGTGCCCCTGTATCAAGAATTTCTGGTATGAGGTGGGTCAAAGGATCAATTTGATATTGGATGCTAAATTGGATCCCTCCCCCTTAAGTTTCATTCTTGGATATATTCCTGATACCTGGCAATTACCCTGGTAACAAGGTAGCATGGTTCCAACATGCAGTTTTGGTAGCAAAAAATTAATCCTGCAAAAATGGAAAAGTCCATCCCCTCCAAATATTGATGCCTGGCTCAGTGATATGGCTGACCTCACAGCTAACGAATGACTGGCATTCCACAGAAAGAGAATGCCCAGAAAATTCATAGCAATTTGGGCTGACATTTTAGAGGTCTATGATTAACGTTGACCCCTTCTCTCCATTTATCCTAGCCCTTTTAATTTACTTTGTGTATTATGATGAATCTGGTATTTTGGTATATTTGTTGTATTTGGAAAAATTAATAAAAAATTATAAATTTTTAAAAAAGAATGAATCTGTGGCCAGGTAAATTTCACTTATCACTATGTGCATACCATTCAGCCACTTGGAATATCACTGAGGCAGCTGGGATAGATTCAGATCATCTTGTCTAACATGCAGACCCATGGCTAATAGCAGTGTAGGACCTATGACACACAGTTGAGCAGTTCTAAATCACCCCCCAGCAGAGGTCAACAGAAACATATAAAACCATTATCCTGTTCATGTGTGGGATTTGGATGTCCAATTAAGCTGCCTGCCCATGTTAAAAAAGTAGGTCTACGCTATACCTAAATGAAAGGATTTGTCAGGTAACTGTCACTGTGCAAAGAGTTCAGGCTTACAGCTGTCTAGCTTTTCTACAGCAGAAGTATTAGGCAGGGTAAGAACTCAACATTTGTTTCTGTGCCTCTTAACTTATGTCATGCAGCTAGAGAAAAACTGTTCTGAGTTCAAAAGGGAGTGGAGCAGAGCTAGCCCATTGTAATCCACATTCACTGTCACAGTGCAGCCATCAGGTCCCAACCAGCATCATTATGGTTCGGGTTTGAAAGCTGCTCTGTAGGTTGAAGGTAATGGACACAGGCTGGATGTATACCATCTCATTAGATAGCTTATTCATTCCCACCTGCAACTCCAGCCTTCAGTTAATGCCCTTCCTGACTACAGCTGCAGAGTACTATATTTCTGCTGTAGGAGGTCTCTAGGAGTTCAGCTGCATGGAAAGTGAGGCACTTGGGCCCAGATGCTCAAAGGAACTTAGATACTAACTCCACTGAAGTCAATGGGAGGATCTGACTCTTGGACTCTAGAAGGAGGATGGAGGCATGGGCACCACCTGCTAGACAATCCATGGAGAGGTGCTTGGGTCAACAATGGAGGTAGCTCCATAGCTGAGGGTAAGAACCACCTAAAGACCCATTAGTCAAAGGAACTGGGGAAAGAGAAGCCCTGTTTGCCTACGTAGGACAAAGAGTCACTAGATAGCATTACAGGTCATATTCTTGAGTAGTGAAAATTGGCACAGCTTGAAGGGTATGCTTGATTTACAGCAGCCGAAGATCTGACCCAACATTCTTTCTTTTCCAGAATTATGTCTGGCCAAATTTTTTCATTGACTTCTGTATTATTGGCGGAATGAAGCGAGGTCGTACATTCAACTTGATTTGAGAGACAGGGTGGGTGAGGTAATATCTTTTATTGGATTGACTTCTGTTGGTGAGAGAGCTGTCTCTTTCACCAATAGAAGTTGGTAGAAAAGAGATATTTCCTAACCTACCTTGTCTCTCTCACGTCCTGGGACAAAAATGGCTACAACAACACTGTAAACACTCAACTTGACGGCATTTCCCTGTCTGTTTGAATGTGATGCAGTAATGTTTGTATCCAATCAATTCCAAATTTTCAAGGAATATTCTAAACATCAATGGGTTGAGCCCTATCGATTTTGGTGAAAACTGGAAAAGTAGAAGGAAGAAATAGAGGTACACATGGAGCCCCTGGCATCTGGTTGCAGATCCAGGAGCTTCAATCAGTTCTGTAATTCTGTATGCATCAAATAATTGGTTGATAGCAGCCATTAATATATTCCAGGATTACAATACCCCGCACCTCAACTGCACCCATTGTACCAGCAGTTTAAAAATACTGACACTGAATGACATCAACCAAACAGAAAGAAATAAGAATTGGGTGGGGGAGAATGAGAGGGCAGAGACTGACCCTGGTATGGGGGGAAGTATATGGGACAGTGGTCTGGAGGGAGGGAGACATACATGCCAGTGGTCTGGAGGGAAGGCAACATACATACCTCCCATTCTTTTTGACCAAAAGTCTCCAAATTTAGCATTTATTTTTCTATAATAGCTCCAGTACAGTAAAATGATTCTTCAACTGCAGAACTCAAAAGGCTTTACAAAGTCTGGCAAGCTTCATATCCATTAATGCAGATGGGAAACTGAGGCACAGAGCAATGAAGTGACTTGCCCAAGGTCACTCAGCAGATCAGTGGCAAAGTTGGAACAGCCCCTCAGTCACCTAACTCCCAGTCTGCTGCCCAACCCACTGTACACACTGATTCCTAACGTGATATTAGGATGTGGGGCCTCATTTCTAAATCTATTAAATAAAATCTGTTGAAAAAGAAGTGTACTACAGTAGTCTTGGGTTGGGGATGGCATTATGCCTGCTCCCAAGGACACGAGAACTGTCTCACAAGGAGATAGTGTCACACGCTATGGATTTGCATGGGCAGCCTACATAGCTCAGCAAGTGCCATCTTCTTGGAGGAAGTCCCTCCTCTGACGCATTGACACCACCTGTCTCTTTACACTCAGTGGCATCTGTTGGCATTTTTTGTGTGCCAAAGCAAGAATATCAGAACAGAGCAGGAGAGGAAGACACCAAGTTCCTGGGTACTTACAGATGCCAAAGTACCAGGCTGCATTGCGGTGGGGGACTGGAAAATCCATTAGGATCCCTTGGGGAGGCACAACACACACGGACGGGGGACAAGAGGCAAGATACATACTTGCCTCCACCACCTGTCCAGCAGCCAGAGGTGTTACCTGGAAAGCTTAGAGACCAGGGGGTGAAACGCTTTGCCATGGAGGGCAAAGGCAAAAGGACAGAGAGAATACTGCGCCGGTGGAAGGTGCCAGATGGGCAGTGATGAAATTCTCACTTTGCCCCCAGGAAAGGTACAGCAAACAAGCTTCCCCTTCACTGCTCAGCCAACATACCCTATGACCCAACCACAAGGAGCCACACGGTCATTCCATCTCCAGGATTTTTTGATCCCTGGCCTCTGGTGGGACTGTCTGACGAAGGGGTTTTGTGACGTAGACATCCATCTACTTAGAACTGGGCTGAGACCCAAGAAACTCATTTCACACAGGACACTGAACAGCTGTCAGACAGTAACAACTTTGGGTCAACATTAAAAAAAAACTGTAAAAAACTTGGAAACCCTTTTTAAAAAGAAACAAAACCGAAGTAGAACAAAGTGAACCTACACTGTGGAAAGCGGATTCTAATGAATGCACTGAATGCTTTTATCCTAGTACTTTTTTGTAAAGGATGGGAAGGCAGAATTCTGAAACCTTAACTGACCCTTCACCCAGAGACTCTAACTTGAACCAAACTTGCCTTGGAGGTTCCAGAACGTTTGGCCAACTTTTGTTCTCATCATTTGTCTCCTGCACTTCCTGGTTTGGCTGTGGTCGGGCTTGCTCCAACACCCACTGAAATCAATAGGAGTTTTTCCACTGACTTCAGCCTTCCTTGCACTAAACCCTAAGCAGTGACATAACCTGAGAAAAGCTCTTCTCCTGCCATTTCCAGCATGGGTTAGGGCTGGAAATTCAGCACCAGGAATCTGAAGAGAACACTGGTTCCCACCAACTTTCCAGGGGGCTTGGATAATTCATATGAGTTCCTGATCTTTCTCAACTGAATCTGAGCTCTGAACTTTTTGATGTTCTGCCAGTATTAAGGCATTTATTTGTGGTACGCAGAGGTTTATACCCCTCTCCTCTTTGCCCTCATTTCTATGCCTGGCCCAACCCTTGCTTCATAGTGGAGGTAGCTCAGCGCTTGTGTCCCCCAGAATACACGATGAAGGACTGATGCAAATGGGTGAGCTCATGGATGTCTGACCCCCTCCCCCTTCTGCAGTAATTATTTTGCTGGATGAATTGTTTGCAGTGTTGCTTGGTGAGCAACTAGCTTGTGATAGCAGCAAAGAGTCCTGTGGCACCTTAGGGTACGTCTACACTACGGGACTATTCCGAATTTGCATAAACCGGTTTTGTAAAACAGATTTTATAAAATCGAGTGCGCGCGGCCACACTAAACACATTAATTCGGTGGTGTGCGTCCATGGTCCGAGGCTAGCGTCGATTTCTGGAGCGTTGCACTGTGGGTAGCTATTCCCTAGCTATCCCATAGTTCCCGCAGCCTCCCCCGCCCCTTGGAACTTCCGGGTTGAGATCCCAGTGCCTGATGGGGCAAAAATCATTGTCGCGGGTGGTTCTGGGTAAATGTCGTCAGTCACTCCTTCGTCTGGGAAAGCAACGGCAGACAAGCATTTCGCACCTTTTTCCCCTGGATTGCCCTGGCAGATGCCATAGCATGGCAATCATGGAGCTTTTTTTGCCGTTTGTGACTCTCACCGTATGTGTACTAGATGCCGCTCACAGAGGCGATTCAGCAGCGCTACACAGAAGCATGCTTTTGCTTTTGCATGACAGCAGAGATGGTTACTAGCCATATTGCACCATCCAAACCCTTCCATAAATTGGAACTGAGGATGATCATGGCTACCAGTCCTTTTGTACCATTTGCTGCTAGTGCCCCTGGTCAATCAGCCAGGGGCGCAAAAGCCAAGAGTGGTTACTAGCCATATTGTACCTTCCATCGTTTTGTACCATTGGCTGCTGTCATAAGTGCCCCTGGCCGATCAGCCAGGGGCGCAAAAGCAAAAATTGGGAATGACTCCCTGAGTCAATCCCTCCTTTTTGGTATAAAAAAATAGAATCAGTGCTGCCTAATATAGGCAAGTGTGCTAGAGAACCACCTGCTCTGTGTCAGAGCCCGCAGAAATTATTATCTGTATGCTATTCACAGGGGGTGCTCCTGTAACAACCCCACCTGTTGATTCCGTTCTTCCCCCAGCCTTTCTTGGCTACCGTAGCATTGTCCCCCCACTTGTGTGATGAATTAATAAAGAATGCAGGAATAAGACACACTGACTTGTTAGTGAGAAATGAGTGGAAGGCAGCCTCCAGCTGCTATGATAGTCCAGACAGGACATTAAGCAGTGTGTAGGAGAGAAGCCCAGCATCCCACTGCTAGTCCAGGGGCAACTGAATCTTTTCTTTACACATGAAGGGTGGGGGCTGATGGAGCTCAGCCCCCTGTTGCTATGATGAGGATGGTTACCAGCCATATTGCACCATCCATCCACCAGAAAAAATTAGGGCCAATAGGCTGATGACGAGGATGGTTACCAGTCCTTTTGTACCATCAGCTGAGGCTGATGATGAGGATGGATTTCCATCTTTTTGCACGATCAGCTTATGCTGATGATGAGGATGGATTTCCATCATTTTGTACCATCAGCCGCCCATGACGGGGGGGGAGCAAGGATGTTGGTGTTGAGTGCTGCACTATCGCGTCTATCTGCAGCATTCAGTAAAGATAGGGTGACATGTAAAAGAGTCAGAGGATTGTTTTACCTTTCGCTTCTGGGGGTGGGTGGGGGGTGGGTGAGTAGATTGCCAAGCTATGCCCTGACCCGCGGGCACTGTGTTTGACCCTAGAAGCATTTGGAGCTCAGCCAAGAATGCAAATAATTTTAGGAGGCTGCAGGAACTGTGGGATAGCTTCAGTCCTCCAGTCCATGCGCATCCATTTGATTCTTTGGCTTTCCGTTACGCTTGTCACGCTGCAGTGCGCTGAGTCCCTGCTATGGCGTCTGTCTGGAGATTTTTAAAAAAGGATTCTGAATTTCATCTTCTGTAATGGAGCGCTGATAGAACGGATAGAACGGATTTGCCTGCCCTTACAGCGATCACATCCGCATGGTCCATGCGGGAGCTCTTTTTTTTATTTTGATTTCGGACTGCATCGCCACCCGTGCTGATCGGAGCTCCACGCTGGGCAAACAGGAAATATTCAAAAGTTCGCGGGGCTTTTCCTGTTTACCTGGCCAGTGCATCCGAGTTGAGAATGCTGTCCAGAGCGGTCAGTGGTGCACTGTGGGATAGCTCCCGGAGGCCAATACCGTCGATTGCGGCCACACTAACCCTATTCCGATATGTTAATACCGATATTAGCGCTACTCCTCTCGTTGGGCAGGAGTACAGAAACCGATTTAAAGAGCCATTAAAATCGATATAAGGTGCCTCCTAGTGTGGACGGTTGTGGCGTTAAATCGGTTTTAGGCTCCTAAAACCGATTTAAACGCCTAGTGTAGACCAGGCCTTATAGACTAACAGACGTTTTGCAGCATGAGCTTTCGGATGCAAGCAGTGGGGAGGGGAAGCATGGGGAAATTTGCACTGTCCTTGTCTGTGCTGGGATTCTTCTGTAGATAAATAGACGGCTTTGGGCTTTAGAAATGTCAATGTAGTTTCTTTCAACAATAAAGTTTGCACAAAAAAGTTAATGGAAGATTGAAGTGCCACCTGTCAAACCCATCTTTGTGTGCAGCCACATTAAAAACACTGGGGGAGAGGACTGAACAGGGAGTGTGAATACATTAGTGCAGCCATTACACTGAAGGGGAGACCAGTGACGTTGAACCAGCCAACACTCCCCAGTTTTTGCTTTGACTGGTAATCAGCTGATGTGGTAGGAAGCTGTGCTGCTACTTTGTATCTCCTATGTGCCTAAGTTTTAAATTGTAGGTCAAAAATATCCAGAGCTTGATAGAAATGTAAACTAATAGCACATGGCTGTAGCCAAAGAGACATAATCCAACTGGTGATCATGGATGAGGGCTTTTTATGTCACGATAAAGCAGATTATAAACCCAAATGCCTCGCTGAGAGATGTTCTTGCATTGCCTGCTCTTAACAAATACACCTCTACCTCGATATAACGCTGTCCTTGGGAGCCAAAAAATCTTACCGTGTTATAGGTGAAACCGCGTTATATCGAACTTGCTTTGATCCACAGGAGTGTGCAGCCTCCTCCCTCCCCCCACGGAACGCTGCTTTACCGTGTTATATCCAAATTCATGTTATATCGAGGTAGCGGTGTAGTTGATAACTAACTGAGAATGAAGTGTTCCTGGCAGGGCAGATTGGTGGTGATAGAGGCCAAGGCACCATCAGCTCCTGTGAAGCAGACAGACACATTGGGTGGGATTCGCCTCTCACATAAAGTGGATGTCAGTGAAATGGCAATGATGAGGAACTGGTTCGAGAGGAGAATCATTATCAGAAGTGCAACCAGATTAAAAACAACAGGGGGAGAGAGTTGAACCAGGAGTGAGAATGCATTAGTGCAGGGGGTGGATTGCAGGGTAGACATGAACAGGACAGGAAGAATTGTTTGCCGGGGGTGGTGGGGGGAAATGAGGATCATCTTCCTGCCTCATTCTCCTCACAAACCAGCGCATTCAATGCTTGTTGGCAAGACATCAAAGGCAGTCAAGCTACCAAGAGCACACCCACTCAACTGCCGAAGTTAATTCGGAACAGGCCATTGGAACTTCTGCAAAGGACACAGGGAACATGCTCATGCCTTTAGTCCTCTTATTGATTTCTTGGAGATGCTGAGACAAGTGAGTAAATGGAGGAGCCCTGAGGATGTCACAGTAATTTAAAATACACAAACCTTGGAAGCACTGCCTGTGTTAAAGAGTGAGATGGATTGGTTTAGAGTAAGACAGCACCTTTCATTCTTTAGTGTAAGTTGCACACAATTATGACTCACAGTGAGCAATTCTGCCTGGTCATGTGGTTGAGTGAATAATGTATTTTCTTTGGCTGCATCAGCTCTGTGTGTCCCACCAACCCTACCGCAATCGCCCCATTGCAACAGGCCTCTCACCTGACCAGCTTAATGAGCAAGTATTTGATGTAGGAGTTGCACTAAAGGAGTTTCTACAGAGGTGATTTCATTGGAATTATGCTGTTTGTAACAGTGGTCTGATCGGGGCGGCTCTAGACATTTCACCGCCCCCAGCAGGGCGGTATGCCACGGGAGGCGCTCTGCCGGTTGCCAGTCCCATGGCTCCGGTGGACCACCAGAGCCGTGGGACCAGCGGACCCTCCGCAGGCACGCCTGCGGGAGGTCCACCGGAGCCGCCTGCCGCCCTCCCGGCGACCGGCAGAGCGCCCCCCGCGGCATGCCGCCCCAAGCACGTGCTTGGCGTGCTGGGATCTGGAGCTGCCCCTGGGTCTGATTATGCTTTGCATAATACCCTGAAAGTTAGGTGACTCATAGCAACACTAGCTAGTCACTATTAGTCAATGCAAGTTAAATTCTGAGATTGGCAACACAATTTATTCTTGTTGGGGGCACTGTATGTGACATCCACCAAAGGGGTGAGCTATAAATCCTGGGTTTGGCAACAGCATCTTGTCCCCAAATGGTAGAAATCTCACCTGATCCACTGATTTCAGGCTATTTCTGCCAGTCTCAGAAGATCAGCTCTTCTCACAAGCTTTCCATCGTGTCTAGCATTGTCTGAGCAGGATCTGAAAAATAGCCCCTTTGCTGTTCTGGATTGATACAGAACAGCAGGGAGTCTGTGGTAGAGTCTGATACTAGTGCAGCAGGGAGTCTGTGGTAGAGTTGGGAACTGAACTCAGATCTCCTGCGTCCCAGCCCAGTTCCTTTACAGCAAACTCATTTTCTTTCCTCCAAATTATGTGATTGTATAACATGATTTTTTTTTTAAAATCAACAAAGGGACCTCATACTCGGTGTCTGTTTTTCAGTCAATAAACTACACCCAAACAACAGCATACACACACAATACTTGTTTACTCTTACTGGGTAAAAGATACATTCCAGTCAAGCTTCAGTCTCACAGGTCTTATATTATCATCAGAACTCTCCCTAGATTTACTGCCTGAGAGCATACACTTGGGTGGGGTTTGTTTTCTACTTTTACTGTTGTAAGCAGAAAAGCACAGGCATTTCTGGCAGACCTCAGACAGCGCACAGTGCAGGAAACAATGTTTTGTGCAATGCAGCTTTCATCTATTCCCTGCAGATTGAGTGAAATCCTGTGAGTCCTTCGCTACATGGAATTCACCTCTCCAACTGTCTCAGGAGAGACTTATCTTCCATAAAATTGGCTGGGTTCCTCCTGATCAAACCTTAAAGAAAAAATCCTTAGCAAGTCAACTTCTACCATTGAAGGAATTACTAGATGAAATTCTATGGCCGGTATTACGCATGAGGTCTGACTACATGACCCTAGTAATCCATTCTATGTAGGTATGTGTTTCTTCAGTCCCACAACATGAGGTTCTGGATTGCACACAGCTCCTCAGAGATAACCATTACATCTAACACCACCTCAGTGTCCAATTCTAATTCCTAAACTAGTCAAATTCAGGGTAAAATAAGGAATGACAGCATAGACACTACATGTCACATTCTGCAGTCCATACTCCCGTACTCAGGCCAGACTCCCATTCAGTTAGAGGTGTTTCACAAACAGTAGTTGTGTTACAAAGCTCACTGTCCCAGAGCCCCCTATCACAATGTGGTGGGGCACTGCAGCAGCTTTGTCTCAGTTTCCCCTTCGTCTTTCACAGCTCTACCCAGCTGCCAATGCCTTCCGGCCTGCTTCGGTGACTTCGTCCACGAGCCTTATACTCAGGCCTGTAAATACTTCATCCTCCCCTGTAACAGGGCATGTCACATTCCTTCTTCCCTTGACTACAGAGGTCTTCTACAGCCCTCTCACTAGGGTCTGTGAAAAGTCCTCCTAACTCCCCCATAGGTGCCACTAGTCCCAGCAAACCCTGGCCTCTGGACCTAGGCTCATACAGGCTCAAGCTGTCTCACTATTTTCAGGTCGTGAAATGGCTGGGTGTCGTGGGGTAAGTACACCCCATCACAGTGGGATATAGATTTTCTTATTTCTGGTTTTTGGCTGGGAAGTGCATAAATCCAGGAGAAAGGCGGTTCTCTTGGTATTTCTGTGTAATTCGACAAAAACCTGGGAATCTCTCATGCAAACTGTGTTCTTATGAGATTTCCAACCTAGTGTCGTACACTCAAAAGATTTAGATAATTCATGTCAAAATCCAAATATATGGATGACTTGCTGAGCTGAACCTGGATTCTGAGAGCTTAATTCTGTTCTCATCCTGGTGCGAGGCATCATTGACTCACTACTGTATTTCTATGTCAGGCTATCTTCACTGATGTTTAATGGAGTGACTACAAATTTACTACTGTGTTACACCAATTTAAGTCAGTAGGGTTACATGAGTGTGAAACCAGTAGGAGATTAGAATAGGTTCACCAACCACTAGTACACACATACTTACACCTTGCACATCCCCTGGAGATAGGCACCCATACCCACACACATGCAAGAGGCCCCAACAATACACTACCCCCAAATATGCCCCAGTTTGCACTGCCCTTATACAAGCATGCACCAATATGCACTCCAAATACACAGTGATACCCCATACTACCCTCACCCAGGGGTGCAGGCACACATTTAATTTTAAGGGGGAAAATGCATTGCAGATGGAAAAGAAGAAAAAAAACCACATTCTTTCCGATCAGTCCGATGGGAGATATTTATCTATGGGAAAAGCTTTACAAACTCTAAGTAAGGGGGGGAAGAGTGATATTTTCATAACACTTGAGAGGAAATGCATCTAAATGGAAAATAGCTAAAGTAAAATAATCGCAGCCAGCAAGTTGAAGGAACTGTATTCACAGTGACACAGAGCAACAATAGAAGCTAATGCGAGTCATTTGTAGAAGGAAAAGTGAATAGCTGTGGCATATTTGCAAAGAATATATGGCAGGTTACCAAAGGCAAAGCTCCAAGGAATACCAGCTGGGGCATGAGAAGGGAGCTATCAAAGGAGGAGGGAGGTATAACAGCATCATGCAATGGTTGGCACCATTTCCTTGAAGTGGTTCATGAAATGAGACATAGCTGCTAGGAGACAGTAAATCAAGGTGTTGGCGTCACTAGCTGTAGATCATGGCAGTTGGCCAAGGAGTGTACAAAATAGAAATGCATTAGTAAGTAAGATTTGTGTGTGTGTGTGTGTGTGTGTGTTTTATCATGCCTAAATTGGCAAATCCACCATTTATTAAAACAAAGCAGTGAATTAGGGGGGAATAGCTATTCTCCAATTTTGTTCAGGGGAGTTTATTTAAAATTGTGCTTCAGAAAAATGAAAAAAAAAAATTCAATCCAACCTCCCTAAGCAGAACACATTCCATTAATGGAAAATTACATCCCATTTGCTTTGCACATTGACCTTATTATTGCAAGTCTAGGACAGCCTATTGTTTTGTGCATCTTAGCAACACACAGGGTCGAAAAGCTTAGTAAATAAGAAGGCATCCAAAATGCCATAGTAACATACCATTTATCCTGACGTTTGCACAAGGTTAATTTCCATATTTGGATCCTTTACTCCTCTGGAAACTGTTTCTGAAATTAAAAAAAAAAGCCCTAAATAAAAAAGGTAATTCGATATTTCTAATGAAATTCAGGATTTAATCAAAGCAAAATGAATTGGATATATTTTTAATGCCCGCAAATGGGATTAAATTTGGATTCTTCACTATCCTGTTTTTCAGTCAGGTGATTTGAATCAAAATGTATTGTAATTTATGTGATCACTTAGTATCTGAAGGGGAAGGAAATGTCCTGAGTTGCATCATATGGCAGTCAGAACAACCTTGCTACAAGGCAATTTAATATGACAATTGTGATACTATTCCTATTGTTCTGTCTGCACTGTTCTATTCAGGCAGGTCTCTGCTGACCTTTACAATGCCTGCATGAAGCCCCATTAGGAACTGAATTCTTTAATTGCTTGTATGAGCTTGTGCACACCAAGTCCCCTCTCTGCTCTAGTTTTCCCACCTGAGAAAGGGGGATTCATTGATTCATAGATTCATAGATTCTAGGGCTGGAAGGGACCTGGAGAGGTCATCAAGTCCAGTCCCCTGCCCTCACGGCAGGACCAAATACTGTCTAGACCATCCCTGAAAGACATTTATCGAACCTCCTCTTAAATATCTCCAGAGATGGAGATTCCACAACCTCCCTAGGCAGTTTATTCCAGTGTTTAACCACCCTGACAGTTAGGAACTTTTTCCTAATGTCCAACCTAAACCTCCCTTGCTGCAGTTTAAGCCCATTGCTTCTTGTTCTATCCTTAGAGGCTAAGATGAACAAGTTTTCCCCCTCCTCCTTATGACACCCTTTTAGCTACCTGAAAACTGCCATCATGTCCCCTCTCAGTCTTCTCTTTTCCAAACTAAACAAACCCAATTCTTTCAGCCTTCCTTCATAGGTCATGTTCTCAAGACCTTTAATCATTCTTGTTGCTCTTCTCTGGACCTTCCCCAATTTCTCCACATCTTTCTTGACATGCGGTGCCCAGAACTGGACACAATATTCCAGTTGAGGCCTAACCAGCACAGAGTAGAGCAGAAGAATGACTTCTCGTGTCTTGCTCACAACACACCTGTTAATGCATCCCAGAATCACGTTAGCTTTTTTTGCAACAGCATCACACTGTTGACTCATATTTAGCTTGTGGTTCACTATGCCATACTCCTTCCTAGACAGTCTCTTCCCATTCTGTATGTGTGAAACTGATTGTTGCTTCCTAAGTGGAGCACTTTGTATTTGTCTTTATTAAACTTCATCCTGTTTACCTCAGACCATTTGTTCAATTTGTCTAGATCATTTTGAACTATGACCCAGTCCTCCAAAGCAGTTGCAATCCCTCCCAGTTTGCTACTTTATATGCCAATATCTACGTCGTTGATGAAGATATTGAACAGAGCTGGTCCCAAAACAGACTCCTGAGGAACCCCACTTGTTATACCTTTCCAGCAGGATTGGGAAGCATTAATAACTACTCTCTGAGTACGGTTATCCAGCCAGTTATGCACCCACCTTATAGTAGCCCCATCTAAGTTGTATTTGCCTAGTTTATTGATAAGAATATCATGCAAGACCGTATCAAATGCCTTACTAAAGTCTAGGAATACCACATCCACCGCTCCTTTGTGATGTATTGTGATAAAAAGTGCTCAATAAGAGCCAAATATAATTAAGATTATGAACAAGCATTTTACTAGATGGGGGACTCTGTGCGGTAGGAAAGGAACAGCACTGGTCTGCAATGAATATGAAGAAGATTCTTTATTGAGGCTGCTGGACATAGACCCTGTGGTTCTCTCTGGATTTCTAAGGCCTTGTCTACACTCAAATTTGTCCTGTTTAGTTTAACTCCATGGATTTAACTAGTGCAAACCTCTGTGCAGAGCACTCATTTTGGTTGAAGATTGGGTTGTTTCTAATTAGCCTAACCTTGAGCCTAATCCTCTTAATGGAAATAAGCCTGGTTAAAATTGAAATAAGGGCACCTACATCATTGTAACTAATAGGGCTGCCAACTTTCTAATCGCACAAAGCTGAACACCCCTGCCCCCCACCTTTCCCAAGGCCCCACCCCTGCCCGCCCTTCCCCCAGGCCCTGCCCCCCACTCCCTACATTCCCCCTCCCTCAGTGACCCACTCTCCCCCACCCTCACTCACTTTCACTGGACTAGTGCAGGAGGCTGGGGTGCGGGGGGGGGTGAGGGCTCTAACTGGGGTGGGCCAGAAATGGGGGGGTTCAGGGTGCGGGAGGGGGCTCTGGGCTGGGGCAGGGAGTTGGGGTGTGGGAGCGAGTGAGGGCTCTAACTGAGGGTGCAGACTCTGGGATGGGGCCAGGGATGAGCAGTTTGGGGTGCATGAAGGGGCTCTGGGTTTGAGGGGGGGGCTCCGGGCTTCCCTCGGGCGACTCCCAGTCAACAGTGCAGCAGGGCTAAGGCAGGATCTCTGCATGTCCTGGTTCCGCACTGCGTCCCAGAAGTGGCCAGCAGGTCCGGCTCCCAGGAGACTCCATGCGCTGCTCTCGCCTGCAGGCACCACCACCCCAGCTCCAGTTGGCTGTGGTTCCTGGCCAATGGGAGTGCAGAGCCAGTGCTCAGGGGGGGGGCAGCTCATGGAGCCCTGTGGCCTCCCCACGAAGGAGCCAGACCTGCTGGCTGCTTCCGGGGCGCAGCGTGGTGCCAGAACAGGTAGGGACTAGCCTGCCCTAGCCCTGTAGCACCACCGACTGAACTTTTAACAGCCCGGTCAGCGGTGCCAACTGGAGACGCCACGGTCCCTTTTAGACCAGGCATTCTGGTCAAAAACTGGACACCTGGCAACCCTAGTAACTAAATCAGTTTAAAATCCTCCCTTACATTACACAGGAGCAGCTCTGCAGATAGCCTGAGAATTAGGATTTGGCCATCGCAGCCTCTGCTGTCTAGTGTCACCACATGGGTATATCTTCACTGCAGAGTTAGTCCAGGTGGTGGTACCTGGGTCACCCTGGTTTGCCTAGTCTGAGTGTGTGCAACCTCACTGCAAAGCCCTACCTGCGTTGCTGTGTCCTCACAGTTTCTGCACTTCCCTATGTGTGTCCAGGGGCATATCCCATGGTGCTTTGGGATGAGATGCTCTATGATTCTTTCCCAGCCAATTACAGGAGACCCTGTTTGTCCTTCAGGAGGAACTGTGGAAAGGTACTGGAGGATTATCAGCACTCAAAAGATATAGCCGGCATCCTCACTGCAAACTTTGCAGCTTCCAGCCTGAGTTGAAATGGACCCCACCACCAGCTGGGCTATCCTGGATTTAACACACCTCCAAACCCAGTTGAAAAGATTTGTGTGTTGACATTGAGGGTTTGGGCTAAAACCTGGGTATGAACCTGGGTTAACTCTACAGTGAAGACATATCCACAATGTCACCTTAAATCCTAGCACAGATTAAGCAGTCATGGAAGGCACTGTTAGCTCCACCATAGATTTCAGATCCTCAAGAGGATCCAAAACTGAATTCAGGGATACAGACAGTGTAAGATCCTCAGACACTGTAAGTGCAAAGGAGCCACACCAGCTGACATCAACTGAGGATCTGGATTCAGGTGTGCACAGACTGGGATGAAAGCACTATCAAACTCAGGTAAGAGGGTTGTGTGTATGGATGGGAGAGGGGCAACCCAAGTTAACTCTGCAGTGAAGACATACCCTAAGGCAGGGGTTCCCAAACTTGGTTCGTGGCTTGTTCAGGGTAAGCCCCTGAGGGCCGCGAGACGCTTTGTTTGCCTGAGTGTCCACAGGTATGGCCGCTCACACATCCCAGTGGCTGCGGTTCACCATTCCTGGCCAATGGGAGTTGCAGGAAGCAGTGGCCCATCCCGCGCCGCATCCCGCAGCTCCCATTGTCCAGGAACGGCAAACTGTGGCCACTGGGAGCTGCGAGCGGCCGTTCCTGCGGACGGTCAGGCAAACAAAGTGTCTCGTGGCCCGCCAGGGGCTTACCCTGAACAAGCCATGAACCAAGTTTGGGAACCCCTGCCCTAAGGTGACTCAGTTTGTTCCCCCATACCCTCCAGGATTTGGCCTTCAGTGTAAGCCAGCACAGCATCTGGCCCAGCCACCACAGTTATCAGAAGTAAGGTAATCCCTTTATCAACCCCCATCCCTCACAAGCAGCAGAGATGCGGAGTTTATACTCCATGACCTCAGCCTTACACAAAGTATTTCTTGCCATCTCTTACAGGGCTTTTGACTGCAGCTCTGGTTTTTTTGTTCTAGTTTCATTAAGGGGCTAAAACGTTGCAACAAATGGTTTAGAAACGATAAAAAAGAATCCTGTCTCCCCATTTGTAGTAATTACGGATGCAGTTCAGCATAATGTGATAATTAGTCTCCTGGAAATCATTCCTCAAGTTCATACTGTGATATAGCGTGAAATAAATCTGAGCCAACCATACAGTTCTAATTCGAGCGTGTGGCAGTCAACTGGTACGTTAATTCAATTACAATGAGTTTGTTGGTAAGAATAGAAGTTTTAATGGTGGGGGGAAGAGGAAGGATAAATTCCATCAATATTAGTGGAATCCACTCCACATTCGTAGCTCTCTAAATTACAGATACAAGATCTTTGTTCAAATTACTGACAAGGTTACCAGCTGGGACTTTACACTCAATTCAATTATTTTATATTGTACCTTCAGGCTCCATTCCAAAGTGACTCTTAAAGAATAATCAGACTTACTCAATAGGCAATCAAAAGGAAATTACTTTATGTAAGTACAACAAGGTTACAGATTTGGTTGCAGTCTATAAGTTAGATACTTCTGATCTTCAGTGCTTTAAAATTTATACTCTGAGACACTATGATGTACAGGCTAAAGCAGCTGAGATAGGATTTCCTCTCATTTCCAGATTAGCCCTTTTATTGGCACCACAGTCACTCAGAAATGCAGGTGAAAGGTAGCACTTTAAATGGTAGTTGGATATCATTATTTGTATCACATATAGTAACACCTAGAAGCCCTCCCTAAGAAAGACACCTCATTGCGCTAGGCAGCATACCAGGGTTGCCAATTCTTGTGATTTTATCTTAAGTCTTATGATCACTGCTGTTTTGCTTAAAGCCCCAGCTGCTGGAGTCATGGAAGTACATAAGAATTTCAACTTTCATCAAAAAAAATTTTCAGCCTTAATGGTTCATGGAGAAACTATGCAAATGTGACAAATGTGATCCCAGTGCACAGTAAAGACTCAGATGCCAGAAGGCAAATAGAAACTCCAATTTTTAAAAAGAGCATGATTTTTCGGGGATCTGACATGACTTTTTAAACATTTGGGGTTGGCAATACTGGTACACACACATATCAAGAGACAGTTTGTGCTTTTTACCTTTGCAGCCGTCTCTTTATAATTAAGATTTTTGTGAGTACTCCCTCTTTCCTAAGAATGTTTCCAGATTAAGCTATTAGGGTCTCAGTTTTGCCAACTCTCATAATTTAATGAAAAGTCTTGCAATACTTGCTGTTTTAAAGCCCCAGCTGCTGGCATCATGTGATTATGTGAAAATCTCAGCTTTCCTTTGAAAAAAAAAAAGAGTAAATTTCTAACCTTCCAGATTGCAAAACAGTTTGAAACTGTGAGCCCTAAAGTCTCAAAATCAGAAGGCAAATTAAAAGAACCCACTATTTATTATTTTTAAAATCTCATTATTTTAAAGCCAATATTATGATTTTGGGGGCTTGTGTTTTTGAATGTTTGGTGTTAGTAATACTGAGGTCTGATCCTGAGTGCACTGAAGTCTATGGTAAAACTCCCAATGACTTCAGTGTGGCAAGATCAGACCCTTAATGACATGTCCAGAGAAGTCTCCCTGAACAAATCTGTAACTTCTGTCACGGAAAAGGTGCATTATCTGGTTTGCATTATCTAATATTGCGTTATCTGATACATACAGAACATTCCTAATATGATTTTACATATTAGACCAATTGCTCTCCCTTCTGAGACACTGAAGGAGGGGAAGCCTCCAGACCTAAATTCAGTTTGTGAAATTTAGAGGAAATAAAGAAATATGAGAAGGGAAAAAACAGTGGGAACTAAAGCAATCCAAGAATAACATGTGATACATTGATAGTAACACCACTCGAGTCTGAAATGAATAAAAAATAATACAAGAATCTGTGTCTGAAATTGTTTAACTCTAAACAGAGCTTCACAAATCCTGGTTTCTTTCCTGTTCATTATATTCATTTTTATAAGTCAATCATTGAAAGCAGCAGCATGAGCTTCCTACCCTTTCTGGGTAGCTGTACCTATTTGCTGGGCAGAGGTCAGATGATTTAAATGTAGCTATGCTGATTTACACCAGCTGAGGATCTGGCCCTCATACTGTATCTCTATCAGCTGTGCATGAGTTAAGCTGTCATGCAACTCTGGCTGTTCACAACAATGAGACTGGTGTTGGAACAGCTCTAGCACATGTATGGCTGAATGGGAGGTGGAATACTCAACACAGAGGCGTGGTCTACACTTGGGGGGCGGGGTCGATGTAAGATACGCAACTTCAGCTACAGGAATACCGTAGTGGAAGTCGAAGTATCTTATCCCGACTTACCTCCCATCCTCACCGCACGGGATCGACGTCCATGGCTCCCCCGCCGACTCCGCTACCGCCGCTCGCTCCGGTGGAGTTCCGGAGTCGATGGGGAGCGCGTTCGGGGATCGATATATCGCGTCTAGATGAGACGCGATATATCGATCCCCGATAAATCAATCGCTACCCGCCGATACAGCGGGTAGTCTGGACATACCCAGAGGCTTAGCATAGCCTAGGGTCAAGTCACTGCTAAAAAAGCTGGATTTCCATACCTATGGTTGGGAAACCATGTGAGCTAAGGGTGTAAAGTGAGGAGCACCAGCCACTTTACAGTGAGAAGAGGTGGCATTTAACATGCTGAGAGAATAGAATTTCTATGGTTTTTATCCAAAGCAACACATGTAACTGAACCAGGGCCTATGAGACCCCCCTGCAAGACACATAGATGATTAAGTGCAGCACAGCAGTGATACCAGCTGGGATAAAAGTTCTCATGAAGTTCCCCATGCTGTATGTTTCATAACCCAAGAAAGTGTCTCTTGGAAACACATCGGTTCCTAACCCCGATCAACATTTCACACATGGTTTCTATGGCTATAATAGACCATACCAAAATTCTGAGTCGGAATAACCCCCAATCCACTATACGGGTGCTGCTCAGACCCTCTCTACATAAAGCCAACCAGGGGATTGCCACCTTTTCTAGCTCAGAGTTCCATGGACATTCCCAAGTAAAGCTCTGCTTGTCCAGTGTGTCTGTGCATATCTACACTGCATCTGGGAGTGAGCCTCCCAGTCTGGGTCCACAAACTTGTGTTAACGGGGCTTCACTAATGCTTTAAAAATAGCTGTGTAGATGGTGCTTCGAGATTGCGGCTCAGGCTGGAACTTGGGCTCTCAGGCCCATCCCCACCAGGCTTCAGAGCCCAAGCTCCAGCCTGAGCCACAGTGTCTACACAGCTATTTTCAGAGCACTAGCACAAGCCCTGCAAGCGCAAATCTGTGGCCCTGGGCTGGGAGGCTCGTTCCCGGATGCAGTATAGAAATGTCCTCTGAGTCTTAAGAGGCATGCCTGGCTATGCTGATGACATGGCTCTCCTTACAGCTATCATGGGTACAGGTATAGAGGTGTATGCTGCTGGACACGGACAGTCAAAACACTTGGTCATTACCTCCTCCAGTGGCTTTTGTCTTAAGAGCAATGTGTATTTCCTTCTGGTTTAGCTGGCTCCATTTCCGGAAGAGACAGGTCCAAGCTGCAAAGTCTGATCTGAGCCCCACCAAACCTTGAGGGTGTTGGGACTTGGAATACTGAGCTAGGTCCCTCTGTACACTTAAGAGAAATGGCCTGAGGTAGGATGTTTGAGCTGAACGCACACAAACCTCATTTCTAAAGCATACATCGAGTGCATTAACGGAGAGGGGAAAAATCTAAAGCTCACAAGCGTCAAGTATCTCATTCACTGGAGCTTGCAGTCCTGGCAGTTTTTGCTGCAGCTCTCTCTACAGGAATGTAAACAGTTCTATTTGCAATGTCTATGTTATGTCTCCAGTTTGGTATAATTTCCTAAACAGTGTTGCTGCCAAGAGCACAAAGTGTGAAGCTATCAGAGAGGAGCAGCACTGTCTGTAGTATCTGAACAGGCTCAGTTGGAGGCCAGGATCACTAAACGTTCACGACTCAAGCCCATAGGTGAAACACAATTGTCTTTACAGTTTTTTATTTCCACTGTAAATTATGCTGAAAGATGTGGTGGTTGTTTTTAGGCTGGTGATTCTTAGATGTATTCTGGGCTACCAGGAACCTCCTCTAATGAGGCAGAGCATCTCTGTGCATGCTGTGCTAGTCATTTACTCATGGGGGAGCATTTGCAGCTACCAGACTTGCTAGGACACACTTCACCGTGCAATCCCCTCCATGGGCTTTGGCTACTGAGTAGAGCTGTACAAATGTGGCAGATTTTCCTTTCAAAGCTTGGCACAAATACTGGGCCCAATTCTCCCTTGCCTGGCATTTTGTGTCCTTATTTACACCTGTGCAAAGGAAATGTCAAATGCCACTCATAGAGAATTTTGCACTCACTTTGCCTAGTGTAAGTGGCTGCACAAGGTGCAGCATACAAATAAGCCCCACCCCTTCCATTTCAGTTCCTGTGGAACCACTTCCCTAAATTCTGCAGAGATTTTGGGGTTCAAATCAACTGCACAATTTCAAAGAAACAGTCAAATCCTCCAAGCTTCACTTTGTTTCCCATGGAAACTGGATATGGGTCAGGGAAGCAGAATTCTGATCTGGATCCAGATCTGATTTGCCAAATCCACTGCTGGTTCAGGGCCAGCTAATCTCTTTTAGGAGAAGTTCAGATCCAGACTGCACTGCGATAGGGACCTCTTCTCATCAAAGTTTCAGGGCATTCAAACCCAAAACTTGGATTGTTCATCTCTGAGCCAGAAGAAATTATGAGTTTCACATGATTTTAACATAAGGACATTAATTGGCTCACATGGGTTTGAAAACAGCCCCAGGATCACTTAGAGTGGTTTGCAAAGACATTGCCTCTCTTCTTATCAAGTGCTGTTCGCCTATGGCGTGCAAATCACCGAGACCAGCCCAGGTGCTCTAACAGTTCTGAGATCTGAACTTGGGGGAGTGAAAGCAGGGCATATTCAGTTGTGGAACTCAATCCTCCGGTTGGTCTACAAACACAAGTTTGTTGACAATGCAAGGGCCTGCCTGTTCACCCAGGTGTTTCAAGGAGGATAGGTAGAGGGGCTGTCTCAATAAAAGTCTGACAGCATTCCATATTCATGGTTTCAAAGGCTACGGCGTACAAAACCATACAGCAGTGCTTGGGGTGATTGCCATAGAATACCGTAGGTTGGAATTTTAAATGAAAATGGGAGTGGGATTTGGAATTTCCCTGTCCCAGTGCTAAGAATGACTGACCAAGTGAGTCGCTTTTAGAGTAAATATTTCTTGTTTCCATGGATGTTCCTCTTGAAAAAGGAGGAAGTGTTAATTTATAGTGAGAACAGTGGTGGTTGGGAGTCAGGACTTTTGGCTTCCATTCCCAGCTCTAGGAGAGCAGGGAGGTTTTGTGCTTAGAGCATGGGACCAAGACTCAGGATTCCTTGATTCAATTTCCAGCCCTGTTCAGTTTCATTTTTTGACCTTGGCAAAGTCACTTGGTACCTTCCTTTACGCATCCATAAAATCTATCTATTGCCTCACACCATATTTGTATGATAAGGTGGGGATAATCATACTTACCTGCCTCACATGTGTCTTCTGTGGCTCAGTTAATTAAAATGTACAAAGAGATCTAAGATTTAATAATGAAAATGCCATCAAAATGCAAAGTTAATAATTTAGAAATCTTTAAAAAAAATACTGTGACTTTTCCAAGTATTTGCAAGGATTAAATGGAGGCATAAACAACAGGTATCTGAGCCAAATCACATTATGCATTTGCACAACACTGCTATTCCTGAAGGGAGCAGAGACATCCCCGTTGGGATATGTACCGCATGCCCTGTCTGCTCTGCAACAGGGAAAGCATCAATCCCAGAATACTTTTAACCCCCGCAGCTCTTTGCAGATTGTGGCTCTTGCAGTTGCCAAGTGAGAATGGCACTTTGCCACAAAACCTGGGAGAGAGTGGCTCTTTATTGTAGGAAAGCAAAGAGTACCTGCCTGAATGCTGGTGGATGCTGATGATGGGGCATGCATGGTGGGGGCACGTGGGGTCTCTGGCAGGCAGAAGGAGAGAACCATCATGCAATGAGCAGGAACACTCTCTCCCTTGTGCCTGCAGAGCACAGCGTGCAGTGTAACTGGAAATCAGAAGAGCAAAAAACATTCCAGAGTGCTCCAACAACAATGCCACTCCGCAGGCATTTAGCAGCACAACCCACTGCTGCTCATTCAGAGGTGTGTAAATTACACAGCAGTAGGTCAGTGTGGATGGGAGGGCAGATTGAAATGGGGTAGAGAATATAAACAACAGCATCACATCTATAGTCAAGGAGGATAAGGAAAGCAGCTCATTTTTAATGGAGGGGAAAGGGAAGTATATACAGTATTGAGTAGCTTAATAATAATGCCTATTTCTTATATAGTGCTTTTCATCACTAGGTCTTAAAGCGCTTCACCATCTTTTAATGTATTGATCCTCATAACTCCCATGTGAGGTGGGGAAGCATTATTATCCCCATTATGGGGAAGGGAGGCACCGAAAGGGGAAGAAATTGCCCAGGATAGCACGGGGGTCCATAGCAAAGCAGGGAACTTAACCTGAGTTTCCCACATCCTAAGCCGACGCCCCAACCACTGGACCATCCTTCCCTTCACAGAAAGCACTCAGGTCCTCATTCTCCTCTCCCTTACATCAGTATAATTCCATGGAATTCAAAGGCTTTATTCCTGATTTACACCACTGAGAGAGAAGACTCAGGCCCCTCTGTGTTTTCAATTCACACATGAGCAAAAATGGTCTCTTTCATCAGGGTTCTCAGAATTCTCTCCTCTGCCACTTTGCCACCTCCACAAAAGAAGAGTTAATAGCACCAAATAAGTAATACAACAGGGATTTATTTTAGACATCCCTAATCGATGCAAGCTGAGCTAGCAGGAGTAGGGGAACAAATGAGGAATGGTAATTAACACTCACAAAGGAGAGCCTGCTATTTCTCAGAAAGGAGGCAGCTAATTCTATCCTGTGTGCAATTCTGGTCTCCCATGTTTAAGAAAGATGAATTCAAACTGGATCAGGTGCAGAGAAAGGCTACTAGGATGATCCAAGGAATGGAAAATCTACCTTAAGAGAGGAGACTCAAAGAGCTTGGTTTGTTTAGCCTAATCAAAAGAAGGCTCAGGGGAGATACGATTGCTCTCTATAAATACAGCAGAGGGATAAATACCAGAGGGGAGACAGGTCATTTAAGTTAAGCACCAAAATGGACACAGGAACAAATGGATATAAACTGGCCATCAACAAGTTTAGGCTCAAAATTAGGCAAAGGTTTCTAACCATCAGAGGAGTGAAGTTCTGGAACAGCCTTCCAAGGGCAGCAGTGGGGGCAAAAAAACCTAACTGGCTTCAAGAATGAATTTGATAAGTTTATGGATGGGATGGGATGATGGCACGGCCTACAATGGCATGTGGTCTATCAGCAACTGCTAGTAGCAAAAATCTCCAGTGGCCAGAGATGGGACACTAGATGGGGAGGCTCTGAGTTACTACAGAGAATTCTTTCCCAGGTATCTCTGCCTGGTAGGTCTTGCTCACATGTTCTAACTGATGGCCGTATTTGGGATTGAAAAGGCATTTCCCCCCAGGTCAGGTTGCCAGAGCCCCTGGAGGCTTTTTCACCTTCCTCTGCAGCATGGGCCACGGGTCATGTGCAGGTTTGAACTAGTGTAAATGGTGAATGCTCTGTAAGTTGAAGTCCTTAAACCATGATTTGAAGACTTCAGTAACCTAACCAGAGCTTAGGAGTCTATTACAGGAGTAGGTGGGTGATGTTCTGAGGCCTGCAATGTGCAGGAGGTCAGACTAGATGATCACAATGGTCCCTTCTGATCGTAAAGTCTCTGATTCTATGAGCAGCCAAGACTAAATTTCACAATTCCCCTCCATTGCTCTTGTGAAAACAAGTAGGAAGCACATTTCAGTGTAACCAATTAGCAGCCTGCACAACCATATCCTCATCATTAATACCAGGGCTTGGTGTGAATGGCCATCTCTCCACCCCTCTGCTGGGGGGGTGCTTTCTGGTGCTGCATTCTACCCTTCTTTGCTCCAAGTCCAGACACCGACTTTGCAGTCCTTTAGGAAGGGGTTCCCATGGACTGGAGTCAGGCCTCAATATCTGGGGATCTCTTAGGAGGTTCCATTGGTCTCCCCTGTGTGGCCTAGCACATAGCCAAGCCATAGGGCAAAGTGTGGGCGGTGAGAAGAATCCCCCCCCCATGTTGTAGAGAAGTACCAGAGCCAGTGTATACTTCCTGCTATAGCTTCGTCGCCATGGCTCCTGTACACCCAACTCCGGTGGAATGGCCAGTGTTATCCTACCAGTGCTGCCTCCACGTGTTCCTCAGTTTGTCCTTGCCCTACCAAATAACCTTCCTGGGTGCAGGGGGCCAACATGGAGCTACATGGGAATCAAGGGGTGTGGACTCCCTGCCTAGGGTCCTGGCATCCTCAGGGCCGCTGAGAGCGGGTTCGGGCCCTGGAGAAAAAAATGTTTCAGGCCCCCCAGCAAAACAAAGCCGACGAAGCTGGGGAAGCTGGGCCCCGGGCCCTGGTAATTTGTACCGACTTCCCCCCGCCTCGTCGGCCCTGGGCATCCTACCCTCACACATAGGACCAGCAGGGTCCCTGCAGCTGTGGAGCTAGGGTCCTGCTGGGGGGCAGGTATTGGATGGGATTTCAGGTCCTCATTTCAGTGAACGAGCCTGGCCACTAAAGTTTCTCCAAATTCTTTTTGAGGTAGGAAGGGTGCAGGGGGTGCCACATGCCACTTGGGGAAAGGATACCTCTCTGCATGTTTCAGAACAAGCCCTGCAACCTTGGTGAGTGTTGCTGAATTCACAAGTTTCTCCTCGCTGAGAGTAAGGAATCACAAACTGGAGGCAGGCTAGCAAACAAAGTGATAAAACATTTCTCACATCCATTATGTAAATGCATTAAAAATCGCAGATGACACAGCTAGATTTAGATTTACTGATTACTAAATTAGACACAAATCATATGCAATTCACTTGCTTACACACATACACCTGGAACTATGTAAACTTCATTCTTCATGCAGTTTTATTATTGATGTGTGTGTTTTATTCTCCAATATTTGGAATGGGCCTTAAAGCAAATCCATATTTTATATTCAGGTACTGACTTCAACCTTAACATTGAAGATTGTAAAAAAAACCCTAGCAATTATTTTTCATCGGAAGGGTTGTTTCCTACAATTGTTTTTTCAACAAAAAATGAAACTGAAAAACAAATGACTTTAAATTTTCAAAAAGTGTTTTCAGAAAAAAAATTGTTTTTTACCAAAACCCAAGTTTTTTTGCTTAAAAAAAAAGTTTTCTTTTCCAAAAGCCCAGAAAATGTCAATCAAAGTGAAGGAAAAAAAAGTGTTTTGATGAAATATTTTTGACTAGCTCCACTGAACATAAAACTGTCTGGGAGCTGAGGTGGTTAAGGCCCTTTGGAAACCATTATGAACCACTGCAAACATAATTAACATAAAAATAAACCTGGAAGCTGCAAAAATCTATGAATCCCTTTTTAATGAGCAGAGAATATGGTTTCTTTCTACCAGCCAAGGCTACATAAACATCCAGCCTGTTTTCCACTCTACTGCCTTCATATAAACAGAATGCTGCAAAATAATGGGCAGCATAATTAGGGGGCAACTTCCCTTCATTCAATTTATTAATCCACGCAAGTGCCAGTGCTTAAAGGATGATGCCTTCGAGCCTCAATTCAGCTTCCTCAGGTGCAATGGGAGTAACTGTAGCCAGTGAATACTGCTCCCTGACATCTGACAGGTGACTGGTGCCATGCCTTGTTAACCCTCCTGTGTGTCACACACTAATGACATTCTTGTCTCTATGCAGTTTGAGTGACATGCAAGGACCCTAGTTATCCCAAAACAGAGAGAGGAGGGATAACATTGCATGCTGCAGCCTGATTTAGGGACTGTCTGGAGCACAGAATCCTCTTGCTTAACTGTTGCTGTAGCAGAGTCACCTGGAAGGTGGGTTTGGATTTGACGGGGGAAGAGCATCTTCACAGGCAGGCTTGCTAACCTAGTGAGGAGAGCTTGAAACTAGGTTCGCCGGGGAATGGAGACATAAGCCCTGAGGTAAGTGGGAAGTGGGATACTGGGAGGAAACACAGGAAGGAGGGTGCAACAGGGGAGGCCTCCTGATTCATACTGAGAAAGTAGGGCAATCGGCTAGTTATCTTAGGGCCTGTACATGAACACAAGAAGCCTGGAAAACAAGCAGGAAGATTTGGAAGTCCTGGCACAGTCAAGGAACTATGATACGACTGGAATAACAGAGACTTGGTGGGATAACTCACATGACTGGAGCACTATCATGGATGGGTATAAACTGTTAAGGATGGACAGGCCGGGGAGAAAAGGGGAGGAGTTGCACTGCATGTAAGGGAGCAGTATGATTGCTCATAGCTCCAGTATGAAACTGGAGAAAAGCCTGTTGAGAGTCTTTGGGTTAAGTTTAGAGGCGAGAGCAACAAGGATGATGTCGTAGTGGGCGTCTGCTATAGACCAACAGACCAGGAGGATGAGGTAGACGAGGCTTTCTTCGGACAACTAACAGAAGTTTCCAGATCACAGGCCCTGGTTCTCATGGGGGACTTCAATCACCCTGACATCTGCTGGGAAAGCAATACAGCAGTGAACAGACAATCCAGGAAGTTTTTGGAGAATGTTGGGGATAACTTCCTAGTGCAAGTGCTGGAGGAACCAACTAGGGGCCATGCTCCTCTTGACCTGCTGCTCACAAACAGGGAAGAATTGGTTGGGGAAATAGAAGTGGGTGGCAACCTGGGCAGCAGTGACCATGAGATGGTTGAGTTCAGGATCCTCACAAAAGGAAGAAAAGAGAGCAGCAGAATATGCCATGTACATTGGCCAAACCGGACAGTCTCTACGCAAAAGAATAAATGGACACAAATCTGACATCAGGAATCACAACATTCAAAAACCAGTGGGAGAACACTTCAACCTCTCTAACCACTCAGTGACAGACTTGAAGGTGGCAGTTTTGCAACAAAAAAACTTCAAAAACAGACTCCAAAGAGAGACTGCTGAACTCTAATTAATATGCAAATTAGATACAATTAACTCAGGCCTAAACAGAGACTGGGAATGGTTGGGTCATTACACTAATTGAATCTATTTTCCTATGTTAAGTTCTCCTCACACCTTCAATGGGTCATCTTAATTATCACTTCAAAAGTTTTTTTTCTCCTCCTGATAATAGCTCATCTCAATTGATTAGACTCTTCCTGTTGGTATGCATACTTCCACCTTTTCATGTTCTCTGTATGTATAAATATCTCCTGTCTGTGTGTTCCATTCTATGCATCCAAAGAAGTGAGCTGTAGCTCACGAAAGCTCATGCTGAAATAAATTTGTTAGTCTCTAATGCCACAAGCAATAAATGAGTACATGTTAGTCAGCATCTGGCAAAAGCTGAGTGTGCAAGCTTCGTTATAGGCTGCTACTTTCTATGCCGCCTCCAAAATGAAATATAGCAGATACCTCTGCTGGTTATAAATGAGGTACGCCATAATGGCTCCCCTACTGAGTTACAGTGCATTTGGCTTTGTTGGAAAGTTATTAGATAAAATAGAATGGCAAGGTGAGGTAATTTATTTTATTGGCCCAACTTCTGTTGGTGAGAGAGACAAGCTTTCGAGCTACACAGAGCTCTTCCTCAGGTCTAGGACACTAACTTGGGGTGTCACTGCTAAATTCAATGTGGAACAGATTCTTTAGCTTAGTAGTTAACACATATTTCAAGGGACCATTCAAGGTGAAGTTGGTCCAATCAAAGATATTAACTCACCCCCCCTTGTCCCTTTAGTATCCTGGGACCAACATGGTTACAACAATACTATATATATTAGATAAAATACACATTCTGGTATAAAACAGTAATGAAAGCACCAGGGATGAAGCAGACGAGGATGTGTTGAATCTCTGACTCCAAGCAACTCTGAATTTTGCAGCTCAGTGTTAAGCTATGGGTTCAAAGGAGCTTCCTTAATTCTATATGTAAGATCTGAAGCAAACGTGCATCTGCATAAACAGGTCACACTATGGGTGAGGGCCCATTGTGTGTGCAAAATGCAGGGTTTTGTGTTTGCAAATGTGGGAGCAATTTAGGGGCCTACTTTTTTAGAGGTACAACTCCTTTGCAAATCTGGATTATTTATGTACATGGAAAGCACATCATATATAGTTCTGAGCAAATATATAACAATCTTTAAAGATAAGGACAGCTGATTTTTCCCCCCCTATAGATATCATCATGGAGCCAAACTGAATCTCAGAACTGAACACCTCACCCTAATGTTCATAATTGAGTCACTTTCCCTCCACATACCAACAGGGGAGCTTGCCTTCCCTCTACTGGACTGGGGTGGCATTGCATCTGGGTAGACAATCTCACATGAGGGCAACGTGCTTGATGAACCAACCTCCTCCTGATCCTAGGGAGCTGATTTAAAAAAATATCCAAGTTGGGTCCCACAAATTAAAAGGGGCCTGCTGGTGTCTCATTATCGACTGTCTGCCTCACAGAGCCGTCCCCTCCAGTGTGACTGCTAGGCTCTGCTCCAATGGAGCCCAGGATGTGAACCACAGGAAGCCAAAGACCACTGTGCCCTGCAGGAGTATGGACACTGATCTGAACTTCACATCTCAGGCACATCTCTAGGGTGCCATCTCATTCACAGCACCTGCCTGGTTCCGTACATCTGGTCCTAGGGATCCTTCTCTTTAAGGAGCCTTTGAAACAGGCTAAAATGTTGTTATCCCCATTTGACAGATGGAGGAACTGATACACAAAGTGGTGAAATGACTCACCTTAGACCACATTGGCAGAGTTGAAGATGGAACTAGCCCCTTGCTCTAACAGTGCTTCCTCACCGGGATGTGGGAAGTGCACCATACAATTGTTCATGGGCTTGCTCAGATTAACAGACAGCTGTCCACTGATCCCACGCTGAAGCATTCTACCAGGCTAGGTGTTGGTTCTGGAGCCGCTCCTTGTGATGCCTTTCCTTGTTCCAAAGACATGTATTGTGTTCTCCACCTGTCTCCTCCCAAAGCAGGTGGCAGATTGTTTCAGCTAGAATTGCAGACAAACATGTGGCTCTTGAAAGGTCTGTATTTAACTTTTGTGAGTGTTAGACATGGAAATAGCAGGGAGCCAAATAAAATAAAATAAAATAAAAAATAAAAACTCCAAAAGCAAAAATCCCAAGCAAAGCATATGCTCTCTTTCCAATTAGACATGGTAAGTAAGTACTGATCCATTTTCCCTATCCTTCTGCTATTGGAGGATGGGATGTGGAGAATTCCCTGAAGCCTTCACTGATTTTCTGTATTTTCACTCGTTGCTTCAATTTGTCTTTATTTTGTTTCTCCAACTGAAAATAAACAAATAAAAATAAAAAAGGAAAGTGACCTTTTCCTCAAGAGCAGAGCTCACAGATTCTATGATTCTGTGATTTGCTTTAATCTCCCAGTGCTGCTAAAGTTAACTTCCATGTTGCAGTGACTCAAAGGGTCCACGTGACCCTAATGCATCTTTAGCAACCCTTTTGCAGGGCTTCACTAATTCCAGAAACAAAGCTCCTGCTGAGCTCCCCCGGGAGCAGAGATGCAGAGAAGTACAGAATTGATGAGCTCCCCAGAAGTTCATGTTCAATGCTGTACGGCTTAAGACTGTGCAAAGAGTGAAACTTGCGACCGTGCCTTATAACGTACAAGTGGCTGCACACTAGCGGAGCAGACACTGAGCTGGGAGTCATGAGATGTGGGTGCTAGTCCTTGTTTAGGCACTGCCTTGTTCTCTAACCTTGGAAAAGTAACTTCACCTTTCCATGTGTATGTTTCCCCCCCCACCACTCATTTGCTTTGTCTATTTAGACTGCAAGCTCTCCAGGGCAGGGACTGTTTCTGAGTATGTGTTCAGTACCCAGCACAATGGGGCTCTGTTCTTTGCTGGGGCATTTAGTGCTATGTATGCTGCTGAATAATAAGTGTGTTTTTGCAGAGCATTTTACAAAGGTAAGTGCTATCATGGGATTGCAGAGGTTGGAAAACTGAGACCCAGAGAAGTGAGTGACTTCCTAAGGTTACACAACTGATTCAATGACAGAGTCTGGACTAGATACCAGATCTGCTGATTGGACATTGCAGCCTCCTCACTATATCAACAAAAGAACCTGCCCTGACCCTGCATCCAGAGCTCAAACTGTGCATGTTCCTAGGTGCAAAAACACTGCATGCTTTGTCCTTGAATGATGATGATTATTTTCCTGTATTAAGCACCCAGAGGCCCTTAGAATCATCATCACCTTTTTGCTGAAACCCTTTCTTGCTGTATTTCCTGAAACAAGAAGGACCAAAAGTCTCCCAAGAGAGCCCATTCTCATGAGATGTTCAGTCTCATTATGCAGGTCAGGCCAGGGATTAAAGTAAGGTGGGATGGGGCCCAGCTCTCTCTCCTCCTCTTAAACAGAGGGGAAGCTCCTCTTCCTCTCCTTGGACCGGGTTAGTAGAGCCACTCCTGCTGAAGCTCCCCTTCTTGGATAGGCATTGCCCCTTCTCCGTGGCTGGCATGTTGACTTTCTGTCTACTTTCCATCTCCTTTAGGCCCTGGTACAGATCCACTAGGAACAGAAAGTTCTGATAAGATCTGGAGAAGCTCCCACATTTTGGTCATTTCTCCAAATCAAACCCAATCTCCCAAACCTTTTGAAGCTTACCTAGCACTAATCTTCACTGAGGTAATGTGGGATGGAATACGCTATGCTGAACCTGCATCAAGCCGACAGCGGACACAGCTGGGACTATGTGTTAGCGATCTCTGTTAATTGCTGCCATGAACTGCACCACAAAGGCACTTGGATAGGAGAGGAAAAGCACTTAGATTAAAATAAAATCCTTAGTGCAATGGATCACAGTCAATTGTGGAGCCCTGGTGCCATTGCTGTCTGCTTTCCGGCAAACCAAAGATTAATTTTGGTGTGGTGTTTGCCCTCAGGACTATGAACAGGGCAGCTACCAGCTGCTCAGAAATACCCAGGCCTCTCCAAATTTCAAGACCAATACATTCACTGGCCAACCTCCCCTTTGGCTGTTGCAGGTAATGGGTTCTATTATCAAACTGCTCTGGGGAATATGCTACCCACAATTTGAGGGTGTTTTAAATTTTGTTCTGATCTCAAGCTGAGCCTATTTTGTAAAAAAATAAAATTACCATGATCTTAAACCTTTTTGCTTGTAATGTGTGGATTTTGGAGCAAAAATGGGTTGATTCCAAGTGAAAGATGATTTTGAAATCTGAAATTCAAAATCTGGCATGTTTTCCCTTTCAACAGAGCCGGACAGGAAACAGAAATGCCTCTGTCATTTCTTCATCCCTTTCTCTATGAACTGGGGTGAAGGAAGGGGTTATAGAGCTCACCCCAGGCTGGTAACATCTGAAAGCGCAGGCTCACAGCCAATTTACAGCAGTGGGCAAAGATCATAACATTGTTCTAATGCAACACAGTGTGATTCAATGGATATGAGCTGAAACTGGCAGTCAAGAGACCTACGTTCTGTTACTGACTTGTTCAGTGACCTTGGGGAAGCCACTTAGGGCAAAGCAGCCACTCAGTTTGGATGCCTTCATTTTTCAGTGCTCAGAATGAGACTCTTGGGGACTATTTTGAAGAGGAGCCGAGCACCCACAGACTGAGTGGGGGCTATGGATGTGCAGCACTTCTGAAAATCAGGACCAAAGAATCTCAAGCAGGATGCTCAATATACCAGGCAGGCTAATAGGCTTCAGTGTTGCTGTGTGTAGCACATGGACAGTGATACATGCTTATTTTGATGTGATCCAACTCAGATTTTTGCAAAAATGTTATTTCAGTGCTGTTATTACAATTATTAATTGGACAGGCCAGGGGATCGGTTCTTGGCCTGGGGAGCTCTTCCCTGGGACTCCAGGCATGGTTCCTAATTATCCCGTTCTCCTGTTGTGGTTTGCTGTGACTGTGGCTGTGTTCATGTTGCTAGCTTCTGTTGAACCAGGCCAGATTAAGTAAAGGCTCTGTCAGGCTGGCAGTGCTACAGATGCCTGCCAAAAGCCATGGAATCCTCCCTCACTCCTGGAAGAAAAATTCATTTTTCAGGTTTTTGCTTTGCCTGCAAACCAGGCTGATGTGTCATAGCCCTCCTTCCATTCGAAGGACCCGTGCAAAAGCACACCACTTGGGGAGATGCCATTGGACCTTCCATGGGCAAGAGAACAAGTCTGCCCCAGGTCCAGATTTTGATGCAGTGGATGCCAAAAGAGTTCCTGCAAAGTGCAAACCCGGAAGCCTCAGGGGTTTCTCTCTGTGGCAGGGCAGCCTGGCTCCCAATGAGTAACCATAATGTGATCTCCTCTGAGGACAGAGCCCTCTTTTTTATATTTATATATATACTTTTGTGCTTTTTAATGAATCAGGCCCTGTGTTTCATGCCAGGCATTTGGCCATCTGCCTTGCTTGGCTTTTACGAATTATTAGAGCTGGCTTTATTCTACTTTCCTACAGTCTCTGCACTGGAAAATGTGTATATTGAAAAAGGGTGAGGGAAGGGAAAGGAGAAAAGAAAATAAAGCAAAGAGTGAATTCACTTCCCCAAGTTTTGTCTTACATTAATATCAGGGAGAGTTTTGCAAACCTAACCCCTTGACCTCAGGTGCTGGGATCAGAGTGGAGAGGAGGGGAGTTTTCCTCCTTTTGATTGCATAAAGGAGGAAGCTGTTGATTCACAGGGTACTGGAAAGACATATGTGCTTCATTATCTTGATTCCTTGTATTGTTTCAGCTTGTCATTGCTGGCTGGGAACATACAGCCTTGAGCTGTTCCCATTTTTAAAATGCACTTTTTCTGCCCTGGATTATTGCCAAGTGGAGATTTAAGAACACTATTACTTTTACGAAGGGCTATTAAGGGTTATTAGATCCCATTAGAGCAAACTATGCTCTTTTGTAACAAGGAAAAAAACCCTTTTTCTATATTTTTGAACAATCATATACATACATTTAAACACGATGGAATATTCCTAGCTACCCAAACACAGTTGCATTATATCTTAGACCAAGGGGGGCATTCTTTGGTTGTTGTGTTTTAAATGTCCTAATCAACTCCCTTAAAGATCATATTCCACTTACATAACTTTAAAGCCAGTCTGAACTGTCCTTGAAAGCCAGGTGTGTTGGCTGTTACAGCATGATGGCCTAACTAGGGATGGGGGGGAAGGGATCAGAAATCTAATCCCATCATAATCCATATAAAGCAATCCATTTTTATTAGATTCAGATGAGGTCCCTTAAGACATTATGAGCCCAAAGAAATCCCCTACAGAGTCAATGGGAGTCTTTATATGGGAGTTGGATCAGGCCCTGTATTACAGTAGGAGGATTGCTTCATACTATTGGCAGAAGTTGACAGATGCAAACAGTACCAGTTCCTGGTGGGCTTGGACTTTTTAAAGATAGGATGAACCAGTTGGGATGAAAGTAGAAACCTGACTCACCCCCAGACCTTTGCCCCAGTTCAGATCTAAACTTCCAGCTTTCTCTATAACAAGCTGATCCAAAAACCCACACCTGGAGATACCCCAAATTTTGCAGGAATGCAGATCCATGCCACTCTGTGCTTTGCAGCTCAGACCCAGCTCTTCTTCAAACATTTTGCCCATTATGTTTTCCTTAAGTCAAATTTAAAAGAAAAGAAAAAAAGAGAAAAGTAAAGGCGTGTCTCAAAGTAGCAAAGAATTCTCCATGCTCCACTCTCAGAGCAGTTTTGATGAATATCCTCTGGGAGAGGGCAGCCTCTCCATCACACCTTGTCAGCACCATGCTCTGCAACCAGCAATGCCAATGGCCCAGCCCCAAGATGGGTCCTAGGTGTACTGAGCTGTAATTTCTATGTTCTGTTTTGGGAACAATGGCATAGATCATCCTGGAAAACGTTGTGGGCTTTTTGGGCTCCAGCACAGGGATATGACTAAAGGCTGCCACAGGAGGGAGAAAAACAAACAGGAAAGTATTAAAGGGGCCTAGGATGCAGCTCTAAAGCAAAAGGTATAAATCAGTCAGCCCTTCCCCTCCCTGGACTGTCTTGCCGCCAGCACATGCACTACATTCCCTTTCAGAATGAGGCTTTGGCATGGAAGGCAGAATGCACTAATGCTCCATCATGTTACCACAGCAGAGCATTGCTTGGCAAGAGGATACAGCCTCAGGAAAACCTTGAAGGAAGGGAGCTGCACGCCTGTGCTGGGTAGCAGGGTGGGAGGTGTCCTGGCCTGGGGAAGTTGTTCTGTGGGGAAGCGTGCTTAAAATGGAGGGATTAATGAGTTCCCAGAGCATAAAACAAACCCAGAATTAGAGATAATTGTTTAAAAAATATATATACCTCGAGCAAGCTACCTGTAGGGGGTTTGTGTAGGAAGGAATCCAGTTCCTTTATTTCCCTTCCCTTTGAAAGGCTGGCTTAATAAAGCAATTAGCAACATGAAAAGGCAAAGAGCAGAATTCTCATGTATGTTGTTTGCTTTTCTTTTCTTGGAGACATGTGCCAAGAAAGGCAGTTGGAAGAGCAGGGTGGCTTTGCCTAACTTAACTCAGTCTTTTTTTATTTGAGCTCTGAAATCTTTGGGCCTTGGCTAAGGGAAATAGTGCTTTTTTCAATGGAGTTAGCTCAGTCAAGCCAGCTTAACTCAATTGAAAAACCCTCTTAACAGCACTGTGGACACAGCCGAACACCTTTAGCTCAGTTTTAGCAGGTGGAGTTAGAGCCAGGGGTAGATGGATTGAGCTAACCTGATTGAATAAAGCAAGACTGAAGTGCTCTCTGACCAGAGAACAGGCACACACGAGTAAGCTTCTTCCATTCTCTCCAGCCCTGACATCGAGAAACCACTGAGAGAGAAGTCCAGTCTATCAGAGTATCCAAGCATCTCCACACTGAGAAGCCACTGAGGGACTGATTATATTAGTATTTTTGTAAGTGGTCAGAAATCCACTTGTGTCTGGACTGACATGCATTCTGACTTCAATTCTGCTTGAATCCCAGTTCAATGCCTATGCTTCCCCATAGTGGGTTAATGCAGTGGCATAAGCCTTCAGTCCATTGCTCATTTTAATTGTGAAGTTATCTTATGAAAACTGACAAAATGGCTCTTGAAAACTCCAGTTTTTTGCAGATTGTTGGGGGGTTTAATGCGTGTCATTAAACTGTTTAATGCTATATTCAAAAAGAACAAAAAAAACTGGCTTCTTGGACGGCAATTCTTTGCTTTCCTTTGGAACAGAAACATTTGGTTTTGAAGGAGCTTCTTTATTTCTGGTGAAGCTCCCAAATATTTGCTGTCTCGAGAATGTCACTTTCTTTGATGTTCTCTCACTGATTGCCTAGAGAGTATCTATCTTCACCTTCCAACTCTACAAACACCTGACAGGGATGGTCTAGATAATGCTTAGTCCTGCCTTGAGTGCAGGGGCCTGGACTAGATGATCTCTCGAGGTCCCTTCGAACTTTATGATTCTATGATTACATAAAGTCTCTCAGTTTCCAGTGAGACTGTTATGCAAACCTGATTGCTATAGCTGGGTTGGCTTTATATCTGTATTATTGGAGCACTGGCAGTTGCGTCTACCTAAAGAAATAATTGCTCTTATTAAACTGGCTGAGTCCTGATCTGAAATAAGTGTAACCCACCAGTCTTTGAGTGTTGTGTGTCTCCTTCTGCACCCTGATCCACAGAGGATAGAAATCAGGTACAGCTCTTTGCTTGACAGCTTTACTCTTTAGCTCAAACTAGAGAGACTTGTGCTTTCAGCTTTGGAGGTAGGAGTGTGGCATGGAAGTATCAGAAGAGAGCAGGACTCAGAACAGCAAAGGCAATAGGAAACAGCAAGCAGAGATGTGGGCATGGGCAGAGCTGTGCAGGGTATTGAATATGACGAGGAGAAACTTGACCTTGATGTTGGATAGCAAGGGGAAGCCAGCTAAGAGAGACAAATAGGGGAGTGACATGATCCGGAGTTGTGGGGAGGAAAGTAGAGAAGGACCTACCGGTGGGACATGACAAAAGAGGTTGAGGAGGGTCATGAGGCTTGGGAAAGGGTAAGGCAGAGGGAGGCAAAGAATAACTTCTTTATTTGCATTGTGGTAATACCTAGAGGCCAGGACCCCATTGTCTAGGGCACTTAGGATGACCAGATAGCAAGTGTGAAAAATTGGGAGAGGGAGAGGGGTAATAGTTGCCTATATAAGACAAAGCTCCTAATATTGGGACAATCCCGATAATATCAGGACCTCTGGTCACCCTAAGGGCACCGTACATGCTTCTGTTGTCTCTTGTTTTATATTTATAAACTCCTTGGGGGCAGAGGCCATATTTTTATTCTGTATTTGTACAGCACCTAGCACAGTGGGGTCTTGGTCTATGTCTAGGGTTCCTAGGCCCATGGTAATACAAATAAATAATAATAATAATGATAGTAATTAAATAATATAGAAGAGGGGTTCTCAAACTGGGGATCAGGACCCCTCAGGGGGTCACAAGGTTATTACATGGGGGGGGTCACATGCTGTCAACTTTCACCCCAAGCCCCACTTTGCCTCCAGCATTTATAATGGTGCTAAATATATAAAAAAGTGTTTTTAATTTATAAGGGGGGGTCACACTCAGAGGCTTGCTATGTGAAAGGGGCACCAGTAAAAAAGTTTGAGAGACACTGATATAGAGACAATCCAACCCCCAAAAGCTTACAATCTAAGACTATAGATGAGTACAATAAACTGATGGTGGGAGCCCAGAGAGACACTGAGATGTCTCTGAAGCAACTGACACCACTAATGAAAACTGCTCAGCAAGTTCCCAAAATTATGCTTACAAAAGGTTTAAAATCTCTAGTTCTACATTTTGAAAAAATCCCCACTCCTGGCCAGGGTGTGAGCTGAGAGGAATAACAGCTGGGCAAGTCAGTGCAACCAGGAGCTGTAGCCACTTTCGCCCTGGAATGGAGCAAACCCAGGAACCTCTCCCAATGTTAATTGTGGTGGATTTTTTTCCAGGGATGGGAGGGGAATGGAAAACTGCAGCGAGAAAAACCAACAAGGGCCCGAAATTCAAAGCCGAGGAAATTCGCAATGGGAAATCTAGTTGAGACAGCTGTGCTGAGGGTGAGCTAATTCAGGGCTGACCGAGCAACTTCCATTATGTAATATTTTGCTTTGATGGGCCATAAAAATGAGTTTGTTGGTCCAGTCCTTGCTCCTGACACCTGCTAAATCTGTGACTTTCAAGGTGGAGCTGTCAAGGGCAGCACTGCGTCAGATACTGTACAAACACATGTGGATTTAATTGTTGAGAAGCAAGCAGAGCCTGCACAGAAGCTGTATTTGCTGAGCTCCTGCCTGTTTTTTCAGGATGTGTTTCTATGCATATTCTAGGACAGTGTTAGAAAACCCAGAAGAATCATAAATTATCACTCAGGTAGCATCTATCAATTAAGGCCAATTATGCCTAGAGCAGTGGCTCTCAACCTTTCCAGACTACTGTACTCCTTTCAGGAGTCTGATTTGTCTTGCATACCCCCAGTTACACCTCACTTAAAAACTACTTGCTTACAAAATCAGACATAAAAATACAAGTGACACAGCACACTCTTACTGAAAAATTGCTTACATTCTCATTTTTACCATATAATTGTAAAATAAATCAATTGGAATATAAATATTGTACTTACATTTCAGTTTATAGTATACAGAGCAGTATAAACACATCATTTTCTGTACGAAATTTTAGTTTGTACTGACTTTGCTAGTGCTTTTTATAGAGCCTATTGTAAAACTAGGCAAATATCTAGGTGAGTTGATGTACCCGCTGGAAGACTCAGAATCACTGGCCTAACGCAACATAAAGGTTCACTTCTGACTCTGGCTGTATCCTTCCCCTCCCCAGATACATAGGAAATGCCCCCTTATTTTAGATCAGAAGAAGAGGAGAGAAAAGGTTTAAATCACAAACCCTTTATTTTATTAAGAAGCCCCCAGGACAGCAGCTTTGGAAGTTCCATGAAATGCACGTACTGCCCCTCGCACTCTCACACCAACCTGACTGACTGGGAGCTGGACAGTTCAGCTGCAAGAACCACAGAACAATGCATGTATATAAAAAGAAACCAGTGACAACCACTGGCGAGTATTTAGTGCCTTTCATCACGAAGGATCCCAGCATCATGTGGAGTCTATGGGCAGACTCTGTGCTGCACCTCCTTTGAGCTGCCTGGATTCTGGGCCAGCTGGGGGCTGATGTGATCCCTAGTGTAATTTAGAGCAGCCCCAAGGGCCACTTTAATTTATGACAGCAGTTCCCTGCGGACTGTGCCATGCCTTGGATCAACTGAGAATCCCCATAGCACTCAGTGCTATGGAAACATCGTTCTTACCCCTGACATGGCCCTTCCCAGGATCACCCTGGCACAATTGCTATGCCAGGGGCTCCAAGAGGGGCAGCACAAAGCCATATAGAGCAACTTTACAGCACTCCAGCACTGGGGAAATTCTCCTCTTGGCCCCTGAACGTCTCTGAGGCAATGCATAGGGGCTGGTCTGGAAACCAGAATTTGCTCCTCTACGTAGGGGGGAAATAATGTGCCCTCTAGGGAGGAACAAAGCAGCCTGCCTGAAACCTCAACACTACAGAGCAAATTTGAGGAAGAGACTTCTCCAGCTTACACTCCAGGGAGGATTTGCAGGAGAAGCGCCGCAGTATGTTTTTAAGGAAGGAGTAAGGTGGCGCAGCAGCCATATGGGCATGATGCCAGGGTAACTCCCAGCACTCCAGGAAGCAACCTTGCTACTTCTCACAGGGAAACATCACACCAGGATCCCCAGTAGGTCTAACAGCTGAATTCTAAAAGACAATGCAGGCTAATGCCAGTCAAGTGGGCTAATACATTCGACCACCTGTGTCCGTGTGTCTGAACTAGCTGGTCAGAGGCAGGCCTGACTTTAGGATTTTTTGCCTTGGGGGATCCAAACCCCTTAATACTTGAAACCCACCCATCCAATCCCTTTAAATCCAGCTAAAACCCTCAAATTCACCTTCCCCTCACACCAAGTCCTTCAGCTTCCTCCCCCTCATCCTCTCATTTCCAGACCCTGAGAGAACAGCTAGACTCCACCCATTTATCCTCTTTCCCCACAACCCCACAGTAAAGGTGGGAGCATCCCAGGGATATGTAGTCCACCCCCTCCTCCCTCCAAACTGGGTTTCAAGGTCCCATACCTGTTTCTAGTGGTCTGTCCAGACCACACTACCTGCTGCTTTGTGTGGTCTGACTGGCAGTGCTACATTCTTGTATTATCCATTGTCTTCTCCCTTTCCTGACAAAGGTCAGTTGTTTTGTACTTTAGCCTTTTAATGAAATGAAAAACAACTGGTAGTGAGGAGACCAGCCGGCTGCTACCAGTTTCCAGGAGGGGCCTGGAAGAGCAGGGCAAAACGGCAAAGATTTTTGGAAAGGAAAGAGAGAGCACATAAAGTCATTCGGCCTGGGCAAGTAAATATGCTGTCACTAATGCCCAGAAGGGATCAGCTTGTTTTAAATAAACTCACAAAGCCCCCTGAAATAAAACACAATGTTTTAAAATGGCAGAGATTAATTTTCTGACTTCAAAGTGCTATTAATGCAGGGCTTGACTAAGGTTTCCTGTGCGAGTAGTTTCCCCCCCGAGCAATGATTTCAAGAATCCGCCTTGTTTTAAAGCTGGCATTTGCTGCAGCTGCAGACCTGGAGTATTTTCGATCCCCTCTGAGTGCTGGAACGCTATCCAACAATTAAACCGCAACCCTGAAACAATCAAACATCTGTTTGGAGACAGGCTGCTCAGTGACTGACATCCTCCCGCCAGTGATTCCTGTCCTGTGTGTGTGTGTATATGTGTGCACATGCACACACATATGCTGGGTGCATGTTTGTTGATCTGTGGGTATATACTGTCTATGCAAGTATGTTTTTTGATGTGTGTTTCTGGGTGTGTGCTGTGGTGTGTATACTTGTAAGCATGTTTGTTGATACGTGTATCTGGATTGTATGTGTGTGTACAGATTCATTTATGGAAGTCTGTCTGCTGATGCATGTGCAAGTATCCAGTCACTCTGTGTGTGTGTGTGTGTGTGTGTGTGTGTGTGTGTAGGATTAGACTTGTTTGGGGAAGAGAGTGTGTGTTTATGAATGTGTATGTGTCTGGGTGTCATGCTGTATATCTCATGACAGGTTGGTTTGTCACTATGTCTGTATAGTTTGTTTGTGGCAGGGTATGTGTGTTTATTGAAGTGTGTGGCATCAGGTTATATGTTTCTGGAAGTCTGTGTAATGGTGTGTTGGGGAGATGTAGTTTTGTTTATAGATGGGCATGTGGTTTTTGTTTACAACTCAGGTTGCATGTATGTTTTGGAGGATTGTGTGTGTGTTGATGTTTCTGAGTGCATGTGCCTGTACCTTTGTCTGTGGATGGCTGTGTGTATTTATTGATATGTGTATCAGACAATGTGGGTGTGTGCAGGTGTGTTTGTGGAGAGTTGTGTGTTGAAGTGTATTTGCTGTTTTAATTCTGTGATGGACATTGTATTTTGCATTCATCATCCAGTTCTGCTTTTGATCCAGTTTGTTCCCAGGACCATGGGCCTTGCTCATTGTGGGTTTCAGGAACAGAGATAACATACTGCTGGCAGCTAAAGCTAAGAACAAGGGCCAGGTTTGTCCCTGGTGTAACCCCAGTCTCTCTAAATCTCATGTAGAAACTCTGTTTTGGAGAAGCCGCTCAGGGCTACATAAATGTAAGTGAGGGCAGGGATTTGGGGGAGGCGAGGTGAGCCAGGCAGTGAGCTCTGCCCACAGCAGGATAGAACCTCTGATCTGCTCCAGTGTCGGGAACTAGGTCTGTCTTTGCAGCAGTTGGCCTACAGAGCTTAAAGTCCAGTACAGCTGTAGCCAGTGGCGGTTCTCCTCTCTCCCAATGGAGAGTGGTTTGGATGTTAGCTCTGGAGCGGTATTCCTATTTAGACCAAGACATCCTGCATGGCCAAAGAACCATGACAGCTCCTGCAAACAATTACCTATCAATCTCTTTGAGTTTTCTGAGCCGCAAAGCAGTGCTTTTCAGCTGGGATTTCCAAACGAGCCTATGGGAATTAGGCATCCAACTCCCAGTCAAGAGGATCTAGGCACATTGTTTTCCCCCTTAGGCTCTTTTCGAAATGCCAGTATTAAGCATTTCTTCCTTGGCTCAGAGGAGGAAAATGGGTTATGCTTTGGCAGTGTTTGAGAGTCTTTGACTATCTGGAGGTGGCAGAGGTGTAAGCTTTGTGGGTTAGACCACACCCCTCCCCTCCCCCAGTACCTCCGGGGAGGTGACTGCAGGACTCATGCATTCGCACATGCAATCCCTCCCACATTTTTGTTGTGTGTGCACTGGGAAGCAGAAGCCTTCTCCCCTGGCTGTGAGGCTCTGCTCAGAGATTCACACCTTCCTGACCTGTAGGCAGTGATGAGCTGAATTCAGAGCGACCCTTGAGAAGCACTTCTACATGTAGCTCTCCCCAGTGTGGCTGTCCATGGGCCTCACCAGTTAGGGGTGCTTGTGACTGCCACAGTCTGCCAGGTACCGCGTGAGGGCACTTTATGATGTATGTGACAATCAGCTGAACACCACCCGATGGGCTACACGCCACTCCAAAAGCGACACTTTTGATTGGCTGGCTTAGAACTGCTGCCAGTCCTGAAGTCCAGCCCGAAGGGCAGAAGATAGGACTTTTCTGATCAAGGGTCCACAGCTCTAGAACTCTCTTTCCCCGGCCGCACACACACAGACTGATCACACCCTTGGCATCCTTCAGGGCATGTTTTGTGCAGTAGGTTGCGTGTGCGTGGTGGGGCGTGTAGGATAATGAAAGGCATATTGTTTCTTTTGCTCAGCTCCTGTTTGGGTTAGATACCATGGCACACTGCCTTGTATTTATAATTGTGCTTTATGTACATTTCGTTAAGGCACTGAGAGGCCCGTGGGTGCCAATCAATTAAAAACCACCACTGCTGCTAATAACATTAATTAAGCTCACCCTGGGCTCATAATAACCCTGGCAGATTTGTAGAACCTTTTGAAGGAACCAGAAAGTCTCCTCACTCAGCAGGTTTATTCCAGCTCTGCTCATCCTATTTGCTCCTCTCCAGCCTCCCCCTCTGCCCTGCAGGAACTGGTGAAAACAGCTCCCAAACCTGTTCTGGTTCCCATTTCCACTTTCCTGAGCACCCTGGGACGTGCTCCCTGTTATTTGGAACTATAGTGAGTTCACCCTAGTCGTAGTATGTGAGCCTCTCACAATCACTATCGGGTTTTATCCTCACAACACCACTGTGAGGTAGGGAATGATTATCCTCACTTTACTGGTAGGGAATTGAGGCACAGAGAAGAAGTGATATGCCCAATTTCACAGACGGCATCTGTGGCAGAGACACATA
This sequence comes from Mauremys mutica, assembly GCF_020497125.1. Taxonomy (NCBI): domain Eukaryota; kingdom Metazoa; phylum Chordata; order Testudines; family Geoemydidae; genus Mauremys; species Mauremys mutica. The sequence continues at coordinate 5,459,983 of NC_059092.1, read as the reverse complement.
TCTCCAGAATCACAGTCCACTGTCCTGTCTGCTAAACCAGTGTTTCTCAACCTTTTTGATACTAGGGACCAGCTTGCTGCCTTCCTAAAATGTGGCAGGGAGATCTCAGGGACCGGCGCCAGTCCACAGACTGTCCGTTGAGAAACACTGCGCTAGAGCATCCTTCTTATCCTGCATCCCTTTTTCATCTACAAGTAGGCCTTTACACCACAGCCACATCATGGTCTATGCATATCCATCAGCTACATGCTACTGCTATGTAAGAAAACCTGCACAGGAGGCATCTGAGTTTCCACTCCTGGAATTCCTTCTGAATTGTCTTGTTAGGGGTAGAGGTACTTGTTTCCTTACAGAACTGGAAAGCTAATTCACTTCCTAAACCTGTGCATGGCCTGAGATGTGCTCAGAGGTTGGGGGGATAATGGAACACAGAAGCTGCCTGCTCCTTCTCCCACACACTGCAGGTTTGACCCACAATGTGCTCCAATGTGTTGCCCCCAATTCTCCATAGCAGAGGGGTGCATGTGGCCCCTTGTCAATATTATGAGCTGCTCTTTTGCTAACCAATGTTCTCCTGCACCCTCTATCTCCAGAAATACCTGAGGCACAGTTTAGGGAAGCCCTGAACTGTCTATTGCTTTGTTCATTTGCAAAGACAGATGTGAAATAAGTTTTAATCTCTCTGCTATTCTCATTTTATCTGTCTCTAATTCCCTGACTGTCAGACCAAGAAGCATTGAATTGTTTCTTCAGAATTTGTTAATTATTGTTGCATGACCTCTGAATTTTTATTCAGGGTAATTTACTTTGCAGTTTAGCACATTCCTCCACTTCACAACTAGTACAAACCTCAGAAAGTCCCCGATATTTACCCTGGAGACACTTTTGGCTCATTATTCATCCACATGACAAGTAAGCTGGGAGAAGTGTGATCACAGTTTGCAAGTATCTGAAGAGGGCAAAGACCAAAGAAGGACAGGAATTGCTTATGAAGGTACATGAGGATGCAACTGGGAGGAATGGGATGAAACAGAGCAATAGGAAAACTTCAGCTGAATACTGGGCAAAGTGGTGTAGAAATGAGATCTCCAGGACACTGGAATAATTTCCCAAGAGACATAGTGGAAGAATTGCCAAAGGGTAAAAAACCCATGTCTATGCACATGAGTTGCCCTTGCAAAAATGGACTCAGAATTCCGAATGCAGCTCCTGGGATCTAGGAAAGTACCTAAAAAGGCAAGGTATATGCCCAACCAGCCCTTTACACATGCATATTCCCCAAGCTGTGCACACAACCCCAGACATTATTTCTTGCTGTTATTGTTTGGAATATATTGCATAGGAACCTTTCTCCTCAGTCAATAGGGTCCTTCATAATCTAAGTCTGGTATGGAGATTTTGCTGGGGGAAGGGCCTGTGTGATAGAGCAGCTGGCGGCACCATATTCTTTACATGGAGAGGGAGATGCAGAAAGTGGCTGATCAGACCTGCATTTGGAAGGGGATTTGCCATGCAGGGTCCTGTCTAAGCTGACAGGAGCAGAGCCTTGACTCCTGCTTGCTCTCCTCCGGGGGGCCCATCAAATCCTGACATCTGCTGTTCCAGCGCGCAGCTGTGCGGGGGTCCAGGCGAGAACCATCCCGCTTGTCCAGCTGCTCTTCCATTCACTGTCACTCAGCAAGTAGCTATTTCACAGTCCTTACTGGAGACAATGGGATCTTTCAGGGATGAAATCAGATCCTTGACTCTGATAGTGAGGCAGCTGTGAGACACATGAAGGCTTTTCCTTGCTGACTCTTCCTTGTCTCACAAGGCTCAGATTCAAAGGGTTGCACTGAAACATCCTCAGCCCTCTTCTCCCTCCCCCCCACAAAGGTCAGCACTGCAGGGTTCATTCTAGGAAAGAGGGGAATATTTGGTACCCTTTGGATAGATAGATAGATAGATAGATAGATAGATAGATAGATAGATAGATAGATAATGAGTGTGGATGGCAATAGATTAGATTAGATATTTTGAAGGAGGAATCAAATGAAAGAGATTTGCAAAGAACAAATTACACCAAAATAATATCTTCCATTTTTTTTGTGCTCTTCTAATCCCAAAGGAAGGCAAAGTGCTCTCCAAGCTATATATAGAGGACTTCTCTCATCACTGAAGTGCAGCCACCTCTGGCATGGAAGGCAGCAGCTGCTTAATAGCACTCAATAACACTACACAGAAGTTTGGCACAAGCTCCCTAACAGCATGCTAGGACATTGGGTTCATTACTGTCTGAAAAGGCAGAGTAGCACCTACTGAATCACTACCATTTTCCATAGCATCCTTAGCTTCCCTCTGAGGCTCAGGTTTCCCACCCAAGTACTGATCAAGCCCAATCCTGCGTAGCTTCCTAACTATCCAAACCTCAGGACATTTGCAGTGCTGATGAGGAAAAATGCAGATATGGCACAGAAAGCACTGATGGCTGCAGGGCTTGTTTCTGAACATAGAGCAGAGGAAAGGAGGCACCTATGGGTCAGACAGGACTGTGGTTTAGTCAAGAGCCCTTTCTTTTCTGTATCACCAAGACTCCATAGAATAGTCTTCAGAATGGAACAAACATACATGCTGGTACACATAATTCTACAGCTGGAATCATGCTTTAACTAGAGAGAGACCAACAGCGACACAAGGTCTGAATTCCTTCCAACTTGGGGCTGAGTCCCCATCTCTATCATGGGGCCAAACCAAACCCCAATGTTCATGACCAGTGGGGAAGTTTGGACCTGGAGGAGAATCTGGAACAGCTAGGGGACTCTTTTCCAAGCCTTTAATCTGTTCTGCATTCCTGCAAAGCACAGGGCGAGTATGGTGCCTATGCAGCATCATACTACAAGTGCTTTCAATGAACATTCTCTCCCATCTGCTGACTTGTGGTGTGTTCCAACCCCCTGGCATCTCTTCACCTTAGCCTAATTCCTACTGACCCTCCATGTTACACTCTCTCCTTCTTTTCTCTTCTCCACTTACTATCCTCCCCTCAGCATGCTTCTTCCTCTGTTTGGCCCTCTGCTCAGCTGATCCCTGCCTAACTAGACCCCACTCAAAACAAAACAGAAAGCCGGCCAAAATGAGGGTTTATGTTCATGGCACCAACATGTTCTTTGCAAACCATCCCATTGGCCATTCTCCTTGTATGTTATATCTCACTTCCTTTATTCTCCAGGGCAGGGATTGTCTTTTACTCTGTGTTTGTACAGGGCCTAGCACAATGGGGCCCCAATGTTGGTTGGGGTCATTAGGTGCTACCATAAACAAATAAACAATAATAATAATTAATACAAATAATAATATTGTAATTAGCAGGGAGATCAGGCCTGAGAGCTGGGAAAAAGGCATCTTGCAGGCTGCAAATGGGATTTCTGAAGTTTATGTGGTACAGAGGGAGGCAGGGGTACAAACAGGAAACCCCTCCTCAATCTACCCCATGCAAAGATAACAGCCCCCCCAAAAATCATGACAGTAATTAATCCATACAAGCAGCACCACCCCTTTCACTCATAATAATTCCATACACAAAAAGCAACATATGCACTTTCAGTGGGAAATGTCCTTTTTTTTTAAGACTAAGGGAAATGATGATAAGAAAGGACGAACAAACAAAGTTTCCAGGGAAGAACATGCTGTTTGCATCTCCTCTGTCTATAGCAACTCTCATAACATAACAAATTGCTAAGCTCTACCCAGAATTTTAAAGATGTGGTATGCAGAAAACAAAAGGCATGACAACTCCACAGCTACATGCTAACACCTCTTCAAGGCTGCTGTTCCACCTTTAATTTTGGCTTTATTCTGCTTATATATTTAAGAGGACAGAAAGTCTTCAGTTAATGCTGGTGGCACGTTTATGAGCTGCTTGGTAAGTAGCATGCATCTCACAGTATAGTGATGAACAAATAACAGGAATTTCAAACATGCGACATATGACAGATGCTTTCCTTATATGACACTTTTAAAGGTCTTGGATGCACTTCAGAGCAGCCGTAGATATGTTCTCCTTGTTTAGAATATTATCCTGTCCATAACTAGTAGGTCATATTTCAAAGTTTATCCAGTGTAATGACAACCCTGAGCTGCGTTTACTCATACTGGCTTCCTGTCTTTTACCACATCAAGTCCCAGCTCCTCACCCTCATCTTCAAGGCCTCACATCTTCGCTATATCCCACCCCTGCCTCCTAACTACTCTCTTTGGGCCTGATACTGAGTAACTCCACTCATGGGAACATTTCTATTAACATCAACATAACTGCTCACTTGAGTAAAGTGACTCACAATTGTAAGTACATGCAGGTTTTGGCCTTTTGTTTTCCCCCAAGCTTCCATTTCATGTCTCCCTTTTGCTCTGGTTTTATGCTTACAACAGATTCCCATTTCCAGCCCTCCTTTAAATCCCTCCTGAAAACCTCTCTCTTATGTTGTGTCATCCACCCTAGTAAAATGTGTGTCATTGTCTACTTGTTGTGGCTACTCCACGTAAGAGTCTACAACTGCTACTGGTTGGGGGAGTTATTTCTTTAGCTCATGAGGGAGGTTCATGCTTTTAGCACTGAAGCTTCAGGTTTCAAACTCCTTTGATGACTCAAGTGAGGGACTCTTATGCTGGTTCCCATCACTGATTTCCATCATGCTTGTGTTGTCCTCTCACTATTACATATTTGAACTGTTATCCCGCATATCATATTTCCACTGCAGAATTAGCTTACAGATGGAAGGGGCGGTGTCTCTGGAGGGTTTGCAAAGTGCCATAAAGACACCTATGGGGCCCCATAAATATTCATCAGTGTTCAACAATTAATAATAATAATTAAGGGATTTATAATAATACATTCACACAAGTATTTTGACATCCTCTCTTCTCCTTAAGAACTTGATTAGCAATTTAATGTCTGGCAATTATTTTTTTATTTATTGATGAGCAAAGAGTAGTAGATGGAGATACTATAAGGTGGGTGCAAAACTGGTTGGAAAACTGTTCCCAGAGAATAGTTATCAGTGGTTCACAGTCCTGCTGGAAGGGCATAACGAATGGGGTCCCGCAGGGATCAGTTCTGGGTCTGGTTCTGTTCAATATCTTCATCAATGATTTAGATAATTGCATACAGAGTACAGTACACTTTTAAAGTTTGCAGATGATACCAAGCTGGGAGGGGTTGCAAGTGCTCTGGAAGATGGGATTAAAATTCAAAATGCTCTGGACATACTGGAGAAATGGTCTGACGTAAATAGTATGAAATTCAATAAGGACAAATGCAGAGTGCTCCATGTAGGAAGGAACAATCAGTTGCACGCATACAAATAGCGAAATGACTGCCTAGAAAAGAGTATGGAAAGGGATCTGGGTGTCATAGTGGACCACAAGCTAAATATGAGTCAACAGTGTAACGCTATTGCAAAAAAAGCGAACATCATTCTGGGCTGTATTAGCAGCAGTGTTGTAAGCAAGACACAGAAGTAATTCTTCTGCTCTACTCTGCTCTGATTAGGCCTCAGCTGGAGTATTGTGTCCAGTTCTGGGCACCACCTTTCAAGAAGGATGTGGACAAATTGGAGAGAGTCCAGAGAAGATCAGCAAAAATGATTAAAGGTCTAGAACATATGACCTATGAGGGAAGATTGAAAAAAATGTGTTTGTTTAGTCTGGAAAAGAGAAGACCGAGAGGAGATGTGATAACAGTTTTCAAGTATGTAAAAGGTTGTTACAAGGAGAAGGAAGAAAAATTGTTTTTCTTAACCTCTGAGGATAGGACAAGAAGCAATGGGCTTAAACTGCAGCAAGGGAGGTTTAGGTTGGACATTAGGAAAAACTTCCTAACTGTCAGGGTGGTTAAGCACTGGAATAAATTGCCTAGGGAGGTTGTAGAATCTCCATAATTGGAGATTTTTAAGAGTAGGTTAGACAATTCCCTGTCAGGGATAATCTAGATAATTAGCCCTGCCACAAGTGTAGGGGACTGGACTAGATGACCTCTCAAGGTCCCTTCCAGCTCTATGATTCTATGCTCACAGACAGTTATTAAGTAGGTGAACCCTTTCCATAGCTGAGATATTATTATCTAGGGAGAATGTAATTACGATCAGGTTAGTTTTAATCCGTGGGTTTCCCGTTAATCCCCAGCCCTGTAACAGGAAGGTGTTTAAGCACATGCTTAAGTTCCTTCTGGTTCAGGATAGCATTTAAACACATGCTTAATGTTCAGCACACACAAAGCACATGCTTAAAGTTAATCACATGCTTAAATGTTGTACTAAAGGAGGGATGCTTTACTGAATCATAGCTGCTGTCCTGTGTGTCACAAGCTTTAAATGTTTTTTTATTCTGTCACAGGGCAACTGCTCTGTTCTAACCCTCTCTGCAACCTTTGCGCTTCACGTCTATGTTCATCTGCCTCCCAGTTAACTCGTCCCTTGCTGAGGCACACAAAGCTGATGGTCACCCAGTGGCAACAGTGCTCAAGCCCTGGCTACACTAGCGCTGACTAGTGCTGTTACTAACACAGGTGCAGTTTCATCATTGCTGGAAAACTGAACCAACGTTTTCTGGGGCAGATGCATCCCAACAGTATGGCACATCTGGGGCTCAGTTCAAGGCTCAAGCAACAAAAACCCAAGCCCATTTGGTGGACCTGAGGAGATGTGGGCCCCCTTTAGCATATTCATCAGACCTGTAACTCAGAAGGCCCCATTCAAAACCACTGAAGTCAATGGAAGGACTCTCATGGATTTCAATGGACTTTGGATCAGGGCTAAAGTGCCTCAGGATCCCTTGGGCATGAGAGCTGCTGTATAAAGCCAACTTCCAGCCCTAGCAAATTGTTTAAAAGTGCGTTTGGAAACAGAGGAAACAGCTCAGATTGTGCCTGATAAGAGACGACACATATCTAAGAAAGAAACTTTCTGGAAATCCAAAGCCAATGCATGAGTGTGTAATAAATTGGGACCCTCGGGGAGGCAGGGTTCAGCCAATAGGATTCTCTTTTATTATCATTGTTAAATAAATCATTGTTTGAAGGCAGTGTTGCTGGGGAGCACAGCGACTGAAGCTGCAGCTCATTTCTTTCATCCGGGCTCTGAGCTGGCGAATGGACTGGGCTCTGTCCATCCAGAGGCCCCACTCCCAATGCTCTCATTTTGCAGGAATCCGTTGGTGCATCTTCTGTTGCTAGAAGAATTGGCTGACATCTTCAAACATCTCTAGCGACGTGCTGGGGAGATGATGCTGAAGTCTGAATGCCGTCTGCACGCCTTCTCACCGTCCCACGCCCGCTCCCCCCTCCCAGTACCTCCCTAGCAATTGTCTGGAGACTGGGAGGGGGCAACATTTATCTATAGATAAGGAAATATCATTTAGCAATCCCCTGCATTTCAGTTTTCTGAGGTTTGGGGTTTTCCTCTTGCCTTGGTTTGTAGAAGGGGTCAGCTGTTTAGGCTGCATCTCTCTGTCTGAGTTCTATGCTGGGTGCCTAAAGCACATACCACAGTGGTGTTGTACTCTCTGCACAGGGATTTTCATTCCATTGTTAGTGCATCATTGACGGGACGTGGCGATTCCAGGTCACATATGCTGCTCGTCTGGCCCTCCTTGTCATAGGCGCAGAATTTGTAACAAGGGGGTGGGTGGGTTAGGGAGGGTGTATGGAGGCTATTGCAGAACTGGTGACTGGATTTTACAGCCATCCTGCTGCATGTACCTCTCTCTTGAAATTCATCCCACTCTTCCTCATGCCGAGTCTTAAGCCCAAATGTATGCACTCTTTGCCCTGGTCTCTTCTTTTTAACCCTGAACGATTCTGAGTAAGGAACGGGAGTTCATCCCTAAACCAGTCAAAATCAAGACGGGCCAAGTCTGCAGCCAAGCTGCCTCGGAGGATGTGGACAGCACCCCGTCAGATGGAAGGGAAATGGGGAATAGGGAAGAAAAGTGGGAAGCAAATACTGAGAACAAGAGAGCCACAGCCCAACTGGTTAGGGATAAGCATGCCAGACTGAAAGGAACTGGTTCTAGTGGGTCATTTCCATCAATGGGATCCATCTGAGAAGTTTCTAGTCCTCAGTGAACGTAGGGATGCAGAGCAGACCTCTCCCCCAGCCAGTTGTCACTGCCAGATAGGGGCATACAGTCAAAGATTACTGCTCTCCCCTGCTCTTATTCGCAGTTGGATATGCTGGAATGTGAGCTAGTCCCATATTTCTCCGAGAGCCCTGATCTCCTAAGTCGGCAAGATGAAGCCCAGCTTTCTCATGAAATTTCCAACACCTCCTGCTCTCTATCGCATCAGAATGGACTTGAATGCAGTAGTTTGGCATCACAACTGATGCGCTGTGGCAGAACCCAGAAGCAGAAAGAGGCATGGAAATATAAAAAAGCAGGAGCTCTCAAGTTTTTTTATGACCTCAAAAAAGTTGCACTTGAGAGTCATTTTGAAGGAAAGGTTGGCCCAATTTTTATTTTATTTGAACCACTTCACTCATCTTCAGTACAGATAAGACCACACCATGATCACAGGGCATGCGTCTTCCTCCTAATTTGATGGAAGGGTTGTGTATGTAGCACCCAGTGATGCTAACAAGAGTGTTCTACCTGTGGGAATTCCCTGCACCTTGAGATGAGAGAAGACCATCAGCTGAGCAAGAACTTAGCAACTAAAATTAAATATATTCTTTCTTTCTTTTTTTCTTTCTCACTAATACCAACATTGTAATAGCAGTTAGGCCCAATACTCTTGCTTCATTTATGCTAAGCTCCATGTGTTGCATTAAGAATGCAACATGCTGTAGTAAAACCTCTAATAATTAAAAACTTTCTGCATACTCCCTGGCTTCACTGTTGTGGACAGCAGCAGCATGAAGAAACAGGCTTAATTGTAAGATAATAACTGTGTTTGTATTTTATGCCTTTGTCTTCAGTTCCTGGTGTGGAACTAGTCCACAATGGTAATTTATCTCTGCTCTTCTTGTATTCTGTTTCTTAAGCATCAGTGAGAGTGAAGCTGATGGAAAGATGGTTGCTTGATTCATAAGTGGAAGAAGAATTTGAGAGAGAGATGTAGGCAACTGGCAGGGCCCAAATCCTGATGTCGTATATACTCCAGACACACTGATTGCCACAGATCTTTAGCTAATGTAAATGGTTACAGCTACATTGACTTGGAACTGGCTTAATTTAGTCACAGATTTTAAGGCCAGAAAAGATTATCTTGTCTCCTGCAAAATATAGGCAAGTTACACCAGTTGAAGAACTGGTCCATTGACTTGAATCAGGTTGCAAAGGATGTACCTTAGGATGGGATCTGGCCATCTCTGAAAAGATGAGAAAGACCAGATCAAAGTATTTTTCTAAAGATTCCAGCGGACTGGGAGGTTCTGAAACTGAGATTCTTTCAACTCTGTAGCATGGAAACCAATCTCTTTATATAAGAAAACTGGTTCTGTTGCATTCTGAGTCATTTTCCATTGGAGAGAAAATTGGTTTCTTTAATCAGCTTCTAAAACGTTTTGCTAAACTCCAAACTTCCCCAGGTTCAATCACCCCCAACCCCCAAAATACTGTTTTGGGGGCCAATGATCAGAGAAAAGAGATACTTCCATGGAGCAGGTGAGCATCCTTTGCTTCCAGTTTGTCCCCTTCATGCCTGACTGCTGTACTAATTAAACAAGACATTGGACAGGTTTAATACCTCATATTATTCCCCCCCCACTCTCAGCTTTTTGAAAAGTTTCCAAGAATATCAGGCAAGGAAATGAAATCTGCATCCCAAGGAAAAGATCCATTTCCAAACCATTAATCTTTCCTTATGACATGTTTTGGAATACAAATGTATCCATAGGGGGGTTATTCAGCAATATGTTGTGTTCATGTAACTGATCAGATCGGGGTTTTATTATAGTGGTACATGTGTTAACAATAATTCAAACGTTTATTCACTCTGTTTCACCACCACAGCTGCTCTTGGTTTTCCTTATGGCCCCACCCAGTGACACTTGGAATGCAAACAGATACATGTACATATTACAAAGAGCTGATGTGTTTTACATTGTTATCCGAAAATTGGGCTTCCTTTTGCATGCTACAGTACTGTAACAAATTCATGATCATGTAGGAACTGCCTGACTGTCACAATGCTGCACACCATAGCTACTCAGAACATCAGGGCTAGAATGCAGATCTAGGCCTCTGTCACTTCCCACAGAGAATCTCTGTTAACTCTTAGCAGTATAGCATCTATGAGACAAAGTTGAACTATTCACATTCCATCCAGCAGAGGATCTGCCCCACAAGCACAATAAAAAATGGGCCCTTAAACAACCCATATTACTAAATGCACAAGGAAACACAGCAGGAAAATATATAGCCGAATAGTAAGTAAGGGTGGTTGAAAAAATTCAAAATTTTTCAGTGAAACTAATTGAATTGAAAATTTCCATTTCAGTTCATTTTTTGGTTTCGTCACCTTCCCTTTTTTACCATGGCAATGTGGGAGGAAGGAGAAGAGAGAGCAGGAAAACACAAACCAACCTGAAACACAATGAAAATGTTTTATTTGTTTCAATAAATGAGGACACGGCTGTCATACCAAGTGATCTGGATTGCTTGATAAACTGGGCCCAGTCAAACAAAATGCATTTTAGTACAGCATTTAGTTATACATCTAGGAACAAGGAATGCAGGCCATACCTACAGATAGGGGATTGTATCCTGGAAAACAGTGACTCTGAAAAGGATTTAGGTGTCACAGTGGACAAACAATTGCCACTGTGATGCTGTGGCAAAAAGGGCTAACCTGATCCTGGGATGGATAAACAGAGGAATTGTGAGTAGGAAGAGTGAGATGATTTTACCTCTGTAGATGGCTTTGGTGATACAACACTGGAATATTATGTATACATTTTAAAAAGGATGCTGAAAAATTGGAAAAGGTGCAGAAAAGAGCCACAAAAATTATTCAAGGACTGGGGAAAATGACTGTTTAGCTTATCTAAAAGAAGATGGAGAGTTGACTTGATTACAACATATAGTACCTTCATGGGGAGAAAATATTGCATACTAAAGGGTTCTTTTACCTAGTAGAGAAGGGCAGAACAAGAATAAATGTCTGGAAGCTGAAGCCAAACAACTTCAAGTTAGAAATAAGGTGCAAATTTTTTACAGTGAGGGTGATTAATCCCTGGAACAAACTACCAAGGGAAGTGGAGGGTTCTCTATCACAGGATGTCTTCAGATCAAGACAGGGTGCCTTTTTGGAAGATACGCTTTAGTCAAACAGAAGTTATTAGACTCCGTACTGGAGTAAGTGGGTGAAATGTAATGTCCACTGGGATACAGGAGGTCACACTAGATGATCTAATGGTCCTGGATTTAACCACTATAATCTACATTTTTGTTTCCTTCCAAAGGCCATATTTTATTTGAAAAAAAGTTTCAATTACATATTTTACCCAGTACTGTTCAATACAGACAGTTAGAATTACCCAAACATGGTCTAAAAGTGACACCCAAGAAGGAGAATGCTGAGAGCCAAAACAGAAATACAATGGCCAGAGTTAGAATAGCAAGGGCTTCAATAGATATAATATAAAAAGCATAAGCCCTCTTCCTTCCCCGTATTAGCCAGTCTCTAAGTAATGGGAGTAGGAAGGAACTTTCCTTGGAGATAGGTATTCCTCTAATTTCCAAATGCAGGGTTCTTTTTGTCCCTTCTTTGGAAGCAGCTGGTGCTGGCCACAGTTGGAGACAGGAGAGTGGACTAGATGCTGGTTTGATCTGATCTGTATGGCGATCCTTATGTTCCTCTATTGGAATAATACCCTCTGGGTGAAATTCAGCCCTGGAGTAAGTGGGGTGAACTCCCATTGACTTCATTGGGATTGCTGCTGCTCGTGCCAGAGCTGGATCTAAACCTTTATCTCTAGGTATTAGGGATGCACATGCCTTACTTGTATGGTCCTGCATTTTTCAGCCATTTATGAGTTATGTGCTCATTGCTAGCTGTGGACAATAGCTGCCTTCCCCTCCAATAGCAGCAAAGAGTCCTGTGGCACCTTATAGACTAACAGATGTATTGGAGCATGAGCTTTCGTGGGTGAATACCCACTTCGTCGGATGCATGTCCCCTCCAATCTATATCTAAACAAGCGGGACACTAAAGTTCTGATGATCACCTTTTACAGAGTCCTCTACCTGCTTTATTTGAGAACCTACAGCTTAGATTCTATTGCTGGCTGAGGACTTGGCTTTGGCAAACCCCTTGGGATTCAACAGTTGGCTGTTCTCTCACCCTCACTTGTGTGTACAGGCTCAAGTTCAAACGTCCTCCTGCTGCCATTTCCTCAACTGGCAACCAGGCTTTCCAAAGAGACATCAGAGGCAGAGCGCTCTTTCCCCTGATCAACCGGAGGGAGAGCCTCAAAGGGCGCTTGCTCTTTGATTTAGAAAGAAAAAACAAAGTCTGTTTAAACATTGCTACGTGTCTCCTGTTGGCTCCCATCCTTTCTGCATCCCCCAACCAACCCCACCATCTCCTCCTGGCTGGACACACTTCTCAGAATGACTGCAATTCGTTTGCTTTGCATCCACCTAATACTGCCCCATCCATAATGTTAATGGCTCAGACGCTGGAATTCGGAAACCAGGCGGCATGCCAGCTGCTGGATTGTCTTTAGTGCTGTTCATGAGATAAGGAGGCTGTGCGGAGCAACGCATATGTGATGGTGTCAGCTCTCGTGGAGAACAAGCTTTTGTGCATGGGCCAGGGAATGTATCTTACTATGGCCTCAATCCCACAAGTCCCTGTGCAAGGCACAGCAGAGAACATGTAGCTGCTGTGCTCCAGCAAAAGTGCAAGTGGAGAGGCTAGGCACGGGTGGAAGTAATGTTAGACTTAGTCCTGCATATTTGGTCTCAAACTCCCCTGTCGCTGCACTGCCATGCGCCTGTGTCCTCAATCACAAGAGCACAGGATGAAACAGGAGTGGGGTATGGATGGAGACATGGGGGTCTCTGCATTGGCAAAGCCTTAAACAATCTTCAGCATGCAAATGAGGTACTCAGTGACTCATTCCATGGTTCGGCCTCACTCCTGCCTCCAGGTGGCCCTGCAGCAAGGCAGGATCAGACTCTACTCGCTGGATTATCTTGCAAAAACCCCTTGGTTTGCTTCTCTTGCACTGCTGAGCAAATGAGAATTATTGGCCCTCTTATGCCAAATCTGCAGAGACAGGCAGCTGTTCTTGCTTTTCATGTCCCACGTTCTCAAAGGTGTTCTAACAGCATTGCTTGGCTAACTGTTGTGGTGCCTCCATCCGCTACCTTTCCAGGTTGCTTTGGCACTGAGTCTTTTGGGATGAGGAAAGCCCTTGCACCTTTGCTCAGCTGGCTCCCTGTTTCCTATGGCAGAAGTCAATTCTTTTGGGCTAACACCAGTGATATGAAAGGGACCATTAGTGATGCTTCCATCTCCTTTGTTCCTTGTGCCAACTTATGGTGTATCCCTTCAGGTGAAGGTATGTAGGGTCCCGGGGGCTGCAGGAAGAAAACTCTTTTTCCTAACCACCTGGGACTGAGTAATTAAACAAAGACAAGTGAAAAAGCTATAGAAATGGACTAGAGTTTTCTGGGGCCTGTTTTTTCTTGACCGTTGTTTTGACTTGTGGGTGTGGTGGTCTCCTCTGGCAGACCCTGTCTGTGAGCTCACCAAGGGTGTTTATAGTACATACCAAAGCACAGACTAGCCTCTGGGCAGCCCTTTCTATTTTCATTTCTGTAGTCACTTTAAGCAGCAGTAATATTTGATGTCATATCTCCTTGGTCCACACTCCCACTTATTGGACTTTGCTCTCCTCTCCCATTGATTTCCATGAGGTTAACTCCTGATTTGCACAAGTGTTAGCAAGAGAAAACCCAGGCCTGTTCATTATGGTTGCAGATCTTAGGGGGCACACAGGGAAAGCATAAGCTTGGATGGTTGAGAACGTGGCTGTGGACAGCGGGTGTGATATTCATGCCTCTGCCTTTTCCGGGCATGGATATCATTTCACTAGCGTGCAGGATAAGCTATCAACATTACCTCATCATTGCGATTGGTCACACATTTTTTGGGGAGGGTTTTATATCTCACACACTGAAATCTCATCTCCTCTTTTCCCCTGGGAGGTTTTCTCTGTGACAGACACAATGAGAACAGGACGGGGCAAAAGAGAGGAAGCAAACACCTGGCCACCTTTTAAAGGCCCATTCCCACCAACTCTGCGATGTTACAACAGACACTCCAGCTGAGCTAGGACCTCTCGGTGCCTGCTTCTGCTAATAGCATTTAGATCATGTGTACCGGCTGGCTAAAGTGAGTGGAGTCAGGGATGTTCAGAACCTTAGACAACACTTTGCAGAATCAAGACTATCAAAGCACTTGACAAACAGTTTGTTAAGTCTTTTAGGTGAGAGTTCTTGAACCGGGCCAAGTTGTTGCTGAAATCAGTGGACAAACTTGTTGACTTCAACAGTAGCTGGACCAGGATCGTTATCTCCATTTTACAGAGGGGAAACTGGTGCACAGAAAGTGAAATGACTCGCCCAGGGTCACGGAGTGAGTCAGCAGCAGAGCCAGGAATAGCACCCATGTCTCCTAATACCCATTCCTCTGCTTTGGCTACAGGGCCATCCCATATTTCCCATCCATTCATTTCTCTGTACTTTAGAGATGTATGACTAAAGCTCTGCGTGTCCCCCCTCATACTTTGAAGCACAGCGGACAAACAGGGATCATTTAAACAGTAAACTTTACATTTTCAGTCTTGGGTTGGGCTTGAAGGTGCTTCACTCCAGGAGACTCCTTAGAACCATTTCCGCATGTCAGTTATTTCCCCCTCTACGTCCTACTGCACGGCCAGGAAGTTATTTTTTATTTATGTTCCTTGACATGCTCCTCAAAGAATTGTGGTGATATAAAACTTGGAAGGGGAGATGGGGCTTATTTTTAATTGCCTTTGAGGGACCCCAATCAGATCTCCAAAGTGATGTCAGCACAGTGTTGTCGAAATGTTATTCGATGGTGTTTATATTACACAGAAGTAAATCATGCTCTTGCGTTTGTATTGGATCTATATCCTGAGTGCTCACAAATGTAAGGGAGGCTTGGGCCAGAGGCTGCATTCCCAGAATTACCAAGATTAGATTGTGCAATGCTCTTTTTTTTCCTGGTTGCCTGACACAGATCTCTTGTCATATTTTTCCTAGCTACAGAATGCACAGCTTTTCTAAACAGCTCTCTCCCCAGGTTGACAGAGTGGTGCACTGGTTCTCTGATTTTAGTCCATGGCTTCAAAATGCTCCAATCTCCCATTCTTAATTGTGATTTCATTACAGACACTGAAGCTGGGGCATATCAGCAGAAATATCTCAAATATGCATCTACCCAGCTACCTTACATTGGTTTGTCATTCATTTCCCTCATCACTTTCAAGAATAAGATTATATTATTATTCTTTGTATTATGGTAGCATGTAAATATCTCAGGACGCAGGCTACAACAATGCCTTGCAAACGCCTGTTCTCACTTTCAGGTGACTTTGTAAACAAGAAGTGGGCAGCATTATCTCTTGCAAATGTACAAAAACTGTTTGTCTGAGCGATTGGCTGAACAAGAAGTAGAACTGAGTGGACTTGTGACCTTAAAGTATTACATTGATTTTTTTTGAATGCAGTTATGTTTTGTACAGAAGTCTACATTTGTAAGTTCAACTTTCATGATAAAGAGATTGTACTACAGTACTTGTACTAGGTGAATTGAAAAATACAATTTCTTTTGTTTTTTACAGTGCAAATATTTGTAATAAAAAATAAATATAAAGTGAGCACTATAACTTTGTATTCTGTGTTGTAATTGAAATCAATATATTTGAAAGTGTAGAAAAATCCACAAATATTTAAATAAATGGTATTCTATCATTAACAGCCCGATTAATCATGATTAATTATTTTAATTGCTTGACAGCCCTATTTTTTTTTTAAAGAGACAGCGAGATTGTGAGGGCTCAGATATCGCAGTGCCAGGGACTGTATAAATACCTATGGTAGACAGATAGCAGAGTGGATGTAGAGTCTGATGAAGAGAAACAGAGATCAACAGCTCATCCCCAAATGTAAGCTATTGGAAGCAAGTAAAAAGGGGAAATTGAGAGACTGCTGGGTCAAATACACAGGATTTTGTATAAATAGTCTCTTCCTTCTCATCTGCTTTCCTGTCAAAGACCCGCTTTAAAGCTCCTCCAAGTAGCTGGGATATGCTGCCTCCTCAACTAGAGCCAAAACATGCCATTTACAGCGTGATGGGAATATAAAAATAAAAAGCACCAACGCAAATATAAATGAACATTTCCACTCACAGCCCACTCTGCAGCTACATGTGGGGCTAGCCTCTATTTCGCTTGATTTCTTGTGGTCTGAGATTTTCTTTTAAATAGTTCTAATTTCAGGGATGATTTTGGTTGGGGGATTTGTTTAGCTTGCAGTGGCTCCCTTTGTCAGTGGAGCTGCCTTGTAAGTAATTAAGCTGTTGTTCAGCCTCAGTGTAATTGCTGCTGTCTGCTGACAGGGCACTTCTGCCAACCAGATGTTTTTTATCGTGAGGAGCCTATCTGGTGTAACTATTTTTAATTGGTAAATACAGAAGAAAAGGAAATACAGTTGCATTTTTTCCCTAGCAGTATCTCAGAGCATCATTCATATATTTGCTGCCAAACTGGGTCCTAGATTACTGGTTCTAAAGCTAAGCACAGTGATTGAAATTCACCCTTGCATGAAAGACCTATGCACCACTTTCAAGTCCCTTCTGTACTGGGGTGAATTTCACCATTTCTGAATATGGGATGCCTTGATGGCAACTGTTCCTATTTAGGAAGAAAAACCGACATACCTGGTGGGTGAAATGGTTTGATTGAAAGAGATTTGTTGGTGGTGGCAGTTATTTTTGGAAACCGTGAACATGCAGTATAATTAGAGCTGATTAAACTTCAAATGGTTCAGAGGTGCAGTTGCTGATAAATACCCAGAGACCTGGATGTTTCTCAAACCATCTTTGAACATCTTTCTCCTGGACATCTCAAGTGAGATTCTATGTACATCTTGCTTTCAGCTTGAGCTATAAATGCCGAGGAATTATCCTCTTCCATGGTGTTGTAGTATTTCTGCTTCTGGTCCCAGACAGTTCCAAGAAGTACAGACATCACACAGAATGTTAACTGAAACATTTTAAACCTTAAAGGAATGACTATCAGCTTGACATTTAGTGAATGTCAAAATAAGAGGTAAAACTATGTCCTAGTTTGAAACAAGCTGCTGAAACCCGCTGAGAATGTATGTTATTTTACATACACATTTTCCTATTTAAAATATGATTTTATCACCCCTGTTGCTTTATGAAAGACCCACATGAACAAGAGGGGAAACTGATGAACTATATAGGGGCAACGATGAAGTCAATTGTAACTGAAGTTCCATTAGATGCAGAGTAAATACTGAAAAAGGAGACAAAGAACTTTTTCTGTCTATCTGAGATCTTTCTGTAGAGCCCATCATCATAGCACCAATGGACTTTTCCCACTAAGCTCTCAGTTTTAGCCTCTTAGGTGTTACTTGGTACAACAACAGGTAAAAAATACCTTAGGCACAGGATGACTGTCTCCTTTCAAAAAAGATTTGGCTTTGATTCATCTCAGAGTTGGCCAAGGGTGCAGGTCAGTTCTTATTTTATCAAACCGCTTGGCTATCTCCCACCCCTAAGCACAGTCTCAGTACACACTGTGTATGTCAGTCTGCCTTTCCCCTTTCTCTCCCCCCACGTACCCAAGTGTCATGCAAAAGCACCCATACTTTTGATCCTCAACATTTATCTGCAAATCCTGGTATTTCCATGAGATGTTGTCCATTACATCCAGGTCTGACATGGCGTCTTCTCCACCATTAAACACAATTACTTAAAAAAAATAGCACGATTGACCCCAAACAAAACGGTGAGTTTCTGTGACTCGGTCACAAAATGCTGGACGTTCCTAGTACTTCCTTTCCGCATCCCTGCTCCGAAGGCCACTGAAGTGAATGCAAAGACTCCCATTGACTTCCCTGGGCTTTGGATCTGGCCCCAAAGGCACAGCACAGTTCTTTTAAAAGGCACCAGAGTTACAGTCTTTTAATCTATTCTTTCCTTTGTGCTCCATCAAAGAAAGCCCAAATGGATGAGCCATTCTGCAGTGTGATGCTGGCATTGAACATTCAACCGAGCCTTGCCACCAGCAGTATCACAAGCCATGGTGCAGAGTGGAAGAACCTTAGGTACACCTTGCGAACAACAACAACAACAGTAATGATAGCACTGAGAGCTTCTGTGGCGTTTTATATTCCAAAGTGCAGCACAAACATCATCTCGCAAAGCAGAACAAATGGAGCTGAGATAAAGTTGAAATGCTCACCTGAAATTGAACATGGCACAGGCAGAGATCTTCCAGTCAGATAGGAGAGAAGGGAAAAAGCTTTCGGACTGTAATCGGGGTGCTAGCAGATCAATGCAGTTTGGGGATGATACTTTATGTTGTTTGCTAAGCACTGCAGACTGGTGTCAGCATTAGCCCACCATCAGCCCATTAGAGAATTAACGACAGTTCATGTACCATATCTAAAGAATGACAGGCTGATTTTTATGCTAATTCCCACATCAGAACAGTTGCTGTTGCTGTGGCCATCATGCTAGTGAGTAATATGCCAAGATTAGCAAAGCAAAGTGAATGCAAGGTAGGGCATGTTTCAGTTGGCCCTTCTACTTCTCTCTGGGCTTCAAAAGGTCTTGCGCAACATCCCAGGTTAGATTTTCATGTACCCCAGCTCCAAAGAGTTTGAACTTTAATATCCTCTGTTCATTAGTTACTACCAAACACACTAGATCCAGGAATTGGACATGCCGCTTCATTCAATACCACCAGCATTTTAAAAACAGGAAGATTTATAAAGAACCAAACATCTGCTTTGTTTGGGAGTAGGTCACAAGATGGCAGAAGAGAATGGGGAAGTGCAACATGTCAATGGTCCATGGACTCAGGCTAGTGGGTATGCAAATTTCAAAAGGTTCAGAGGTCTGGATTGGAAAAGCATCTACAAGTTCAGGTACTTCCCTGAACCTCTTGGATTTGCAGTTTGGGTTGGAAATCTCACTGGAGCAGTTTTCTTATGGTATTTAGGCACTTCTGCTTCTTGTCCTAGGAGATGCATGAAAATGAAAACCAGTCAAAACATCCAAACTTTTACAAAGCTCAAATCAGGTTCAGTTAGGCTTTAGTTTGAGTTTTGAAGGACGATTCAGGCTGATTATTTTACTAAAACCTCCGTGATAGGGGGAATGATGTGAGCAAGTTGTGATTTCTTGTAATTCAAAGCTGAGTGGCAGGTTTCCTCCTGACCTGGAGCCCTGAATTGCCGTTGCATTGTTGCCATGATTGCCTAGATCCTGTGGCTGCAACTGTTCCACAATAAAAGCCATTGATGCTGAGCATGGGTGGGCGTCAGAACTGAGAAATTCCCAATTCCCCAGACTAACAGAACTTGGGCAGCCATTTTCTTAAGGGAGTCACTCCAGGAGCTGTAGAAGAGAACAATGAAGAAGAGTTTAGCATATATTTTCAAAAACAACTAGTGATTTTCAGTGCCCAATTAAAGACAGCATTCACCTGCTGAAATATCATGCACCTTAAAGTGTCTCAAGTTGGGAACCTAAAAATGAAGGCACCCGAAATCACTAGTCACTTCCAAAAATGGAGGCCCTTATTATGGAGTTTGAAAGAGAGTATGAAAGGGAGAAATTATTTTACCAGATCTAAACACTGCTTGGAAACCATGAGTTCTAGATTAACAACCAAACTTGGAACCGTTGAAGTTTGATCACCATTTGGCTCTGGCAGAAAGAATTCTGGGAACAATATCAAGTTTTCTTTTATTCCCTCATACAGCCTAGAAGGAGGGCAAAAGTCATTTCAAACTAAAATCTTTCTTCTTTGCAGAGTGCAGGCTCCCATTTAGTTAGCAAGAAACTTTTTAATTTTAAATGTTCCTGGGAATACTATGGTTTAAATGAAACGGTGAGCAGGGTGAATGTTCCATGGAAGGCAAAAAAAGGTTTAGTGAAACCCACAATTTGCAAAAAAGACTCTAGAATTTGCATTAAATCCAAACTCCCAGTGAGATCGCCTGTTCCTCTTTTGTGGTAAAGAACAGCAATGGACTGAATAAAAGTTGCAGAGAGACCTTTAAAAATAAACAACAATCCAGGACATTTAAAAACCTTAGAAACAATGGTTGGTAAGTAAATAGGCTGCTAATGAAAACCAGAGCAAGTATCGTCAGAGTTGTGCATGGGAACAATCCGAGGATGTTTTAAACATGATGGAACTTGTCCTCCCTCCTGAGAATGAAAGGTTAAAGATGTCGGCTACAGAGCAAGCAATGGCAGCAGAAGCGTTTTTCCATGTTTGAGCTCGTACAACATCAGGACAAGCAGGAGGAAGCAAGCCCCAGGCTGAGTGTGTGGCAGATACTTTCTCAGCCTCTCCAAGTGCACAGGAAATGCTGGAAGGAGCTGGGGTTAGGCTGTGTGAGAAGGAATTATGGCAAGAGTCAGTGCTACTGTAGATTGTTAGGGTTTTTTTAATGCATCCACACACAAGAAAAACATTAATATCCATGGCAGCTGAAGATGTGGATGTGAGGTTTTCATCCTGAAATAGCAAGGAAAAGGCTTACAGATCTTTTCTGCCTTGTCTCTTTAGTCTGTAAGCTCTTTGGGATATGGACTACCTCTTACTATGTGTCTGTTTATGCCTAGGAAATGGGGCCCTGATCTCATTTAGAGTTGTTTAGGTGCTACTGTGATACAGTACAAATAATTATTAATAATGACCAACTGTCTCCAACAATCCCCGTGCTGGGGGTTTGCTTTTCAGCTCTTGTTCTCAGAGTGGGCAGTGATGCCAGTGGAGCACTGAGGGATGTTTAACCTGCTGGTTCTGTCTGTGCATATTTCCTTGACTCTATTCTCCAAATGAAAATGGACTGAGCATTTGATTAGTGACCGCACAGCTCTTTAAATCATCCTGAAGACAATAATCCTATGAAGTGAGTAAATGAGAACTGATTTGACTCGAGCATTCCCATTTCTCCTGTGGTGGCAGGCTGTTTATACTGCCCAAGCCACAGGTCGGGAAAGACTTTTGATTTATTTACAATTGCAGTATTATCTGCAGCTGCAGCTTCTAACCACAGGAGGGTATCACCCCTATCAGTATTTCTACCTTTTGTAATGATTTCTATAGGCTCCCTTTGGCTGCTAGTAAGCCCCGACCTGCACGCCCAGACTGCCGCTGAAAACAGTGTGTCTCCTTGCATGAGTAAAAATTGCTTATGGGAGGGAAGGCAGATTGGTCCCTAATGAGCCTCAGTTCTCGGCCTGCCTACCTTCAACTCATAATGGATACATCTACACTGAAATAAAAACCCAAGGCACCAAGTCTCAAAGCCCGGGTCAACCGACTTGAGCTCGCAGGGCTAAACATTGCAGTGTACGCATTCAGGCTTGGGCTGGAGCCCTGGCTATGAGCAGGGGTGTCTCCAGGCACCAGCGCACAAAGCGCGTGCCTGGGGCGGCAAGCTGTAGGGGGCGGTATGCCGGTCGCTGTGCGGGCGGCAGTCGCAGCCTTTGGCGGCATGCCTGCGGGAGGTCCGCCCGTCCTGCAGCTTCAGCAGCAATTCAGCGGTGGGTGCCGAAGGCACGGGACAGGCAGATCACTCACAGAAATGACGCCAAATCCGCATGACCGGCAGACCTCCCGCAGATACACCGCCAAAGGCCGCCTGACTGCCATGCTTGAGGCAGCAAAAAACATAGAGCCACCCCTGGCTGTGAGACCCACCCCCACCATGGGGTTTTAGAGCCTGTGCGCCAGCCTAAGCCCGAACGTCTACACTGCACTTTTTAACCCTGTGAGCCTGAGCCCCATGAGCCTGAGTCAGCTGCCCTGGGCCAAGTGCATCTGTGCCAAGGGTCTTTTATTACATGTAGACAAACACAATGAGGGTCCAAACCCCAGTCTCATTCAACTTGATGGCAGAGCCCAACTGCCAATTGTGTGCACACAATCTTGGTGAATACATGTGCTTTAGTGCACTAGCACCCTCTATTGAGGTAAAATAAATGATAAAGGTTAAAGGTGTCAGCCAGAGAGCAAGCACCTGGCCTGTTATGCAGCACATCAGATTAGATGATCATAGAGGTGCCTTCTGGCCTTAAAAGCTACAAATCTAAACACAGAGAGATTTAAAGGAGCATCTGAGTGGATTTGCAGCAGCAGAAAACTGGACTGGTGTGTCGCTTACCTAACGTATAGTGGGTGAAACTATGTCTGCCCATAGTATCAGCTAATGGTACTGTGACTGCATACAATAAATATCAAAGGCTTAAGTTCTATATGGACTACTGCAGATCCTTCCCGTAAGACGGGGTGACCAGACAGCAAATGTGAAAAATCAAGGGGGGGGAAGGGAGAGGTAATAGGGCCTATATAAGAAAAAGACTCAAAAATTGGGACTGTCCCTATAAAATCAGGACATCTGGTCACCCTACCATAAGAAGGTGAACATGCGCTAAAGAATCTCAGTCTAAACATATGAATTGAGTTTGCTGACTAAGATATGAAGCAAACTCATTCAAAGCAATTGCACAATGACCTACATAAAGCATGTAGTCTGTCTAGTAACATTTGATGAGCTAAGATATCAAAAGCAGCCAATAGCTGCGAAAGCACAGAGATGAGAATCCCACTGAGTGTGGGCGAGATCATTAGAAACACTGAGGAGAGCAATGTCTGTGCTCCAAGAAAGAAGGGCTGAATCCATTATAAAGCTGATGGTAGTTTTGGTTCTGAGAATAATGCCCACCAGCTTCTTCTTTTTTAGGGAGTTCTTATAGCAAAGTAAAGAAGAATGGAAATTGAGAACTAATTTGCAATGACCACCTCTGATAAATTCAGTCTCTTTTACATGGGAGTTATCAAGGCTGATTTTAAGCTCCCTGGCAGTTTATCAGAAGTCAAAGAAAGATTAACTGAGTGAGTGAAAAACCAGGCCAAGAAACTGAACACAGCTTTTCACAATTGAGGAAGGTCCAGGAGGGATTGAGTCTTAAAAACATTTGGCAAGAAGTGTTAAGATAATTTCACTTTAGCTCCCAACAAAAGGTTCATTGAATCAAGAGGATTCAAAATTCCTTTAAAAAAGGCACAGGTATTTATTAAGTTACTTGCTACATATAGAGAGAGTGTGAAAATACGAGTGGTACCCAAGAATAGTGCCAGAGGAGTGCTACTTGGGAAGACTGCCACATGTACTAGTACTACCAATGGATAGTACAAAAGTGCTAATGTTAGCAAAAAATAGAAGGATGGTCTTATGGAAGAGACACTGAACTAGAACTCAGGAGATCTGATTTCCATTCCTAGTTCTGCCACAAACCTTGGGCAAGTCACTTAACTCTCTGTGCCTCAGTTCCACATCTGTAAAATGAGGATAATAATATGTCCTTTCTCCACGACTTCCTCTGTGGCCTTGGACATGTCACTTATCCATTCTGCTTCCCCATCTGCAACAGTCAAATAATAACGGAACTTCACTGGAGTATGGTGAGGATTAATTGCTTAATGTGTGCAAAGCACACTGAAGACAAAAAGTGCCACTTCAGAACTAAGTATTATTCTTGCTTTGGGTGGGATACCAGTGGTTTCCTATTGGGATACAACAAACACCTGCATGTGCCCTGGTTTAGGATCTCACTGAGTACACCTGGCTTTCTGCAGGTCGCTGCCGTCATATGTACTACATTTAAAAGAGGGAATAATGTAATGGATTTTCCAAAGGGCTAGTGATAAAATTAGACAGAAACCAAGTAATGACTTGGAGAAAAAGCTCAGATAAGGAAAGAGACCCTATAAAAGATTGGTTGTGTGCCTTAGCACCTTCCACACAACAACCAATACATGGGCAAATATTTACACAGCAGGCTGTCAGCCAATCAAAATGCAGAACTACTGTCAGATGGTTCCTCAGTGCAAAGGCTCAAGAGATTCTGACGGGGATATTCTCACAGGTCACCACCCTCCACTCTGCTGGGTAATGGGGCAGAGGGACTATCCATCTCTAGTGGTGGGGGGTGACCTTGGAGATGGTAAGTGCTGAAGAAGACAACTGAGCTCCGCCTGAGCCAGGAAGCAGCTGGAAAACAGCAGAAAGGGAAGTTGCCTTTGTAGTTTATTCTTATGTCTGTTTTGATGGATTTTTATGAAACAAGCAAGGAGAGAGGTGCCGCTCATCCCCCATTCCTGGGAAGAGGGTGACGGGAGTGGAACATCAGCACCTCGCAGCATCAAGCCCCTAAATAGCCTAATTACAGAGCAAACTCATAGCTGGAGTGGGAGAGGGGAACTAGGGCAAGGGAGAAAAGGGATGTTTGTTAACGGAGTTTGGAAACAGATGGGCAATTGACGGGGTTTCTCCTCCATTTAAGACAGCTCAAGTGTGCACTTCAAATATGGCCACATTTTCTATACAAATGACACCCATTCTTCACCTGTCTCAACACTGGACATGCTCTCGCTCACCCAAGTCATATCAAAGGAACAGTTGAGATCTCAAAATGATATTTCCAGACTCACTCAGTGTTCTTCCTAATCTATATTCCACCAGCTTCATCTGTTATCCCAGCCTTCCAATCAGGGAACAACGTTGGAACAATATCACATCCTGGCAGCAAAGGTCTCCATGTGTGGCAACGAGAACACAACTGTTGATTACACCACAAAGCTATGTCACTGAGAGTTGCTAGAGCAGCTTCCGCTTTGGAGCTGAGGGCTGTCAATCACTTGGCATTGTATAAATGTCATGCCACAAGGTTTACTACAGGTTACTAATCTGAACAATACCATACAGTTATCATCTCTCGCTATTTTTAAGGCTTCTATAAGGTAATATTAGTAGGCAAAGTTTCTTTTCAAAATGCAGCTGGCAGTGCAATTGTGGTAGGCTATTCTTTCCCACTATTCCATTACTGCCAGCCATTCTACTTCTAACTGATCATCCCACATCAGCCTATTGCGAGGTTCTTACACCTTCCTCTGAAGCATCAGGTACTAGACAAAAAGAAGTCGCTAGATCAGATGGTCCTTAGGTCTGATCCAGACTGATCATTCCTATGTCCTAATTAAAGAGCAGTCATCCATTACTGCCAGTCCACTGAACTTCAGCACCACCCTGTTTGGTAGGAAGTACCTGGGGAGTTGTACAAGTCCAACCTCATCTTCAAGCCCCACAGTATTAGACCAGGCAGGCCAGTGTGTATGGCCCTTTTTGTAAAGGCAACAGTTCAGAATGAGCCCAGATATTATTAGATTTTAGTTAAATCTGTAAGTATGGGCATTCAACAAGCTTTTCTTTGCAAAATAGCTAATGTTAATTACATTACCATTAGCCAGGCCACCTTGTACTGTACAGGGTTGATGTGGGTCAGTTCTTGGACGGGAGGCCACCAGGGAATACTCGTACACTCAGTGGGATATGAGACTCTTCACTTCCTCTGCTAAACTCAATGTGCAATTCAAAAGCTGCTGCCTCTCCTCCCATTGGTGGCTGATCCCTCTGCAATTCTTGTATACTTCCCAAGGGGGTTTGTGAGCCTTAAACAGAGTTCATAAAATGCTTCAGATTAAAACTATGACAGCCTTGCTAAATATCATTACTATATCCCCAGGACTGCCTATCAGGAGCCCATGAATCTCAAACCAAAACTCCGCATCCCAACATATCCCTGACCTCTGGGCACATTCAGATCTGAGCGTGGCACCTTGGGCCCATCTCTCTGGATAAATTTTTTCTCTGGAGAGAGGGTGGGTGTAATCCAAATTTCCAGAGAAACTTTGTCCTGCTTTTGAAAGAAGAGGGGGTTGGGGGAAGTGAAGCTAAAACCCCTTTGACTCTTTTTTTGGCTGGTTTCAAACTGCAGGAATTCCCCAGTCATGAAAATGTTCTGCTTCAGCTAAGGAAACAATGTTGATTTTTTTTTAGCTCCAGATGTTAACAATGTGGCGCTGAAAGCAGTTTGGGGAGGAGGGGAAGAAGGCATGGGAGGTGACCCCACCCTCGGCAGGAAGCACACAGAGAGCCCTGCACCCTCTCTGGGTTGGGATGCAGCCAAATGCTGAATTGCTCTCTCACACACTCACACTCCTTTCCCCTCCGGGCAGTCATTAGAGCTTTTGCAGTTTAACCCCATAAATCCTTCATGTCCTTTCTCATTTGCGCTCTTGTAAATGTGTGAGGGAGGTGGAATTAAAGTCATGGAGGAGGGAGTGAGAAATGCTTTTCTAGCCAGAGCAAGAATACCCCCTCCCACCCTCTTGAAATGCAAAGGGCTCTCCTGCCTCTCACTTTGGGTAATTCTGGGCAAATCCAAGGCAGATGGACTGGCACAGACAGGGTTAAAATAAAGACATTCCTACAACGGAGCAATGTTGGATTTGGTGAAGATAAATGTCTAAGTTATTTACACATCTGGTTAATGAGGGTTAACCCTTTGTGGCAGTCACACACAGCACGAAGGGCCAGGCCCAGGCAGCCCTGCAGGGCAGGAGGAGCTGCCAGTGCTGACTGCCGAGGGCCCTTGGAGCTGAGGTTAGGTCTGGAAGAGCTCTGAAAGAAGACAAGGCTCCATCAATCCGGTGTTTGATCTTTGCTGCCTGTCAGACTCACACTCCTCTTGCTTGGGTGTTCTGGGAAGAAGGGAAGGGGAAGGGAAAGACATGAAAGGGCTGCAGCCCAAAGGGACTTTCTCTGTACCCCAGAA
Organism: Mauremys mutica; assembly: GCF_020497125.1. NCBI lineage: Eukaryota > Metazoa > Chordata > Testudines > Geoemydidae > Mauremys > Mauremys mutica. The sequence goes on along the minus strand of NC_059092.1, from coordinate 5,433,024 downwards.
CTAGGAAACATCCCTGTGTGGAAGGAGAGCAGTAGCCATGGCTGAGAGGCCTCCCCATCAATGCCTGGAAAGTGGAGTGCTCTAGACTGGGGTGGGAGAGGAGAAGGGTGAGGCTAGGCTACCTGCCAGGATCATTGTCCAGCCTTGAGCATGGCTTGATTGTGGTTGTGGTTGATGTGGGTATGATGTGGTGTGGCCTGTTGCTGTGGGTGAGGCCAAGCTCTGTTATAACCAGGGTAAGAAAAATATGTTGTAGCCTTGGCTTCTTTCTGTCTGGCCAATGGGAGCTGGAGGGGCGGTGCCTATGGGCAAGAGCAGCGCATGGAGCCTCCTGGTCATCCCCCGCCCTAGGAGCTGGACCTGCTGGTCACTTCTGGGGTGCAGCGCAGTGCCAGGACAGGCAGGCAGCGTGCCTGAGCGCCACTGTGCCGCTGACTGGGAGCCACCCGAGGTAAGCCTGTACCCCAACCCCCAGCCTTGAGAACCCTCTAAACCTGGAGCCCCCTCCTGCACTCCAAATCCCTCATCCCTGGCCCCAGCCCAGAGCCCTCACCCCCTCCCACATCCCAACTCCCTGCCCCAGTCCGGAGCCCCCTCCCGCACCCTGAACCCCTCATTTCTGGCCCCACCCCAGAGCCTGCACCCGCAGTTAGAGCCCTCACCCCTTCCCGCACCTCAACTCCCTGCCCCAGCCCAGTGAAAGTGGGTGAGGGTGGGGGAGAGCAAGCCAGCGAGGGAGGGGGAATGTAGTGAGTGGGGGTGGGGCCTCAGGGAAGGGGAAGGGAAGGGATGGGGCTAGGGTGTTTGGTTTTGTGCGATTAGAAAGTTGGAAACTCTAGCAGAGTGTGAGTGAGCCACCATGTGGTTTCAGATCAAAATAATGAAATTTATAGGCTCATTTAGGCTAAGACACAAACCCAGCCCTTCCATGTGCTATAGAGACCTACCACCTCTGAGCCTTCTCACACCACCTGTTAACTGCTAATGTCTGGTCACATAGGTGCTGCTTTTATGGGGTTTCAGCTCTTAGCTCCTGACTGAGCACTCAGTTCCCCAACTGTTGGCACCGGTGTGGGTGTGGGAATGAGACCTGATCTGGCAATTAACTCCCTCTCTGCCAGGGACCCTGAACCTAGTCATGTTCCTCATGGTCTGAGGTAAGGGCATTGCCTATATTTTTGTGTTGATGTCTTGTTTATTGGGTTTCTTATGCTCTCTGTAAACTACACAGGACCTGCTAACACCTGCCTTTGAAAAGTCATGTTCTTCTGACAGTAAAACAGGATCTGCCTATGCTGCAATGTAAGCCCAGGGTTAATAGAACCCGAGTGAGCGGACCCTGAGTTTATTAACCTAGGGCTTGAGCATCTACACTCACTTGTAACCCCAGGTTAGGAATAGTTGTACCCTGAGCTCAACCTGGGGCTCCAAGTCTGCACACATTATGTGGGCCCAAGTCCAACCACCCATGTCCCAGACTTCCTACCACCCTCCCTAAGAGTAGCTACTCTAGCCCTTTGTTCATGGTGCAATGTGACAAAAACTTGATTGTAGAGAGGCCAAAGAAAGTCAGCCCATGGGATTGTGGAATATTTCTGATAGATTCCCAGAGGATGAGTCCCGTGGGGCTGCATCTATACTGCAAAGCTATAGGGTTGAATCCTGGGTCCCAGCTTGACTCAGGCTTGGATCCTCCACTCCTGTGGGGCCTTTGGACCCTGAGTCCAAGCCCTGGGTTAGCATGATTTTTATGTAGATAGAAGAGGGTTAGGCTTGAACCTGAGTGTGAACCCCGGGTTTACACTGCAGTGTAGACACACCCTCAGTCTCCTAAATAAAAGGAGCCCACTTCTTAAAAAAATGTAGCTAAATAGCTGTTCTGAACACCACTCTGCTCCTGTCCTTGCAGAAGGGAGGACGATTCATTTGGCACAGTGTCTGTTTCACATCCTCTTTCCCACACAGACAACAACAGTTGACCTTTTCAGCACTTGCTGCAGCTCCCTCTATGCTGCAAGTCACTTTACAAACTATGGCACCCATCCTGCTCCCCCTGAAGTCATAGGCACAAGCTACTATTGACTTTAATGAGAGCAGGATAAGGTCAATCATACCCCAAGATCTCTGGGGTAGAGGCAGATGCCAGGCAGACCAACATCACACAGAACTCAAGTGGGGGGCTGCTTTTTGCCAAGGACGTATTGACAAATCTCTTGCTCTTACAAAAGAAGGCCCAGAGGATCTTTAATGTCTGCATAGAGAGTCAGGACCCGAGGCTAAAATTTTCAAAAGGCGCCAGTGATTTTGGATGCCCAACCTGAGACACTGTTAAGGGACTTGCGTTCCATAGGGGGAGCACTGTCTACCAAGCAGCCCCTTGCAGGTGTCTCAGGTTGGACATTCCAAGAACTGAGGCACCCAAAACCATCACTCCGTTTTGAAGATGTCATCTGTCAGATCCCAACCTGGTAAACTGCAAGTGCCTGGAAAGGCTGAGCTAAACCCTTGGGATTTGATTCTGTGGCTCTTCAGTTCCTATGCTTAGACCATACTTAGTCTCCTCCAGACTTGCTCTGTAGCACACACACCCTTTCACCAGTACTTACTCATTAGCATGGTTACCCTCCACGACCCTGCAGACACCTGAATCACAGGGCCCCAGAATTCTGCCTAAACACCATACTTTCCCTTTCACATGTCTAAGAGCATCTTCTTCACTCATCCACCTGTGAAATAGGACTTTTTAATTAGCAGCTATGGGAGAGAATTAGCAACTGGCCTTTCAGAGCTACCTGCAGAAAACAGCCCCTCTCACCCAGTGAGTGGCAAGGACTGAGCATTTCTGCAGTCTGCTATCCTAGTACATGCAGACTTCTAGGAATCAGCAGTGTGCAATAATATAAGAGTGCGGCTCAATGCCAGGGGAAAGACAGAGGATTCAGTGAAAGGGAGCACTTGAACAAAGAGTGGGTGTGATATTATTGACATGAGCTGTGACCGTATAGATCATTGTTGCAACCAAGGTCCTATAGTTGCACCAAATCTTGTACAAAGGAGGACAAGTAAGGTGTCTATAGAAAGATTGTAATTTGCTGGTTATGATTATGCTGTCTGTATGTGTGTATCATTTTTGTATTTGAAGTTATGAATATTGGCTATGTACTTGTATCTCAATGTGTTTGATTCTAAGTAGCCTCAGTGAAGCATTTGGTCAGCTTCTTGAGAAAGGACAATTCTCAGTAAGCGCCCAATCAAGAAACACTTAACTGACAATGGATTTTGGGAGACGTCAATCCACGTCTGAGCTTTCCTGGGAATGCTCAAACTAACATGTAAACAATGGCGTCAGCTTGCAAAAAGCTGAATCATTTGTGGACATGTGACTTGCCCAGGAGGCTACAAACTCCATCTTGTTGCTGTGACTTTGCACAGAAGAACAAAGGGGTTTCCTCCCATAAGAGAGAGAATATAAAAGGCCCTGGAAGCCTCTCCATTTGGCCTTCAGCTGGCTCAAGAGATGGCCTTTCCACCCCAAAGAGATGCCTGAAAGAAACTGGAACAAAGGACAGTAACTACGGGGGTGTGAGTGATTGCTGGACCCAGACTAGGAAGGAGACTAGTCTGTGAAAGAAGCTTATTGGAACATCTCTGGGGGTGAGATTTCACTGTAATCAGTTGCTTAATGTATTAGGCTTAGACTTGCGTGTTTTGTTTTAATTTGCTTGGTAACTTACTTTGCTCTGTCTGTTATTACTTGGAACCACTTAAATCCTACTTTTTATACTTAATAAAATCACTTTTGCTTATTAATTAACCCAGAGTAAGTAATTAATACCTGAGGGAGCAAACAGCTCTGCATCTCTCTTTATCGTGTTACAGAGGGTGGACAATTTATGAGTTTACCCTGTATAAGCTTTATACAGAGTAAAATGGATTTATTTGGGGTTTGGATCCCATTGGGAGCTGGGTGTCTGAGTGCTGGAGATAGGAGTACCTACTAAGTGATTTTCAGTTAAAGCCTGCAGCTTTGGGTATGTGGTTCAGACCCTGGTTCTGTGTTGGAGTGGAGTAGTGTGTCTGGCTCAAAAAGACAGGGTTCTGGAGTCCCAAGCTGGAAGGGAAAACAGGCTCAGAGGTAGTCTCAGCACATCTGGTGACAGTCCCAATGGAGTCTCTGTGACCCAACCTGTCACAGTGGGTATTGACTGAAATACTTGCTACTCCAGAGAGCAGAAATATTCAGGCAATCCCTGTCTGAGGTGTGACATCATAAAGCATTAAGCCTTTTCTCTGGCACCTACACAGCACTCTGTAATGTTTGACGGAGGTAGATTTCTCCAAATCCCTGGGTTTGGTAAGTCATGGAACAGGGTGAGGTAGTTAGCATCAGTGTCATTCAACACCGCTGACAGCAGGTAAGGTTTGTAAACTGAGGCACAGGGAGGTTAAATAACCTGCTTAAAGTCCCACAGCAGCAGAACCAGGGTAAGAACTTAAGTCTCCTGGTCTAGATGGTGGGCACACTCCCTCCCCACTGCAGTGCCTGCTGCTCACACTGCCCCAAATTGACACTCATCCAATCAGGGCACAGAAAATACCATGTGACCTAGGCATCCAATCAAATGATTTTGTATTTCACATCTGGAACACTCCCAAAGAACTGCTTACAAATGAACCACACATTACGAATTTTTCCTAGAAAGGATTCAGCAAATTGCCAGTAAATCTGAGCTGTTTGCAAGCAATTTGCAGACGGGAGAAATATATTGAATAAACCGTTAGCTGACAATTATTCACTCAGCTTTAGTTACCACAAACAGTAGGTATATGGCAGGTTTGGTCCTAATGACAAAGGTAATTTTCCTAACGACATCTACTGTTGTTGTTATTAATATTTGCATTAGAGGAACATCAGTGGCTCAGTTAGGCCCTGTTGTGCTATGCCTCCTGGGGAAAGACTTGAAGCCCTTTCACTACAGTTATTCGGAACTAAGCTAGACAAACCACTGGAGAACATACTGCAGAGTGCAACTGTGAACTGGCAGGGGACATGGACAAGATCACTTAATGATCTTTTCCATGCCTAATTTCTGTGATTCCATAACTATGAATTGGAGAAAAGTTGATAGTTCCATCTGTAGACTCTCTTGTAGAGATGTTCACTCTGTTCCATCAGGGTTATTTTGTTCCTTTTGGATTTCTTTGCTCTGGGGAGAATGTTCTCCACCCATGTAATGGAATGAAAAATCCAACAGGCATAAGTGTATGTGTTGCGAGTTTGGTTTGGGGTTAAAACTTGGGATGATAACATTTTAAAAAGGCTTCAAGTGTGAATGAAGTAACAATGAAAAGGAAGATCTTGCTTGGTCTTGCAAAGACAAAAGCTAGAGGGTGTAAAGAGAAAGGATGGCTTATTAAATGGAATTTATGGCTCCTATGAAGCCACAACTAAAGGTTTTTTTCCTCATATTTTTTTTAGCATTAAAAAAAAAATCCTTTCCAAGGTAGAGTTAGTTTCCAAAGATTTTTCAGGATTATTCAGCTCCTGCAGGTGTCCCTCTGTAATATATTTTTTAAAGTGTTTTTAATATTAAAAATAATAAAAACTCTAGCGGTGCTTTCTTGGCTATGGGAATCAGAACAGTTATGAAAGCGCAATAAAGCAGAATTTCTCTCTGTGCTGCCAACAACTCCAGGAACATGTTTGCTAGAACTTTGACCCTTACGTACAAAACATTAAAACAACTGTAACCTGAAACTATTAACTGGTATTAGATTCAAAGTTTGGGAAGCCAAATGGCTTTTTTTTTATTATGTATTTCTTGGTAATTACACACTAATGGGAACACTCTGAAGTTTTGAAAGAATATATTTCAGATAGGCTCACTGTTACCTCATTTTTCAGAACAGTTTCTCTAGCAACTGCTCTTGCCCTTAACTCTCTGCAGACAATGAAATGTAATAAGGGATGTAAGATAGACATAATAATTCTCGTGGTGTGCACCTAGCAGGAAATCTTTTCAATCTGCCCACAGCTCTTCTTTGGAGTAAATGTATTAGCAGTGGTAGCATTTGAGATGCTACAGAGAAGGCTGCATTGTGCTTCTCAGGAATATCTGTAATGCAGACATAACATTCCCCTCCCCCCAGTTTATTATTAGGAAAGGGATGCTGGGCTCAATCTTGACATAGGGGAATCCTCAAGTGACATAGAGCTACACTATCTGCTTTCCCCTCACTGGTGTAGGCTTGTTGGGAGCAGAGGGCAGTGGGCCAGGGGAATGGCTTGGGACAGGGCCAGAGTAAATGAAATTCTATCCAATCCTATGCCAGCAGAGCATTCCTCACTCCACCTGGCACAACTAAGAGCAGCCTTTAGGCTGTTGATAGCCCTAGAACTGGGGAGGTAGAAAGGTGGCTTAGGTCCCACTATTTGAGGAGCTTGGATAATAGGTCTCCAGAGCTTTCCACCTCTAGTTTGCCTGTTTAAAAGGAGCCAAATGACAGCCAAGACTGACTGGACCACTGATGAATGTTCTGTGGCTCATTGACTGTGACTTGGTGGACTGAACCCATTTCCCAGTTGAGAGATGTTCATGTCACAGTTGGCACTGACAGGGACTAGCAATCTTAGCAGTGAAGATAAGGACCGAATGAGCTCTGGAGACTTTCCCTTGGGGCACATTGGTAAGCAATGGGGAGGCTTGCCCTGCTACTGCCCATGATGAACTTATCTAATGGATGAATGCAGATCAGCAATCTCCAGGGCTGTCATTCCAGCTCTAAACTGACAAAACTTGGTGGCCAGTCCAACACTAGTGAGCAACCCTACAACCCCACAATAACTCACATGCATGCAGGCTGGTGTTTGTGGAGACACCTAAGGATTTATATTTCATTTGTTTCATGTGTTATCAGCTGATTTCTGGGCTCAGTTCATGTATTCGGGTAGCATTGGTCAACTTGATTGTTATTTTGCTGAAGATCTGAACATGCACCCAAAGTTGGGTACATCTGAAAAAAAATGGAAAGAAGCAAACAAAAACAATCGCTAAAAGAACATTCTGAGCACGATGGAAACAGAGCCCAGTCTTTCAGCATCCAAGGGAACAGCTGATTATCCTATTGACTTACACAGACCCTTTCCTGTTGCACCGAAGGGCACCATTGCAGAAAATGGTGAGTAAAACTGGTTTGACAAACACTTTGGTCCCCATTCTGCTCTGAGGTACACCAGTGCCACAGCATACAGTTGCAGAGCTGTTAATGGTCAGAATTTAGCCTCTTCACACTATTCTCATAAGGGTTTAATCTGTCTGTCTCATCTATCCCACTTGACTGCACTCATCACCCCATTGCCCTCAGTCAGAGCAGGTTCATGGATACATTTCAGGATGTATGTCTGAATTAGAAGCCCCCTTTATTAAAGGCTTGGGAAACAATGGTCCTAGAGAATGGCCCTTTTCTGATCTCTAGAAACTGAGTCACGATGGGCTGTTTCATGTCAGGGCTGTGTCCCCTGTCCCACTCTGGTCCCAATGGGATATTTTGGTTTGGCTGCTAATGACCTCACTTGCCTACCTGCAGCAGGGTCCCTTGTAATTGCACAGCTTTGCTTTCCTTGCTTTTATATATAATTTCCATTTCATAAGAGCAATGAGGTGGCCAAGGAAGCATGAGGTTACTACCCCTCTGGTGACACAAAACTCTCTTCAGCCTTCTTGCACCACCCACAGTCTGCTATAATCACCCCAAAAGGGCTTTTTGTTTGTATTCATGATTATGCTGAGCTATAGGAAATCTTTATGTACATAACCCTCTCCTCTAGCAGCGTGGGTAAGGATTTCTTACAACTATGGGCCAAATTCTGCTCAGTTACACCAGTCAATGGAGTTACTTTGGATTTACACTGGTGTAAATGGGAAGAGAACCTGGGGCTGAGTACCTAGAAAATGCCACTAGCCTTTATGTCAGACCCAGAATTTGTTCCACCAACCAGCCCAAAAGGGTTAATTTAGAAAGTCCAGCTCTTGGACCAAAGGTGAGAACCCTGCCATCTGTGCTTCCTAGCGAGCATGTGTTTCATAGCAGGAATACAAGTAATATCGAGCACTGTATATCACTCCTGTTGTGGCTGCTTGTATTGCAATGTCCCGCATTAAGTGGCAGGCTGTCTTCTTAATTTCTCTCAAATGTACAAGACAATGATTAGGCAAATGTTTCCGTAACAAATAGTTTGTAAAACTCTCTGCAGATGTTGTGGTTCAGGCATCATTTGCAGAGAGGCAAATCTGAAATGCTCATGAGTGACACAGGAAGATTTAGGTCCCAAAATCATTGCCTGGCGAGCAGTGTATCTGCTGGGATTCTGGATGTTCATTTTTTAGGATGCCATGTGGTTACAATGCAGGGGACCTCTAACAACTCTGTTGTGTGGATGCTCTCTTGTTTGGACTTGCAAAGGAACATGCATTGCATGCAAAGTAAATCCTGCATTTCTGCTCATTCCATCAATCTATTTCTTTTTAAGTGTGAACTTAATGTGGATGCAAAGTACTGGATTGACAGCCCTAGAAAAAGAAGTCCTCTGCTTAGATCCTACACATTTTGGAGCAGGGAATGTACAGGCACCCAAAGGCCTTATCCTGGCAACCTTTACTCACAAGAATAGAGACACTGAAGTCAGCGGAACAACTCATAGAGACTGCAGGATCAGGTCCAATACATATCAAACATCCTAAACATATCAAACATCGCCAATACATATCAAACCCCACTAAAGATATACTTTATTCCTGTCAGCAAATGGTGGATTCCACAGAACACAGAGGCATTCCATGATACAACAAATTCATAATAATAACTTCATATCATAACCAGAATGTGTAAGTTGTACACAGCTAGATTCCCCAAATTGTCTCAGCTGTCCTGACTCCCCATTCTGCTCATCAAACACACTCCATTCCCTCTTGGCTTCGATCACAGTGAGGGAGTTGCGGGAGAAGGGAGGCAAAAGGGCATAATTCAGGTTCATACTCCAGTAAAGGGACTTAAGGTTAGAGGACTCACAGAGGTACCTGGTGGCAGCATTAACCTGAGAATGGCCACCGAGACAAATGCTTCCATAATCATCCAGAGACAGGCTTCCTGGGCCTATTTAACTTGCCATGTAAACAATCATATAACCCATCGTGGCCATGACCAGAGCCCACGTGAAGTCTGACCAGAACATCTCTCACTTATGTTCTTGGCCAATGACATGACTATTTATAGTATTCATAACAAAACATGTACCTTACCATGGCAACCACAGCACCCGTGTGCTACCACGGAGACAAAAAGCTTTGCCTTATAGAAAAACACTAACCAATGTCAACTCGTGCTTTTGGAACAATTTGTTTTCCAGTTTCCAAGAACATTTTCCTCCTGATTGATCATTATGGTGTATTATTTATCCATTTTCTCTACATTGCCCATTTGTCTCTTGTTTTTATTTTCCTTATAATAATAAACAGGATTAGAGAAGCAGGGACATGGTTTCCAGACAGTGGATCCAACCTTGTACACCATTTCTAGATATGATTTAGGAAGAGATCAGTATGAGGAAACTTACCGAGCAAGAGAGTTCCATTTTTTCCATCTTTGGATCAGAACCTCAGCTGGTTCAGCTGGTGTAGCTATCTCTACAGAAATCAGTAGAGCTATTATTGAATCCTTTAATTATTTTTTCACTTTGTGCTTTCTTTTGTTGTTTGTTTCCATGTCCTAGAATTTAAAAGTCAAACCTGAGATAATGTTTCTTGCTTTTTAGTTACCATACAGCTCCATATTATTATGTCATTTTATTAGTCAAAGTTTGATGACTGATAAGATTTTGCTCTTTCTTTCCCTAATAGAATTTAAATATTAGGTCAAAAGAAGTCAAACTCGCAGCATTTCTTTAGCAACTGTAATAGTTCTAACTAAACCGTGGAACAAACAGTCCTGCTGAAACATGTTTAATTAATTTCATGGCTAGCACAGAAGACACAGACACATGATCACTCTGAAATGCAGCGCCACTGCATATTAGTTAACAAGCAGTATTGTACAATGAATATCAGAAATCACTATGAAGAGATAAATGCTACAAGATTCCCAAGGGGAAGTAGAGTTCTTTCAAGAAAAGTGTACAGTGTAAACTATGTGTTGGCGTGTGGGAATGATCTCTGATTAAGTATTATTTAGATGTGTATTTAAAAATGGTGGTGTGTTTAACACCCCCCCGACACACACACCTTTTCATCTCTTCAAGAAGCTGCCAGTTTCCTTCAATAGGATTTGCTTTGCAAGCTGAATAAGTAATTTGCGCAGACAAAAGTTATACAGGGACACATTCTACCCTCAAATAGTATTCTACAGGTCACTGCGGAATCTGGCCCACTGTTTACAGTCCTAGCACAGACTAAGCTTGAAAGGTTCTAGGGAGAAAACTAATTAAAACAACTCCTGGCAAATGCAGTGTTCGAATATTCTGCAGAAACTCCTCTTTGATGATGGAGTTGAGGCAGAAGACAACCTGGCAGGCCATGGTCTGTGGCCTAATTTAACCTCTGATAAGGCACTATCTGCCCTTTGTTAATAACTATCTGTTGGTGCACCTTTTCCCTCCATCCCTCACCCATTGCTGTGATCCAAACGCTGACCTGTGGTGAGAAATCTAGGTGAATAAAGACCTCTAGTAGTATAACACGGTGACTGAGGACAAACCCATGCGAGGAGAGTGGTAACAGTCTTAACACTATTTTACAGAACACAGACATGTTAAGAACTAGCTATCTAGGTTTTATTTATAGTTCCCCTATGCTTGGTGACCCACTGCCTAATCATAATAATGTTTACTTTTAGACAGCACTGCCCATTCCAAATCTCTTTACTACCGCTGGGCCTGATCAGCACCAACTCTCCATTGTCCCACAGGGTCTAAGTCAGTGCTGGGTCTGGCCCCATCTGCAAGCACAGAGATGGATCTGGATTTGGATCCAAACTTTCCCAGAGTTTGTGATGTTTTAGTTCAGGCCCATCACTATGGAAATGAAGATAACAATATTTACCTACCCAAAAGTGGGCATCTTGTTGCTTCATTAGACAATGTCTGCAAAGTGCTTTGATGCTTACAGATAAATTTGAAATATCATTGGTGAGCATCAAAGTTGTAACAGACTAGTTTCTGGACCATGAGGAATAATCATGTGATCTGTACTTGGGTGCCAAGGCACCCACAAAAATCATGCATTTACCTTCTAGGAAAAATACATCAGCTCAGTAATTCTTAGCAAAATATTTCCTACTAACCATTCCATTTCTTCACTTATCTCTTCAAAGTCCAATGCATTTCAATGGGGTTAAAGCGGCAACTCCTATGCCTGTCCTCCCCCACTACCCTTATGGTCGCACACACACAACAACTGACATGGTTAAAAGGCCCTGAGGAGCTAGGCACCCAAATGTAATGGGAGTCAGGAAACGAGCTCCTTTTGGCCTCTTTGAAAACTGCAGCCTATGTCATTACATAATACATCATAATCCACCTAGAATGTAAACTGTTTGGAGCAGGGACCATCTCTTTCTTATATGTTTGTACCGGGTTTGGCATAATGGGGACCTGGCCTCTAGGTACTAACATAATACCTAGAAATAATAATAATGGCTCAGAAAGCACAAAAGAAAATTGATTTTCACTAGATTTAAGAGACTGTGAGGAAACCTAGGAACAGTTAAGTTTTGCTCTATACATTTTAAGTAGATTTACAGATTTGTGTGAAAAAAACCAAACCCAGCAACAGCACAGAGAAGATGCTGTAATTTCCTGGCTTGGGCTCCACTCCCGTCTGCTCAGAGATTGTGCTGAAAGGTTTTTTGGGTCCTACATTCCTCTTGTTCAAAAGGGAGAATTGGGGTTGACACTATGTGATGATGACTTGTAGAAAATGTTCTGACACAATATTAAGGGAATCCCCTTCAAAGACTTTTAAAATTTAGGTTTCATCCCCAGACCAGTGCCCAAATATCAGGCAAGTTGCTTGGTGGCACCATGTTCTCAGTAACCTGGAGCTGCCAAGTGAAGAGGGGAGTCGAAAGGTATCTGAGGAAATGATTATGCTTAAGAAAGTGAGGCTCTCTCTGGTTATGGAACCATTGAAGGAAAATCTTGGATTACCTGGTAAATACCAGAGCTGCTCAAAAGCAAGGAAGAACTTTGTTGGTCGGGTTTGGCTTAGCAGAAGTCAAGCTAGGTTTAGTTCCTTGAATTAACTGGCCATGTGACTCCCTGGTCAGTCTCTTTCAGACCAAGTGGCTCACTCCCTCTCCTCCAGCGCTCTTCAGGGGCACTGGTTAGCCATTCCTCCTCTTATCCTGCAGCTTTTGGTACCACACAGAGTGGCTGCTGTGCCCTCCCCCCACTTTCTGGAAAGGTCTTTTGGGTGGCAGGAAGATTGCCACACTCCATCCTGCAGTAGCTGAGCAGGTAAACTCCTACTTCCACAGCTGCTATTAGCAAACTGGACTCTGGGGCTGAGAAACTACCCAGAACCCCCTGTGCTAGCACTAGTTAAACTACAGGCCATTCATCTGCCAGGGGCCTGATCCTGCAAGTTGATAAGTGCCCTCAACTCCCAAAGCGTTCAATAGGATTTGAGGGTGCTATGTACTTGAAGGACTGAACCCCAAATGATTCCTCGTTCTTGTGTGAGGGGACAGCAAATGAGAAGCTGAGAATTTTGCTCTATAATTTATTTAATCTTAACCCCCCAGTTTAATCCTTAACACTTTACCGCTCTCTTCCTTTCAAGACTAAATAATTTGAGTTTTGTGATCTCCAATTTTATTGCTATTGCCTGAATCCCCACGGGGTTAGCCCAAAATTAGGCCAGTGTAATTCCATGGACTCTGATGGGCTAACATCATGCCATAAAACTAGGTTATCCTGGGATGAATCCAGCCTCTTGCCTTTAGAATTTTTCCTATTTATACACTGTCGTTTGTCCCACATGACAGAGCACGGCTATGTGTCATGCGTTCCTGGTCTCCCCTAGTAAAACTTATGAAGTAGAACGGTAAACCACAATTGATGTGTCTGATAATGTAAGTGAGCAGGAATGGCCATTAACTACAGGAAACATTCATATTTGGGAAGAAAGAAAATCACGTATCTTATATGACACAAGTAGAAAACTTTAAATCAGTCTCCCATCAAAGAAAACTGAGTGCCGTCACATGCTGACCTTTACAAAGACAACAAGGGAGCTGGACATGCTCACACAGCTCAGAGCCACTGGAAGTCAATACACATGGGCTTTCATTGTATGCTTTATAGGAGAATATTTCAGCCATTTCATTACACTAGTTTCTGCCGTTACTAATTCAGTGGTATGGGATTTTTAGAATTGATGCAAAATGCCTGTTTGTGGATTTGCTTAGATAATAGACATTATCTGCCGCAGAACATGTTAAGTGTGATGGGATTTTTCATGGAATTTAGTAGAGGTGTGAGAAATACTCCTAACAAATGCTCACCTTGCTAGCTGGGGTGTGACTTTGATGGGTCCTGAGGCCATGGAAACACCCTCCTTTCCTCCTTCAGTTGGGGAGGGGCAGATCACCAAACAGGAGTGGCTGGGGGCGGGGCAGTGCTACATGCACTCTTCCTGGTCTCCCCACCATCCCCACAGTGTGTGTGTATGGCGGAGGTGGAAGATACTGCTCCTTTCTTGTTCTTTCACCCCTTATGCCCCATCCCAGGCTTACGAGAGGTATGGGAAATATTCATTAAAATACAAAACTACTCAAAATTCAAGGGCATCTTTATCACTGTTTGCCTGTTAGGACCTTCTCCTCTTACTCTGAATCCATATCTACTGCCAATAAAGAAAACATAGCCCAAAGAAACACTACGAAGGTGTAATTGTGATTTCTCAAGCCAGTATTTCAAAATACTGGGCAAAACAGTTACTTACTTACTTTATTCAAAACTAAAGACAGACTGTTGCATCTCCCACAGCAGATTTCTATTAGTGCAGAGGTACTAGCTCTGTTGGAAATGAGCAACCATCCAGTATCTGGGATGTATTAGGCTGGACAGCCTCCAATTCAGTGCCAGACCTCTTTGCCATTTTGCTGGTTAACAGAGCACTCTTTGTGCTGAGAACATAAAGTCAAGCCAACTTTTGCACTACTATTGAGGAAAAATGGAGTCCAAAAAAAAGGGGGGGGGGAAGAAGAAAGGAATGGTGAAGGGTAACACTTAAACAGCATGATAGTATGGAAGTTTTTATAGACATCTGTTTCATTTTTATGCGATCATGTTCATATTTTTCACTACTTGAATCATCCAAATATGATCACACTTCTCTCTCCTGGGTTTATCACCTGAAATAATAATAATAAAAAACTGAACAAATGTAGGTTATGTGTATGCATGTAAAATATATAAGTCAGATCCTCAGTTGCTGTAAATCAGTGTAGCTCGATTGTCTTCATATACTAGGTAGCTTGTTAATGTGTACCAGGACCAAATCCTGGTTCCACTGAAATCAGTATGAGTTTTGCCATTGACTTCAACAGAGCTATGCCAATTTACACCAGTTGGGAATGTGGCCCTACATATATTTTACATTCTGGGCCCATAAAATCTTGAGGCTAGTTCTCTACTAGAAGAATTTGGAATGTACATTTCATTGGGAGACAACAAGAGAAAGCAAATCGCAGTAGTGGTTGTGGGCATGGAAACGGCACCTTCTCTCCAAAACTTCCCAAAAGCCACTAAAAAAGATCTAATTTTTAGTGAATATATTTTGTAGTTAATTTTAGTAATATAAAAACATTCTTCAGATTGAATACGTGGTACATATGTGTAGCAAACAGAACATTTTAAAAAATCATTTATATTACTGCTTAGATGCCTCAGTTGATTATTGGAGCATCATTCTGCTGGACATTGTACAAACATACAGAAAATGACATTCTCTGTCCCAAAGAAACAAACTAAATAGATAAGATGGACAAAGGAAGAATTACCCCCTTTACAGAAGAGAGAAGTTGGAGGATGGCTGCAATATAAATATTAAATAATAATAATAGTAATGAGTCATGAGGCCAACTTTTAAAGTGCCTCCAAAATGTGCTCTGAGTTCTTCTTGGCAGACCTGTCTGTGTATTCAAAACCTCCCATTTGTTTGCACAAAACTGGTTGATATTTTTAATGACAAATCTATGGCCTGGAAAGCAATAGTTTTACCTTATATATGGAATTAATACAAATATCTGGGACAACTTTAACATTGATTTCAATAGGATCTGGATTTGGCCCCAATATACATTAATAAGGCAAAAGACACAGGTACACAGTACAATTCATAACCTTTGTGACAGGAGGATCTACGTAACCTATACCTGACAAGGTAATACATTTGCCTTTTCTTTCAGAGAGAAAAATGCAGTATAATCAGAAGCTCCCATCAAATTCTCTTCCAGGCTCCTGATATTTGCAGCCTAATATTTTACTATAACCTGCAATTTGTGAGGCAGCACCACGCACAAGTGCTTTACAGGAATAAATTCCCATCTCACCAATTGTGGTCTGCTATTTTGCCAGCACTCTGGGGGGAGGAGGGGCTTTAATCCTCTAAAAGCACTGTAATATAGGAAGGTCGTTTATCGTAAAAACTTGCTGGAGATCATCTGTAGTACAATCCATCTATTCTCATCACTGCCTTCCATAATGACAGAGTTGAACAAAGGAGGAAGAGAAGAATACATATCTCTACATAAATAAACTGTATCTATTTTGATGCAAGTAGCTCCATTGAGTGAATAACTGTATGATCGCACCGTACGACTGATCACCTAGGCCCACATCCTCAAAGGTATTTAAGTCAAATGGCAATTAAGTACCTAAATACCTCTGCAGATCTGGGCCCTAGAGCCTACACCAAAGTCATTTAAAAACTGTCATTCTGATGCATCTTTACCAGCAGCTTTCAACTTGTCAGAACCCCCAGTGTTTTCTACTCCTGTTTCACACTAAAACTATATGGTAATGTTCGATCCCGCTTTTCAGATGGCTTAAGGATCAGAAGAACTTGCTGTTTGTAAACGCTTTGCATTTATTTTAAACTTCAAAGTAAAAATTCTTCTTCTGATGTTAAAACCTGCAAAAATACCACACAAAAATAAATTCCCAGGCAAGATCAAATCTTTTTTATGATCTCTGGCTTCTGCTGGTGCCATAAACAATGTCAAATTCACAATAATATGGCAGCCAGCAGTAGATTCAGAAATGCCACTTTTAATTAAAACCTTTATTTTCAGGTACTGTTGACAGTTAGTGAGTGCTTCTCGCCAGGTAATCTCCCAGGATATTGCTCTGAACAAAGTGAGGGTAGCTTTTCAAGGAAACAAAACCAAAACTTGCTGCTAGAGTTGTCTATATTTTAGCAATTTTCCAAAAATGAGTCACCCAGGGGACCATATGCCTTGAAAATTGCATACAGCAAGGGCCATTGAAGATCCTTCTCTGGCCTACCCCACATGCTACACGTTGATGTTTATTTAATGTATGACAGCATGCACCGCTTTCATAGCAAGGAACCCCCTCTCCTGGGAAACTGTACAGAATCTCACTACAGGGGATTTATATTTACATTTGGACAATTTATCTGAGAGCAAAGCCATTCTACCCACTTAGATGTACATGTTCATTTCCTGTAATGATAACAGGCAACCCAACAAGTCTTATTAGGAAAAGAAAAAGAGGTGTAGTTTATAATCTCAAGGACTCCTGGTCCCCTTGCTTCACTGTAATGGGGATTGCAATGCAGTAGAGGGTGGGATAATAGTTTATCTGGGCAAGAGTGTTTGGAAATTAGACTTTTAAACTGATTACTTCAGAAAGACAGAGTCCTGATCTTCTAAAAGGCTTATACTGTATTACTCACACTTTGACAGGGAACATGATCTCAAAGCTTGTAGATCTTTAGAGTTAGCTAACCCTGAATGAACCTATTGTTAAATTTGCTTTAGTGCACAGAAAGCATAAGATCGATTCCTAGTAGCTCATTATTCTGACGTCTGACAAGAACTGCGAGTGGCCGGTTAACAAGGTCTACTGACATGGAGACCTAGCACACCAGGAGTTTGTCCACCACAGAAACATTCTTCAGAGAGGGGGTGAGAGAGAAAAATCTGATAATTCTAGAGAAGAAGAAAGACTTATGATTGCAATGTTTGATTTATCTTCTGGTTGGGCTGTGATAATAGATCATGTATTTGATAAGGGATATTCCATGATTCCTTTTTGGTTAATGGTAAAGAACTTGTCAGCCAGTAAGCTGCGTATGTATTCATATATAACAAAACAACAAAAGAGAGATGGTATGTAAATGTTCTAGCTTTCTATGCTAGGCTAAGATAGCCCTGAGAAAGGAGGTTGAATGATTTAAGAGGCTTTTCTCATGAATTAAAAAAGGAGACCGGTAAGAGCACTTAGCACCATATTACCACAAAGGTAAAGTACAAAGTCCTGAGTCCCGGTTTCTATTCCCAAGCCACCACTGACCCACTGTGTGGCTGTGGCCCAGTTACTGCTCCATGCCTCAGTTTCTTCATTTGTAAAATGGGAATAACAATACTTCCCTACTTTACAGGGTTGTTTAGATGCTTAGTTCATTAATGCTGTAAGATTCATAGATTTTAAAGGCCAGAAAGGACCGTAACGATCACATAATCTGACCTCCTGCATAAACACAGGTAAGAACATTTCCCCCAGTGATTCCTGCATCACTCCCAGTGACTTCTGGCTAAACTAGTGCATCTCTCTTAGGGTATGTCTACACTACAAGACTATTTCGAATCTACTTAATTCGAATTTGTGGAATCGACCTTATGAAGTCGAATTTGTGTATCCACACTAAATACACTAATTCGACTGTCTGAGTCCACAGTAACGGGGCCAGCGTCGACTTTGGAAGCGGTGCACTGTGGGAAGCTATCCCACAGTTCCCGCAGTCCCCGCTGCCCAGTAGAATGCTGGGTAGAGCCCCCAATGCCTGCTGGGGGAAAAAATGTGTCGAGGGTGGTTTTGGGTAACTGTCATCATTGAACCGTCACTCCCGCCCTCTCTCCTTGAAAGCGCCGGCGGGAAATCTGTTCGTGCCCTTCTCTGGTCGGTTACAGCTCGGACGCCACAGCACTGCGAGCATGGAGCCCGCTGCGATCATCGCTGCACTTATGGCCGTTGTCAACTCCTCGCACCTTATCGTCCACCTCTTCCACAGTCAGCTGCTGAGAAATCGGGCGAGGAGGCTCCGGCAGCGCGGTGAGGACAGGAAGTCACAGAGTGGCGCAGACCTCTCACAAAGCAGGGTACGCCGCGCAGTGGAGATCATGGTGGCAATGGGTCAAGTTCATGGTGTGGAACGGCGATTCTGGGCCCGGGAAACAAGCACGGACTGGTGGGACCGCATAGTGCTGCAGGTCTGGGATGAATCACAGTGGCTGCGAAACTTCAGGATGCGTAAGGGCACTTTCCTTGAACTCTGTGACTTGCTGTCCCCTGCCCTTAAGCGCCAGGACACCCGGATGCGAGCAGCCCTGACTGTGCAGAAGCGAGTGGCCATAGCCCTCTGGAAACTTGCAACGCCAGACAGCTACCGGTCAGTAGCGAACCACTTTGGCGTGGGCAAATCTACCGTAGGGCTTGCTGTGATTCAAGTAGCCCACGCAATCGTTGAGCAACTGTTCTCAAAGGTAGTGACCCTGGGAAACGTCCAGGTCGTCATAGATGGCTTCGCCGCGATGGGATTCCCAAACTGCGGTGGGGCTATAGATGGCACTCACATCCCTATCCTGGGACCGGCCCACCAGGCCAGCGAGTACATTAACCGAAAGGGCTACTTTTCTATGGTGCTGCAAGCACTGGTGGACCATAGGGGACGTTTTACCAACATCTACGTCGGGTGGCCGGGCAAGGTTCATGACGCGCGTGTGTTCAGGAACTCTGGTCTGTTTAAACGCCTCCAGGCAGGTAGTTTCTTCCTGGACCACAAAATAACGGTTGGGGATGTGCAGATGCCTACAGTGATCCTCGGGGACCCAGCCTACCCGCTAATGCCCTGGCTCATGAAGCCCTATACAGGCGCCTTGGACAGTGAGAAGGAACTCTTCAACTACCGGCTGAGCAAGTGTAGAATGGTGGTGGAGTGTGCTTTCGGACGTCTCAAGGGGAGATGGCGGAGCTTACTGACTCGCTCGGACCTCAGCGAAAAAAATATCCCCGTTGTTATTGCTGCTTGCTGTGTGCTCCACAATCTCTGTGAGAGCAAGGGGGAGACCTTTATGGCTGGATGGGAGGTTGAGGCCAATCGCCTGGCTGCTGATTATGCTCAGCCAGACAGCCGTGCCGATAGAAGATCCCAGCGGGAAGCGCTGTGCATCCGGGAGGCTTTGAAAGATAGGTTCCTCGGAGAGCAGGGTAACCTATGACTCTCCAGTTGATTTACAGAGAAGCTGAACCTGAGCCTGTTTCAGTGACTGTTGACTTCGATCTGCGGTTACATACCCCGTTCTCCAGGTTTCCCCCCTTCCAACACACATTTTAAAATAACTTTAATGGAACACTGATTATTAATAAAGTTTTCTTTAATTATGAATTCCTGTTCAAGGGTTGAAACATGGACGCGGACTGTGGTGGGTACAGTGTGCACTGATGTCCAGACTGCTTCTACACTAGAGATATGACAGGCTCCTGCTCCTACAGCGGTCTCTGGGGGGAGGACGGTTGCAGGTGGATGTGCAGGAAGGGGTGGGTTTGCAGGAAGGGGTGAGGGGTGCCGTCTTTGGGACGGAGTTTGGATGCAGGCTCTGGGCTGGGGGTTGGGGCGTAGGAAGGGGTGAGGGGTGTGTGGGAAGGGTGAGTATGTGTCCGTGGATGAGGGCTCTTGCTGGGGCTCAGGGCATCGGAGAGGCTCGTGGCTAGGGTGGAAGGGCATGGTAAGGGCAGCCTGCCTTGCCATTTGTGGATGTCAGGCGCTAGGACCCTGGGGCAGCATACACCTCACAGACTGACCCGGGGCAGCATTCACCTCCCAGAATGACCCTAGTGCCTAGTGACTGCAGTCTGTGTGTCCTGCTGTTGATCCTGCCCCCAAGTCTGTACCCTGGTAATGGAGGCTGTCCTATGCAATTAAAAAACCCCTCCCCCCCTTCACACAAAGTCTTCTGACAAGGAAAACGTGACAGAAACAGTGAATAACAACAAACTACTTTTAATACTCAACTACACAGTGGGGGGATGAAACTTGGATTTGGGACTGGGTGATCCAGGAAGGGAAGCACTTCTCATACTTTAGGGAATGAGAGCTGTTTGGTACATGAGCGCTCTGCTGGGGTGGAGTGACAGTTTTCACGGCCCCTAGCGCCCCTCCTTCTTGTGATTTTTGGTGAGGGGGGGACAGGACTTTGTGGCGGGGGAAGGCGGTTGCAGATACAGTTCAGGGGGGCTCTCTGCGCCTGCCTGCGGTCCTGCAGAACATCTACAAGGCGCCGGAGCGTGTCCGTTTGCTCCCTCATTAGCCCAAGCAGCGTTTGAGTCGCCTGCTGGTCTTCCTGCCGCCACCTGTCCTCCCGTTCGCTGTGTGAGCGCTGGTGCTGACATAGGGTCTCCCTCCACTGTCTCTGCTCGGCCGCCTCGGCTCTGGAGCAAGCCATCAGTTCAGAGAACATGTCGTCCCTAGTCTTTTTCTTTCGCCACCTAATCTGCGCCAGCCTCTGTGAGGGGGATGCCGGGGCAGTTCGTGAAAGAGCCGCAGCTGTGTGATGGGAAAAAGGAAGTGATTTCCTTGAAAAGATACATGTTTGCGAACACTGAACACAGTCTAGTCAGTTTCTGTGAACAAGACCATACAGGGCACCTAGTCTCACGAGCTCTCAGGACAAGTTCGAGATTTCGGAATACGCTTTCATTGGCTGCGGTCTTGCACAGGAGATCGGACAAGCGGGGCGGTACAGCTGAATCCGTGTAGCAGCCAGGCCTGGTAAGCACTACACTATAGGCTGCTTAACAGTTAATGGATAGCTGTGCCCTCCCGCTGAAGGCAATCTGTAAAGCATAAAGTCTGACCCTGTTCCAGCCCCTCGCGGCTGTGTCCGGGAAAGATCACTGTATGCTTTTCCTCTGCGGCCTCCAACACGTGGCTGTTAAACGAAGGTCATTGCTATGCAAAGTAAAAGTCAAGCATTCACAATAGTAACAGTACACTAATTGCCCTAATTAGATGCAGCAGTCGCCGAACGAGATTACCCTGAGGCGGGTCACTCGGAGAGAGAGAGAGAGGATGCTGCTAGAATCCCTGCACAGACCAGGACCGTACGCTGCAATGCTGGTGGAGGCAATGATTCCGCTGTACATTAGGATGGCCTGGCGCGGAAGAGTGTGCTTCCACAGAGCACCAAATAAGGCACCTCTCCCCAGGAACCTCCTGCGGAGACTTTTCGAGCTGTTCTCCGAGAGCTTCGTGGAAGTGTCCCAGGAGGATTTCTGTTCCATCCCTATATGTGTGGACCTTCTCTTTATATAGTTTTTTAAGGAAAAGTTTTTATATAGTTTTTACATATTTTTTATTCCTGTTTTTTAAAAAATAAGTGTTTCCATGTTTATAGCACTTACCGACTGATCCTTCCCCTGATTCTGAGTCCGGGTTAACGGCCGGGGAGGGTTGGTAGGGGATCTCTGTGAGGGTGATGAAGAGATCCTGGCTGTCGGGGAAAGCGGTATTGTAAGCGCTGTCGCCTGCGTCGTCCTCCACAAACCCTTCCTCATCTTCCCCATCGGCGAACATCGCCGAGGAACTGCCCCTCGACACTATCCCATACTCAGAGTCCACGGTCACTGGTGGGGCAGTGGTGGCAGACCCACCTAGAATGGCATGCAGTGCCTCGTAGAAGCGACAGGTCTGGGGCTGTGCTCCGGAGCGTCCGTTTGCCGCTCTGACTTTTTGGTAGCCTTGTCTCAGGTCCTTGATTTTCACGCGGCACTGCGTTGTATCCCGGCTGTATCCTCTGAGTGCCATGGCTTTGGAGACCTTCTCGTAGGTCTTTGCATTCCGTTTGTTGGAGCGCAGCTCCGAAAGCACAGACTCATCGCCCCACACAGGATCAGATCCAGGACTTCACGGTCTGTCCATGCTGGGGACCTCTTTCTATTCTGGGATTGCATGGACTCCTCTGCTGGAGAGCTCTGCATCGTTGCAGGTGCTGCTGAGCTCGCCCCGATGTCCAACCAGGACATGAGATTCAAAGTGCCCAGACAGGAAAAGGAATTCAAATTTTCCCGGGTCGTTTCCTGTGTGGCTGGTCAGAGAATCCAAGCTTGGACTGCTGTCCAGAGCGTCAACAGAGTGGTGCACTGTGGGATAGCTCCCGGAGCTAGTAAGTTCGATTTGCATCCACACCTAGCCTAATTCGAGATAGCCATGTCGAATTTAGCGCTACTCCCCTCGTCGGGGTGGAGTACTGAATTCGAACTAAAGAGCCCTCTAGGTCGAATTAAACGGCTTCCTGGTGTGGACGGTTGAGCGGTTAATTCGAATTAACGCTGCTAAATTCGATTTAAAGTCCTAGTGTAGACCAGGCCTTAGAATGACATCCAATCTTGATTTAAAGACTTGATGGATATGACTTCAAGAAACATCCTGTGGCACCTTATAGACTAACAGACGTTTTGCAGCATGAGCTTTCGTGGGTGAATACCCACTTCTTCGGATGCAAAGTGCGAGAAAGGGGTGAACTACTGTTATCTGTAATAATTAGTAATACTACTCCAGCAAAATTATAGTGGTTATAACAAAGCAAGGAACAGAAAAGAATGGTGGTCTCATAAAGTAAAAGGGAATGAAGGATTTGAGTCATGCGGCTCTGAACAAGCTATTAGAGGTTACAGAAAGTTGTAGTGACCCCTTGCAGCCTTACCTGTGTTCCCAAGGTGATCATAGAAATGTCTATCCAGCAAAGACTCCTCAGGGTGAGCACTGCCTACCTGGTTTTGAATGCCTCATATGGCTCCGTTTGAAGTTAATAGAAGTTTTACTGTTGACTTCAGTGGAGGCGATAAAGATAATGCCCAAATAAATCTGTCAGTCTATAAGGTGCCACCAGACTCCTTGTTGTTAATGTCCACGGTATGATCTTGACTCAGTGCTGTGAGCAGATGCTGAACTTATTCTTATGGATTAATTTTGTCTGCCTAGCTTCAGATGTCATCAATCTCCACTGTGCACAGGAGCTCATTAGACTTAACAGAGATCTACAGGATCCCTGGTTTATTTGTGATGTGAAATAATGAAAGTCTTTTGGTCAGGAGATATAAAAACCTTCAAGTATATGAGAGACAAGGTAAGTGAGGTAATATCTTTTATTGGACCAGCTTCAGCTGGTGCAAGACAAAGTGTTGGAGCTTACACAGAGCTCAGCTCTGAGCAGTTTATGGAGATCAGTACATAGTTTTCCTCTTCAATGCTCTTTGTACTCTGCAGTCAGTCAATGCACTTAATACAATGCTAAAAATCAGGTAAGGTTTTAATCTCAAAAAATAATTTTTAAAAAACTAAGATGATTGAAAATGGGGAATTCTGAATCAACAAGCAGATACATCAAAGAACATTTCCCATTTTCAGTTTTAACATATTTTCCCCCTGCTCTACTTTTTCCCTTAAGTTTTAATTTTAGACGTTGGCATTTGGTAGTAAATCACACTGATAAACCTTTGCCAGATACTAATGATTTTGTTTTTCCAGGAGATGCTCTTGTTAAATTTTTTTAAATCCCTTATTTTTCTCTGATCCCTTTTTACACTAAGAACTCCGTTCTTTTCTTGTTGCACGGCTAACTTTCATGTGTTTTATGACTACTTCTTGAACCTTTCATCCAGTATGGCATTCTATATGGCATTTCCAAGAGTAGCTGCCACTACACACAAATATGTTACAATTGGTTCAACTCAATACTTTACCACCACCACCATCACCAGTCAGCTTCATTTCTGGACTATTCAACAAAGACATTTTTGGAATAATTAACACAGCTTTTATCCTCCTTAGGTGATGACTAGAACCAGTTTCAAGAGAGAAGAGAGCAGCCTGGTTGTCATCCTGTAGTGGGCAAGTGTTTTTAATATGTAGGTAATGAACAAGACTTTATGCCCAGAACAATGTATTAGTAAACATGTTATTACAGAGGTGTTCATAGTAACCATAAAAGTTAATTTGCTACGTACATTTTCATCCATTAGCTTCCCAACTGGTTCAACAGGTTTTATAGCATCATCATTATCTGATCAAACTGTTGCATAAACTCCAGTTCATTTGAATTCAATTATGTTAAAATACACACAATTTATATACAATAGAACCTCAGAGTTACGAACACCAGAGTAATAAACTGATCAGTCAACCACACACCTCATTTGGAACCAGAAACACACAATCAGAGAGCAGCAGAGACAAAAAAAAAAATGTCCAGTGCTGTGTTAAATGTAAACTACTAAAAAAAAATAAAGGGAAAGCAGTATTTTCTTCTGCATAGTAAAGTTTCAAAGCTGCATTAAGTCAATGTTCCATTGTAAACTTTTGAAAGAACAACCGTAACGTTTTGTTCAGAGTTATGAACATTTCAGAGTTACGAACAACCTCCGTTCCTGAGGTGTTCATAAGTTTGAGGTTCTACTGTAGTGATGAAAAATAGATTTCATTAAATTCTTTTACCTATTTCTCATAATACAATCTGAAATATCTATTTGTCTTCTAAAATATTACCAGACAGGACCAGTGTGAAATGGATCTCTGGTGGTCAGTTATTTCTTTGCTTTGATTAGTCCACAATATTTAAACTTAAACCCCAACTGCATGGGCAGATCAAGGCTCAAGAACTCAATCCAACTCCCATTGTACTCAATGGTAAAACTTCCACTGACTTCAGTGGGTGCTGGATAAAGGTCCTGACTCTTTACACATTTATGTTCCTTCTTTATGTGCTGATGGCTTTCACAGCTTCCATTTTAATATTCTTGACTTTGGTTTTCTCTGGTAAAACCCTCAAGAGTTTGAAAGCAGGTGGGAGAGTCTGGCCCAAGAATGGGGGCATGGTCACTTCATGGACCATAATCACATACTGGCCTGGAAAAGATAAGGGAAAGTTGGGAATTAAACATTTTAAATGAAGAAGAAGAAGAAGAAGAAGAAAAAGCACAGGGAACAATGATAGAATTGTCCTTGTATCTACATTCCTCCATTATCACATTAATTCTCACATATGAAAAGTAGTGTACAATGTCCATGAAAAACAGAAAGCAAAAATGAATATTTTTGATTGTTTTCTATTCTTGTTAAAGCATAAATATATAAAAAAGATTTCATCATTTACTGGCAAGTATGACAATCTGTGCTGCCATTTCACAGTACTGCAGATTAGCATATACAATAATCTCCCAAAACAATACACAGTTAAAATAGCAAAAAAACCCAAAACACCACCACAACAAATGTAATTTAGATGACGATTTATGATCATATATAATTTATAATAATAATATGATTTACAATAATACTTTATATTTTTATAGGATCTCAAAGAGTATAACAGACTATGACTCTGGTCCTGCAAGCACTTGTGCACATGCTGTCTTTGTGCACATGACTAGTGTCATTGGTTTCAATGGTTTCACATGTGTAAAGCTGAAACAGGACCTAAATACATCTAGCCCAACTGAAAAGCAGCCACCTCTGGGCAAGAGTGTGCCAGAAACATGGAGAACCTACCCACAGCACAAAGCAAAATGGGAGAGGAAGAGGGGAAATTTTGACCCAGGACACAGGGGCAGACCTTGCCTCTTATGAAAAGCTCCTTAGGCTCTCTAATGTCTACAAAGAGTGAACAAAACCTATGGCTGAAAGTTTCCTTAAAGAGACTAACACAAAGTAACTGCATAGAAGTCAATTTATCCATCTCCGAAGAATGAAAGGTTGAGTTGACCCTGTAATCAACAAGTATGATGTCTTTTGTGAACTATGAAAAGCAGTACCTGGAAATCCATGAAAATCAAATTAGATGTTATGTACTGAAAATAATTTAAAATGAGTATTGCTTTCTACAGACTGTGGGACTATAATGGTGACACATTTGGGAAACAAATGTTTGTCAGCTACTATACATGTTGCTTGGCAGCTGGGAAGGCAAGGGACTCTCTATATACAGATTAATCAGGGTCTGACCTTACAGTCCTTTCACATGCAAATCTCCCACTGACTTCAATGGAGATCCACATATGAAGCAAAACAATACAGAATTTTCAGGGCCAGTTATAAGCAGCAACTTCTGTGATGTGGAAACTGGATTATGGCCACCAAACTCATTTCACACAGGCCACTATCAACCTGGGCTGGATTCCAAGTGACAATTTATAGGTGGCAGGTGCTATATCCTGTTACTAAGCCTCTGGGCCATGAAGTTGTGGTAAGTGAAAGTTTTTAAAGCACGGTATTTGCACAAGCAAACACACCCAGGATATCCAGGTTACGGCCTAAAGAATGTCATATTCTGACTGACACTAAAGGCCCTCTTCTCTTTTCTCATCTGCAATGTGGATCTTCACTTCTAAAGGCACTAGATAGCAAGGTCCACGTAAAGTGTATTTGTCCTGTGTCTTGTTGAAAGTATCTGCTATCTGGTCTATTTCTGCTCTGTTACATTCCTATGCCCAACTAGAGGTTTGATTTTAAACATTTCTGTGCTACTTATAGTATGTGCCTGGAACTAGACTAACAAAGCTGGCAGTTGTTGCTAGTGGTGGCCATGTATTCCAGTGAGGTAGACAGCAGTGCAGTCTGATTGTCTAGCTTTTTCACTTTAAATGCAGTATTTTGGAACTGTAAATAAAAAAGATGAAGTCTTATATTAAATCATTTCTCTAAAACATTAAGAAGGGGATCCATGACTACTTGGGTTCTTAAGAAGTCAAACAATTATTTTTGGATGTTGTAATCTAATATGTCATAGAGTCACTTAGTTAAAAATGAATTTCTTTACCCAGTTACCATGAAGTTTGCCTATAGCTAGGAGAATCAGGGGATGTTGGTACTGCTATCCTTCTCATTTTCTTTACTTCCAGTCCAAAATGTAGACTAACAACACTAGAGGGCCTAGGATGAACTGTTAATAGCTCAGCTCTCTCCACCTCATCCTGCTGCCTCTACAACTACCAGATTCTCAGACACACAAGTCTGATGAGGCTGTACAAGCCACTAAGGACTGTCAGTGTTTGCAAATTACAGTAACAGAATTATCCAGGATTAGTCAATATAATTTAAAATGCACTAAAGGAGGCTTGCCTTTGCTGATACTTTACTGCACAAAAATACACTTTTAGAATGAAATCATGGAAGTGTGGAAAAAAATATACTGATGATAGGAGAAAGGAAGAAGAAATATGATTAAGAGAGTTCAGAACATAATAATATTAGTATTTTAAAATACTATTCTGTACTAACATTTGGGCTGAGTTTGGTGAGTTCTAGAGCTCACTGAAAGTGAAGGCTTGGCACACACTTTGCAGAGATTCTGACCCAGGCCTTCACCTTTCACTCTGCCTATGGCAGCTCCCTTATCCTTGGCTTCACTTTGGAGACTCCAGCATTTGCAAAACATTGCTGCCCACTTTCTCCAATGTATCAATAAGTCTGATCCATATCACCCCTCATCCTTGGACTACTCCCCTGGTTTCCCATTCATTTTAGGATCCAGCTCAACACTGCCTTTCTTTTCAGCATTCTCCATAGATTTTGCTCCAGCCTGCCTTAAAGACTCCACTTCTTTTGCTTCTGCCTCCCCGCTCCAGCGGCTCATCTAGCACAACCCTCCTCTTTGATCCTTAAGACAACCACCCTTCCTTTACTGAGACAGCCTAATTCTGGAGCTCTTGCCATCTAGAACGAACTTCCCATATAAGCCTGTCTTATAGACACAATGGGCCTGATTCTCATTCACACAGTGGGATGCAAAGAGGCCTTAAAGTGGGTTGAAATGTAATGCCAGAGCAGTTTTAAGGGGCCTCAATGTAAATGAGAATCAGGCTCAATCTGTTTTCAAATCTTAACTGAAAACTTCTCTCTTATCCCTTGCCTATATCTCTGAATTTCTCTTCCCTTCTGCTAGTATTTAACTTTGCATTATTTAACTTTTTTACACATTTTGGGAGAGACTTTGCATGAAAAACACCATACAAAATGAAGTGCTGTGCTGTATAATTGGGATTAATAATAGTAATAAAATCGGTGTGTGCGTTTAAAGCAGTCACCAAGGTGCTGTATAAACAGAGGGTAACTGCATCTGCCATTTAAGCAGTTACGTTTTGGCTTAGATAAGAAACACCACAAATAAAAGACTTTCAGGAAAGAAAGTTATTTGCCCCTTTTATTGCCTGCAAAATGCCTGGAGAGTTTCAAAGCAACAGGAACCATTATAAAAGTGAGTGGGAAATAAAATAAAAACGTTTTGTTGCCTTAGAAACAGTCCTATTCTTCTTACTTTTCCTTTGTGACATATTAGCCTTCTGTATGTTTTGGCACCAGAAAACATATTAAAACAAGGCGGGGGGGGGGGCGGGGAGGAGAGGTGTTCTTTTTGCAGAGACTTGGAATTTCTCTGCATATTGAAACTTATATCTGTAGGAATGGGTTACACTGTAAAAAAGGAGCAAGCAAACAGAACTAAGCTTCTTAAATATTCAATTTAATTCTGTGTAGAGCAATTAATCCTGAAAATTTCCTACCATGGGAGAGTGTAAAGACTCCAGGGCTGTTTTCTGGCTGCAGATGCAAGGGGCTCCCATTGATATCAATGGAAGTGGTGTGCTTGGTGCATATCAAAAGCCAGAATATGACTCCAAATGTATTCTTGCAAAATAGAACAAAACCCACTGGGACTGCGGACAATGAATTTTTCTCTGCCCAGCCGAATATTTCTCTAGGATATGAGAGCTGTAAAATAAGTTTAAACTGTTTTTTGGACGAGTAAGTAGACAAAACTTTATCTGTATAACAGATCCATATACCGATTGTGTACACAAAGTAGTAGCATAATGCAATTTATTTAAACTGGTGAGAAAATATCCAGGCACTTGCAAGAAATGGAATTTTGACTGAGATTAGATAATAACTGATTTTATAAATACATGTTAATTTATGATTGCATTGCTCACAATGCAGTTTATGTAGTGTTCTATTTAAACCACACAAGGATTAAAATTGCTTGGTGCTTTATTAAACTGAATGTATTAAAAGAAGGGCATAGTCAACAGACCTAGCATGGAAAGAAAATTGCAATGATAATGATTTTATATTTAGATAGTGACTTTTATAGTAAAGGATCTCAAAGCACTTTACAAACTATTTAAAGGCTATTGGAATCACAACTGATATAAAGCCACTTCTGGTACGAAATACAGAACTGCACAATAATGTAGGGCTGGAAGTGAAGAACACTGCATGAAATTGAAATTACAGGGGGAATTTAGGTAGGCAGGATGTTATTACTGAAGCTGGAATGTGGCCAGGACACCTGGGTTAACACCCTACTCTTGGAAGAAATGCTGTGAGACTCTTACTAATCTATACTAAAGATAAGCAACATTTAAAACCAAAAATGGGCCATTTCAGCACCCGCGCTATAGTTTTAAATGTCCTTTTTAGTACTGCATCTAAGCATGGAAAGAAATATGTAGTCACAACACAAAAAGCTGGGAAAGATAGCTTTTCAACCCAATCCCCAGAAAGAAGTATAAAATACAGCACAGCACCATGTAACAATGTAACGCAGCATTTAAAGTGTATTCTTCTAACACTTAGAGCTGCTGTATGATCCTGCACCAAGTGCACACAAATTTCACATTACCTGGAATGAAATGTCCTTTCACGCATAATGTCAGGATGATTGTAGAAAGTGAGAGGCAGAGCAGTTGAAAGTCTCTACGTAAAGGGAAAAATAGGGGTGATGTCCTGGTAGGGGTCTTCTACTGACCACCAAATCAGGACGAGGAGATGCATGAGGCATTTTTAGAACAAATAACAAATCCAATACACAAGACCTGGTAGCATGGGAGGAATTTAACTACCCAGACATCTGTTGCAAAATTAATATGGCAAAACACAAAATTTTCAATAAGCTCCTGGAATGTATTGGGGACAAACTTTTGTTTCAGAAAGTGGAGGAACTAACCATGGGACCACCACTTTAAACTTGATTCTAACCAACAGGGAGGAATTGAAGGTGGAAGGCAATTTGGATGAAAGTGATCATGAAATGATAGATTTCATGATTCTAAGGAAAGGAAGAAGTGAGAGCAGCAGAATAAGGACAAGGGACTTAAAAAAAAAGACCAACAAACTTAGAGAATGGGTAGCTAAGGTCCCCTGGAAAGAAATACTGCTCCCCGCTGCCAAGTCATGGAACTCAGAGTCAGAGCCCAACATGCAGATATATGGTTACAAGACAAAATACAAAGAAGAAACAAACACAGCAACATGCCCTCTCCATTGCCTTTTAATTCAGTGTGAGATGCAGCTGTAAGGGCCAGCGCCCAACAGCCAAGTCTAACCCACCATATATTCAGGAGCAAATGCACCATCCCCTGATATTTTAGTTGCTTATGCTGCTGGGGCTGAGTCCTTCATAATGCAGATTTCTTATAATTTCCCTTATAGAATAATTCACATTTAACTCCAAAAGGTGAGGCACTTGGGCATTTACATTAATAAAGAGGGTTAAATTGTACCTTGCCCTGCACAGTCATACTGGGAAGCTGGTGAGCACAGGAGACTTATTCCGTATCCTAGTGTAAGCTCATCGGGACCATGCAGAATGCTGCCACAAGCGCTCCTTGACAGACAGAGTGGCTGACTAGAGTGACAGCGGCACTCCAGGGACCTCAGGGGGTGTGGCCAAGTAGGCTGTGCACAGTCAGGCTATACTCTAAGCACTGCTACCTGGTGAGGAGGAAGAGTTCATCTTGCTAGTTTCTGGAGAGCCTATAAGAGCTATAGGTTTACCTATAAGTAAACTCCACTGAACCCCCTCTGAACCATTCTTTCAGTGTCAGGGCAGGCAGTATGACTTAAACCTGTGCTAATTGTTACAGCTCTACCTTCTTCTTCAACATTCTCACTGAAGTAGAAAACAGAATGAGGCCTTTAATATGTTGATGGAAGTTACACACATGAATGTAGTGGAGAAAAGAAACTTGTGTATTCTTTTACCCTTAAAGCAGATGTATGACTTTAGAGGCCAAATTTTCAGCTTGGCTTCAAAGCAGCCACTGCTCATACAAAATTTCAGAGATGCACATGTGTAAAGCAGGAAATTAGGCATATGTAACAATTTGTTTGCTTGCACTATAATATTCAACTACAAGAGGTCCTTGTGTGAACCCTGGTAAATGGAATGCAACCTGCACGCAAGCCTATTTGTGTCTGCAGTTGTAACTGCATTCGTGAATAAACAACTCTTGGTTAGAAAGATCTGTGATTTAATATATCACAATAGCCCCCACTTTTTAAAATAGAGTCATAGGTTCCAAGGTCAGAAGGGACTATTGGGATCTAGTCTGACCTCCAGTATAACAGAGGCCATGGAACCTCCCCTAAAAAATTTCGTTTAGAAAAACATCCCATCTTGATCTAAAAATGGTTAGAGATGGAGAATCCACTATGACCTTTGGTGAATTGTTTCAATTGTTGATTACTCTAATTGGTAAACATTTAGGCCTTATTTCCAGTCTGAATTTGCTAGCTTCAACTTCCAGCCATTGGACTGGCTAGACTTTCTCTGCTAGAGTGAAGAGCCTGTTATTAAATTTGTTTCGCATGTAGGTACTTATAGACTGTAATCAAGTCACCCCTTAACCTCCTCTTGGTTAAGATTGAGCTCCTGGAGTCAATCATTATAAAGGCATATTTTCTTATCCTTTAATCATTCTTTTCTGAACCCTCTCTAATTTATCAACATCCTTCTGGAATTGTAGCCAGTACTGGACATGGTAGCAGGACGATACAAGGGTAAAACAACCTCCTTACTCCTACTCGAGATTCCCGTTTATTCATTCAAGGATCCCATTAGCCCTTTTGACCACAGCGTTGCACTGGGAGCTCATGTTCAGCTGTTTATCCACCACAACCCCCAAATCTTTTTCAGAGTCACTACTTCCCAGGATAGAACCCCCCATCCTGTATATATGGCCTACATTCTTTGTTCCTGGATGTATGAATTTACATTTAGCCATATTCAAATTCATACTGTTTGCTTGCACCCAGTTTACTAAGTGATCCAGATCACTCTGTATCAGTGATCTGTCCTCTTAATCGTTTACAAATCCCCCAATTTTGGGGTCATCTGCAAACTTTATCAATGATGATTTTATGTTTTCTTCCAGGTCATTACTAAAAATGTTAACTAGTGTAGGGCCCAACTAGAAACACAGTGAATCCATGACATTGAGTTTCCCAGTAAAAAATTAGAGATCAGTCTGAAAATTCAGCTCTAAAAGTTATAAAAACTCAGAGTAGACAGACAGAAAGATAGAGTAGGTTCTTATGTGGTCCCCCATTGCATATTATCAGAGTGCCTTCCAAGAATTTAAAATGATCATTCCTATCTACCATCCATTCCTACAAATTAATATGTTAAATGCATTTCTCCAGCCTTATGCATTAATAAAAGTGTGTTCTCTCCAGCTAAGGAGAAGCTGTAAAACTTTAATTTTGACAGTATATCTTTCAAAGTACACAAATATTAAATATTCCCCCAAAATGCAGCAGCTCTGCAGTCAAATAATATGCACCATAGCTTGTCTCTAAAATAATTTTAAAAGATATCACAGAGGCTGTGATAGCCCTTGAAACATTGTACAAATACTAAGTACTAACATTTTACATGTTGAAGAACTGCCCCAATACATTAGAAAAGTTTTTCCAAGTAAGGAACAATCTTTAAATATTTAAAATTACACCTTAAAACATGTTTTGCTGTCCTCTCAGGATCTAGTATAAAGCTGTGATCCCTCAAAGACATGCTTTATTCTATGGCCCCATTGACTTCAATAGGGCTAGTCTCAGTGCATAAAGTTAAGCATGTTCAGAAGCCTTTACAGGCTCATGGCTTAAGACTGCACCAGCACTGCCAGTTGTTTTTTGTTTATTTAAACACAGTTGTGCCTTTAGCAAACATTCCTGCAATAGCCACATTGTTTGAAATCCAGCACTCATTAATTGAAACTAAGAAGCATAACAAAATTTCTGGGGAATTATTAATGTGTGTTGGGCCCCAGCCCCATCATTCTCATATACTAGAATTGTATTGTATAGTATTAGAATTGCATGCTATTTCCATGGGCATAACTGTCAGGACAATGTTATTTTCAAAAACTGGAAAACTGTTCCTGGGTGTGGTATTAATTGTAAATGCATAACTACGGGCACTGGATAGCTAGAATGCATTTTTCCATGGTTAAGGAAGCCCTTAGATCAGTTGTGTTTTCAAATATTCTTTCCATATTTCTATTTGCAAATTTCATTATTTCCCTCTTATTGCTTACATACACACACGATGTTCCTTTTACTCTTTCTCCTCCAAAAAAAATCTGCCCATAAAAGGTCTCAAAAATGTTCTCAGTGCAGAGTCGGAGGAATGAGGCTGCATACTTAGGTGTACCCCAGGCACCAAGGCTGAGGGAAAAGGAATCCTCTACTCCAAGCTATATAACAATGGATCCAAAAGCCCTGCCTGTCTTCATCACTGCTACAGAGTGCAGGAAGTCCAGCAGACCACAGATCCAGAACTTGCAAAATTCTGTGCTAGGTTCTACCATTCGGGACTCACACCAGTGTACCAGTTCCAGACCTGCTATAGCTCTCTGTGACCCTGAGCAAAGAAGAGCAGGTTTTGCCCTATAACAATCTTTAAAGTAATAACAGTTTCTCCACAGACTTTCTCATAAACCTCAGTTTACGTGTACTGAAATCTAACAGCTATGTGATGGGTTGTTAACCCCACACTTGCCTGGAAAGAGTTAATATGGATTGAGAAGGGGGCTAAATAACCTGGCAGACCATAGCTGAGGGAAGTCAGGTGGCTAAGTAATCCCCTGAATGAGTGAGGAAGCCCAGCTGATAAGAAACAAACTGGGCTGGATTTATAAAGGCAGGAAATTGGCGGGGTGGCTCATGGGAAATGGACTGAAGTCACTCCCTGCAAGCAGGGAGGAGGGTTTTGGTCTACAGAGAGAAGTAGTCTGCAGTTGGGAGTACCAGGTGGTAAGGAAAGGGCTCAGGGAAAGGCAGTAAGGTCCAGGATGGAACAGACCTTGACTGCTGGCTAGAGGGTCCCTGAGCTGGAACCCAGAGTAGAGGGCAGGCCGAATTCCCTGGACAGCCACTGAGGGAATGGCACTCTGAGACAGCGAATAGGAAGACTGCCCAGGATTGTTGAAGGAAGACTTTGGTACCCCAGAAGGGGAAAACATGTATAGTGACCTGGCTGGAGGACCAAGTCACAAAGAGGAGGCTGCAGCACCCAGAGTGAGAGGGGGACTGCAGACCAGGAAGAGATGGCATGCAACCGTGCGAGGGGGCATTGACCTTGTGAAGCTACTCCCCAGAACGGCCAGGAGGAGGTGCCATCCTAGCGGTGACTGGAGCACTTTGTCACAAGTTAGGATGAAATGTCAGATTTTACAGACTATATGCAGAACCTTATGGCAAGTGTTACTAAACCAATGGTTAAGGTTAAGATTTTGTCATGGGTATTTTTAGTAAAAGTCAGGAAGAGGTCGCGGGCAATAAACAAAATTAATGGAAGCCTGTGACCAGTCCCTGACTTTTACTAAAAATAGTGTATGGGGATGAGGGGGACTAACAAAGGGGGTGCTGGTGGCTGCTCCAGCCCTGGCAGCTGACTGCCAGCCGCTACTCTAGCTCCGCCACTCTGGCGTGGGCGTGAAGCCAAAGGAGTCATGGAGGTCTGTTAAAGTCACAGAATCTGTGACCTCTGTGTCCAAGTCATATCCTTACCAACGGTTGTCAAATGTTTTAATTCTGTGAAGCCATTTAGAAAAAGATATCCATATGGTATCACTCTACTCAGTGCCCAAATCTCTCATGGCTTGGGTTCTCAAGTTTTTCATTCTGTGGAGTACCAGAAATGATATCCTGCGCTGCAGCTTGAGAAGATGCACATTTTCAACAGCAACGGTCATTAAGCAACTATTTGGAACAACTTACCTAGGGATGTGGTGGATTCTCCATCACGTGAAGTGTTTTTCCTAGCTTAAATAGAAGTTATGGGCTTGATTCAGGAATTACTTGGTGAAATTCTCTGGCTTTTGATATGCAGGTGGTCAGATTCGATAATCATAATGGTCCTTTTTGGCCTTAAAAATCTATGAATTTATGAATCTATGAAAGGCTGTTGTTAGGTTTTGTTGCATACAAATCTTCCCCACCCTTATTTCTCCTCCCATCTGTTCTAAAAAATACAATGACATTTGAAACAGGGAAAAAAATAATACAATATCACATCTCTCTATCTGGAATTTGGTTTCTTTAAAGCACTGCAAAGCAGTACAGTATAAAACACCTTTGCTACTTTTTAAACCCCATCTAAACACAGTGTGGGAAAATACAGCAGGCAGTGTATTCTGTAATATGCAAAATCAGCCCCATTCATTTGAATGGAATTCTATATATGATTTATACATGTTGGTGAGGGGTTTCTTGACAACAATGTCAAGAAAGGCCATTTCTATGTTGTGGAGTGTTTTCTTGACAACAGTGAAGCGCAGAGACCTGAAATAAATATGTATACCCTGGATGTATAAAAAGTATGCATTTGCTATCTTAGCAATTTTTATCCTTGAGATCTCTTTACATTTTACTGTTTATCCTATCTTGGAATGAGGTGATTATTTTTACAATGTGTCAGTTAAGAACATTCTCTGGAATACAGATCTGTCTATAAGGATTAAGCTAGCTGCCTGGCACACCTTTCCTTCTTTAAGGAAGATTTCATACCAGACAAAAACAAGTAGATTTTTTTCTTTTTGCCATGTGATGTAATTGGCCTGATACTCAGACCTGTGGGTTGTCATGCTAAAAGCTTTAAACAGCACAAGAAGCCTATTCTTGAGGTACTGTTAAATGATCCCTGAATAGACTGCACTAAGGGCTTCGTTGGGAGGGGTGCTCTGAGTTGCTTTCAGCTGCAGCTTTCTGAGGAGTAATTAAAATCAGCTCTGGGAAAGTGTTCTGCACAAATCTTAAAATAAAAGATA